>NC_080191.1:55442500-56770000 GCF_030028045.1 Hippopotamus amphibius kiboko | reverse complement strand
CACCCTGGGATGGGGGGATCTGAAATAGAGGTGAGATTGTGGAATTCGGGGAAATGTCCCTTATCCGAAGGGAAACCCCTTCTCCAACAGGGAATTTCCCTAGGTCAGAAGGGAGGCATTTGGGACTGTTCAAAGAGGGTGAAGCGGCTGAGCTGTGGCAGATGGGAAAGAGTGAGAAACACACAGAGGGTCTGCACCATGGCTCAGTGTGTCTGGACTGAGACATCGATTCACAGCTGAACAGGGGTTCTGGGAGCTGGAACATGGGACTGGAGAACTGGTTCAGGGTGAGAAACATTGTTGGCAGTGGGGAGATGGACTGAGAGGACAGGAGGGAAGAAATCCGCAGCAGAGAGTGCCTACTGCAGAAAGCTGGGCAGCCATAGCAGTGACTCAATAGTGCTGACTCACAAGCAGAGGGGAGGAGCTGTGGGTGTAGCCTTTCTCTTGGTGCCTGTGACAGGCAAAGGAAGGACAACTCTGGGCCTGGCTAACACACTCAGGGATAACAAAGGCCTTTGGGCAGGACTAGCCTAGAGTGCCGGCAGCTGAGAACCAAAGGTCCATAGAGTGGCCCAGCTCTGGAAACATTCTGTTTATACCTGAGCCGCCGGCATCCCTCTGCACCACCACAGCTGACTGAGCCACCGTGACCCAGGCAGGGCCCCCCAGTGGAGTTTTAGCGGGGGGAGGAGCCGCAGTTGTAGTTACTTTCTCAGCCTGAGCCACCCAAGCCACCATGACCCAGGCAGGGCGTCACTGCTCACTCACTCCCAGGGGAAGGGACCACTATTGTACCCTCTCTCTCCCTACACACCAGCACTTACAGATGAATAATAAAGGAAGCTGTGCTGGTCTCAGAGTAATACAAAAAACCCAAGGCAGGTAGAAGGACACTTACAACTGAGATCTGAAGGAAACAAAAATATTTTTATTAATTCTATTGATCTGGTCTATTCTGGGGTCAGTTCTAGCTTTTTGTTTTTTTTGTTTGTTTATTTTATTTTATTAATTATGACCTTAGTCCTAAGGTATCTACATGTTTTATAACATATTTTTATTCTATTTTTTATTCTATTTTTATTTTTAGCCTTTTTATATATTTCTATTTCTAGCTAAGTTTTTTGTAGTGCTGACTATATTTCTCCTACCTTCTTTTCATCTCTATCTTTTATACATTTATATTTCTTTCTTTTTCTTTTCATATTTCCAGTCACACTACACTCTTCTGTTGCCGGGTCTTCTAACCTTTTTTAGTTTCTGTTATCTTAATATACTTATAACCAATATTATCCTTGTTTTATTCTCCAGATGACACACTGCTTTGACTTTTATTATTAGGTTTGGTCTCTATCTTAGTTCTCATAATAATTGTCTGATTTTGTTTTAGGAATCTTCAGTCTGTCTGATTGTACCCTTGCTCTTTATTGTATTTGATCCTAGCTTTCAAAATTTCCCTGGGTATGTGTTTATGTATGTGTGTGTGTGTGTGTTTTAATTAATTACAATCTTAGTCCGAAGCAATTTACATGAGAACCAAAGGTCCGTAGAGTGGACCTTTTATTCTCCAGATGACACACTGTTTTGGCTTTTATTATTAGGTTTTGTCTTTATCTTAGTTCAAGTATAATTGTCTGATTTTGTTCTGAGAATCTTCACTCTGTCTGGTGGTACTCTCACTCTTTATTATTGTTGATCTTAGCTTTCAAAATCTCCCTGGATTTGTGTTTGTGGGTGTATGGGGATTTTTTGTTTTGTTTTGAATTTCTGTGGGTTTTCTCTTTGATTGTCTGATGGCATACTGGGGTTCTTCTCTCAGGTCTTTCTAGTGTCTTATGTTCTGTTGGATTCAGTATTTGTGTGTCTTATACGTGTATGTGTTTCCTTGACTTAGTATTTGTTTAACTCAACACTCTGCCATTGGTCTGGGGCTTGGACAGTCTTCTTTAAACCCCTTTATTGCTGGGGCAAGCAACCTCTGAAGTTTGGAGTACTCCATCTGAAGTCAAATAGGAGGCTCTGGGGAGGTAGCACTGAATCCAGGATGCTAGAATACTAGGGAGTCCTCAGACACAGGGAAGATTAACTGCAGAGAACACTCACAGAGCCTCATATCAGAGTATAAGACTCAGCTTCATCCGACTGTGTGCAACTACCAGTACTGGACACATCACACCAAACCACAAACAAGACAGGAACACAAAACCTCCCATCAGCACACAGACTACCTAAAGCCATATTAACCTCACAGATACTCTAAAACACACCCCTTGACATGGCCCTGCTCATCGGAGAGAAAAGACACAGAGCCACACACCAGAAAGCAGACACCAGACCCCCCCCCCCCACCAGGAAGCCTACTCAAGACACTGGACAAACCCCATCACAAGGGTCAGAGGGCAGAAACAAGAGGAATTACTACTAGGCAGCATAGGGAAAGGAGACAGCAAATCTTATAAATTAGACAAAATGAGACAACAAAGAAATACCATGCAGGCAAAGGAGCAGGGAAAAAACCCACAAGACCAAGTAAATGAAGAGGAAAAAGGAAAATTGCCTTAAAAAGAATTCAGAGTAATGATAGTAAATATGATCCAAAATCTCAATAACAAAATACAGAAAATACAAGAAGCAGTTAATAAGGACTCAGAAGAACTGAAGAGCAAACAGTAATGGACAACAAAATAACTGAGATTAAAAATACTCTAGATGGTATAAGCAGCAGAATAACTGAGGCAGAAGAAGGAATAAGTGAGTTGGAAGATAGAACGGGGAAAACACCTGTCACAGAGCAAGTAAGAGAAAAAAGAATTAAAAGAATGGAAGACAGTCTCAGAGACCTTGGTGACAACATTAAGTGCACCAACATTTGAATCATAGGCATCCCAGAAGAAGAAGAAGGAGAAAAAAAAAGCAAGGGTTTGAGAAAATATTTGAAGAGGTTATGGTGGAAAACTTCCCCAACATGGGAAAGGAGATAATTAATCAAGTCCAAGAAGTGCAGATTCCCACACAGAATAAACCCAAGGAGAAATACCCTGAGGCACATATTAATCAAACAAATGAAAATTAAACACAAAGAAAAAATATTAAAAGCAGTAAGAGAAAAGCAACAAATAAGATATAAGGGAAAACCCATAAGGATAACAACGGATCTCTCTGCAGAAACTCTGCAGGCCAGAAGGGAATGGCAGGATATATAAAAAGTCCTGAAAGAGAAAAACCTACAGCCAAGAATACTCTACCCAGCAAGAATCTCATTCAGATTCGACGGAGAAATCAAAAGCTTTCCAGACAAGCAAAAGTTAAGAGAATTCAGCACCACCAAACCAGCCTTACAACAAGTGCTAAAGGAATCTTTCTAAGTAGGAAACACAAGAGAAGGAAAACATCTACAAAAACAAACCCAAAACCATTAAGAAAATGGTAATAGGAAAACACATATCAATAATCACCTTAAATGTAAATGGATTAAATGCTCCAACCAAAAGACACAGGCTGGCTGAATGGATACAAAAACAAGACCCTTCTACATGCTGCCTACAAGAAACCCACTTTACACCAAGGGACACATATAGACTGAAAGTAAAGGGGTGGAAAAAGATATTCCATGCAAATGGAAGTCAAAAGAAAGCTGGAGTAGCAATACTCACATCAGACAAATAACACTTTAAAGTAAAGACTATTACAAGAGACAAGGAAGGATACCACATAATGATCAAGGGATCCATCCAAGGAGAACATATCACAATGGTAAATATCTATGCCCCCAACATAGGAGCACCTCAATACATAAGGCAAATGCTAACAGCCATAAAAGGGGACATCGACAGTAACACAATAATAGTAGGAGACTGAACACCCCACTTACATCAATGGACAGATCATCCAAACAGAAAATAAATAAGGACACACAAGCTTTAAATGACACTTTAGATCATCTCGACTTCATTGATATTTATAGGACATTCCATCCAAAAACTACAGAATACAGTTTCTTCTCAAGTGCACATAGAGCATTCTCCAGGATAGATCACATCTTGGGTCACAAATCAAGCCTTGGTAAATTCAAGAAAATTGAAATCATATCAAGCATCTTCTCTGAGCACTACGCCATGAGACTGGATATCAGTTACAGGAAAAAAACTGGAAAAATACAAACACATGGAGACTAAACAATACACTATTAAACAACCAAGAAATCATTTAAGAAATCAAAGGGGAAATCAAAAAATATCTAGAAACAAATGACAATGAAAATACAACAACCCAAAACCTGTGGGATGCAGCAAAAGCAGATCTAAGAGGGAAGTTTATAGCAATACAGTCTTACCTCAAGAAACAAGAAAAATATCGAATAAACAACTTAACCTTACATCTAAAACAGAGAGAAGAAGAACAAAACAACCCCAAAGTGAGCAGAAGGAAAGAAATCATAAAGATCAGAGCAGAAATAAATGAAAAAAGATATGAAGGAAACAATAGCAAAGATCAATGAAACTAAAAGCTGGTTCTTTGAGAAGATAAACAAAATTGATAAACCACTAGCCAGACTCATCAGGAAAAAGAGGGAGAAGATGCAATCAACAGAATTAGAAACGAAAAAGGAGAAGTAACAATGGACACCACAGAAATACAAAAGATCATGAGAGACTACTACAAGCAACTATATGCCAATAAATTGGATAACCTGGAAGAAATGGATAAATTCTTAGAAAAATACAATCTTCCAAGACTGAACCAGGAAGAAATAGAAAATATGAACAGACCAATCTCAATTCCGGAAATTGAGACTGTGATTAAAAATCTCCCAACAAACAAAAGCCCAGGGCCAGATGGATTCACAGGTAATTCCATCAAACATTTCGAGAAGAGCTAACACCTATCCTTCTCAAACTCTTCCAAAATATAGCAGAAGGAGGAACACTCCCAAACTCATTCTACGAGGCCACCATCACCCTGATACCAAAACCAGGCAAAGATGTCACAAAAAAAGAACATAACAGACCAATATCACTGATGAATATAGATGCAAAAATCCTCAACAAAATACTAGCTAACAGAATCCAACAGCACATTAAAAAAATCATACACCATGATCAAGTGGGGTTTATCCCTGGGATGCAAGGATTCTTCAATATATGCAAATCCATCAATGTGATATATCATATCAACAAATTAAAGGATAAAAACCATAAGATAATCTGAATACATGCAGGAAAAGCTTTTGATAAAATTCAACATCTATTTATGATAAAAACTCTCCAGAAAATGGGCATAAAGGAAATTACCTCAACATAATAAAAGCCATATATGAGAAACCAAAAGCCAACATCATTTTAAATGGTGAACAACTGAAAGAATTCCCTCTAAGAACAAGAACAAGACAAGGGTGCCCTCTCTCACCATTACTATTCAACATAGTTTTGGAAGTTTTAGCCACAGCAATCAGAGAAGAAAAGGAAATAAAAGGAATCCAGATTGGAAAAGAAGAAGTAAAATTGTCCCTCTTTGCAGATGACATGATATTATATATAGAAAACCCTAAAGACTCTACCAGAAAACTGCTAGCACTAATCAATGAATTTAGTAAAGTTGCAGGATACAAAATTAATGCACAGAAATCTCTTGCATTCCTATACACTAGCAACAAAAGAGCAGAAAAAGAAATTAAGGGAATTCTCCCATTTACCTCTGCAACAAAAAGAATAAAATATCTAGGAATAAACCTGCCTAAGGAGGCAAAAGACCTGTATGCAGAAAACTATAAGACACTGAGGAAAGAAATCAAAGACAAGGCAAACAGTTAGAGAGACTTACCATGTTCTTGGATTGGAAGATTTAACATTGTGAAAATGACTGTACTACCCAAAACTATTTACAGATTCAACACAATCCTGATCAAATTACCAATGGCATTTTTCACAGAACTAGAGCAAGAAATCTTATGATTTGTATGAAAATGCAAAATACCCCAAATAGCCAAAGCAATCTTGAGAAGGAAAGATGGAGTTGGTGGAATCAGGCTTCCTGACTTCAAACTATACTACAAGGCCTCAGTGATCAAGACAGTATGGTACTGGCACAAAAATAGAAAGGAAGATCAATGAATAGAATAGAGAACTCAGTGGTAAACCCAAGCACATATGGGCACCTTATCTTTAACAAAGGAGGCAAGAATATACAGTGGAAAAAAGCCTCTTCAATAAGTGGTGCTGGGAAAATTGGACAGCTACATGTAAAAGAATGAAATTAGAACACTTCCTAACACCATACACAAAAATAAACTCCAAATGGATTAAAGACCTACATGTAAGGCCAGACACTAAAAAACTCCTAGAGGAAAACATAGGCAGAACACTCTATGACATACAGCAAAGCAAGATCCTTTTGGTCCCACCTCCTAGAATCATGGAAAGAAAATCAAGAATAGACAAATGGGACCTCATGAAACTTAAAAGCTTTTGCACAGCGAAAAAACCATAAACAAGACAAGAAGGCAACCCTCAGAATGGGAAAAAAATAATTGCCAATGAAGCAACGGACAAAGGATTAACCTCCAAAATATACAAGAAGCTCATGAAGCTTAACACCAAAACAGCAAATAACCCAATCCACAAATGGGTGGAAGACCTAAATAGACATTTCTCCAGAGAAGACATACAGATGGCCAACTAACACATGAAAAGATGCTCAACATCACTAATCATCATAGAAATGCAAGTCAAAGCCACAATGAGGTATTACCTCACACCGATCAGAATGGCCATCATCACAAAATCTAGAAACAGTAAATGTTGGAGAGGGTGTGGAGAAAAGGGAACTCTCCTGCACTGTTGGTGGGAATGTAAGTTGGTACAGCCACTATGGAAAACAGTTTGGAGGTTCCTTAAAAAACTAAAAATAGAACTATCATATGATCCTGTAATCCTCCTACTGGGCATACACCCAGAGAAAACCATCATCCAAAAAGAAACATGTACCATAATGTTCATTGTAGCACTATTTCCAATAGCCAGGACATGGAAGCAACCTAAAGGGCTATCAACAGATGAATGGATAAAGATGTGATGCATATATACAATGGAATATTCCTCAGCCATAAAAAGAAATGAAATGGAGCTATATGTAATGAGGTGGATAGACCTAGAGTCTGTCATACAGAGTGAAGTAAGCCAGAAAGAGAAAAACAAATACTGTGTGCTAACTCATATATATGGAATGCGAAAAAAAAAAAAAAAAAAAAGGTAGTGATGAACCCAGTGACAGGTCAAGAATAAGGATGGAGATGCAGAGAATGGACTGGAGGACACTGCGTTGGGGGAGCAGAGGGTGAAGGGGAATCTGGGACGAAGTGAGAGAGTAGCATAGACACATATACACTACCAACTGTAAAATAGAGAGCTGTTGGGAAGTTGCTGTATAACAAGGGGAGATCAACTCGATTATGGGTGATGCCTTAGAGGGCCAGGACAGGGAGTGTGGGAGGGAGTCACGGGAGGGAGAGGATATGGGGATATATGTATAAATACAGCTGATTCACTTTGGTGTACCTCAAAAGCTGGTAGAAGTATATAAAGCAATTATATTCCAATAAAGAACTTAAAAAAAAACCCATAAAATTAAATAACATTAAAAAGCAAACTTAAACCAAAATTGCTGCTAAATGTCACCCTTTAAAAAGTTTCCCTACATTAGATAAAAAATAGGAATGCAATGAATGATCATATTCATAAAAATGAGAAATGGTTTCATTTTAATAAGTAAATCTGGCACATCATTATTTCACAGTAATGTGGTCCAGTTACTTTCCTTATTTGGGGAACTATACAGGTGAAGAGTGATAAATGAATGCATTTTTAATGCAAGTTATTCAGAAAGTTTAACTTGCTCGGCAAAATAATAGCTGAGTAGGATTCAGAGTAATGACTCAGAAGAAACTGAGGAAAATTTTTATATTTTGTACCAAGTGAAAAAATGCTGTTCTTTGCAAGGATCTTTATTGATGTATTATACCTATAACTCGAGCACATAATCAAATAAATTATCCCCTACTTATCAAATACATTATCCTTCTTGAATATTTTAATATAAAACTTTCTCATCTGTACACAGAGGCCTGTTCAGGACTGGGGAAATCTATGCAATGAATTCAATGGTGAGGGATCCTGGGAATCATTATCTCCTGTGCTCTTGATGTTTTGGCAGTTGAGGAGGGGAAGGCTCCGGGTGATTTTAAGCACCTCTTCTCTACTAATGAAAGAGAATAGATGACAGAATCTTCTGCTGAGGGAGGGAGGGAGTACTGGCTGGGACTTGAGGTCTAGGAAAGCTCTCTGTCTCTGGAGCATTTCCCTTTAGATATTGACTATTACCCTGGGTAACTGCAGCTCTGCCTGCCTCTCTCCAGGCAAGCAAATTGGTTTTCTTTTGCTTTGAATTCTCTGCAGACTAGGTCCAAAAAGAAAAGAAGGAGCATGAGTCATTTCAAGCTCAGGATTAAAGATGCTGATATTTCTTCTTATAATAATTTCCATTAAATTCCCTCTCAGAAACACTGGCTTGGAACATGGTCATTTATCCATGAATGCTCAATATTGTGGAATAGCTAAAGGTTAAGATGTAATTTTTAAAAAATTATCTTTGGTAGATTCAATTCACTAAATTTCCATTAAAGCAACTTGAAAATTGTGGTAGCCAGCTTTATAACTTACAAAGGGAAAATCTGCTAAATTTCAATCTAAAATATTATGTACATTACTTAAGTCTTTTGCCATCTAGACAAATGATAGTGATACTTAATGTGGAGATAGCTTTCACCATTATATTTTATTCAGGTCACATTGCTATGAAACCAGAGCAAAAAGAATTTAACCTCTACCATTCAATCTTTTCTGGTACTAATTTCTTTTAGTCATTAGACAACTTGTCAAACTAGGAAACAATAAAGCTTTAACCAACACTAACAGGCAACAATAAATCAGACGTGATATTTTCTGAACTGAGATTATTTCATAGTGTTATAAACATATTGTTGATTCATTGTTGATCTTGGGAGAAATAAGGCAAACATAAGCCAGGGGCCAGTTGAAGAGTTAGGAGAGAGAGGTCTCATTGAGCTGGCTGAAAAAATACTTTGCTGATCAAAAAAACACTTTGAGGCTGAAGGTGATTTGCAAGCTGTTTGAAAATTTTATACAAAGTGGGGGTAGTTTTAAATGAATGAATTTAAATGATTGGCTTCCGTAAAATTCCTTGTAGAAGAATTTCAGAATGCAAAAATTCTACTTCATCTGTTCTCCTGGCTCTCAGCTTCAGTCCCACCTTAACATACCCTCCTTTGTGTCTCCAGGGACCCCAGCAGTGACCACGGGCCTCCATACCATTGGTGGTGGTTTCCAAGAGCAGGATCAGCATGCAAACCCCTGTTTGCTTGTTGCAGTGCAATATAGTGGCAGCAGATGCCTGAAAGAAACTCTTTGTGTGGTGATCATGGGGGCATGAGAGTGCAGGCAGAAACATGGGAAGACTCTTTAGAACTGGAATTCAATTCCAACAATTCTAACCCATTCTTTTGTCTAAATGCAGGTAATATGACAGCCTAAAGTCTAGGAGGGGGGAAATCTACTCTAGTCCTATAATGTGAGGAACTGTGATGTTACATGGCAAAGGGCATCAAGGATTGAGGCCAATAATGCAGCCTGCTACACATGCTTTGTGTGCTCCTAATTAGACAATAACTGAAACTGTGCAAACACCAGGAACATCTCATCATGTGTTGGCTTAAGAGACTTGGGATGCTTTTATTGTCTTTTTTGTTTCTTTAGGGAAGAGGGTGATGGGAAGAAGGTAAAGATTCTGAAAGTGGAAGTTGTAGCCGAACAAGGCAGTTTTAAATGTTTCATTTAGTCAGGAACAGCAGATAAACCCTCTGAAACCTAATTTGTTACACAAACTCAGAATTATTTTTGCTGCTAAATATGACACAGTGTCAAGAAAAACTGATTTCTTTAGATATCATACTTATAGAAAATAATGATATCTATCAAACTTTTTTTTCACTTATATGTACGGTGATGACCTATCAAGACATTAAAATATTTTCAACTACATTATTTTGTGTAATGCCATTACTTTCTATTTTTATTTTCCAAAAAAAGGCAATACAAAATCTCAAGGATTCTATCTGTACTTTTACAGCATTAAAAAAAGATCATCATCCTGAGAGTATGCTTACATGAAAACAAGGGCACATTCAAAGACTAAACAGCGAAAACAAATTAAATTTCTGGAATAAAAGGCATGAAAGGCCTATAAAAATCTGTAAAAAGATAGAACTTTATCTTAAGCTAAAAGCATATTATAAAAAAACAGTTTTAGAATTTCATAATTTGGCCTCATTCAATAAAGACTGCAGCTGTATTTCTGCTTTTTGATATTTTACTATTCAAGAAATTACAGAAGATTATCTTGTAATTCTAGAATATAATTCCAAGTAGGCTTAAGAAAGGATAACTGCAAGGGAAGAGAAACAAAATCTAGAAGGTACTTTTTCTCATTTCATATCTTAAAGTCTGTACAAGTGAGATAAAAAGCACTAGACACATGTGACTACAGCTCAAATTAAAGAAGGTGGGAACAAATTTGCTGATTATCAATAGCTCTGTAGCCATCTGAAAAGAAAAATGCAAATCTGACATGGTTTATTCCAGAATCTAAAGACAAGAAAGCAGTTGTCTATATAAGTTGAGATTTAAACATTAACAGGTGATTCCCTGTCAAAAAGTATCTCTGAACCTGCTCTATAGCACAGGGAACTCTACTTCACTTAGCTGTACAGTAGAAAATAACACAGCATTATAAAACAACTATACCCAGATAATAATAAAAAAAAATCTCTGATTACCCTCTGCCATAGTGAAATGATCTTCTCATCATAGAGTCAGTACTTGGAATTAAGGCACTACTTATAGAAAGTATAACTTAAAAACAAAGAAGTAGGTTAATTGGAGCAGGATAGCTCTGACTTGGCATCTCCCAATGTCTGTGTTGCAGTGCATTTGTATGCCATGATCAGTTTTTAGTCACAGCAGAAATCTTAAAATTTAGAAATGAATTCCAGGATTTTTTTTAAGAAGAAATTTCTGCCTTCTACCCATAATGGAATAATAGGGACTGGTTATTACTACTAATGGGGAATTTGCTTTTGTTTCCTGCTATGAAAAAATAAGAAAACTGGATAAAATATATGAAATGGCAATTGTAGATATTGGAAAATAGGGATTGCAGGATTGTGATCCCTGAGAGAAGAGAAAAAACCTAGGTGAACGTTATGACAGCCCCTGACTTTACTCCTGGAAGCACACTCTGGAGACAGAGGCATGGAAAGGGGTCTCAAGCAGAGCAGAACAGTCTCACTGAGTCCAGGAGACAGAAATTAGAGTTAGTGACACTGAGATGATTGGAAATAGCAGGCAGAGTCCCAGATGTGAGGGAACCTTGCAGCATAAAAGAGTCCCAAAGATTTGCCTGGGGTTCTTTGGAGAGCTTTGAGTCTTTGCTAAATACAAAAGTGGGCATATATAGGATCACACTCAATGAAGTTGGGTAAAGAGTGAGTCGGGTTTTTGCTAAATACAAAGATGTGCATGCATGAGTTGAAACTCAACAAAATCTGACAAAAGAGCTCCTGGGGCGCTGTGAGTTGAATGGATCTCAGGGTTGACATGACTTTGAGTTCTACCCAGCCACTGTGGAGAGTCTCACTGGTCACTCAGTAAATTCAGTGGTGATACCAGAATGACAAGCCATAATAGTGGAGCTAAATCCCTAGAGTATAGTCATCATACACCCGCTCCAACAAAGATTGTCACAATCCCTGAAAGAATCAAACTCAACCACAAGTAACTCAACTGACTACCAAACTAAAGCCTACTACTCATTAAAAAAGGAAACAAGCATCCCTCAAAATTTACTAGATATAAAATCGCAAAGGAAAATAGCCCATAGTCATGAGAAAAATCAGTCAAAGGAACGGGATTACTTCACATAGAAATCAAACTAACAGATGTTAAGAAGGAAAACCAGAACCTGTCTCAAATAAGCCAACATTTAGGTCCTGTTTCCCCCTGGGGACACCTGTGTCTCTCTAGATTTGGGATTGGTTGTTTGCCCTGCAACTGCAGATTTCTGATGTGTTCAAGAAAAGTTGTTAATTGGCCTTTTATCCAGACTTTTTGTAAGTGTGAGAGCAATATTCTTTCTATTGCTCCGTATCTCTGAGCTTTACTGGAAATCCCCATATTCTTTTAATCATTAAACTTTATAATATACTTATATATTTCACAGTTTTTTTCCTTCTATTTAATAAAATCATATAAGCTTTTCTTGATTTATGGTTTAATTTAGGATGAAATAATATTGTTAAAATATTGCACACGTACATCAATGAACATGGTAACTTTTTAGTTATTCAGGCTTTTATTTTTGTTCTTCAGTAAGGTTTTTAGTACCTCTTTTCTATGACATATATTTCTTGCATGTATATTTCTTGCACATATGCACTCGATACCAAAAAAACAATTTTTGCTATTTCAAATATGAAATTTAATTTAATTGTATTTCCTAATTTGTCATTACTCTGTATAAAAATGTTTTATTCTTTTATTCTTCATTTGTAGTTCTGTATCTCTTCCTTTTAATAAATCTATTAGTTTGGCAATTGATTCTTTTGAATATTTTATGTAGAAAATCATATCATCTATAAATAGGAATATTGCACCGGTACTAAAATGTATTCTTTTTCTTCTTCTGTTTTTGTATTGATTTGCATCCCCAATACAATGATGAATGCTTGCATTGGTTTAGGAATAATTGTAAGGTTTTTGTTATTTTTACTTTAGTGGGAATGCTTCTATTATTTTATCATCAAGTATAATATTTGGCATAGCTTTCTCATAACTAACCTTTATTATTTTAATCAAATTTCTTTGTTTCTAGTTTTAAAAATCATGAATAAATATTAAATTTTACTAATGCTTCCTACCTTTCATTAAGAAAAACATAATATTCTTCCTTTAGGGGGCTTCCCTGGTTGCACAGTGGTTAAGAATCTGCTTGCCAATGCAGGGGACATGGGTTTGATCCCTGGTCCAGGAATATCCCACACGCCGTGGAGCAACTAAGCACGTGCACCACAACTACTGAGCCTGCACTCTAGAGCCCGTGAGCCACAACTATTGAGCCCACGTGCCACAGCTACTGAAGCCCGCGTGCCTAGAGCCCCATGCTCTGCAACAAGGGAAGCCACCGTAATGAGAAGTCTGCACACCGCAATGAAGAGGAGCCCCTGCTCACTGCAACTAGGGAAAGCCCGTAGGCAGCAACAAATACTCAATGAAGCCATTAAGTAAATAAATATTTTAAAAAACCAATATTACTCCTTTAGATTAATTTAGTAATTTACACTGAAAAAAATTCTAGTGTTGAACAATTCTTGGAATCTTAGGATAATCTCAGTCATGGTCATAAGCTTTTAGTTCATCGAGGTCTATACTATCCCTGGTCTGTTTTGTATGTGAGTAAACGAAAGCTATACAATGAATTTGTATTCTGTAATCTGGAATAGTTTCTTAAGACAGGAGTTTCCTGTACTCTACTTTTTGTAAGAATGCCCCCCCCCACAGCCATCACAGCTAATCAACTAGAGTGAAGATGGAGATTCTGCAGATTCCTGGCAATACTCTCATACCATCATACTTCCATCTCCTCCTGCGCCCAACTTAAACAGCCTCATTACTGCAATCTGCTTCCATGATCACTAGGATTGACCCCTCCATTCTTTTTATTACTGTTTATGTTGGTAATCAAGAAGTCTTCCAGCAAGAACAAGAAGACTTCCAAGCCATCACCCATACTTCATTCCCAAATAAGTGTGTACACCCATCAAGTGACTCCCCTCATCACCTCTCACCAAACCATGCACTTATCTTCTGAATTTCATAATCAATCAATAACAGAATTTCCCTATGCCCTCGCCTTCTTCCGTGGACTTTTTTACACTTCTCATCCTAGATAAAACCTAACCTATCCCCTCTAATAACACTGATTTCCTATAGCTCTCTCGAATCGTGGCTGATTTATTTCTCAGTACTGTCCTGGCACTGGGCCTTAAGTATTTTCTTCACTCTTCATTGTCATTACAAGATCATTCTCTCTAAAAACTCACTGCTTTGAAGTCCTTTCCCATCGTATATACATCAGTGTATACAGACTGATCTTCATTGGTATTTTAGTCTATCTACAGACCTCAACTTTAGTCCCCCTCATTTCGTGAAGATTTTAACTTCTGTATCTAATTCTATCCAGTATTACCTCATCACTCTTGGTGATTTTAATATCCATTTAGATGATACATTCAATGCCAGAATACTTCTCCATTCCTTGACAATTTCTACCATAAAAATCTTATCCTTCACCTCCTGCAAACTTTCCACTTTCAACTTCGTATTGAAGGCCATGTTATAACCAATAATTGCACTCAATCCATATTCAAAATATTAAGCACCCTAATCTTTTCTATTTCTAGTTTACTTCTTCTAGGATTCTGACACTAATGATTCTTTAGTTTGGTTAAGATCTATAGGTGATTGTTTTTGCCGTCTTCTTACTAACCATCACCCCCTCTAGGTTTTCGCTTTCCATCCTTCTCCTGTTTAGATGCCATAGTCCGTGATGTAATCACTCCTTTGCATATGTTTTAAAATCCTTTGGCCCTGCCTCTCTTGGTTGAACACCCCTAGCATATTACTATCTCTGGCTGAACTACAACTTGCTGTATGTTGCAGGGAGGAGCATAGTTGAAAAATTAAAAGATTGATGGTTATTGCACTTTAAAGAAACTTAACTTCAACTGAGTTCATAAGGCTTTTCAGACACGAATCCCATATTCTCTTCTCCATTCACTCTCCTGCTCATCTAGGTGACTAATTCACATGCATGTTGAATAACTTCACTTACCTCACCCACTTCACTCCCTTTGTATACTTTTTACCTCCCTTACCCTGATTTATTTTTTTCCCTTAACATTTATCTGTATCTGGTGTTCTAGTACTTACGTTTTTTCTTCTTTCTCAATCTGCAAACTATAGCATAAGGTCTATAGCAGGCAATTTGTCTATTTTGTTCACTATTGAATCCTTACTGCTTAAGACAGTGCTTGGCATAAACTCAACTATATTTGTTGTATGAATTTAGAGACTGAATTCTTCCTTCGATGGCTTAGGAAAATATGCCTATTCATTTATTTAGGACTGATGTCTTTGAAACAACAAACTTTTTTATTGCAATTGGTAGGATATAATAAGATCATGTGTAAGTGGAAAAAGTTTGTTTGACATGCCATTCTTTATATGTGTAAATTACCATTAATGTCTCTTAATTTTAAACACATCATCAATTGACTAATATTGTGTACTCTCTTAGACACTAAGTATTAATTCCTAGGTTCTATTTGTCCTTTTTAAGGATGCAAAAGACCTGAGTATCTCAAAGATAATGTGTATTCATATCTAATCTGTTCTCTATGGAACTTTTTGAGAAAATAGGTCCTCACCTCCATTACATCATCTTCCCTCATTTCTCTCCAGTATGAATAATGCAGGATACCCACATGTTTAGTTATGGCCTTAGGGAATGAAAGAATCTTAGAGGTAAGTCATGTTCTGGCACGTCTGTGCTTTGGAGATTAATGACTGTTTGGTCTTGCACACGCCTGATGAATTAGATTTTTCCTAAAACAGTTTAGTCAATGAATGCCTCCTCCAAACCGTCTGTGAGATTTAATCATATAATCTCTTGGATCAATTCTAGGGAAATTATCCTATCATCATAATTACTGTGGTTGGAGAAACAACTACTTTCTGGACTGGAGGAAGTTTGAAGATAAACAGAAGCTGGGAGTAATTTCTTTTGTGACCCTCTAAAACAATAGGTCCAATTTAATTGTACTAGGCATGTCAAGGGACAAATACAAAACTGACATAATGTTATGATTTATAGAAACAGTTCTTTTTGGCTAATGATGCTGAGTTTCCTGTTTACAAACTTTTTTTTTTTAAGGAGACACCCACAGTATAACAATCTTCTGACCTAGTCATTTACCAGTGTCTGAGATTTTGATAGGCTTTTAGAATAATTTCTCTCCTTGAAAGCCATTTATTGTCTACTAGAGTTAATGTCTAGCACAGCAGATCAAAACACTGTCTAAAATCCAAGAGAAATTATTTTGGTTTTTATTATATGTAAATTAATTTTGTTAAAATTAATTTCAAATAAATACATTAATGAGGGTTGTGATTTTAATTGCTCTGAAAATAGCTGATTTTAATATTAGTTTCACTACTCATAAACTAAGGTCCTGGGTAAGTATATTAATCTCTATTGCTTCTGTTTCTCTCACACTTAAAACGGGCTAATAGAAAGGGCACTTTCAAGATTAATGCATGTTTGCTATCTTCTCTTTATTAGCTTTTATTTTGTTCTCAGCCACATCACTTTACCTTTTTTCATCCCCAATCAACCAAATTGATTCCTATGAGAATTAATTGGATATCTTAGTTACCAAATCCAAAGATTTTCTCTCAGTCTTCACTCTCTTGAGATGTCCTCACCATTTGGCATGTTGATCTTCTTTTAATCAAGAAATTATTTTTTCTTGGATTCCTTGACAATATTTTCTTTTTTTCTGACTCCTTGAGGACTCTTTCCTCTCTTTAAATGCAATTATTCTGAAGATTTCTTTGTTTGTAATTTTAAAAAATCCCATTTATAACACACTTGCCTTGAGTAATAACTCCAAATGTTATTTATTCGAGTGACAAATTTTTACCTCCCCCTGATTAATCTAGATGTCCCACAGATATTAAGTAATTATATCTCTAAAATTCTAGACTATTTTTGTCCCACCACATCACAAAATATCCTAAGCTGTAATCTTTCTGTTTATTTTCTAAGCACCATCACCATCATCATATCATCATCATCATCACTGCTACAATATGTACATTTTGTTGAACATTCACTATGATCTAGGAGTCATTAGATGCTTTGAAAACATTATCTCATTAATAATCACAAATACTCCATTTCTTAAAATTGGTAAAAGAGGGTAAGTGAGATTAAACCAATAGTGTATGACCTCATAGTTGTTAAGTAGCAAAGCTGAAATTGTAGCCTAGGTAGCTTAGCTTTATGTGACACCTAAGCCTATAGTTTTTAACTACCACACTCTACTGCTTATCTCACTGGGCTTCATCATTTCTAATCATTTCCTGAGGACACCTATTTTATGTCTTATATGTGCCTTAAACCTGTCTCATCCTGTTGTTATTGTTCTACTTCAGACTTTTTATTATTTATCTATTATCACATCTAGACAAATCAACTTGAAACTAATTTTGCTTTAAATCAAATTTAAGTTAAAAATTAAAATTATTTTTATTTTCCTTGCTTTTCAGGAAGGTAATAAATATATGTATATATTTAAATTTCAGTTTTATTTTATGTACATAACGCACGTGGCCCATTATGTTAGGAGACATAAGAGGGATAATACAATTTGTCAAAATGGAAAATAGACTCAATAAGTATTTGCTATTACTATACCATTGTTAAAACTATGTGATACACTTTAAAAAAAATAATTTGATCCTATTAAATTAGTAAATCGGGTGAAAATATTTAAATCCTATTGTAAGTCAAACATTTGCATTTTGTAGAGTAAAGGAAAATTAAAGAGTATAATACAGGCTAAATGCTTAACTTTTTATATTATTACATTACAATTATATTAAAAATGTAGGAAGAGAGACTGATTTGTTTTAGGATTTATCCTCCGAAAATAGTATCATTTTAATATTTCCTGACTCATGCACTTAGGACATCTTTGTTTTTCAAATATTCTGGACCTGAAAGCTATTCTTTTTTATGATTTGTTTTTCCAATAATAGTTACTGCCTAAGATGTAAGGTTGAGTGGAAAGATGAGTAAACATACCTTTTAGTATATAGCTAACATTTTTGTGTTTGGTATATTTTTATTTTTATCTTGAGTGAGTTTTGTTTCCTTTGTTTAAATTGCTTCTTATTCCTATTTTTAAATTCAGATTTCTACTTCTGGCCAGGGTGGAGCTATAGTCACTGAACTTCTGCTGCCCACATAAATAGACAGCTGGAAAACATATATAAAGTAATTGTTGTCAGACAGACAAAGGGAGTACATGACTGCAGTCTTTTAGAGAAGTGAAACAAATGAGGTTCGTCAAATAACTGTCCTAGTTTTATACCTGAAAGCTTTTTTCTGGACAGTGGATGAAGAGAGAAAGAATCCAGGCAAAGCCCATGACTTCTCTGAGTGGCATGCTAGTAAGAATATTTTGATTTAAGATGAGAATCTTTTTCTCAAAGAGGCCGCATTCCTTGTGCAAAATTTAGAAATACTGTACACATTTCACCAGACTTGATGATATATAAAACTGATAGGATTTTCAATGCCCATTTTTTTACCATAATTATTTTCTTTTTTGATGTAAAGATCCAATGAAAACTTATTCATTCTGATTTCAAGTTTCAACTGTTCTTCAAATGCTATTGCACAGGGGCTATCTATTCAACCTTCATAAAAAGCTGAGCTAGAGTACAGAGGTAGCTTTGAGTGATGAGAGGTGTGCACGGACATTTTAGCAGCCACAGCCTCTGTTGCACAACTTGAGATGGAGGCTGGAGAATTCTCCCATCTCCTGTAGCAAAGACCAAAGGCAGCAACAGAGGATACGTACCTGGAAGCAATTAGAGGAAAGTTTGTTTCTCCATTCAGAGTTGATTTCTAGTCATTTAGTGCATATAAACTATGAAATACCTATTTCTTCCCAGGGTAAAGCTGAAATCATCTGCTTTAAAGATTTCAAGTTTGTCCCACAAAATCCAATCTACTATTTTTTAAGCTACTTTAATTATATATTACTGATGTTTAGTGAAAATGGTAATCAGAAAAATAATCCTTATTTGTCAATTATATCTCAATAAAAATTTTTAGTTCAAAAATAATTTTACTCCTGGTGGTACACTTTTTTTTCTTACACTTGAAATCAGTTAGTTGCACACCAAAAAACAAACCATTATTGAGTGATTTACGTGTTATTAACACATGGCATGTCTTTCCCATTCAAAGTAATGCTTTTTAAAATTATCTTGTAAATCAGTAACTAGTATTTGTTGAGGGCTGAATTAGTGTCAAACATTGCTCTAAACACTATGTCAGGGGTCCCCAACCCCTGGGCCATGAACTGGTACTGGTCCATGGCCTTTTAGGAACTGGGGTGCACCAGGAGGTGAGCTGTAGGTTAGTGAGTGAAGCTTCATCTATATTTATAGCCGTTCCCCATCGCTCACATTACCGCCTGAGCACCGCTTCCTATCAGCACTACCATGAGTTGTATAATTATTTCATTATATATTACAGTGTAATAATAATAGAAATAAAGTACACAATAAATATAATGCACTGAATTATCCCAAAACCAACCCCCTCACCATTCGTGGAAAAACTGTCTTCCACAAAACCAGTCCCTGGTGCCAAAAATGTTAGAGACTGCTGCTTTATATAAATCAAATGATTTAATCTTCACAGCAACCTCAATTTGTTCATAAAGAAACAAGGCATAGAGAGGTTACATGATTTGCTCAGAAAACCAGCGTTTGACACCTGAGAATCTAGCTCCAAAGTCAGTATCTTATTATCTAGTCTATAACACATTTAAACATGTTTATATATATATATGTGTGTGTTTGTGTGTGTGTATATATATATATATATATATATATATATATATATTCAAGAAACATAAAACTGGGCTTCCCTGGTAGCACAGTGGTTAAGAATCCATCTGCCAATGCAGGGGACAAGGGTTCAATCCCTGGTCCAGGAAGATCCCACATGCCGTGGAGCAACTAAGCACGTGCACCACAACTACTGAGCCCGTGCTCTAGAGCCCGTGAGCCACAATTATTGAACATGTGTGCCACAACTACTGAAGCCCGAGTGCCTAGATCCCATGCACTGCAACAAGAGAAGCCACCACAATGAGAAGCTGGCGCACCGCAACGAAGAGTAGCCACCACTTGCCGCAACTACAGAAAGTCCAAGCTCAGCAACGAAGACCCAACACAGCCAATAAATAAAAATAAATTAAAAAAAAAGAAACAGAACTCATTCTTAATGTTCCAGCGTTGATTAGGATACACATTTTTTGTGGTTATTATTATTATTGACATGAATTAAAAGAATGAGTGGCTGGTGTGCAGTTTGACCAGGGCTACAATCATATCTTATAATAAACTATCCATGTTAATAACAGAGAACTCTTATACCACCAATTTAATAACAATAGAAAGTGTGTGACAATTTATGTGCAGGCTAAGTTCAAAATTCTATGTAATAGGTGCAGTTGACACTCATTCCAGCAAAGACAGTGGCAAACAGCCCAACAAACTCTTACTTACAGTTGCATTTTTAAAAATTTGACACTTTTTACAATATTATGATCACTGTGATGCTGTGAAATCCATCTAGGGGTGTGGATTCGTGATCTCCGGAAGAAAAGAATTTCTCCTGGGATCAATAACAAGCCTCTGCTCAAGTTTAAGTAGCAGAGTAACAGTTTATTAAGGAGAGAAAGTACAATAGCTTCTGGCACAGACACCAGGAGGGGGTGGAGAGACCCAGGATGGAGTCTACATGTGTCTTATAAGCCCTAAAAATAGAGGAGTTAATTATAACCCCCACCCAGTTACCTCTAACTATAGGAATTTACAACAGTAGTGGACTCATTACTAAAAACAATGACTTTAGCCTGAGGATTAAGGATGGATAGTTCCCAGAAAGGTCCTGATATTCATCAGAGTTTAGGAGTTTCTTAAGTCAGTGATCTGGGACGTCCCAAGTAATCATTGCCCTGGCTTACAATTAAGATTACGAAAGGGTGTTATAAGAATCGATCTTAGAGAAAGAAGGAGCTTTAAATCACATTCTCTAGTTTTTCTGCCCTTCCCCCGGCCAGTCAGGCCCCGAAGCTCTCAACTGCACCACCCTATAATTTCCTTCTTGGTTGTTTGGGCATTGTTAACTTTTCCCCAGGAGAAAATTTTTCATGAAATGCTCATATTAGCAGGGAAAATGGGTTGAAACTGAAGCATTCAGTCCTTTGAGAGTGTCAAGCAGTGAGATTTCCAAAAAAGGTTTTAAACTCCTAGTTCAGTAACCAGTTTTCTTGTAAAAGTTATTTAGAAATAGTCATTGCGAATGCCTTTTTCAGACAAAGACAGGCAAACCAGGCAAAGTAGCTAGGAATGCAAAAAGTTAATGTAGCCTGACTTTTTAAAATTTATTCAATTTTAATTTTTGTCAAGTATTTGTTTTCTTCCTTTTTCCATTTTTCAAAGCCGTTTTTTCTACTTCATAGGAAAATGGCTTTTGGAGACCTTATTTTTCATTTAAATTTGCTGAACAGAATTGCTTAGAATTCCCCTTGTAGCTCTAATTCTTAATTAAAACTTACCTTTAAGGAGAAAAAGATAGTGCAGATAGTCTATATATGTTATTTGATTCCTCAAGTGCCTCCTTTATTCTTCACTTTTATAATATCCTAGTTTATTTATTATCTCATTTGTAGTCTGCAGTCTTATTAGCATTCATCACAATCACCTGGAGAAATCACCAAGATAAATCATCCCTCATTTCTTAGCTTGCTTCATAAAATTCTTGCTTCCCTTCATAGTATTTTTAAAGAATATAAAGCTTTTAGAAAGATTATTTTTCTTTTGTGAAATATCATTATATCTGAAGTACTGTGAACCTAAAATTTTCTCGAGAGTTTTGAGTTTTCAAAGTACATGAGAAATACCCTCTACTCATGTATTTAATTACTGGCTATCTCATGGCTTCTCATTCTTAGATTATCTGAATGACCTCAAAGTGAGAGGAAACATTTTGAACATCAAAAACCAGATGAAGAAATAAAATAGCGATTACTGAAAGATCATGCACAAATCAATAGCAGTTTTCTATGGGAAGGTACAGAGTTGATTCTCATTGTACAGCTAAGGATGTTCTCTTGCTTTGATTGATAGTTTTTCTAACGTAAGTTTTGTCATGTAACTCATTAAAGCTCTCAAGAAGTACTTGGGAGTGTATTCAGCATAATACAATGAAGTTTTCTTCTTCAAATATTATGATAGTATCAAGAAAAAAGCTATGCTCAGAGGCTAGATTAAGTTTAAAATGAATAAAACTTTGAATTAGAATATTATGTCTTTATAAAATCCACTTAGCATACATGTCCCAAGATGCAGGGCTCAAAATGAGAGAGAACTGCAGAGTTAAAATAAATTCAGTATGAGTATACACAATGCTTATTATGAGAAAACAACTGTCAGTAAAGAGAAAATGATCAAAGGGTTATGCAATGTTGTAAAAAATTATAAAACTAAAACTGAATTTTAAAATTAACATTCTCAAAGCAGTGGCATCAAATATTACAGGCATTATAGTGATAATTTATGCAATTTAATATACTACATTAATCATGATGTTTTCCTCAGTGGCCTTATGAAAGAACCACCTTATTGATGCTCCATTGACACTTCTTGATTCTCATCCAAGAGGCTGTAAGCGCTGATTAATGGAGATAGGGTGCAATTGCAGAGCTCTGACCATGGGACACTGGCAGAGAGCCAGTGAGCCAAGACAGTGATTAGGCAGAAGTGTACTCAGTGGACAGTTATGAACTTTAAATATAATTAAATATTTTAATTGTTTTATATTTTAAGCAAGATAAAAGAACCAAGAAGCCAAAATTAAGGTTAGAAAATTTTTAAGCATTAAATTTATATAAATCAACTCAATGAAAATCAATGGCAACATTTTGAAACATTTATTTCCACTCTTTAGTCTTCTTCTGCTTATTAAAAAACAAAAAACAAACTTAATCTCAGTAAAATCTTCATAGATTACTTATTATGATGATGATAATGACATACTTTGACTTGAGTTTACCTGTAACACTTCTTTCCTGCAGTACTTAAATAACAGGGCCATTTTAAGATAAATCCCATCTTTAGTGTGTGATAGGTGAACTGAATCATCTTGCAGGTAGCTTTCTGTTTTCTGTATTAGTAGAAATGCTAATTTGTCTCATTCAAAGGCAATATCCTCATTTTCCTCCACAAGACAAATTTATGTAATCTCCCTGGAGATGTTTCTTGCCTACGCTGAGCCTTAGTGCCATTATGATTTTGTGTGTGGCTCAAAATATGTGGAAAGAAACCTATTACTAACTGCATGTAAGGCAAATCACGTTTTCGGGAACAAGACACAAGGTTCAAGGTCGGAGAAATACTGGTAACAAAAGTGTTTTATTGCTAAGCCCGGATCTGTTACATCACCAGAGCTTATATAAAATTCACAAAGATCAGAATTGCTCTTCTATTGTAGAATGAGTCATACAAGGAAGCAAAATGAGGATATGAGAAGAAAGACGAAGATTTTTATTAGCTTTCAAAACTTATGATCTGAAGTCCAAATAAAAGTTACTACAGGCAGTTTTGCCTTTAATTCTTGTTTTTAAAACATAAATTTGTTCAAATGTGACTGATATATTAGGAGACAATTTAAGCATTTCGTGTTTGCTTGTCCATGATTGCATCTTTGAGGAATGCTAGATAAACTAGAAAACTCCCTGGCTGAACCCAAGAACATCAAAACACATAAAATGCACATGTGCACACACCTCTGTCATCAACCAGCTACCTCAGTTCATCGTGTGTAGTATGAGCCACAACCAGCTACATCTGGTATTAGAAATTTCCATCTTATTTCAGATAACCATCTTACATCACTTCAGAAAAAATCACAAGCTGTGAAGCTTCTGATGTATACTTCATGTCTTTTTTTCAGATAAAGTGTCATATTTATTATACTGTTTATATATTTTAAACAATTTTATATGTAAAACTTTGCTGTTCTTATTAGGAAGCTCAGATGTCTTATTTCCTATTTATGTTTTATTTTTTAAACATAACATATTTTTAAACATATTTTTCTCTCCATTTTGCTTAATGTTATTAAATTGCTTAAAAATATATCATTGATGATAATGTCAGTGTTAAATTTTGAAAGATGTTGTTGATACCCTCCATCCAAAACCACCAGGAAAACACCTATAGTCAAATGGACTAAGATTTATTGGCTCATTTCAATGAGGGAGAAAACGTACAGTGGGGAACTGTGGGTGTCTCAGTATTAAGGGTGAGAGGTGGGGTTTGTTATAGGCTTTGAGCTTGTGTTAGGTGATTTGGAGAAGAGTTCGAGGACTCTGCTCTGGGTTGTGTGATATTAAAAGTGGAGGTAGTTCTATAGTTGGATATCTTAAATTTTTTATATGGAAGGCAGGAAGAATGGACTGGAATTAAACACTAACCAATAAAGAAACAACAGTAATTCATATTAGCCAGGAGAAGGACATGTTTGATCAGTTTTGTGGTTTGTGCCTAGTTCTTTTGTGCTCAAATATGATTACAAAATGGTTTTGCTTTTGTCTCACTCCATTGTGATCACAGAGAGATCTTGTGTGGTGCCAGTGCTCTGTGAAGTTGTCTACCAGGAGAGCACTGTGGTCTGGCTGTTAGTGCCAGTTCCCATGCAGCACTTTCAGGGACTGACTTCTTGCATTCTCAGTATGTTAAAATCTCCCACAGTATTGATTAATTATTACTTTATATACTTCATACATGATGTTGTTATTTGCTTGACTATTCTAACTTTTTAGTGGATTTCTCCTTTTATTATTATTCCGGGTCCATATTGACTTAAATGCATTTTGTCTAATATAATACTTGATAAAAATATCATACATAGTTTTCTTTGGTTTAGAATTTTCTGCATATAGTTGTAAATCTGATTTCTTCCTTTATTTTCAACAATTTTGTTTTTGTGTGTGTGTGAATCACATTCAATGTGATTCTCTCTCATTCTCTTTCTATATATATAGATAGATAGATTTTTTAAATTATATATATAATTATTTATATATTTATACACACATATATTTCTCTCTTTCAGTAAATTAGCTTGAGCTAGTAATATATACCTTGCTGATTAAGAACATATTTAGATTTTTTTCCACTATCCTATTTGTGTTTTAATTATCATGCTAGTATTAGTTATCTATTGCTGTGTAACAAATTATCCCCAAATTGAGAAGCTTAAAACAACAAGTATTTATTATCTCACAGTTTTAGCTGGATAAGTCCTCTGCTTCAGTATTCCTCACAAGACAAGACTGAATTAGGGTGGTGGGTGGAGCTGTGGTCTCATCTGAGGAATTAACTGTGGAAGCAGTCACTTCCAAATTCATTCACATAGTTTTTGATAATTTTTCCAACTGCTCTTGGACTGGGAGCCTCAGTACCCCACTGGATATTGGTCAGAGACCCCGCTCAGTTCCTTACCATGTGGGTCTCTATAGGGCAGGTCACAACATGACAGTTTGCTTCATCAGAGCTAGTATGATAGAAGAGCAAGAGAGAGGAAATGTGTGAGCAAGATGGAAGTGCCAATATTTCATTATTTAATCTTGAGTGTAACACCCCATCATTTCTGCTCTTAGAAGCAAACCACTTAAGTGTCAGACAATTGACAAATCAATAGCAAGATCTTTACCTTAGTTGAATCTACTTGAGAGTATTTAAAATTTTGAGTGGTTATAAATAAGAGACATTTGAATGATTATCTTTTAAATCATTTTTAAATGGATTTTGTGATGCAACTAAAACAATGTACAATCTATTTAGAATTAAAAAGAAACTTAAATATTAATTACTGATTCAAATATTTAGATTCTACTTTATTAAAAGAATGTTTGGTATTCATAGAGATTATTTTAAAAATCAAGTTTATTATTCATGTTGACCTTGGCAACGCTTCTTTCCTAATCATAGTAGTTGACATTGACACCATGTTATATACCTTAAAAATGTTTTAGACCAGTTACTATTACTTAAAAATTAAATTTAAATAAGCAGAATCAAAGCCGACTGTAAGAAATAAACTAACATTGTCGGATTCAGTTCACCATGAAGATATCTATCCAAGTGTGGGTACTTCTGAAACAATTCTTTTTGTTGCTAGAAATACCAAACTGCAAAATAGTTGTGGCAAGAAAGATCATAGTTTTCATTTTTCTTGGATAAACAACTATTTTCTATTCATATTCACTTATGAAAGTCTAACTTTTAAGAAGTCAAATTATTGCTAAACACATCTACATTATTTTTAGCTGATAAGCAATTTAAAATAAGCTCATTTCCATTTTCTGGGCTTCTTTTAATTGAGTGCCTTTAAAATGAATGAGACAAAGAACCATTCACATAATTATGAAAAATAATCTTTCTGTGTCTGGTACTTTCAATTTATAAAATCTTTTTCACATTTCAGAAATATAATCAGATACTTAATTGATACTTTTAATAGCCTTTTGAAGTAGATGAGGTAGTTATTATATTTAAACCCCAGGTCATCTGTGAAATTAAGTTAAAAATAGGTTCATACTTTTTGAAGGAAAATCATTCAAATTCCACTGCATAAATTTTTTTCTTTAATCTAAGGAAATTTATCTTAAACTAGTAACTTTTTTTGTTCACTTATCTTTGGAAAGTTCCTTCTGGCATAGAGAATCATCTGCATATTCCTATATGGTATTCTTGCTGAGGTATAATGATAAACATTTTATCCTATCGATGATAAAGATTTAAGTTGGTTATTTAAAAAGTCAGATCAGACATCAATGATAATTATTAATTTAACATATTATGCTATTTAAAGAGGCTAATAGAAGGGAAAGTAAATCTATTTGTAATAAATCATTATGAAATTCAAGTTTTGCAGCATTTTAAATTTGAAGTCAATCTTTGTGGACAGTATTGATTGCAGCTGTCATCCCAAAATAAGGTGACATGATATAGGAATTTAATAAATAAATAAAATCCTCTTCATCTTCTATCATGTAATGGTCTCTCCTCCTTCCTTGCAAAGTTCTTCCAAAGGTTCTGTTTGTTTTTAATGGAACAAAGTAATGTATACGTATGCTTTCTACAGCTACAAAGTAGAAACCTTAGAAACAGAGTAATAAACTTTTAACTTTGATGCATATTCCACTTGGGATTATTTCTTCATTACTAAATAATTTGGTATACTAAAGCAACATACAAATAAATAACACATACAGGTGAGATGAGTTTTGCTATGACATTTTATTAACTAGTGAAGAAAAGTGGGTTCAAAGAAGACTTCCAAAGGCATATAGGTAGTAAATTGTGTAACTCATACGTGAGTCTGTTTTTGCTCACTTCAAAGCAAATAGGGTACTTTGAATAAGGTACTTGAATAGGGTGCTTTGGTAAATATTTCTAGAGCTTCATACAAGGTCAGCTAATAGTCACCTTCATAAATTTAGGTAAAATTTTTAATATTTAATGAATTAGAATACCCATTTAAAATAATAATTGATCTCTGGAGGTCTTTTCATTTGCTACTCATGCAACTACTGTAAGGTTATCTGAATCTTCATAAATAACCTGTATTATCAGAAGGCATGATTGAAATATAATTGATATAAAGGAAGTTATGAAGTTATAATATTTACTAAGAGAAACCAATTTTCAAAAGTATATATTATATTGAGAGTCTATTTTTATTGTCACTATTAGTCTTAGTTAAGGAAGAGAATACTCTAATAAGGTAACATACTCATTCTTAAAATGTCAAGTGTATCCCTATAAAAGTAAAGAATATTTTAGTTACTAAAACTCAGAATTCTTAGGTTAACTTAAACAACATTGCTCTAAATCTACCCTCACTAAATGACCTTATGGTTGTAATTTCTGTACTCACGTAGCAAACTTCAAAGACTTCTCAATATGTTTACATAACACATTATACATTTGAAATATAAATTTCAAAATTTTCTTTGTAGTGCATGAATCAAGATGTTATACAATTTTGGGGGGGTAAATTTTTTTTCTAAATCATTTGTTATAAAATAATTTAAATAGCTGAATTTATTAATATCATACATGTTATTTAAAATATAAAGCTTTACTAAAATATATTTTCAGTTTTTACTAGTATTAATAAGTAATTATACATTATTACATTGAAATTGTTTTTTATGAGTCTGCAAATTATTGGCAGTCCTTAAAGGGTTTCAGCCATGGACTTAATATGATCAATGCAAAGGCCATTTGCCTTTCAGAAAAGAGCAAAGGAAATAATCAGTTAACTTGATTATCTCTGCTTTGAAGTTTTAATTTTCACTGCATATTCATTAAATATCACTCTAGTTTATAATTTCAAGTCATACAGTTTATCAAATATTTATTGATCATTTACTCTATGCAAGACAAATGTCAAATGAAAGGAAATAATACCGTGAAAGACTAACAAGATATAAATGCATGTATTTTAGTGGAAATAAAGAGAGTAGATAAAGGTGCTCAGGAAAAATTTATTGAAATGATGACAAAGAAAAGTCTTAGAGAATATTCATGTTTGGAAATTTAGTCACTGTGATTATAATTAAATCCAACTTTACTGAATTGTGAATTATTTGTGAAATAACATTAATTACCTAAATAGGTTTCTTGATTTAAAAACTAATAAAGATGCAAAAATAGAATTTAACTACTGCAACTCTGTAATGAGCTTTCATATTAAAACCATTTGTTATCTTTGAAAATGTAATAAACAGTGAAATGCAAACTTAATTGAGTCAAGGGCTCTTAAGTCATTTTATTTTCAATGTTTTTTGAAATGTAAGGCTTAAAGAAACAGTTGAAATATATTAAAATTAAAGGCATAAAATATATTACCTTTCACTTTTTATTTAGACATTTTAGGACCTCTGAGGCTATATTTTAACTGTTCAAATATATTCAAATTAAGTTTTGTGAACTGTAACTCTATAGAATCCTACATAAACCAAACTGAATGGTAACTACTAAGGAAATGAAATCAAATAATTTAAAATTTTACAAAAGTCAATTTACATTTAATTAATATTTAGCCATTTAAATATTTTGTGGCTATTTTCCTTTATAAATATACACATTAAAATGCTTTTAGAGGAGGATTTCTGGTTTCTGATTCCACACGTAAAGAGCTTATGTGGACGAATAAGACTGATCTCATATGTACTTGTTAATCTGTCTGTGGTCAGTTGACAGAGTTGGCTAGTAGCTATCTGGCCAGTGAGGATGGTGACTCTAATACATCTGGTTGTTAGCTAGAGCTCTGGGTGCAATTACATCATGAGTCTCTTAACATCCACAAGGCTTCTTCAGAGGTTAGTGGCTGAATTCCAAGAGCATCAGGGGGTAAAAGTCAAAATTTGGAAGAAATTTTTCAAGTCTCTGCTTAGATCACATTTGATACCATGCAAGTTGGTACCATTGGTACCACTGACCAAAGCAAGTTTAAAGGACAGCCTAGAATCAAGGAGCTGGAAAGTCATAATGCAAAGAACAGCTTATAAAAAGAGGGGTGAATAACTGAAGACATTTTGTGATAACTCTGTTGTTGGTGTTTATCCAGTTTAGTCCACATGTTATTGCACACATTTTAAAGAACTATCCAGTGAGTCAGGTAATTTGTCCTTGAAATTTGCTCCATCATTCTGAGATTTGTTTCATTTGGATTTTGTACACCAGCCTCTAACTTGGAACCTCTGTGTTTTCCTCAGTGCTGTGAAAGATATATATTTTTGAATTAAAAAAAAAATGGTATTGTTTGCCAAGGAAATAAACTTTGTAAACTGATTCTTTAACACAGATGTTTTTCAATGCTTCAGAATAAAATTGCCAAAATTGTATTTGCCTAAATGTAAAATTATAGTTCGCTTATCTAAAACAATTTTCCTGAGAAAATTGAATTTCAACTAATTGCAAATTGGTTCAAAGAACGAAAAATGTATTCATGAAGTAGGCACTGATTGATTGAAATTGAAAACTCTACTTCTAAGATGGATTTAGACACGATATTCTCTCAAATTATATATGAGAAGCATTTTGATGCCTAGTTATTTAGGAAGCGTTTCTGAAAAAAAAAATGCTCTCATCATTTTTTTAAAATTTTTAATTTTATTTCATTATTTATTTATATATGTTTTTGGTCTTAGTGTATTTCCTTAGAGTTAGGTCCTTAGAGTTAGGACCGCGGCATTTAGAGAAGAGATGACACAAGTAGTGCAGTCACCCAAGGACGAAGATGGCTTCCTCTGTAAGCTGTGCTGAAGACAACACACAATCCCACCACGTGAGAAAGCTGGACGCCAACTCTTTATCAAAACGTTCTGGTGGATGTTGTCAGGCGCCTTCCAATGTAGATCACCAACCCAACTGACAGGAGAAGGAATAGCAGAAAAACCATGAGAAACTCTGCAGCGAAGATGCCCCGTTTCTTCATGACGCTCGTGATCCGCGTGCTGAGGGTGCTTGAACAGGGGGAACTCCTCTTCAACTTAAAGTTGGAAGCTTTAATGTTCTTGCAAAGAGAAAAGAGGGAAGGGAGTAGCATACAATAGCAACTGAGGTTTTCAGAATAATGGGCATGTCTCTAGAGAAAATCGGTTGAAAAAATAAATTTTGTGGAGGTTAGGGGTGGGGTGTGGGATGGTTAAGTTTGTGTCAACTTGACTAGGATGTAGTGTCCAAATGTTTGGTTAAAAATCAGTTTAGGTATTTCCAGAAAGTTATTTTTTAGATGTGACTAACATTTAAATCCATAAACTGAGTAAAGCAGATTGACCTCCATCATGTGGGTAGATTCATCCATTAGTCGGAGGACTTAAGAGAAAATCTGAGGTCCCCTGAGGAAGAAGGAATTCTGCCCCTACACTGCCTTCAGCATGGACTGCAATATCAACTCTTCTCTGGGTCTCCTTTAGGATTTGGCAGCCCTCACAATTACGGGAGTCAATTCCTTAAAATAAATCTCTCTCACTATCTATATACATCCTATTAGTCTCTTTCTCTAGAGAACCTTGGCTACTGCATGGAATTTAGAAAGAATAATGTATTTTTCCCATTGATGTAGTATTTCTGCAATCTAAGGGTCATTTCATAGAAGCAATAATGATTAACATAAGGATTTGTTTAGTACATATTGTTTATTATTTAATCTAGCAATCCTGATTTGCATAACTATTTAGTGTGTATATGTTACTTTTCATTGAATTTGTAAATTAATGTTTACCATTTATTCTGTCCCTAGAAGAACCACAGTGTATGGTTGTGCATGTTGTTGGCACCAGGTATGGTTGTACATGTTGTTGGCTGTACAACGGTATCCAGCTGAAAAGACAAATGGGGACCAAAATAAAATCTCTGCTCCACAATGTAAAGTGGATATTTTAGCAATGGTATGCATCAACTTAAAGAGAACTTTTTGCAGTGTGTACAAAATAGCTTCTCTTTGATAAGCTGTGTCCCATGGCATTTTATTTACCTAGAGTAAATACCTTTTCTGAATTTCACAGAAATTTTGTACTCACTAGGAACAGTCTTATATCTACTTATTGAGAATGGGATTCCATTTGTTTACATATATTCTATGATGATTACCCTATTTTAGTGGTTCGGTGCAAAAACAGAGTGTTTCATATTAGCTAACCTTGTATTTCGTGTTACCCAAATTAATAAATATTGACCCTTCCTAGGTGGTGCAGTGGTTGAGAATCTGCCTGCCAATGAAGGGGACATGGGTTCGAGCCCTGCTCCAGGAAGATCCCACACGCCTTGGAGCAACTGAGCCTGTGTGTCACAACTATTGAGCCTGCACTCTAGAGCCCATGAGCCACAACTACTGAGCCCATGTACTGCAACTACTGAAGCCCACATGCCTAGAGCCCGTGCTCCACAGCAAGAGAAGCCACGGCAATGAGGAGCCTGCACCCCACAACGAAGAGTAGCTCCCACTCGCTGCAACTAGAGAAAGCCTGTGTGCAGCAACAGACCCAACACAGCCAATAAACAAATTAAATAAATAAATAAATAAATAATAAATTAAAAAAATATTGACCCAAATAACAACTTCTCTTCTAATGAAATAGTGGTTCGCATATTTGTAAGAAGATATATGGGATATACCCACGTCTAGATTAAAATCTAATTCTTTCTTAATGAAATTTTCTGTAGAATTAATGGAAAGTGATTTATTTCAATAAAACAAAAATAGTATAGTTGTTAAAACTCAAGTTATTATCTTGCTTCAATTGATTAACATTGATATTTTAAATTCAAAGCTGAAAAAATAAAATTTAGTGCATTATGTTCAACACTTTAGATTTTTTAATTTAATTTAAGCAATCCTATTCTTTTAATGGTCTGGCTACATATTATGGGTCTCAAGTTATGTTGGCAAATGAGGTTTAATAATTGTATAATCCAAATGTATAATCAACCAGACATAAACTCATTGTTTATAAGTGATAGAACCCAAATATTTAGTACTTTAAATGCCTCTGTAACTCATTTTCCTCTGATTTTGTAAAGGCTGCTCTGACACTCTATAAGCATGCCCCAAACTGAACAGTTACATGTTCTCATCACTTTGCTCATCTTCTTTTATTCCTTCTATTAGAAATGTTAGCAGCATTGATCCACTCACCAACACTTTTCATACTCTCTACCGCCCAAATCCATTTGTTCATGGTTCCTTTTAATTCTGCCTCCTATATGCTTCCTTCATTTTTCTCCAGCTACTCAGTTCTATTGCCACTTAATTGTCATGAGAACTGTTGGAATACTTTTTTGCTGTCTAGCACTAATACAATAATAGTTCAGTGAGCAACAGACAAAAAACAAATGCATGATGTGTGTGTGTGTGTGTGTGTTGGCATATATTTGTATGAGCACAAGTCAGGATGTGGAATGATATATGCCAGTCTGTTAGCATTTGGTGACTCATGGGTTGGGACTGGAAGAAGCAATAAAATTTTACTTCATAAATTTTGTGATATTTCACTGTTAAAAGAGAGGAAAAAAACATGCTTTGAAGATGCTCTATTGATTAGCTTTTTGTGACACTTTTTTTGTTCTTTATCAAAACCACAGTATGGTGCCAATTTCTTAAACATTGTCTGTATGGCAAAGTTAGTAGATAATTTCCAGTTGAAAGCCAGGCAAATTCAATTCCCATTCGAGCTTTATCTCTCTGGGCAGACACATCTTGATGAACTGTGCAGGCTGGATTGTAATTTAGAAGAATAAATAAATAACCCAGGATGATTATGTAATGATTATGTAAAGATGATTATGTAAAACGTGTGAGTACATATATATGTACCTATTTGTATATATAATGCATGTATACATAGATATATAATATTTTCACATTTCATTTAAATTGGTTTCTTTACCTTCAGAGTAAAACAACATCTATGAATGCTTGTCTATACCTTTAGTTTTAAAAAATAGTTCATAATTTTATTTCTGTTTCACCTAAAAATTTCTAAAGTGATGACATTTTGTAATTATTAAGCTATGATATCATTTGGCACTATTACCACATAGATACTTTTAGTGGAAAAATTTTGAGTTGTACATATTGGAGGGAAAGTGGGGACATGACTTCCCCTATTAAGGATGTATTTAGGATGTACATTACATTGAATCTATATATGTGGTATACTTTCAGTATACTTATGCACATTTAATTTGTTCAGAATAAAATTGCATTTCCTAGTCTAACCTAAATTGTTTAAGATAAAGTAATAAAACTTTTCTCTGTGTGTTTGTACATGAAAACGCATATATTTGTGAGTGTTATTAAAAAGAATTGCCCCAAATTCCTGTTTGTATTCTTTTTGATTTACCTTGCAGAATATTTAGCAATGATTTTTCAGTTTCACAGGCTTCATTGAATCTTCTGTGGCCTCAATAACACTTTCCAATTAACTAGAACACAGTTTCCTAAGAAATCAGTTTAAGGAGCGGTACAACGAATCATGAAATCGTTGAGTTTTGCAAACTTAAGAGAAGTCTCCAGTTTATTAGAAAGGAAAAAAATCAATATCAGTATGAAATGTTGCAGGGTGTCAAGTGTCTTTTAATTTCAAACTCCAAAGAATGCTTTTCTATTCAGAAGATAATCAGATTTGATGGCTATTATCCAGCTGTGCCGGTGCAGAAGAATTGCTGGCGTTTTGAGCACGGACCAAATAGGACTCAAAATGAGCAAAACAGAATTTTATTGACTCTAGTCAATACATTTATTGACTCTAGTTTTCCTTTTGTGGCTCAAATGTTGCTCTGAGAACAATCACTGAGTTCATTTAACACAATCTTCTTGCTTTAAGTACAGGGAAACGTAGACTCAGCAAGCTTAATTGTCAAAAATTATGACTTTAAGTTGCAGCAAATCACAGGATAGAAGGCAGGTCCCCAGATCTCCAAGTCAGCGCTCCTTCACTTTGCCTTTGTCTTCTGTTTCTCACTTCTATTAAGGTGACAGTAACTTTTGAATTTCAGTGTGAGAAGGGGAATGGGAAGATGAGGATGCCATGAGTGGGAAGAACAGGAACATCCTCTGTATCCTGCCTAACACAAATGTAGAGAGTGGCTGAAGTCCTATCTTTGGAGACTCTCTAACTGACAGAGGCTGGCCTTGGACCTGGGCAAGATTTGCATTTGCTTCCTTCCTGCTGTCAATCTTCAGCAATATAAACTGACTCTAGACATTCACTATGTGAGAGTTGATGAGACCTTCCAACTTCACTTTCTTAGAACATATTCTAAAAGGTAGGCTGACTGTTGGTAAATCTCATGAATTTGCTGAAGAAGTTATCAAATAAATGTTGAATATTTCTTTGTAATTGTTATTTTATAAGCTGGCTGTTTTGCAGCTTTTTTTAAAATCAAGAATATGATAAAGATTGCTAGCTGTCCACCAAAAAATCATGTTCCTCTTTCCATATGGATAGTTATTTCTGGGAAATGGCTACCTTCCAAGAACTTCATCTCCCAGCTCCCTCAAGTTCAGTTTGAGTGTGTGGCTTATAGTCAATAGAATGTAATTAAAATGATGTACATCGCTTCCAGACCTGCTTCATGAAAACTTCTCCTGAGGCTTTCCTGCTTTTTTCCCTTTCAGGTTACCTGTCATGGAGATGTTCTCAGGGTAATCTTTGAAACCCCAAGTCGAAGATCACAGTCTAAATCTTATTGCATGAGGGAGCACCCCTAACCCACCCCCCACCCCACAGATCTGTTTACCAGTCAGTACTGTTTTTTCCATGATCAGGAAATACATTTATATTGTGTTTGAACCAATACATGCTATGAGGTTCCTTTGTTACAGCAGTTGGGCTACCTGAAAAATGCAAAGTAAAATTCAAGGTGGCTAGAGTTGCCTAATATCCAAATCTTGTTTTTAAGGATAGAGTTTATTATTCTCATAATGTATATCATTCACAGTTACAAATATATATAGCTATAAGCTAATTATCATCTTATATCTGTTCATTTTATAACTTCTTATAAATGTTGCGTATTTATTCTACCTCCACAATTATAAAAATAGAAAATGTAAAAAGCACTAAAGATTATTTAATTTATTAATTTAATCAATCAAGAAATTAAATGCTCAAAGTATATAATAAATTATGGAAATCAAGCTAATAAAATGATGGATTCATAAGTCTTTTCCTGACTCCTACTAGAGTGTTTCATACGGTGAACTGAGCTTCTTCTGTAATAATAATTATACCTACATTTTCCTCTCAACCATGCATTGTACATTGGTCCTAACACAATAAATAATTGAAAAATGTTGACTGGATGATTCAGTGGGCTTAAAAATTAATTAAAAACTGAAATTAAATTTATATAAATTTATTATAGCAATGGATTGGTTTAAGAGAATAATATTCTCTAAGCAAACTTAAGCTATTGCATCACAAACTAAAAATTAAATTTTTGTAAGGACATAATACATTTTTAAGTAAAACATTTTAAGTGTTAAAATTATTCCCTTTAAAGTCCAATGCAAATTGCACATTTTATTCATTGTTATAAAGAATCAATTGAAATATTATGTATTCTCTAAGATGAAATGTGGAATGCTTGCTCTGGATGGAAATATCTAAACAGAAATAAATTTGAATATAGTTGTAATGAACACATTTTATCATTTATTGAATTTTTGAATTTCTATTTTCTGCATGTATGTTTAGAATTTATTTTCATGCTAAACATCCCAATTATATAGATATGAATGTGAGATACTGAATTATATGTCTCTGTGTAAATAAACCTAGAAAAATAGTTAACTTCCTTTTAAGTCTGGTTTTCAGTTGTCCGTCTACTGATTTATGATCTGTTTTGTGAAGGATAAAATTATGACAAATTTGCAGAAAATTTGGATGGTGTTTGGTTAGGAAAAATGCCTAAGTGGTAACTACTTTTTAAAATAAAAACTTACATCCTAAGATTCCAGATGTACTAAAGAACCAAATGTAAAAATTAATATCACCAAGCTACTAGAAAAACTATAAGGGATTAATTTTATAATTTCGAGAAGGAAGGTCTTTCAAATTCAGGCCTGGGTCTAAGGTGAGCTGAATGAGATGGTGCCTCACTCATCTCTTGTACACAATTAAAGAGGATGTTAAAAAAACTTGTAATCAAGATAATATTTAAAACATAATATTTTAATATTTTAATATAAGTAAATTGTTTAAAAATCAAAACAAATACAAAAATTCACGATGAATAAAATATTAAATTTTCACTAAAGACAAGATTGTTATTATTGACTTTTGAATCAAATAATTGCTCCAAAGCCATAAGCCATGAAAAAACAATGAAAATGATAATATAAAAGCTGATGAATTAAGATAATGAACTATGCATGCCAAAATTTCTGTGAAAATTTTCAAAAGAAAAGAGGTTATTGAATTTATATCTCAATAAAACTCTTTTTAAAAAGAAAAAAAAGAAAACACACTTCAATAAAGGTGATTTAAAATTTCTTTTTAAAAAAAAAGTCAAATTGTCTGATAAAAGCTGGTCATAAAATAAAAGTGACCCACCCCCCAAGTGGGGGAGGACAATTCTAAAAGAGAGGCTGTTAGGACTTCCCCAGTGGTCCACTGCAGGGGGCATGGGTTCCATCCCTGGTCGGGAACTAAGATCCCACATGCAGCAGAGCATGGACAAAAAAGAAAAAGAAAAAAGTAAAGAGGTTATTGGACATAATTAACTGTAACACATCTTAGAAATGACCAATTCAATATAAGAAACTGACAAATAATATGAAAGTTTCAAGAAAAAAAATTGTGTCCAATTTATATATAAAGATGTTCAGCTTTATATGTAATTGAGGAAACCCACATCAGCTCAATATGCTATAATTTATTATACAGTTAGATAAGTTATTATCTCTTATAATAGATAGTATATAACATGTAAATTTTAGAAAATAAAAATAAAAATACATACATATATATCTTGGTCTTAAAATACAGACATCATCTACAAATCATGTAAAAGTTGAGCAAAAGAGGCAAAGAGCATAAATATGAAATTCGAATGGACAAAAAGGAAATTAACCTGTTCAGAAATCCAAGAATGCAAATTATCACCATAATCAGAAACTAACCTTAAACACTAGATTGGAAAGAAGAAGAATTAATGTTGGCCATTGTTGGTAACCCCTGACTTAAGGAAGGTTTAAGATAGGTACTTCTATTCAGTGTGTAGTAATTTTAATTCTGGAATTTTCTTCAAAAAATTAACTGACTAAAAGGCACGATGTAAAAGAAAATTCATTACCATGTAAACTACACTCAAGAAAATTGTGAAATAACTAAAGGGGCATTAGTTGAACAAAAAAGATAAGCCCACATAATTAGACATCATATTGTACTTATATTTACTGATTTGGAAAGATGTTTGCAAGGTTATGTTATCTGAAAAATCAAGTTACAAAATAGGGTACACATTATGATCTAATGTTTATTTTAACATTTTGTGAATATATGTTTGTATTCATTTGTTCCCAGAAAACTTCAGGAAAATACTTTGTCCCAAGATCAGTGCTGTGGGAAGCATGTGTCTAGAGTCTGTGTGTATTTGTATGAGTGTGTTTTACATACTTACAAAGTTCGAATTTTCAGAAAGAAAAAATAATGTTATTATGATGTTATCATCTCCACGGATTAAGATAATTTTCACTTTCTTATTTATATCTTTTCATACTGCCTATAAGATTAATTTTGTAATTCAACAAAATTAAATTAATTAAAACATAATTTAGAAAAACAAAAGGGACAGCTATTAAAATACCTTTTAAAAGTAAAGCTGTCCATGGAAAGTAATTAATTTTACAAAAGTTTAGTGACACACTATATGCACTTCAAGCAATAACAGCAGAAGAATATCCTTTCAGCTTAACCTGGCATCATTTAGCTTGATTTCATTTTCCTCCTACATTTCTTTCCTGGAGTGGGAAGTTCCCCAGTACGGTCTTTTTCGATTGGGTGGGTTGAATTTATGATATAGTACATTGTCGGGAAGAAGTAGTATCAATTTATATACTTGGGATAAGTGTAAATATGACATTTTTTAAAAAAACATGATAAGATGAACATGTAAGCAGCACATATTAATATCCCAAGTGAGTAGGCATACCAGTGAAACCCAGCGTTTAGATATTAAGGCCAAAGAAGCTCTATTCGCTTTCACAGGGAACATCTGTAAAACTAAGTGTTGTGGGGCTGTGAATATACAATCAGATGTACTCCCATAAAGCAGAGTTCATAATAGGACCAAAAAAATGCTTATTTTGAAGAATAAAGAAATGCTGCACATTGGCAAGACATCTCAGCGAATTTGAATTATTATGTTCTCAAATTATTGTTGCTCTTGGCATTATTGTCAGTTTATTGTCATTATTTTAAATATGTAGTGGGTCTACATGATGAAAATTCAAGATTGCAAAAAGATAAACAACCACCCTCTCACAATGCCCCCAAAGATTCTTGTTCCCTGGCTTAAAGGCAAGAATCCTTACAGAGACTCATGCTCTGACTGAGAGAAGGGAGAGGGGCTATCTCATAATTTATTGCATAAAGTTTATTTTATGCATGTATATTTGTGGTTAATAATCTTAGTTGGCACACTTTTATTATTTTCATAAAATGTTGTGAGGATAGAGAAGATTTTTTTAATTGAATCAATAACTATCATTTCCTAAAACTGAGTTAATGGATGAAGATGTGCTACGTTAAAAAAACAGAGTTTATTATTATTATTACTCTTTTTTAAAAATAAAACTTTTCACTTAGTGGGTCCTTCTTTGGTGTTAGGTATTGTATCAGGTGTTTTACCTTCATCCAATTCTATTTGAGACCTTGCTATGTAGCATTATTATCTTCTCCTAGTAGACAAGCAAATTTGAACTAAAAGAGTTATAGAATTATAACTGAGACATCACTAAGTTTCCATTGCAGAGTAGAGTAGTCTCTAAAAATTCTCTACTCTCTGATGCCAAATTTACAGTAACCAAGTCCATACTCTTAATTATCTGCTATGGACTGAATTTTTGTGTTTCCCCCCAAATTCATATACTTAAACCTAACTGCAAAGAGGAAATGGAACATTTGGGAGGTATTAAATCATGAGGGTGGTGCCCTCATAAATAAGATTAGTGCCCTTATAGAAGAGTGGTCCCCAGACCCTCCCACAATCTGATGTTACAGAGTGCCATGTCCAGGGAAGTGTGGTCCCACCAGACACCAAATCTGCCCACACCTTGATTTTGGACTGTGCAGCTTCCAGAACTATAAGAAATAAATTACTGTTGTTCATATTCTACCTGGTTTACAGTAGTTTGTTACAGCAGCCCAAATAGACTAAAACATTGTCATTCTCTAAACAGACCATGAACAAAATATAATCAGTAAAAATTTGGGAATGAAATATAAATAGCTAAATTCAAGGAGATTTTAATTTAATTAATTATTTTTGGATTGTGGTAAGAACATGTAATATGAGATCAAACCTCTTAAAAAATTTTTGAGTGCAGAAGACAGTATTGCTATCAGTGCAATGTTAATTTTAATGTGATCAGAAAACTAAGTTACCTTATTCATGTAATTGACCACATAAGCTCTTCTATTGTGACACTTCAGATTATGAATTTTCACAGGAGGAGAGGAGAAAATATCACCTCTGCCTGCCACAGAGTGCCTTATAAGTTGTACACAGTCATTTTCATCTCCTCCATCACACTGTTTCTAATCATACTTTACATCCATTTTTATCTTAGTGTTGAGATGTTTTATATATAATTTAAGCTCATCATGTTTGATAAGTATAAAAAGTCATGAGAGAGTTGAAGGTGCTAATAAGATCAGGTGTACAGTTAAAATGAAAGAGGAAGTAGAGAAACTCAAAGGAGTGAGAAAAAAACATATAATGAAAGTGGTCATAGGAAAAATTATTCTGGAGTTGGAACTATTTTTGGAAAATATAGAATAAATGATGCAACCTTTCTGAGTGTGTGTTTAAAGGATTACCACCCAAGTCAGAGCTTGTTTATAAAAAGTTAGTTCAGAGGAAGTTCACGAAGTTAAACAATATGCATGTTGAAAATGCTACTGATGGAAAATTCTACTCAAGAGTGTATGTTGTGTATGTTCAGGGTTCAGTTCTGCAAATCAAAATGAGTGGTGCAGAAACAAGATATTAAGTAGTTCTCTGGAACACTTATGCAATCATCAAAAAAGAGTCTTCCTAGTCTCACTGGATTCTGTAGAACACATTGTTCTATTTCGGAAAAAGTTGAACAATGCAATCTATATCTGTGAGTAGGGCAAGGATGCACATACTTGATTTGAAAGACTGGAAGGACAGATACATTTCTCTTTGGCCTAAAAACAAAATTTGGGCTGCCTCTGGAACTCAAGTTTTCTCAAAAAATTAAAGATACAGGTCTATCTATTGTCTATCTATCTCTATCATCTATCTATCTACCTATCTCAACTATAGATGCATTGCTAAGCATATTTTATTTTTTAAATACTTATAATTTAAAAATAGCATATTTTTCAACTTATGACAGAATAAATCAGGCAAACTTTGAGAATATATCAGTTGAATGTAAAGCAAAACAAATACATGGAATTAAAAGTGATTGCAACACAGCATATAGAGAGAGCCAAGTAATTTATCTAAAGCATCACGGTTCAATAGAAATATAATGCTAGCCAAAAATGCAAATCATATATGTAGTTCTTTTAATTTTGGAGTTTGTATATTTATAGTTAGTATAGAGAAATACAATTGAGTTTTGTGTGTTGATCTTTTATCTTGTGTGTGACCTTGCTGAATTCACTAATTAGTTCTAGAAGGATTTGTGTGTTTTTTTTTTTTTTTGGTAGATTGCTTGGGACTATTTTACACAGATAGACATGTCTTTGCAAATAAGGATAGTTTTATGTCTTCCTTTCTAATTTTCATGACTTTTATCATCTCCCACCAATTTTTTTTTTTTTCTGTGTGTGTGACCTTATTGCACTGGCTAGAACTTTCTTCAAAAAGTTGAATTAGGGAATTCCTTGGCAGTCCAGTGGTTAGGACTCTACACTTGCACTGTTGAGGGAAGCGCAGTCAAAAAAAAACAAGTTGAGTTAGGCTGATGAGAGTGTACATCTTTGGCTTATTTCCAATCTTAGGGGTAAATCATAGTGATGAAAAAAAAAACAGCTATTTTTAGTTGCTGCCTAGGCATTTTACAGTATAATAACCCTGCTTACATCCAGCGCCTGGGCAGTTAGATAAGGATTGAGCCTAGGAGTCCCAACACAAGTTTTTGCTTTGGTTTTCATCAGGCATCCTTTAACATAACCTATCAGAGTTGAGCCCATGAAATTTAGCGACCTCCAGCCCAACCACCGTATAAGTAATTGATGCTGGCTACCTTACTCTCTCTGTCCTGTTCACTGGTGTTCACTACCCTTGCCCTGGGTCACTGGGCTTCTCTCACTCCTTGCTGGGATCTGTAAGTAATAAATCTTGTGACTTCACTGCCTTTGTGTGAGTATATTGAAATTGCACCTTGATCTCCACTTCTGCAAAGTAAAAGCTCAGATGCTGAGGGAGCTACCTGTTGACCCCAGTGTGTTGACCCCCGTGCCTCCTTGTGCAGCAGGTCATAATCTGCATATTCTTAACTTAACACACTAGTTATGGGTTCCCCAACACTAGCATTTTGGCTTTCAACATTAAGTATAACTTGAGATGTAAGTTTTTGTAGATTCCATTTATCAAGTTAAGGAAATTCTCTTTTATTGCTATTCTTTCTGAGTTTTTTTTGTTTTTTTTTTAGTTGCAGTGAGTGGGGGCTACTCTTCGTTGTGGTGAGCAGGCTCCTCATTGCTGTGGCTGTTCTTGTTGTGGAGCATGGGCTCTAGGCATGTGGGCTTCAGTAGTTGCAGCACATGGGCTCAACAGTTGTGGCTCACAGACTCTAAAGCGCAGGCTCAATTGTTGTAGCACATGGGCTTAGTTGCTCCGCGGCATGTGGGATCTTCCTGGAGCAGGGATCGAACCCATATCCCCTGCATTGACAGGTGGATTCTCAACCACTGCACCACCTAGGAAGCCCTCTTTCTGAGTTTTTAATCACATATAGATATTGAGTTTTGTTAAATGCTTTTACTGCATAAAGTGATATGGTTATGTGACTTTTCTTTAGCCTATTAATTTGGTGGATCATGGTAAATATGGATAACTGATTTTCAAATATTTAACCAGCCTAGTATCCTTGGAGTTAACCTAGCCTGGTTATGGTGTATAATTTTTTTTATATATTGCTGAAATATATTTGCTTCTGATTTGTTAAAGTTATAATCATGATGGGTATCTAAGTTATGCTAACATTTACTACTACATAGAAGACTAAAATGAGGTGAGAGAGAGGAATTTTGGAATCATAGAGTATGGCCATTTTCAATTTAAGTGAACTTTCATACTGCCCTCCAGAGTGGTTTTGCCTCCTTACGTTGAAACCAGTATTAGTTTTCCTGTAGCCTAATCAATATCTTCAAAGTTAGAGATTGTGGCTTATCCCTAATAATGGATGAAATATCATACCACATTTTTTTTTAATTTACCCAGTTGGTATAAGGTAGTATGTTTGCACACATCACTTGGCTATTTAAATTACCATTTCCTTTGAATCATACTTAACCTGAATCAATTCATTATGTCTATTTAAGGGCATACAATGAAGAGAAAAGGTTATTTTATACTGGGTCCACAATGGTTTTAGATTTCTTTGTCCAATAATTTTGCTTTGTTGAACTGGAGCTACACTTACTTGTTCAGAGTAAAGACAAAACAGAAAAAAAATGGAATAGAATTTGGTGGGTAACTATGACCATTTCTTCTTTTGTAATTTATGAAAAGCTATCAGTGCTCCTAACATTTCTTTAAGCATTTCTGATGATGTTCATATAAGTGGATAGGCTTCTCAAAGAGAAAGATGAGTGTGGGTTTTCTTATTTACTTGACTTTTGTTCTTGTTCACAATTCCTTTGTGACAACATCCCACTTTTTTTGTCACTTCACTGCCAGGATTCTGGAGAAAATTCACCCTATAAAATGACACGTTAACCTTATAACTACAACCTGTTTGTTCACTCTTGACAGTTCACAAGATATGCTTTTATTTTCTTTCCATTAGAAAAATATTTAGTAGTCAAAACTTTCCTGGAGCTTTAAATCTTTTCAACAAATAAAAAAAATTACATAACTGTTATTTCAGTTAATATCTGAAGCTGTAATCCTAAATGTCATGCAGAAAGACTGGACATAGAAATATATTGGTTCTTCATTTAGTATTATAAAAAAAATTGAGGCCATAACAGATCTCCTTAGCCCCTTTCAAACATAACTTTAAATAAAAAGCAATACTTAGGAAGTAAACTCCTCTGAATTAATTACGTCTATAACCACTATTTCCAAATAAAGTCACATTCTGAAGCAGTGGAGATCTGAACTTCAACATTTGAATTCTGGGGTTTACAATTTAGCCCATAACAACTCACAACAAAATTATAGCACTATGAGTTTGGTTTACTTTATTATTCCCTAACTTAAGGACAATGAACTTAAGCTTTATCCTATTCTTCAGATAAAATTTGAATTGTTTACTCTTTTTTTCTCTTTGTCTTTCAGTTTGGATAATTTCTATTAACCTACCTTCAAGATCACCGGCTCTTCCCTAGGCTCCATCTCTTCTATTGTTAAGCGTGTTGAAGGAATTACTCACCTTTGATACCTTTTCTGGGGTTTTGGGGGGCAGCATTTGCATCTGATTCTTTCTTACATTTTTGCCTCTCTGCTACAATTTCCCAACTCTTGTCCACCTTTTGCATTAGATGGTTTATCATACTAATCATATTTTCTTTACTATCCTTATCTGATCATTCCAACATCTTTTATGAATTTGTTTTTGTTGGTTGATTTATTACTTAATATGGATTTTATTTTTCTTTTCTCTCCCTCCAGCTTTATTGAGATACTTTTACATATAACATATATAAGTTTAAAGTATATGCTGTGATGATTTCATATATGTATTTATTGAGAAATGATTATCACAATAAGGTGGGGTTTTCTTTTTTGTTTTGCATTTGTGTGTCTCAATTTTTGATTGAATGTCACTCATATGTGTAACAAACATTATTTACACCTTTCTATTTTCTACGAGTAGGACCAATAGTATACTTTTAATGCCTGTAGTAATGTCCACATTTTCTGTTTTTATATTGCTTACTTGGGTTTTTGCTCCATTTATCTGTACCAGTGTTGGTTAAGTGTTTATCAGTTTTATTATTGTCTTCAAAGAAGTCATTTTTGCTGTATTATTTATCTCTGTTTTGGGGTATGTTTTGTATTTCATTAATTTGTGCTATTATCTTTTTAATATATCCCTTGTATTTATGCCTAAAAATGGACTTGCCTCTTCTATTGTCACGTCAGGAACATCAAGGGGGGTGGGGTGGATGATTGAATCAATCCAGTCAAGAGCTGAGCTTGGTTTCAATTTATTGTTGCTATTCTTACCTTCAGCAGGTTACGGGCTCAGGGGTGGGTTGCTGCCTTGCGTCTAGAGTGGGCTCTGTGGGTTTCATAAAGATTTTCTCTGTGTTTCAGCTCCTCTCTTCACTTTCGATAATCCCTATATGTATGTATGCTTGTGTCTCAGAGAGTATTTCTGCATGGTCTTGCTTCCCCTGCCCCCTAACCCCACACTCCTGCTGTAAATCACTGTTTCACTCTCCCCTGGGTGGGGTCTCTGCTTCCTTTCTCAGCATTCCTGCTTCTGTTTTCTATTGTAGACAAACTCTGACCTTTATCTACAATTGATCTGAGGCAGGATTTTCTTGCTCCTAGCCCATCAGTAGGTGAGTTTTTTGTTTTGTTTTGTTTTGTTTTGTTTTGTTTTGTTTTGTTTTGTATTGAGGCACAATCCAGGGCCTGAGAGTTTTCCCTCACTCTCCTCCCAGTGGTAGAGGGTTTTGTTTTTACTACTTTATCACAGTGTATTTTTTATTTATTTATTTTTTTATTTTTTGGGGGGTACACCAGGTTCAATCATCTGTTTTTATACACATATCCCCGTATTCCCTCCCTTCCTTGACTCCCCCCCGCCCTGAGTCCCCCCCACCCTCCCCGCCCCAGTCCTCTAAGGCATCTTCCATCCTCGAGTTGGACTCCCTTTGTTATACAACAACAACACAGTGTATTTTTACTTGTGTTGACAGGTCTTTGTCTAAAGGCAGACAGGTTGTACTTCCACTCCTTCTGCAGACTTTGTGGGTAAAAGAAGCTATTGCTTCATCAGAAAGAAGGGTCTAGGGAAGCTAACACAGTTTTGTGTCTCCCCCAGATGCTGCCAGTCGACCCCTGCATTCCTAAGCCTATAGGGGACTCCTCCTCACTCTCCTGCCATGCCCTCAAATTTTCTCATGCCCCACCCCCGTAAATGCACTTGTTTCCATTATCATTGAGTTTGAAGTACTTTCTTGTTGTTTCTTCATTGACTCAGATTTTATTTAAAGTATGTTTTTATTTCTCAAATCTGAGCATTTTATTTATATCTTATTTTTATTGCTTTATAACAATTCCATTATGATCCAAGAATAAAACATTGTATGGTTTCAGTATTTTGACATTTATTAACTTTTGTCTTACACAGCAGCACAAGTCTAGCTTGGTGAACAATCCATTTGGACTTGAAAATATGTATTTCGCATTTGTATGTATGGAATTCTGTAAATGTTACTTAGGTCAAGTTTGGTGATAGCATTCTCTTTCCTACTTTTTTGTCTACTTTATCAGTTACTGAGGGATAAGGGTTAAAAAATATCCAAATATATTTGTGCCTTCTTAAACTTCCCCTGTTAATTCTGTCAATTTTCGCTTCTGTTATGAAGTTTAGGAACACGATTATGAGAAGGAGAAAGAAGAGGAATTAAACTGCCTTGTTTCAGAGCATAGGCATCAATTTACTGCTGTTCCTCTCTAAAGTGGCCCAAGGACTATCAGTTCTCTTTCTTTCCACACTGGCTCTGCATTCTTAGCAGGCTTTGCAGTGTATCTTAAATTCATTTGGGAAGAACTCAAAAATTTAAAGAACATATGTCATAGAAAATTAAAGGATGCATTTTTGTAGGTTATGAACTTCAAATAGGGCTTTTCTCAGAATCTAAAGAAAGTACGTGTAAGATCACATCCCCTTTTCTAATTTGGCCCAAATGACCTTTCTTCCATATTGTCTCCTATTAAAAAGTTTTTCAGAAGACGAGAGTATGAATATCATACCTATTCTTGAGATACCTAATTCTGCTCACAAGGAGTGATATTTTCATAAATTCTTTCTTTTGTCATTTGCATATTTTCCCAGGTCTAAGTCACTCGTCATATAGTCTTGCCACAGAGAAATTTAAACAGGATGATTACGGATGCCTGCATACTGCTTCTGTATTGTTTATGACTGTGTTTGTCTTACAATAGCAGGGTGAAGTGGTTGTGAGAAACTGAATAGCCCACAGACCCTAAAATATTTACTATTTGGCCCGTTCTACAAAATGCTTACTGACTTTCTAGTCTACCATTGTAAAAAGGAAATGAAGTGACACACACAACTTACTACCAGATAATAAAAATGACAAATAACCAGTTAACATAAATTGAAATATGCAAAGTATAGAATTTTAAAATAAACGCTGATGTAATTTTTATGGTAACAATCTACTCCTTCTCCTTAGGGCATCTGAGACTGAGGAGGGTAGAGGCGATATCTCAGTGCTGGATCTTAGCCTTTTCTTTCGGGCTCTGCCTTCTCCATCTCTACCTGTAGCATATTATTTTAAATCCCATGATGCTTAGCTTCACATGTAATGTTCATTCACACATATATTCGTGCTCATATGCTTAGAGTAAGGAGTGCTTTATCTGTATTTTCTCAAATTTAAGTCCTTTAATGGAAGGTTTTCTGACTTGGAAACACAGCTGTCTCAAATTCTTTTTCGGTCCATTTGCTGCATCTGCTTCTAATTGCTAACAAGCCATTCTGGGACATGGAGGGATGACATCCCCACAGGAGTCATTCCTGTGGGTCTTCCTTTCAAGTGCGAGTGTGGCCTGATATACAGAGAAAGACTGGCTTAACTTTAAGCAGGAAAATTGCAACATTCTGGGTAGAGCATTACCTGAAATATCCCACTATTTCACTTAAATTTTGTTTACTATATAGTTGTTTTCTATCTTTAATGCAAACACTCCTGCTGCAAAGGAGCGACCTATAACTGGGATTCAACTGACAGAAACAAGAATTTGCTCTTCTTTCTTGTCACATTTTCTTTAGAAATACCTCATTTATCTCTTGCCAACAAAATGAATAGTTGTATAAAATTTTGGAAGCCAAGTTTTCTCAATAAATACACCAAAAACTGGTAAGTTAATTTTTAATGCTAACCATTCCAATCCAAATTATATCTCAAACACAATTGTTAAGGTATATTGCAATATAATTCCAAAATCAGAATATGTTATCCTATCACAATTCATTAGGTCATATATCAGATTTGAAATGGTACACATGTGGAATGGCTGGGGGCCTCTGGAATAAGAACATCTACCTGGAAAATAGATACTTGAATATAATTAAGGCCACAGAAATTTTTACCAGCTTTAAAAAACAAAGCTCTGAAATTAAACTGTATAAGAGAAAAGCTCTATTATCCAAACTCATCAATAAACTTAAATAGTAACTACTATCTTACTTGGAAATTAATGTTAAATTTAGCTATATACATGTGTTTAGCAACTACTTTGTTCAAAGTTCTGTGTTAGCTGATACAAGGGAAAAGAATGAGAGAGATTATGCTTGTCCATATGAATCAAAGTTAAGAAAATAATATTGCTACAAATAAAGTGGTTACGTCTCTTAATGTGCAAGGATGTTTTAACAAATTAGCTCAAAACTAGTTCAAAGTAGTGAGAAATCACTACATGCTGATTTTGTTCTAAAGTGAATGGCATGAAAACAAAAAAAAGTTGTTCAATAATGTATAAATTGTTTTCACTAGTGATCATAAAAATATAGTTAATTGACATATAAAATTTTACCTACAAAATTAGCTTATATTTAAAAAGATAATCCCCAATGCTTGCATCAATGTGACAGGAAAGCCCTAGTAATAAAGCACTGTGAATAGAGTAGTTAAAAACTAAACAGATATGTAGATGAAAATCCACCTTTCTACATAATTTTTAAAGACTCCTTATAAAAGAAAACCTCCCTCTTTTCATCAAAGTTTTTGATAAAAATAGTATTTTCCAAATCCATCTATGTTAGTTATGAGATAATATGGCAAGTTACATTTTGTATATCCATATAACAGAGACATGCACTAACATAAACTAAGCGATCTTTCCCAACCTATTTCATGCAAAGTAAAAGCCAAAGCCCTAACAACATCTATAAAACTCTTCATACTCTGCCCCATTAATGTCCTGACTTCTACAAGTCTCTCCTACTTTCCTCTACCTCTCTCACACCAGCTTCCTTGCTGTTTCTCAAACACACCAGACACACTCCAGCTGTAGGATCCTACCTTGAACTGAGCTTTTCAACCTGCTGTCCCACTAAGTCTTTATTTCCTGTACCCCATTCTACTGTTGCTTTTATAGATAGTACATACTGAATTTTAACATAGTATATAATGTATTCATTAATTATGTAAATTGTATTTTCTTCCCCCTGCCCCCAACCAAGAATGTAAGCTTCATGGAGGCAGAGATCTATGTTTACTTTGTACATTGATGTATCACAAGCAATGAGAACAGTTCCTAGGACATAGTAATAACAGTAAATATTTATCAAATGAAGAGCATGGTATTTTAATTTTTTCAGTAAGCAAATTTTTAAATGATGAAGACGTGGTAAAATGGAAAAGGAATGAAACATAGTAGAGAAGCATCTAGAACCCAGAATCAAACTGCCTTGTTTCAGAGCTTAACTCCATGACCTGTCTTCTGTCTAATGTTGAGTAATTTATGTATTTGTGCCAGTTTCATCTTTAAAATGGAAAGGATAACAAAACCAACATTCTGTGGTTCCTGCAATGATTGTGTAAAGCACTTAAAAATACTACCTAGCACATAGGAAACAGCAAATGCTACCATAATAACATATAGCTCATGCAAATGAAAAATTGTTAAATTTATTTCTGAAAAACCACTGATACTTTTTGACTCAGTAAATCTGGGAATTAAATTCTTAAAGCATATTAATATATGTGGACAAAACAGTAAAACATTGGAAATAACCTAGATATTAGATAAAACAGAGTAGCTATATAAATGATAAAATAATTTTAGGCATTAAATTATATTTACAGAAATGTAATAATGTTTGGATAAGCTTCTGCTATGATAGTGTGTGAAGAGAGTAGAACGTATTTTACAATCCTATTACCTCAAATATGTAAAAGTGAATAAAAAATATTGTTTAATGCAAAGCAAAATATGAAGAATTGTTTTCCTGTCATGTATTTTTAGGTAATCTGAAATATGTTTTTTTTTTTGGCAGTTTCCTTTTACTGTGTTAGTTTCATAATCATAATAAGTTTTTAGAAGGTAATTCATGTGACTATGCAGTAAACAAACCCATTTCCCATATGTAATCTAAATCACATAAATGCACAGTTTAATATAAAACTTCCAAGAGACGTTGTAAAATATAGTTTTATGGGACAAACATATATCAAACTCCTAACAATATGTTTTATTTTTTTAAAATGTGATGCTGTAATAGGAAATTTCATCACATTGTGTTGCATTCCACAGACTGAAAAAATAAAACAATGCTTGCCTATACATTTTGAATAATACCATTTTATGATTAAAATACTTTCCAATACTAAAAATATAATTGAGAGTAAACATTTATATTATTTAAAGTCTAGTTAAGTCTCAACTCCATACACTTATTTCCTAATAAATAGTTGAATATTCTATAGAAATGAATATGAACCTTTTAAATATATCCTAAACTTAAAAAGACAGCTATCGTTCAGTTTCACCTCTGACATGTAAAGGTCTTGGGAGTGATTCAACAAATATAATCTAAAAAACTGAAAATCAATGACTTATATTGAACATCCAAGAAAACAGAACTCACAGGACAAATCACCACCTCAAATCTAAAGAAACTTTTACATCCAAAGACATACAACAATCAAGATCCACTTACCTGAAGCAGAAGCCATTGGAACTATAAACTGGTAGCAAAACTTAAATGTGTGAATTACTGAAGCTTAGATGGTCAACGTGAGAGTAGAAAACTCCCAGGAGTGTGTTTTTAGGGAAGTTCCCACACTTTCATTGGTTTTATCACCAGAACTTTACTAGGCTTTCATGGTGAGAATCCTGTAATAATCCCCACGTGGCCATGACAGAGGGAGGGGAAGAAACATGGCCAGAGCCTTCTCCTCACAAAGCCCTACTCTCCAGGGGAAAGGACCCTGCCAAAGTCCTTAAAAACCAAACCCAATAAGATATCTATGAATAATTTAACCAAGGAAGGCAAAGATCTGTAAAATGAAAACTACAAAACTTTGTTGAAAACACAAACAAATGGAAAGACATCTCGTATTCATAGATCTGAAAAGTTAAATCATTAAAAAGTACATAGTAACCAAAGCCATCTGTAGATTCAATATGATGTTTATCAAAATTGCAATGGTATTTTTTTTATAGAAAGAGAGATAAAACAATCCTGTAATTTGTTTGGAACCACAAAGGACCCCATATAGCCAAAGCAATCATGAGAAAGGATAAAGTTGGAGGTTTTACAACTCTTGGTTTCAAACTGTACCACAAAGCTATAGTAATTAAAACAGTATGGTACACATAGACCAAGAAACAGAATAGAGAGCCCAGGATTAAACCCCACACACATACAGTTAACTAATACTGGAAGGGGAGCCAAAACCACCCAATGGGGAAAGTTAGTCTCTTTAATAAATAGTACTGGGAAAATTGGATAACCACATACAGAAAAATATAATTGGGCCCTGTTCTGCACAACTCACAGAAATTAACTTGAAATGGATCAACAAGTTAAACATATGACCTGATACCATAAACAACTGTATGTCTATGTATTATTGTAGCTATGTACATACAGCTAACAATATTATTCAGGCATGAGAAAGAAGGAAATCCTGTCATTTGTGACAACATGGAAGGACTGTGAGCACATTATGCCAAGCGAGATAAGTCAGACAAAGAAAGACAAATACAATATGACATTACTTATATGTAAAATCTAAAAGAGCCAAACTGGTAAAAACAGAAAATAGAATGGTGGTGACAAGAGGCTGAGGGGTTGGGGAATAAGAGAAATATTTAACAGTACAAACTTGCAACTAGAAGAGAAATGTCTTAAGATTTAATGCACAGTACACTTATTATAGACAACAATACTGTCTTTAAACCTCAAGCTTGCTAAGAGACTGGATTTTAATTATTCCCATCACAAAAAAGAAATGATAATTATGTGATGTGAAGGAGATGTTAACTAATGCTACAATGGCAATCATATTGCAATTACATAAATGTATCAAATTAAGATGTACACAATGTTATGTCAAATATGTTGTGATTAAAAAACTATGATTAATATGTTAAGGGCTCTAATGGAATAAATAGACAATATGCAAGAGCAGATAAGTAATGTAAGCAGAGAGATAAAAATTCTAAGAAAGAATCAAAGGAAATGTTAGAAATCAAAAACACAGCAACTGAAAAATAAAAAAAAAAAACCAAAACACACAGCAACTGAAATTAAGAATGTCTTCAATGGGCTAATCAGTAAATTCTATATAGAATAGAAAAGATTCAGTGAGCTCAAAGTTATGTCAGTAGGAACTTCTCTAACTGAAATTAAAAGAAAAAAGAAATAAACAGAGGAGATCATCTAAGAACTGAAGGATAGTATCAAAATATGTAAAGTACATATAACTAGAATGCCAAAATGAACAGAAAGATTAGAGCAGAAGATATATTTGAAGCAATATTTCCAAAATTAGTGACAGGCATAAGACAACATATCCAAGATGCTCAAAGAACAAAGAAAAATAAGGCAAATTATAATAATTAAAACTCTCTCTCTCTCTCTCACACACCCCCCTAAGTAAGTGTGTCTTATTCAAACTGCAAAAAAACAAAGACAAAAAAAAAGCCCTGAAGGAAGCCAGAATGGGGGGAAATGTCTTAGGTATTAAGGAGGGTTAAAAATTGCAGAGTATTTCTCACTGGAAATTAGGCAAACATAAAGAGATTGGGGTGAAATAATAAAAATGTGGAAAGACAAAAAATCCTACCAACAAATTCTATATCTAATGATATTCTTCAAATGTTAAGGAGAAATATTTTCTCAAACAAAAATGAGGGAATTCAGCCCAGCAAACCCACCTGGTAAAAAAATGTTAAAAGGTGTTGCTCTTACATAAAGAAAATTGTACAAATCAGAAACTTTTATCTACATAAAAAGGAAGAGTTTTTAGCAATAAATAAATGTGTAATATTAATCTTAAATAGTTAAAAAATAAAACTATTTTATTTTTCTTATTTTTGTTTTAAACGACAACAGTTTGCTTAAAGTAGTAACAGTAAAAATACATTAGGTGATTGCACATATAGATAAGTGAAATCAATGACAGCAATATGACAAGGAATGAAAGGAAGGAGTGAGGAATAACCTGTTATAAAGAGCCTGTAGTACCTCTGAAGCAGTAGAGTGTTATTTAAAGGTTGACTTAGGAGACTTCCTTGGTGGTGTAGTGGTTAAGAATCCTCCTGCCAATGCGGGAGACATGGGTTCCAGCCCTGGTCTGGGAAGATCCCATGTGCCACAGAGCAACTGAGCCTGCGAGCCACAACTACTGAGCCCACATGCCACAACTACTGAAGCCCACACCCCTAGAGCCCATGTTGCACAAAAAGAGAAGCCACAACAATGAGAAGCCCGTGCACTGCAATGAAGAGTGGCCCCCACTTACCACTAGAGAAAGCCCATGTGCAGCAAGGAAGAGCCAACACAGCCAAAAATAAATAAATAAAAATAAATAAATTTAAAAAAAAAAGGTTGACCTAGGTTAGTTAAAAATTTATTTTGTAAAATCTAGGGCACACAACCATTTCATAAAAGAAAGATAAATAATAGTCTGATAAAAGATGAAATAAAATCAAATAAAATGTTCAACTAAAACCATGGAAGGCAGAAAAAGAGGGGAAAATGGAACAAAATACAAATGCAATGGAAAGAAAACAATTTTGGAAAGAATAATTATTAATCCAACTAAACTAATAATCATGTTAAGTGTGAATGGTCTAAGACACCAATTAAAAGGCAAAGATTGCCAGAACGGACAAAAAATGAATTGATTATATGTTGTCTATAAGAAACCTCCTTTAATTATAAGGCCAGGTAAAAAGTAAAGGATGTAAAAAGACACATCATACTAATACTAATCAAAGAAAGGCTAGAATAGTTATATTGATATCAGATATAGTATACTTAAGGAAGATTATCATGTATAAAGGAAGTCATTACAAAAAGATAGAGATCAATTCTCCAAGAAGATATATCAATCCTTAATCTATATGCATCTAACAACAGAGTGTCAAAATATGTGAGACAAAAACTGATGTAACTGAATGGAGAAAGAAATTTTAGGACAGCCTGCTCCTTTATTTGTAAGCTATCAAGAGTTCAGGGCATTGTGAAGTTTTCCTTTTAAGTTATTACAGGAGTACAAAACATCTGGATCCCTCTCTAGGTACTGGAAAGGCTTGGTGGTATTTATGTTGAGAGGCTTGGTTGTGGCAGTTTTTACTTCCATTCATCAATATTCACTTCTCCTCTACTTCTGGAACAGAAGTGGGTTGTATTTATGCAGTTTCTTAGTGTTAGATGTGACCTGTAAAAAGATAATAATAATAATAAAATTGAAGAGGTTGAAATAAGAGTAAATTAAAAAGAAAAGGAGAAAGATATAAAAATCAGTAGCCTAAGCTTCCATCCAAGGAAACTAAAAAATGAAAAGCAAATTAAATCTAAAGCAATCAGAAGAAATAAAGTTCAAAAAATTAGGCCAGTAAAATTGAAGACAGGAAGAGTAGCAGAAATCAGTAAAACCAAATGTTAGTTCTTTGAAAAGATCAATAAATGATAAACTTGTAGCCAGGCTAACTAAGAATTAAAGAGAGAAAAGGTAAATTACAGTATGAGAAATGAGAGAGGGATCATCATTACTGACTCAATGAACATTGAAAGAATAATCTGAAACACTATGAACAACTCACTGACCACATATTTGATAACCTAGGTGATATGGAAAAATTCCTAGGAAGATAAAATCCACCAAATTCACTCAAGGGAGAATAGATACCTAAATAGTCACATGCTTATTAAAGAAGTTGAGTTAATAATAAAAAGCCTTCTAAAACACAAAACAGTAGACCCACATTGTTTCAATGGTGAATTCTACTGAAAATGTAAAGAAGAAATATTATCAATTCCCTGAAATCTTTTCCAGAAAACAGAGGGAGTTCATTTTTATAAAACCAGCATTGCCCTGATGTAAAAAATATCACAAGACATTACCAGAGAGGAAAACTACACATCAATATCTTTAACCAACAGAGATACAAAATTCCTTAACAAAATATTAGCAACTTGAATCTCTGAATAAATTTAAAAGATAGTGCTTCACCAAGTATTGCTCCAGGGATGCAAGGCTGGTTCAACACTGATAAATTACTCAGTGGATCATCATACTAACAGAATGAATATGGGGAAAAGCCTATGATCATATCAGAGATGCAGTAAGAGCATTTGAAAAAATTCAATAACCGCTCTATAAAAACCAAGGATAGAAGGAAATTTTCTTAACGTAATAAAGGAAATATGTACAAAAACTGCAGGGAGCATCATAGAAGTTAAACAGGAAGGTGAAGGAGAATACAAATAGTTCTGGTAATCTCCTGGACATTGGGCAACTCCCCCCTTTTTTAGAAAAGACAGTAGTACATACTAAAGAAAAATGGTTTCAATCACCCCAGTATAATTTTAATAGTGAAAATCTGAAATCACCTACAGCAGAGGACAAAAAGGAAAATTGTACATAATGGTGATCAGATTTAATGAGTTAGCAACTAACATCTTACCTCATTTCCATGCCACAGTTACAAAAATGTTTAGAGATGTCATGGAAAGGATATTCAGGAAACAGCACTTCCATAAGACAGCTCTCCACTCTCCCTTGGTCCTTAAAGGTGCACTGCATGCAATCAATATAGCAAAATGCATCTATCTCCTCCACAGCCTTATATTCAAGTTCTTTTGTGAAACAAAAATAAATAATGTTCTTGAGGAATGATATTAGGTGGCAAAACTGGGACATGAAAGTATTGTCATAGTTTTCCTATAGATAAGAAGCCTTATAATAAGTATATTTTTGAATTTTGATTTCTCTTATCTATCATAATATAATTTACCTATTCTGATCTGAAAAAGTCACAACTTCTCTGAACTTTAGCTTTTTTTTCCCTATGAAATGAGAAGTATATGTTATTTTAGGTTTCTTCCAAGAAAGAAATGCTCATCAGGCTGTCATATTTCTTGCTCGGGGTAATTGATGCTAGCTGATATAATAATAGACCCCAGAATTTCAGTAGCTTAATAAAATAAACCTTTATATCTCATTCATATTACCATTCATTTGGTTGTTTAATAACCTCTTCATGGAGTGATTCAGGGGTTGCAGACTTTTGTATCTTTTGGGGCTACCATCTTCCTGAGACTCCCCTGGCTCCTCCACTACAGTGTGTTCAGTAGACTAGGGAGTGAAGAGAGAGGTCAAGGAAGATTGTTCAAGGTATGCTAGGGACCAGGTGTATGTAGAAACATGGCATTTTTTGTCTGAGAACATATTTTACTGGCCAAGGTTCTATCATATAGCCCCAAACTAACTACAGGGGAAGATGGGAGAAGTAGCCTTCCTTTGTACCTAGGAAGGGAAAATGGGATTAGGGAAATTTTAGCCACTAGCTACCGAACTGTGGTTAAAAATATGTGCGGGACTCAAATGGCTTGAGATAGAATTCTTGTTTTGCCTTTTCATTGCTGAGCTAATCATGAAACTTCTTTAGAACTTACAGACTTGCTATGAAAATTAAATGAATTAATTTATGTAAAATCCTTTGAAAAGGCTTTGCACTGGTTAGGTACTGTGAGGCTGAATTGTGTGCCCCCAAAAGTTCACACTGTAAAGTTCTAATCCCAGTACCTCAGAATGTACCTTTATTTGGAGATAGGTCTTTAAAGATGTAATTAAATTAAAATGAGCTCATTAGGGTGGATCCTAATCCAATACGACTGATGTCTTTATATGAAGAAGTTTGGGCACAGACAAGCACAGAGGGAAGACTATGTGAAGACAGAGGGAGAAATGGCCACCTACACAGCAAGGAGAGAAGCCTAGAAGATAGCTTTCCCTCATAGTCCTCAGAAGGAACCAATTCTGCTGATACTCTGATATTGGACTTCTAGCCTCCAGGGACTGAGAAGATAAATTTGTGTTGCTTAAGCCACCCAGAATGTGGTAAGTTGTTATGACAGCCCTAAAGAACTAATACAGGCATTATTATGTGCGAGCTATAGATTTCTCCTGGAAAACAGGTCATTTGATATCTCCATGTAAATTCAACCTTTATGTATAAAGTAATTGGGAAATACTGATCTTTCTTAGAAAATGAATCTCTGACATTTTCATGAAACTAAAGCCTTTCTCTCTTTCAGTAAAATCCCAGATATTTAAAGCATGCAATACAATGCAGTACACATGGTAGATCAAATAATTTCCTTCCTCCTGCTGCTACAGTCACTACGACAGCCACGTTTTTATTCCCATTGCTCCAATGTGAGCTATGTAGTTTTCCCTGAATCGATCATTGCACGTTAGCAGCTAGAAAATACCTTAACCTCCAGTTTAGGAAGCTCAAGCATTATTTTGTAGCTGTAGCTAAGGCTACACTTTCAGTTGAGAAATCATCTCTCTCTTTTCCTTGAATCCTTGAAAATATCATACATTTTATGTCACAGTATTCTAAGTATGAGGGATTCTATATGATTTGCTTTCTAAATAGAAAGAGGACAGTGCAGGTCTCTTAAATGACAACAATAGCAGTGTTAACGATCGCATTATAGATCTTTAGAGTTTAAAGCAATCTTAGAAATCATCCAGTTCATGCTGCATTTGACAGATATGGTAACCAAGCCACAAAAATGGTAAATAAATGCCTTGCCTTGTTCTCACAGATGAGCAGGAGACTTGGTTCAGGTCCCCTGACTCTAGGCCCTCACTCTTTCCACTCAACCACAACATCAATAATGAAAATGAAATATATTTTCAGATGAGAGTGAGAATTGACTGGCATGAAACATTGAAAATTGTTACACGTTTTCCCAGTCAAAAGAAATCAGTTTTAGTTTTGCTCTGCCTTGTGTATGACTGAACATAATTCTTCCATGACTGCAAGTGACCTCTGTCTGAGAAAATGAAACAGTACAGCAGGCAAATGCTGACATTTGTAATTTTTAAACTATCTAATCACCTGCAGTTATAAAACAGCTAACAGACCCCAACAAGGTGACAATGACAGAAAAATAAATATGGTCTTATCACAGACTAGTCCTTAACACCTACTTTTAAAAATGATTTTAAATGCTCCCACTTTTAGAGCGATATCAAATTAAGGCTTTGATGGTCTGACCTGGACAGTGAGTTCCCATTTCCTTAAACTGTACAAATAACTCAAGCACATCTGTAGACTAACAAAATATAAAATAATAGTGCTTATTCCTTCAGAAAGGAAAGACATGCATGCTCCTCTTATGTTCAGCAACAGAATTTGTCAATTTTGTTTCCTCTCCTCCAATAAATCGATTGAAACTTCAAGAGAACTATTCAAAATATTATGCTACTTTTAATAAGAAACACAGAGGTGTGTGTCACATATGTATTTTGAATAAAAAGTCCACAGTGCCTTAACCTGTTTCTAGGAAATCTTTCAGCTTAACAAAAACACACAAGGCTGAGAGTGTCTCTCAAGGGAAAATGATGCATTCTACCTAAGATCCTTCTGATCTGGAGAAGCGTTTCTTATTTCTGGTCTCTCCTCAGCAAAAAGGACAGACTTTTCTGGTATCAAGAGAAATATGAAATTTTGAATGATATGTTTTCCATTCTGCTAATTTAGGCCTCCTTTATTTTATTGATAATATCCCCAAGAATGGGCAATTTCAAAACTATTTAACCTTCCTTTTTTCTCATGCCATGGCAGGCTGTGGAGTCATTCAGCTTTAAGGAATAGGAGAAAGACATTGACTTTTTCTCATTTCCACAGGTTTACAATACTTCTGGTGGGAAAGAGGTAAATTGTATTATTGAACCAGGAAGATTTTATATTTAAAAATGTTTCCCGTGATTTTTTTAAGCTCTTTATTGGAATATAATTGCTTTACACTCTTGTGCCATTTTTTGAGGTACACCGAAGTGAATCAGCTGTATTTCTACATATATCCCCATACCCCCTCCCTCCCGCAGTTCTCTCTCTCCCTCCCTATCCTGGCCCTCTAAGTCATCACCCATCATTGAGTTGATCTCCCTATGTTATGCAGCTACTTCCTACTAGCTATTTTACATTTGGTAGTGTATATATGTCAATACTACTCTCTCACTTCGTTCCGGCTACCCCTTCGACCCGCTTCCCCTTCGCCCCCTCCCAACCCCGTGTCCTCAAGTCCGTTTCCTGTGATTTTAAGCTGAGTGGTCTTAAGTGTTTCATTAGAAAAAGCAATATTCCTCTTTTAGACTTTCCTACCCATTTGAAAGGGTGATCTAACTAAATCTACAGAATCTTTACTGAAGTTGTAACTTGATGTTCTGATCCAGTTATTTTCCTTTAGAATGACAAATACATTTGACAAGTAGTGAGGACATGATTATTACCCTTATTTACGTGGAATCCTTTGGCAGCACAAAGAACATCTTCCTTACCCAGTGTGACTTTGAGCAGGTGGGTACTTTGCTTGGCAGGAGGGATAATCACATTGACTGATCTGAACTACAGGTTTAGAAAAATCGATCTCCGGGGAGAAGCTTCAATGCCAACTCACATCTCGGAAATAAAGTGGACCATTTCTTTAACTGGCTTTTCAGTTGCACAACACTGAAAAGACTTCCATTTAATCATGCTTTCCTGTGTATGAGTTACTTGTCTATTAATGTCACTGACATTAGCCACACAAGAACAAGGGGCAAAACTGTTGTAGAGATACCAATTAGAGCTGGTTAACTCTAAAGTTTTAATGGAGACTAAATAACACTGTCCCAAATGAGCCACAACAGGTGTCTAGTTTTTCTGTTTATTGGCAGGATGACCTTTCTCCTACCCTTGTCTTTGAAGAGAGGGAAGTCAAACTGTGAAAAGAGCTTTTAATTTATTTATTTTTAATCAGAAAATGATCAAAGTCCAGAAAGTCTTTCCCTTTGGTCATCACAAACCTTATCCTGAAAAAAAAAAAAAGCAAATATTTTGCTCATTTCATAGAAGGATGGCATTAATTGTCCCGAGTGTCCTGCTGTCTGGAATTCTCTGCACCGGCACGACTCTGCCCACCCAGCTCTCCTGTCCTATTTAACATCACTGCATCTTTGAAGATTCAATTCAAAGTACATTTCCTTTATGAAGTATTTGCTACACACTGCTCTACTCCCCACCACCCCCAAACATGGCCATTCCTTCCTATATACCCTCCTCATACATGCTTCAACCTCAATTCTTAAACTCTTCAGAATTCTCTCTCTTTGAGGATGTAAATTATTTAATGGCAGGGAACCCACATCACTTCTACCTGATTCTCATTCCTTCTTGTACTGTCTGGCACATTATGGGTGATAAATTCATACACGTTGCCTGAATACACAGGTTAACGGACAAAAAAATACAATTTTCTCCCTATATGTTTATTTTATGTATCTGTATGTACACACACACACACACACACACACACAAGACACACACACATATCTCTTCTATATTATCAGAATCACTTATAAAATTATAGAGTATTCATTAAGATCCTAATATGAAAAAATAAAGCCTTTTGGCTACATCATTATATGTGTTATGACCTGTTCTGGATTTCTCTTCTTGCTTTGTCCAAATTTTGCTGGCCCTATTTGGTGTTTGCTGCAATGATCTGTCCCTGCCCCCACCCCAGTTACATTATTTCCATGAAGCAGAGACCTCATCTTCAGTCTTTTCCAGTGAGCTCACACAGTCACCTGCAGTGCAGCTCGTATCCATTGATCCTGTGTGGTTGTCTCTGCTGAGCCTTGTTGCTTTTCTTTTACAGTCAGAAATGACTACATGTTCTCTTTTTCTTTACATGCTATTTCTCCGTTCCTGAAAAATTTAGGAGAAATGCCTTCAGTTCCCTTAGGTACACAAGTTTTAGTGTAAAAAGAATAGCTAAAAATGGTTTGCTTGCATGTGTAGAATATGCCTTAAGAAACTCCAATGGCCTTTTTCTATTTCTGCACCAAAGGCAAATAACCAGGAAAGCAGGGGGAAAAAATCTATCAGGTTCAAATGAAATCTGTAATTTCATAAGTAAATATTCAGTAAGCACAGCGATGATTGAGTGATTTAATACTAGACAATATTAGTTTAAAAAAAATTTAAAGATGACCTGGTGTTATTCATCAGGATGGCTTATTTCTCCATAAACAAGCTTTGAGTTTCCTGTCTAAATGCACTCACTTGCCTCAGATATCTGATCATTTGTATTAATCTTATTTGTCTAGAATAACTCTCAACACATTGAGGACAGAGTTTTCCTAGGTCTGATAACTCAGGAATAGTATTTTCCCTAGGAAATCTTAACTTTCATCCTTACATGTGATTTTCTCAAAGTTTCCTCAAATCTAGTTACAATTGAGAGTAATTAATTACTGTGTCATATTCCTCTGAAAATGTTTCCTGATGCTCTGTCCATTCATCCAGGAGTATCTATGCTTTCAGCTGGCTTCATCAGTTGAGAGGATCTTAAAGAAAAAAGACACATTAAAAAAGTAAGTGAACACACAAATGCCTTCCTGTTATAATTCCTTTAATCCTCTGCTAATCTCAGTTCAACTGGTCTATGAAAAGTGATATCATTTGATATTCTCATCTTTGAAGGTCAGAAACCTATGAAAAATTGAATTAGATCAGTGTTTCTGAGATCTTGGATCAGTCGGGTATTTTTAAAGACTTTTTTTTAAAGCAATTTCAGTTGTACGAGAAAATTAAGAGGAAGCTGCAGAGGTTTTCCATATACCCCATCCTCACACACAGGCCTGGCCTCCCCCATTATCAACCCACTCACCAGAATGGTGCATATTTACCAAGGATGAACTAACACTGACACATTGTAATCAACAAAAGTCAAGGATGCGTTAGGATTTATTCTTGGTGTTGTATATTCTATGAGTTTGGACAAAAGTATAATGGCATATTGCTTCATTATTATATCATACAGAGTATTTTCACTGACCCAAAAATTCTTTGTTCTCTGCCTATTCATCTCTCCCCATTTACCCCACCCTAGCAATCACTAATCTTTTTACTGTTTTCCTAGTTTTGTCTTTTCTAGAATGTCATAAAATTAGAATTGCACACTATGGAATCTTTTCAGATTGGCTTCTTTCACCTAGTAATATGCATTTAAGTTTCCTCCATGTCTTTCCCTGGCTTGACAACTCATTTCATTTTAGCAGTGAATGATGTACTGAAAAGGAAAGTTAGAGACTTACACTCAGCTAAAAGTAACTCCATGCTTGTTTTTGTTTTGTGAAATATGCTTGCTACGCCAAGAAAAACAGAAAAACAGGATGACCTAACAATCGATTGTAACTTTAAGATGTTTTGCTAAAAAATGGGGTGTTCTGCACCTGCTCTTGTAAGTTTCTGTTTGGAAACTTCCATGCTCTGTAAACATGTGGACTATAAAAGTAAAGCTCACCCTGAGTTCAGGGCCCAGAACTTTGGAGCGTTAGCTCATCTGGTGCTGCCAGCTTAATAAACCTGAGTTCTCCAACTCTCCGAGTTTCTTGATGGACCGAGTTCTGCAATATTTCTGGAGGCCCCAGCGAGATTCCAACCACGCCGGCCCCTTGAGAAGCCGGACTGGTGGCTCAGCCCAAAGTCAGAGCGAAGGAGCTCCGAGGCATACGAGGAGGCGTGCCATGTGACGGTATCCCGGGTTCTCTTTCAGAACGGTGCGCTGACTCTCAGGACAGCCAGGCCCCAACCGGACTCATTGGAGGGGCGGACCAACTCACCAGGAATGGCCACAGGATCAGGTAAGGCTCCAGGGCACTGAACCCAGTCAGGTCCCGTCTCTGGGTGGAAGAGGATCTTGATCACCTCCTACAGTCTTCAGTAAGAAGACCATCAGTTAGGGACCTTCCCAGGGGGGGGAGGCACCCACCAGTTAGGGACCTGCCCAGCAGCGGGGGGGGGCACTGCAATAAACTCTAGTCTGAATATGTGTGTGAGTGAGTTCCCTGGATCGTCCTTGTTCCAGGGCGATTGTGTGGCTCCACAGCCTTCATGGCTACAGAGTCTGAGGGGGCCCTAACCTGCGGTTCTGTGGTGACCTCATACGACTCAGGGTGGTGTCTGTCTCTGGGGGACCCAGTCCCTCCCTGTGAGTCAGATCCAGGCCAGGAGTTTACACTGACCCACCAAAGTTAAGAGGCACCTAAGTTCCCCACGGGGATGTGGCCAGGCAGGCACCTGAATGGTCTCCTCTTTTGAGGGGGCACCCACCCTTGTTTGTTTTTGTGACATCGACACAGGGCGGGATGGATGAGAGGGGAGACAATTGATTACTGATTTGATTTAGAAATTGTGTATGCCCAAACAGCCCTTTAGCCCTAGGGCCCTCCACCAACATTATTTTCTAAGGCTTTTAAGGCTCACTCTCCCCTTCTGTCATCAGCTGACTATTTGAACTGACTTACTGCGAAATTAGGTTTTCCCTGAAAGACTTGCCCCATTTGCCAGACAGATTTGTACCTCCCTCCCTCTTGGTCCCATGGACCAGTCTGTGCAGAGCGGCACACTCTGATGTGTTCTTGTATACTTTCAGATTCTCATTATGAGGCTGCTTTTCTCTGTCACCTTTCCTTCATAATCCCCTGATTCCCCAAGGATTTCAGGCTCTTCACTTGGGCAAGGAGTAAGCATACTTGCTCCCTCTGCCTGCTCAGTGCCCACAAGAGGGTCAATCACCCCAGACCCCCTCCGGAGCCCCACCTGAAGTAATTCCTCTGCAGACCCCATTACAAAAAAAAACTGCCTCCTCTCAGCCCTGTCTCCCTGAGACATTTAATGATCAGGGCCATCTTCAAAGAGGCAAGTACTCGTTCTGTCTGGGAATACTGGGCTTTCCAGGAGTAGCAACATCAGCACTACCTGGGTTATGAGGCCCTAAGACAAGGCCCTTCCCATGCGCGCCCCTCTCCTCCCTGGTCAAAGAGGTAGATTACACTTGTCAACATGGGGGGACGTTCCTCTAAGCTGACTGTTTTGGATTGTATGATGAAAAACTTTAAGAAAGGTTTTTCTGGAGACTATGGGGTTAAGATGACCTCAGGGGAAAGCTCTGCACCCTGTGCGAGTTAGAATGGCCCACCTTCAGGGTGGGATGCCTGTGGAGGGTACTCTAGACCTTCCTATGGTTAGAGCTGTGTACCGAGTGGTGACAGGGACCCCCGGGCACCCAGACCAGTTTCCATACATAGATTCTTGGTTGCAAATCGCCGTTCAGCTGCCTCCTTGGGTTCGGTTCTGTGCAAATAGGCAGGGACAGTGTAGGATCCTCGTGGCCCAACTGGCTCTGAGGACAAGCAAAGAAAAGCTGGCAAAGGTTATCCACCAAGAAGACCCTGAAGAAGAGACCCTTGTGCCTGCGCCCTGTATGCCAGCTGCTCCGCCAGTTCCCGTTCAGCCTTCTCACCCTTTACCAGACAGCCCTCTGCCATCTGTGTCTCCACCGCCTCCAAATCCAGAGCACCCTCCAAGCCCACGGCAACTTTGCTTGGCCAACCAACCAGCTTAAAAGCTCACAGCCCTGCAGATGCCCTTGCAAGAGGCCCGAGGCCCACCCCAGGTCAACGAGGACAGCTCTGCCCAGCCAGCACGCCTGGTCCTTTATTATCAGCCCTTCAGCACTACTGACCTTCTCAGCTGGAAACACCACACCCCATCCTATTCAGAGAAGCCACAAGCAATGAATGACCTCCTTGAGTCCATTCTTCACACCCACCAACCTACCTGGGACAATTGTCGCCATCTCCTCCCAACTGTCTTCAACATCGAGGAACGGTGCCGGATCCTGTCAGAGGCATGGAAATGGCTCCAAGAGCAGGCATCAGCTGGTACAGTAGATCCTGCAGCCTAGGCCCTGGGGGCTGCACCGGGTGATCGACCTAACTGGGACTTCAACGCCCTAGACGGAAAGGACTCCCTTGATAAATACTGACAAGCCCTGCTGCAGGGACTGAGGGCAGGAGCCAGAAAACCAACCAACGTGTTCAAGACAACAGAAGTGCACCAAAAGCCAGATGAATCACCCATGGAGTTCTATGAGAAACTGTGTGAGGCGTTCCAGGTGTATACCCCTTTTGACCCTGAAGCACGGGAAAACCAACGCATGGTCAATGTGACATTCATGGCCCCGTCTCATGCTGACATCCGCCGTAAGCTTAGGAAGCTTGAGGGCTTTGCTGGAATGAATGCCACCCAGCTGTTGGAAGTCGCAAACAAGATGTTTGTGAAACTGCGACCACGAAGCCCAGAAGGTGGCTGACAAGCGCATGAAGCAGAAGGTGTCCCTGCTGGCCGCTGCACTGGGGAACCCAGGTCCGGTAAAGCAGACTGCTCCCCCGCGGAAAGGGAAAGCCAAGAGGAGACCGCCACTATGTCGCAACCACTGCGCCTATTGCAAAGAGACCAGAAGCTGGAAGAATGAATGTTTCCATTGTGGAGGGACAGCTGAAGAGTCAAAGAAGTTCAGTCAACCCAAGAGAGGAAGGTACCAGCCTGAGCCAGCCATCCAAGACCTTATTGGCCTGGCCGGAGTAGAATCGGGATAGGGAGGACCGGGGTCCCTGATCCTGGGCCCCCCGGGAGCCTATGGTCGCCATGAAAGTAGGGGGCCAACCAATGACTTTTATGGTGGATACTGGAGCTGAACACTCTGTGGTAACCACACCTGTGGCTCCCCTCACAGGTCGAACAGCAACTGTCATTGGGGCCGCAGGGGACAGGACTGCCCCCTCATTCTGCAAGACCCGCTCACGTCAGCTAGGAGGCCACCTAGTGACTCATGAATTCCTATACGTACCAGAGTGCCCCATTTCTTTGCTGGGCAGAGACTTGCTGACAAAGCTTGAGGCACAGATCACCTTTATCCTGGGGAAGCCTGCAAGCCTCACCCTGGGGAGCCAACCAGCTCTGATAATGGCTGTGACTGTGCCCAGGGAAGCTGAATGGCATCTCTATTCTTCAGAAAGAGAACAAACGAATCCAACTAGCCTGCTAGAAAAGTTCCGTACTGTCTGGGCAGAAAAGGGGCCCCCAGGTTTTGCCAAAACCCATGCACCCATCGTGGTGGACCTGAGGCCAGGGGCCACTCCTGTCAGGCAGAGGTGATATCCAATACCACGAGAGGCACGTCTGGGAATTCGGGACCACATCCAACACCCACGTGACGCCAGAATTCTGATCAAGTGTCAGTCTCCCTGGAACACTCTGCTCCTACCAGTCAAGAAGCCTGGAGGGAATGATTATTGCCCCGTCCAGGACCTCCACGCCGTCAACAACGCAGTGATCACCATCCATCCAGTGGTCCTGAACCCTTACACTCTCCTGAGCCTCTTACCCACCCAAGCGAGCTGGTTCACCTGCCTCGATCTCAAGGACACCTTCTTTTGCCTCCGGCTATCACCAGCCAGCCAGCCAGCCCTTGTTTGCCTTTGAATGGGAAGACACACACACAGGGAGAAAGACACAGCTGACTTGCACCCGACTGCCACAAGGCTTCAAAAACTCGCCTACCTTGTTTGGTGAAGCACTGGCTGAGGATCTTGCTGCCTTCCCCAGAGAAGCTTTGAACTGCACCCTACTCCAGTACGTAGATGGCCTGTTGCTAGCCAGTCCCACCTAAGAGGACTGCTGAAAGGCACCAAAGCCGTATTGGCCCTACTCTCCACCACGGGGTACAAGGTGTCATGGAAAAAGGCTCAGATCTGCAGACAGGGGGTCAAGTACCTTGGGTTTGTCATATCGAGAGGGCATCTGGCGCTTGGACATGAAAGGAAGCAAACCATCTGTCCAATAGCTCGGCCAAGCACCAAGAAAGAGGCCCGTGAGTTCCTTGGGGCTGCTGGATTCTGCCAGATCTGGATACTGGGTTTCTCTGAAACTGCCAAGCCATTGTACGAGGCCATGGCGGGATCTGGTAAGGACCCCCTAGAGTGGGGGCCTAAATAACAAAAAGCCTTCAAGGAGATAAAGAGACTCTTAACCAGTGCTCCAGCATTAGGGCTGCCAGATGTGACATGGGACTTTAACCTCTTCGTGCATGAGAAAAATCATACTGCACTGGGGGTCCATACACAAACAGTTGGGCCATGGCAGCTCCCGGTCATGTATCTGTCCAAACGACTGGATCCTGTGGCCATGGGATGGCTGCCGTGTCTCCGGGCATTAGCTGCTACAGTGGTCCTGGTCAGAGAAGCAGACAAGCTTACACTGGGACAGAATATAAATGTGAAAGTCCCCCATGCTGTCACCACGCTGATGAACAGCCAGGGACAGAAATGGCTGACCAACACCAGCATGACTCACTATCAAGGCCCACCCTGCGAAAACCCAAGGGTTCACCTTGAGACTGTGCTGGCACTGAATCCTGCCACCTTCTTACCTATGGAGGCAGGAACCCCCGATCACGACTGTGAAGAGGTCCTAGATGAAATCTGCTAGAACAGGCCAGACCTGACAGACACTCCCCTCCAGAACCCAGAACTGGAACTGTTCACTGACAGAAGCAGTTTCGTCCAGAAAGGACAACGCAAAGCAGGCTATGCAATAATAACAGATGAGATAACAAAGCTTGAGGCCTCGCCACAGGGGTGGTCAGCACAACAGGCTGAGCTGTGGGCACTCACCCAGGCGCTGAGGCACACTGAAGGGAAGCGAGTCAACATCTACACAGACTCAAGGTATGCCTTTGCTACTTTGCATGTTCATGGAGCCATCTATAAAGGGACTACTAACAGCAGGGGGAAAAGGGATCAAAAACAGAGAAGAAATCCTTCAGCTGTTAGAGGTAATTTGAAAGCCTTCCCAGGTGGCAGTCATCCATTGCAAAGGCCACCAGTAAGGAACTGATCCAGTCAGCAAAGGAAATCGGTTGGCTGACCAGGCAGCCAAGGAGGCGGTGACCCAACTGAGTCCCACACTCAGCCCGGAGCCGATCTCTAAGGTCCTCTTGGCACCAGAATTGCCCCCGTCCCTGTGGTATACCAAAGACGAAGATCAATGGGCTTTAGGTGAGGAAGGAACTAAAGGAAAAGAGGGCTGGTGGAAGCTTCCAGACCAAAGACTCTTTGTCCCCAGTGTTATAGCAGTCCAGCTGGTACAGCAACACCATGAGACAACTCACTTAGGGACAACTGCACTAGAAAGTCTACTGAGCTGCTACTATTTCATTCCTAAGCTCCCAACCCTGTATGCCCATAACAGTGCTAGGTGCGTGACTCGTGCACGAACCAATGCCAGCGAAAGACCAAGACCCAGCCCAGGGGTGCAGACGGTTGGGACATTGCCCTTTGAAGATTTAGAAGTGGACCACGGTTTCTCAAACTTTCATGTGCATACAGATTACTTGGGGACCTTTTAAAATGCTGGTCTGAGGTAGGATGAGGCCTGAGTGTCTGATGGCTTACAAGCTCTGAAGTGGCATCCGCACTGTGCCCAGGGCCATATAAATATAAAGTCCTCAGGGTCCACTTCCAAGTTATGAAAAAAAACTCATAGTGGGCCCAGGCATTGAAGTTTTAAATAAGCTGGCCTGGTGCAAGGTGTTTACCGTTAGACAGCTTCCATGGACCAGCATTTGGGGACAAATGGAATATATGATCTTACACTGACTTTGTTTTTGTCATTAAAGTTTCTTTGTTTTTATAGAAGCAGCATTCTAACAGGATGCTTTTAATATAATACTTCATTTGCTATGATTATTTATTATGCATCAAAATCAAAATGAGGGACTTATAATTGTATCCTAAGTAACTTACATATGATACTCACCATTTTTAAAACTGAAAACATGAATAGCAGAAATCTATGTGCATGCACTCTTAACTAAGTGTTGTATACCAATGGATAAATTGAAATGATTAAGTATCTTTTTCCATAGATAGCTGAAATTTCTAAAAATAATGTAACAAAACGCGCTGTCACTAGCATGTGGGATTATTCCTATAATTTATTTCTGGCATTATTAATCTCTCACATCTAACATGTCACCGTTCTTCAGCTTTTATTATCTAATTTCATTTTGAGAAGTTTTCCTTCAACTCAGTATCAAAAATTATTAATGAAAATATTTGAAAGATACATTATGTAAAATTCCATAACTCATTGATAAAAGGTTAACTGGAACAGTAATAAAAATTTGCCAAACTAATGACTGCTATTAAATATTGTATGATAAGTATCTAGAAACATCGACTAAATGTGTCTGTTATACACTCAACATATGGCAAGCTTAGAAATATGATTTTTTTTACTATCTGAAATAGCTTTTTATTTCTCCATGTCTTTTAGCCCATTTGAAGTAAATCCACAAAATTTTCTGTGCTCTCCCAAAGTTTCATCATCAAGAGCAACCCTGATACTTTTTGTTTTTGAAAGAAAATGAACATTTATTGATCTCTACTGAATGGCAGTTGTTTTATCTACCTTATTCCATCCAATCACATGAACTAGATATTATTCTTGCCCTTTTACCAATGAGGAAAGTGAAGTTCAGAGAGGTTGGGTCATTTACCACAGCTAATAATTAAGAGAATTAGGATTTGGACCTAGATCTATCTGGCTCCAAAACTCCAGCTTTTTCCATGACAACTGCTTCATGCTGATTTTCTATTTTTTTTCATTTTTTCTCTTATTTATTTATTTATTTAAAATCATGATATTTTAAGCACTATGACTCAAACCTTTCTCAATTTGACAATCATATGATTTAACTTCAGGCTACAAATCTGCTTGGGGAACAGCTAAAATCTCACTATGTATGAATTACACGTGTGCTAATGATTTGTCTTGTTCTTTGGTGGCTGCTGCTATGTGTACTTACATTTTTTATGGAGGCCACTATATTTACTGGATCTATAAGTTCAATAACAAGTATTTTGCTGTGTGCTCAGTAAAAATAAGGGTCCTGCAGGGAACAGAGATAAGAGCCCAGAAGATTCTTTATGCTTTTATACCTTTCTTGATGAAAACCTTCAGAATACATTTATCTAAATAAGAAAGGATTTATTCAATATAATTTGTTGGCATTGATTGATCATATCTCTGAGACGTCTGACGGCTAAAGGAATACAGAATTATCTTTCTAGTTCAAATTTTATGGTATAAATTGAAGCAATTACAGAGCATAAGAACATTTGATCTCTTGGCTTCAGTTATACAAATAGATATTAAAAATCTTGATTATACACTTTCTACCTCTCAGTTAAAATTGTAATGATGATTTCTGGAACTTTGTCTATTATTATGATAATGTTAAATGCTTTCAAACTATATTTAAGATGTCCTATATTTTTAATAATTAACATTTTTTTAATTTTTTTCTTTTGTATCCTCACTGAATATTAACTCCCATCTCATTTGTGGCCATAAAGACAAAATAAGCAGAATAACTTAAAAATAAAAATCTTATCAAGCTTCAATCACTTTCTCCCTACTCTCCCTAAAAGTCTTCCTATTTCCTCAGCCCCAGCTTAAATTAATAACAAATGCTCCACCCTATGGGCTCGCTCCTACAAACTGCACTATTCCCTGTTATACAGAAAACAACGCTCTCAATCCTACTCTCCCCCTCCACATCCACTTACTCTCTAGGTTGGTTGGGAGAATCATAGCTTTCACAATATATAGATAATAATTGGAGAATTTGCAGATAAAAAGAGAGATGTATGACATCTTAGGAAAATAAAGTGAAACATGCATGCACAAAGAATCTTGATCTTCTGAGAAAGTCTATGGGATAGAAAACATGCTTAAGCCTAGAATGTGCTAGATAATCAGCAGAAACACTTACGTATTTAATGCATGCTAAACTAAGGAAGGAGAAGTCAATGCTTTTAATAAAATTATTTACATTGAAACAGGCAACATTTTCTTGAAACATGCAAAATATCTCTAAGCTTTAAATCATTTCTGGGCTTTGCATAGTTAGAAATAGCAAATTCGAGAGAGAGAGAGCACATGTGTTTGTCCCCAGAGCCACCTAGTTCTGGCCCAATGTGGATCTTTTCCTGGGTTTACATCTAAGTCAGGTATATTTGTTTCTGGTTTCTGACCTGTATTACTTATTTCTTGTTAGTTTCTGTTTCCTCGCTATTTTGAGTTCTAGTTCATTAATGACTACAAATGGTTTGCTTTCCTCAAAAATGCTTTACAGAATTATGGCTGTGGAATTCTACAGCACCCGGTCTCTCTACATTAGATGTTATTGATCTGTAACAATCAGCAATTATTCTTTATACTGGGCTGCTAGTAGGCATGGTGCTTTTAAAACATGAAGAAAGTTTACTGGATTGGAGCCTAAATTAAAAAATAATTGCTCATGTGTGCAGTCACTTCACTTGCTGACTCCTCTTGACACCATTTAACAGCCTTCCATCAACAGTGGTGCAGAATACAACTCTATAATCACTTATGGAAATTTTGTGGGGGTTCTGAACTGGTGGGAGTTGGAAAATAACGGAAATCATATATACACATAATATGCTCATAGAAATAATATGTGAACAAACTCTTAAAGTGTGCTCTATAGAAAATTAGGAGGTTATTTCTGAGCTAGTGAAATATTATTGTCAATAACTTTTGGGCAATGTAGAAGGGAACTCCAAACTTCAGACAATAGTTGATACACATTTCAAGAATTTTGAAAATTTTTATTTATTTATTTATTCATTTATTTATTTGTTGAGTGCATTGGGTCTTCATTGCTGCGCATGGGCTTTCTATAGGTGTGGCAAGTGGGGGCTACTCTTTGTTGCAATGCCCAGGCTCCTCATTCTGGTGGCTTCTCTTGTTGTGGAGCACAGACTCTAGGAGCATAGGCTTCAGTAGTTGTGACACTCAGGCTCAGCAGTTGTGGCTCATGGGCTCTAGAGCACAGTCTCAGTAGTTGTGGCACACAGGCTTAGTTGCTCCACAGCATGTGAGATCTTCCCGGACCAGGGCTTGAACCCGTGTACCCTGCAGTGGTAGGCAGATTCTTAACCACTGTGCCACCAGGGAAGTCCCTGCAAATGTTTTAATAAAGAGAACATGAAGCAGAAGGACTTGGATGTTATGCCCAATAACGAATATTTATAAAGTAACAATGGTGAGACAGTGCGTAGCATTACCTTGGGGTACAGCAAACGGGATATTTGATCCATGTTTCTACTATCCAGATGAGAGATAGTACGAGCGTTAAATGAGAGTTAAACTTCAAAGCACAAGATACAATGTAAAGGGCCTTTGGGGAAAAAACTTGTCTAAGGTAGCAAACAAAATTGGAAAATTAGATTATGCTGCAAAGAATCTTGATGCAAATTTTATTTGTTCTTAAGGCAATTTGTTTTTTTGCAGGGTGGAGGAGGAGGCAAAGGTGAAAGACAGCTCTGCACAGCTAGGTTTGCAATTACTAGATATGACAAAAGGAAAATATGAAAAATGACTAGCATTAGTCCTATCAAGATAATAGGATGATATAAAGTGCCTTAAGAAAGAGGTATTATAGATAACACTGTCTACCATTTATGTGATACTATGTTATTGGATATTAATTATGTGTCTGTCAAGTTACAGGCATCATCTCTCATCTCTGCTTATGCGAAAACTGTCTTGGTAAGTAGACATGTTATTTTCATTTTAAGGTTAGAAAACTAAAGCTTAGGTATGATATGTAGACACTTCTCTATGGCACTACAGCAATTTCTGGATCAGGTCTCTCTGACGTTGAAGCTTTGCACTTGACTGTGCTATCTCATTAATGAAAAGGAAGTGATCATGGAAAAGCTACTTCTGAGGCCAACGCATTGAATCCAAACAAAAAGTCAGTGTAAAAATGCATCCAATCATTCCAACACTGCTTGGGATTTGTTGAATGTAATTATTTTAAGTATCATGAAATCAAAGAAAAATGACTCATTTCTCTGACCAATATGTCCAAAGAGCCCATTTAATGACCATCTTTTAAATATATACACTTAAATTTTAATAACCCATTTAAAATTAAGAAACATAACTATATTCCAATGCCTGATGACTACAAAATAGCAAACAGTTCGATAGAGTACTTACCACTACATGGATTTTATAATCCAATACTTTACAAATTAGTTTTGGAGGCTCTGAGGAATAATAGCTCTTGGAATTTCCAAAGAAAATTAGAGACTGGAAACAGACCACTTGGGATTCCCTAATGAAAATAATCATACCAGCTGTGGGCATGCCTGAGTTTTTAAAAATTCCTAGGTGTCCCTTTAGTGTATGTGGGAATACACAGTCATCCACGTGAACCTCAATTAACCTCAGTTCTAGATTGCGCAGGGCTTGATTAATTAGATTATACATTTTCCAATCCCTGTCTGCTCCTAAGAGATCATACATCTTCTAAAGTTCTCAACTCACATTGGGTTTATAATAAAATAAAGTTGAAAATTGCAATTTATAATTGAGTTGCAACTAATAAGGCATTTTTACTCGAATCAGAAAAGGCTGATTTCAAAACTTGCCCTGCTACTTACACATGCATGGCAATTTCTTTATCTGTACTATCAGAACAATAAAAGAGCATCTGTGGTCCTTGTTTGGAGAAAATGAGATAACCTCTTTTTTTTCCCTAAAGGCTTTTGCACATTATTAGTCCAATGCTGTTTCTTACCCACCCCCAGCCACCCCAGGCCATTTCTCATTTCTTTTCTTCTCTCTTCTCATTTCTTGTCTTCTCTCTTCTCATCATCTCTTTCCAGATCATATTTTTCCTCTTAGAAACTGTGCTATAGACACGTTAAGCAATAGTATATGTTAAAAAAAAATGTGATAAATAAGTGAAGAACAAGTATATAAACATACCGCCCAGACTGGAATCTGTTTGTTATTAGGTTGAACATGAAGGCAGGGGCACTGTGGTGTATGGATATTTCATGAACTTATCAGTCTTGGTATCCCTGGATGCTTAGTGACTTACTGATGAAATAATGTAAGCAAAAGGTGAAACGTTCAGAGATCACTTGTGTTCTCACTTCAACTTAAAAAATAAATGTTATCATCTTGGGTTTTACATAGTTCCTTAAAGTATCCCTATCTGTACCCATTGCATCTACTTATAATTAACTGAGATTACACATTTTCTTAAGTAACTCAACTAAGAATAAGTAATTCCTCTACTATTATCACATATTTAAAATAGATCTAGAAGTATACTGCAAGCACCTCTCTTTTTCCCTCTTCCCTGCTGTCATGAAAATTTTCCATGCAGCAAATTTTGTTTTCAGTGTGCATGTGTGTGTGTGTGTGTGTGTGTGCATCTGTTTAATATGTCACCCCTATCAGTTTGACAATAGTTTGAGACATTCCCAAAAAGTTCTGATTGGAACTGATGAATAAAAATGGCATTATGAGTAAAAAGACTGATAGTTCATCTGGGCTCCCTTCTTCTTAGACTGCTTGGGAATATATTTTAAGGCATTAGTGTTATTTTTTCGAATGAGAAATACCAAAGTGCCAATAATTTGAAAGGGATTGAAGAGACAAAGAAACTATGAACCATCAAGAGTAATTGGTCCATGAAAGGGACTCAGAAAACAATTTAAAAAGGGATTTTATTTTTTGGACTCCCTTTGTGTATCATTAAACTGTGATACTGCTCCAATAACTGATTATATTTTTAGTTGGGATTTAAGGCTGATGAGAACCTACTTATAAACAAAATATGATCTCTGGTTCTTTTATGCAGTAGCTTGTGTATCTCAGATATAAAAATATCAACTTTGCAAATAGTTACTTGACAATGGCTAGAAATTCACCATATTTGACATGTTAAAATTTTGTATTCCATGAAGCATACAAAGTTGAGTAAAAATACGAATAACTTGAAAGTAATAAAAATATGTAAATAAGTTAAATCATCAAACTATGATAATAATGAAGGGGCAGATTATAAATACGTTTTAATGAGAAGAAATGTATGTTCCTTAAGATGCAAGAATACAAGATATATTAAATTTATAGGAATTGGATGTATATAGAAATAACTCAGGTACTGTAAGATTTAAATAAGAAAATTCCATTTATAAAATGCATTTTATCAACTGGAGGCATTGACAAATCATAATGTCATTACTACTAATAATATCTACTAAGGTACACACTAATACTAGATGCTATGCAATCACATGTGTTATAACACAGCTTCAGTATTAAAGATAAAAGCATAATTTGTACATTCAATGTTATCCAACAACTTCAGTTGCTTATATTTGAAGAATGACCAATGCCAGACATAGAAGTCATTTTAAATATAGAATTTATCATTCAAGTTAGGTCAATCAAGTCAACTAGACACATAGGAAAATATGATCATAAAATTAAAGGGTGTTGGGTTTGGAAGCAATGTAGAGAAAGGCATTTAGTCTAACTCCTTTCCAAATGCATAAATCTCCTCTATAACCTTTTGGGCGAACAGATTTCTAGGCTTTACTTAAATGAAAATAAAAAAAGAAATGTTCTTTGCCTTGATGGGTTATCTAGAAAACAAAGTAGAATCTCTCATTTGATGTCATTCTCTTGTTTTCAAAAAAACTCTTGGGGCTTCCTAGGTGGCGCAGTGGTTGAGAATCTGCCTGCCAATGAAGGGGACACGGGTTCGAGCCCTGCTCCAGGAAGACCCCACAAGCTGCGGTGCAACTAAGCCCGTGCACCACAACTATTGAGCCCATGTGCTGCAACTACTGAAGCCCACGGACCTAGAGCCCGTGCTCCGCAACAAAAGAAGCCATGGCAATGAGGAACCTGTGCACCACAATGAAGAGTAGCCCCCACTCACCGCAACTAAAAAGAAAGCCCGCACACAGCAAAAAAGACCCAACACAGCCAATAAAATAAATAAATTTATTTAAAAAATAAAATAAAATACAATTTATGAAAAACAGAAAACAAAAAAACTCTTTAGTGTTTCCCAAAAGCATTTAAATGTGGTCTCAAATCTCTTATCTATTAAAAAACCCACCCTCCTTAAATTACTACCACCTGACAGAACAAATAATCATTATGTTCATTCACATTTTAATAATAATTTTATGTATTCTTCCTCTCTCATCACCTAAGGCTTTTGAAAAATACACATATTTCTTCCTAAAATCCTTTTTTTCTATTATATATTTGAGATCACTTTTCCCTGATTTTTGTTCTGTTTCTTTATCCTCAAGCTTCCTCAGTTTCTTGTTCTCTGTTTTAATGATGCAATTAGTTGGCCCTCTCCTTTCCTTACTTTATATATTCCCTCTTGCTAATTCTACCCAAACATGTGGCTTCCATTACCATCGTTATAGTGTAGATGTTACTAGGTCAGTAGTTGTTAACCTACTATGAGTTATGATCTTTGAAAACCTTCACCTACACTCATAGACAAATGATGTCCATGTAAGTTTTATTTGTATTCAATTAGACACTAGCTGGGAGTATCCCTAGAGCCAAATATCATTATATACCCAGGTAATAGCAATCTGTTTTTATATAATGCTTTTAAAGACACTCAAGTGGAATGTTAACTATGCTGCTATGCCCTGGTGAAGATGGAAAATCTCATGATGGGATATCCAATGAAGAGCTGTCATCATGAGCTGGTCATGACCAACTCACCAGGTCATAAGGTTGAGCAGGTCCAGAAACAGTCATAAGGTGGAAATGGTATGTCCAGAATCACGTAAGCTGTGTGATCTGAGGGCTTAGTCTCTCCCTAAACACCCATGTGGTTGTTTTGGTGCTCTGTGTGTGTTTTGGGTAGGGGGGGGAAAAACAGGGCTTCTAACAACCTGCAGGGGTTGGGAATAAGTGAAGCTTGGTTCACAGAAGGGTCAGCTAGCTTAGTACGTGGGCCTGAGACCAAAATGGACCATACTGCATTACAGCCTCACTCAGTGATGCCTTGAAAGAGAGTGGTGTAGGAAATACTCCCAAAGGTCATTGCTGTGGACAAATGGTCCATGTTAAGAATACTATTAACTTAGGAGTGGAAACTACATCTTGACTAAAATCAGCACACTTTCTGGGTTTTTATTTGCTTTTCCTGCCTTCAGTGACTGAAACCAGCATCACTATTCAAGGGCATATTCAGTGTTTGCTTTAGCAACACAGGATCAGGCATAATATCGCATCAGACCAAGCAATTCCCACTTTCTAGCAAAGGGCACGCCAAGACACACACATGACCGTTAGATCCATGGGTCACATCACGTACTGCAACCCCCAGGAGCTTCCCTATGACAGAACAATGGAACAGCCTTAGGGAGGTGTAGCTGAGGTGCTGGCTTAGAGATGACACCTTGAAATGATGGGGCATCATCCTTTACAATGGAAAACATACCTTAAATCAATGATCAGTGCATTATGCTATGCCCACTATATGGACTGGGAAGGAAAGGATGCCACTAAGAAAGCCTCTGTTTATCATCACTCACAGTGACCCACTTGGGGAAATTTGTGCCTTCTCTCCCATCTCTAAGTTCCACATGTCTAGACGTTCTAGTTTCAAGAGAGGTAACGTTTTCACAAGACGACACAGCAAGAGACCCATTATACTTCAAGTCATGGCTGTTCTTGGGTCCCTTTTGCAACTTTCCCAAGAGATCAGACACTAAGGAAAAAAGTCACCATGCTGGTATGGGTAATTCACTCTGATTTTCAGAAGGAGGTTGTTATCGCACAAGGGGACTCGGAAGAATGCATTTCACATCCAAGTGCTCCACTGGTGAGGCTCTGTTCTTCCCTTGCCATATTTTGAAGGTTAAAAAGACAAGCACAGCAGTCATAGCCTGAGAAGGGCATTGTGACAATGTCTCAGCCTTCACAGAGATAGTGCTAGGGGCACCCTATCAGGTAAATTGCCAAGACCCAAAAAGGGACTAGCTGAGGATGAGGGGAAGCTAGAATGAGTAGTAGAGGAGAAAAGTAGTGAGCACCCATTTGCAATCTGGGTGTGTTGCTGTGGTGGGGCTGTAGTGCATCACACTAACTTCCCTTGAACATTTATCTGTGAAAAGGGACCCATTGGAATCTGTGAGAAGCTGTGCAGATTTATTATATGAAGCAATCTGATCCAGGCTATGCAAGAGATGAACTGCAGTATATGCTACAGAGTGCTACTAAAAGCTCCCTCTCAGGGCTGACACTTTCTCTGAACTGCTGGCAGTGTTGGGCTGATGGCTCTCAGCCATGTCCCTCTCATGGAACATTCAGCTGAACAGATCCAAGACCACGGCCCCTCCCTTGGGTGTGCATGTACAATGACAGATCAATACAGGGTCATAGGCTGGGACCCATTCAGCTCAGGTTTGCAGGGCCACCCCAGCTCTAGGGCCTCTGAGGCAACCACGCCGTAGTTCAACTTCCACCTCCACCCAGTCCTGAGTTACTCACCTCTCACAGGTTTTTTGTTTTTCATTTTTTTTTTCCCCTGAAAACATGCTCCAGTAAATCCTCCCTGCTTGAAAATTTCAGAATCTTGATATTTTCTCAGGGAACCCCAGCTATGGTGACTGGAATGGGGTTGCAATGGCTGTGGCTCTGGCTCACTTAACTCCTCTATCTCCTGCCACCAACACTAAGGAATGTAAAATTCCCTTCCATTCCAACCCACAGCCCTTCCCCAGCAGGGATCAGAGAGGAGTACACCCACAGGTATCCGTACTTGATTAGCAAGCTCTGTTAAGAACATAAAATATTTTGAAAATTGCTGTGTAATTTCCTATTTGTTTCAACATGTAATGCACTTGAAGTTGAAGAAATGGCTGGGGTAATATAAAATAACAAAGAAAGTAATCAGCTGTAGTAATAAACTGTGCAAGTGCTACAGACATATGGATGAGGATAAAAACAAAAATTAATTTAGACATTAATCCAATAAAAAGTCACTTTCTTTTTTTTTTTTTTTTTTTTTTTTTTGCTATTTTACTATTAAATCTGTTTGGCTTGAGAGAAAGAATATAATTTTTTAATTTTTATTTTGAAATAATTTTGGATTTACAGCAGAATTACAAAGTAGTACAGAGTATTCTCATATACCCTTCCACCACAATGATCAAAACCAGGGCAGTGAAATTTTTACAATAATGGAAAGAGTATTGTTTTTAATTTTTGCCTGGAGGTAATCTTACTGGTAACCTATCTAGTGCAGACTTGTAAAAAGCAAATACAATAGTTGTTTTATTCTGCTTCACACTGAGCAAATAGGTAGTTAAAACTGAAATCTCAGAATCTCAGAAGCTACTTTAAAGAGTGTGTAGGCTAACTTCCCCCTTATGTAATAACTATAAAGGTATTTGCATACTGGTAAAGTGAGTAAAGATTAGTGTTTTGTGACTTAAAAAGCTTTAATTTTCAAGGAAGTTCTAATTTTAAAAAGTTACTCAATATTGATCAAAAGTTTAAATTTCTCTCATCCTGAGCTATTATATTCAGAACTTGGTCTATTCCTCTTTGTTTAATCATTATATATATGATATGATTTGAAGATCATTTACCACCTATTTACTCTCCTTGGTCTAAAGTCAGTTTATTAATATCATTTTTAAAGTGTGGTACCCAGAACTTACAACCCCGTCCTTTCTCCAGTTGGTGACTGAACAACACAATGTAAAGAAGAGGCAGCACATCTTTTATCTTGAGTACTGTCCTTGCATTGATACAGTCAATGGTTGCTTTGGCCTTTTGGTCACTCTCATCATGCTGTTGACTGATACTTCACCTGATGGTACACAAAACTGTTAAGTCCTTCTTACACATGGTGCTGTTAAGCTAGCTACACATAGCCACGCAAATATTGAAAATCCTGGAAACCTGTTTATGTCAGTAAACTATAAATATTTTCATCTGAGCCTTCGTTTTGGTAATGTACTCAGATATGCAAAACCTCTCTTGTTGTGTTATCTAGATATATAGAATCATGTGATACAGAAAATATCTGGCTGAACAATACATATCCCCTTCCTATTAGGAACAGTTCAAAATGATAGATATGCTGTTTTGTTATTTTCATCACAAAAATTCTAACAATAGATGATTTTTCACTCAGATCCAAAATCCATGTCATCTGATCATTCAGTTTTTCCAAAATGACTATCCAAATGGGATTTTTACATTCTAAAGTCATATTCTGCATTGAGAAATTCCCATAATTTGGGGTTTACATCCTGAGGAGACTTTGAATTGTTTGTTTCAAAAATGTACTCATTTAGGAGAAGTCACAACAACATAATTATTTAGCTCCTGCTAAAAAATATCATCTTGAAACTTATTACCAAATCTTAACAAAGCTTAGTTGCAATAACAATAATACTACTAATAATAAATATTGAAGATTCCTGTTTGCATGGAATCATATACATTAACTAACTTCCACTTTTTACAAAGATTCATGTCTGTCTGAGAAAAAAATCATATTTTTGTAGGAAAATTTGCCCACAATTTTGTCAGTACCTATATGACATCACACTAGTGATAATGTGTAATTAATAATATTACAGTTTGGGGACTTCCTTGGCAGTCCAGTGGTTAGGATTCCTTGCTTTCACTGCCAAGGGCCTGGGTTCGATCCCTGATCAGGGAACTAAGATCCCGCATGCCGCACAGCCAAAATAAATAAAGTTATTAGAATTATTTATTTTGATGATACAGTTATAATGCAAACAAAAAATTATACCAAATTAAAAATTCTTTCTTTCATTATTAAACTTGAATGTTTCATGATCCCTCTGTATATACATAAAAGTGTACACCATATTTTAATTGATTTTTTATTAGTAATCTATTTTATACATATTAGCGTATATATGGCCATCACAATCTCCCAGTTCATCTTGTCGCTCCCCCCACCCCTGCTTTCCCTCCTTGGTATCCATACATTTGTTCTCTACATCTGTGTCTCTATTTCTGCCTTGCAAACTGGTTCATCTGTACCATTTTTCTAGATTCCGCATATATGCGTTGATATATGATATTTGTTTTTCTCTTTCTGACTTCATATGTGTACACTATTAATAACATGAATTTAAATTTCAATGTGGGGACTTTCCTGGTGGTTCAGTGGTTAAGAATCTCCCTGACAATGCAGGGATCACGGGTTCAATCCCTGGCTCTGGAAGATCCTACATGCTGCGGAGTAACTGAGCCTGTGAGCCACAACTACTGAGCCCATGTGCTGCAACTACTGAAGCCTGTGCTCCTAGAGCCTGAGCTCTGCAACAAGAGAAGCCACCACACTGAGAAACCTGCGCACCAAAATGAAAAGTAGCTCCCGCTCGCCGCAACCCAATGCAGCCAAAAAACAAATACATTTATTAAATAAATAGATGAATTTCAATGTGGCATATGAGGTAGGTTTGCTCACTATGCATGTATTCCAACATCCTTTTAGAATGTTCCTGTGTGTCAGAGGCTGTGAAACTAAAAACTGCATTTCCCTTTCAGAGTCAATTGAACAGAGCCTATAGCTACAGGATTATTTTAAATGCTTTAGCAAATGTCAGTAAGTCTTTCTTTACTGTCAGCTGAGAGCATGACTTTGAAAGTCATAAGATCATGCTGTTTTGTGTTGAAGGGGCATAATCTGTGTCTATCACATAGGTCTTATTTCCCAAGTGATATAAAAATATATCTAAATGTTATGTTGTTTTGGACCAATGATCACTTTAAGTCAACACTAAGGTATAATCAAAACAATATAACTTCTTTATCTTTGAAGACAATTTTAAGGAAAACCCAATAGAAATAATTTGAGCAAACTTACTCTGACCTACGTAGGGGCTGGGATTTAATATGTAATTGTATTAACTCCTTTTGTGTAATTTTACAGTTAGAAGGGAATGAAAGGCCTCACCATGCAGTTCTCATCCCTCAAATTCTTCCATAATAAATGTTTGCTGAGCACCATCTACTGTGCTAGGAATGGACCTTGAGGTTAAGGAGCATCCTACTGCCAGCAATGAGAAGAGCTCCCCTACCTGACCCCCAGCCCAGAGTCCCCTCTATGCTGTACACAAGCACGTGTTTAATAAAACCATACATTCTTTTCATTTACAAAACAGATTCAAAAGAACTTTTCCTCACAGTAAAAGAGAAAACATAATAAAAACTGTACATGTATGCTAACAAAACTTACTCAAGTATAGGTAACATATCCTAGCTCTTTCTGCCAAATTATCAGACCAAATGGGGCTCATTTCCAATGTTGTCTCAATATTAATCCAGTGGGATTCTATATAGCAAGAGAGGGCTTAAAACAGAAGATTATTATCTGATATTATCATTTAAAACGAAGAAATTATTATAGGTCATATTAGAAAAATGAGGAAGAGCATTAATTTTAATATAATTCATTTTTCATCTAGTTTACTTGGAGAATAATTTAATTTGAAAAGATCAAATGCATTGATGAAAATATGTTTCCTAATACTCAACAGGAGGGTATTGGTAATGAAAAGAAACTTGGCTTTCATCTTTTTGATGCGGTGTGTTTTAGCATTTTAATGAATAGAGCAACTTACATGCAGTCAAAGACTTGGCATTTGATGTTAAGGTCATGTTTTCCCAAGCTATACTAAACTTTGAGTATCTTCTTGTGTTTATTTTATTTGTAATTTATTATCAGTTATATATTACTATAATTGATAATAGACAAGAAGCAAAAAAAATCAAGCTCTCTCTAGTTTATTTTTCAATAACTAGAAACATCTCTTCACAGGTACTAAAAATAGAGCACCCCCTAAACAAGATCACAGATCATTTTTCCTTTACATTCTTTAACACATACAAAAGAAACTGGATTTTTCAGAGACTTGATTTTAAGTTAATTTATTTATTTGTTGGCTGCGTTGGGTCTTCATTGCTGCACGCAGGCTTTCTCTAGTTGTGGCGAGCAGGGACTACTCTTCCTTGTGGTGCACAGACTTCTCATTGCAGTGGCTTCGCTTCTTGCAGAGCACAGGCTCTAGGTGCGTGGGCTTCAGTAGTTGTGGCACATGAGCTCAATAGTTGTGGCTCGTGGTCTCTAGAGCTCAGGTTCAGTAGTTGTGGCTCATGAGCTTAGTTGCTCTGTGGCATGTGGGATCTTCCTGGACCAGGGATTGAACCCATGACCCCTGCATTGGCAGGCGGATTCTTAACCACTGCACTACCAGGGAAGTCCCCAGAGACTTGATTTCAAAATGCGTTGCTGAGAAGCTATGAGAGTCCAGTGAGGAGCTGGCTTAGTCTGAGGGCAATTTCCTGAAAAGGTTATTATAAAGGGATCCATCAGATCCTGACTATTTTCTTGGTTGATAGTACAGGTATCTGTAAGAAGACATGGTTCCCCTCCCTGCACACTAAATGCATATACAAAGAGTATCATATGAAAAGTTGTATTATTGACGCTACTGCAATGTAATGGAGGGAAAACAGGGCTACCAATCCAAACACATGAAGTCTAGTCCAACATCTGCTATTTATTTGCCTAATTAGTGCCAGAGAAATAAGTATGGTCTTCTCTGACTGGAAAATATACAATGATTAATAAGAGAAACAAACTAGAAAATGAGTCCAGTATTTGCAGTTATGTATATTTCAAATATGGAAAACACTGATATTAAAAGCACAACCAAAAGAGTATTGTGGTTCTGGATTTACTATTCAAGAAGAGAATGTTTCATTTGCATATTAACAACTTAGTGACTCATATCCAATCTAGTTGTCTTCTCTCAGCTTAGGAAAATTCTAGTTCTGTGACTTGCTGAGCACAAGATGAAATTACATTTTTTGCTTGCTTTCTGGAAGTCCTTCTTTGTCATCCATATTCCATGCCCCAGTGATTTTCAGTGATGGATGCATGTTAGAATTTATTGAAGATCTTTAAAAAATGATGATGCTAGGGTTCTGCTTCTAGGGTTTCTGATTTAATTGCTTTGGAGAGAGCTGGGTATTATATTTTTAAAGTTACCTTAAATTAACCTAATATGTAAAAGAGTTTTCTTAGATGAAGGAAAAAGCAACTATTAACCCCCATGAAAAGAGCCTGCCTTCAATTGTCTTAAGTTCTAGGTTCCAAATGAGATCTATGACCTAGAAGAAATGGCTCATACTTGTTAAAACAGGATATCACAAAATCAGTTTGGGGCACTATTGGTAAAAGATGGAAGTATGGAAAAGAAAGATGGGAAGGCAATCCTCTTTCAACTTATAAAGAAAGCCTCAAGTTATGAATATATAATTATTAGATTTTGCTAAATATCATCTTGAATAAATGTTTAACCTCTTCATTGCACTTTCACATACAAAGTCTATTCTAGTCTTCAGTAGAAATTTCAGTTGTACAAGAGAAAATTTTATCTCTATTTCAGAGTTGGAGTAAACTTGTCTCATATCAAGGGTAGCAGGCACCATGCAAACTGTTTAAAGTTAAAAAACTGAGTTTATCTTGGAATATAAGTCCTCTGAAACTGAGATTAGTATTTTTCCTGCCATCCACCACATTCTCCCTATAAAAACAAGTCTGACTATTCAACCACTATCAGTAGGTTGATAGAGTGTATACTATTAACTAAATTTTAATAATGATGATGGAATGACATTAATGCTACCCAAATACCTCTCATAAACTATCTTGTTAACATTGACATATGTCTGTAATATGGGTTTCCAAGTTCAGGGTACAAGTTATACATACGGTTTCAGCATATAACTCACCCTCTAAGAAAATCAAACACAGGACCTCGACTTTCTTAACAAAAGGCTATAAATAATTCAGAACCTTGCACATGATAGATATGAACTCATGTAAAATAACGTTTAATGGGGACCTAGTCTGCATAAATAATTTTTCCAGCCGATGTAAGAGTGCCATGAACAAAACAGAGTATTTTGGTGTCTAGAGATAGATCTTGCTATAATGAAGGGTACTATAGTGACTACAAAATAATGTGCTAGCAGAAGGTGGTAGCCTCTCTCCACCATCTCAAAGGTCTATGCCCCTGGTATCCATGCCCTGTATAGTCTGCTCCTACATCACACTAAGCTTGGTGTATATGGGCAACAGCATGAGGAAACAGTGATGGTATGACACTTCTGAGATCAGGTGACAAAATGCTACAGCTTCCATCTTGAGTGCTTCTGTCCTTCCCTTGGATCACTCGCTCTGGGAAAGTCATGTCCCTCGGGAAGGGTCCATGTGAGATGGCATGGAAGCCTCACGCCAACAGTCACGTGAGTGAAAATGGAAGCAGTATCTTCAGCCCCAATTAAGTCTTTAGATGACAACAGCCCTGGAGACTACTTGATTATAACTTCAGAAGATGCCTTGAGCTAGAAATGGCCACCTAAGTTGCCCAATTCCTGACCCTCAGAAATTGTGTGAGATAGTAAATATTAGCTATTTTAAGCTGGTAATTCTTGGAGTCACGTTTGACACACTGGCAGATAATGAATACAGAGAATATTCACAAGGAAGAGGTGGGGAAGATCTGTTACAACTAGAGAGACAGGAGCAAGCTTGAAGAAGGGTTACGAAATAGGGCTTAAGAGATGAAAGTCATTAATAAGCGGTAGAAGGACGCAGGCATCCCAAGGTGACTGGATAGTTTGAGGTACTGCAGAAAAGTTGGACTGTGGTGGGTATGATGGATGGAAGGTGGGGGCATTTGTTACTGGAACTTCCCATAAACACATACATGATAGGAATGGATGAAAACGATAAAACTCTGGTGGGCTTTGAATGCCAACCTGGTGAGTCTGTGTGTTGCCTGAGAGAAACTGCATTTGTAGAAAAGAATGTCAGGTACTTTTGACAATGAATTGGAAGAAGAGAAAGAAGATCAGACAACAACCTGTCAGGGAGATAATGAGGAGAAGAAAGAAGCAGGAGGGGAACAGCTTGATAGACAGGCTTTAAGCCTAATTGAAGGGAGTGATGGCTGAATTGATGCACGGGGAGGGGCATAACAATGGCTCATGTTTTCACCTGCAGGTCATGGATGGAAAGTGATGTCTTTAATCTAACAGAGGAACATAGGAGGTGGGAAAGTTTGGGGGAAGATGATGAGAGCTAACCAGGCACATAAATAATATTAAGTGCTGACATTGGTATAACGCTCTGGCATTCACAAAGTAACCTGGGGCCATATTATGTGTTCCTCACAAGGATTCTGTAGAGAAAGGGCAAACCTCATCTTCACATGAAGGAGAAAGAAATCCAAGACGATTAAGTGTAATTCTCCTGGCCAAGGTCACAGAACTGGTAAGTAGTAGATCTGGGACTAGAATTCATGTGTCCTAAATAATTGTTCTGTGTCTTTCCATTATATTCAACTAGTAATACAATTAGTAATATAATTTTTATTTTTATTTCTTTTTGTTCTGACTGCACCATGCGGCATGTGGGATCTTCCTTGACCAGGGATTGAACCCGTGCCCCCTGCAGTGGAAGCATGGAGTCTTAACCACTGGACCACCAGGGAAGTCCAATAATATAATTTTTAATAAGTATGGGAGGGAGACTCAAGAGGGAGGGGCTATGGGGATATATGTATAAATGCAGCTCATTCACTTTGTTGTACAGTAGAAACTGGCACAACAGTGTAAAACAATTATACTCCAATAAAGAGCTGAAAAAAAATTTAATAAAAAAAAGCTATAGAAATGCACAGCTGTGTGCATTTGGGTCAGGGGAGGCAGAGAGTGAAGGGAGGGCCACAAAGCTGTTTTATACATCACCTCACTGTTATCAACTTAGAAAATCAGTGGATCACATCAGGTTTAACCTTTTCAGGAACCTACCATCGAACTAAGGGTAAGAGAGTTCATTCTCCCTTGACCTTTCTCAGCTTCTCATTGACAGCTTTTACAACCTTCCCTCTGAAAGTCATCTTTCCTTTATGTCTGCCGAAAGATTTCCAGGTTTTTGAAACTATCTATAAGCTAATAATCATGCATTGAAATTATGTGGATAGACGGTTTATTCATAGCATACACTATGTTTCTTGTGTAGGAGCAGTCATCGAAGGAATGTAGATGATGTTACTGATTAAAATACCAGTAGCACACTGAAAATCCAATCCATCTCTTAGATTTATTCCAAACCAAAAGTAAATATTACAACTACATTGAAAATGTTTAAAATGACAACAACACAAACTTGTTCAATTTTGTCCATAATTTTGAAGGAGTATAGTCTGGTAGATTAGTCAGATAATTGGATAACCATAAGAAAACAGGATTCCAAATCTTAAGATCCTTTAGAATTGTCATAGTGTGCATTTATCAACAGGAAATTCTTAACAATAAATTGTTTTTAGAACAGGATGCCTTGCAATATTATTTTTAAAAAAATGAGTTTTAATCAACTTTAAGTTGTGTTTGATAATGACTCTTTATTTATGTACAGCATGAGAAAGTGGGTAAATCTTCCTGGGGCTTAAAGGAAGATTTCACATAGAAGATATTATGTGAGGTAGGACTTAAGGGATGAGTGGAAGTGAGGAGAGGATAGAGTCCAGGGCAGAGCACTCCAGGCAGAAAGAAGAGGACAGGCAAAAAGACACGGGAGAGCTAATGTAGATTCCTTATATTGAAGTAGTTTATTGCTGGAAAATAAATGTAAGGAGTAATTAAAGCAGGCATTGGGTAGGTTTCCAATCTTAAAGTTGCTTGGATATGATGCAGTGGTTTAAAGATGTATTCTGGGTATAAAGATTCACTTAACATGTTTGTACAAAGGAATAATGAAATAAAACTGAGATATTAAGAATATCACTCTGAGATCAGTTTGAAAGATTAGAGATGAATATAGAGGAAGAGAAATGTTATGTTCCAGTGAGAGAAGATGAGGGAATGAAATAAGTCTGTGAAAGAAGAACAGAGAAGCTTGTGAATTATTTGGCAGGAAGGAGTGAGTCTGGTAGAGGCAAATGCATGGGTAATGGTGCCAATCCTGAAGGTGAGGGAGCAGGAGTCTTGTAATTATTACTGTGGTAATATTTTGCAACGTACACATACATCAAATCATTATGTTGTATACCTTAAGCTAATAAAATGTTGTATGTCAATTACATCTCAATAAAACTGGAAATTTTTAAAAAGATAATTCCTTAAATTAACCATAAAAAGAAACACACATGCACACCCAAAAGAAAACTATGTACTTCCGTATAAATAAATACACATACAAAAAAAAAGTTACAGTTGGAAAAGACTATGGAAATATCTCCTCTGTGTTTAATTATAAGAGGTCTAATATCTATAGTGTATCCATTTTCCCCAAGACTTCTGACTGATCACTGGTCACACCAGTTTCTTTCAGCATGAGAAAGACTAAAACATCCTTTCATAAAATAGCATTTAACCCATAGAAACATTATCTTTTTATTTCATTACAAGAAGTTTTCTTATACTGTTACTTCAGACTGTGTACATCAAAAGTCCTCTTTCTAAGACACAGCAAACTGAAAAATAGTTTTGTTTTGTTTTGTTTTAATTAATTAATGCCCAGATCATAACTTCTGTCAGCAATCCATTTATTTCCTGAGTAGTTTGAAACTAACACTTCATTCCAATGCTTTGGCAGTGTTTCTCTCTGCACAAGAGCCTCACTTTGGAGGCAGATTTTTTTGCAGGGCTCCTAACATTGCAGGAATTAGCAAGGTCATAATTGCTTTGAGTAGGTGATTAGTAAAGTCAGTTCTGCTAAAACATTCAACAATTCTTTGTTTGAAAAACTGTGCTTTAATGGGTGTCATAACTACAGTCCCTGATTAATTAGGAAAGGAAGTTTGAAGGGAAGTGTTTTTGTGGCTGTCTTGCTTCTTGAGTTCCTGGAAATGAAAGTCACACATCTTTCCTCAAACCTCAACAACAGGTCTCTTCCGTTTCTATTCTGTCCGAGTGGAGTTTCTGTTCACACCTTGAAAATTTGAGAGAAAGATGAATACAGAAGATTAAGTTGGTAAAGTGAAATAGTCAAAAAATAATATTCACAGAAGTTCTAATATCAACTACCTTGTTACCATTTCTTAATGCTAACTTTGACTGAATAGTGAAATTGGCTTTAGATTACATGGATTCCATAAAAAAAGGTTCAGTTTTTGAGGAGTGACTACATAAGCCCATTGGCGTTTAGGCAAGGAAAGGAGCTGTCAGACTAGTTCAGTTTAATTAAATGTTCTCTTAGTTTTAAATGCAAAGTTTTGCGTGTGATGTATCTGATAATCGTGGATATTATGCACAGATACTTTTGCTATTCTAAAATATCTGCTCAGCTACCTTCCTCTTAGGAAATAACATTAAAGGAGGAAAAAGTAAATTTACATTAAACAAAAATTTATTCTACAAATATTTAGAAACATCAGGTTGTTCTCCATGTTGGAATTATTTGGTATTTAATTCAAACAAAAATCCTTGACTTTGAGGTGCTTATATTATAGTGGTAGAGACATTGTAAGTAAATAAAAGTTATATGTCAGATTAGAGCTATTGGAAAAATAAGGCAGGTTACAGAATATAGGGAGTTATATGCAGTGAATGGGAGGCATGTTGTTATTTCTTATACATTCTTTTTTTTTAATTGAGATATCCATTACATAATAATGGGCACCTTTTTAAGGGCACACTTTGATAAATTTGGGCAAATGTATAACTTGTATAAACAATCAATATACAGAACATTTCTATGTTCCCCCCAAATTCTCTTGTTGCAGTCAACAAATCTCCCCAAACACGACCTGCCCTGGTTAGTCATTAATATGCTGTCATTATAAATTAACTTTGCCCTCTGTGTCTGACTTCTCTTATTCAGCATACTGCTTGTGATAGTTATACATCTTCTGTGTATAAATAGTGTGCTACTTTTTATTCATAGTTGCATTTCAGTGTAAGGACATGCCATAATGCTTTTTATCCATTCACTTGTTAATAGGCATTTACACTGTTTCCATTTTGGGGTTGTTATGAATAAAGCTGCTATGAACACTCACGCATTCAAGTCTTTGTCTGGACATATGCTTTTATTTAAGTAAATATCTAGAATTAGAATTGCTGGGTCATATGGCTGATGTATATTTACATCTTTAAAAAATGCCAAATAGTTTTCCAAAGTGGTTCCACCATTTCGTATTGCTACCAGGCCTGTATGAGAGTTGATGTTGCTCTTTTTAATTTTAGTCATTCCAGTGGATGAGTAGTGGTATCTTATTGAGATTTCTATTTGCATTTCCTTGATGACTGTGGATGGCGAGCATCATTGCGTGAGCTTACTGGAAATTTGTATGTTTTATTTGTGGACTGTTCAAATTTTTGCCCATTTATAATAGGGCAGTTATTCTGTTTATTGAGTTGTAAGGGTTTTTCACATATAGTTTATACAAGTCCTTTGCCACATATGCGTATTGGAGGTGAGTGTGCTTACATCATATTCCAACTGAGTATACTTCCACATGTGTTATATACTAATGTTTTGCGTCGAGGGATTTGATATAAGGGTCTCTAACTGTCAGTTCCCTATAAAAACTAGGGAGTTTCCTAGGAAGAAAAACAGAATAAAATGTTTCTCATCTAGTGGTTTTGTTCTTTCAAAGTTTATATCTCTCCAGTTTCTCTCTGCTTCTGATATCATCTGATACCATCAAGTTGTTTTTGTTTGTTTATTTTATGCACAGTATATAATTTTTCTTTTAGGGATTCTGCCATTACCAGAATCAGAACTCTAAATAAACTTGTAAATATCTTATGAATTTTATTTATATTCATGTTTTTAAATCTAACACTCGAGATTGCCTTTTATTTTACTCATATCTTATTTTAGGTTTTTTAATCAGATGCTATCTTTATAATTTTTTTCTATCTTAGCTGTTAAATTGTTGTTTTTAATATTTTATGATTTTGTTACTACTTTAAATGATTTTTCATAAGTTTTATTTGTAGCTTTTTCAGCCAAAGTGGAAAAACATACATGTATTTTTATTATTATGTTCAATTGTCTTTATCATATAACTAATTCTACTGAATTTTGGATTTTTTACAAATTCTTATTTTATTCTAAGTACAGAATTATAGAACCTGCAAACAACAGAAAAGATTGTTTATTTCTCCTTTTCTAATGCAAATATCAGTTATTTTATTTCTCATTCATATTGCTTTTGCCAAAACTTCAAAAAAATTTAATTAATAATCATATTAGTTTGCATCTCCATAAAATTCCTGTCTTTTTAACTAAAATGGTTTTACTGTTAACCATATCAGAAAACATTTTTCTTTCTTTTTGGTAAATAATTGTTATTGAATTATTTTCTTCCTAATTCCATGTCACTTGTGTAATATTATTGTACTTTTATTGCTAAATTTTTATAGGTTTTCTCATCATCTGCTGATATATTTGTATAATTTTGTTCTTTTTTGTAGTTACTTACTCTCTGTATTAAAAGATCACCGTCAGAAACTTTAGGTATAAACTACTGACTGAGGCAAGGTACGCTGTTAAAATGACTAAACTCATATGGACATTATAGAATTAACAGAGAATGCTCAGGATGTTGACCCAGAATCTGCCAGAGATAACTACTTTATACATATATTTTAATCCATTTTATATACGGTAATATGTATCTGTCAATCCCATACTCCTAATTTATGCCCCCGCTTTGGCAACCATAAGTTTGTTTCCCATGTCAGTGACTACTTTATATTTTTAATTATTAAAATCAACCACTTAAAAAAAAGGATACTTCTAAAGAACTTTCTATGGATTATGCAAGAATATTTTTGTAAGAATTCTTAAAGTAATGGAGCTCTGGGGAGCTAATGTACAGCATGGTGACAGTAGTTAATAATACTGAGATGTATACTTGAACTTTGCTAAGAGAGTAGACTTTAGTGTTCTTACCACACACGTGTAAAAGGTAAATATGTGAAGTGATGGATGCGTTAATTAACCTGATTTGTTCCATTAATTTTATGATGTTATGGATTATATTAAAGGATTTCTTATCATCTTCATTCTTAAATTCCCTGCTTTGTTACAGGTGTTATTATTTTTATATATACATGGATTTTGCTTACTTTCATTAGTTTATGTATTTTCACCCGTTATCACAAGTGACATGAGCTTTAACTATTTTCTTTAATTCTTTGTAAAGTTTTGTTAGATTTAAACTGGGTTTTTTTTGCATCTAATATCTGAAGTAGTAGAAATAACCTTAACATTAATTATTTTTATTCAGCTTTATTGAGATGTAATTTACATACCACACCTATTTAAAGAATAAACTCCAATGGCTTTCAGTGTATTTACATGGTTGTGAGACCACCACTACAATTTTTTCTCCAAATACAATCTCTCCTTTTCCAGGTTCACTAATGCAAAAAAGCTAAATTCTGAGGATTTGCCACCCCCTCTATTACTACGCTTGAGCTCCCGGCCTCTCTCATAGCTTTCTGTTATAGTTTTCAGGCTATGGAGGAGGAAACCCTATGCCATTTCCCTCTTCAGAATCTCAATAGAGCTGTCTACTTGGTTTATTACTGGTACTGTGTAGGTTTCACGGCTTTCTGTCTCAAGGAAAGCAAGTCACTTAGAGTTGGAAGTTCAGGAGGAAAAAGCATAGTTTCCAAACTTCTTAATGTAAACAAAGTATTCAGGATTAACAACATTGATCTCAATTCACTTGCTAACTCTTTACTGCATGCCTCAAGAATTACAGCATATTAATACCCATCATCTAAAATTTCACTAGTTATTATATTCCTGTGATTATGAATTCTAGAGACAGATGTGGCTTTAATAATATTTAAGAACATAGTTAGGCATTCCATGTTCTTTACGGGTATTTGGGTTTTTTCCCTTTTTTTATTCTTAATTTATTATAGAATGTAACATATGAAAATACAAGAATTGAAACATATATGAACATATTTAGGTTCAACAATATCTGAACATATTAAACTGTGAATACATTGATTACTCGATATTTAAATCAATAGTCTTGGAATCCATTACCAAATTCAGCCTAATTACATTCAAATTCAATATAACGTTTTCTATTTGATTGAGATTCAAATTAGAGGAGACATAATTCATATCAAAGTCAATTAGAAGCTTTGCAGAACCCAGTTCAGAACATGCTGTTCCATCAGAAAGAGCCCTGGCAGTCTACCTGGCAATGTGCCAAAGAGTAATTTAGAATTAGCACAATTAGGTATTTACTACTACTGCGTAAGGGACTTATCAAAGACTGAGGAACAGACAGTATGCTTAAATCTCTCAAAGCAAACAACTAAGATTTTTGTTTTTAGCTTGCACATCATAAAAGCAAAAAGACATCTCAAAACTTCTGTTTTGAATTGTTAATTGTGTGTCTCTAGTGTTCACTGATCTTTAATGTTTGTACTGGTCACTTATGTGCGTATAAGGCTTTCCAATGTGATGTCAACTACACGAAGTTTAATACTTTCCCAGATAAACAAATACTAATAAACAGAAATATATTTTAAAAAACCCACAAGCATTGATCTTGTTTTGGGGGATGTATTGTGAATACAGAAACAGGCAGGTGTGTTAGTGTGTGTGCATGTGGGTCTATATATACGGGCTAGAGGAGAGTCACAGAATGTGAGGATGCAGACCTATTAATAAAATATCTACCAGATATCTCCACTTCTCAGAAAATCTATTTTAAAAATTTATAGCTGAGTTAAGATTTTGACTGCAACAGCTATTTTCATATGTAGAGATACTGCTAAAATAAAACTTCTAGTCTAGTAGACTAGCCAGTCCACCACTATTTGTTCATGGAGAGCAAACCACCACTAAAATTACTAGCTAGTGCTGAAAATGTAATGTATCATCATTAATATGACACCTACATTTCGGTGGAATAGAAATAAAATAAGAACACCAATAATGAATGTATTTCCTAACTTATTGACAAGCAAAACAAAATTGAGAATAAGTATTAAAGAAGATATAACCTTTATAAACCTGACAGAGATTAATTTTTATATTAAAGGTTTTGCTTAATAGTGACAGAGATGTCTGAAATTTCAATTTGCAAAATCTGGAGAAAGCAAATCACTAATGCTCCTCCAACAATGTGTTTCTCAATCTCCGTTCTGAGAGCATTTGTTCTGTGACACACTCTTTGAGAAAAGGTTGGTAGATACATAAGCTTGCGAATCAGACTTCCTGCCCACCCTCCTATTCATGTTCTTGATTTATATTTGTATACTGTAGACTGTAAGAAATCTTACAGAAAAAATCAATCTATTTAGTTTTCTTTAATTACTTTTAATCAATCAGCTTATATTTGATAGAACAAGTGTCACACAGAACACATTTTTGGAAATACTATGATTGCAAAATTCTATAGCTTTATTACTTTTCATGTTATGATTTTATGTGTTGAAAGAAATGCTGAAAGATATAAATATTTAACCATCTGTGAAATGGTAAATTGAGGGAAAAGGACATCAGAGAATCCCACTTGCCTGATAAAATGTCACATATTCTACATATTGTTTTGTATCAGATGATTTAATGCAAGTTCTCCTATATTTCAGGAAGTCAGTTGTTTTATTCTAGAAGCTTTTAAAGAAGTTTGTGTATATCTTTATTATAATAAGTAGCATAAGTAGCACAACTTAGTATACTACTTTAATGTGAAAAATAATATATCAATATTTTGAAGTATACCCGAACACACACATGACTTAAAATTTTTAAATTAATACCCATAGACTCATCAGACAGGTTAATTAATAAAATTTATCATAAGAGTAACTGACAGATTCTCTGTCCTCCCTCACTGATTGCATTCCCCTTCATTCCTTCTTTAATCACTACATTGAATTACAAAACAATGTAATTTATTGGACATTTTTAAATGAGATTTATCTCCTATATGTTTCCCTAAATGACATATTGCTGATTTTCATAGCCATATGGAGGTCTAATTTACATATCATGAAATTTTCCTATTTTAAATGTACAGTTCAAGGAGTATTAGTGGATTTTAGGAGTTATGCAACTGTTACCAACTCTGGATTTAAAACAGTTCCATCACCACTGAAATTTCCCTAGCAGTGGTTTGTAATAAATTCCTGCATCTACGTTTAGTCCTAAGCAATTCCTAATCTGCTTCTGCCTCCATAGTTTTGCCTTTCCTACAAATTTTACACATATAGAATGACACAATACATGCCCTGTGTGTTACTTCTTTCTCATAACATGTTTTGATGTTCATCCATGTTTTTGCATGAGTCTGGTTCATTCTTATTTGGTAGGAATGAACCACTGAGTAGGATGTCATCATTTGAATATACCAGATATTATCCATTCACCAGTTGATAGATTTATGTCCTCGGTTTTTGCCTAACATGACTAATGCTGTTTATGAACACCCATGTTCAAACTTTTCTGTGAGTGTATGTTTTCATTTCTTTAGGTTAGAAACCTAAAATTTGAACTACCAAATGGTATCATAAGTGTTAAATTTTTAAAGAATCATTTTCCAAAATACTGTATTGTTTAAATTTTCACTGCAATGTACAGAAGTTATGGTTTCTCCACCTCCTCACCAGTTTTGTCAGTCTTTTACATTTTAGCCTTTCTAATATGTATTTAGTGGTATCGAATTGTAATGTGAATATGTGTTTTTACAGTGAATGATCTTTACCAATTTTTAAATGCACTTATTTGCCATTTTTATATCTTCTTTGGTGATGTGTCTACCCACTTGTTTTGTCTTTAAATTTGTTTGATTTATTTATAACTAAACTGTAAGGATTCTTTTTATATTATAGATAAAAGTCCTTTGTCAGACATATGCTTTGCAAATATTTTTTGTCTGTTGCTTCTCTTTTTTGTTTTCCTAGTTGTGTCTTTTTAAGAGCAAAAGTTTTTTTTTAATAAGTTTATTGATTGATTGATTGATTGGCTGTGTTGGGTCTTCATTGCTGTGCATGGGCTTTCTGTAGTTGTGGTGAGCGGGGGCTACTCTTCATTGTGGTGCATGGGCTCCTCATTGCAGTGGCTTCCCTTGTTGCAGAGCACAGGCTCTAGTCTAGACATGTGGCCTTCTGTAACTGCAGCACACAGGCTCAATAGTTGTGGCTCACGGGCTCTAGAGTGCAGGCTCAATAGTTGTGGCGCACAGGCTTAGTTGCTCTGCGGCATGTGGGATCTTCCTGGAGCAGGGATTGAACCCATGTCCCCTGCATTGGCAGGCAGATTCTTAACCACTGCACCACCTAGGAAGTCTAAGAGCAAAAGTTTTTAATTTTGTGCATTCCACCATCTATATTTTATTTTATTGATTGTGTTTTTAAGGTTATATATAGGAAATCTTTCCCTAATCCAAAGTCACAAAGGCTTTCTACTATGACTTCTTTGAGAGGTTTTCTAGTTTTAGTGGATGTGTTTAAGAGTCCAATCCATTTTGACTTAATTTTATATGTGGTCTGATATAAGGTTCACTTTCTTGCATATGGCTATCCAATGATTCTGACATCATCTTTCAAAAGTGAGTTCAGATTGGTTGCAGAATCCAAGATCAATACACAACTATCAATCTCATTGTTAATACTAATATCAAACATGTGAAGAAAATTAAAAACGCAATACTATTTGTAATTGCTCCAAAGAAAATGAAATGTATATATGTATAGGTATGTAAAATGAAACAAAACATGTGCAGAATATATATCCTAAAAATTCTGATTGCATGCATCAAAGTAGACCTAAATAAATGGAGAGAAGTACAGGCTCATGATTTTAAAGACTCTTAATAAAGATATCAGTTGAGACATCTTGTCCCTCATGAGAATGTCTTTCATTATGATTTTGCAATAAATATATAACTTTTATTTCTTTGGTTATTTATGGTACTGATGTTTAGTAAAAATTGAGAGCATGATGTGGTATATTTTTATTATGCAGCCCTGTTTATGCAGAAATGAGTTTTCTTACTCAAAATATATCTTTAATTTTTTTTTACAGCTCACTTATGTTTTGTTTCTTCTAGTTTCATCTGAAATGAAGGCTCAGAAGCTAAATTATTTACAGTATATTTCAGCATTAAGTAAATTATGACACAATGTTTTCCAGTTCTGTCACCACCTTACTTTTCTCCATGCTATCATGTCTGGAATAACAAAGAATGCTTAAGTCCACAATTTAAAAAAAAAATGCAAACAAGGTAATTTCAGTACCCAAGTGTTGGTGTAGAAGATATGTGTGTGATGAGGGCTACAGCATTAAGAAGGTGTCAAAGAGAGTAGGTTGGATGTCGGAAAATCCAGACCATGGACCTCTGAGACTTATTTAATGAGATAAATCAATTTATGGGCAAGTCATTGACTGTTTTCCAAGAGAAGACAGTCCTTTAAAAGGACACAACATTGTCAATACGTGTCCATTTTCCCCAATTTGATCTATGCAATTCAGTGCAATCCCAATGAAGATCCTAATAAATTATTTTGTGGATATTGACAATGTGATTCTAAAGTTTATATCAAAGAGGAAAAGACCAAGAAGAGTCCACGTAATAATGAAGAAAGACAAAGTTAGGGAACTGACACGATGTGATTTCAAGACAGATCAATGGAACAGACCAGAGAGTGGGATGAAAAGGTTCTTCCCAAACCTGGCTGGATCTGTGCCTGTGCACAGATGCATGACTGAGGCATCACTCTGTGATTCCAAGTATATGACATTTTGGAAAAGGCAAAACTATAGAGACAGTAAAATGACCAATGGTTGCCAGAGGTTTGAGCAGAGGGAAGGAGAAGTGAATAGGTGAAGCACAGGAGAATTTTAGGGCATTGAAACTGTTCTGTGTGATATGGTAATGGAGGATACATGACATTATGCATTGGCAAAACCCATAAAACTATTCAACACAAAGAACCAACTAGTGCAACTTACAGACTAAAGATAATAACAAATGTATCAATAGTGGTCCATCAGTTTTCTACAATGTACTGCATTCGCAGAAGATATTAAAAATAGGGAAACTGAGACAGAGAAAAGATATATGGGAACTCTGTAATATCAGTTCAATTTTTCTATAAACCTAAAACTGTCCAAAAACAAACTACTAATTTTTTAAAAAGTCACGCACTAAGTCAGATAGAATTTAGGAGTGTACACATCTGGCATAAATTTAAAATTGTATGTTTTATTTAAAAATAGGGCAGTCACTATATATGCTAGGCCAGCATATTATCAAAGAATTACATAGCATAAATCTAATGACAAAATTTTCATTTAGCATAATTTTGACTACTATTAAAAACTCTAAATTTATGTCTCTAAACTATTATGACTTATTAATGAATTCTAGGAGAAATACAGTTCCTGATGATAAAGTTCTGGTTAATAAAAAGTAGGACAAGCAATAGTGTGGATTTCTTGGCAGATAATCAGGTAAAAGTCTTGGGCACTGAACATTTATAAGCTTGAATCTGCTATCTAGCTTTAGATTCATGCTATGTGGTTGAACACAATATATTTGACAAAATATAGGAAAACATTTTTCCAGGTGATTTATTAAAAATTGTAAATAGGGGAATGAATGGGAGATTGGGATTACCATATATACATTACTAATAAGAAAAAAAAATACCAAATTGCACGCTCTAAATATATGCAGTTTATTGTCTGTTAAAAAAAATTGTAAATAAACTTTGACAAATATTTTCATCAGGGCATTGAACTAGGTACTAAGTGAGTTTGCAGTGATTCTGCTTATAAGGGGTTTTCAATCCTCAGAGAACTCTAGATGAAGGCAGTGTGTGTGACCTGGCAAAGGATTAAGCCAGTCAGAATGTCTTATAGAATTCACTTCCATCAAGTATGGGCCCAATTGTCACATTCTCAGTGCAGTATACCCTGCTGCATCTATTAAAATTATAGATCCCCCTAATTATAGCATTCTGAGCCCTTCCCCAGCTCTATGATTCCCTATAGCACTTTCATCCATGAATGTACTACAGTGTATTGATTTTAAAAGAGTAGAATCTGAGTAAAGGAGAGAAAGGGAGAGAAGTAACCTTTGGCAAGGACATATCGTCAAGTGCCTTGAATCAAGTAGTTGCTTCTTCTAACATTTAGTTTAGTTTGTTCTTTCTAGGAACTTGGTGATGGGTTACACTAGATAGGTCATGTTATAGGCAATTGGCTCTGAACAATCTCAGCCATAGGACTGGGTAACTATAGTGTACTGTTAGATCCATTGGGACACAAAATAATTCTTTCAATCATCTAAAGAAAATGTGACAGTTTTCTTAAAAACAGAAAAAAAACCTATGGATTTATAGTTTCTCTGTACTGTTCTTTCTACTTTGAAATTGTCAACCTTACAGTATCTTTTTGTAATCTGTTGTTCTCTCCAAATTTCATTCCGTTAAGGTAGATAAATGTAGCTTTTATGACACAGTAAATTTCGAGCCCACAAAATGTTAGTGTAAATCAACAGAAAGGAAGCAAAAGTAGCTCTAGGTAAACCATTTTCATCCCCTATTTTTAATAACTTGTTCAGTGAATTTGGTTCTCAAGAAGTTACATAATTTTTCTCAGAGAAATGACTATAATATTTGTATTATCAGAAAATTAAAAATATAAAACTCCTGGTTAACATGTAAAAGCCTTGCCACGTGTCAATGGGAAAGATCATTTCTGCCAAGCATTACTGAAAACTGTGAAGGGCAGCAGCCCTGGCTGTGATTACAGCGGAAGTCTGGGGATTGAGCTGGCCCAGTGAAGCCAAACAGGCTTCCCTTAAAGCTAGTACTGCTAAATCCCACACTGCCCATCTGTTCTCCCAATTGGAAAGGTCACCATGGAGGTGATTTTTTTTTTTTTTTTGAAATAAACAAAGAAAAGGAGAGACTGTCCTTCTCTTTTTCATGAGCTACAAGATAATCAAACTTGTATAATGCTCAGTGGGTATTAGCCTGTCCAGTAAGTGAAGCTGCTGAAAGTACACAACACTGGACTGGATACCTTATGTTGGGGACACTAACGTCTTCTTTCCAAGGCTTTGGACCAAATTGAGAGTCAGTGATTTGAACTAGAATAACCTGTACTACAATGTAGATACATTTTAACTCTAATTACAACAGAAAGTTAGCATTCTCACCTGCTTCAAACTGCTGACCTACAATTATCTCCTCTAGGATGTCTCTCTCAGAACATGTAATAAATTAAACTATGAACTCCAGCAGAAACAAGATATAAGTTTATGTGAGCTTAAAATTTTTTAAAGAAGTGCTTTGAAAGCAATGTTTGACAGCCTTTAAGTGAAAGCCTAGACACTCTATGTAGAGTCAAATATATAATACACACTGTGATAACTACTTACTTATAAGTATTTTTCTTTAATCTTTCTGAGAATTGTGACTACTTCAGAGTTGGGGTAATTCAAATCTAATTACTAGATATTGTATTACTATTATTTGTTATATTTGTTTTTTTAATCAATTTTAAATTTTTGAATCCTGAAAAAATAAATAAATAAAAGTAATGTTTGATATCAGTTACGTTTTTTTTTCCTTTGAAGGAAAGACAATCCCTTCCCTCTCTGGTTCTTAATATTTTCCAAGCAAACAACCCCCTACCCCAATCTAGCTTAATAGTAACTTATTTTGTAAATAAGTTTATATTAAAAAGACCAGTTTATTTTTTCTCTCCCAAAGTCAAAAGAGCATATCTACAAGTATTGTTAATGGGAAAGAAAAATTTTGAATCTTTTTTTGATTCTTTTCAGAAGCTCTAATTTATAGAATGGTGAAGTAGAAAGCACACTGAATTAAGAGAGAGACTATTGTAACTAGAATTGGTCTTTTCATTAGCTAGTTATATGTCCTTGGATAAGACACATGATTTCAAAGAGTTTTGATTTTTTCATCAGAAAAAAATGAAAGCAATAGGAAAAAATCCCATTGATCTACCTATATCACAATTGTGTTGTAAAGATCAAATCAAGATAATGAATTAAAGAGTGATTGGTGAATACTTACACACAATACAAATTAGTCACTGTTATTAATATCTGTTCACATTGTGACAGGGGAAAGAAATTAGCTGCAAATCAGTCCAGAGTAAAGTGAATTGTAATACATCTCACAAATGGCATGGTGTTGGTTCCAACTGTCTCAGCAGAGTCATATTCATGAATAGCTCTGGCTGGTAACCTGAAAGCATTTGATTTTTATTAATTTGCTTTTAATTTAATTAGCTTTTAACTTTAAAAAATTTTGCTAAAGGCATCAGTGAGTAAATTTTGCCATTAAACATTATTTCAGGTTCATCATCAGATGCATATAATTTAGGATAATATTTAAACCCCTTTTAAAATAATTATTTTAAACATATAAAACCCTGGAAATGTTTTTCTACTCTTTGATAAGGTAATCTTTTAAAAATAATTTGATGACTGTCAAGATAGCTCAGATAATTACTTTTAAATATTTTGCAATCTCCCTGTAAATTATTAGTTTCAGATTTGTCATTTTCTATTGCTGCCATTCTGCAGCATATGCAATGTAGACCAGTAGGTACAATATCTAATGATAGTACTCACCAGGATATAGACAATATATATGCTAGTTTAGACATCCTTGACATATTCATCAATCTAATCCATTATATATATTTATATACATTTTTGTTTAAGTTTTATTTATTTTATTTTTTGGCTGTGTTGGGTCTTCGTTGCTGTGCTCAGGCTTTCTCTAGTTGTGGCAAGCAGGGACTACTCTTCATTGCAGTGCATGGACTTCTTCTTGTGGTGGTTTCCCTTGTTGTGGAGCATGGGCTCTAGGCACGAGGGCTTCAGTAGTTGCAGCACATGGGCTCAGTAGTTATGGCTCATGGGCTCTAGAGTGCAGGCTGAGTAGTTGTAGTGCACGGGCTTAGTTGCTCCACAACGTGTGGGATCTTCCCCAACCAGGGCTTGAACCCGTGACCCCTGCATTGGTAGGTGGATTCTTAACCACAGCACCACCAAGGAAGCCCTAATTCATAATATTTAGAAATATAATCCATTATATTTAGAAATATAATCCATTATATTTCTGTTTCCACATCACTTTCATGTTTAGAGTGTCTGGAGCTTGCTTATGGGGTTTTTTAATATCTGATTCCATAACTGATTTTTTTCAAATTAAATACATATGACTCTAAAGATGTGCCTAGAATTATGATGAAATTTGAAATATCATTTAAAGAATTATATTCATTCTTCCAAGGAAATGTTAATTCACTGACACAATTTAAATGTGAAATGTCCTTTTTAAAAATATTCAAAAGTTAAAAAAGTCATGAATTACAATGATAAGGCTTGAAACTTTATTTTATTTAGTCACTGAAACTTGTTAGGGTCTCATAAAAGTTCCCTACAGTGCTTCAGGTGATAGAATATTTTCAAGTACTTTATTGTAATATTCTTTCTACTTCTATGAAAGTACAGTAAGTGATAGCTCCTCTTCCGAATTCTTTAATTCTCAGAGCTGAAACAAGAAGCAAACAACTTTTGTGTATTCCTCCTTTCTCCACTCTTGAATGAGACAAACATATCTAGAAGCATATGGCAATGCTATTTCTTACACTGTCCTCTACAATACTAGAAATGATTAAAGAAAGTATCTAAAGAAGGGAATATTTGGAGCATGGTAGTGCTATAAACAGTGCCACAGAGCAAACATGCAACAAACTTCTTTCTTTGGCTAGCATCATAACCCTGACTGTTTTCTGGATTTGAGTTAAAATAGATTCCAGAGGTGGTTAAGCAGGAAGAAGGGTGATGTTTGTTTCTTACAGTAACCGTTATTCACATTTATCCCTCAATTTGTATTGGAAATAATTTGAAAGCAAAGCAATGCCAACCTTCCATCTGTATTCCAATTACATGCTCTCTAGAATATTTTCATACTATACAAGTGCAGTGTCTTCTAAGAAACTAGATCTCAAATGATGTGTTTCACAAGTAAAAAATTTGTTGGTATTCAAATAACATTTTAGCGATGCTGGATCACACTTGGTATGACTATATGTTTGGAAATTACTCCAAAATGCATGTGTACAGAATGTAGGTGTATCTTAAATTACCCATGATTTGTCAATTTAGGCATAAAAGATAATTCAATGAAATGGGAAGTTCAAGTTGAAAGAGGAGATATGTTAAGAAAGAAGATAAAGTTTATAATATTTTATTTGAAAAAAATGTAAACTTTATTAAATTTTATGGCCAAAGATTTGCACTAAAAATGAAATTAAGAATATCTAGCATGAAAATGTTGGAGTTAACGAAGAAGAAGAAATCAAAATTACTCTTCAAGTATCTTCAGGTGAAAGGATGCAAGGGGTCAGGGGCGTGCAAAAGGGTTTCTAATCATCTTCCCTCTAAAGATGTTTTGTTTTCATTCTGGCACCAATTTCTGTAGCCTTAGTGGTTCTGCTAATTTCCCTCTTTATCTTAATGACTAAGCTGTTTTTAAGCTGAATGATTTACAATATAATGTGCTACCCTTGTTGTTTGTGTCAGAAACTGGCTTTAAACTTTTTGAGCTTCTGAACACTAAACTTGGCCGTTAAGTAGTCCCTGGAGAACTCAGTGTCTTAAATTATGCATCTAGTTATTGTTAGAGATAAATAACTTGATGTCCTTAGAGGAAATCAAGGAAGTACAAAAAACTCTACTACCAAAAAATAAGACACATAAGAGGAGAAAAAAGGATGATTTATATACATCTAACAGATTCCAGAGAAGGAGATTATTAAACACGAATTGCCTGAAAATTTTGCAGAATGATAATATACATGAATTTGCATGTACATGAAATAAAATTAATCCCAAGTATAATAAGCAAGTGTAAACCTACCTGTGGGTTACATAATAACAAAAAGAAGAAAAAAGTTAAAAATTAGAAATAAAAGGCAGACTATCCATAAAGCAAAGGTAACAAGACAGCAGTGATTTTCTTAAAAGCAACTATAGAAGCCAAAACGTGAGCGAATATAGGAACGTAAAATGGGCATACACTCTGGGTAAGATATGCCAGTTTCATGGAAAATTAAACTTGTACCTACCATATGATCTAGCAATTGCAGTCTTGGGCATTTATCCCAGAGAAATGAAAACTTATACTTACACAAAATCCTGTACACAAATGTTCATAGAAACTTTATATTAACCCCAAACTGGAAACAACCAAAATGTCCTTCGGTGGGGTAAATGATTAAAAAAAAAAAACTGTAGAACATTCAGACTGCAGAATACTTAGCTCTAAAAAGAACAAGCCATTGATATATGCAACAACTTGGATGGACCTCAAGGAAAATATAATGAGTGAAAAAAATCAATCTCAAAAGGTCATACACAGTACAATTCCATTTTATATAACATACTTGAAATGTCAGTATTATCAAGATTGTGAGCTACTAATTGGGAGATTAGTAGTTGCTGGGGGGTGGTAGGCTGGAAGGCAGTGGTTATAGAAGGGAAGCTTGCAATAGAACTGTTGTGTGTTTTGACTGTGTTGGTGGACATGAACTATACTTTTGTTAAAGTTGCATAGAACAAATATGAGTGTGTGCGCATGCACACACATAATTGAATGCCTGCAAAGTGGCTGATTTCTGAGTGAAGTAAATAGACTGTATCAATGTCAATCTCCTGTTGTGATATTGCACTATAATTATGCCAAATGTCACCATTGAGGGAAAATAGGTATATCAGCATCACTGCTCTGTTTTTTACACAGCATGTAAATCTCAAAAAAAAAGTTTTTCTTTTTTTAAAGTTACTTCAAAAATTAAAAATAAGAAAAGAAATAAAGAGGGATGGGAGTGATTTTCAATTGCCATATTTAATCCCAAAATGCAGTTCATTTGTAAGAATATAATTACAGTTTTTCAGTGCTGAGAAAAAATAAATATCAACCTAGAATTTTACATCTAACTCCATGTTCATTTTTTTAAAAGTGAAAAAAAAAAAAAGATACTTGTCAGACAACTAAAACTGAGCGTGTTTCTAACATATTTCATTGTTTGGATTGAATTGCCTGTCCCCCAAATTCGAATAGTAAAGCCCCCAGTCCCCAGTGTGACTGTATTTGGTGACTTTGGATCAGACTTGGTATAACTATATGTTTGGAAATTACCCCAAAATACATGTGTACAGAATGTAGCTGTATCTTAAACTACCTGTGATTTGTCAATTTAGGCATAAAAGATAATTCAATGAAACAGGAAGTTCAAGAGATGCCAGAGAGCTCTCTCTCTCTGCATGTATACAGAGAAGAGGTCATGTGAAGACACAGAAAGAAGCAGGCTTCTTCAAGCCAGGAAGAGAGCTGTCACCAGAAGCCACCCCTGACAGCACCTTGATCTTGGACTTCCCAGGCTCTAGAACCGTGAGTACCTAAGTTTCTGTTGCTTAAGCCACCCACTCTGTGATATACGGTTATGGTAGCCCAAGAAGACTAATATACTCACTAAAAAAAAACTTCTAAAAAAATACACCTAACGAAGAAGAAAATTAAAATCAGGAATGGAATGATGGGAAAAGTCACAGCAATCAATATCAGAGAAAATCCAAATAAATAATGACTCCACAAAATAATGTTAGATTGATTTGAGGTACATATGAAACGAAAGGAATTATTAACAACAATAGTGTATATACTTGAAAATGATATTAAATTATGGAAAAGACCTTTTATTATTTGGAAAGAGAATAGATATATTATTTTTGTCTTTTAACTTAAGAAAATTCATTAGTGCAAAAAATTACCAGTAGTGCTTAGTTTACAAGAGAGTAGAATTGAAAAATTGTATTCAGATGTATGTAAGCATCTCAAAACGAGTCAAGAAAGGAACAAAGGGTAGTTTAGTTTTAGGCGTGTTCATATAGACTGGATACAAGACCTATGTCAGATATGTATTTGCTTTATATATTTCCATATATATGTGCATATATAAACAGACATATTTATATATGTATATATAAAACAAATATATTCTCCAAGTATGTCCTTAATGGTAACTTTAAAAGAATGGTAAGTGTTATGCTCATGTCAAATTTACTACATTTTTTTTGTGATTAATCCTTTTTTGGATATTAAGAAATCTTTGACTCAATAAGCTAACAAAGAGACTCTGTTGTGTTTTGTTTTGGTTTGGTTTGGTTTGGTTTTTTTCCTATTTTTTGACCAAGTGGCATGAAGGATCTTAGGTCCCCAACCAGGGATCGAACTTGTGCCCCCTGCAGTGGAAGTGCAGTGTCCTAACCACTGGACCGCCAGGGAAGTCTCTCTGCTGTGTTTTGTTGTAAAATAGGTATTAAGATTTTTTTAAGGCCTGTTAAGATTTCCATTCCATAAGGGGGATAGGAAAGAGCCTGGGCAGATTAAGCAGCATCTGCTGTTTTCTTCTCAAGTCAATACTTGGAGAGGGGATGGAGGCGGGCAGTAGCAGAGCTATCTCCAGGTCTCCCCTTTCCCCTGTGAGAACCCGCTGGGATGCAAGACCATGCAGGCTCCCCCATGTCTGCACACCGCAACCTCCAGGGCTTCGTACTCTCATTCCAGCCTACACTTGGTTTTGGAAATTTGTTAAGCAATTGCAGGTGGAAACCCCTGCCAGTTATAGAGCATTCAGCAGAATCTGTCCTAGGTGAACAGATGCTTGGGTCCAGTTTCCCCCCGCAGGCTCTTTTCTCTCACCAGATTTCCAGCTGATTGTTTGCTCTGAAAACTTTGTTTTCTAATGAGTTCAAGAAAAGCCATTACTTTGCAGTTTGCCCAGTGTTTTTCCGGTTGGTGAGGGTAAATGTCATGTTATTTTCAGTTCTCTAAATCTCCATGTTGACACTGCATCTTGCTCATATTTACTGTTTATTTATTAAACACTGTATTCACAGATATTTTATATGCAGTCATCAATAATTTCTTTTTCTAAAGAGCTTAGGGATATATTTTGACACTTGCTTATTGTATCTTGTTATCTTTTATGAGTTCATATTTTATTGCTATTACACCAGGGGTCTAATTTGGGATAGATCTCTCACAAAGAGGATAGTTTTGCTTATGGCATTAGCCAGGGGGCCAATTTAGACCATTTCCAGTCTTATAGCAACATTCTGAGGTTCAGCTTTCTCACCTTGTGTGGGCCCAGTATTAGGTCTCAAACCTAGAATTAGAACATCTTGTTCTCAGGGAAATTACAACTTTTCTTACTTATGAGTCTTTTTTTTTTTTTTTTTGCCATTTTCTTTACTTCTTATGAGTCTAGAGCTATACATTAAATATGTTTTATTGAAAACCTAGGTTTATTATATTGAACCACATAATATTATTAGTATTCCATTATCTTTGAACTATAGAAACAGCATTTTCACATGGTTCAACCCTATATTTTACAGTAATAGTTTCCTCCAAAATAACTCTTAGCACTATATTGCTAGAAAACTCTGCTTTTTTCCTTGCTTTTTTGTACATCTAAGTATCTCTTGGTAATATAGTATATTTTAAAGGGTGGGAAATTCCAGGAATTCCAAGTAATGGGACCTTGGTAAGCAATGCATGCAATTCAGAATGTTTATAATATATTTAGAGTTTATTTTTTATGGAAATTCATAAAAATAAAATTTATAAAAGTGATATGAGGTCATATTCTGAAAGCCTTCAAATGCTAGTTTAACATCTTTGGTTATAGGAGATAAGCAAATTAAGATCTCAAAGGATTAGGGACGAAGAAGAATCCCGATTAAAAGACATCTCAATACAATTCATTTGACACCAGAGCAGAGACAGAACCTAAAGGTTAGGGAGATGCCAAGAAGCTTTTTATAATATTATATGCATGGAGTGATTAGAATTAAAATCAGACAAATAGAAGTAAGAGCGAAAACGAATATGTCAAAAATGCTAGGATTTCTCATTAATTGATTGGAAGGGGAACAGTAGATCAAGCAAGACTGCAGTACTAAGGTGAATTATCTCAGAGAAAGAGGAAACTGTTCTTGAACATTGCAAGGGTTAGGGTGACCACTCTTTCCCCATGGAAAATTCCAGTATAATTTATAGTTGGCCCTCCATATCCAAGGTTCTGCATCCTTGGATTCAACCAACTGCAGATCCTATAGCACTGTAGTATTTACTATTAAAAAACTCAACACATAAGTGGAACTGCACAGTTCAAACCCATGTTGTTCAAGGGTCAACTGAATTCTATAAATAAAACAGAAAGACAGAAAATCTTTTAAGTTATGCTGACTTCGAGGTGTCTGACAAATGCAATCCCAATTTAAAGGAAGAGAATTTTCTTCTAACATCAAAAAAGTAACATTTATAAACTGAGTTAAACACCAAAATCATCTAAAAAATAAAACAGGTAAAATTAGAAGGAGGACTATAATCATTTTTGTGACTTAATTTGTAGAGAGGTTCAGCTATAAATTATTTTCTTGTTTCAGTTTTAGTCAAAGAAAATACTATATAGCAAAGATTTTTGTTTTGTTTTGCTTGTTTTATATAAGTGTGGAAATTTGGCACATAGATGTTGGAGCCTACAGGAGAGTTAGCAGACTTCTTAATATTACGAGAATCCATTGTCCTTGTGAAATGTGCATCTAGAAACATGTCCATACTGAGAACTTGAGTAATACAAATTAGTATGAATCTTTCCCGGTTGCAGCTCTGCCGCATGCAGATGACAGTGTGCCATTGTTTTCATTTATTACATAATTTGTGTGGTGCATTTTGTTTCAAAATATTCATAATGCAGAATTAGAAATTCAAGATGGCATACTTAACATTCTTCCACAAGAAGAACATATTCTTTCACATAGGCAAAAATTTTCCTTAATTTTCAGAAAAGTTTTGCATCTGGGTAACTGAAGTGCACCACTTTTCTAAGCTAAATGAGAATTCTTGGAAGAATTACAAACAGTGAAAATTTAAAGAATCATTTGCTGTGTGATTGATTACAATTTAAGATTTTATGATTTCTGAATATTGCCAATTGAAAATATAAAAGAAATAAAATATAATAGTCCATATCCAGAAGCAAGTTTTAATTAAATCAAAAGTGGTAAACTAAAACAGCACTTCTGGATTAGTATCATTAGAATACAAATAAAGTTCCATATTTAGCTAAAAATAAGGAATAATTTATTATATTGCAGTGACAATACCTATCCTATTTGCATTCATTCTACGTATGCTTTATGTCATGGGGCAATATATATATATTTCAATATACATTCATTATTTTCTAATGACTTTATTTGTGCAAATATGTCAGGAAAATTCACAGAGCATCAATCACAACAATCATTTCAAAATAGTTAGTGTATGTTGTGTGTTGAATTTTGTTGAATCCTTTTTCTCCATCTATTGAAATGATCATATAACATTTATTCTTCAGTTTGTTAATGTGGTTTATCACATTTTTGATTTTCAGATATTGAACCATCCTTACATCCTTTGGATAAATTCCACTTGATCATGGTATATGATCCTTTTAATGTACAGTTGAATTGGGTTTGCTAATATTTTGTTGCAGAATTTTGTATCTATGTTCATCAGTGATATTGGCCTGCAATTTCCTTCTTTCTTTCTCCCTTTCTTTCTTTCTTTCTTTCTTTCTTTCTTTCTTTCTTTCTTTCTTTCTTTAATCTTTCTTTTCTTTCCTTTCTTTCTTTTTTTTTTTTTGATGTCTTTGTCTGGTTTTGCTATCAGGGTAATGGTGGCCTCATAGAATGAGTCAGAAAGCATTCCTTCCTTGCAATATTTTGGAGTAGTTTGAGAATAGATGTTAATTCCTCTCTAAATGTTTAGTATAATTCACCTGTGAAGACATCTGCTCCTGGACTTTTGTTTATTGGGAGTTTTTATTGCTTGTTTGTTTATTACTGATTCAGCATCATTACTGGTAATTGCTCAGTTCATAGTTTCTATTTCTTCCTGGTTCAGTCTTGGGACATTGTACCTTTCTAAGAATTTGTTCATTTCTTCTAAGTTGTCGTTTCTATTGGCATACTGTTGTTCATAGTAGTCGCATGCTTCTTTGTATTTCTGTGGTATTATTATTATTTACATAATGGTGAGGTGGGGAAATTAATACTTTGGGGATAACAGAAACTAGATACAAAACAGTGGAAATTCTGATTACAAATTCATTTGTTTGTTTGAAATCATCTGTGTTATTTCAATGTTTAGACTCATGAATTCATGTTTTTACACATAAAGAATAAAACTGAAAAATCCTGCTGCCAACTGAATGCTTTTGGTTACATGTAACAAAAAACAGTGCTCATTGGCTTAAGTAATAAAAGCAATTCATTGGCTCACGTAATTTGAAAAAACTCAATCAGTGGAAGAACTGTAAGTCACCTTTTACCCAGCCTTTGTTTCCAGACTGGCTTCAAACTCACTGGCAAGATGGCAGCCCCAATTCCAGTTCTTATGCATAGATAAGAGCTCCCAGAGCTCCCAGAAAAAAATTCTAAGATACACTATGCAAAGTTACTTTTATAAAGGTAATCTGCCAACCATTACTTTAATAAATGTGAGCAGAGATATGGAGTGTTCTTGTGCTATTTTAGACCTTTCAGTGGAAATCAGGGGAAGAATATAGGAAGCATGGATGCTAGTGATATAAGAGACATCCAACTCTCCCACTTAATCTGAGACAAGAGCATATTCATTAAAAAAAAACTGCAGAAATAGAAATGGTTCATTCATTCTAAAAAATGAAATATAGAACTCAAGAAAGGCAGTTTCTGATTATTACAATGCCAAAGCTTCCCAAATTCTTTCTGTAAGTAAATTATTATAACTTAATTATTTGGCAACATGTTAATGAGGCCAGGGTCATGGTGATGTTCTACTTTTTCTGTCTTAGAGAACTCAGTAGATGAACAGAATGTGAAGCATTTCCCTACGATTGTCAGTAAAATCTTAACTACTGTTGAAACCATAGTCTGCTATAAACTAATCAGTCTTTCAACATCTGCTAGTCCTTTAAATATGTTTATATACATACTTAAAATAGTTTATATGCCTTTCTTTAAAAGTTTTCTCTGTTGTTTAAGTGATCATTATTTTGGTCTCTCTCTAAAATAGTCTATAGAGTAAAGATTTTGAATTTTCTATGGCAGTCTAATGCAGATTAACCACTATAATCAACAACAATCAACAAAAATTAACATATTTTAGAATATTAAAAACTAAATATGATTCATATCTGGGACTTTTATGTCTCTATAAAGCAACATGAAATTCCAAAATATTGATTATGTTTTTACTAATTCTACTTGAAATTCACATGATTCTAAATCCCAGGAAGGCAAAACCAAAAATACATAATATTTACAAAATTAAAGTCTGTATTTCATTTCCAAAACCTTGCCATTAAAATGAGTTTAAAAAGCACTTATGACCTTTGAAGATTATTATTAGCCATCTACCAAATTAGTGTGCAAAAGGGTAATACAAGGGAAATTGATTTTGCTGTTTTTTAAATCAGGAACTTAAACTCTTCTCAGATTTCCTAGGGGGAAAACACAGTATTTGAAATCTCCTTATTAAGAAAGTTCATAATCTTCTCAGTGGCAAACCTCACACACTGGCTGTAAAAAAAACAATAATCAATGTTATAGTAAAGTTGGTTTTGAAAGGACTAAAAAGAGAAAATTAAGAAAAAAATAATAAGTACATGTAAAACCACCTTTACTGGATAGAAATTTCAAAGTTAAAACTCATCTATGAGTATGCGTCAAAATTATCCACACTCCAATTATATTAAAACTTCTGGGGCTTCCTAGGTGGTGCAGTGGTTAAGAATCTGCCTGCCAATGCAGGGGACAGGGGTTCAATCCCTGGTTCAGGAAGATTCCACATGCCGTAGAGCAACTAAGCCTGTGTGCCACAACTACTGAGCCTGTGATTTAGAGCCCATGAGCCACAACTATTGAGGCTGTGTGCCGCAACTACTGAAGTTCATGTGCCAAGAGCCTGTGCCCTGCAACAAGAAAAGCCACGGCAATGAGGAGCCTGCGCACTACAACAAAGAGTAGCCTACACTCGCCACAGCTTGAGAAAGCCCGTGTGTAGCAGTGAAGACCCAACACAGCCAATAAAATAAATTAAAAAATAAATTTAAAAATAAATAAATAAATCCTTAAAAAAAAACAAACTTCTGTTGGCTGCACTGTTTTATCAGCACTTTCCATTCAAGGCTACTGTCTCCCTAGTCACTGCTATGCTGATGTAAATGTGTTACATCAATTCATTTGCAACTACAGTGCAAGCAAAAATGGATGCCCCACTTGTGATTTGCATGAAAGAAGAGCAGCACACAGTGATTCATTTTTTTGTGGTCTGAGGGTGTGCACATCCGCACACTTCTGCCCAAACTGTTGACACTCTGCAAAAACTTCATTTTGAGGTGTTAAAGCATCCTCCCTATAGTTCTGATCTTGCTCCATCAGACTTTCCCCTGTTTGGTCCCCTGAAAGCAGCCCTATGAGGACAAAGGATTCACTTCTGATGAAGAAGTGAAGACAGTGGTACATTTGTGGCTTGCAGCTTAGCCTAAATCATTTTTTAATGAGGGAATATGAAAGCTTGTTGACAGATGGACAGTGTATTGAGATTATGTTGAAAAATGACATATTTGTCTCTTCTAAAAGTTAATTAAAATAAAGTCTACAGCCAGAATGTGGATAATTTTTGACTCACCCTTGTATATTTGGCTGTTCATTTCAGTCAGTCATATTTCAGCGGGAGAACTGAAATCTCTTATAAATTTAAAAAAAAACCTTCCAGGAATGGCTTATGATCATGATAACCTTGAGAGAAATGGCAAATTTTTCTCTTCTTTTTTTATCCTCTTAAATTTACTTAATTTTTCCCATATTTTTTAACCCACATGTTAGAAAGTGGTCTGATCTGAATACCTTTGGTAGTGAATGCTTTTGGTAACATAGCACTTCATACTTAGCAAAGAGCATTAATATAAATTGACTTAGTTAATGATTGAACTTAATTTTTCGTGATGGATATTTTCCCTATAATTGCTGCAGAGAAAGAACAGGTGCACTCAGCTTGAGTGAACCCATAGCTAGGATGGACTTAAATAAGTCAAGTTTACTTGATTTATGAACCCCCAAATGCACTTAATTGGTAGGAGTTTGACATATCAGACCATGGTCTCATTCAGGAGTAAGAACATGTAGATTCTAATTCTACTTGCACATGCCACTTACCCACACTGAGTTTCTGTTCTCCTGGAAAAGCAGGATAGCAAAGCTGTAACGGCACAAACCTTAAAGCCAATCTGTCTGGATTGGAGTCCTGATTCTATTGCCTTTTCCCTGGATGACTTTGTGAAGTTTACTTAACCTCTCTATGCATCCGTTTTCTCATCTGTAAAATAAAGCAAGCAAAAGTACTAACTTAGAGTGTTATGAGGATTAAAATGAATAAATGTAAAGTACTTAAAACACTGTCTAGTATTCCTTAAGAACTATATTAGCACTTGCTAAATAAATAGGCCAGGTGCCTTTTGCACAAATACACTTTTTAATCCTTATGATAGTCTGACTGAATCAGTCATATTTGCTTTTTCCAAATAAAAAACCAAAGCTTAGAGCTTCAAGAATTTACTGAAGGATATTCATTTACTGAGTGGTACAGCTGGGTTTTTAGTTCAGGTCAGTTGTGCACTTTGCATTACACAATCCATAGCCTCAACAAGATCACTTCCTGATGGGAAAAACAGACAGGATAGGGTGCAACTGAAGTATAATAAAATGTGTATCTGAATCTATCATCTCAAATATTAGCACTGCAAAGCGCCATGGGAATGTTGAGGAAAAAAAAGAGTAAATGAATAAATGAGATAATATTTGAGTTATTTGCAGAAAAATAAATAGTATTTAACCTGTGGAAAAAATGGCAGCTAGATCTTACCAGTACAGAATTCCTTGTAAACTATTTTTCTGTTGACTCATAATCTCAGAGGTGATTATGGAGTGCCCGGGTTTCAGTGTAGAAGAAGTTCAGGGTATGTGAAAAGGAATGTTTTTTCTTTATTTATCATACAAATTTGTGAGGATTACAGGGTATACTTCATGTGAAAGTGCTTTCCAAGTTTCAAACTGCATAAAATGACATTTTAAATTAGAGCTAACTAGTAATCCAAGATACTAAATCGATGTTTCCATTTTCACCAGGCTGTGTTTGAAAAGCTAACATATGGAGCTACATTTGTTGTAAAACACTATTAAACACACATTTGATTAACACTGTCAGTTTCTTGTTCTAAAAATCATATGCCTAAGTTTTAGTATCAATACACAGAAAATCAAGTCCTATTATACTTTTCGAAATCTAAGAAGTTGTACTTGTATAATTGTGTACTCTATGATACCGTGGCAGTTATATTGTTATATGAAAAATGTGCTTTCTCCTGGGCATTTCAAAAAATTTTAAAATAGTATTTGGTTTAACTTCTGGTTTTTCAGCCTTTAATTTTATTAAGGTCCAGTTAACATTAAGATTAAAACAATTCTTGTCAGTCTATTCATGTATTTACCCAATCATTAAATACTTTTTAGGTGCTTGGGACTGTTTGGGGGCTTAGGGTATATGAAAGAACAAAACTGACAAATCTGCTCTTTTGGAATTTTCAGTATAATGAGGGAAGAGGAAAAATAACAGGTGATAAATAGATATATGTTAGAAGACAGCAAACAAATGATACAAGCTGTGAAAAAAGTTAAGACACATAAGAGGAATTAGAAGGAATGAAGGCACGGTTAAAGTAGAGATAGGGGTTGTAGTTTGAAATATAGTCAAGATAAGATTCATTGAAAAGGTGACATTTGAACTAAAACTTGAGGGAATGTTAGTCATGTGAATATTTTGTAGAAGGCTTCCAGAAAGAGGTAACTAACAATGTTACCAGAAAGGTCAACAGTCATGTTGGAAGAACAGCTAGAAGCTAAATACAGCTGAAAGAATTTAGGTAATGTGTATAAAAGGAGGGGATGATGTAGGAGGAGAAAAAGGGACTGGATGATGTAGGGACTTGCAGGCATTTGCAGATTTTGGCTTTTATGCTGAGATGGGAAGCCATTTTCAGGGATTCACCAGAAAAGTGATATGATCTGATTTTCATCCTAAAGAGATAATCCTGGCAGCTGTATTGAGAATAACCACAGAGACCAAGAGCAGGAGCAGAAAACTGTTAGAAAGTTATATTCTAAAGAGAAACAACTGACTTTTAGCTCTCCTATATCTTTTTCTTGACTCTTTTTGGTTGTCAATGTGACCTTGAGCAAATCACCACATCTCTCTGTGCATACATTTCCTTATTTATAAAAAAATAAAATTGGTTCAAAGAGATTTTGCCTTTCCTTCCAGCTCTGCCAATATGTGAACCGTGCATCTGCGCATTCTCATAAAAAGCAATTGCTTTCAGTACTTAACAAAGTACTGATTATTTTAAAGATCATTCTTTAATTTTTGGCAGACAATCATTGATTTTTGATCAACATAAACTTGAGAAATTGCTGAGAACCTAGTTTTAATTTGACAAATACTTGCTGAATTGAAATAATTTATCCGCTAAACTCTAGTCCCTGAGGGAACTCAGGAAGGAAACAAAGAATACATGCCATCTAGCAGCCATCAGACTGCAGCCACCCCATATGGTGAGCCCTGAGGAAACTCAGGATGTGGAAACGCAGGATACTGGCCCCAGATAACGGAGATGCGTGTCCAAGGAATGATTTCAGTGAGCCCAGACTCTTGCATCTTTCCATACATAGAAAAGTGCTAAATTCTTAATTCAGTTATGTATTTTTCTTTAATTAACAGTACTCTTTTGTTTCTACTACCTGCCATTTGTTGCAAAACTCCCATATATCCTGGCTTCCCCTCCTAGCCTTCTCAGAGCAGTTTATTCAGGTACTTGAGATGCTGCCTCTTGGGCTTGAAGTCCTCAGTATGTCCACCAAATAAAACATAACCTTCAAAAAATAAATAAATAATAAATAAATAAATAAATACATATAAATAATTAAAAAATAGTATCATGTTTGTGGTAATTTTGCCAAAGGAAGAGAGGAAAGAGAAAAGCCAATTTGATGGTCATGAAGAACCTTGAAAGAGCTCAGAAAAAGTAATAAAGTGAACCTAAAAGCAAAGTGGTAAATTAATTTACTATAGATAAAAAAAATCTGAAAGCAGGTTTGGAAAAAGGAAATGTTAAAGATCTACATTTTAAAGGATTCAGGATCAATATAAACATTTCAGTATCAGAAATGATTCCAGAACATGAGAGGCTACTGGGCTTTTTATTATAACATTACTACGTGCTTTACAAATATATGGAAGGTGTTACATATTTGTTTTATAGCTTCTTAATTAATGTTGGAATATTAAGCAAGTCTTTGTAGTCTTTTTCACTTTCTTTTTCTTTTTTAGCTCTTTATTGGGATATAATTGCTTTACACACTTGTACCAGCTTATGAGGTACACCAAAGTGAATCAGCTGTATTTATACATATATCCCCATATCCCCTCCCTCCGGTGACTCCCTCCCACCCTCCCTGTCCCGGCCCTCTAAGGAATCACGCATCATCAAGTTGATCTCCCTTTGTTATACAACAACTTCCCACTGGCTGTCTGTTTTACAGTTGGTAGTGTATATATGTCTATTCTACTCTCTCACTTCTTCCCAGCTTCCCCTTCGCCCCCCACCCACCCCAACCCCGTGTCCTCCAGTCCATTCTCTGCATCTGCATGCTTTTTCCTTTCCTATCACTGGGTTTATCAGTACCTTTTTTTTTTTTTTTTAGATTCTGTATATATGAGTTAGCATACAATATTTGTTTCTCTTTTTCTGGCTTACTTCACTCTGTGTGACAGACTCTAGGTCTATCCACCTCATGACATATAACTCCATTTCATTCCTTTTTATGGCTGAGGAATATTCCATTGTATATATATACTACATCTTCTTTATCCATTCATCTGTTGATGGGCATTTAGGTTGCTTCCATGTCCTGGCTATTGGAAATAGTGCTGCAGTGAAAATTATGGTACATGTTTCTTTTGGGATTATGGTTTTCTCTGGGTATATGCCCAGGAGGGGATTACTGGATCATATGGTAGTTCTATTTGTAGTTTTTTAAGGAACCTCCAAATTGTTTTCCATAGTGGCTGTACCCACTTACATTCCCACCAACAGTGCAGGAGAGTTCCCTTTTCTCCACATCTTCTCCAACATTTATTGTTTCTAGATTTTTGTGATGATGGCCATTCTGACTGGTGTGAGGTGATACCTCATTGTGGCTTTGACTTGCATTTCTCTGATGATGAGTGATGTTGAGCATCTTTTCATGTGTTTGTTGGCCATCTGTATGTCTTCTTTGGAGAAATGTCTATTTAGGTCTTCCGCCCATTTGTGGATTGGGTTATTTGCTTTTTTGGTATTAAGCTGCATGAGCTGCTTGTATATTTTGGAGATTAATCCTTTGTCTGTTGCTTTGTTGGCAAGTATTTTCTCCCATTCTGAGGGTTGTCTTCTTGTTTTCTTTATGGTTTCTTTCACTGTGCAAAAGCTTTTCACTTTCATTAGGTCCCATTTGTTTATTCTTAAATTTATTTCCGTTATTCTAGGAGGTAGGTCCAAAAGGATCTTGCTTTGATGTATGTCATAGAGTGTTCTCCCTATGTTTTCCTCCAGGAATTTTATAGTGTCTGGCCTTACCTTTAGGTCATTCATTCATTTTGAGTTTATTTTTGTGTATGGTATTAGGAAGTGTTCTAATTTCATTCTTTTACATGTAGCTGTCCAATTTTCCCAGCACCACTTATTGAAGAGGCTGTCTTTTTTCCATTGTATATTCTTGCCTCCTTGTCAAAGATAAGGTGCTCATATGTGCTTGGGTTTACCTCTGAGTTCTCTATTCTGTTCCATTGATCGTCCTTTCTATTTTTGAGCCAGTACCATGCTGTCTTGATCACTGCAGCCTTGTAGTATAGTTTGAAGTCAGGAAGCCTAATTCCACCAATTCCATCTTTCCTTCTAAAGATAGCTTTGGCTATTCAGGGTCTTTTGCGTTTCCATACAAATCGTAAGATTTCTTATTCTAGTTCTGTGATAAATATCATTGGTAATTTGATAGGGATTGCATTGAATCTGTAAATAGTTTTGGGTAGTACAGTCATTTTCACAATGTTGATTCTTCCAGTCCAAGACATGGTATGTCTCTCCATCTGTTTGTATCGTCTTTGATTTCTTTCATCAGTGTCTTATAATTTTCTGCATACAGATCTTTTGCCTCCTTAGGCAGGTTTATTCCTAGGTATTTTATTCTTTTTGTTGCAATGGTAAATGGGAGTTTCCTTAATTTCTCTTTCTGCTCTTTTGTTATTAGTGCATAGGAATGCAAGAGATTTTTGTGCATTAATTTTGTATCCTGCTACTTTACTAAACTCATCAATTAGTGCTAGCAGTTTTCTGGGCGAGTCTTTAGGGTTTTCTATGTATAATATCCTGTCATCAGCAAAGAGGGACAATTTTACTTCTTCTTTTCCAATTTGGATTCCTTTTATTTCTTTTTCTTCTCTGATTGCTGTGGCTAAAACTTCCAAAACTATGTTGAATAATAATGGTGAGAGTGGGCACCCTTGTCTTGTTCCTGTTCTTAGAGGGAATGCTTTCAGTTTTTCACCATGTAGAATGGTGTTGGCTTTTGGTTTCTCATATATGGCTTTTATTATGTTGAGGTAATTTCCTTCCATGCCCATTTTCTGGAGAGCTTTTATCATAAATGGATGTTGTATTTTGTCAGAAGCTTTTTCTGCATCTATTGAGATGATCATATGGTTTTTATCCTTCAATTTGTAGATATGATGTATCATGTTGATTGATTTGCATATATTGAAGAATCCTTGCATCCCAGGGATAAACCTCACTTGATCATGGTGTATGTTTTTTTAATGTGCTGTTGGATTCTGTTAGCTAGTATTTTGTTGAGGATTTTTGCATCTATATTCATCAGTGATATTGGCCTGTAATGTTCTTTTTTTGTGACATCTTTGCCTGGTTTTGGTATCAGGGTGATGGTGGCCTCATAGAATGAGTTTGGGAGTGTTCCTCCTTCTGCTATATTTTGGAAGAGTTTGAGAAAGATAGGTGTTAGCTCTTCTCTAAATGTTTGATAGAATTTGTCTGTGAATCTGGCCCTGGGCTTTTGTTTGTTGGGAGATTTGTAGTCTTTTTCAATAGGACCTATATGAAAAATAAGATGACATCTCTGTCCCTGCATTTTTAAAAATCCTATTATGTAAATTAAGTAACTTAAATAAATTAAGAATGTGTTGGATATTTCTCAGAAATGTAATGAAATCAAATAGTTATTTGAGTTAAAAAAAAAACAAAAACATAAGTTTAGAAGAAATAGCCCAGGTGTTAGCTCAGGATCTGGGCCAGACAGATTTTAGCTTAAATTATGATTCTTAGACTTACTTACTCTGTGACCTTAAAAAAGCTTCTTACTTTTCTTTGAGACTCAATTTCCCTCTAAGATGATATAATAGTATTAAATGACATCATGTGTTAAAGTACTTAACAAAGTAGCCAGAAAACACTCAAAATGCTTCCTATTATACTTATTATTAATTCATTGAGATTCCTTTTTGACTCTTATTGTTGCCTTTATTTCCATGGAAACTGGGTCCTGGCAGAAATAAAAAAGAAATTTTAGTTATTCTTCCTTACATAGACTCAACTATAATTTTTTTTAAGGAGGGTTGCAAAATACAAAGAGGAATAAGAGATAGCTATTTTTAAGGCTAATCTTTTATTTCACATGCTTATTTTCACAGTTGCCAGTAACAGAGAGAAAAAGGGAGAGTTGAACGAAACAGAAAATGTAGCAGTTTAGCCTCTTTTTACCACTTGAGATTAGTCCGTTAATGTGTTTTCACTTCACGGGATATTAAATATGTTCATGTTCATTTTGTTTTCGTCTGCTTTTCTTCATTTTCTGTATGTTTATTTCTCCCCAGCAATATCACCTGCAGCACTTCAAAAGACAGTATTCTCAAACTAATCCTTGAAAACATATTTTTAAACAAATTCAAATATCCCAATAAATGTGTAACTATTTGTTGGTATGGAATATGATACTCAACAAAAGTCATGGGAATGTGCAACAGAAAATTTTGAAGAAATTATAATATTATATAGATAGACACATAGATACATAGATAAACTGGGAGAAGATGATGTTAGGAAGTGAGAATGGAGTCATATAAAGTAAAATAAAGGAATTCAAAACAGAGGTAACATCTATTTATTAATTTGACAATTGTTTATTAAGCAGCTAACATGTTCTGAGCAAATTGCTAAATGTTAGGAATACAGGAATGTTTTATGCATAGACAAAAATGAAAGTCCCTTTCTTATGGAACTTATATTCCAAGAAGAAAGAAAGACAATAAATAAGAATTTATTCTTATTTGTGCTGTTTATTCTTATTCTTATGTTATTTATTCAAGCAATAACTAACATAAAATATATGTTAAATAATAAAAAAATGCCTAGAATGGGGGAATCAAAAAGCAGTTGAGAGAATAAAATATCATCAGAGGAGAGGAGTGATGGACTTTAGATGGGAGAGCCAGGAAATGTCTCACAGAGAAGAGGATTGTTGAGAGAAGACTAAGAAATGGAGAACTAGCCATACAGTTACATGAGGGAAGAGTTTCCAAGCAGAGGGCACAGTGAGCTTGGTGCCCCTGATGTACCTGCCATGGAGCAGTGTGGCTTTAGTGAGACACTGTGCAGTGAGCAGAAGGAGAGGAGCAGGAGATGGATGCTAGGGTTAACTCACAACCACATCACGTTGAGACATGTAGGTACAAGTAAGGACCTCTTTTTTGTTTTTCTCTCTCTTTCTCTCTCTCTCTGTGTCTGTCTCTCTTCCTTTTCTTTCTAAATAATATGGAATTCCATTAGTGTGCTTTGAATACAGGAGTGCCTTAATCTAATCTAAGCCTTAAATGGGTCACACTGGCTGTTTTGTTAGGATCAGACTACAGGGAAGCAAGAAAAGCTGTTCCCGTTAGGAAGCTCTAACATCCCAAAACATTAGATAGGTTTTCACTTCATGCACAGCCTTTCCTGGCCTCCTGTGTGACTATCAGTGTAACCTTGGGGAAAATGATGGAATCCTCTGGGCCAAATTTCCTTATTTGTGAAATAAATAAATTGAATTAGAGACTTCAACTATTTTCAACTCTCATGATTTATAACTCCATGAGTCTGAACAAATTTAAAAATTTTTTTTTCTGCTAAATACTCAGGCTGAAGGTGTCCACCTTCTGGGGCAAAAGGAGGTTAGAAGACTGTTGTAATAATTTATATGAGATATGAAGATTTGGGCCAGAGAAGTAGTAGGAGGGGAGGTGGGAAGTGTTTGAATTCTTGGTTTATTTCAAAGGCAGAACCACTATCAATTGCTAACTGATCAGGTTGTAGGGTACAAGATAAACAGCACCCAGGAATGACACCGATATTATTGGTCTGAGCAGGAAGAAGAGTAGAGCCACCATTAACTGAGATTAAAATAAAAAAAAAAGAGCTACTAAAGAATCTTGGTGGTAGGATTAGAGGCTAGGCACTAAGTTTTAGATATTTTCATTTTTAGACGTCCATTAGATACCTATATGGAAATTTTGGTAAGCATAAATCTGTAAAGCATGTTATGTTACAATATAAAACCAGTAGCAACTCAAATTCTGGACATCTTTTCTAATGCCCTTAAAGTTTAATTGTGTCCAAATACTTTAAAATGTAGAGTTCAAAAGATAGAACTTCATTGAAGATATAAATTGCAAATCATTACAATACAGGTGGTATTTTTAAAAATGAGACTGGATAAGATCAACTTGCTATACAAACTGAAGGTATACAAAAAAATGAAAAGTCTGAAGGATTGAGCCCTGGGCAAATGAAGGATAGATATTTAAATAGATTAAAAGAAATAGTTAATCTGATGCCTCAAAAATTATTTTTTGTTTACTGATTGCTTCTAAATATATTTTCCAAACTTAAAAGACAAAAACACAGATTAAGGTGGAATATGACATTCACTTGCTATTTTTATACTCAAATATGTGTAGAACACATGTGGATACTTTGTACTTCTTTTAAAATTTTTACATAGATATTTGTTGTACTATTGTTATAGCCATGATTTCCCATTGACTTTCTTTCAATATTGACCATAAAAGGACATAGAATTTAGCATTACTGTCATGAACCTTAAACTAAATTTAAACTAAAATTTCTCATAGGTTGAGACGTATGAAATAAAATGATCATTGTAACATTAAGCTTTTTTATTTCTTGGAGAAAGCATTAGGTTGACACTTTAAAAAATATTTTATAGCATTCTCAAAAACCCTTCCTTGGACATTTAAGATTGTCTCTTTATTCCTAACCTTGCATGGGCATGATCCTCAGTATTGAGAGAGATGGAAAGCACCTGACATTTATTCTACATAGACTATTTATCAAGTTCTTGTACAGACACAGCATTATATGTCATGGCTACAACCCTATTTGGTGATTTTACTTTCCACTTTATAGATGACAACAATGAGACCAAAAGAGAGGTTTAAAACATACAGAAGTCACATATCCAGTAAGCACTGAGCAGAGATTTGAGCTCAGGTCTGCCATATGTCATGTGAGTTCCACTCTGCTACTTAGGTGTGACCCATGGACCAGCAGCGCTGGCATCACCTGAGAGCTTGGAAGAAATTCACAATCGTGGGTATTATCTGAGACCTACTGAATCAGAATTTGCATTTTAACAAGTTCTCCAGGTGATTTACATGCATATTAAATTTTAAAAAGCATTACACTATGCCTCATGGCCTTTCATGGCTACAAAGAGTGTTTGTACATTTCAAGGTCTTATGCTGGTCGCTGTTGAGATCTCCTAAAATTTGCAGCACACTCCAAAATTAAGCTGATAAAATTCACTAGCAGACTTGATTATGGTTATTAAGTGTATATATATATATATATATATATATACACACACACAAACACGAACACACAAACAGGAACACACACACAGACACACATACTTCATGGAAAAAGAGAGACAGAGCGAGACAGACAGAGAGAGAGAGACAGAGAGACAGAAACAGAGAGAGACAGAGAGAAAACCTTACTGGAAAATATAACAAAAATATAGATAATGACATAGCAAAATTGATTTAATAATTTTTACATAATTAAAATATGCAATTCATTGTGATCAGTAGAGCAACCTGAAAACCACTTCCTAACATTCCTCCCACACAAGAAATGTGAGACTCACATGCCATGAGAAAAGAAAATACGATAAATTGTGAGTGTAGATGCTTCTCTTTTCCCAGATTACTGGTTGCCAGACTCTTCATTATTAAAACTTCAAAAATATTGAAAGCCTCATGGCATCATTTACTGTGCATCTGGAAAGAGCCTCCAGTGTCAAAGTATTAAACATATTTGTCACTTCAAAGTCATTACTCTGTGCTGTTTGCATGTTTTTAATAAAGCAATAAACTGTAGAAATGATGAGAAAATTTTCCATGCAAGACACAGGAAGGATTAAACTAGGCCTCAGAAACTGATACCTAAAGAGACTTTTTTCCTTTCTTTTTAAATTGATGTACAGTTGACTTACAGGTTATTACAAGATACTGCATACAGTTCCCCGTGCTACACAGTAGGTCCCTGTTGGTTATCTATTTTATGAAGAGAGTGTTTTGATCATAGAAACAACTGAAGACTGGCACTGCTGCAGTATGTTTTCTGCTGCAGATTCCTTGCTCTTTGAGTTTCCTTTTATTTCCTCCTATTCTATTTCTAAAATATTTTATTTTATAAATATGAGATTTTTGAAAATAGTTTTAGGTATCATTTTTGGAAAACATTCAGAAGTGTGGGTCCATAACCCCGACACACTGTATATTCTGGTGTGTGGATATGCTGGAGAGTGGGCAGGAAGCCACTGGCAGCAAGGTCTCCTTAAGCTTAAGTTCAAGCCCTGCAGGGCAATTGGTTGAGGTTAAGCTGACACTCAGGTGATGTAATTGAAGCTGACCAGGCTACTGGGCATTGGTAGTCAGGGGGACTGCTAGAAAAAATGTCAGGCTTTATTTTGTTTACTGTCTGATATAACACATTGGATTAGGGTTAGGGTTAGGGTTTGTCCTATGGAGTCAATTTTCCTAATTCTATCTGTGTAACTGTTGACATTTCTGTGGCTCGGTTTCTTCATCATTCAAGTGGAAATAAAAAATATATGTACCTACCTAATAATGCTGTTATGAGGATTAAAAGAAAAAAAAGAGTACTAACTTTAAAAGTGCTTGGCAAATACACAATGAAGTTAGTTATAACGATTCTGTTCTTTTAACAGAACATTTTCTTCATGGTATATTGCCGTATATATGATTAAATAGTCTTTACAGGTATGGCTTTTAATGGCTGTATAAAAATCCACAGTTTGATTCTGCCATAGTTTACACACCCATTCCCTGAGTTAACTGGATATCTAAGGAGTGTCTAGTGTTTATCTATTTTAAATTAATTCTGGCTAGAATTCTTACATATAATAAAATGTACTAATAAATTCACATACCAGCTGTGTACGAGAGTGTGTCACAGCCATGTATCTGAAGTTCATTTGGACCTTAAATCTATGAATATTGAGCCATAGCCTACAATCTGCCTTAGATTCTCAAGGAGTATGTTACAAAGGGGATATGGAAGATTTTGGCTTTTAAAGTATATGTCCAAACAGGATTATTTTCAAACATAAAAGATTACTTTTAGCTAAGTAAGGGCTGAACTCAGCAAGCCCATTCCATTCATCTTTTTCCTGAGTACTTTCTGTTATATGCTCTGCCATCTATCTTTCTGTTTTAGGAAATTTTTCTAGGTATAAAGCAGAAATACAAGAATCCAGACATCCAGAGATAACCACTTTCACATTAACATGATATCAATCACTTATTTAAATTTTTGAAATGTTGAGGTTAAAATAGCAGATCTTTTTTATATAATTTTTAGATTACTAGCGCTGTAGAAATTTTTAATGTTTATTGCTCATTTGTATTAGTTTCCCGTGGCTGCTGTAACAAATTACCACAAACTTGGTGGCATAAAACAGTAGAAATTTATTCTCTTAGTTCTGGAGGCTGGAAGCTTGACATCAATTTCACCGTACTAAGATTACAGTGTCTGCAGGGCTACACTCCTTCCAGGGACTCTAGGGCAGAATCTGTTCCTTGCCTTTCCAGCATCTGGTGGCTGCCAGCATTCCTTGGCTTGTGGCTGTATCACTCCAATGTCTTATACAAGCATAATGATGGCATTAAGGGCCATTATGGTTAATTCAGGATCATCTCATCTTAAAACCCTTAACTTAGTCACATTGGCATAACTTTAAGCATATAAGGTAACATTTACAGCTTCCAGTGATTAAGATTGGATATAGGGCTACCATTCAGCCCATTTAAAGGTTTACTTTTGACAATGAGCTATAAATATAGTGTGTCCTTATCTCTAGAAGCTTCTCTTTACTTTCCCTAAGGCATTATGTATAGCATCCACTTTATACTCAGTGATTTGGGTTTCAAATTTTGCTTCCCACTAATTTTTTGTAAAGATGGAATTATTGCATGAGAGTATTAAAACACAGCTTGTTCTTAGATTAGAAAACACAATATTATGAAACTATTAATTTTTGATTGGGTGCTAGATTTTGTATTTTACCTTATTGGGTATTGTAGATAACTGTATTTCTACAAACATTCTCAAGCTTTGTTTTGGGATGCACTGAAGTTAATAGAAAGTACATTGAATCTTCTGATCTTGTTTTCAGATTTGTTAGATGGGATCAGATACATGTTTGGGATGTGTGTGTGTGTGTGTGTGTGTGTGTGTTGTAGAGGGGTTGGGGACACTCTGGGCTACAACTGAGTTAGAGAGGGAATAGGAATGCCAGAGCAAGGCCAAGGGTTCAGACACCTATGCAGGCAAGAATCTTTCAGGACACCAGTTTCTGTGTTTCTGTGTTTCTTATTATTAGGCCAAAGCTGCAAAATCACTGAGGACCACACATGTATGTCCTTCCATACATACTGCTGACCCAGCATGCAGCAGCCCAGACTGTAGGTGAGCCCCTGTTTCCATAATGTCCTTCCAGTGCTCTCTACTGAGAAGCTTAATATGGTGCTCACTTTAAGAAAGAAATGCTTAAAGTAATTCTATTATCACAGCATACATTGAAAGGAACATTTGGAGCAGAGAGGCAATAAATTGGTAACTGGAACAACACAGCAGTGAAATGAATCAGCATAAGTTAATTCCCAAGAGCCTGAATTTTGCTGCACATTAGGTGCATCTATGATCTCGAGGAGCTCAAAGTCTAGGGTAAGAAGGCAACAAACAGACAGTAAATAAAACTTATAATTGGAATCATAATATGAGATAGACTAAAATATATATATATATATTTCTCTGTAGGAGAATAGCATGGTCCCTGTCTTAGATGGGATAAGAAATAAGCCTTTCTTTCTTGGAAATGGTAACATTGAAAGTGCGGACATGCAAATAAGAGGAGGCTCTTTGAGGGAGTAGAAAATGGTCATTGGTATCTAATCTGCTGAAAAGATTAGCAAAATGAGGACTGTTTAGTGTTCATTTATTTTAGCAAGGTGGCAGCAATTAGTGTTCTTAGCAATAGCAGTTTTCAGTGGAAGGAAGCTAGACTTTCTCTCTATCCCCGCAATCATGTCATAGACACCCACAAAGCAGATCCCATGTCTTTCTTCCTCCAAATCTCTCACTATCCTGCTTAGTTAGCCCTGCAGTACTTCTCACCAGGCTAACTTCAATACAATGGATTTTGCCCTTTATTCATTCAGGCCGAAGAAAATACTAGAGAATAAAATGAGTTGTTTGTCTAAATTCAGAGGTGCTAACTCTATTTTCAATTTTATACAATAATAAAGTTAATATTGATTTTAAAGTATGATTTCAAAATTTCTCCAATATATTCTATACATATTATTATTTATCAGACTTGTTTGGCCACAAAAGTGAGAAAAATATTTTACCAACCCTAAATCAAACTAGATTAGTTTCAAAACTAATCAAAAATGTTGTTTTGTGGAATATTTTCAGCTTCTTTAAAAAAGATTATTTTTATTTCGTGCTGTCACACTTATCCTCTAAATAGGAAAGATAGAAGCCATGGTTTTAGAGGTAATAAAGTTATTTTAGCATAGTTATGAATCTAGCTGTTACTGTTTTCAGCTCTTGATCTATAAAGTTAAATGCATCTTTTAGGAGTTCATAAAGGGCAAAGTTTCATTATAATAGTGCTGAGGCAGTAAAATGACAGGAAGGTATTTACCCAATATAATTATATACACTACTTATCTGGCATTTAATTACCATCACTTATACATGTAATGAGGTGAGGAAGAAATATTCGTATATTTGTTGGCTTTAAGCCTTCAGCACTGTCCCATATCATATTAATTGCTTGGATATGTGGTAACTCATTTACCGCCTCTCAGCATGCAGCTATGATCTGATAAACAGATGAAGCATATTCTGGCTGTCATGGATGCCAATGCCAGAATTTGGATAAGGAAAGCTGAGGACATTTTATGCAGAGCAGTTATATGAAATCAACATTAGTATGGTAAATATAATCTCTCCCTCACTGAGCATTCTTAAACATCTATTTTAAAAAATGAAGATTTAAAAAAATTGCTACCAAATATGCTTCTCTACAAGTGTGTGAAGTAGTAACAAGCTATATTTTACCTAGATCTATTCCCCTCAACCTCTGGCTCAAACCATAAATGCATCCTCGTGATTTCTCTGCTCATTTTTAAAAAAGAAGAATGTATTATTTAAATATTCTCAGTGTATAGAATGTGTAAGTAGAGTTTATAAGATAAAAATAAATCTGTATGTACTTACCACAGGTCTTAAGAAATAAAAACCTTATACCAGAGAATACCACATGTGCCCAAACCAATAAAATATATCTATCTGATCCGTAAAGCACTACCCCAAATATTATGTTAATCTTTCTCTGCTTTGCTTTATAGTTTTACCATCAGTGTACCTATTAGTAAATAACAAATTTTTATTATTGCCTATACTTTTCCATGCTTTTAGTTTTATGTACTGAATTATATTTTTGAGAATTATATATATTAATGATATGGATGTAGTTAATTTGTTTTTGCTGTAGTATATTATTGTATGGCTTAAACAATCACAATTTGCTTAGCTATGCTTCTGTTGACGGACTTTTACACCACTTCTAATTTTTTGCTCTTGCAAATAATATTATTATGAATATTTTAATATATGAACCTTAATGTGATATATCAATATACTTACAAAGAAGTTTATAGTCGCGTAGGCCTGAGAGTTCTAGGATATATATCTAGGATTGAAACTGCTGGTATATGAATTTTACCTATGTAAGTTTACTAGATTTCACCAATTTTCACAAGTGGTTATACCACTTTACACTGTGACAAATAGTGAATGAGAATTTTCATCTCCTCATATCAAATTTGCTATAGACAAACTGAATGTTGGCAGTCTGATACGTCTAATGGTATATATCATTATGGTTACAGTAAGCATTTTCTTGATTAATAATGAAGTTGTACATATTTTCATATATTTGTGAACAATTTTTATTTCCTCTTCTAAACATGCTTGTTTATATCTTTGGCCCATTTTCCTAATGAATTGTTTATCTTTTTTATACAGACTCGTAGGATATTTTATGTATTGAAGATACTAATCTTTGTTGTCGTCTAAGTGTTTCAGGTATCTTCTGTGAATTTATGCCTTGGTTTTACACTCCCTGAAGTTTTGAAAAAGAATTCCGTACTGTTAATGTGTTTTTAAGATGTTTGGATCTTGTTTATTTTTGCCACTTCAGAGGTTATGAAGATATTCCCCCAACTTGGCTTCTGAAAACTTTTAGAGACTATTTGTAGATTTTCCTCTCCTTTGTTCCTTTTAGAGCAGTGCCTCAACAAGAAATCCAGCTTTATTTATTTTTTCTTCTGTGGATAACTGATTGTCCTAGACCATCATTTTGCCACTGATCTGCATGGTTTATTTTCAGATATCTTACGTTCATGCTTTTACTTCGCACTCTTACTGTGGTCCAGTGTTCTATGTGTCTGTCTTGTGTCCTTTCTAAAATGTACTGCTTTATAATAAGTATTGATAACCACAAGTGTAAATTATCCTATCTGCTAATTCTATTTCATAAATATCATACTAATTTTTTACTATTTGCCCTTTTCTGCATATTTTTAAATCAATTTTGTCAATTTCAACTAAAAGATCCTTTTCAAATTTTAATTGGAGTTTCATTGACTCTAGAGAGTAGTTTATGGTGAATTGATATCTTTACACTAATCTTTCTTTCCAAGATAATAGCATATTTTTTCATTTTAGAGGACATTTTGATGTCTTTACATCATTTTTAATCATAATATCTTTAAAATAAAAATTATAATAATATTTTTGCATAATGATGATTAGATCAGCATTAGATACTCTATATGCTTGTAACTATTAAAAAGTCATACTTAAATTGCATTCTCTTTTTGATTGTTGTCTTATTTCACATTTTGTGTCTCACAAACTTGATTAACTGTTTCATTAGCTCTCATAATTTTCACAGATTTGGAGTTTATACATGATAGTTACACTATCTATTGTAACAGTTTTATATCTTCTTTTCAGGATATATTTTTTAAATAGCTTTGTTATGACATAATTCACAACCATAAACTGCACCCTTTTAAAATACATAATTCAGTGTTTGTAGTATTCTCCCACAGTTGTGTAACAACTGCTGCTACCTAATTTTAAAGCATTTTCATTATCTTTAGCAGTCACTCCCATACTTTCACCCTCCAGACCTAAGCAATGGCCTAGCTACTTTCTATCTACTTTTTATTTTGTGGATTACCTATTCTGGATATTTCATTTAAATGGAATCATGATATATCATATATATAGGATATATATAATGCCTGGTTTCTTTCACTTAGCATAATGGTTTCAAGATTAATTCATGTTGAAGCATATATCAAAACTTCATTCCTTTTTAGTGCCAAATGATATTCCATTGCATGGATATTCCACATTTTATTTATTCATTCATCAATTCATAGACATTTGGGTTGTTTCCACTTTTTTTTTTCTTATGAATAATGCTGCTTTGGGGAACTCCCTGGTTGTCCAGTGGTTAGGACTCCGTGCTTCCACTGCATGGAGCCACGGGTTCAACCCCTGGTCTGGGAACTAAGATCCCGCATGCCACGCAGCCTAAATAAATAAATGAATGAACCATTAAAAAGAAAAGAAAGAAAGAAAAGCACACTAGTGTAAGATGGGCACTGGAGAGGTGAGCAAAGAGGCCAATCACCTGAGCCCTAATAAGAATCTTAAATAATAATAATAATAATGCTTTGAATATTCATGTACAAATGTTTGTGTAGACATATGTTATCATTTCTCTCAGATATACCCCAAAGAATGGAATTGCTTAGTCATATAGAAACTCCATGTTTAGCATTTTGAAGAACTGGTTCTGTCAGAATGTTTTCAAAAGTGGCTGTGTCATTTTAGAAAGTTATTGGCCATTGTAACATCAAATACATTCTCTCTTTCCTCTCCGTCTGGTATTCCAATGACTTGCGTTTCACTTTTTGAAATTGGCTCACCGTCCTTTGATGCTCTGTTCTGTTTTTCACTCTATTTTTTCTTTGCATTTCAGCATGGAAAGTTTCCATGAACAAATCATCCAGATCACTAATTCTTTTCTTTGTTGTGTCTACTCTACTGATGAATCCATCAAGGAAATTCTTCATTTCTATTACAGTGTTTTTGATTGATGTCTTACATTTCCTTTCTATTCTTTCTTAGGGTTTCTTTTTGCTTCTGTTACTCATTTTTTCTTGCATCATCTCTGCATTGTCCATTAGAGCTCTTAACACATTAGTCCTATATTTATTTCAAATTCCCTGTCAGAAGATTCTAAAATCTGTGTTATTTCTGAGTCTGACTGTGATGCTTGCTTTGTGTCTTCATACTTTTTTTCTTCTTCTCATCTTCTTTCATGGCTTGTAATTTTTGTTGATTGCCGAATGTGTTGTATCTGGTAATAAAAAGTTATGTAAATAAGATTTGTGTGAGGATTATGTTAATCTGGCTAAGAGTTGGGCTATATTTAATGTTCCTTTTAACTATATGTATCATAGACTTGAAATTCCTCTAGAGTCCTTGCTTTTGTCTCTCCTTTTAATTTTAGAGTTGTCTTAGCACCCCTCCTGAGAGAGAGAGTCTGTGTTTTTGACTCTTTCAACTGTTATCATGCTGAAGACTTGTTGATGTGGTGGTAAAGTATGTGAGACAGGAAGAATATTCTATATAATCTTCCAATTAAATTATTCATCTTTTAATGAGCTTGTGTCTCAGAGATGTGACCTTCACAACTGTTTCCCTAGTGGAGAGCATTTTCCCCTGGCTGTATAGTCTCTTCCTTAACTGCAACATTCCAAACTTTTTCTTTGAAACCCTGACCCCTGTTGATTTTTTTTTCTTGTTTATATGAGGAAGAAAGGCTACAGGGAGCTAGCATGAGAGGAATTCCCTTCCCCTAGCTAGGATAAAGATCGACCTTCCTCTGGAGAATAGGCCTTTGTTACAGAGAAAGCTCTGGGTGTATTTCACAAAGATCAGGCTTCACTTCTTTGTGCCTAAGTCACCAGCAAATCTTTATCCAGTCTTCACCATGAGAACCTGGTGAGATTTCTGAAGGTAAAGCATACCAAAGCATGCAAGGCACCCTGAAGACTGCAGCCCCCAGGAATTTCTTAATCTCATGCTAGTTCATAAATATGACCATTTATCAATGTCAAAAACCCAGACAACTCAAATTAAATAGTGGACAAAGGCCTTAACTAGTCATTTCTCCAAAGAAGATATAGAGATGGCCAGTAAGCAATAAAAAAGGTGCGCAACATCAATCAGCAGGGAAACGCAAATCAAAATCACAATCTGATAGCACTCCACACCCATTAGAATGAAAGTTATAAAACAAAGAAACAAACCAAAAACAGAAAATAGTGAGAGTTGGTTAGGATGTGAAGAAATTAGAATGTTTGTTCATTGCTTTTGGGAATGTAAAATGGTGCATCCAGAATGGAAAAGACTGTCATGGTCCTCAAAAAATTAAACATAGCACTACCATAATTCAGCAAGTCCACTTCTGTATATATACTTCCCAAAAATTGAAAGCGAGAACTTGAACAGGTATTTGTATACCAATATGCACAGCAACACTATTCCCACTAGCCAAAAGGTTGAAAGCAACCCAAATGCTCATCAATGGATAAATGGATAAAGCAATGTGGTGTAAACACACAGTGGAATTTATTCAGCCTGAAAAGGGAAGGAAATTCTGACATGCTACAACATGAATGGAATTTGTAGGCGTGCTAAGTGAAATAAACTGGAAACAAAAGGACAAATTACTCGTTTATGAGATACCTAGAATTGTCAACATATAGAAACAAAAAATAGAATAGTAGTTGCCAGAGGCTGGGATGAGCAGCAAATGTGGAGTTATTGTTTAATGGATACAGAGTTTCAGTTTGGGAGGATAAAAATGTTCTGGAGATGGATGGTGGTGATGGTGGCACAACAGTGTGAATGTACTTGATGCCAATAACTATACACTTAGAAAAGTTAAATGCAGTACATTTTATATTTATATTTTACCACAATTTTTTTCAAATTACCATTTGTGTGTTCCCATCAGTTTATGGTTACAGTGGCTATTGTTCCAGTTAAACGATCTCAGCTTTTTCTCTCTAAATTTAACTTTCTCTCCAGATTTCAGGGTATTGATTTACCCTGGTGTGTCAATTCTCTGATGGGTCCAAATAAAAGCTTCTGATTTTCAATTTGTCCAGATTTTTCTTGTACAGACAGGAATGATGACTTCCAAGTACTTTACATGGTGAAGCTAAAATTTTACATGTGCTCCAGCAGTGTATGAGAATTCCAATTTCTCCACATTCTTGCCCTTTCAGAGCCTTAATCCTTCCCCACCCTGCACCGCCTTGTATCTTGCCTCAAGAGCTAACATTTCATCTCCATTGTAATATAAATATAAATAGTGTAGCAGCATTGACTTAGTAGTAAACTAAAGGGAATGTGTTCAACATTTCTCTATTATGTAAAATTCTTATGGATAATTTTGGGAAAGCATAACACTTAATGTAATAGTTTTAGAATGATAAATTTCATGGGAAGCTTTCTCTCTTTCATACCCAACTAACTTATCCCAAACATTAGTCATTCTATGGTTGATTTAAAAAAATGAGAATTTGAACTTAATATTAAAATTTTATGGAATTGGGAAAGTTTTTACAAGTTTAATTGCCCCATTTTCCCAAAGAAAGTCTAGAATAAATAGCTTTAAGATATTTTCTGTTCTAATACTTTAAAAATAATTCTTACTAACAGTATAGACATTTTAAAACATGAGAATCTCCTTTCATTTATATAATCCCTTAACACCCACTGCAGAATGCATAAAAAGTTCTTATAGCCATGATTATTTCAAAAATTTCAGTGGAGGGCAACATTTTAAATGTGACTTCATTGTTAATTTTTAAAAAATCTATTTCCAAAACAGAGAGGCATACACAGAAAGATTAAAATAATGGCAAACTATAAGTATATCTTAATTTATTGTGGCATTTGAGTGGATATATTTTTAAATATTGTTATTACCAATGTACTTACAGTAACAATTTTAGCAGCACAAATTTTAAATTATGAAAATGTCATCCTATGGCTAAGACTCTTATACTTAATAAAAGAAAAAAAGATGATTGTGAAACTACACAAGTAGGCTGGAAGCAATATAAACCAAATTGTTTTTATTAAATTGTCTTTGTAGCTCATAATACTATGGCAGATTACTAGCTTATTAGATCATTTTGTGGTAGTGCACAATTCACCACTGTAATTTACCAGTTTTACTTCCCATGCTCTGGAGCACTTTCAGCGTTTCAGCTTAATGGGTTTAGCTTTAAGGTAAATTGAACTCCTAATCAAATCTGCTTCTTTTTAAAACAGTTTGCTCCTCAATTGACTTCATTTTACATCCTTTCACATTCTTCACTGACTGTTTACATTTTGTATTTGTTGGCAGAATATGATTAATAACGTCAATAATTATATGGTCACATTATTTTCCTTTTTCTGTGATTGGTTAAATAACAAGAAGTTGCAGTTCATGCTGTGTCTATCTAATTAACAGTAGCTGAGTGGAGAAAAAAAATCCTTGTTAAAGATGTATAGTTTTATTGGTCAATAATTATATGTTGGGTACATCCTACCTTCCAGAATGCATTGGCTCTAAAAATTGAATAGTAGGTGAGATAGACACAGCCTAACAGTTTAATAACACAATTTATATGCTACATCATATTGATTTAGATTAGCTCTGTGTATGATTGTGTTAGAAATTCAATTTTCATTAAATATTTCAAAGTGAAAGATTTTTATGTGTTACCAATAGAAAAGTGCATATTTTTTCTAGAGAATGATAATATCTAAAAGAGAAAAAATTAAACAAACATACTTGAATGAAAGAGCTTTATTGTGTCCTAAGTTTTCTCTAAGTTCTTTTGTTTTGTTTTCTGGACCTAATGATGTTGGTAACATGAAGGAAAAAGATATGGAAAAAAATAAGCATGTAAGAATAGTTGAAGATAAAGAGCTGTCCTAGGAAACATTATATATTTAATGTGTCAAATATATATTAAATTGTTAATACACTATATTAAATCAATATTAATGTTATATCATGCCTTTGTACTTAATATGGTAAAATGAATAGACAAGCCTTTGAAATGAACTGGAGGACATATGTAGAAATAGACATAAGAACATATAGAAATTTATTATATAATAAAGTTGAAATATCAAAACAATGGGGCAATGATAAAAATGTAATAAAATATGTTGGAATGACTGAAGAAAAAAGTGACTGAAACAGGAAAGAAGACACAATAAATGTGCTCAATAAAACAACAACAAATATGATAAAAAACTAAATCAAGAAAAAATAAGAATGAAACACAAATATGCCCAGAAGAGCTTATGAATCAAGAGTCATAATTCATTTGAGAAAAAACATACTCTAGAGGAAACTTAACATCCCTCCAGAAAACTGTATTTTTAAAATTCCCTTATGTTATTATTTCTGTCAATAACATAAAGTTCAAGAATTTCTGTGTCCCTGGAGTTAATAAAATAACAAAAGCAGTACCTCCTTCTCCCCCACCAAAAAAAAAATATATATATAAATATATACACGTGTGTGTGTGTGTGTGTGTGCATGTTGGGACAACTGGAAAGCCATTTGTAAAAAGATAAATTCAAACTATTTCTCATGCCGTACACATGCCATTAAAGGAACTGGAGATGTTTGAAAAAATGGCTTAATTCAGAGCCAGAGAGAAAGAAAGTGTATGCTTTCAACCTTCAACATCTTGTTGTGCTAGAGTCAGAAAGTGTCCCCAAAATGATAAGAACAAATCTAAATGGTATAAAAGTCAAAAGTCAGCTTAAAGGGGTTCCCACAGCCAAATCTGGGACAATTGAGAATTAATATGAATAAAGACAGTAATGGATTATAACCCAAGAAAATAGGAATCCATTAATTCATATCTATATCAAATGCATACATATGTATACATGCACATATGTGTACACACATGAGAATACATACACACACATGTACACACAGGAGAAGGGAAATCTCATCCTTACAGAGACATGCCAAGTAATTAATGTAAATGGAATGATGGGATTTGAAAATCATTAGTTTCAACACTATGATAATGGATGATTCAGGCAAGAATCATCAACAGATATTAAAACTCTTACGTGAAAGTTTGAATGCACTGACTCTAAGTTTCTCTCCACAGATCAATTATTAATTACTTAAAAAAAAAGTAGTAACTTGACAATGGAGAAACCTGGCAGATGCCATCTAATCAAGTGAGGCAACATTACCAACTACTATAATGGGATAAACTGACATCATGCGCTTCCTGATGTGATGCATAGGTCAATTCTACTGTTCTAGCTGGCCTGAAAAAATGTAAGAAATACTCCGTATGATACAATGAGAGATATGTGTCATTATATATTTGTCCAAACCCATAGAATATACAGCACAAAGAGTGCACCCTAAGATAAACTATGGCCTTTGGGTGATTATGATGTGTCACCGTAGGTTCATCTTTGGTTAAAAAATGTACCATTTCTGTGTAGGATGTTGATGATGGGGGCGGCTAGGCATGTGCAGGGGGTGGGGGTATATGGGACATCTCTGTGTCTCGCTCTCCATTTGTTGTAAATCTGAAACTGCTAAAACTGCTCTAAAAATATAAAGTCTTAAAAAATGTGATAAGAATTTCATCAAGAATTCATTGCCACACTTCAATGAATTCCCAATGTGCAATATTGTAGATCTTAATAATTTTTGATGACCTGCTAAGAAATATATTTACTGTTTTAATGTTGCACTAAAATGCTGGTTTTAAGACTATACGATTCACAGTGATTTTGTTTGTTTGTTTGTTAAAGGCAATGCTATTGTAACACCTTGCTGCCTTGTAGGCTCCCTCTATAGCCATGGATGGTGGCTTTGAGAAGCATTCTGTTGGTGTGTATTGCATCTCCTCCTTCGTTACACTTGCATTCTTTGTATTTACTTCCTAATTATGACAGTTGTTGTCACTAGAAAATCTGTAGATTCCTTTATAGTTCCCCTTGAATCTTATGGCATGAAATTACAAGGGTCAGTTAAAAAAAGTGACTATGAAATTGAATTAAATATACAGTTTATTGTATGTCTATTATATCTCAACAAAATTCTTTTTAAAAAGGAAAAAAAAAAAACCAAACTAAAAAAGAAATTGAATTAATCTTTTCTGCCCTAACCAAGCCATATTTAAATTTCTATCACAGGCCTTGTGATCATAATAATCTAACCATGGCCACTGCTTGGTATTTCGTATGTACTGATGCTTTGTCAATTCCCCACCCTTCTTCTTGTCTACTCCATTACTTGTCCAAAATGTGTTGCCTGTTTGGCCATTCATCCTTTATTTTATGTGTATTCCTAGACTTTCAAGAATCATCACATTCTGCATAAACTGGTATCAGTCTGCTATTTGTTTTTTTTTGATGCCTTATTAATTTTCCTTATTATTTATTTACAGATCTTTTCTCTACTTCTGCCCTCAGCAGCATTTTTTCACCTTACTTTTAAAGTCTCTGTAAATATAAACCCATTGTGCAGAGCGTGCTCTTATAAAGTCTCCTTGTCTTGAAATATATATTATTTTCACATGTTTTTGTCCTTCCCTCTGTTTCAACAGTTTACCTTCCTCTCTTTTCTAGGCATTTGCTCCCTAAAAAATATCTACATTGGTGATTCTCAGTATTTACTTTTCCATTGTTCTTACATGCATCTTCAGTCACCTAACTTGGCCTATAACTGTCTTAAAATGTGTATAGTATTATTTTTTCACTTTTTCTAGCAACTTCCTTGAAATTGAATTATATACTTGCCACTCTTCACATTTAAAATTTTCATTTCATATTTCATATTTCATTTCACTTATAGTAGGAGTTCCAAAATATTTAATAGTGAGCAAATAATAAGGATTATCTTCAGTTCAGACCTCTTTTCTTATTTACAAGATTGCATATCCTGTTTCCAGATTAACATCTCAAATTGTTTCACATCTTAAACTTTAATGTATATAAACAGAAATACTGATTGATGTCTGCTAATCTGCTCAGATTGAAAATCTGTAGATCTCAGTAAGTGGCACCATCATGCCTGGAATTACTATCTACTCCATATAAGACAACAACTGGGAGAAATACCCTTTTCTAGAATGTCTTCAGAATGTTATTTCTCTACTGAATTGATCTATAGACATGGGATTTCTTGAAGAGATAACTGAATGAGTGCCCAGGTCTAGAATATAATAAAACCTGAAATAATGCCTTCTACTGGTTTATAAGTAAATTATTTCCAGAAGAAAGAATAAGGATAGTTACTTGTACAAGGATGATGGATGGATTCTTTCTAGAAGTCGTACCCATAATTTTCACATCAATAGAAGAAATGCTTTGCACCAGCAAAGGGAGAAAGAGGAGAAAACTAGGAAAGAGAGGAAGAGCTCAAAAAACACAGGGAGGATGCCCAGAACTGCAAATGATTAGAAAATATAGCAAGTCATATAGCACAACTATACTACACAGTTACTCAAGGACTAATATATTTGCAGGCAAACAAGAAGGCAACTGGCAGTTTGCCTGCTTAAGGTCTTTAAGATGGAAATGGTGAAAAAAAACTGTGGACTGAAAAAAACATGCACAAAGTAAGTGCTATGAGTTGAGCTTATTCAATGTCTTACTGACACTATAGCCCAGGAGACAGCCTCTTAGAAATCTTGAAGACTCTGTTCCAAAGAAGTAAGGGGGAGATCAGTATAGAAGTGATTTTGGTGAGGAGGTACCTGTAATCAGCACACATCTCAATAGAGGGGTGTTGCTAGTCAGTCTCAAGGAACAGCTATCTAGTTAATGGTTTTAGTGTTTTTCTACACATGGGAAGATGCAAGAATTGGGGTTAATACAGACTGTCCCTGAAAATATCTACCTCTCTGAGGGCCTGTTCTACCTGTTTTCCCAGAGCACAGAGTGCCTTCTTCCTGATCTTTGCCCACGAGGGTCTTTCAGAGAATACTGTAGGTCGGCAACTGCAGCGGCCAATGATTCAATCCTTGTAGAACCAGATGGTGAGCAACATTCTTTGTTTTATAAAATGCCCCGACCACAACTCTCTATCTGGGGAGTTTCAAGTCAAAAAAGAGATCCTGGCTCATATAATGTGTCTGTCTCTACTAGGTTCCCATTATGGGGGCACCTGCATAAGACCTATACTACAAATCAGAGTAGAAAAACACTTGCCAGGCAGGCAGATAGTGTACCAGAGGTAGAGAAATGGACTGCTTGGGTTAGCTAGAAAATGGCTGCAACAATTACCTAAACTTGAGCAGAAACTGATAAATAAATAAATAAATAAGTAAATAAACAAAACATACAAGGATAATGAAAGGAGACAGCCTGATAGAGGCTCTTTGTATCAACGGGACCATTCCCTTTGTCACAAGTGCCTCTGTACAGTCGGGGCCACTGGACTCAAGCTATGATATTGGACATGCTCTGAAAGGTTCAGATAATATAATTTACTAGTATGCAGCTCTATTAGAGTCTCTAAATCAATAGCTTCACCCAAGGGTTCATAGCGGGCTGCCCTGAATCAGAAGATTGAAAAGGAAGGGAAAAAGGAAAGGACCGAGGTGGAAGCATTTCCTCTGATATCGAAAGCGCTGTGGAAAAGAAAACTGTATGTGACTAAGAGCCTTCGTATTATTGGTAACAAGGCAAGTTAAAGTTATAATTTCTAACAATACTACTAAAATAACATTTGTTTTTTTTTAACTAACTGTAGGAAAGATAAAAATAAACCAATCCATTTCCAATGGGCACTGTAAATTCAGAATTTAGAGGTTTACTATGTAACAGGGGTTAAAATTCAGTCTAGAGAGGTGTCGAATCTCACAAAATAATAAACAAATAAATAAATAAATAATGTTATTTTTATACTTTCCTCTCCATTGAATGTAACCTTGAGAAGGGGAGGGACTCTATCTGGCTTCCACAGAGCAGTACAGCAGGAGATCAGCAAACCAGCATGGGAAACTTGACACCACAGAATCGGCTGTCTTATCCCCCAGTGGAGATCAAACTCCTGGCTCCCTGCTAGGCCTTCTCTGACATCACTCTGTAGGAGAGGAAACAATAATTTTCCCTTTACCCTTCTAGGTTCTTGGCTGAGCCCTCCCTGTAATAAAAAACAGATTAACAGGGAAAAACAAACACAAGTTTAATAACATGTTACTTTCAGTATACAAGACACAGATTCAGGAAAACGGCATAACTCCTTGAAATGGCCCAAGCCACCACTTTAAATGCCATCTCCAATTAACAAAAGATGTTGGTGGGCGGAGCTGGCTATGGGAGGTTATCAGGCAAAGCACAGCAAATAAGGGTAAGGTTGTTATATGGATTTAAGTCCTTGCCTTCTCAAAAGAAGAAGACTTTCTAGGGATTTAGTCATCCTCCTCTCGGTCCAGAGAGGAAGACACCCTTATAAATGGACATTTCCCTTATAAATGTAAATGTCTCTTGCAAGTGGGGAACTTCCACATGTTTTTCAGAGCTTCTCTGGTATCTGCTGATTTTTTTGTTTGTTTGTTTTAAACAACCAGCCTAAAATAGTCCTTAGGCCAAACAGGCATATTTGGATGGCATATTCTGCTTCCCTTCAATTCTTGTAGATATTTGAGAACCTTCTTATACCCTGTCCTGAGTATAAACCTAGCTTTCCTTCTAGGCCTCTGATGGTGGGGGTAAGGATAAAACCATAGTTTTTTCTAGTGTTTGACTGGAGTAGAGTGATTATTATAAAGGTTTTCTTTCCAGGCTGACGTTTCCCGACCCTTTCTTGGAGAGAGTACACTTTTTGGGGGGCTTTTCTGTGGCTTGTGTCTTTTGCTGTTATTGGCTGTTGGCCTCTTCATCTCAAGTCTGGGTCTGTGAGGCAAAAAGGAAACCCACAGATCTCACCACCATGTCCTTGGGTCTCAAGATTCCTAGCTGGACTATCTTCTTCTCTCTGACATTCAGAGATATTTTATGTTTATTTTATATATAATGTTCAGCATTGCAGTTATACTTAGCAGAAATTTCTCCAGATACCTATATTTTTCATTTCTAGATGCAACATTTTCTTGGCTTATAGTGACAGGCAATTTGTATATTTTTATGTTTTTGCTTTGTTTTGCTTTGTTTTTCATATGTTTCAGAGGTACGATTAAGAGAACAGTTAGAAATATCAGCATAAGTTCTTACAACACTGCATCACTTTTTGTACAATACTAAGAGATGTATGCAAATAAAAAAATTCACCTAGTTTAAAAAGGACTGATGCTTTTGTAAGGTACACTAAAAAACTATTTTTTCAGAAATCGATTGAAGTTTATTTTTCATAATCTAAGACTATTTTTTCATTGCTCCTGCCACAGAGTTTAGAATAAATTGTAAAAGCTAAGGAGCTCTTTGCAGTTACTTGAAAATATTCATTTGCCCTATAAAGTTAAGAAGCTTCATAAGAGAGGGGAATAAACTCTTGCAATTCCATTTCAAAGAAATCTGTCTTATCCTAATTGTATGTGTATTGCAGAATATTTTCTACAATGCACCTCAGTAAGTGAGATAATCTGTGGCTTTATGTTCCTGAATCATACCTCATTATTTTATTAATTAGAAACAGTTTCACACTGTGATTTCTTGAAAAAAAAATCTTAGAATTTCAGAACACAAAATTGACTTTTTAGTTTGGATAACCCCAAGTGTTCAAATGTTTACACTTGGGGTGTGAGACCTCTAGATCTTAGGCTGTTCATAAAATATAATAGGGGAAAAAGTCATAAAGGTGAATGAATAAACACTCCAAAGCATTTTCTCAAACTTGAGCAATGTAAAAAGAATTTTTCTGAAGAAAACAATTTGTCTGGCTTCAGGATGATATTTAAGTACGTACTTACATAAAGTTATAAACAATGTTCTTAAATTTAAGGTAATTAGATAATCCTGAAGCCAAAATATATTATTATTTACAAATTGTATTTAAAATGTCCTGAAGCAATAATATTAAAATTGACATTAATGCAATTTGATGTGTAATTATTTTGCTGAAACCAATTTACTCATTTGGGGTCAATATAGTGTCACTTTTATTTTACTAATGCTTTTTGACACCGAGCAGATGGAATATAATTTGAGTCATAGATGCTATCACTGTCTCTGTTCTCTTTAAAATGGTATACTCATTTAAACTGACAATTCATTCTTTTGATTATCCTGTTAACTTAATCAAAGCTGAAAAAGAACATTGGTTTCAATGAAATATGCTTCCACTATACAGAAGAATTTCAGTTACTTAACTGTTGGAATTAGGAATAAACAAAATCAGTATGTACCTGATCACTGAAAATATGAATCTATTACTGATAGTTATACTGTGTGGGTACTTGTATCGTTTTCCCAAGAATCTATGCTTGAAATGAGTCACCAGACTCCACCCTGACAGTCACATAAAGCTTTTATTTACAGGCAAAGAACATGGTGAAGGAAGAGAAGGAGCCTGCAGTTAGAATCATAGTGAGAGACACCTCACAGCACAGGCTCTCCGTGGACCCAGTTGTGCCTTTGCGTTGTGCTGACTTTCTGGCTTTGAGAGTCCTGTGAGGGGAATCTGCTTCAGAGAGCTCAGAGAGCTGCCAGTGCCGGATCCTTACCAATCTGCTTGGTCCTGTAATCAAACTTGTTAAAGCAGTAAGATCAGATGAAAACCTTAAGAACTAACCCTGGGTGCCACAAGGGTAAATGGAACCTTAATCAGCACATCGTAAATTCTATGGCCTTTATCTTGGTCAAGAGTCAAAAGTCAGACATGCAGACATTGCCTGAACTAGAGATAAATCCTTTCTGATCCAGCTGCAGACCAACTCTATCTGCACTTTTGAATTTACCATGACTATTCTCCTTTGTGTGATGTAGTATGGTACTACTTTCTTTGACAGTATCCCTGATGATAGAATAAGTGGTAAACACAAACAGAAACAGTGCAGTTGTGTGCACTACTCAGTTATATGGTAGCTATCCCATTAGCCTCTCCTTTAAAAAGGTATCTTTCAAAATACTTTTTAATAAATGAAGAAGTCGACTTTAACATACTGGTGTATCTATTTTATTTTGTTCTTTTTTTAACTATAGGCTTTTTATTCTTTTCATTTTTTTCCTCTTTTATCTCCCTATTCATTCTTTCCTTTCTCTCTCTCTCTCGATATATATATAGAGATATATATAGATGTATACATAATATATATATTTATATAGATATATACATATGCATTATATATATTTATATAGATATATACAATATATATATGCTTGTATCCAAATAGTTTACAGTAATTATAATGATAAAGTATTTTGTCTTGTTTCGGTTTTGCCTTATAAATGGTTTTTCTCAGGTTAAGAGAATTTCAATCAGGTTCTTAATTTTTATACTAAATGAATGATAAATTTTGTTGAACTATACTGTTTTTCCTCTTTATTAATGTCATGAATTACATTAAACATATTTAATATTTATACTAAACACATTCTTAGAATAAACCACAATTTTTCATTAAAAATTTTATTTGTATTATTGGACTTGTGGTAATATTTTATTTTTCTTAGTCTGTTACAATTTTTCTTTTTTATATTGTATATTTTACATTGTACTAATCTTGTTTGTGGTTAAAAGCTATACTAGCCTTGTAATATGAGTTAGGGTATCTTCATTTTTTAAAGATTTTTAAAAAATTTTTTGTATACTGGAATTTTCTGTTTCTTGAATGATTGGTAGAACTGTGTTATGAAACTTCTTAGGTTTTGTGTTTTCTCTATGAAAAAGTTTGAAGAATGATGCAATTCCTTTAATACTTATAGTATAATTTTGGCTCCTGTTTCTTCTTAATTTTGTTTTGGTGAGGTATGTGCTGCTAGAGCTACACCAGATGAGTAAATACTTATGAATAAACTTACAGTAGAAAAATGCAAACCTTATGTTAGAAAAACTTTAAAACAATCTTAAATGAGACAAATTATATTTTTGATGCATGGAAAGATACTCCCCTTTTTAAAAACTGACTCAATATCATAAAATGTCATTTTGAAAATAAATTTATAATTTTAACAGAATTGCAATTTTTAAAAAAGTTTTTTATATTAAGACAAGTTAATGCTAAAGTTCACAGAGAAAGGTAAACTTGCAAGAAAACTTAAATAATAAAAAAAGAAAAGCTCTGGCAGAGAAAAGATGGCGGCGAAGTAGAGAGACGTGGAGTGCATCCCTCTCCACAGATGCATTGGGAATGCACGGAAGGACGCAGTCATTCCCACAGAGAACCACCTGAACACCAGCAGATGGACTCGGACACCAGAAAGGGCTGCGGGGAGCCCGACATAGCCGGTAGGGAGGCATCTACGACGGCTCAAAGAGGGTGAAGCGGCGGAGCTGTGGCATACGGGAGGCAGTGAGAAACATACGGAGGGTCTGCAGCGCAGCTCAGCGTTCCCGGACCCAGACATCGATCCATGGCTGAACGGAGGGTCTGGGAGCGGGAGCGTGGGAACCGGAGAGCTGGTTCAGGGTGAGAAACATTGTTGCCGGTAGGGTGACGGACCGAGAGGACAGGAGGGAGGAGGTCCGCGGAGAGGAGTGCCCATTCCTGAGAGCTGCCCGGCCATGATGGCGGCTGGAGGCTGCAGGCTCACGGGCGGGGGGGAGGAGCCGCGCGAGTAGCCTCTCCCTCTCTTTCAGCTCCTCTGCAACAGGCAGTGGAGAGACGCCCTGTGGGCCACCTAAGGCGATCAGGGATAACAAGCACCCTCAGGCACTCGGGCGGGGCTAGATTAAAACCCCTTGCAACGCCAGCAGCAGGGAGGCTGCCTAGAGAAATAAAAAAAAACAACAGCATCAAAAAGAAAAAAACCCCGAGAGAGGCCCAACTCTAAGACTTTCTGTTTATGCCTGAGCCACCAGCGCCCTCTGCAACAGGCACCTCCAAGCCTGACTGAAGCAACAGTGCGCCACTGCTCACTCACTCCCAGGAGAAGGAGCCACTATTGTACCCTCTCCCTCCCCACACACCGTTGCTTACAGACGAACAATAAAGGAACCTCTGCTGGTCACAGAATAATGCAAAAAAAACCCAAGGCAAGGAGAAGGACACTTACAGCTGAGACGCTAAGGAAACAGAAATAGTAGTATCAATACCTATTGAACTGGTCCATTCTGGGATCAGTTCTGGATTTTTTTTTTTTTCTTCTTTCTCTCTCTCTCTCTTTTTTTTTTTTCTTTTTTTTTTTGATTTATTAAATACGATCTTAGCCCTAAGGGATCTACAAGTTTTATAACATAATTTTTTAAGGATATTTTGTATTCTTTTTTTTTTTTTTTTTTTTTTGCCTTTTTATATACTTCTATATCTAGCTAAGTTTTTGGTAGTACGGAAAAAATATCTCTCATACTTTCCTTTCATCCCTATCTTTTATACATTTCTATTCCTTTCTTTTTATTTGCATGTTTCCAACCACATTACGCTCTTCTGTTCCCCTTTCTTCCAGCCATTTTAAGTTTATTTTATCTTAACATACTTATAAGTAACACTAGCAGTCTGCTCAGACTCCTTGCTCTATTCTCCAGATGACGCACTGCCTTGGTATTTAATATTAGGCTTTTGTCTTTATCTTAGTTCTTAGTACAGTTGTCTAATTACATTCTGAGAATCTCCATTCTCTCTGGTGGTACTCCAGCTCTTTTCTATATTTGATCCTAGCTTACAAAATCTCCCTGGATTGATGTTTGTATGTGTAGGGTGTTATTTGTTGTTTGTTTGCTTTTGCTTTTGTCTCTGATTTGTTCTGTTTCAGTTGTCAGTTTCTGCTGGGTTTCTCTTTGAATATCTGATAGCATACTGGGGTTCTGTCAGGTCTTTCTAGAGCCTTATATCCTAAGGGATTCAGTAATTGTGTGTCTTATACATGTATGTGTTTCCTAGACTTAATATTCGTTTAATCCAATACTTGGACATTAGTCTGAGGCTTGGACAGTCTTCTATAAACACCTCTATCACCAGGACAAACAACCCCAAAAGTCTGGACAACCATGAGGAAACAAAGAAACACCATGCAGGCAAAGGAGCAGGAAAAAAACCCACAAGACCAAATAAATGAGGAGGAAATAGGAAAAATGCCTGAAAAAGAATTTAGAGTAATGATAGTAAAAATGATACAAAATCTCGATAACAAAATGGAGAAAGTACAAGAAACAGTTCATAAGAACTCAGAAAAACAAACAGCAATGGATAACAAAATAACTGAAATTAAAAATACTCCAGATGTTATAACCAGCAGAATGACTGAGGCAGAAGAATGAATAAGTGAGTTGGAAGATAGAATGGGGGAAATAACTGCCACAGAGCAGGAAAAAGAAAAAAGAATAAAAAGATTAGAAGACAGTCTCAGAGACCTCAGTGATTACCTTAAACGTACCAACATTGGAATTATAGGCATCCCAGAAGAAGAAGAAAACAAGAAAGGGTCTGAGAAAATATTTGAAGAGGTTATAGAGGAAAACTTCCCCAACATGGGAAAGGAAATAATTCACCAAGTCCAAGAAGCACATAGAGTCCCATACAGAATAAACCCAAGGAGAAATACACCAAGACACGTATTAATCAAACTAACGACAATTAAACACAAAGAAAAAATATTAAAAGCAGTAAGAGAAAAGCAACAAACAACATATAAGGGAAAACCCATAAGGATAACAGCTGACCTTTCTACAGAAACTCTGCAGGCCAGAAGGGAATGGCAGGATATACTGAAAGTCCTGAAAGAGAGAAACCTACAGCCAAGAATGCTCTACCCAGCAAGAATCTCATTCAGATTTGAGGGAGAAATCAAAAGCTTTCCAGACAAGCAAAAGTGAAGAGAATTCAGCACCACCAAACCAGCCTTACAACAAGTGCTAAAGGAACTTCTCTAAGTAGGAAACACAAGAAAAGGAAAACACCTACAAATACAAACCCCAAACAATGAAGAAAATGGTCATTGGAACACACATGTCAATAATCACTTTAAATGTCAATGGATTAAATGCTCCAACCAAAAGACACAGACTGGCTGAATGGATCCAAAAACAAGACCCTTCTATATGCTGCCTACAAGAAACCCACTTCAGACCAAGGGATACATATAGACTGAAAGGAAAGGGATGGAAAAAGATATTCCATGCAAATGGAAGTCAAAAGAAAGCTGGAGTAGCAATACTCATATCAGACAAATTAGACTTGAAAGTAAAGACTATTAAAAGCGACAAGGAAGGACACTACATAATGATCAAGGGATCCATTCAAGAAGAACATATCACAATGGTAAATATCTATGCCCCCAATATAGGAGCACCTCAATACATAAGGCAAATGCTAACAGCTATAAAAGGGGACATCGACAGTAACACAATAATAGTGGGAGACTTGAACACCCCACTTACATCAATGGACAGATCATCCAAACAGAAAATAAATAAAGACACACAAGCTTTAAATGACACATTAGACCATCTTGACTTCATTGATATTTATAGGACATTCCATCCAAAAACGACAGACTACACTTTCTTCTCAAGCGCACACGGAACATTTTCCAGGATAGATCACATCTTGGGTCAGAAATCAAACCTCAGCAAATTCAAGAAAATTGAAATCATATCAAGCATCTTCTCAGACCACAACGCCATGAGACTAGATATCAATTACAGGAAAAAAATTGCAAAAAATACAAACACATAGAGGCTAAACAATTTACTGCTAAACAACCAAGGAATCACTAAAGAAATCAAAGAGGAAATCAAAAAGTATCTAGAAACAAATGACAATGAAAACACAACAACCCAAAACCTATGGGATGCAGCAAAAGCAGTTCTAAGAGGGAAGTTTATAGCAATACAGTCCTACCTTAAGAAGCAAGAAAATGATCGAATAAACAACCTAACCTTACACCTAAAACAACTAGAGAAAGAAGAACAAAGAAACCCCAAAGTGAGCAGAAGGAAAGAAATCATAAAGATCAGAGCAGAAATAAATGAAAAAGAAAGGAAAGAAACCATAAGAAAAATAAATAAAACTAAAAGCTGGTTCTTTGAGAAGATTAACCAAATTGATAAACCATTAGCCAGACTCATCAAGAAAAAAAGGGAGAAGATGCAAATCAACAGAATTAGAAATGAAAAAGGAGAAGTAACAACGGACACCTCAGAAATACAAAAGATCATGAGAGACTACTACAAGCAACTATATGCCAATCAATTGGATAACCTGGAAGAAATGGATACATTCTTAGAAAAATACAATCTTCCAAGACTGAACCAGGAAGAAATAGAAACCATGAACAGACCAATCACAAGTACAGAAATTGAGGCAGTGATTAAAAATCTCCCAACACACAAAAGCCCAGGACCAGATGGGTTCACAGGCGATTTCTATCAAACATTTCGAGAAGAGTTGACACCTATCCTTCTCAAACTCTTCCAAAATATTGCAGAAGGCGGAGCACTCCCAAACTCATTCTACGAGGCTACCATCACCCTGATACCAAAACCAGGCAAAGATGTCACAAAAAAAGAAAACTACAGACCAATATCACTGATGAATATAGATGCAAAAATCCTCAACAAAATACTAGCCAACAGAGTCCAACAGCACATTGAAAAAATCATACACCATGATCAAGTGGGGTTTATCCCTGGGATGCAAGGATTCTTCAATATATGCAAATCAATCAACGTGATACATCATATCAACAAATTGAAGGATAAAAACTATATGATCATTTCAATAGATGCAGAAAAAGCTTTTGACAAAGTTCAACATCCATTTATGATAAAAGCTCTCCAGAAAATGGGCATAGAAGGAAATTACCTCAACATCATAAAAGCCATGTATGAAAAACCAGAAGCCAACATCGTTCTCAATGGGGAAAAACTGGAAGAATTCCCTCTAAGAACAGGAACAAGACAAGGGTGTCCACTCTCACCACTATTATTCAACATAGTTTTGGAAGTTTTAGCCATAGCGATCAGAGAAGAAAAAGAAATAAAAGGAATCCAAATTGGAAAAGAAGAAGTAAAATTGTCACTCTTTGCAGATGACATGATATTATATATAGAAAACCCTAAAGACTCTACCAGAAAACTGCTAGCACTCATTGATGAGTTTAGTAAAGTAGCAGGATACAAAACTAATGCACAGAAATCTCTTGCATTCCTATACACGAACAACGGAAGAGCAGAAAGAGAAATGAAGGAAACTCTCCCATTCACCATTGCAACCAAAAGAATCAAATACCTAGGAATAAACCTGCCTAAGGAGGCAAAAGATCTGTATGCAGAAAACTTTAAGACATTGATGAAAGAAATCAAAGATGACACAAACAGATGGAGGGACATACAATGTTCCTGGATTGGAAGAATCAACATCGTGAAAATGTCTGTACTACCCAAAGCAATTTACAGATTCAATGCAATCCCGATCAAATTACCAATGGCATTTTTCACAGAACTAGAGCAAGAAATCTTACGATTTGTATGGAAACGCAAAAGACCCCGAATAGCCAAAGCAATCTTGAGAAGGAAAAATGGAGTTGGTGGAATAAGGCTTCCTGACTTCAAACTATACTACAAGACCATAGTGATCAAGACAGTATGGTACTGGCACAAAAATAGAAAGGATGATCAATGGAATAGAACAGAGAACGCAGAAGTAAGCCCAAACACATATGGGCACCTTATCTTTGACAAAGGAGGCACGAGTATACAATGGAAAAAAGACAGCCTCTTCAATAAGTGGTGCTGGGAAAATTGGACAGCAGCATGTAAAAGAATGAAATTAGAACACTTCCTAACACCATACACAAAAATAAACTCCAAATGGATTAAAGACCTACATGTAAGGCCAGACACTATAAAACTCCTAGAGGAAAACATAGGCAGAACACTCTATGACATACATCAAAGCAACATCCTTTTTGACCCACCTCCTAGAATCAGGGAAATAAAATCAAGAATAAACAAATGGGACCTCATGAAACTTCAAAGCTTTTGCACAGCAAAAGAAACCATAAACAAGACTAAAAGGCAACCCTCAGAATGGGAAAAAATAGTTGCCTATGAAACAACAGACAAAGGATTAACCTCCAAAATATACAAGCTGCTCATGAAGCTTCATACCAAAAAAGCAAATAACCCAATCCACAAATGGGCAGAAGACCTAAATAGACATTTCTCCAAAGAAGACATACAGATGGCCAACAAACACATGAAAAGATGCTCAACATCACTAATCATCAGAGAAATGCAAGTCAAAGCCACAATGAGGTATCACCTCACACCAATCAGAATGGCCATCATCACAAAGTCTGGAAACCACAAATGTTGGAGAGGGTGTGTGTGGAGAAAAGGGAACTCTCTTGCACTGTTGGTGGGACTGTAAGTTGGTACAGCCACTATGGAAAACAATTTGGAGGTTCCTTAAAAAACTACAAATAGAACTACCATATGATCCAGTAATCCCACTCCTGGGCATATACCCAAAGAAAACCATAATCCCAAAAGAAACTTGTACCATAATGTTTATTGCAGCACTATTTCCAATAGCCAGGACATGGAAGCAACCTAAATGCCCATCAACAAATGAATTGATACAGAAGATGTGGCATATATATATACAATGGAATATTACTCAGCTATAAAAAGGGATGAGATGGAGCTATATGTAATGAGGTGGATAGAACTACAGTCTGTCATGCAGAGTGAAGTAAGTCAGAAAGAGAGAGACAAATATTGTATGCTAACTCACATATACGGAATCTAAAAATGGTACTGATGAACTCAGTGACAAGAACAAGGATGCAGATACAGAGAATGGACTGGAGAACTTGACGTATGGGAGGGGGCGGGGAGTGAAGGGGAAACAGACGAAGTGAGAGAGTAGCACAGACATATATATACTACCAACTGTAAAATAGTCCGTGGGAAGTTGTTGTATAACAAAGGGAGTCCAACTCGAGGATGGAAGATGCCTTAGAGGACTGGGGCAGGGAGGGTAGGGGGGACTCGAGGGGGGGGGAGTCTAGGAAGGGAGGGAATACGGGGATATGTGTATAAAAACAGATGATTGAACCTGGTGTACCCCCAAAAAAATAAAAAAAAAAAAAAAAAGGAAAAGCCCTAATGACAAACTAGGCCTTCCACATCAGACATTAAAATATATTATAATTAAAATAGTACTGGCCCATGAACTGATAAGCAGAGCATTGGAGAGGGATAGACACTGCAGAAATACACCCAAGTACAAGATATTATTTAGTGTATGTAAAGTGAGCATCTCAAGCCAACTTGAAAAAGATGCCTACTTAATAAATACTGCTCTGACAATCAATACGCCTTTTATGAAAACCTAAAATTAGGTCCATACTTTAAACCATATAAAATAATATACTTCAAATTGATCAGTGATCTAAATGCAAAATGAATAAATTAATAAATCACATAAGCCATGGGGGCGGAGGGGGATCGTTGAATTTCTTTACAACCTATATTTAGGAATAGATTTTCTAATTATAGTTCAAAATTCATATAAATTAATATTGATAAATTTGACTACAGAATAGAAAAATGTTTGCATGGCAGCAAATACCATAAACAAAATGAAAGACAAATGACACACTAGGGAAAAAAATGCCTACAACCTACATAATGAATATATGACTAATATTCCAAGTGTATATAGAATTCATTTAAAAATCAGAGATATGAATGAGAACCTGAAAGAAAAATGGGTTAAACATGTGAGTAGAAGACTCACAAGAAAAGATATTAAAGTGATTCTTAAACCCATAAAAAGATATTAAACATCACTCATACCTGGAGAAATGCTTATTAAAAATACGTCGAGATACCATTTCTCACTTATTAAATTTGTAAAAGTTTAAAAATATGAAAACACAGTTGGTAAGGCTGTGGGGAAGCAGGCACTCTCAAAGTGTGCTGGTAAAATAACCACTTTGGACGGGAATTTTTGATACTTAACAAAACTACATATGCATTTCCTCTTTGGCTAATCCCACCTCTAGGAAGTTACCTTGGAGATACACATTCAACAATACAGAAATATATGTACACAATGTTATTTCTTGCAACACTGTTTTGTTGTTGTAAAATATTAGAAGCAACTTAGAAATCCACATGTAGGAAAGCGGTTAAAAAGACATAAATATATTATGCAGGTTGTGAAAGACCTAGGAAAATCTCTGTGAACTGATAGGTAGTAATTTCCACTACATATCATTAGGTAAAAATAGCAAAGCATCAAAGATTATCTATAAAATGTAACCATGTAAGAAAAAAGGGAATGTAAAGTATATATGAAAATACTAATTTGTACAATAAAGCTACAAGAAAGACAATGCAGAAACCGAAAATATTGGTAAACTATAGGGTATATGTGAATGGTGCAAAGTATGGAGAATGGCAATAGGCAGTGGATACAGTGAAAGTAACACTCTATGACTATAACTTTTTATAAGTTTGAGCTTCAGAACCATGCTACCATTTGTATATCCAAGATCTATAGATAAAATCAACAAGGGTAGAGAAATAACCCAAATTTCAGTGCAAACCCAAACATACAATGAAAACAAACCAAAAAGAATTCAACTATTTCAAATAAATGGAGAGACTAAAGCATCTCTTAAATCTATCATTTTTGACAAGTAAACTATCAGTCAAAACAAAAGAAGTGTACATAAATATTGAACTCTAGTTAGTAAATTTGTTTCTGTTTTTCACAATGGTATGAGTTAGTAATTCTGAAACCATATGGAATATATTCTAGTTTGGAGTAGGTAAGTAAACATACAGTGAATAAGGAAACTATTTTTTACTGTTGTGAAAAGATTTCAAGTTTTAAAAAAGGGGAAGACCATGATCAGCTGTGGCTTTGGACTGGAATTGGTGGTACTGATATAAACTCATGGAAGGAGAAAAGTGACCATTTTGAAATACATACAGAGCTTTCTGCTCTTTTTAAAAAATCCTTCCCTCGATGTAAAATATTTTCCAGTACCTAACCAGCTGGTGTTTTAACAATGCCTAACTAACCTGGGAGATGGGAAAGACACAACTCCAGTCCTGTTAGACTTCAATATGGGGAAAGGAAACATTCAACTCAGTCTCACTTAAAGACTGAGATCCAATCATAGGAGTGTATGTTGCTTCCCCTCATCCCACACCTTACTACCACATCAATAGAGCCCCTGTAATAACAGGAGATTACAGCTAAAGTAATAGAGAGCCTCAAATTCTATCTAAGGAATCTCTAGGGAAACCCAAGGACATGACACAGGAGACAAAGCAAGGACAAGAGGAAAGTTTAGCCTCTGATACCAGTGTTACAGCAAACAATAAACAAACACAACTAATTCCTAGCTAAACATGAAACCTCATGATAAAGACCTATCTATTTTACTTTCTTTTACCCAATACATCATGTCTATATTTCAATAAAAATTACACCACATACTGAAGAGCAAAAATACAGTATAAAGAGATAAACCAAGCCTTAGAATCAAATCCAGAAGTGGCAAGTTTTGGAATTATGAGATCAGAAGTTTATAAATAATTGAGAAGTTTCCAAAATTAATGACAGACACCCAGATCACATATCCAGAAGCTCAGAGAATACAAAGTAAGTTAAATACCAAAAATCTACACCTAGAAGTCATATTTACAATACAAACCCTGAAAGAGAAAAAGGAAATCTTGAAGGAAGCCAGAGGGGGTGAAAAAAACACCTACCTAGAGAAAAACAAGAATAAGAATTACATCTGAATTATCTTCAGAAACCATGCAAGCAAAATGAGATTGGAGTGAAATATTGGGTTGAAATAGAAAAAAAATCACCAATTAGAATTCTGTGTCCTGGAAATTATCCTTCAAAAAGGCAGGAGAAATAAAAAATATTTCTCAGGCAATCAAAAATTGAGGGAATGTGTTTCCAGTAGTCTTCCCTTGCAAGAAATATTGACAGATGTTCTTCAGAGAGAAAGAAATGGTATGGGTCAGAAACTCAGATCTACATAAAGAAAGGAGAAGTATTCAGGAAGAAATAAATGAAGGTAAAATAAACTATTTTACCTTTCTTATTCTTAACTGGTCCAACAGATAACAGCTTATTCAAAATAATAACATCAATGGTGTTAATTATTGGTAATTGTAGTTTATGAATAAGTGAAATGAATGACAGTAATGTCATAAGGGACAGAGTGGTAGAATTAAAAATACTCTGTCATAAGGTACTTGTGCTGTGAAGCTATGTAGTGTTATTTTAAATGTACTTGTATTTTTTGTAAATGTATGTTGCAAACTTGAGTGTCCACTAAAAAAATAAATTAAGAGAAGTATAACTAATATGCTAATATAGAAAAGAAAATGAAATCACATTAAAAAAACTCAAAGTCAGAGAAGGCAGAAAAAGAGTGGAAGACGAAACAAAGAACGATATTTCGTGAGTGTTGAAGGAATTAATGTTCATTTATCTGCTGTTCATACAAAGAATTCCACAGAGGGAATTCTCTCATAAGGAAGATAAAACAGAAACAAGAGTTTACTCCCTAATAAATTTGTCCAAGGACTGTAAAGGGAATTTCAACCATGGGACTATAACAAAACTTGTACACGGTCCTCCGCATTCCTGGGTATTTGCTGTCCCTTAGGGTAGCAGTCTTATTCATTGCTTCTCCTCATTACAGTTCCTAACTGCACAATATCTAACCATTAGAAATGTATTTGAGTGCATTAAATGTAGCTGCATTAAATCTTCTCTACTCACAGTTAGGAATATTTCTGTTTAATATGACTAATCATTATATCCCCAAATCAGAAAATGTGAATTTCTCAAATAAAGAGTGATAGAAAAAATGGATGCTTTCCCAAGCAAGTAATAGTTTGGACAATTTATTATATCCAATAGGCAGTTGAAAGAAGGAGCTATCTAATTGCTTTTGCTCACCTGGGAAATAAATGAGCCTCATAATTTTTAACTGTTTACCTGTTTATTGTTTTCTTCAGGGGGACTTAATTCACATCCATTTCCTTTTAATAACTGCTTGTTTCTTAGCCACGGCAAAGGAAGTGTCTCACAATCATTTCAAAGCCAGGTTTAAATGAACGCATCGACATTTATCAGAGTTGACATTAATAGTTTCCTGTTATTAATACTGCCTCATAATAAGAGATTTAGAACATAATCACTCATTTGCTTTGAGAAAAAAAATAAACACCTCATTGTTCCACCTCTCTAGCCATGCCTTGATTACAATTTATTTTTTTTAATTGGAAGATTTTCCAAGTTGGTAATGTTGTCATCCATAGGTCACTTTAAAGCAAATAGATTAAACATATCAAACATACTTATTATATTTAATAATAATTACAGGTAGCAAATTAATTCATAGACTTCCCAAGAGTTGAGCAGAATTACTTCATTCTATTGTGATCAAGCTAGAAATAGTCTGTTGAATTAATTTTTCAGGAGAAAATCTAAAGCCATCAATGGGCATGAAATACAGGAAAAACAAGAAAAGAATAACAGAGAAAATTAGAGCAGTCTTCAAAGGGTATATCCAGCTCAGATCAGCTGGAGGACAATTTCATGAGAAAGTTATATCTCTAAGTTACAGGGAAGAAAGGAACAAAGGATAAGTGTTAATTCACAAAACCTATTAAAATGCTAGTCGTGATAATTGTAATTATGCTTACTGTGACAAAGAAGTAAGAAAAATGACAATACAAAAGAATAACGTGGAAGCTGAACTTTAAACATTAATTAGAAAAGTTATGACTTTTATCACTGCAAATAGATATACAATGATAGCTTTCTGTTGCTTTAATTTGCGTCTCTGATTTTGAATGAGTTTAAGCATCTCTCTATAGGGTTGTTAGCTGCTGATGTTTTCTGTTCCTTAAATTACTTTATTTTCTATTGATGATGCTAACTTTTTCTTGATGATTTGCTAGTTTCCTTGTATGCCTAGAAAATAATTCTTCATTGGTTCTAAACATTGCCATAACCTTCTTCAAGTCTGTCATGTCTCTATTAACTTTATCCATGGCAGTCTTCACTGAATAGAAATCTTTAATGTTGTGTACTCAAATTCATCAATTTTTACCTTATGTTCTGTGATTTCTAAGTTTTAAGTCATTTGCCATGCCTGGGAGATGAAGATAGTCTCTTACATTTTTCCTCTGCTCTGTTTTAATTATTTTTCATTTAATTCTTTTTTCTATCTTGAGTCCATCTTTTTGTTGAGGTCTTTTTACTTTTCTACATAAAGTGAGACAGCGTCCCAATTTTACAGTCTGAACTTTTCCAATTAGTCTGTGATTCTATCTTTGTATATACTGTGGGATGGGTATCTGAGCATGCTCACATGTGCGTAGTGGTCTGGTTTTCTTCGTGTGTTTATGTTGTAATGATATTTTTCTTCTTTCATCGCTATGATTTTCTAGAGTGTTGTTACTAAGTTAAAATTTGTTAAAATTTATTTTGTGAATCTTTATTCTTTCGCTTTGCATTTTATTACAGGTTTACTAAATCCCTCAAAAAATCAACTGGAATTTTGATTTATAGGTTATGGAATTGCAGATTAAATATTAATTTGGTATTTTATTCCACTAAATTATCTAATGCATTCTTTATAAGAAGTTTTAAAGTTTTATTAAGATAGTATTAATTTTTTCCTGATTAATCATCATAGCACTTAAAGTTTTTATTGTTGCTGAAATGGTATATGTTTTTTAAGTTTTATGGATGGTTATAGTTGCCAAAACATTCTTTGATTTTTTGGTAGGTTGGTTTTATATCAGAAGACATTGTGGAACTCTTATTCATTTAAATAGACTGTCAACAGCTCTGTTGATTTTTGAGGTATATGACTGACCATAGCATACATAAATTATGGTATTTTTACCTTTTATTTTGAATACTGACATCTCATTTTTTATCTTTCCTCAAAGAAATAGCCAAAAATTCTGATATTATGTTAAAGAGTAATGGTAATAGTAATTGTGGACATCTCTCTTTATAGTCAAAGTTTAAAAAATTTTTTGATTTTTGGTAAAATATGATGTTTGCTTGAGGATATTGTTGTTTAAAAGTGGCCTTCTTCAGGGACTTCCCTGGTGGCGCAGTGGTTAAGAATCCTCCTGCCAATGCAGGGGACAAGGGTTTGATCCCTGGTCAGGGAAGAGCCCACATACTGAGGAGCAACCAAGCCCATGCACCAGAACTACTAAGCCTGCTCTCCAGAGCCCACAAGCTGCAACTACTGAGCCCATGTGCCACAACTACTGAAGCCCACATGCCTAGAGCCTGTGCTCCGCAACTAAGAGTAGCCCCCTTTCGCCGCAACTAGAGAAAGCCTGCGTGCAGCAATGAATACCCAACACAGCCAATTAATTAATTAATTAATTAAAAAACCTGGCCAGCTTCTAGGAGTTCCATTTTATTTCCAGTAGCTAAGAGTTTTTCTTCATTAAATCATAAATAGGTATTGAATGTTATCAAATGCTTTTTTTCTGCATATATATGAATAGCCATTTCATGTTCCTCCTTTAGTTTAGTAATTTGGTATGGAACAAAAATAAGTTACCTGATGTTGGATCATTAATAAATTCTGAGAATAAATTTCTTGTTATTATGACATATAATTTTTTATATTTATTGGATTTGATTAGCTATTATTTATATTTTGCATCATCTTTTGTAAATGAAATGAGTAAATTGCCTCTTTTTCTTGTATTGTCTTCCTGATTTTGGAATCCAGATCCTATTAAGTGTATAAAGTGATCTATGTGGTAAGCAGAATGTCACACCCCCTTCCTTCCTCCCTCCCTCCCTCCCATCTTCCCTTTCTCCCTTCCTTCCCCCTTCCTTCTTGAATTGTACTTTTGAGTGACAATACCACCCTAGACTCATACAAGTAGAGTCTCTGCCTTAGGCTAATGCTTCAGGAGCCCCAACATTTTGGAATATCTTATTCAAAACATTCTAAATCCCATGTTCTAGTGCAAGGATCATATGGGACTGCAGTGCAACCTGGGCAGGACCATCTGGGTCTTAGAGCACCATCCCAGGCAGGGACTCTGTGGTGTGAGCTGTCACTTCTCCCCTTTGCGGACCTCTTTAAATCTATGTTCATATGTACAAGGTTGACAGCCCCAAGGAGCTTCAAGACTTTTGCAGATGGGGCCACTTGGGGATCCCTTTGCTGGTTCTGTTTCCAGAAGGGCAGCTTGGATAACAGATCATATCTGCTAGTTGGTTTGATATTTCTTTCTCCTGAATGGGATATTGAGTCACCAGAATGATGCTGACATACTCACTTTGGACAAGGTTGAATTTGAGTGTCTGGGATACCTGCAACCCACTGTCAGCCCTTGGGCTTGAGCCTCCAGTGTGGACCTATGAACCAGCTCCTACTCAACTGAGTTCAATCGTAGTGCTGTCTTTGGCTACAGAACCTGAGGGCAATGAGGTGGAAGCAGGTATTCTTTTTCCCGTACATCACCACTTGATGGTACCCAGAGGTAGTCACCACATTTCTTCAGCAAGCTCCACACACTCACCAGGAATTGTGCCTATTTCTTCCAAGGGCTTTCAAGCCCTGCTCCACAATGCTAATGCCCTTCTAATTAATGTCTTTTTTTTTTTACCTTTGATTGACATGGTAATGTTGTGCTCTTTCAGGTCAGTTTTAAGCAATGCATAAGGGGGAATAGCTATTTCATGCTCGAATAGGACTTAACTGATCTTGCTCTGCCCCTGGGTCCCTTATCTACCCTCCCAGCTGATGGTGGCATGTGGAGGGCAGGAGTAAAAACCACAAAAATAGGATAGGAAGATGTTTTGTTCTGTGTTTACACTATAAAATTGTGAATGATAAATTTAACATGACCAGAAAATGAATTTTGATTCACATTTTTCTCCATGAATCTTGATCCACATTGTTCTCCATACTTTAGTTGAGATTTGCATTTTTAATCACCTTCCAAGCATGGTATCAGTCTTTCACAGTCATTGGAGGCCAGCATTCATGGGCCTCATGTGTATGATGCAGTGTCTTGAGGAGTAATGTGCCCAGCATTAAATAAGCGGTGTTGGAGAACTGCAGAGACAAGAATAACTAAGCTGGTTTAATACCAACAGGTTCCAAAGAGCCAGGACGTGGCCAGTTATGCCAGCGTGATTACCCTTTATTCATGGAAAAGATATAAAACTAGCCAAGAATGATACATTTGAAATAAAGAAGGAAGAACTGTTTCCTGGAGGTGAATAGGAAGAGATGCTCCCTAGAGACTATGAAGCATCTCATGTGCACTTAGTGAAAATAAACAATTAGGTACGTACCTCTTCTTCTCCCCTTTTCCTAATCTTCAGGAATAAACCATTGAATCTTACATGGAGCCAGGAATTTCATAATACATTTTCAAATCAAGTTGTTTGTATAGAGAAGCCCATCCCCACAAAATATTTGCCCAGGGCCCTGCACATGAAAAGGGCAGTCCTGCTGGAGGGTGATGGAGATTGTTTTCCTCTGAACTGAAAAAGCATTATCATAACTGGAAGCTTGTATTATACATCTCTTAAGTCTAATTATTTCAGTAATAAAAATGTCATTAAAATTAACTCCAAATAACTGTCATTGCATTCAGAAAATATTTTTCCTTAGATTTAAAGTTTTTTTTAAATACAGTTTAATGCATATTTCAGGAAACTGTGAATGTGCAATCATAATATTAATATTTACAGAGACTACTTACCTTCAAATTATACAAAGTTATGGAGGAGATTGTACTGTATTTGGTATACTACAGGTATAAGAATGATTCAATTAATTATTTATAGGTACTAATTATGTAGTAACATAGACCTATAGTCATTATAAGATTTATTTTCAATTTCAAATACAAATTAATAATTGATATTATGCAATGGCATTTATTATTTCAGTTTTGAAAACTTTACCTTATTTGTCTTTTGATAAATACTGTCCTTGATATTTTATTAAAGACATCTCTAGAGGTGTTATAATATCAAAAGAGATGAAAATTTTATTTTCCTTAGTTTTTTTTTCAAGATGGGAGAAGGATAGGACTTCCCAGGTGGTGCAGTGGTTAAGAATCCTCCTGCCAGTGCAGGGGACACGGGTTTGATCCCTGGTCTGGGAAGATCCCACATGCCTCAGAGCAACTAAGCCTGTGCACCACAACTACTGAGCCCATGCTCCTAGAGCCCGTGCTCTGCAACAAGAGAAGCCACCCTAATGAGAAGTGAATGCACCACAACAAAGTGTAGCCCTCGCTCGCCGTAACTAGAGAAAGCCCGCGTGCAGCAATGAAACTCCAACACAGCCAAAAATATAAATAAATAAATAAATTTATAAAAAAGTAAAAAATAAATAAAACATAATAGCAGGGATTTAAAGAAAAAAAAAGATGGAATAAGGATAGAAGAGAAATTGGCTTTCAAAAAAATATAAAATGAATAACAGATTCCAAGTAACACTTGGATTCTAAACACTTCTTTTACCTATTTGAGAAGAAAATATAAATGTGATTCACTTTGGTTCTTTACAAATAATTTTGAATTAGTTGATAGCAAAATGATTTCCTTTTTGGTGATGATTTTTGTTTAGTTTTGTTTTTCTTGTTTCTAAAGTTTCTAAACTTAATCTAAAACAGTTTCTAAAGCTAATCACAGGTAAATTCAAGGCAAATGCACTCCAGAATTTATTCAAGAATTGTCAAAATTGCTGACTTTTTCATCTCAAAAACAAAGTGGAATTACTTTTGTGTGTTTTCCTTGCAACTTTTTATTCACCAACAAAAAAATCAAAAGAGTACAATAGAACCATTCTTTTCTATTTACTGACACATTTACAAAGGCAATTCACCCCAGGTGTGTGTAATGATCTATTCAAAGCATAGATAAATGCAGATGAAGTGCAGACTCCTCTAGAGAAAAGACTGAAAATTTGATCTCCGGGAAAGGCAGAGCAAACAAATAGATGATGGTCTGAAAGATGGTCATAAATAAAGGAATTCAAATCATAGGCTGTCAAATCGTTATTTTCACAAGTTTCAGAGGCAGAAATTGTCAGACTCAGAAGAAAATATGTTAAAATATTGCTATTTATATATAAATAAGGACTTCTCTGATCTTGAAAAAATATAAAGTCTAGTAATAAGGGATGCATATTGTAATTTATACTAGGAATAATTATTATATGAAGTATTATAAAATAGTAACTCAATTATTATCTGAAAATATTAAAACATATCTTCTTTGGGTGAGTGGATCATATATACATATAACTTATATAGATATGTAATTACAATGCTGTGTTTTTCAGTATTTCCTAGATGAAAAGCTATATTATACTGGAATTCACAAGATGGATTGGCAAGCAATCACACTCATTTTCAAGATCAATATTTCCCTTTTTTCTAGTTGTATTTCACTCTTCCTTGACTTATTTATATTCTTAATCGTGATTTTCACCACTTCTTCCTAAAATACATAGGTACTTTCATATTACTTCAGAATTTATTCTTTCATCTTTAAACTTCACATAGTTTCTGTGTTTCTGCTGGTCACATTAAGCCCTGCCTGGCCTTTCATGCCTGATTGATTCTAAGACATTTCATTATTAATTTAATCATAATAATGGTTTTATTCTTTTGGAATTAACTATATGCCAAGCAATCTTTTGAGTGCTTTAGGTATTCATTTCATCATCACAATTTGTCTATTAGATATATACTTTTCACTCCCAGTTACAGATTAGGACATTAAAGCCCAAAGAAACTAAGTCTATCGTCCAAGATTGCACAGCTCGTAGTGGAGATGCCAGGATTCAGACCCAGACAATCTGTTTCCAGGACTCATGGCTTTAACTATAATTGGCACACTGGTCCAGAGAGGTGTCAGGTCTTCTGCTGGCTAATAACCAAGGGGGTTTTTAGTTCTTAGGTGAGGATTCACCCAAGATTTAATCTCTGATATTAAGTAAAGTCACATGGGGTACAGATGGAATCTTTCCAGGGATAGTAGAGGTATTTTCCCCATGATGATAAGCATAAGACTTACATTTCTCTTGTATATAAATAATTACAGTATGTACAGGCTTAATGCAGTCTGTCTTTTTCTTGTATATGCTGCACAGAGTGCCAAAGGAAGCTATGAGTAATGTCCTAGAATTGTAATATTAAATGCCAATTTCCCAAGGCAACATTAAAGCCTGGAGAGAACTTTAGATGTTGGATGGGCCTCTTACTCATGGAAGAACACGTAGGATTGAACAAAACGTCAATTGTGCACTAACATTAGAAACTCCCTCGAACCCACCTCAATATTGAATGTCTTTCAAATATATCCAGGAATTGGGTAACTTTAAGGGAAATTAGCTATCTGGATTTTCTACTTTATAAAATTAGGACAAAAGAAAATCATTTTGACAATGCAATATTTTAACAAAAACAGGGTGGGGAAAACTCATCTAAAGAAAACTATTTCTTTTACCCTGGTAAAAAGATTATGAATAAGTAGGTTAAGATGATTCTGATACAAATGGTCTGAGACCACACATTTGAAAACAGTGTCCTAGAAATGTTTTCACCCATCTCACTTCATTTGATTTTCTTAATAATTCTTGGGAAGGGCCAAATAATTTCCTATCTTATATATGAATATCACTTTCAGAAAATTTACCATAATCTTATAATATAGGATAAGAATTGAGATAAGAATTAGAAGCTAGAACTAATACATTGCCCAATTATTGTATAGCTACAGCCTACCAAACCAAGTATTTGGGCAACTTCCAGGTAAATACCTGCTTTTTTATTTAACAATCTATGTTTTAGTATTATAAAATATTTTATAAATGCAAAAATTTACATTCTGAAAAATTTGTCTCTCTCTCTTGCTTAATCTTTATATATATATCTATGGATAATATTACTTTATATATTTCTGATTATATTGTACACATATATATTCAGATTATATTATACATGTATGTATATAATTCACTAGTTATATGCACATTTGGCTGAGGGGGAAATTTTCTCCTCTACCCCTCTTGAGTTCTTATGGACTAAGAATAAAATTTACACAAGACAGGTTAACAGTAGAAAAAGAAACAAATTTTAATGCGTGTGCATGGAGGTCTCATAAAAATAGGACCTAAGAAGTCACTGAAACAGGCAGCTTTTATACTTTTTAGACAGTGAAACAATATATTTATGAAGAATTGACAAGAAAAAGAAAATTAGGTTTGGGGTGCTCAGTTAGTAAAGAATCTAAACAGGGTTTAGGCTTGGGTAGTAAATTAAAGAAGTAACACGGTTTCTTTAAATAGGCTTTGCGGCCCAAATTCCCTGTCTCTGGCCATAAGGGTGTCCTTTTACCTCCAGATGCAGGCAAGGCAACTTTCACATGAGAGATTTACTTCCCGCTTTCAGGGAGACAGAAAGGTAAGTCAGAATATCCCTCCTGCATTAGATGTTTCTTAAGTAACTTTAATTCAAGATAATCATATGCTGTTGTGGCATATTTCAGGGCAACACATACAAACACACGCATAATTTTTCTAAGTATAAAGTATACTTATTATCTATGCTAATTATATGTGCATATTGTACTTATATGCATATGTGTATAATGTACTCATTTATTACATACATATATATATATATTTTCTGATTATATACATACATATATGTGTGTATGTATACATATATTTGATACACACACACATGCACACAATATTCACCCCTGCAAATATACACCCATATATTGCCATAAATTTCTGATTCATTTTATTGTTACCCACTCACCCACCTAGAACACAATAAGGCATACTTCAGACATATTTACATAGTCCCTACATAAGTAAAAATGTTTGTATTTACTACTGTGTATATCATTGGCAGCATTTTTTTGTAATAGAAAATGATTTGAAGCAAACAATCAATAGGCTGGTCAAATAAAATACAGTATGTACTTTTTTTGGATCACTTGACTGCCTAAGAAGGTAAGCCAATCACTCTTTGAACTAATACAGAATAATCTTCAGATAATTTTATTGAGTGGAAAAGTAGCACATAGAGCAGTATGCTATCAAAAGGATACGTTCTATATGTCTCTAGAATAATCCACTCTCAAAAGTGCACTACTGGTTGACCCTAGGAAGGGAAGTTAGGGACTGGCATTTATAGGTAGGAAGATACATTGTTAACTTGACACTTTTTCAAAACTTTAAAACTCTATTACATATGCATTCCTACCCATTTAGAATAAAAAGCTAAAAAAGACCTAGATTATAAATACAAGAACTTCTAAATTACTAAAATAAAAATCATAATGTTTATAAATCAGTATTTCCAAAACTAGCTTCCTTAGAACACTGGTCCTCAAAGATGTTCTGAGGAGAAAAACAACACAAAAGTGCATAATCGAATATAAGAATACTTCATTTTATTGTATTCCCTGTATTTCTCTTCTCAAATACTATGTTTTTAACAAATTAAAAACTTGTGGTAACCCTGCATTGAGCAAGTCTATCGGCTCCATTTTTTCCAGCAGCATTTGCTAACTTTGTGTCGCTGTATCACATTTTGGTAATTATCACAATATTTCAAATTTTTTGGTTATCATTACATTTGTTATGGTAATCTGTGATCAGTGATCTTTGCTGTTACAGTTGCAAAAAGATTATGTCTCATTGAAGGCTCAGATGTTAGTTAGCATTTTTAGCAATATAGTATTTTTAAACTAAGTATGTACATTGTTCTTTGAACATAGTACTATTGCAGATGTCATAGACTATACTGTAGCGTAAACATAACTTTTATATGCACCGGGAAACCAAAAACTTCACGTGACTCATTTTATTGCGATATTCACTTTATCGCGGTGGTCTGGAACTGAACATGCAACATTTCCGAGGTCTGCCTGTTCGTATAGAAATGCAAATAAGACATCCACCTCTTATTATTATGACCTTTGCATCTTAGAGGTTATAATTAATCATTCCAAGGAGGAACTTCTTTAACTCTTTCCATCCATAATTTAAAAAATGCATTTGGCTTTTTTTATTGAAACATAATTGATATTTAACTTTTTATTAGTTTTGGGTGTACAGCATAATGATTTGATATATAAATAGATAATGAAATGATTCATGCAGTGAGGTTAGTTAATTTGCATTTTACTTAAAGTTGAAAAGCTTTTGACTTCTTAGTCCTTTTTTACAGAATAGCTTTTAACAGCCAAAGGTACCAGTTTTAACAGAGCTGGTACTACTGTGACTATTTTTATTTAATTAAAAAACATGGGAACAGGGGCTTCCCTGGTAGCACAGTGGTTAAGAATCTCCCTGCCAATGCAGGTGACACAGGTTCAAGCCCTGGTCAGGGAAGATCCCACATGCTGCGGAGCAACTAAGCTCAGCAACTACTGAGCCTGCACTCTAGAGCCCGTGAGCCACAACTAATGAGCCCATGGTCTGCAACTACTGAAGCCTGTGTGCCTAGAGCCTGTGCTTCACAACAAGAGAAGCCACCACAATGAGAATCCTGAACACCACAAGGAAGAGTAGCCCCTGCACACCACAAGGAAGAGTAGCCCCTGCACACCACAAAGAAGAGTAGCCACTGCTCACAACTACAGAAAGCCCCCGCACAGCAATGAAGACCCAACGTAGCCCATAAATAAAAAAAAAAAAAAAGAAAGAAAAAAAAAAAAAAAAACATGTGAACAGTAATGAATTGTTCTGTGGGGTAATAGATGACATGTTGAAGTCATGATTGATAAGACTCATGAAACCAAGATATCCTCTTAAGAAAGAGTAGCAGGGACAATCTCCACACAAGGCGGGAAAACACCCCCTGTTATATTGGGATGTTGATGATGTGCTGTCATATCAAAAGGGTTTAGGTCAGTATGCAATCCAGAAAACAAAGCCAGCACCGCAGAGTTCCCAAGTTTTACCCATTCAGTCTGTTTAGAAGGAAATGGTATTTTCTGATTTTGACCCACCTATAAAAACTTTCAGGGACTTCCCTGGTGGTCCAGTGGTTAAGACTCCATGCTCCCAATACAGGGGGCCTGGGTTCATTCCCTGGTCAGGGAACTAGATCCCTCATGCTGAGACCAAGAGCCTGTACACCACAATGAAGATCTTGTGTGCCACAACTAATACCCGGCACAGCCAAATAAATAAATAAATAAATTTTAAAAAAAGGACTTCCCTGGTGGCTCAGTGGTTAAGAATCTGCCTGCCAATGCAGGGGACATGGGTTCAATCCCTGGGCCAGGGAGATCCCACATGTCTCGGAGCAACTAAGCCCGTGCACCACAACAATTAAGCCTGTACTCTAGAGCCCACATGCCACAACTACTGAGCCCTCACACTGCAACTACTGAAGCCCACGAGCCTAGAGCCCGTGCTCTGCAACAAGAGAAGCCACCGCACTGAGAAGCCTGTGCACCGCAACAAAGAGTAGCTCCTGCTCACCATAGGTAGAGAAAAGCCCACGCGCAGCAACAAAGACCCAAAAGCAGCCAAATAATAATAATGATAAAGACAATAATAATAATCCAACTTAATTTTTAAAAATCTTAAAAATAAAAAAACTTTCCAAACAGATTCATCTGTTGGGTGATATTATCCTGATGAAATAGGTCTTAAGAGCGTCCAGTTGCCTTTAATTCCTTGCTCATTAGCCACCTTCTAATATATTGCTTGCTTTCTTCAATATGCTCTTACCTACCAAGAGTATATACCTTTTTCAGAGGAAGGAAACTAGCTTTCAAGCATTTCTTTGTTAATTGATCAGAATACATAAGTAAGCAAAGCTATTTTCGTGTTTGAGATTTTTCTGAAAAGCAGAAGTGAAAAATGCACTTCAAAACAACTACAAAAATATATGAAACTAAACAGTCATACAACATCTCTGGATGTCAATTTTATGGTAAAACATAGTTTCTGATCACTTATGAAAGTTTTTATATATAATCGATGGAAGAAAAAAGTTACACTAAACAGAAAAGTTATGTAGTAATCCATTCCCTGAGAGAGGTTAGTAGGGAAATTCACTTGGTCTGAAACGTTCTAAAATATTTGGGAACTGAAAATTTTTGAATTATTATGATTTAAGTTTCCAAGTTTTGTATTCAGTAATTATATAAAGTAATTCTCAGTCTTCATTAATTTTGGTTTTATTCCCCCATTATAAACATCTGTAGTTCTGAAATATCCATGGTTTGCTACAAAGTCATGTTTATTTGCTATCTAAATAGAAATACAATAATGCCCTGTTTTACTTGATATTATTTAGCTGATAGCAATTAAGATACATCTAGGAAGAAAAGAGCCACATTTTGAAGCCTCTAAATTTTTGATAAGCAAATTCTAAACTTGCTTTTCCACTTTTTATGTAAATTATTTCATTGTTATTGATTTTATTATGTTTTCACCTCTTAGTCATTTGGTTCAAATACAGCAAGGGAGAAAAATAAGGTGATTGGGAAGAAACACATTTCCTAATCACAATTAGAGTTTTGTGGAGAGGGGAAAATAAGAGAAAATTAAGTTTTCTGAGCCAAGTGCATTTACCATTTAATGGAACAGCATTCAGTTCTTCCTTACCAAGTACTGACTTTAAACCATGAAAATATTGTTTCTCTGAAAACAAAATTCATCATGAAATCCAAAGTGCTCTGCAGGGAACAAGACAATCAGAGAAGCAGCAAGAATACATTTTATACAAGAAAGTGGTAAATTAATCCACATTTTGTAGTATTCTAGTCAACAGGACACCAAGAAATTTGAACTCTCAGGCAATGGCAGCTCAAAATGATCAGAAACAGAGAAAACTCTGAGATTTCCTGCAAAGAACTTTTAAGTAAGATGTAGTCTTTTCAACTTTAAGCAAGCCAAAAATATCCAATTATATTGCAGTCATCATTTGCCATCATAGAATAGTTTTGAGAGAGGACAACGGAAGAGAGAATTATAATTATATCTAAACGTATATAGACATATACTCGTATAAGCCATTAGGAATCATATCTGAATATTGGGGCAATCCACCCTCAAATTGGATTTTAGATTGGAAATCAAGTCATTCTCAGAGGAAAAGAACAATCATTTATTGAGAGAAGTATTAGTTAAGTCAATTGGGAACAGGGTTACAATATCCCCCTGCAGTATGAGTGGCAGATTCTAAGATATATATAAAAACAAATCCAGTCTTTGCCTCTAGGTAGTTTTGTGACTGAGTTACTTAGTCTCTCTGAGCCCCACACTTTTTTAAAAAATGGGCTGAACGTCTATAATGTGAGATTTTTTAAGTATAAAGTGTGTAATAGGGCACTTAGATTTTTAGAAAGTACAGTAATTCAATTAATTCTTGTTTTTAATACACACAATTATAGGTATAATTTCCTTCTAAGTATAATTTTGGTTCCATATCACTTGCTTTTATATATGATTATTTGATTTAGATCTATATATTACATAATGGTATATAATTTCTTTACATAACTTTACATTGTCATATGCAATGATCAGTTCTAACTTAAAATCAATGTTTGACAAAAGTGATTCCTCTCATTGGTTTTATGGTTTTATTTTAACTTTTTTTTTTTTTCTTAAGTGTGTATTGTATTGTGGTCTGACTTCCAGTGCTGTGGTTGATAAATTTGTTATGTATTTAATTGCCTTTCACTTGTAAGTAATCGGTCTTTTTCTCTGTGGTGGCTGTTAATATCAATTGGGTAGAAAAATAGAAAAGTTTTCAGTGGGCATCAATGTAAGTTATGGAAAAGTTTTGCTTGATGGTCTAAACAATCACATAACTTTTTTAACTAGTAAGCATTTCAAGGGTTAGTTTCAAACATTTGGTTTACATATAAGTTTACGGGAACATATACTGCACAAAATGAAGAAAAATTGTGTGCTTAATATTGCCATTTCTTGAAATGATTAAACTTAGATGATGAAACAGAGACAATTTTTAGAATAAAAAATCATGGACCTAAAGTCTGTCATACAGAGTGAAGTCAGAAAGAGAAAAACAAATACCATATGCTTATCCGTATATATGGAATCTAGAAAAATGGTACTGATATACCCAGTGGCAGAGCAAGAATAGAGACACAGACATAGAGAGAACGGACTTGAGGACACTGAGGGGAAGGGGAGGCTGGGACATAGTGAGAGAGTAGCATTGACATAGATACACTACCAACTGTAAAATAGATAGCTAGTGGAAAGCTGCTGCAGAGCACACAAAGATCAGCTCGGTGCTTTGTGACAACCTAAAGTGGTGGGATAGGGATAGTGGGAGGGAGGCTCAAAAGGGAGGGGATATGGGGATATATTTATACATCATATGGCTGATTCACTTTGTTGTACAGCAGAAACTAACACAACATTGTAGAGCAATTATACTCCAATAAAGATTTAAAAATAATAAGTCAACTATACTTCAATTTTAAAAAGAAATAAATGCTTGTATTACAAACAAAAAAAAAGTAAATTGAAAGACTAAAACACACAAGCAATTGGAAGAGATAAGTAAATATTTGATATGGCCTGAGCTAAAATGTAAATATAAATTTTTATTTGTACAGAGCTGTGTCCCCAAAAAACAATGTTAACAAGAAAAGCAATAAAAATGATAAATACTGACATTAGCTGAATGCTTAACAGTAACATACAATGTGAATGACATCTCTGAAACTGTACAATAGGACATTCCTGCTGACTATTTATAAAACACTATGGTAAGTGCAACGCATATATTATTTGATTGAATAATTAAAATGCTGAGAAGATAAGTATTTTTATTATCCTCATGTTCGAGATGAGCAATATGAGGGGTAGTTTAAGCAATTTATTTAATGTTCCAGAATTAGTAAGTGAAAAAGGCAGATTTCAGTTACATCAATAATGATTCAATTTCAGTAAACTGCTGTATTATACCACTTTCATAAGCCCAAGGTAGTAATTTCCTTAGCAAACTATTAATTCTGTGTATAAAATATATAGAAAACTGAACCAAATTTTAAAATCAAATTGAACACCAAAGCAATTAGAATAGAAATCGTACAACTAAATCCTTTAAAATCTTGTCTTTCAAATATTGCTACTGAGGAAATCCGTAGGCAGACGTGAATAAATTTGTACACTGAATTTTAAAACATAACCCCAAATGGACTCCAGAATATACATTTTTGAAAACATGTTTTCTGAAAAGGAACACAATTTCAGAATCTTTTTTTGACCTTGATGAACCAACAGAGATGGTATCTGTAAAGACTGAAACAAATCTTCAGCTACTTCTTCTTTTATTAGTTGTCCCCCACTTTTTGCACACTCAGGGTAGATATATTTCCTTCCAGCTCTTACTAAGTATATTTTGAAAAGCCTTATTTCTTTGGGATGAATTTGAAGCAAATCCATTGTTTTCCATCTTTAGGATTTTAGAGATGAGCTATCAACTGAAAGAACACAATATAACTATCATTGCTAAGACAGTACACAACAAAAAATATGCTTGTCCAAGGTGCTTAAATAAAAAGAGAAACCCCTGTTGCTGGCCTGCTAATATTTAGGCAGTCATAGTGCATTCAAAAGAAACTTTGGGCCTAGAAATAATTCAAAACATTACTCCTTTGGTTTAGTTTGAGGTTGAAAGTGAATATGAGAGGTGAAAGTAGTCTAATAATTCAATTTAGAAACATGAAAGCAAATATTAAAGAATATTTGCAACAATTGTATAAGTACAATTTCTAAAACTAAATGTATATTCTATTCACATATTAGAGCCATTTTTGAAAGGTTATAGATATACTTCTGTATTTACTGGTAATAAACAAACACTGAAAAAAATACGGAAATCTTTCCCAAAATAAGTGAATAATATAGTATGAATAATCTAATAAATAGGTATATTAGATAGCAAACAATCAGTCATCAACTTATAAGTTTTTGTAATAGGATATGTCACTTTGGATGTAGTGGGTGATAACTGAGCAGATAAGATGAATTTTTGTAGAAATGACGTACTAGGACAAAATGTTGGCCATCACCTTTAATATAATATGTCATTAGCATTGAGTGTTAGTTATCACCCAGTATCTGTTCTTTCATTCTTCCAACTTTTTGTTTGGCACACAATTTCCTAAAATAACAAACATAAATTCCAATCCCTTTTGAGTCTAGGTACAACCAGGATAGTGTAAACATACAAATATACAAAACCTCTCATTTTTCAGAAGTCTAATAGAGTGACTTTCTGCTAGAATTTATAATTTATGCTTTTCAGTTTAATATTGTCGCTCTTGCTTTTTCCCCCCAGTTTGCTGAGTCCTAGAATAAATTTGAGGTTTGGTGGGGGGAGTCAAGGGGAAGGGGAACAAGTGTTCAGACCCTGAAGCAGAAAAGTGCCACCTGGAATGTTCAAGAAATAGCACAGAAGTCAGCGTAACTGGAGCAGAATGATCTGGCAAAGAGAGATAAAGTGTGAGATTAGAACACTGCAAGGGCCCTTAGGACCATTGTAAAGGATTTCATGCTGAGACAGAAAGCCATTGGAGGGCTCTAAGCAGAGGGATGAACTATTCTAAATTACTTTAAACAAACAAACAAAAAGAGGAATAAGTATTCATTTGAAGACTGCTGTAGAATTCTAGTTATCAGACTCTAATTTTCAAAAAATTTTAATTGTGGTTAAAATACATATAACATAAAAATGACCATCTTTATCATTTTTAAGTGGACAGTTCAGTAAAGTACATTTACATTGTTGAGCAGCCAATCTGCAGAACTTTTCCATCTTGCTAAATTGAAACTCTGTATCTATTAAACAATAATCCCTTGTTCCCCCAACCCTCCCAGCTCCTGGCAACTCCCCATTCTACTTTCAGTCTCTTCAGTATGACTACTTCAGTTACCTCATACAGGTAGAATCATTCAGTGTTTCTCTTTTTGTGATTGGCTTCTTTCACATTTTGTTTATTCCACATTTTGTGGTATCCATTCATCCATCAATAAATATTTGGGGTGCATCCACCTTCTATGTGAATGTCATTCTATGAATATGGGTGTCCAGATATTTCTTTGAGACCCAGCTTTCAACTATTTTGGATACATATCCGGAAACGAAGCTGCTGGATCATATGGAAATTCTATTTTTAATTTTTTTAAGGAACTGTCATACTATTTTTCATAGTGGCTGCACCATTTTTACATTCCATCCAACAGTGCACAAGAGTTCTAATTTCTCTATATCATCAACAACATTTGTTATTTTCTGGTTTTCTAATTTTGCTTTTTTGTTTGTTTTCTGGGTTGGATTTTTTGTTGTTGTTGTTATTTGTCTTTTTTTGTTTTTGTTTTGTTTTACTAAGTAGCTGTTTTAATGGGTGTGATGAATTACTTTTTAACAGGATTACTCTGGCTGTTCTCGGGGGAAGAAGAGGCAAGGAAAGAAGAAATGTGTTTATTTCATAATCCATTTACACACACACACACAGAGAACTAAAAGAAAATAATAAATACCCTTTCTATATGAAGTTTGCTTTAATTTATTTTATGTTATTCTAGTTTATTGTATTTTGTTTTAAAAGAATTCGAAACAATTTTTTGACCTACCAATTGATCTCCACCACTGCTGTAAAATTACTGTGTAGCCTTTGAGAGAATCAATTCTAGAGACTGATAGCTGATATTGACTTTGGGTTTTTCCACTTAAAGATATGTATACTTCATCAAGTTATTTAATCTTGTTGTGCATCAGTTTCCTCATCTGTAAAGCAAGAATAATAATAGTCCTTGCCTCATAGAGATTTTTTAAGGGTTAATTAGTTAATATAGGAAATCACAGAACATTGTTTAGCATATAAGAACATATTTAGTGGTTGTTTTATCTATAAGTTATTAGTAGTAGTAGTGTGAACATTATTGTTTACCTTTGGAAAAATATTCAGAAACTTAAATACTGGTGGAGGAAGTACAATGATTATAAACATGAGAACTATAGTGGAGATATGACAATAAAGACTAAGACACTGATATTGTGACCTTCATAACTCATTGCTATGTAAAACACTGGGCTGGGTCTAATGATATAGCAAAACAAAATATGTATAAGAGTCATTATTGCCAGTAGACACCAATTAATTACTCTTGATATAGATATAATCATTAATTTAGGACAGTAAATCAATCAGCCTTTCAAATGTAGCTCTGACACTTAGATATTAGAGTTTTAATTCCAGTAAACACTTACAGCATGTCCACATTAAAATTAATTTTATAATTTAGAATATCATTATTAAGATTAAAGACAAAGTAGCAATGAAGTGGGTGTGCGTGTATACATGTCTATATACATATGCCTATATATTTTAAACAATTTTTACATGTATATTTACATACATATATATTTTTTGAACACATGGCTATGCAACAGTGCTTCTTTGAAAGATTGATGAGAATTAACTTTTTTAATTATAAAAAAATAGTACTTAATAGAAATTCCTAATATTTAATTAACTGGTACACTTTAGGTATAAAGTGTTTTATCTTGTCACACTGCTTTGTACTCAGGAGAGTTTCTAAATCAGAAGCTTTCCAGACGAATGTTAATGAATAGGCAATTCTATTGAAATCTTTGTCTTACAATTTGATACAAACACCTCTAAACACTTTCATCCTTGATTTAGTAACAAAATAATTTTAATTTGCATATTATAATGAGTTTCTTTCTGTTTCTTATTTACAAAAGTCACAGCAGTTTTTAACAATAAATGCTGTTTAATTAATTTATAACATCCTATACTATTATATTTCAGCCGCCTTGGAGCAACAAAGTTAGTAAATAGTATTGGAAAAGAAAACTAAGGAGAGGTGTGGCAGTGTTTTGATATGTCAGCTTGGCTAATGAAACACAAATCTAAGTATTGCTGGGAAGATATTTTGCAGATTAAAGTCCGTAATCAATTGACCTAATAAGAGAAATATTCTAAATAAGCAATTCTAGATAATTTGGGTGGGCCTGGTTCAATTAGTTGAAAGACTTTTTTAGTTGGGCTGATTCTTCCCTGATGAAGATGAAATTCTACCTGTGGACAGCAGCTTTGACCTGCACTCAAGAGTTCTAGTCAGCCCTTCCTGATGACATGCTTTATGGATTTCAGACTCACCTAGCCAGCCCCCACAATTGCGTTAGCCAATTCCTTGAAATAAATCTCTCAATATATATCTCCTACTGATTCTACCTCTCAGGTTGAACTCTGACTGATAGAGGATTACTTGTTACTTGCTTTGCCATATATTAAAGGCCCTTTTAAAGTTACAGGTATCAGAATAATGTGTTACCAGTACAAGAATCAATAGATGGTTCCATGGAGGAGAGTAAATGATACTATCAAGGCAAGACATGAAAAAGTGGTATTCTAAATCAGTGGAACTTGTAAGGAAATACAACAAAATACTATTTTTTAGCTGTCAGAAATATTTTAAAATGCTATAAAATCATGTTACCATATAAAAGGAATAGAAATAATTGCAATAGGAAAATGTTCTCAATTTTATTATTTTTATTTTTATCATTTTAAAAAATTTAGTAGAGAAAAAATTTCTTCACTGAAAGTCTTATAAAAAACCCACTGGGAATAATAAAATTCAGCTATTTTTGTTGAAGCCAATTTGGCATCCCTCAAAACCTACCCTACCACTTGGTCCCTGAGAAGATGCCAGTGAAACCTCATCTTCATCTAAAACAGTTGGACAGGCAATGAAAAGTGACTATAGGTTAATAAAGCTGTGTTGCCTGTCCTTCTTTACATCTTCACTTTCTCTAGATATTTATATTCTGCCAACAATTCTTTACTTTGAGAGAAAGTGTTGAGATATTCATTTGTCTTTCTTCTTCCCTCTTATTCCATCTATGTCATTTAAAATGAACACTAACCTTGTATTGAGCTCAAATCTCCGAGTCCTTTCAGTTAATAAACATACCACCCTCTTCCACCCAACTATTTTTTTCTCAACAGTAATTTTGTAAACAATAGTTGTTTATAGAAGAAAAAAATTATCTGGGTGATCGTTTTTGTAAGATTAGCCTTACACACTAACAAGTTAGTTAGCTGACTTGCTATGTGTGGTCCAAATATTAGCAATTAAACAACACTTAAGAAAACAATGTGGTTCACCTTCGTACAAAGATCATTCCAAATAATTGTGTGACTAGTTTTAGAATAGAAGTTGAAGAATACATATTTCAGACCATTAAGTTAATATCTAAACTCACAGAAAATGACAATTCAGAATTCTCAAATATTAAGTTTTTATTAAGTTTGAAACTTATGTCAAAAAGAATATATGTATACACCTAAAGCTTCATAAAATATTTTCATATCTGATAGTTATTAACATTAAACCTAATAATTAAGTATATGAAATGCAGATAATATTTAAAATACAATCTTTATCAGGAATTTCCTTTATATATTAGTATGCACTGTCTAATATATAAAGGAAATGTATTTATTTATGGGCTACATTTTCTAGAATACAAAGGCATATGCTATCACTCATTACTTCCTTATCTTGTTTTCTGCCTTTTTTGTTTTTTCTGGTAACTTAAATCTATAAACATATTAAAAGAGGTTCACCGAGAGGAAGAAGACATAGTGTTCATTGGGGAAAGGAACAGTCAGAACTTCCACCAGGGTTTTCAATGCCAAGGCATGAAGAAGAGGGTGAGCTGACATGGATACATGTCGGGCAATCCTTGTTATTGGATTTCAGTCAGGACTGGAGATCTCTCACTGTCAGAAATCATTTCTGCCCTGCATCCTATCCAACTGCCCATAATATGATATATTGTAGGCATACCACTCAAGACAAGGGGAAACCACTCCATGTGGACAGTTTCCAAACATTTGGTATTTAATGACTAGGGTGTTATGGGAGAAGTGAGAGACTTGAATAAAGAAGGATAAACATAAACAATTTTCCCAAAGGAGGAAATATCCACCACAGTGGAAAATGGGGATAAAAAAGCTCTACTGTGTAATTCTGTGAGAGCCACGCGAGGCTGCTCACTGGTCTCTGAGGAAAACACAATTTTTAAAATGGTGTTGGTACCTCCATTTACAATTCCTTCTAAGTTTTCTAGAACTTAATCCTTCAATGTGTTATTTTCTATTCCATCCTTGTTTTTAATTTAAAAATGTTAATGTGAGGGTTTTGAAGGAAATGTGATTTATAAATCTTATAAATATTCATGTAATTCACAGCCCAGGATATACATGACATTGATTTGAGATGATTAAATACTTTTCATCATTAAGCGCTCCAAAGAACAAATTCCACGGAAATAAAGCTCTCATATTAAATAGTGTATTAAACAACACAATAATAATTAAGCCCTCTGTATTCAAAACAGTAAGTTGTTAGTAGGTACATTAGATAAAATTATTACACACTATTCTTGACGTTAGATTCATAATCAAATTATTTTGTCTTTTGAATTCCCACAATAAAAACTTATGAAATTTATTGGTTCTTGAAAGGTAAGAGCCTATATAACAGAACCATTTTATTCTCACATGTACATTTCAAAGGCAATTTTAAAAAAGGTTTTATTTCAATTACTATTCTATTTTAAAATACTTTAAGGATTTATTTAGAAGTTATCTGTTTTCTAATTGGTAGACAAAATCTGATGCAGCTTGCCTTTCTCACTAGAAAATACCTTTTTTTTATTTTTTGAAAAAATATCGATTTTTAAGAATTTAAGTGCAAAGATCCTGTTTCTTCCTTGGGGTTGGCTCTGACTCCACCCCTTTTTTCATAGAAGACATGGAAAATAGAGTTCATACTCTTTACTTCCACCCTATTAACCTTTCAGACACCCAACATTTCTTGAACGGCTACCCTATAGGAATACAGGGTTGCATTAGATATGTTACTCACCTTATGTGTAAGGAAACGATAACAATATACTCCCATAGATGTTATTAGAGTCATAGTTAGTATTACTCACCAGTATCTGACTTTTACTCCACTCCATTGCAGACCAAGCTCATATAATGATCTCAAACATTTTACAATTAATAGAATCCAATGGTATCTTCTCAATCTTCTCCCTTCTAGGTTTTCTATAGCATTTGACAAGTATCAACACTAAGGTTCAGCGTTTAAGATGAGTAGCATGGATGGAAAGTTTCATCATTCTCCCTTTAAAAGAATCCCTGTAATAATAACACTTTGTCCTCCAAAATTAAACAAGCTTGCTCCCATCTCCAAATCCTCTGCCTCTTGTGTCCTGTGACCTCTTTTTCTCTTGTGTGTTCATGATGTGACTCTTGCTCATGATTTTCACGCTGATGTGTGAATTCCTAAGTCCTTCCTCTTTGGTCAGTCTTTGTCCGTGTCTGTTGCTGTACCATTTCTTTGAATGCTGCTGACACAAATGTCTCCATCTCCTCTGATCAATCTCACTGCATGAGTTCAAGGTTCACTTTACGTTGACTTCTTGATCTACATCTCTAGCCATAACTTCTCCCTTATACATTCTAAATATGTTTTTCCAATTGTCTGCAATTTGTTTCACCCTGAAAGGTTTTGCAATCATTTCAATGTTAAGTCAAAATTAAAGGTATTTCTTCCACATTATAAATTCATGATGCATTCTATGTTGTGGCTTTGAGCAAGTTAATTAAACTGTTCCTAGGTTTCTTCATCCCCATTTAATTTGAGGAAATAGGAATATCCTCACAGTCCGGCCATTTTTAAAGGTTGATTCTCATATTTCTCCCTTAGACTCATTCTTAGTTTCAGCTCAGTTTTCTGAAGACAGAGCAGGGTAGGAAAGACTTAAGAACAAATATAGAGGAGAAACTGATGATATCTACATTTTTTTTCTTGGCCAAAACTGTCAGTTTTTTTTTTTTTATACCTCATTTTCAACAGTAACATATAACACGACTAAAATCTGACTTGAGGTTTTTAACAGAGATTTCATAAAACAGCTTCATGTATAATATGCTCCATTCTGTTAAACATGTATTTTTTTCTAGCTTACATGCAATAAGGACTAGGAAAATAGAATAACTAAGAAATGGAGATATTGATAGCCTATTCTCAAAGAATTTGCAGAAATGGATGCAGAGGAAATACCACAGTTTTCCTGGGAGAAATGGCTGCTAAAGAGTCAAAGAAACTTTGAGAAATAAAATAGCTTTGATTTCATAAGTCAAATTAGAAACTCCCTGACATATTTATTTATTCATTTGTTTTAAAACAACATTTGTTAAATAACACGTTTCAGGAAGATAAAGCATCTGTAACTAACAGACGGACAAGTGCAAATTTTAGGGTAAAACTCATTAAGTGCTTTATTAATAGGCTGGTATTTAGAACTGCTGTACAGGAATGCTAGGCTTTCCCACTGCTCGCTCTGTATTTGGGGATATGAAGGAACATCATGGGCCAGAAAGAAGAGTGGAGTAGAAACTAGAAGTTTTCTCTTTAGGGTAGCAGATACATACAAAGGGTCAAACATCACACATTTGACTAGGGAGAAGTTATCAGCTCATTCTCAGATTATCACCTGAAAAGAAAGAATTCAATAGCAATTATGAGACCGTTAAGGTACATCAGTAGGGATTTATTTTGGAAAACAGAAGAATGCTAAAATAAAAATTCATCTTCTCAGTCCAATTAAAGGGAAAATAAAAGTGAAAGATAAAGTGTTGAAATAGCACATTAAGAAAAGAAAAGCTTAAATACATAATTAAAAAGAAAATCTACAACTAAGGGTTTGAAACTCTATGAAGACTACCTTATTGAAAATTGATTCAGTGATGTTGAGGAAATATCTAAGAAAACCATTTGGAATTCAGATTGAAATATGAGCAATGAAGAGATAACAAATAATAAGAAAGAATAAAAATTCAACATAAATACAACTGAATTTCCTTAAGGGGGTAGGAGTAATGGCTTAGAAATAAAAACTGAAGAAATAATAGAAGAATATTTTCCTGTGATGAAGAAAAATTAGAAACTATATAATGAAAGAACTCATTACACACCTAGAGACCAAAAATGTCCAAACTGCCCCAGACAGTTGTTGCTACACACATATAGTCCCAAGTCCCAATGGCATACATCAGTAAGAAATGTTTTCTTATGCTCCCGCAGATCCATTGGTTCAGCTCTATAATCTCAGCTGGGGTTACTCACAAGTCTGGGACTCAGATAGGAGATGACTGATAGAGGCAGGACTTGGAAGGATGACTCTGCTTCAGGCTGCAGACCTGTCCATCTGGTATCTGCTCCACATCCTGTTCTGAGACCCAGACTGAAGGGCAGCAGTTCCTGGGCTAGCGCTTCTCATGGCAATAGCAAATGCACAAAAGGCCAACCCGAACATACAAGGACACACCAAAGCCCTGCTTGCGTCACACCACTTAGTCCATCCTCCAAAGAAAATCACATGGCTGAGGTACTTCAGGGAAATGTAAGCAAATCAGGCCTATCTAGTGAAGCCATAAATAACTGCTATTTCTCATGGGAATTCTTTGAGAAATGTTTTTAAAAAGTTAGTAGCAACTAGAAGAGGATGCTTACTTTCTTCTCTGCTGTGATGAGAGACATGCAGTCATGTATTCATGGATCCATTTAATAACTCTATCAAGTTATTGTTTATACAGTTCCTTTATAATCCTATTTCTAAATTAAATGTAATCTACAAATCATTTACAAAGAATACAGTTCGAATTTTGTCCTCATTGTACAAGAGGAAAAAACTTCAGTGCCGTAGTTTTTTTTTATTCTAATAACATACCATTTCTCCTTTTCCTGGTGATTCATTTATTTCTAAATATAAAAGTACACAGTTTTACTTTGGTGAGCTTTAGAAGTATATCACCTCTATAATTCATCACTCATTTTAGTCAAATCACTCACAAAGTAATAAGCCTAAAGACTTCTTTTCTGGCTTTCACAAATTCTAAAGAAGGTTGACCTGCTAACAAAATACCATTTATGTAACAATCCCTGGGACTCTTGTGAGTCCTTCTAATAAATTAAAATTCAATGGCATTACAAAATGAAAAATATTATTGGCAAAAAACATGTTAAGGATTCCAAATGTGAGATTGTGTGTGAGCCTGTATGTGTGTGTATGGTGTGTATGTGTATGTGTGCGTGTTGCATTTGCTTACAATAATTATTGGGGATGGGTAGACAATTTTATATTTTTTAAAAAGTAATAACTTATGGGAAGTATGGGTCAGAAGAAGAGAGGTAGGAAAATAGACACTTTTGGAGAGAAATCTGACAATGCATAGTATAATTATGTATGAATTGTTTTTATTTAAATATGGCACTATAAAATTGAAAAAGACATGCAGGTGAGAGATGGCTGGCTTTTATTGATCATAAATAAAATGTATTATGTTAAATAAGTAAAATTATTATATTCTAAAATAAAGATTATTCCCAATAACTCTTACTGTAGCCACTCTTTGTAAGTACAACACATAGAAAGAAACATTTGCAAATGGAATAAATAATAATTAAGGCCAAAAGAGAAGTTCTCTTATGAACTCTGAATTGGAGGAAATATTAAGGTGGATAATAAAATTGTAGGTAAAGGGCTTGGATAGTAAATAAAATAACTGACTGAACCTAAATGCACAGGAGAAACTTGAACATGATATATTCTGGTCATTTCTGTAAATACCAGTTCTTGTTCTATTTATCAGTTTCATTTTTATATTTAATTATATTTTATTTTTAATCTAACAATTATTTTGTCTCACTTTATTATCCCCTTCATTCTTACTCTGGGCACACCTGTCTTTATATTCTTTTAGTATTTCTCTAATGTTTTGATATATGGCTGTGGTGCACATTGTTATAAAATACACAAATATTTATAAACTATGTATGTAGTTTTTGTGTATTTTTAAAAAGTTACTTATGGTATTGAGCTATTGACAATTTTTAGCATTTTAAGCTCAATATTATATTTTTAATCAACATTAGCACTCCTTTGAAACATCTTCTACGTTTTAGTCACTTATATCCTAGCAGTAGTGTTATGAGTTAAACTGTGTCACCCAAAAGAAGATACATTGAAGTCCTGAACCTTAAAATGTGACTTCATTTGGAAATATGGTTTTTGCAGATTTAAACATGGTAAAATGAGATTATTAGGGTGGGCTCTAATCAAACATGTTTTATATCTTTATGGAAGGGGGTGTTTGGACCCAGATACACACATGGGTATAACATTTTATGAAGATGAAGCAAGATTCAAAAGATGTTTCTACAAAGCCAAGGAATGAGATAGATTACCAGCAACCACCAGACCTAGAAAAGAGGCATGGGACAGGTACCCCCTCACAGCCATCAGAAGGAAGCCACCCTGTGGACACCCTGGTTTGGGACTTCCAGCCTCCGGAACTGCGAGACAATACATTTCTGTTATGTAAGCCACCCAATTTGTGGCTTACTTGGTTATAGCAACCCTAGCAAACTAGTACAGGTAGCCATTTAGACTGTCCACTGACCCCACTATGATAAATAATATTTTGATAAATGTTCATGTATGTCCCTCTAGGGATGTGTGATATCTTTTTCTGAGTAATATGTCATAGAATAGGATGATAGCTGTATTGTATGGTATATACATGATTAATTTCACTAAATACTGCCAGATTTTTCTCCAGAAGTGTTCTACCAGTTTATACTTCCACTACAGTGCAGTAAAAGCACCTATGGCTCTGCTTCCTAAGGATTTTTTAGATTTGTCAGTCTTTTACCATATGCTTTTAATCTGCACTGAGTTTCCCCCTTTCTGGGAATTACCTATTCATAACATTGAGTCCTTTTCTAATTGAAGAGTAGGATGATTCTTTCTTTTAACATTTAGAAACTGCATTCATTGGAAGTACTTTCTCCCACTCTTTTGCTCTTTTTAATGTTGTATCTCGTTTTTTGATGAATGGAAAGTTTTTCCTTTAGAAAAAATTCATTAATTTTCTCCCTGATGGCTTATGCATAAAAATATATAGTTTAAGACTTTTCTGTTTACCATGAAATCACATCACTATTTCCTCCTACCTCTCAAATTTGCATCAAAAATTTTAAGGTTTGCTTTACACATTAAAGGCTCTGATTCACAGGGAATTGATTTTTCTGGATGGTATGAGGTAAAAACAACATTTATTTTCCCATGTTTCAGAAACATTTATTGTCTGATATGCAGTGCCAGCTGTCACACATCATACCTCCATAAATTCATATTTCTATTTCTAGGCTCTTGATTATCCCATTCATCTATTTTTCTATCCATAGACCAATGTCACATAGATGTAAGTACATTTAATCTATAATAACATATGGTAAAACCATATCTTTAGCATTCCACATAGATTGAGAAAACAATTCAATTTTAAAAAGTGTTTATTGGAATTGTAAATTTATTTCAGAAAAACCAATATAATGGAAGAACCTCAAAATCTGTTGTCAAAATAAGGACATGTTTAGAAAAACACCTACATTTGTGATATGTCTTTTAATGTTTTGAACAAATGAATAAGAAAACTTTTTTGTGATATTTGAAAATGGTATGCTCTATGCCTTGGAGAGCTGGAGAGTTGCTTAGATAACCTTAGGTATATAAACACATTGGGTTTTAGACAATGACATTTTTCTTAAGAAACGCTCTGGTACACTTCTACTTTGTAGCTCATGATCACATAACCATGTGCTCCTTACTGCAACATGGCCTTTTAAAATTCTTATTTTGTCTATTTCTTATGTGTTAAGAAGCTTAAACTTCCACAGTGAGATAATTGTGAAAATTTATTGCATCAATTCATTAACCGGTGAGATGTTTTATTGTTTTCATTAATCTGAACATGCATTTTGGTGTTTATGTTAATGTTCTGTCAGCTGATTCTAATTAAAGAAGTGTTCATGGGCAAAGGAAGGAAACATTTATAATACATAACCTATGTCTTGTTATTTAAATATTTATTTTCTTGATGGTAGAAATATTTTTGACACATAGAGCAACATTTTTAATTGAAATTGATATATATTCCATATATGGAATAATTATAAAGCCTGCAGCTTTTGGAGGCAGTACGATTTACTGTCCAAGAACTCACAGAGTGTCTGATTTATGAATGCAGTCCCACAGAGTATTGCCTCAACTTAAGTGACACCCTTTCTGGTAAAAGAATTGCAACAATGGACAGATGGCAATGAAATCCATTCATATCCATATCAGCCAGTACCTGTTTACCTGAGTACATAATGGATTGGTCTTTTATTTTATTTTATTTTTATTTATTTTTATTGGCTGTGTTGGGTCTTCGTTGTTGTGTGTGGGCTTTCTCTAGTTGCGGCGAGCGGGGGCTACTCTCCATTATGCTAAGTGTGGGCTTCTCATTGCAGTGGCTTCTCTTGTTGTGGAGCACGGGCTCTAAGCGTGAGGGCTTCAGTAGTTGTGGCACATAGGCTCAGTAATTGTGGCTCATGAGCTCTAGGGCACAGGCTCAGTAGTTGTGGCACATGGGCTTAGTTGCTCTGCAGCATGTGGGATCTTCCTAGACCAGGGATCGAACCTGTGTCCCCTGCATTAGCTGGCAGATTCTTAACCACTGCACTGCCAGGGAAATCCCTAGATTGATCTTTCAAAAGAAGAGTTATTGGTGTCAGCTTGGGAAGAAAATTTGTATAAGTCAGGGTTCTTCAGAGAAACAGAACCAATAGGAGATAGATAGATGGATAGATAGATAGAGAGATATTTATCACAGGAATTGGCTCATGCAGTTATGGAGGCTGAGATAGTCCTCAATATACCACCTGCAAGCTGGAGAATGAGGAAAGCCAGTGGTATAATTCAGTCTAAGTCCAAAGGCCTGAGAACCAGGAGCATCAATGTCTGAGAACAGAAGATAGATGTACCTGCTGGAGAAGAGAAAGAGAGAATAAGCCCTATCTCCGCCTATTTGTTCTATTCAGGCTCTCAATGGATTGGATGATGTCTGCCCATATTGGTGAGGGCAATCCTCTTTACTCAGTCTACTGACTCAAATGCTAATCTCTTCCAGAAACAGCCTCACAGACACATATAGAAATAATGTTTTACCAGCTGTCTGGATATCCCTTAGCCCAGTCAAGTCAACATATAAAATCAACCACCACAACACCTTTAGGCTCTGATGAGTTGGTGGTCTTTGTCCCTAGGGTTGGGACATTTATACCAGATAGTAACTATGTTGTTGTATGGTTACTTTGGATGACTCATCCTGGTTTCTTTACCTACTATTCAGCAAACAATGAAAGGAGCTAATATACTAGCGGAGTAATTCACCTTTATTAGTATGAAAAGAAAGGTACAATTATATAATGCAGGAGTTGGGGAGTCTATCTAGAACTCTAGTTATGTACTGAATATCTCTTGCTAGTTTTCACCTGGTTATAGACAGAACGAGCAATTGAAGTAGCCATGATAAGGCAGGAGTGTGGTACTCAGAACCGTCATGGTGTAGGTTGGTGTACCCACGTGCAAGCAGGCTACACAAGCAGAACTGTTGGATAAGGGTGAGGAGAATCTGGAAGGGTACAGAGGAGGGTGGTCATGAATATTAACCACAGCTTCAGGACCAAATGCAGAAGTGGAGAATGCTGCTTGTTCCATTCACCCTCTTTTTGAAATCTTCAGAATTGTGAGAAGGTACCACCTTGAAAATTAGTTTCAGAAGAGAGTGAACTTCTCACACCCCAATGTTCACTGCAACACTATTTACAATAGCCAGGTCACGGAAGCAACCTAAATTTTCATCAGCAGATGAATGGATAAAGAAAATATGGTACATATATACAATGGAATATTACTCAGCTGTAAAAAGAAACAAAATTGGGACATTTGTAGAGACATGGATGGACCTAGAGACTGTCATACAGAGTGAAGTAAGTCAGAAAGAGAAAAACAAATATCATATATTAACACATATATGCAGAATCTAGAAAAATGGTACAGATCAACCAGTCTGCAAGGCAGAAATAGAAACAAAGATGTAGAGAACAAACATATGGCCACCAAGGAGGGAAAACAGGGGAGGTTGGGGTGGGATGAATTGGGAGGTTGGGATTGCCATATATACATTACTAATAAGAAAAACATCGGATTGTTCACTTTAAATATATGCAGTTTATTGTATGTCAAAAAATAAAAATAAAAACAAAAACAAACAAAAGAGAGCAAACTTCTCAAGGTGACACAAGTTGTTCTGGTGATACATGGGCGGGGGACTCTAATCAGCTCTGTCAGGGCCTCAGCCATTCCCATATATGCTAGTGCTCCTTACTGAAGCTTGTGCTATGGGAGCATGTGTATTAGTCAGCTACGACTGCTGTAACAAAATACTACAGATTGGGTGGCTTAAACAATAGAGATTTACTTTCTCACCCTTCTGGAGGCTGGAAGTCTGAGACCCAAGTGTCAGTAGGTATCTTCTGAGGTCCCTCTCCTTGGCTTACAAACTCTGCCTTCTCACTGTGTGTGCCCATGACTTTCTCTGGATGCACATCTTTGATGTCTCGTCCTCTTCTTACAAGGACAGCAGTTGTATTGGATTAGGGCCCCATCCTTATGACTTCATTTAACTTCAGTTACCTCTTTAAAGCTTCTATGTCCCAATAAAGCCACTTTAGGTGCTAGGGCTCCAACATATGAATTTTGAAGGAACATAATTCAGTCCCTAACAGCAGCCTTGGGGCAAGTAAGCACAGGCTTAAGGGCCAATGGGTTGATGTTCCTAGGAGAAGCCCTCGTCCAATGACACAGATTTACCTGTTGAGTGAAATGTCTTAAAGATATATTCCACACACTGTCCTAGAAATCACCATAAGGATTATACCTAGGTTGACTAGAGCGGCAACCCTATTCAGGCACACTTAATTGTCTTATTTCCTCCACATTCATCCTGCAATAACTTCCCACATAAACTATTTGCATTTGAATTCTTTTCTTTAGATCTGCTTCTCAGATAACCCAACCTAAGGCAAAATATAACAAAGATATGTGTGTTAGTTAAAGTAGTACTAACTACTATAATAGGTAATTCCCCACATCTCAGTGACTTGAACAAAAATTTTTATGTTTATTACTTATGTAAAACTAACTGGCATGAAGGGGTAGAGATTGCTCAAGACATTCAAGAAGCCAAGCTGATGAGGGTTTGAACAACATTCAGTACATGGCTTTCAAAGGGGTCCTTAGCATTGATACACAACAAGCAGGTGAAAAGTGAGAAGACAGAAAGTCATGCAAGGGATGTTTATTGTCTAGACATGGAAGTGGCCAGAATTTAGTCATGTAGGTATACTTAACTGCAAATGTGGCTGGAAAATGAATTTAAATTGTGTGTCCAGCAGGAAAGAACTGAGTGAAAAACCAGCTGGACTCTGCCGTGGATAGTACTTCCAGTGGCCACATAGTTGTGTTTGTCTTCTGATAAAACATCTCTGATAAGACACAACCACCTGCTTCCCAAAGAAAAAGCCTTAGTCCATCTCCTGAGATGTACAGGACTAGGATTTTCACACAATTCACTTTCTTTTACTTATGTCCAGCTGTGACCCATGCGATGGTGACCTATAAAAGAAAAATGACAACACTGCCCCGCTCCTACCCTCCCACATGCCCAATAAGAACAAATACAGCAATAGAAACTCACAATCAAAAAGAAGTAATGAGAAAACACAGTAAAGTCAGGACATAGTAATTTGGAAATACTGTGGCAAGCGTTGCGAAGCTCCTGGATTCAGGAAGAGTTCATTAAATGACTCCACTTCTGCTCTATGGAAGGAATAAGATCCCATATCCATTGTTCTCTGTGGCCACTGAATCCACCTTATGTGAGCTTCTTTGTGTCCATTTTCCTCCATGGACATATCTGAGGTGGGTTTTGAAAACTGCCCTGCTTATGAGCTTTGTAGCTTTCATAGCCTACTTTCTACTGGTGCATATTTGACAGTATAAAAGTTGTTTTAGAACTTGAATGGTCAAAATCTTTTAAAAACTGGTCTCATTTCATAAATTGCTTAATAGCCTTCTTGTATGTATATTTTTAATCATTTCATCTGCCAATAACCACACTTAAAGATGTTTTTCCCCCTAGAAATAATTATCAACCTCAAACTGGTTTTTAATGCCCTGTTTTGTTCCATTCTCCTTATTTTATAGCAGCAATCTTGAGAACTTCAAGCTTGAGTGGAAAGATCTTTGTCAGTCAAAGCTATTTCAATCTTACTTCCTACTGTTTGTGGTTTTTCTAACTCTTTAAAGCCCTGTTTTTCTGGAATCACTCTATTCACAATCTTTCTGCCTACACAGCCAATGGTTACTTAAGCCCATTTTTTCATCATTTCCTTGTTACACTGAGCTAATATCAACCAAAAGGCACCACTAATATTCAATTTAAACTTGTTCCCTAACAATTCTAGGATTGACAGGTATTATGAGTTGACTTGTGTCCCCACAAAATTCATATATTTAAAGCTTAGCCCCCAGTACCTCAAAATGTGATCTTATTTGGAAATGGGTGTAATTCATTAAGTTGAGGGCTGACTAGAATAGGGTGGGCCACTAATCCAATGTAACTGGTGTTCTTATAGAAAGGGAAAATAAGACAGAGACATACACACAGGAGAACACTATGTGAAGATGAGGGCCAAGATTGGATGGTGCTCCCACAAGTCACAGAAGAGAAAAGATGGCCAGCAACCACCAGAAGCTAGAGGAAAGGCATAAGACAGATTTTTCTTCACACCCCTCATGAGGCATCAACTCTGACAACGCCTTGATCTTGAACTTCTAGCCTCCAGAACTGTGAGACAATCATTTCTGTTATGTAAGTCACACAATTTGTGGTCCTTGGTTGCAGCAGCCCTAGCAAATTAATACAGCGATGGTTGGCCTTTCATATTACCACAGACAACAATTTTCTAACATTTTTGCCACTGCATAATGGTTTTCAATCATTGTATCTTTTTTTAAGATACAATTTTATAGAGAAATTTTCTTTTTAACTGAGTTTTTCCTTTTTTATTTTTTAAAGAGTTTTATTGGGATATAAATGACATATTTAAAGTGTACAATATAATATTTTTCTTATTAGTCATTTGTTTTATACATATTAATGTACATATGGCAATCCCAATCTCCCAATTCATCTCACCCTAACCCCCCCCCTCCCCACTTTCCCTCCTTAGTGTCCATAGGTTTGTTCTTATAAAGAAGTTTTAAGTCCACAGCAAAACTAAGTGGAGAGTACGGAGAGTTTCCATACTACCACCCCTTACCCTCCCACCACCCATCAATACACACAACCTCCCTCACTATCAATATCCAGCCCCAAGTGGTACATTTGTTGTAATTAATGAACCTGCACTGACACATTATTATCATCCAAAGTTCATAAATATTTACATTAGGGCCCACTCTTGATATTGTACATTCTCTGACTTTGGACAATGTATGATAATATGTATCCATTATTGGAGTATCATACAGAATAGTTTCACTGCCCTAAAAATCCTCTGTGCTCTATCTATTCATCCCTCTCTCCCCCGATCCCTGGAAACCACTGATTTTTTTTTTTACTGGCTCCGTAGTTTTCCTCTTCCAGAATGTCATGTAGTTGGAACTCCACAGTCTGCAGTTTTTCCATATTGGCTTCTTTCAGTTAGCAATACACCTTTAATTTTCCACCACGTCTTTTCCTCGCTTGATAGTTCATTTCTTTAAGCACTGAATATTATTCCATTTTATGGATGTACCACAGTTTATTTATCCATTAACCTACTGAAGGACATTTTGGATTCTTTCAAATACAAAGCTTCTATAAATATAAACACCTGTGTGCAGGTTTCTTTATGGACATAAGGTTTCAACTCTAAATATTAAGGAGCATGATTGCTGGATCATATAACAGTGTATTTAGTTTTGTAAGGAACTGCCAAACTGGGCTTCCCTGGTGGCACAGTGGTTAAGAATGCACCTGCCAATTCAGGGGACATGGGTTCGAGCCCTAGGCTGGGAGGATCCCACATACCTTGGGGCAACTAAGCCCATGAGCCACAGCTACTGAACCTGCATGCCACAACTACTGAAGCCTGTGTGCCTAGAGCCCATGTTCTGCAATAAGAGAAGCCACCACAATAAGAAGCCTGCTCACTGCAATGAAGAGTAGCTTCTGCTCCCCACAATTATAGAAAGCCTGCGTGCAGCAACAAAGACCCAATGCAGCCAATAAATTAAAAAATAATAATAAAATAAAAAATAAAAGACTGCCAAACTGTCTTCCACAGTGAATGTACAATTTTGCTTTCCCACCAGCAATGCCATCTACCTTTTTTACATCACATTCATTAGTTCCTGCCTCCGAATTATCAAGCCAATGACACACATTTAGATTTTTGTCCTGGCAGCACTTCACTTTAAGATAACACTTTTGCATTAATCAGGGTAAATCTAACTATTGTTATAAATAACACTACCAAATCTCACTAGTGTAGCAATATTAGGTATTCATTTCTTACTGACAAAATCCTAAGTAGAGATGGCAGGAGGAAGAAGCCTACTCCAGGAAGCCATTCAGGGTCCCAGGCTAATAACACAATCTTTGCCATCTTCAACATATGATTTCCATGGTGTCACTGGGCATTTCCTTTCAATCCAGCCTACAGAGAAGAGAACACTCAGAAGACTGTGTGATCAGACATGAAAGTGGCATTTATTAATTCCACTTGCAATTTACTGGCCAGACATGAATCATACAATTACAAGGAAAGGTAAATAGATTTAATGCCCATCAAACAGTTTCTGCATTCTATTAAGTATAATACTGCCCTATAAAATTTTAAGTAATTCATCTTTTAGTGAAATAACTATACATGAGATTACTAAAATGTTTAACATTAAAAATGAATCAAAGTGAAATTCATTTACTTATTTTATAAATATTCATCCTCCAATATGCCAGGAGCTGAACTAAGTGCAAACAGAAATCCTATCTAATATGGAACTTATACTAATGGTAACAATTTATTGACTATTTAAGTTAAAAATATGATGCTAGAAATCCAAAATTATTAGTTTTTAAATTTTATTCAGTTATAAGTCTATTTTCTCCCTAGTAGAATAAAATCAGTTTGAGTAAAAATCATAGATGCTATATTGGACAGTCTCACTAATGTATTCCTTTTGGGGCAGATCCCTGAAGACATCCAAGTGGCAAGCAGAATTTTAATATCAAAGAAATTACTAGAGAGGCAAAGCAGGAGATTTCACATTTAGTCAATTTAATTTAAATTATAAGCTGTGGTAGGAAAATTAGTTTCAAAAGATCAAGTGGGCAAACATGCAGAGAAAGCTAGTTCTAAGGTTATTAAAACAAACAAAAACAAGAACAAAATTCACTCCTAATTCATTTACTTGAGGTTTTTATAGGAAAAACCATAAAACTCATACATAGATAGATGAAGATTAGATGTATAGATAGATACATAGATAGATATTAGAGATGAGCTAGATAGATAGATGACAGATAGATGATAAATAGATAGATAAAGGTCATTGAAAACTATTGTAAGAATCAAAGATAAATCATTACATGGAATATTTTAAGATAAATATTTTGTTATTCATAACAGCATTTCACTGTTTTAAATTTGTACACAATAAATTTAAATATTATTGTACATTTGTAGAATTTGACATGATGATTCTAAAATTTATACACAGTACAAAGCCTCTAGAATAGCCAAGATCTTGAAAAAAAAAAAAAGAAAATTGAAAATCTTAAACAGCATGGCTTTAAGATTTACTATAAGGCTACAGTAATTATGTAAGTTGGAATAAGGTTTGAAAAAAATAGAGAAATAAAATAGAGTATCATCTCTAGGTGTAGACCCAAATGTATTTGATAAATTGTTTTTTGATAAAGATGATAAAATAATCCAATTAGAATTAAAAGACTACAATGAATGTTACTAGAAAAAATGAGTATTCAAATGAGAGAAAAAAATTAACCTCACTCATCTCACATGTACACAAAAAAAATTACTGTAACATAGATCATAAGCTTAAGTGTACAAACTAAAACTATAAAGTTTCTAAAAGAAAACGTAGGAAAAGGACTTTCTCTTTCTCTCGCTCTCTTCCCAACTATATCAGCCTTGCTTTTAAAACCTAATTGATTCAGTCAGACCCACCTAGATTTCCCAGAATAATTTTCTTCACTTACATCTGCAAAATATCTTCACAGTGATGCTTAGATTAGTGTTGGTTGAAAAGCTAGAAACTGGTGCCTAGTGAAACTGACACATTTAAAAATCCTACTTTAAAGAATCAAATGCACAGAATAAATTTCATCAAAATTAAATTTTTTGCTCATTAAAAACCATAGTTAAGAGAATGAAAAGTTCATCTGCAGGCAGGTAGAACATAATCACTACATTTAAATCTGACTAAGGACTCATATCAAGCATGTATGAAGAATTCCTACAAATATGAAAGACGAAACAATAAAAAATGGCAAAAACTTTAATGGACAGAGTTTAGGTAGGATAGGTAAAGGCCAATAAACATGGGAAAAGGTGTTCAGCATCTTTAATTATCAAAAAGTGCAAATGAAAGCAAAATGAAATATTCCTGCCCCTCACTAGAAGAGCTAACACTAAATAGACTCATATTACCAAGAGGGGAGGGTGTGGAGCAACATAGCTGTGGGAGTGAAAAATGGCACAACCACTTGGAATATTCTCTGGTCACTTCTAATAAAATGAAGGGCACACTTACCCTGGTCCAACAAATTTATCAATGTATTAGGTATTTATCCAAGAAAATGAGCGCATATATCTACATGAAGTCTCGTAAACAAATGGTACCAATTTTGTCATTAAATTCATAGGATCACTCGGTTTTTAACCTTGTTCTTTTGAATAATGTTAAAAACATGTTTATAAATCTGTTATATTCTTGTAATAGAAAAAAGTCACTTAAATTCCCTAGACATTAGGACTGTCATATTGTGTTCATGCTTCTGCTAGAGACACATGCAGTACATACATATGATTGTATAAAAATGAGGATTTGAAACCAAAAAAAAGAAGAAAAAAATACTCCTTATGGTAAAGCAAGACACAGCATGGAACTTTTATAAATTAAGTTATTGAATTGATAATAGGAAAATCTACATGACAGAAAATTGTACAAATTATAGCGTATTATAGAATTATCTAAGGTCTCCAATGGTGAAATTTTCATTCTGCTTCATTCAATTTCTCCTTCTTCCCCTCCTGCATTTACAGAGTATGCACTATGGACAAAGTATACTGTCTGTCATTTTGAGAAGGCAGATTAACTCTACCCTCACAGAACTGAGAACAAAAGCCAAAAGATAGTGTTTTACTACAAATGAATTAAGCAAACACAGAGGGGCAGAAACTAAATTCAAAACCCAGAGATTTGCACATAGATAAGAATGAAGGAATGAGAAAACCTGGCATGTTCCCAGGAATTGTGAGGTAAGCATCTTACCAGGCTTTAGGGCAAATGGTTGGATAAGCAGTCAATATGAGATTTACTCACAGGTAAAACTTCCAAAACTTCAAGGAGAAATATTTCCTGTGGGTTTGAACTACTCTGCACTCCAGAACAGATAACAGATGAAAACTTAAACACAACATTAATACAGGCCATTAAGAAAAGACGTTACATAAAAAGAAAAGTCACATACCAATGGAAAATACGTGCAAGATTCCATATAACATACTAGCAAACAGAATCTAGTGTTTGTTAAAGGTATAACACAAAATCACCAAAGGAGATTCTTCCCAGAAGTAGTAAACGTATTTTATTATTAAATTTTAAAGAGAGCATAATGGTAATCCATGCCTAAATGATATTTATTAACATTTAAGATATATTACTGATGAATCAAAAACTATAATAAAATAAGAATATGAGGCTGTTACTGAAACCAGAAGAAGTTCATAATTTGACAAACACATTAAAAAAGAGTTATGGATCAGAGGCAATAAAGACATGATAGTCTAAGAGTAGTTAAGAGCTTCCACTCTGGAGCCAGACTGCTTGGGGGTAATTCCTAGCTCTTGCAATTTGATTGTGACCTTGGGCAAGTTAAGTAACTCTCTGTATATGAAACCTTCATAATACAAAATGGGAGTAAAAATAGTATGTGCTCTATAGGATTATGCGCAGCATTAAATGAGTTAATGATGTTAGACAGACAAGTATCTGACTCTCAGTAAACACTATGCTAGAATTTATTATTGCGATTATCCTTATTATTATTTATATCAAATTGAAAGAAAATACAGAGAACACATCCAAGTCCTCTTCTAAACTCTGCCATAGATTTAATTAAAGATGAATTGAGGAAACCCTGACATTGCGTTGTTTGGCTCCTCTTTTGGGTAGGCAGTGACAGAAATTGGGTGGGGTGATAGGAAAGAGAAAGGGTAGGAAAGCTAGAACTTCTTTCCCTCCACCCCTGGTGAATCAGCCCCTGAGGCCATCACTCAAATAGCTAATAAGCCTGACTATTTTTCCTATCTGAAGATGAATCTAGCCATTCCCTAAGCACACACGGTATTCAACACCAGAGAGAAAAATGTAAAGCGTTAATATGTAGCCCTATCTGAAAAAGGAAAGCCACATATAGTACAAAATATTTTCTCTTAGCAACAATTCTTAGTTGCTATGCTGCCTTCACCTTGTACACGGTCAGAGACCCTCAAACCAAACCAAATTTGCCCAAATCCTAGGCAGTTCCCAAATTAGGAACTGTTCTGTCTGCCAGAGTTACCACCCTGAACAAAGAGACAATAATCCCTGCCTTCAGAAAACTTAGGTTTTGCTACAGGTCACAAAAGAATTTCAATATGGAGAATGTGGCATAAGGATTAAAACGGAGGCAAGAAGAGTGGTGGGAAGTGGTGGGCTTGGGTGTGCTGCTATTGTAGAAAGGACAGTGAGGCGCGGCTTCTCTGAGAAGCAAGATTTGAATAATGACCTGAAGGAAGAGAAAGGAGAGAGGCCAAAACATCAATGGAGAGAACATGGCAGAGGAGGAAACAGCCAGACGGCGAGGTGAGAGCAGTGTGAACAACGAGGAAGCAGGAGTGGTTGGCGCAAAGCCAGTGGAGGGAGGTCAGATGCGAGGGCGGCCAGAGCAGGATGAGCTGGAGCACTGTGAGAGATTTAGAAAGCTTGTGCTTAAGGCATGATCTTATTTGTTCTTAAAAGGTCACTCTTGTTGTTTAACTGAGAATATATTAGGTAAAATCAAAATGATATTGACAAAACAGACTGCGGGTGGATATTGTTTTACAATTTTTGCCGAAACCCGGCACCAGCACCGAACTGAATCTTGGAGACAGAGTTTTGAGTGAAGGAGAAAAGAACAGCCTCATTGCAGGACGCCAAGCAAGGAGTTCAAGGTAGTTTGTGCTTAAAAGACCCAAACTCCCCCAAAGGCTTTCAGGGAAAGGTTTATAAAGACAGGGTGAGCGAGGGGATTTGTGGGGTGTGTGATCAGCTGGTGGACGTTCTTCTGATTGGTTGGTGATGAGGTAATTGGGAGTCAGCATCATCAACCTTCTGGTTCCAACCTGTCTGGGGTCTACGTGCTTGTGGGCAGCATGCAGTTAACTTCTTCCACTTGGTGGGGGTTTCAGTATCTGCAAAACAGCTCAAGGGACATGGCTCAGAATATTATCTATAGTCCCTGAGGAAGAACTAAAGGTCCTTGAATTTGTTTAATGGCTAAAGTATTATCATTTTGTCTTCCTGGACTGTTTTCCTTTCTTTTTGCATCTTCTCACTTCTCTGATTAAATTTATTCTTAGACTAAAGTTTTTTCTACAGGCAAAAGGCAGGCAGAGGACATGACCAAAAAGGTCACTTTATTGGAAAACAAACCAATGAACATATGTCAGAAAGAGAATCTGGCCCTCCATGACAGCTTGTAGTTGTTAGTCCATGCTCGTGGTTACACTTTCAATTCTCATGAAGAAAGAAGGAAGGAAGGAAGGAAGGAAGGAAGGAAGGAAGGAAGGAAGGAAGGAAGGAAGGAAGGAAGGGAAAAAGAAAGAAAGAAAGAGAGAGAGAGAAAGGGGAAGGGAAGGAAGGAAGGAAATGTCCATTCTCGGGGTTTAAACTTCTTATAGTTGTGGTTTGTGTACTCACAGTTGTAAACATTGCTAACAGATATAAACTTTTCTACTTTTTGACCTTTAACCAATGTGCATTTAATATTTTTATTAAAAGTTTAAATATTAAAGTGAAAAAGTATAAATTCAATAATCTGGAGAATCCCTGCCTATGGAAAGTTTACAGCCTAAAGATGAAGCTCAAAAACCCCTTTTCAGGCCCAAGAAACCATGGAGTATCAGTAGAAAAGCTCATTACAAGAATTAGAAATGGTTAATATAAAATATAAAGGTTTTTTTTTTATATGTCCAGTTATACCAGCTTGAGGAGAGTAACTCCACTTAACTGTATTCATTGCTAAAGAGAGGACTTATTTTTTATGAACAGCAATGTGAGGGTTTTGCATTTTTCATCAATTTTTTATTTGCTATATTAGAACAGTAGCTATAGAAAAACACATAATAATCCATTAATTTCAAAAACTCTGTAGTTATATTCTAGGAGAAACAGTTTAAAAGGAAGGGAAACATTACTCTTTTTAAGATCATTAGAGGTGAAGAGGTGATTTCTGGGGGGAAATTGAGTTCTCGTTAATTTAGTTTCTTTTGTTTCTGAATGCCTCCTTAAAGAGTAGTTGATAAATTAGAGCATATTTAGATATTATTGAAGGTCCACAGTTAATATATTCCTCTCCTTGTGAGTATTTCTATGGAACATGTGGAAAATACTTTTAACTTTATACTCAGTAAAAGTGAAACTTATGACATAAAAACTCTAGACCTAATAGATGTTACAATTTCATATATTTTCTAATTCTTTCAAAAAAATACTGAAAAGTTGGCCACATACCCCACCACACATGAGAACTGAGTTTCAGGGACAGTAGCAGTAGAAGGAGCTGAAGGAAACTACAATTTAGCAGTTTAAAGACCATTGTAAAGATGTCATGTCATTTGAAAAACCCAACCAGTAAAGAAGTATCAGCTTCACATTAAATCTGAAATGCTTTTGGAACTGGGCCGCCTACTATAATGCATCTTTACTTGAATGCTTTCTCTCAAATTGAATTTTAGACCTTTTTAAAGTGCTGATATCAAGATTCTGGGGAAAAAAAACCCCACCTGATATCAATCCAACAGTGTCCTCTGTGACCTTGAAGAAAGTCTTATACTCCGCTCCTTTCTCCTGCTTTCATTTTTTTTCCAAAATAACTTTTCTTTTTCCTATGAATCACTTACTTTTGCATTTGACAAGGTCTAAATGCCTGTTTCCCAGTTTGGGATTGATATTTGAATTCCCTATTGCGCTTCAAACCTGTGAATCATTTCAGAGATTCTTCCAGTGCCCTTGTTTTATCTTCTTTCAGAGGGAATGAGTCATACACAATAGCTGATAACAGTTAATTGCATAATATTTAAACACTCCTCATCTTAAAAGAGGGCAGAGTGCTTGACAAAAGGTATTATACAAATACTTGCCTCCTCTCTGAAAAATATCAGCTTCTATGCTGTGGGAAATCACCACACAGCATACCGTGACAAAAAGCAGAGCCTCTTTTACTTTTTGCTGCCATAGTTGAAGCAAGAAATTTAACACAGAAATTTCTGAAAGTAGAAATTTAAAATTTAGATAATCAGTGCCTACCCATACTTCCTTTACTTGCTCATTCGTTGGCTCAAAAATTTAGAACCCTATTTTTGGGTACCTACTCATAATCATCAGCGTGTATGTACTGATTACATAAAAGGTAAATCAATTACACGTTCTAGATTTGCATGAGGAAGATGGCTGGGTTGTGTGCTTTAACTCAGTCGGATGGCTGCTGCATACCACCTACTGTAGAAGAGCACTGACGTCGGAAGCAGGGATTTGGTTTCATCAGGGCTGCTGTGTGGCATCTCAGAGGTTGCCCTGCACATCCAAAGCAACCACCATAGCCGTACAGTGTGGAGGCACCACATCTGGTCCTAGGAATGCTACACACTAACTGTCACCTTCAAAGTCACTTCAGCTCTTGGGGCTTCACTATGTTCTTCTCTAAAATTACAGTTTTGCCTTTGGTGATCTTTAAAGAAACTTCTAAGTATATAAGTCCACAGGTTAAAAAAAAAAAAAAAAGCATCCTCAGATGATTAGTCTTTGAATCAAAATTTACCTATTATGAATCATGTGAATATTTATCTAAAAGCCAGAATGTATAATTAAGAATTTCCGGGAAAAAAAGACATAATAAGGTGTAGGAAAAGATATTTGTTTTTCTGAAGGAAAAGTCAAAAAGCAAGAAATAATGTGGATATAACATCCTAAAAGAGAGGATTTAAGAAACAATTGCTGCTAGCTCCAAATATTAGGAAAACAAAAAGTTTCACAACTTTTTAAATTAAAAAGCTGTTCTCATTTAATTAGAATCTGTCCATGAAAGGAAAGTAATTTTTTAAGCCACGACATCCAGATTGCTTATTCTCCTGTGGATTACCCTTCATTTCTTTCCTGGAAAAAGAAAAATGGACTCTGACTTTCTGAATATAAAGTGGATTTTTCACCAAATAGGATGAAAACATGAAGAGCCGTTTAGCTTTGTTTGTTTTTCTCTTTTCATTCATCTAGTTAGAATAGGCTGACATTTTGTCACTGTGCAGTCAAACTGTCAAATTAGCTACTGGCCTTTTGTCCTTAGCCACTATGAGTCCAGACAAACAACATGTACCACCCAGATCTTTCTAGGTGATTTCAGGGAAATGCTTTTTAATTACGAATTACCTTAGATGGCCTTAATATAGGTTTAATCTTCTCTCCATCTCTTCTGCCACCTCTAGGATCTAATCTATCATTTCTGAGTTATTCTTTGGTGAATTTTTTTTTTTTTAAGTAAGAACTGAGCATGCCATTGCCACCATCTGCTCCTCTCAATGGTGCCCTCATATTTAGAGTTAGGAGCTATACGGTTTCACATGTAAGTGATAATGTACAGTACAGTATTTGTCTTTCTCTGTCTGATTTACTTCACTAAGCATAATACCCTCCAGGTGATTCATGTTGTTGCAATATCAAAATTGCATTCTCTTCATGGCTGAGTAATTTCCATTGTACATATATTATTTATATATGTGTGTGTATATATATATGTATATATATATCACTTTTTTTATCCATTTATCTGTTCATGGACACTTAGGTTGCCACCATATCTTGGCTATTGTAATTAAGGCTGCTATGAACATTAGGGTACAATGTACATTTTCAAATTAGAAACCTACTCCACTTTTTTCTTTTTAACATTACCTGTTTTGTTTATTTTTGTTGAAGTATAGTAGAGTTACAATATTGTGTTAATTTCAGGTGTACAGCAAAGTGATTCAGTTATATATACATTTTTTTCAGATTATTTTCCATTATACTTTATTGCAGGATATTGAATATGGTCCCCTCCATTATACGGTAAATCCTTGTTGCTTATCTATGATACGTATAATAGTTTGTATCTGTTAATCCCATGCTCCTAATTTATCCCTCCCCTCGTCCCTTTCCCCTTTAGTAACCATAAGTTTGTTTTCTATATCTGTGAGTTTATTTCTGTTTTGTATATATTCAGTAGATTCAGTAGCACACTCTGCAGGGTTGTTCTTCACCTGGTGAACTTGTAATAAAACTGCAACAAACATGAAGACAACAGAAGTGGGAAGGGGAATGATTTCTTTGTCCTACTGATTATGTGGCAATCTTTCTTGCAGCTTTGATTGTGTAAGAGATCTCCTGCTAGTTTTCCATTGATTTTCTGTGAGACTTGTTCCACGTCCCTCTGCTCCATGATCTTTTTTTTTTAATTTATTTAATTGAAATATACTTACTCTACTTTCAAACATTAAGTTTAACACTACACCATAGCTTCAGGAATATCTTCCCTGACCACTGTATCTGCCCTCTCCACAAGCAATAAAAACATACACTTACCTAATACCAGCTGCCTCTCCTTACCTCAACTGTAATTTTGTATGTAAATCTGCTTCTTGTTATCCATGGTAGTGATGTCTTATAAAGTTGCCATGAACACTAAATTAAAAATACTGAACCATTGCTTCTAAGGAAAACACAGGGTTAGATTTTTTGTGAGCCTCTAGTGACAATGTTTTCATGATCTGATCAAAATATAACCTTCCTTGTTTTATATGTGCTTCTGTTTAAATACACCTTACTTAGTACGTATTGTTGATTCAACATCTTTGAGCTCACAGTCCAACAGTCCTATAACTCTTGCCTGAACAAAGCTTATTTAACGCATGTGTATTCTACTTGAGACATATGGAACACTAGACAGCACCTTAGCACAACACTTGGGGTCTGTTTTAAAGAGCAAAATTACCAACAAAAAGCACAAAAAATGCAAAAAACGTGGCACTACATAGACCATGAACTGACATCTGTTCTCAGTAGAGAACTGAAACGGGAACCAGAGCATAGCTAAGTTCCACCTGAGCCTGGAACGCAGGTATCAGGAGGCCAACATTTTTCACCACTCTACACATGCACATATCCACAAGTAACTGCAAAAGTACAGTGAGTACTGATTTGGGGGTTACAAACAAATTTAGCTACTAGGTGAATTTGTAAATACAGAACCACGAGGATTATTTGTATTTATATAATCACGTGGTTAATGTGTGTTTCTCCCACTATATTGTAAACTTCATGAAAACAAGAATCATTTCTCACCACTGAGTCCCCAGCACCCAAACCATACACACACACACACACACACACGCACCCCACAGTACATATTTATGATAATGAATCAGCCCTAGATATTGTGAGCGAAAGAGTGCTTTCCATCTTGAAAATATTTCACTTAGTTTTCAAGCCTTATCATTGAAAATTCACAGTTCATATTTTGATTCAAATCCTTCAAATAATTTTTGTTCTATGAAAGAATGATACCACAAAACCTAAAAAAAACAATTAGTCACAAGAAAGGTAGTGAGGCCAATACTTAAAAAAGACAAAAAAATTCAGAAAACTTTTTTCCACCTAGAGAAATCCTCAGAACACAAGGTTACTTTTTACCTCAAATTAATATAAACAACCTTGAATCCAACATCTTTCCTCTCAAACCATCCCAGCTGTCTACGTCAGAACCTGCAAGTAAACACTGTTTTTTTTCTACTTTAATTTTGATCATCGGTTGATCTTAAACGACAGTCTAGGTTTTTTAACTTTCTATTGCTAGCATTCACATTTAACCCTGGTTTATCTCTTCCATCTTATCCCCTGGCAAAACCTTCTCACTGTATTCCCAAGGTACACTGCATTCTCTTGCATGTCCCTGTTCTTATAAAGCAAGCTGCTTCCCCAAGAGAGATCCTCTGACTTTCTTCACCAGACTAGTTTATTACTTGTCTGTCAAACTGCTCAAGCATCATCTCTTACCTCCAATCCTGCTTCTATCCCAGGGGTTAATTTTGCCTCTATGTGTTCCTATGGCATCATGACAACTCTTAAAAACCTTACTGTTTTAGTGATCAGTTCTCCGTCTGCCTCTTTTCTAGGGATGGGATTCTGTTTGACTTCATATCTCTTACTTCTATCATGGGTTCTGACTTACTGGGAGAGATTTGTTAGCGTTTGTAGAATAAATGCCTCTGATGAACTCATTCAGTGAATGAAGAGATGGACGAATGAATGCACACTGCTAGAATTGGAAGGGATACTGGGCAAATTTCCACCATACAGGATATAGGGATGAAGCTAAAAAAACCACTGACCTTTTAGTTTTTATCTGGAGGGTCTGTAACATCATAATTCTGCTATCCCAGTTTGTAGAGATTTAGATCCTAAACAGGTTATTTAAAAAAATCTTAATTATCACATATGCTACCTATTCCTCATCTGAGAAAAAAAAATCATAAGAAAGATATTCTTCACAAATATAAGAACTTGTATAACACAGATGGCACATTCTGGAAAGGTGTGTTGTACTCTTGCTTCTAAGTCAGAATAATTCTTTGAACACACACTTCGTTTCTGATAATTATATCAATGCAAGGCAGGTGATGGCAAAAGAAAAGCTTTACTAGAAACAAGTCATGAGAAAAAAATCTAACCATTGAAATAATAAACTGAAGCATATCTGCATATCAGTCAGAGATATCTTTGAGATAAGCTGATAGGAAATTAAAACATACTCTATATTTGAAACAACCTGCAGAGTCATGATTTAAGTCTTTGTAATGATTAGGGTCCATTTGTTTTATAGTGTTTAAATATTTTGAAAAGGTCTTCAGTTCTCCAGAGGATTTTTTTTTTTAAATCACTGTATGTCTGTATACTCTTTTTTTTAAATTAATTAATTAATTTATTTATTTTATTGGCTGTGTTGGGTCTTTTTTGCTGTGCGCGGGCTTTCTTTTTAGTTGTGGTGAGTGGGAGCTACTCTTCGTTGTGGTGTGCAGGCTCCTCATTGCCATGGCTTTTCTTGTTGTGGAGCACAGGCTCTAGGCGCATGGGCTTCAGTAGTTGTAGCACATGGGCTCAATAGTTGTGGCTCATGGGCTCTAAAGCGCAGGCTCAATTGTTGTGGCGCACAGGCTTAGTTGCTCCGCGGCATGTGGGATCTTCCTGGAGCAGGGATCGAACCCGTGTTCCCTGCATTGGCAGGCGGATTCTCAACCACTGCGCCACCTAGGAAGCCCTCTCTAGAGGATTTGAAGGCTGAAACAATGTCTACCATGTCCGCAAATCCAACTGGTTCTTTTCTGTCCATCAGTTAAGAGGGGCCCGAGGATCTTGGTTTGTGGAGCAGACCCAGACTGGGAGTCGGAAAATCTGAGTTCTAAACTCTGTACTGCTAGCAAATAGCTATGTGCTGCAGGCATATCATTTAATCTACATTTAGATTCATTTTTGTGTGTAATATACTATATAACCGATGATGTTAAAAATGCTAAAGTAAAGCATACCATATAATACAAATAGTAATGCAATACATAATAACATAGGAACTATGCATAGTAGTAATATGATGAATAATACTAAGGTACATTTGGGGATTATACTAATAATTCTTTCAAATAAAGTTAGCCATTGATCAGCTGAGTGCCCCTACGTTTGAAGTTTCAGAAGAACTGATTTTGTCTCTTGAAAAATATGTTTGATTTGGCTGAATGAAAATATAGTTTAAATCAGTTTTCCTAATGAATTACAGAGAATTCATAGCTTGAACCCAGGACATACTGGTAGCCATGGTTTGTTGGAATCTAGGGGGATACTGATTCTATACTTAGGGGAAAAAAACCAATATTTCAACACAAGTTATATTTATTACAATTAAGGACCCTTTCTTGGACTATACATTCAAATATGGAAAGAAGCAAAAGATCTTCATACTTAGTACATATTAAATTTATTGTGTTGGCTACTCTCACTTATGATTGACATCCACTTAAATACTGATGGATGGGTCCCTGATGGGGAATAAACATTTCATTATAGTGAATTAATTCTTACTAAGAAATAGATGTTTGAGCTTCATGAGAAACTGGAGCTCCTAGGGGTCAAAATTTATAGACTATTCTGGGATCTTAAAAAAAATAGGATTAAATACCAATATGAACATCTAATCTTGGTCATCTAGCAAGAAAAGTATAAATTGTGGTAGGATTATGTATTGTTAGTTCAAGGTCTGAGGATTAGATAAAGCAAATTACCTAAAGTAAAAAGGATACAGTGAATGACAGAGGAATAATTGAGGAGTGAATTAATCAAATGAAGTGACTAAACAAGTAAAGATGTCTTTTTGCTTACTGAGACCATAATCCTGGTTTCTGGTATTCAATCTAGTGTAGCATTTGTCCAGAAGTTTTAAATTTTTTTTTAGGAAAGTATTATTGTTAATAGTTGTACTTGAATAAGCCAGGGATAGAGATGGAAGACAGAGCCATGGAGGACATTGTTGGATGACTGGAGAAATCTAAATGTAGATTGTGTATTATACTTTATAATTATAGAATTATTATATATTATAAATAATATTGTATCTTTATAAACTTTCCCAAATAGCTATGTATATTATAGCTATATAAAAGAATTCCTTGTTCTGAGGAGATATATGTTGAAATATTTAAGGGTCAAGAGTCATAATGCCAGCAACTTATCCTCAAACATTTCCACAAAAATTGTATTAATAATATATGTTATTTAGAGAAAGAGAGAGAATTTTTTAATTTTTCACAATCATTGAGTACAGGTAAAAGGTATATGGGTCTTTATTGTGATATTTTTTAACAAGAAGCTATAAAAATACATTGTGTGCCCTTCCAGAAAATAACCTGAATGAGTTTGGTAACCCTCCACTTTGGACTTCCCCAGCTTCAGGTATGGTTTTGTCTACTTGTGTATAAGATCCATGTGCAGTGGACAGAATTCTCACTTTACTAAATAACTAATTTGAAAGATGACTGACAATAGCTAGCCTCTCTCTTTCTCACCTTTTCCCAAATCCTGTGTATAAACTCAGACTAATTCTCTTGATGACTCCTAAATCATGATACATGGCAGACCGCAAGAAGACTGAATTAGAGCCACCACGCACCAAAGTCAAAAATTTTTCAGTTTGAGTCTAGGTTAATTGCCTACTAAAAGTCATCAACATTTTTGTAGCAACATTGGAGAGCTCAGAATCTCTAAAACATAGCAATCATAATATTCAGGATTACAGTCCTTGTTATTTGACGTAACAAGAAGAAAGAACATGTAATTCATTCTGAAGGAAAATACAGTCCACAAATGTCAAGCCTAAGATGATGCAGATATTAAATTCATCAATCACTGACCTTAGAAGCTGCAATTCTAATTATCAATATATTCAAAAACACAAAAAACATATTCTATAATGATTTAAAAGATAAGGAATATCATCAGAGAAATAGAATACATTGAAAAATAGCAGATGGAAATTTTAGAATTAAAAAGTATATGGCCTGAAATCTTTTAAAAAATTATTTTATGGGCTTATTAGCAGAATGGAGATAACTTAGAAAGAAAAATAGATTGTTAGAAATTCGACATGAAGAAAAAACAAAAGTTTGAAAACAAAAGAACAGAGCCTGTGAAGAAGATGAAAACTTAACCTTGGATCACTGCAGACTCAGGGAGAAATAACTGAGAGAATGGAGCAGAAGTAAACATTTGAAGAAATAATGACTGAATTATTCCCAAATTTGTGGAAAGACACAGGTTTACAGATTCAAGAAGCTAAGCACAAGCCCAATAGTACATTGCTCATAAAGATAAAGAGAAAATCTTGGAGAAATGGAGAGAAAAAAAATAATATATTACATAAAGGGAACAGCCATCCAAATGATCATGGATGTCTTATCAGAAACTATGAAAATGAAAAGATAGTGGAACAACATTTTTACAGTTCTGAAGAAAAAAAAAACTACACAGAATTTTATTGTCAGCAAAAATATTTTTCTTGATTCAAAGGGAAATAAATACATTTTCAAGTTGAAAAAAACTGAAAAGAATTTTTCACCATTAAACACATACTACAAAATTGCTAAAGCATAGTTTTCAAATGAAGAAAAATGCTAACAGATAAAACTTGAATCTTCATAATTAATGAAGACCATTGAAAATGATGAACATTTGAGAAAACATAACAGACTACATTGCTGCTTTAATTTATTTAAAATACATATGAATATTAAAATAGGAATATTATAGCACAGTCCCGTGGGGTTTTTTAATACATGTAGTTGAAATCTGTAAGACAAAAAGAGCTGAAAGATGCTGTGGTTCTAAACATATTAACTTGAATCAGGCTGTGAAAAGATCAATAACTGCATTTCATTCTTCAAGTAACCCCTAAAGTAATGCAAAAGTGGATAGCTCCTAAGCAAATAGATTCTTCTGCTTGGATGGAACATGAATAAATTCCAATCATAAGTTTTCTTCAATCCCCTGGAAAACTGAGATCAAATATTGAATTCTAAACAGCACCAGGCCTCCAGAAGAGAAATGGGGAAATGAAGAATTCACCTTTGTCAGAGTACAGAGGACAATGAGCCATCATAAAAGCCAGTAGGAAGAAGGCAGCTGAAACTTGAATGAATACTTAAAGGCCACATGTGATCTAGCATAGTTTCGTAGCCCTGGAGTTCCATGACTCATCAGAAGTCCTAACCACCCACAAGCTCTTTTCCATGTGCCTTCCACCAAGTACTTACACGAAAAATTGGAGGTACGACAGAAGACCTAAGAGAATCCTACTCAGTGACACATAGACAAGAAATGTTGCTTGGCTCCCAGACCCTTCTTTGATTTGAAACTAAGCTGTAAGACACTAATAAAAGGGGACAAAGCAAATATTCAGTAACTCTGAAAAAGGGATAAATGCCAAAGCTGTCTTCCATTGTGGATGGGAGTGAAGAGAAGGAAAGCAGCTTGAGTCTATCACCAAGTATTGATACTGAGCAGAGATCTGCTATCATAGAGAGAGTGCCAAGAATCTTACCCCTGCCCAAGACCCATTGATACAAACAAAGCTCAAATTTATTGACACAAAAGGAAAGGAAAAAGTCTATGGCAGAGGCCCACAAGCACAGTGACTCCCATGTTAACGCTAGAGTAGAAGAAAGGAGAAACCCCTCCCCATTACAGCTCTCGAAATGAGTAATAAACAACAGCAGTAAATTGTGTGATGAGGGAAAGAACATGGAGATCAATCTCAATGGGAAAGGCATGCAGGGGCTGCTCAAAGTTGAAGGTGGAGCAGGAACATCAAGGGGAAAATCTGTCACTCCAGGCCTCAAATCAAGCACAAGCCCATGACAGTCCAATGCTGAAGGAATTTGTAGTTTGTGGTGCACTAAATTAGGCAATTACAGCAAAACAAGACCTAAACCCAGATCAACTACTGACTAGACTGGCCCAAAATCTTACACTAAAGACCTCTCAGTAGAAGAGACATGTCCATTTCTAAGCATGAATATTAATTAATGATGTCAATGTTTACTGTTATTATAGACACAATCACCAACATCAAATCAAAATGTATGAGACATACAAAAAAGTAACAACAAAGTAGGGAAGCAATCCATTGTCAAGATAAAAATCTAGTATATACGAGAGCCAGAGATGACACAGACATTGGAATTTTAAATAAATTAAAATTTACTGTAATTTTAAATAATTATGACACTTTTGGTGGACATCCAGTTTTCTAGAGTGATAATTGATAACACTACTTTTCACTTTCAATAGTGTTAGAGTTTAGAAAGTAATTTATATGATCGTCCTACTTGAAAAGACTTCACATATTTTATTTCTTTTAAACTTCACCAAGGATTGTGAACCAGAAATTATTATCATTGTTTAATAGATGATAAAACTTACCTCAGTAAGCATTTAAGCTTGCCCAAATCACATATCTAGAAAAAGACTATGTTGCTCTTCAAATAGAGTCTTTGACTTAATGTCTCAGGTTTACCCAATTTAAGAATCACTGAGTCATATAATTTTCAGATTCTCATACATTTCTTCTATTTTACCGTAGAGTTTAAATAAATTACTGTTTTAGCTAATTTATGAAATTTAAAAGTCTCATTTTCAAGGTCTAGCATAGTTTTCTCTGCAAATTTCGATTCACTTGGGCAGATTACTCTCCCAATCTACTTCCCATATATTTTCAGACATAACCATTGATCTTTTTTTTACTCTTTCTGAGTTTACTATCATATGCAAACATTTCCTTTTTTTGGGCAGATTACTCTCCCAATCTACTTCCCATATATTTTCAGACATAACCATTGATCTTTTTTTACTCTTTCTGAGTTTACTATCATATGCAAACATTTCCTTTTGTGTGTACTGGCTGATAGTCACCATCAAAGCAGGAATACTCTCACCATCTGAATCAAAGCCAATTCCCAATTAAAGCTTCAGAATTAATTAAATTAAACTCAAAAGCAACTGAAAATTAAACATTCTGTTATAGTGACAACATAAAAAGAATATTAAAAATATATCAATGGAAAAAACTAGGAATAAATAAAATATATCCCTCTTAAATTTTAAAAATTCACAGTCACAGGAGTGAATTTTTTTTACTCTTATTGATATTATGCGTTACATGTCCAGTTTTTATTCAAAAATTCTAAGGCTTCGATATATTGTAAGCAGAAATTAGATGGAAATAAAAATATTGTTTAAAATTTACTGTGATGATGGCAATGAATTCTCTGAGCAATAAAATGAAATTCATCAGGTGACTTCTGCTTTTTGAATAAATTAAACTCCTGTAGGAGGTACTAGATTCAGTAGATTGAACAGAAAATCTGCTCTGAGTAGCTTTCTAAAAGTATTGTAATTTCTAGTGTCAGTATAATTTTGTGATCTGTATAAAACCAGGGAATGAGAAACTCATACAATGTGAATTTACCCTATGGCTGAAGATTAATTAATTACTGGCGATGATTTTTGGCAGGCTAATGTCTTTTCTTGTTTGCTTGCACCCTATTGTAAACACATTTTATTGAAAATCATACTGAATTTAGCGATGCCTTTTTGAACAGCGTATGTGGAACAAAATCCTTTGTTTTCTGCTGGCTGTTGAAGTTGGAATAGCGTTGCTATTATCAGTTATTTTTTCCCTCCCTGTTTCTTCAATATCACACTGTGAATTGCCACGCTTTGTCATTGACCATGCTACTTCCTCTGGCAAAAGATTTCTTAATCTTGATTTAAGAAACAATCCTATTAGCTTCTCTTCCCCTAATCTCTTATAGTAAGCTGCTTATTTCTAATCTAAAATGAATCACGCATTTGGTCTTGTATCTAAAAAAATAAATACAAAACCCAAGGCCACAAATATTTTCTTGTATATTTTCTCATAGACATTTCATAGCTTTGCACTTACTTTTAGATCTATAATCCACTTTATTTTATTTTTTTAATAAATTTATTTATTTATTTATTTATTTGTTGGCTGCATTGGGTCTTCATTGCTGTGCACAATCTTTCTTTAGTTGCGGCAAATGGGGGCCACTTTTCATTGCCGTAGCTTCTCTTGCTGCGGAGCATGGGCTCTAGGTGCAGGTGCTTCAGTACTTGCGGCACATGGGCTGGATAGTTGTGACTTGCAGGCTCTAGAGCACAGGCTCAGTAGTTGTGGCGCACGGGCTTAGTTGCTCCGTGGCATATGGGATCTTTCTGGACCAGGGATCAGACCCATGTCCCCTGCATTGGCAGGCGGATTCTTAACCACTGTACCACCAGAGAATTCCCTATAATCCATTTTGAATTAATTTTGGTAAATAACATGAGGTATGTATCAAGGTTTTGTTTTGTTTTGTTTATTTTGTTTTGGATGTCTGTTACAGCATCACTTGAAAAACTATCCTGTTTCCATTGAATTATCTTTGCATATTTGCCAAAAAATCAGTTGATAATATTTTTGTGTCTATTTTTGAACTGCCTCTTCTTTTATACTGATATATATACATTAACTCCAATTTCTTCAATACCACACTATCCCTATTTGTACAGTTTTATAATAAATTACAATATTACCTGATCTGTAATACTTAAATCAGGTAATGTGAGTTCTGCTTGAGTGCTTAAATCAGTTCATATGAGTTAAGAATTATTTTGGCTGTTCATTTCTTTTCCCTTTCCAATGCACTTTAGAAGTAACTTGTCAATCTCTACAAGTATTTCTTGGGTTTTGATTGAAATTGCTTTGATTTTATAGATGAAATTGTTGGGGGGAGGTGAGAAATTATATCTTAATAATATATAGTCTTACAACCTATAACCCAATGTATCTCTCCATTTATTTATACCTTTTTTGATTTCTTTAATAATTATACTATATTTTTATGCATGTAGGTCCTGCACATAATTTATTAAGTTTACAGTTAACTACTTCATTTTTTGTGTTATTGTAAATGTGATTGATTTTAAAATATTAGATTTCAATTGTTCATTGCGAATATATAGGAATACAAATAACTGCTGTTTTAATATTGACTTTGGATTCTGCTAAACTCATTTATTAATTTTAGGACTTTTTTGTTTTTGTGGGTTCCTTTGGATTTTCCACAAATATTTTGTCTCTGAATAAAATAGTTTTATTTCTTGCTTTCTAATCCATATGCTTTTTATTTGATTTTCTTGCTGTATTGCACCAGCTAGGATTTCCAAAGCAATTTTGAATAGGAGTGATGAGAAGTAACACCTTTGCCTTGTTCCACGTCTTAGTAGGAAAGCATTCAATATCTTATCAAGTATGATGTTAGCTATAGATTCTTCATAGATGTCCTTCATTAGGTTAGGAAAATTCTTTAGGAAGAATTATTATTATCTAGATCAGAAACATTTATTTTGGATAAGGAAGTTTTGAAGGCTTTGTCCAAAATTGATTTATCTGCTCCATCTTTCTTTTATTTTTAAATAAATTTATTTATTTATTTATTTATTTATTTATTTATTTATTTATTGGCTGTGTTGGGTGTTTGTTGATGTGCACAGGTTTCCTCTAGTTGCGGTGAGCAGGAGCTACTCTTTGTTGTGGTGCACAGGCTTCTCGTTGCGGTGGCTTCTCTTGTTGTGGAGCATGAGCTCTAGGCATGTGGGCTTCAGTAGTTGTGGCTCACGGGTTCTAGAGCACAGGCTGAGTAGTTGTGGTGCACGGACTTACTTGTTCTGCGGTGTGTGGGATCTTCCCAGCCCAGGGGTCAAACCCGTGTCTCCTGCATTGGCAGGTAGATTCTTAACCACTGTGCCACCAGGGAAGTCCCTACTCCATCTTTCTTTTGGTAAATATTTGTATGGTATATCTTTCTCCGTTACTTCAACTGTATCTAAATCTTTATTTTCAAATTGGTTCTTGTAGACAGCATGCAGTTTAGTCTTGTTTTTATATCTGATATGATAATCTCTGTCTTTTAACTGGTGTGTTTGGACCATTTGCATTTAAATGGTTATAGATAGAGTTGATTAAAATCTACGATCTGGTTGTCACCTTATTTTTTTATTGGTATTTTGGCTTTCCAGATGGTTAAGATATATTATAACTCTGTGGTATTACAGATGTTGAGCTTGTAAAATTTTTGTTGTTTGTAAATTTTTGTTTAATTGCCTTGTTTTTAAATAGAGAATATTTAGGGTGGTTACAAACTATGCTGTTGGCTCTGCCATCTTGCTGCCAGCTGAGGCACTATATTTCAATATGAAAAGTGTTCTTTTCATGAATCATGCTAATAAGAAAAGTATACATTATGCATCATTATTTAGTTCTTCTAATCTGTTGATATGATTTTATTACCACCTTATCTTTTACAAAATCTAAGGTATTTTTCCTTATATTTCCTATTGAGAAGGTAATTTAAGCAGCCAAAGAATATTATTTCCAATTTTGAAGATTGTACACACATTATGATGCCAAAATCTTGGCTCTCTGTGCACAGATGCTGAACAGAAATAGGGAGACAGTTATGGAGGAGAAAGAAAGAGTGGCTTTATTTCTTTGCCAGGCAAAGAGGGAGCACAGTAGGCTAGTGCCTCAAGAACGGAGCCCCCCTCCCTGGGGAATAGGGAGAGGTCTTATAGTCGTTGCTCCTGGTATGCAATAAGCATCTAGGCAGTAACAGTCTTGCATTCTTCTTTCTTCTGTAGAGTTCCAAAAGGGTGGGGATGCTGACAAGACCAACTTGTGCAAGGCCTCAGGTGACTCCTAATCTTGATGCGCTTGTCTGGTCCCTTTAATCTTGCCTCAGGTGGTTTCCTGGCTGCTCCTCCCTTGATTAGCAACTGCTCAAATGTGCCCTTTGGAATTCTGGGAAGGCCATGCAAGCTGGAGTCTTGCCTACAAGAAATGGGGGACAAAAAGTCTCCATGCCTGGGAGCCCCATAGGGCCCTGCTCTGTTTCAATTATAGAGCCTGAAGTCAGAGTCCATAGAAAAGCATAGTAAAATAAAGCACAGACTCTGGAGACAGACTGCTGCATTCACATTTGGGTTCTATCAAATTATTAGAAGCAGTCTACCTTTATGTCTTACCTTTCTCATCTGTTAAATACGATAATAATATTAGTACCATAGAGTTTTGTTAGTATTAAATCAGTTTTTCTACAACTCTATTTTATAAAAGACCCAATATGTGTTCGTTAAAAAAAACAAATATTATTTCTGTCATCATCATATCAATCTTATGAGACAGACAGTTTTGCGATTACTCATATTTTACAGACAGGAATACAGAGTCAGAGTACACTTAATATTCCTGAAGTTGAACATCTTTTAATGCCAGAGACATTACATTAAGTCAACCTGCAAAGAAGAAAACTTTAAATGTTTAAATGGAGGCTTTTGGTACTAAAAAAAATGCTGTCACATCATTTGTTACTATTAATACTTTCACTGGAAAATATTTTTTATTTCGTAGATAATAAAATTGAGTGAGCCACTGGAAGAAAAAAAGAAGAAAGCTCTATTCTGTTTTAATTTGAACTTTTATATTTATGTAACACAGAGTCTATCTTTGTTGCCTATGATGGGATGTTTATGAAAAAAGAGAGTATCATTAAAATGCATTTAAACCCAAATATCCTAATTCTTACGAATTACAGGCAGGGCTGGAAAATTTATGATCACTTCATGAATAATAACTATAACAATTACTTTGAATTCCATTATTCATGTTTTGTAAGAAGAGTTTCATGGAATTTCATTATATAACAGTTTCTTTAAAAAAGGGTAGGGACAAGTTGAACTTTATCTACTCACATTAAAACCTAGTGGAGCATGATTTTATTAGAATATTAAACCCAAAATTTCCATTACATTTACATCCTTTAATTTTGGAAATTATAATAGGAGAAGAAATCCTTAAAGAGAAATATTTTTTTTCTGTTAAGTTATTATTTACACTTAAGGTAATTTAAACTCTATGAGAAAGTCACAGAACTATAATTTGGTTCCTTGTTCTCCAACCTCTAACTACAGTTTGAAATGCTTTGTATATTTTTGGGTTGCTTTATTCTTCTGTTGTTCAGCATCTCCTCCTCCGTTCTTCTCAAATTTCTAACCCATCACTGTCCAATGGACTAAAAAATATTCATTCAGAAAAGCATTTGTTTTCTACAATATGCCAGATATACTTTCTGGCACTGGAGATGCTATGGAGAAAAACACAGTTAAAATCCCACCCTCATGAACCTTTATCCAGGGGTTGGGGGTTGCAGAGAGTAAGCAATTTAAACACTAAACATAATATCACAGAAGACTTGCTCTGCTTCACTGGAAACAGAGAAGGCAACAAAAAGGAACTGCCCCACTTCTGTTTACTTCATCCGTCTGTTGCTTTTTCCTGTCCTAAAGAACCTGGTGACCTTCCTAGTGTTTAAGGCTTATCTCATCTTCTGTTTTCTCATGCAACTCACTCTCTTCATTGTTTGTCAGATTTATGTCCTATCACTTTTAAACCCTTCTCTCTACTGGCTGCTTTCTAGCAGAACACCAATTAACTTAAGATCTCTCCCATCTCATACCCCTCTTTTACATAAAAATATGTGTGTGTGTGTCTGTGTGTGTGTGTGTGAAAGAGACATACACACACATACACTCACTTTCTCTACTTCCTCACCTTTTACTAACACCTCAAACTATCATAAGTGTGGTTTTTAGTCTTTAAAATGTTCTTTCCAAATCAGTAATTACATATAAATTGGAAAATCCAAAGGACACTTAAAATGTTTTTATTATTTGTCCCTTGAGAGCATTTGAAATCGTTTATTCCTTCTTTCTCAAGTCACACTCATCCCTTGGTTTCCATAGCACCACATATTCCTAAATTTAGCTTACATCTCTGGTTGTTTTTACACAGTATCTGTGCTGGCTATTTTTCTCCACTTGAATATCTTTCAGACATCTTAACAACAACTGCAACAAAACTGTATAAAGTGATTTCTTCTTCTCACCCTCTGGTATTTTCTCTGTCACTTAATGGCATATCTAGAATTGCCCAAATCAAAAATTAAGAAATCACCTTTAAACTCTTCTCTGAAAAAAATTCTACACCCAATCATTACAAAGTCCTATCAATTTTTATATGTATTTGTCTGACAATTCCATCCTCTTCAGCCCGTCTTCACTGATAGAATCACAGTAAAAGCCAACATGATCTTTGATCTAGAGTAGTTAACATTCATTCAAATATCTTAGCATCTTCTATTATTCAGACATGGTTCTAGGTGCTGGAGAGGAAAGGGGTCACAGCAGACCAAATCTCTGCCCTGGGTATGCTTAACTTCAATGAGAAATAGACTACTTGAACTTAACTAGTTTGTTTCTCTGTTTGCATTATTCACACAAATATTTGACATAATGGTCAAAGCATATTTTTAAAACATGAATATTTTCAGATGATTCCTGCACGAATGACCTTTTAAAGAATTTGCAATTTCCTTACCAAATATTATAAACTTATTGCCAATCATTTCACTACTTTATCGATGCAACTTCCTCAGGTACTATGGTCCTTGTACTCTACAGTCTGATTACACTGAGAATCTTTACATAAATAATTGAGGGAAAGAGAAAATGTTATAAAGATGAGGAAGGAGCAGGCAGAAAACAAAGGTTGAATGGACAAGAACAAGCCTTTAATCTGCCTCCTGTATACATAACCTAATAAAGCAAAATACCATGTAAAAAATTATAATACAAGGCAAAGATTGATTAATTCCACAAAGTAACAAAACTATTATATAAAATTTCAGAGAAGAAAAATATTACTTCCCCTTGTAATATTCCAGACAGTCATGGAAATTAAGAGAAATGGCATATGAGCCAATCTGAGGGAGAATTTCAATATAAGGGCATATGCTCAATGAAGGAAATAGCACACACTGAAGAACAAGGGAAATGAGCCTGAGAGCTACTGGGGGATAAGAGATGATGTAGTTTAGGTTGGAATAATGGAAGATTAAGTTTGAAAGAGAAGTCATAATATTAAGTGTTTCCAGGACCAGAAAAGGGAATTTAGAACTAAAATATTCTAAACAGGAAAGTAACATAATCTAAGCTGTATTTGGTAACATCATTCTATGTTGACCCTGTATTGGACTTCTAGCTCAGGATGCATGATTAAATATAAGTTGAAACATACATTTCTTTCCCAAATAGCCACACATGCGTGCACACGCACACACGCGCACATGCACACACACACACAGAACTTTATACATCTTTGCTCAAAAACAAGGAAAAGAAAATATCCACGGGCAAGAAACACCAATAAAATCACTATAGTAAAGAGGAAATAAAGTGACACGGCAAAAAGAATGTCACAATTGGATATGGATAATCACTAAAAGAACTGAAAAAAATGTTTGAAATTAGTAGAGAGAATAAAAGAAAGAAGAAAAATCTGATAATTTAACAGAAGAAATAAAAGAAGGTAAAAAGAAGCAAAGAAAATCCACAGAAAGTGGAAAGTATAACGTGGTGCAGAAAGAAATCCAAGAATATTAGCGTCACAATCAAGTTCAAGTTCCATTAGAATTCAGTCTCCACAGGAGCATTTTTTATGTTTTGTTCACTGCCATATCACCAGCATGTAGAAGACTACCTTGTACATAAAAGTACTGTGTACTCAATAAAGAGTATTTGAATGAAGGACATTTAACACACATATACAATTGCTTTATTATGCATCCTTTAAAAAGTCTTCACAGTAATTAAGTGAAGCAAGAACTACTTTATAAACATTCATTAATAATGTAGCACAAATGTTTTATCCTGGTATAGTTCACCGAATGGTATAAAACCGGAACCATTTGTCTCCTGACTCCTCACTTACCTCTGTTCCTCCCACATGCTAATAGATTTGGGAACTCGGAACAGAGAAGCTATTCACCTAGTCCTGAATATTTAATGTGAGATTGTCATTATTATTGCAGTTGATAACCATTTGCATTCTGGCTCACATCTCCTATGAGCATATTTCAACCTTACAGCTCTGTCAAAAGTTTTTTTGTCAAATACCTAAAGCAAATTAGATTAAATTTAAGTCCAAATTCTAACAACTAAGAAAAGATTATGGCAAATTAGATATTTTTGAATTATTGCTAACTGATGAAGCAGAGAAAAAAGGAAAATATAGGTTGTTAAAAATAAATTCACTTCCATAACTTCAAAATGAGATAGTGGGTAATAGTCTGAAATATATAAGGAAAGGTAATGAAATTTAGCACCTTGGAGATTATGCTTTTATTATCATGGAGGAAAATTTAAATATAATACTGTTTATTTGTATTGAAGACTAGTAACAGAGAAATAACTTTCTGAATTTTTTTCAGCTATTTGTTTAGTCTCAAACATTGAAATATATTTTGCAAATATAGTAATATCTTTTATTAGCATAAGCCTTCTATGTTAGAGATGAATTGGGATACTGAATACATTAAATTAAAAATTTTCCGTCTTTAGATTTTCTCATTATTACCAGGTAAAGAAAGAATATAGCATGATTTTTAACTGGATCCCTGAGGTACCTGAAGAAAACCTATCTGAAGAATCTAAATCAAGTACTGAATTACCTGAAGAAGAAATACATGTATATAAGAGCTAGTTTTTATTAAACCATCAGCTATACTAGGGTAAAAAGAGGAAAAGCACATACTTCCAAATTTAGGATTAACGGGGGAAACTAGTTATAAACATAAAAAGTAGAAACGTGAGAGAATACTTCGCACATCCACATTATACAGTTGAAAGCCTGAAAAAAATGAAATAGTATTTAGTAAAAAATGACTAAAATGGACTTGTAACGACACCCATATGAGTAAGTGAGGGACATGGAATCATTGTTCAGCTGCCATTTAAAGAATTCCCATATCCCGTCTCAAAATGAACTCTAATTTTAAAAAACAGATCATTTGACATTCATTAAACTATACAAACCCTATACTTCTCTAAACATTGTCTATGGACCACTTGCATTAAATTTGTTAGGTTCCTGATTCTTTGGATGTTGAGCCAGGAAATCCACATTCTTGCCAAGCATCCCACGTGAATCTGACACACATTAAAATTTGGCCAAGAGAACAAATTAAAAATGGGCAATAGTTTTTATACAGCCATCATAATAGTGATACTGAAATCTGAAAAATATAGTGAAAATGAAGAAAATTCCAACCCACTAACATTAATATTAATGCAAAATTTTAAATCATAGACTAGTAACTAGAGCCAGCAGTACATTGAATAATTAAATTTGTTCCAAATTAAGTTTATTCTAGGACTTCATCAATTGATTGACATTTATAACTAATACAAATTCAAAGCAGAGCAAATACATTATCATATTTGATCAACTTAACACATGCCAAAAGGGTACTTATTAATCTTTAATATTCACCCCAGACTTCCTAGGTGGCGCAGTGGTTAAGAATCCACCTGCCAATGCAGGGGACATGGGTTCGAGCCCTGCCCCAGGAAGACACCACATGCCACAGAGCAACTAAGCCCATGAACCACAGCTATTGAGCCTGTGCTCTAGAGCCTGCGAGCCACAACTATTGAGCCCATATGCCGCAATTACTGAAGCCCGCGTGCCTAAAGCCCATGATCCACAACAAGAGAAGCCACCACAATGAGGAGCCCTCACACCACAGTGAAGAGTAGTCCCTGCTCATCACAGCTAGAGAAAGCCTGTGTGCAGCAATGAAGACCCAACGCAGCAAATAAGTAAATAAATATTAATTAGTTTTTTAAAAAATTCACCCCAACTAAAAAATCAAATATAAAGAAGCAATGTAGACAATTACGATAGCTTACACAGCTCCATGATAATTCTAACAAATACATTTATTTCAATTGATATAATCTGAATTTAAAAAATAGCCCTGATTAAAAATACAAATTTTATAAAGGGCAAATATATACTATCTGGTTACCTTCTTAAACCTAATTGTTTCTACAAATTCATTCTCTTGAATATTTCAGATAATAATCACATCTTCAAATAACAATTATATTTCTTCTATCACCTATATCATCTCCTATTATTTCAAAAAGAGAACTATCTCTTTTGCCTTTCTAATTTTGAGTAGCACCTCCAGAAAAACGTTAATCAGTAACAACAATCAAACATAACCTCATGTTATTTTTCACTGTTATGGGCAAAACTATAAAAATATCTATTTTTCTCTATTAGCATGATAAAATTTAGCTTGCTTATGCGATATCCTTCTACTTAGCTATTACTCATTTTTGTGGTCATGAACTTTGATACAAACTCATGAAGGGTATGAACCCCCATGCCTGAAGCCTCCCAAATGTATATATATTGAAGTAAAATTAAAGAGTAGTTTAGAGATGCACTTTAGCCCACCCATGGAGCATCAAGGAGTCTAAGAACCAGAATCTATGAACCAACCACGTTCAGCCTCTTGCATTCTTCCTTTTCAGCTGCTTGTCTCTTCTGCCCTGAGCAACACTGTTCTCTACTAACCTCCTCCACAACTCCCTGTGAATCAAACCCCTTGACTGCCCCTCCGAATTCGCCAGTACTTGCGGTAATGGGACTTCTTGGCTACCAGCTGTTAAATACTACCACTACCTGGGTAGTACTTTCTTTGAGAATTCTCCATCCCCATGGTTACGAATGAGCCCAACTTTGTGAAGGCCTCATCCGCTGTCATCCTTGGCTTGCAGAGGAGAGCCCCCACTGAATGCAGTGCAGCTGGTTCCCCTCTTCCAAGCATACTCCTGATGGTCTTGATGGAGGGTGATGTCTTTCAGGCCTTGGAACATAAACTCTGGTGGGCATCCTGACCTGATATAATATGTCCATTCCAGCATGCCCATTTCCCTCAGCCTCTTTACTTGTCCTCTGCTGTCTGCTGGGACAACTCAAGTATTTCCAGTGCATTGAGAGTTGGCCATCGTTTATTATAGTTATTGCAGACACCCATAGGAAACTCCAGCAGCGAGTTTGTTCCATCCCCTGGGGTTATTATCAGGACGTAAAGTCATGTGCTCCAAGAAAGTACCTCAAAGTCAATGAATTCTTGCTTATCTGGTCTTATATTCTGGCCTCTTGATCAAACATGCTCAAACTCCAATCACAGGAATCTGGGTCCTGTCAGTGCATGCAGGATAATTCTTGCAGCTTTTTAAGTATATAATCTCTTTCTTCTTTATCAGATTCAGAACATTCCTCACTTAGTGATGCTGGGATTGAACCCTAGTTATTGGCCTGGCAGTGATTGGTCTCCAGGAGAGGAGATAGAGGCAGTTCCTGAGATAGGCACCATTTGCCTTGAATGGGGGAGGCTTCTGCAGTGTATTTCTGCACAGCCAAAATTCCACCACTCACTAGGGAAGTATGGGCTACTTCTGCAAGCCCACAGGTTCAGGGAGCCTGTAGAGTCAATGTCCTCAAAGGCATCTATCCAGATATTCCCATCCTAAGTTTTCCAAACTAGATTCTGATTTTGCTTAATAGGCCTTCCCTGGCTGAGCATTCAAACAAGTCTGAAACTCTGCCACTCATTCACCCATTTATTCAACAGATATTTCTGTTTTTCAGGTGAGTTGGCCTGGAGGGCTGGGTATTTAATGATGAACAAAAATGATAGCATTTTTGCCCTTGAAGTTACACATACAGAACAAATAGTGAAAAACACTGTATAAATGTGTAAAACTTTGCAATTACAGGCTGTAATGCCTATATTTTATTTTACTTTTTAAAAGATTCATTTATTATTAATTAATTAATTAATTAATTTATGGCTGCATTGGGTCTTCATTGCTGCATGCAGGATTTTTCTAGTTGTGGCGAGCACAGGCTGCTCTTTGTTGCCGTGCATGGGCTTCTCAGTGTGGCAGCTTCTCTTGCTGCGGAGCATGGGCTCTAGGCACATGGGCTTCAGTAGTTGTGGCTTGTGGGCTCAGCAGTTGTAGCTCACAGGCTCTAGAGCACAAGCTCAGTAGTCATGGCACACAAGCATAGTTGCTCTGCGGCATGTGGGATCTTCTGAGACCAGGGCTCCAACCGTGTCCCTTGCATTAGCAGGCAGATTCTTAACCACTGCACCACCAGGGAAGTCCCAAGGCCTACATTTGAAATTCTAGAATATATTCATAATAAATGATAATATACAATATACATGTATCTATATATATAATGTTTCAGTCCCTGAATATATTTATAAAATATTATATATCATTTAATATTATATATAATTTTGTAATTTCTGTCACTCATAATTTCAATATGTGGGTTGTATGGCTTCTATTAACTACTATAGTTTTTAATTATGGGTCATATTTTCACCCTTCTTTAAAGGTCTGGGACTTTCATGATTGTGTGACAGAAGTTGTGAACTGTATATTGTACCAGTTTGGGTTTACATTTACTTCTTTTTAAAGTTGCCAGGATATTAAATTACAGATTGATCCACTTGATCTTTTTTAGGTCTAGTCTATTTAAGTTTAGTCTTTAGTCCTAGAGTTTGTTTCTTATTCTAGGGCTTGGTTCTGATTCCTAATGGGGGAGCATTCTACAGTCTTCATTGCGCGACATAAGTGAGGAGTGAAGCCAGAAGCTCACCACTTCCGGGCCCTCCGGGCTTCCTAACCTCCGCTCAGCCCTCCGCTGTGCATCACTCTATGGTGGGCCCCAGGGAGTAACCCGCTGCAAGTGTGCAGCACAGCGGTTGGCAAATGAACCCAGGGAGACGCGCTTGCAGACTTCCGGACACTGACTCTATGCAGCTGTATTGTTTCCGGCAAATTCCAATCAATTCAGCAGCCAGGAATCCTGATCTCTCCCCATTAGTTCAATGAGAGTGTTCTGTTCTGCTGGTATATTTCTTTCGTATGTTGTGGTCTGAAAAGAGCTCCCTGTCCAGAGGGGTGATCGTGTAGCTTTCCTTGTGTTTCCTTTATCCGAATAGTCACAGTGTACATTAAAACGGTTACTTCACATATTTTGTTTTGTTGTATTCTTGTTTATGCCACTGAAACCTACTTTTTAGCTAAAGAAAAAAAAAAAAAAAAAAACAGTCGACCTAATTCATGAAATACAGTTTTCAAAATCAAAGGCACCTTCTGAGTACGCTGTAAATGATTTAATCACTTCCAGAAAATAACTGGAGGAATAATTACCAAATTTGTATATATACTCTAAAGATATCAGAGAATTTCTGAATCAATAAGAACTAGATTTAAAAAATAAATTTCTGAGAAATTCCTTGATGAGGTGAAGATGACTTGCTCTTGTCTTCTTTGACTGAGGATGGTGGAGGCAGAAACAGTCTACTGTGGGGAAGAGAAACCTGCAGCTTTAGAAAGTCACATATGTTGATATACTAGAGAATCCTTTTAGTCTCAAATGCGTGGATAGGTTTCCAGAATCCAATGCTGCTTAGTACCAGCATCACCAATTTTGCCATTAATTATATACTTACTGAATAGTTTTTACATATTTAAAACCACGTATCTTTGTCAGCTCACTAGGATATACACATATATCAATAATTTTTAAACTAAAAACCTAGCACATTGCTGATCACGGGAACCATTTTTTACCTCCATATCTTCTTTTGATATTTATTTACTCCTCCACTGTAAAATATTTCTACTACGTGGATGGACCTCATGTATTTCTCCAGTCAAGCCGTGTCTCCAGGTCAAGGTATGCTTTTCCAAATGTCAGCTGGACGTGGCGAGTGACATAACCTGCCAACCCTCACACTTAATAGAGTCAGAGAAGCTTTTCATGTACCTTTCAACTTTCAAACTAATTAATGGCATCGTCATTTCACAAATCATCTAGATTCACCATTTTGGAGTTGTCTTTGTTTTTGTTTTTTTGTTTTTTGTTTGCATTAGACAGAAACAAAATATATTTATTAGAAATGTTACAGAGTCATACATCGCACGCGTCTGCGTTCACAGTTACACACGCCTCTGTCGCGTGCTGGCAACTCTTCGCACGGTCTATGCTCTGGGCAGAAACGAAGCCGCAGAGGGTTCGCGGCCTTCCGCTCGTGCAGCTGAAGTCCGTGAGCCACTCAGGACGCAGAGATTCGGCCAGACCCTAACCTGGGTCAAAGAAGTGACGCCCAGAAGAGCCAGGCACGTGAGATACAGCCATCCTTTAAAAAGGGTTGCTGGGCCACGCCCTCTGCTGCACATCGCTGGTCAGATCGTCTCAGACGGCCCTCCAGCTCCGGGACGGGAGAACCAGGGCTGGACTTGGCAAAGGGGCTTGTATCTCACGACCGAGTCCTCTGTCCCCAGGCAGCGCGGTGCCTGTCTTGGAGTTGTCTTTGAATTCTCCTAAATGCAATTATCAGGCAAGTGTTTCTCTCCTGTCTGTAGTGATGCTGCTGCTACTCTCTACTTGTCAATCATTCTCGTCCTGTGACAATAGTCTTGCAGTTGCTCCACTCATCTCTAATCTCGTCCTTCAATGGATGCTTCCAGATAATTTTTTGCAAAGACCAACTTTTTATATTGTCTTTTTTTTTTTTTCATAAAAAAATATCATTCTCAAAACAGAACATAGACTCTGAGGAGTAATATCCTCTCTCTCTCTCTCTCTCACTGGAAACTTATCATAACATTAGAAGTTTTGCAAATGGATTTTTATAAGCCAGTGCTGGCCATTCTGTTTCTATTTAATTACCCTAGTCACCATTAACATCTCAGTAACAATTTTAAGTAAATCTTTTTCTTTTACTATCATGTCTTACCCTAACAGATCTCATAAAATGCAAACAGCTATTGACTGACAGAAGGTGCTTCATTTCATTTCAGAGAGCATTAAAATTGAGAAGTGACATTTTAAAATATCCTGTGGATAGTGAGATACTTAAGGGAGTACACTAAAAAGAATCTTATTTATTCTAAGTAAATGAACATATTCTATATCTACTCTAGTATTTAGTTCCACATTTGAATTTGGGAAACAGAAATAATATAGAAAATGTTTAGATCTTGCAGCAAAGTAAAATGAATGCATAAAATTGAGATATCCCCTAAGCTTCCTTATGGAATCTGAAGGGCTTCCTAGTATATTACTTGTAGCCAATGCATGAGATTTTAGTATAAGAATCAATAGAGAAAATACAAAACAACTGTATTGGTATAAATGCATCTGCTCAATTTTAATGCTTTTAAGAAAATTTTTCGTGTGATACAATGTATAAACTGTATAGTACAGTATTTTGAAATCTATATCCACCGGTTATATCAAATATTTTTAATCTTGAGCCTTCTCAAGTTGTTAGTGTCCTAAGTGTGGTAATAAAGACAGATTGCTACTTCCTAAAACAGCTTGCTTTTATAACGGCAAATCAAATAATACTTGATACTGAACATTAAATAGAAAATAGTGAAAAAAGAGAGATCTGGTTTAGATTGGTATCTGATTAGCAGTTCTAAGAACAGCATCTGCCAAAGTTTCTTAAGAAATACTTCCATGGGCCGCTTTCTATATAATTTTCATCTGAATAGATTTACTACTAGAACTAGAGACCAGTTCTTAAGATTTGGTGTACCAATTCCCTCCCTTCATACTGGAGTTGCAATCACTTATTGCATGACAGAAAAATGAAGTTGGGTAGTGGAGGACCAAATTCTGGCCACTTCATATAGCAACACCACAGGAAGATATTGTGTCCTTCTTGTCCTTCGGTTCTCTAAGTCAGTGGAGAAAATACTCAGTTGTTTATTGACCTTTTTCGAGCTGTGAAGATTGCTCTGCTGCAAAGGGAAAAGTGCTTGTAGTCCATCAATTGTATTTCTTAGACTATCTCCACTGGCTATACTTTCCCAATCTTGGCAAAACTTTAGTGGCCAATACTCATCTGGACACTGTTGTTGAATATTCATTTTTATGTCACTATTGTATTTACTAGTGTTATGTGGTTTCTTGGGCCTTTGTTGGTATTTTAATGGGAATATACAAACAACAGCAGAGATTGTTAGACATTTGCTATTTTTTGCAACACAGCAAAAAAAGATTTTAAAAATCTGACAATAATGAGAGGATACTAACACTATCAAATATTAAGATATTCTAATTAAAAGGCTTAGTAAGTTTATTAAATAGATAATAGAAAAGTATAGAGGGTTTTCAGGTTTCTTGACTTTATGGGATAGAGTAGGACATAGGTAATTTTTTGTCTTAATTTATCTTCTCACCCAGCCTGTCAGATTCATTTTCTCTGTACCTAGATGATAACAAAAGTAGATTTCATAGTTTCTAGGTCACTTTCAGATATTGATGAACAATCCCACTTTCAGATATCAGAAAGTCCAGTCTTATCTGCATCAAATCTCTCATTCGGCTCAGAGCTTATCAGAAACAAACCTAGGTTGGAGAAAAGGGATGCTGCTGTCATTATTTCTCTCCATAGATTTTCCATTCCTTCTAATAATTCTGGTGCCTGTGACTGCCCTGGGGTTAGTGACAATGAAGAGGTGAAAGATGAAAGATTGTGTTGTAATCTGGTATTTTGGCTATGTGTGCTGTTTACTGTAAGGTGATCACCTGATAGCTCTTTCTCTCATGGGAGAAAGCTTTCCCATAGTTGGAGAAACCCCATTACTTACTCATCTTCAATGATTCATGGTTTCCTGATACAGATTGTTATCTTTGGGTAACTACCTATGACATCCCCTAAGGCTCTACTTCCAAAAGTAAACCTAGGCAACCTCTTTCTGCTGATGTAACTCATAGAGGCATTGAAATCTAATGAATAAGAATTACTGAGTATGGCATTTACAGAATCTGTAAAACTCCTAAGAAACTCATTTTATATTTTCATCATGCATGTAAAATTATTTTAATCTCAGACAATCAGCTAAAAGTGAAAATTGAAAAACATGGAATACTATAATAAAACATTTTCAAACCATTGGAGTCATTTAAAAATACACAGGGAAATATCTGTGGATTTGACATTAAATTTTTTTAATATTTGAAAAAAATGCAAAAAAGGGTAAAGAAAAATATAAAGTTTTGAAAACTTCAACACACATAAAACACTTGCTTGAGCTTTAAAAAGAAAATACTAAAGACTCTGAAAAGGAAACAAGAGTAAGGGAGTTGGGAACTGAAGTAAAAAATGTAATGACCCATAAGGGAGATGGCCTCAGTTGCAAGGAATTGCACAAAAATATGGAGGACTAAAACTATTCAAAAATAAACAAATTGGCATTCTGGCCAGAAGAGTGCAGTAAAGACCCCTTAGGAGCCAAACAATATAGGACATATCCCAGAGAAGGGAGAGTTAGAAAAAGGAATCTCTTAAACTTAATGGATGATTTGACATACGTCCTGAACTTACTACTGAGCCATTAACGTCCTGAATGAAACCAAAGAAGGAGAACAAAGGCAGCAAGAACCAAACTGTGACATAAACCGCTGCCCACGTTCAAGATTAATCTCTGAGTGGTTCACACACTGAGAAGACTCAAACAATACAAAAGAAGCTTTGAAAACTGAACTGATCCACAGAAGGGAAGCATAATGAGCTGTCTGAAACTAACTAGGTTGATTACTGTTAAGCAAAACAAACAAAAAAATTCAACATTCTACAGAGAATTTTAACAGAACCCAGAATATTATAACATATTATTCAAAATGTCCTGGTTATGATAAACAGTTATGTGACAAACAGAAAAATAAAGAAAAATTTGGTCATTTCTCAAAAGAAAAGGCAATTAATAGATGTCAACCCTGAGATAACTCAGGTATTAGAATATTCAGAGAACAATAAAGCAGTCGTTATAACCATTCTCCCTAAGTTAAATGTGAACACCCTTGAAAGGGATGGAAAGATTTAAGTCCTCAGTAGAGAAAAATAGATGATTAAAAACAGAAATTTTAGAACTGAAAAACTATAGCATCTGAAATTATAATATTCACTGGATGGACTCCATAGCAAAATGAGAAGATAGAGGAAAATGTTAGTGAAATTAAGGATAATTTCAATAGAAATTACACATTCTGAAGAAAAAGAAAAAAAAATGACAAAAAATTTAAGCAGAACTGTTAAGACAATATCAAAATACCTAATACAGAATTAAAGGGAAAATATATTGGTACAGAAAAATATGTTTAAATAAATAATGGCTTCTTACATTTCTTAAATTTGGGGAAAGATATAAAGTTACAGATACAAGAAGCACAGTAGATCCCCAACAAGATGAAGTCAAAGAAAACCATACTGAGGCAAGTCATAATCAAACTTCTGAAAACAAAAGATGAATAAGAGATTTTGAAACTGGCCTGAGAACTATGACACATTATGTACAAGGGAACCACATTTGAAATTTCTTTTGGAATCATAAATGGTGGCCAGAGAAGTGTGGAACAATAGCTTTAACATGCTAAAAGGAAATAACTATTATCACAGAAGGCTACATTCTGCAAAAAAACATTCTTCAGAAATGAAAGCAAAATGAAGACATTCTTAAATAAAGGACCTAGGAAAATATGTCAACAGAAGACATTTTCTAAAACAACATGCTAAAGAAAATTCTTCAGGCTGAAAGGATATTTATCACAGTGAAATTTGGAACACCAGGATGAAGAGAATAGGAGAAGAAGTAATAACTGGATAAATAAAATAAACTATATTTCTTCTCAAATACTTTAAAATGTGTATGGCAGTGGGAAACAAAAATTACATGATTTTTTAAGGAGGTTCAATGTATAAAGATGCAACACAAAAATTATAACATAAAGGGTCAAATGACCTATTTGGTTATAAGACTTCTAGGTTTTTCTTACAATGGTAAAATACTAACTCATTAGACTGCTGAAAGATAGGATCATATATAATAATCCCTAAAGCAACCATTAAATATAGTATAAAGTGATATAGGCAAAAAACTGTGTATATAAAGTATAATGGCATACTAGAATATATAAATTATATATGCAGGAATAGAAAGAGGAAATAGAATAAAAAGCAGAAAGGACAAACAGAAAACAAACAATAACATGGTAGACATAAATCTGACCAAATCAATAATATCATCAATTAAAATACAGAAATTGGCATATTGGAAAAAAAATCAGTTATATGCTACCTCCAATATGATCATTTTGAATATAATAATTGAATAAGTTAAAAGTAAAGTGATATAAAAATTATACTATGGAGATATGAATTATAAAAATGCTGCTACAATGATTTTGATATCAAAGTAAATTTCAGAATAAGGAATATAGTCAGGGATAGAGAGAGAGATTACAAAAAGATCAAAGGATAAGTTCACCAAAGGAACGTAAATATACTCACTGCATACCCCTAAAAACAGAAGATCAAAATGCACTTAGTAAAATTGATAGAGTAAAAGGAAAAATATTCAAAAGCACAATTATACTTGGAGACTCCTTTTTTTTTCTCATTAATTGAACAAACAAAAAGACGTAAACTTAGCAAGTATTTAGAAGTCCTGAACATCGTTGACCAACTTGATTTAACTGACTGTGATGGTTAATTTTTGGTATCAACTTGACCAAGTAATCATGCCCAGAAGTTTCATCAAAATCTGGTTGTTGTTTGATCCAAACCAGTCTAGATGTTGCTGTGATGGTACTTTTTAAGATGTGATCAACGTTTAAATCAGTAGGCTTTGAGTGAAGCAGATTACCCTCCATAATGTGGATGAACCTCATCCAATCTAATCTGCAGAAGACATTAACAGCAAAGACTGAGGCTCCCTGAAGAGGAACCACCAGGCTCTTACTGAAGTTTTCAGGCCACTTGCCCTTTCATTGAATTTCCAGATTTGTCAGTTCACAATTGTGTGAGTCAATTCCTTGAAATCTCTTTTTTCTCTTCTCTTCTCTTCTCTTCTCTTCTCTTCTCCTTTTCTCCTTTCTCTCTCTCTCTTTCTTTCCCTTTCTTTCTTTCTTTCTTTCTTTCTTTCTTTCTTTCTTTCTTTCTCTTTTTCTTTCTTCTTTCTCTTTCTTTCTTTTTCTTTTTATTCCTCTCTCTCTCTCTCTTTCTATATATATATACACCTATATGTGTGTGTGTATTGAAAGAAAGTGATAAATACAACAAGGGAAGGGATTGGTCTTTTATAGAAAAGGGGTCATCCTGTCTATATAAATCAGAGAAAAACAAATGAAAATGAATAGAGAGAAAGGAGGATGTGGAGATTTGGAAGGTGAGAAAACACATAAGTTGCTCTTTAATTGTACCTATTTTGTTCAGTGTAGTATCAGGCAGGATCCTTAGATGATATTGTGTCTGGAAGGCAGGAGAGAAGTTTGGGAAAGTGAAAAAAGTATAACATTGCAAGATTTCTGGCAATGCTGAGTGCCATTAACAAATGTGGACAATTTGTATAATTATTCATCAATCATACCGAGTGTCAGGACTCTATCAGGTCTCTCTGGGGCCTACATAGCAGAGAGATGCTGCCCATCTCCAGCCTTCTAGCCAGCAGGCTGGTGGGTCTGTCCCTTCTTTCTGTTTTCTGCTAACCCCTTCTCCTAATGCAGGGCCCTGATTCTGGGAATTCTTCAAGTCATCTTTTCCACCCATTGAACCCTGGTTTAAGAACATGTGCACTCACTTAATTTTATGAATTGCAGCTCAGTAATCATTTGTTGCTAACTCAGCTGCTTAATAAGCATATGAAAACACTTTATCAGTAGAATAACTTATTAAAATAATGCACATCGATTTTCTCTGAAACTCCTTTTTTTCCAAACTCACACTGTGTCATACAGTTCATGTGCATTTTTAAATGTGCAATCTAACAATTTAAAAGTCATTTCATAATAACTAAATTACATCAAAACTTTTTTGTGCAATATGCCAACATTCCAATTAACTACTTCTATTTTCTTAGATGCATAAAGCAATCATAATTAACTTAATTAATGAAGTGTTTCAAAAGGAGAGATTAAATGACTAAGAAAAATATTGAAAAACTTTTGTTGTAGCTAAAAAATACATTATCTGGGAGACATAATGGAATGAAAATACACTTATGTATAGGGGTACTGAGGTACTAAGTTCTATTTTCTAACTCAGTGACAGCAGAAAAAAATAATAAAATCAAGATCCGTAGGAAGACACCTCTTGATGGTAGGCACACTACACTAGCTCAGCTTACGTTTCTCTGATGAGACCCTCTCCAAAAAACTAAGTGTGATTGAATCGGGTTGTTTTCTTTAAACATTGAGGCAAATTTTGTAAGTTTAGATAGTTTAACAAGAGAACTATTGCTCTGTGTCATTAGTAATGGACCACAGTTGATTCAGCCTCTGGTCTATGGACACATTTTATCATATTTCACTCGAGTAACTTTCTGTTAGCAAAATATCATTCTTTTTATCCCAGGATACAAGCCTTGTTCAATATTTGAAAATCAATCAATGTATTCACCATATCATGTCTCCATTTTAAAAAAACACATATAGTCAAGTAAAGAGATTCAGATTTGATCTTTGCGGTCTTGGGTTAAGCAAATATTTCTTAGATAAGATATTAACATCATGAACTGTAAAATAAAAAGTTGATAAATTTGACTTCATCAAAATTAAAAACCTCTGCTCTTGGAAAGGTACTAAGAGATACAGAATGGTAGAAATATTTGCAAACTGCATATCTGAAAAAAATGTCATATCCAATATATGTAAAGAATTATCAAAACTCTATAACAAGAAAACAAATAAAATAAACATACCCAATTAAAAATGGGCAAAACTTTGAATAGACACTTGACCAAAGAAAATGTACATTTGGTAAATAAGGACATGAAAAGAAAATGTTCAGCATAATCATTGGAGAAATGTATATTAAAACTACAAGATACCACTACACACATCAGAGTGTCTAACATTTAAAAGACTGACCATACTACATATCAACAAGAATATGGAGTGGTTGAGATTCTTATAACAGAAGACAGAAATGTGAAATGGTGCAACCACTTCAGGAAATAGTGTTTCTTATAGAGTTAAGTATACACTTCCATATGACCCAGAAATCTCACTCTTAGTTGTTTAACCAAGAAAAGACATCTGTCTCTGAACCAGGAAATGAGTTCTCTCTAGACATTGAATCTGCCAGCACATTAATCGTCCCAGCCTCCAGAATTGTGAGAAAATAAATCTTTGTTGTTTAAGTCACTTAGATTGTGGTATTTTATTAGGCAGCCCTACCAAACTAATATAACTTTCCAAGACAGGATAAGATCTCACTGTTAAAACAATAAAGAGACTGAAAAGTTAAATAAGGGTGTTAAAAATGACTACTGAACCAATCACAGAGAAATATGTGTCATGTTCAACCAATAAGTTTATCATTGGATTATTTATTAGTTTTATTTCTGAAGAAGATAGGGTTACACAATTCTGATCAAAATGGAATCTTAGAATTTTAGAACCGAAAGTTCCTGTGTCCTTTTTGTAGATTAAGAAACTGAAATACAGAGGTTTCAGAGAACTTGTCAAGACTCACAGCTACTTGAGCAAAAATATACCTAAATCAGCATCCAATTTTAGTTGAAAATAGTCAATAAGTCCTTAGACTACCTCTGTTGTTCCCTTAAGAAAAAATGCAATCTGTCTCTAACATTTCCTTCGGTCAACAAGATTTCACTCCTTACACATTCTCCTCATTATTCATCTTATTTTTCAGTTGCCCTTTCTTAGCCCATTCTCAAGAGTGTGAATCATTTTTTACATTTCCAATCTCTGTCTCCATGGCAACAGGAAGATCAATTTCATTGTAATTTTTTTTTCTTAGCAGTTCAAATATCTTTTGGCTTTTATGTAAAATCTTCTTTAATGTTTGCTAGCTTTTTCTCCTGATTAATTGAGGCTAGCAGTTTACTAATTTTCAAAAAGACAGTGCTTCTCCTTAGCATTCACAATTTTTCATTTGCTTTTTGCTACACTGTGTAGCTCACACTTGTGTGTCCTCAGGCTTTTGCCAAGTGAGCTTGTCCTTTGACCCTTAAATATTAAAAAGAAAAAGTTCTGAATTCTTTAGTAATTGACCTATATTTCAACTTCATATCACATTTGGCACTTCTGACAATGTAGTTTCACCAATGTTACTTTTTAAAGAAATTCCTGAGTAGCTTTAGTGACCTCTTCATAAATAAAGCATGTGAAGTGTGCCTGAATATCTCATAGTGCAATTTGCAGTTTAGTTCCACATGATAAAAATACTTGATTCAATTGTTTTGTCTGTGCTAAATAACAACTAAAACAAAGTTTAATGCCATAAAAACTAGGCAAGAGCTTAATAATTTTAGTATAATAATAATCATATTTCTTAAATATTAGAGCTTGGTAATATTATTATCTCCTGGGGCAGAATTTGAATAATTGCTGACAATTTAAATTTTTTCCTTCAATTTTGAATTAGAAATATTCCTTACCTCCAAATTAATCAATTTTTCCAAATTAATTTTCGATAAGCACAATCTTTCCCACGTCAAATTCTCACGCATTGAGTTAAACTTTGAATAAATGCAACAGGTTCTTTTTCAATGTCACCATCTTTATTTCCTCATCTGAATCACAAAATTAAAATTGTGATTAGAAACCTGCATTATATGACAGAAGACTGGTGTTTAAGTCCCATAAATTCTACTTGATAGCTATAACAAAATATATCTCATTACTCCTAATTCACATGATTATTGAGTCTAAGTTAATGTATATAGAAGCCCTTTGAACACTAAAATCAAAAACAGTAATAAATGAAAAGATTAATCTTTGAACAGGCTTCACCTGCTTCACCATTTTCTCCTGTAATGACTCAATATTCATTATTCCAGTATCAAAGTTCTCCCTCCATTGTTTATTTCTCAGAGGACAGTCATTTGATCATCTCTATCAGTATCATTGAAACGTGAGATAATTTTATTTAATTAAAGATTTCTGGGCCACATCCTAGACCCAGAATCACAATATTTGGGAATTTGGCCCAGGGATTTGCATTTTAATGAATATCTGAGACACATTAAAGTCTGAGAAACACTAATCAGTGTGTTTTTCATCTCTTTCTCACTTTTTTCTTTCAGGGTGTATTAATGTGGTAGGTTAATTGTGAAAATGGCCAAATTTTTCATCCCTGCTAATATCCGTGTGCTTCAAAATGTGAGTTTGGAGTTCCTCTCATCAATAAGCAGAATCTATTTTCCCCATCTCTTGAGTTTGTCTTGTTTTTGCTAATCAAATGTCATGGAAGTGGCAGTATGCCAATTTCAAGCCTAGATCTTAAAAATCTGGCAGTTCCACTCACTCTTCTAGAACCCTGCCATTACCACCATGAGAACAAATATCGGCCAGCCTACTGGAGTATGAAGGCTGCATGGAGAGGTGAATGGTTCTGGCCATCCCAAATGAGGACACTCAAGACCAGCCACCCGTTGGCCATCTGATTAACCAATTGCAGACACATGAGTGAGTGTAATTAAGACAGAAGTATCCAGGACTTCCCTGGTGGTGCAGTGGTTAGGAGTCCACCTGCCAATGCAGGGGACATGAGTTCCATCCCTGTCCGGGAAGATCCCACATACCACGGAGCAACTAAGCCCAAGCACCACAACTACTGAGCCTGCGCTCTAGAGCCCATGAGCTACAACTACTGAGCCCACACGCCACAACTACTGAAGCGCAAACACCTAGACCCTATGCTCTGCAACAAGAGAAGCCACCACACTGAGAAGCCCAAGCACCGCAATGTTGAGTAGCCCCCATTTGCCACACCCAGAGAAAGCCCACGCGAAGCAATGAAGACCCAATGCAGCCAAAATAAATAAATAAATATTAAAAAAAAAAGAAATATCCAGCTAACCAAGAGACTCATGAACAATATTATATGCTTACTGTTTAAGCCACTGAATTGCTGGTGGTTTGTTATGTAGCAATAGCTAACTAAACACTTCATGTATCTAGAAACTAAGGCTTAGGTAATTTGGACAGTTGCCCAAGGTCTTCATGCTCAAAGTCTACCCTTTTGCCTTTAACTTAAACACAGACATCATGTAAATACTTTCACCTCTGAATTTTGGCTTGCAGTGTTATTTTGTCATAAGTATCATCATGTTATTTAAAATGCATGTATTAAATACTATTGTTTCTTTAAAACTCATCTGAAATTATACCTCAAATCTGATTTTTCTAAATAAATTAAAAAATGGGCACTTTAATTTAATTTCACACAGTAAAAACATAGAACCGAGTAAATGTATTTAATCTACATCATTGTCTAACTTAGAATTGCCTTCAAGTTTGAAATGTTTGTAGACCTTTGTATGACTATATAATCTACATAATCTTAGACAGTTTGTTTGCATTAATTTTAAACTTCATTTGAAGAAATGTAATAATAACTACCTAAATAATTGAATATGTTTAAATATCTAACAAAATGCAACTATATAATATCTGGAAAAGGAGAAATAACAATGGAAATTTTCTCTTTGGTCATTGACTTTTCTCGCTTATACTTTTGATTTTGACAAATCCAGTCATTTTTTTTAACTCAATTATTAATTCTGTGGAGATCACTCCAAAATCTCTGTGTCCAACAACGGCTTCCTTTTGAAGCATTGGATACACTGTATCAACTACATATCAGATAATTAGACTTGCCATCCTGCAGGCACCTGTCAAAACTGAAAAGTCAAAGGTTACGTTAGGCCTAATAAGGTTATAGCTTTCGTTTTTCAAGGTTTTCTTCAATCTTTTATGAAAATCATGTTATGGCTCAATACATTTTTTTCCTAAACAAAGCAAACATATCTTTGGAAATACTACAATTCTAAAGGTTAAACTTGTATGTCAGCAATAAAGCAACTTGACAGCAAGAGAATGCTTATGCATTTTTTTTTAAACCTCAAATTTCAAATATAAGCAACCTATTATTTAACCTATCAGAGTTAAAAGTAACAGATTACGTTAACGTTTTATTTAACAGACCTACTCTAACAACGTGAATGTTTAATCTATGTTTGTTTGTTAGTTTTAATGTAAGTAATGTACAACATAATGTCTGAAGAAAAGCAAAGGTATTTTAGGTTGATGAAATTTATTTCAAATTTTTCTTTTAATGAAATCTGTTTCTCTACTTAAAAATTAACATTTATGATTTCATATTTTCTCTTTTCAAAGAAGGATTTACTTAGTCACTTCCACACGCAAAAAACGGGTATGTTTAAAACTTCATTCCTCATTTTCTTCACAAAACTTTGGCTAGAACTCTTTTGTTGCTGTTTTTATTAGTGTCTAAATTATCTCTTTTAATGACTGTTAAATTTTCAGGCTTTTCCTCACATATCATATATTTGCAAATATTTGCCAAATGATGAAATAAATATTTCACTTTACAAATAAACACATTCTGTCTTTAAAATATTTATATAAGTGACCACTAAATGCAAATAAATAGCAATGACAGGAAGAGAGGGAATGAATAAATTTTGTTTCCATCCACTAATTTCAAGTTGAGAATTTGATAGTGCAGCAAAGAAAACATTTTATAAAAATGGTGCTGAGAATTATGCTAAGACTGACATAGACACCAGATCTCCAAAATGTAAAGAAAGGAATCACGAATAAACAAAGTGACATAAGAAATTAATGTGAAGTAATGTTTATATTTTCCAAGGAGAAGGATAATGGGAAAGGAAGCCAAAATCTGAATATCTTCTGATGTGTTATTAGCCATGGAAGATGCCTTTAACTTACACTTAAAAAATAGCTTGGCTTCTTGCATGGATGCAAGTAAAGCCCTTTTTAATGCCTGTTCACTATGTGCCCTATGACAAGGGTCACTTCAGAGTCACTGTGTCTTTGATACATGTTCACTTAGAAGGTCAGAGTCATATAAGCTCTTTCCATAACCTCCTTAAATCTATGTAAACATAAAAGCTGCTTGAAATACCAACTCATAAAGTAATTCTATCAAATACTATAAAACATAAAATATATGAAACTCGTGCTTGAGGTTCTATAGTTCTGTACTTTACCATGACCTACAATGATTTGCCATTAAATGTTAATAATAGTTCATAAACCAGGATTTTTTGAAAGCATGAAAAGCTGACTTTGATATGTGGTTTCTTTGAAGAGCCATGATTTGCAGCCATGTCTGACATTAGCAGTTTTCTTAGCTCTGTGACCCTTTAATTTGGATTAGAAACTAAAGCTACATATTTGCCACTTTCTAGCTGCCATACTCTCAAAGGTCATCGTGAATTTTTTATTTGCTCTTTTGTATTTCAGTGTCAATTAGAGTATAATTGAGTACTCTTCGATTTCCAAGATGAAAAGTGAAAAAACTGAGAATAGCAATTATCAAGACTTCTTACTTTCCCCCCAGACCTTATAAGACTCTATACTCAGTCCTAGAGCTCTAAAACAACAGAAATCCTAGAAGTAGAAACTAGCTTTTTTTTTTTTTTTTTTGACAGTTTTGAATAGCAGAGAGGGTTTGCTGCAAAGTCAGCTCTGTGTGGGAGGAGCAGGTATTTCTTATTTGGCTGCCAGAAAGTGATTTGCTATGGGTCTGTGATCTCATTGCCTTATTTTTTAGTGGTGTTCTTGTTGGTATAACGTAGGTATCATACCTGCTGAATTGTTTTATGTATTGAAAATTTTCCTAAAAGATAATACATAAAATGAAAGTAAAGTTCATGCCATGGGAAATAATATTTTATGTTTTACACTTTCCTCATTCCACCAAAAAATGAGCTTGTTGAAGGACCAAAAAGTAAAATGATAATATGTAAGTAGAAAGAAAAGAAATAGAGTTCAGCTTCTATCACTAAGTTGAAATTTCTAACCAAGGAAACCTTTCCAGTATAAAATATTCCAAACTGTAAAATAAAAGGTTTTTTTTTTTTTAATCTTCCAAAATGTAAACCTAGTTTGGTATGTACAGTATATAGTATAAGACAGCTTCTGCAACTTGGATAAGAAAGGAAGGAAGGAAGGAAGGAAGGAAGGAAGGAAGGAAGGCAGGCAGGCAGGGAGGGAGGGAGAGAGGGAGGAAGGAAGGGAGAGAGGGAGGAATCTAGAGATTTAGTTTACCATTCTGGATTCTTGATTTGTTCAACCACAACTAGTCATATTTTCCTAGAGTTTGGGCTTTTGTGGGCCATTTAAGGACATCAGAAGAAAAAGCCTGCAGTAACCCCTCATAAAGTAAGGATCAATAACAGTGGCAAACTTCATGGGTAAATTAGGAAAAAAATTCTTCTCTCTAGTAGAAGACTGTAAGAATACTGTGCACCATCAACATTGTTCTGGTGACTAGCAAAAAATCATTTTTCCCCAAGAATCTCTAACATGAGCCCAATTTTGTTTAAATTAAGAGCAATAATTCTTTCAGCTTTGTGGCTAAAAATAAAACAAACAACAATAACCAAAAAACTCTGGGCAAAAATATGCACCCAGGCATCTGAGGAAAGCAATACATTTAAATGTACATGAGCTTATAATGAAAAATCACAAAACTGGTAAGAATAGAATACACCTTGAGAGAATCAAAAAAAAAAAAAAAAAAGAGAGAGAGAAAAAAAAAGAAAAACAAATAAACAATATATTCTAACCTACAATATATTCTACTCCACAAGTTAATTAGCATTGTCAGATAAATAATATGAAATAACAGAGTTTAATATGTAAAAAAACATTGAAATGAAAAATTAAACAAGAAAGAAACAAAAAAAATGTACAACTGGACCAGGAATATTTGAAAAAAAATTCTATGGAATTTTTAAAAATAAAATATAAAACAGTTGACATTTGGTACTCAGTAAAAGTGTTTATAAGTAGATTCAAAGGAGTTGAGGAGACAATTAGTGAACTGGAAGATCAATATGAAAGATTAATCCAGAATGCATCACAGAGAGGCAAATAAAAGTTTTGGGGAAAAAAAATTAGGAACCATAAATAAGAGAGTAAAAAAGCATAATACTTAATCAAAAGTGGAGTAACAGAGAATAGAGAAAATGTGTGTAAATTCCACTTTGTGATTATCATAGACTTTTTCTTCTGATGCTCTTAATGTCTAAAGAAATAATGGCTAAGACCTTTTGAAAATATATAAAGGTCATAAATTCTTAGATACAAGAAGGTCAGTGAGTTCTCCCCCAAATTGATAGACCAAAAAGAAAAAAAAGAAAACACACACACACACAAAAAACTAGACAAATTTAATTTCACATAAAATGAAAATATGGATCACCAAAAACATATTTAAGGTAGCCAGAAAGAAAAGGCAATAGGACAACAATTGGACCACTAACTAATTTTTCTTTTAAGAACTTTTATTGAGATACAATTAACATATACTACACTGCATATATTTAAAGTGTACAGTTTGGTAGTTCTTTTCTTGTTAGTAATGTATATATGGCAATCCCAATCTCCCAATTCATTCCCCCACCCCACCCCAGCTTTCCCCACTTGGTGTCCACATGTTTGTTCTCTACATCTATGTCTCTATTTCTGCCTTGCAAACCGGTTGATTTGTACCTTTTTTCTATATTCCACATTGGACCACTAACTAACTTCTTAAAGCAAAAGCTGGAAACACGAAAAGAAAAAAATTATACAGAAAAACATGGATAATTAATAAATACCAAACTGATACAAATTCAATGAAACTAAGTGACAGAGAAATTCCACAAACTTTATTTTTTTATTTTATTTTTTTTATTTTATTTTTATTTTTTTGGCACACGGGCTTAGTTGCTCCGTGGCATGTGGGATCTTCCTGGAGCTGGGATCGAACCCGTGACCTCTGCATTGTCAGGTGGATTCTTAACCATGGCGCCACCTAGGAAGCCCTCCACAAACTTTAAATTAGACGCAAACTGGAGGAAAACAACAAGACTAGCAGAATTGGGATGGGAAGAGACAGTGAGAAACAGGTGAGCAGGATCAACTAAACATAACAGGAAATGTTGAGATATCATATTGATAGCAAATTGAGGAAATGTCAGCCAATCATCCTTTCCAAAAAAGACAGCATCCTCCTACCTTTAAGATTTAAAAACAATTGGGTTAGAGGAAAAGTCTTGAGATGTTAGAAAAAACAAAGCATGGAATACACTAAGAGGACAGAGATGCCAGTTCCAAGTCAGCACCATTTCTAAAAAAGAAGAGATTATCCTGGACTATGGGGGCAATACCTATAATAGGATTGCTTGTCAAGAAGAAGAAAAGAAGTGCCTATTGATAGAAGCTCTCCAGAAACAACGCAGCATCATAGAATTCAGAAGAAATCTAGCCACAAAAGGCAACATGTATTACAGAAAATTCAGTATATCAGCAAAAAGGCTTTCTTTGGACTGAAGAACTGAAACTGTGCACCTCAGATTGGGACTTGAACCCACACAGCTGAGACTCAAATCTGGCCCAAACCCAAGGTCTTCCAACTGAGATCACACACCTGGTTTCAGGACTTAATGAAGCTCAAGTTCTTAATGTCTCATGGCAGAGAGAATTCAGTGAGAGACAAAGTGATAGGTAAGAAGTGGATTTATTTAGAGAGAAACACACTCCACAGAGTGTGGCCCATCTCAGAAGCTGAGAAAGGCACCAGGGTATGGGGTTGCTGGTTTTAATAGGTGTGGGTAATTTCATAGGCTAATGAGCGGGAGGAGTATTCCAGCTGTTTCAGGAAGGGGTAGGGATTTCCAGGAATTGGGCCACTGCCCACTTTTTGATCCTTATGGCCTTGGAAATGTCATGGCACCTGTGAGCATGTCATTTAGCTTGCTGATGTGTTACAATGAGAGGACAGTCTTGTCCATGGCCACCTTGGGCCCATTTGGTTCTAATCAGTTTATATCATGTCCTCGGGCTATGTCATTTTTTCAAAGGTTGTGCCCTGCCCCCTTCCCTCCTGTTTCAGAACTGAGCAAGTACCTTAACTTATCCCTTTCATGCATAGATCCTTCTGAAAATAGCTGGTCTAAAAAAATCCAATTCATTCAAATATTGATAACACAAAATAAAACTGTATCATGCAATCAAAATACACTTCAAGAGAAAAAAACAAACAAAAAAACCCCAAAAAACAGCATAAAGCCAAGCTTCTTAAGAGCTAAAAAACCAGAAAAATGTCATCACAAACAGAAGATTGTAATGCAACATTTCAACCTAAATTTAAAAGAAAATTCTAATAGAACAGTTGCATCAATGAAGAAACATCACAAATCAAAAATAAGAAAAGAAATAGAAATATGGTCCAAACAGTTGGAGTTTTAACTGAACCATGGGTAATGCAAACGGAATTCACAGAACTCAGGAAAGAACTAAAGAAAAAGACAAAAAGATTTTCAGAAATGAAAGCTAAATTACAGGTGTGCCAGTGGGTGTACTCAACACAGGAAAGCATAGTAAGGGAAAAAAAGAATAAAAATGAAGTAAATGAAGCAAACAAAAAAAAGATGAAAAGGACTAGAGGCAGAGTGATTTTGGCTGGAATGACTGGCTTCACTGCAAATGTGGTTTCTGCCTTTTTGCCTGGGGCAACAGCTGCATTCTCTAAAGAAGTGGTGGTGATAGCCTTTGGTTTCTGAAAAAACAACACTTTGTCTCCTGAAATTGTGGCAGTCTTCCCACCTTTCTCCTAAGGCACGACACTCCCTTTTCCATCCATGTTTTTTCATCTTCTGGCATTTAATCTTCTTTACTATCCTCTAAACTCTTTGGGGGAGGAGCCTTTGCTTGTGTTTGCAAGCCTTTGCTTGAAATTTACTTGCCTTCCTAAGCTTTACTGTGATAGATGTTCATGAAGGCTGAGGGTGTGGCAGCAAGTGACTGCAGACAAATCAAGAGGAAACCAAATGATGCTAAAGGTCCTGGAGCACCTGGAGAGTTCAAAGCTGGATACCAGAGTTTTACAGGTGAGTTTTATTAAATATTTAGGGGAAAAAATTAAATAATTACTAGACTTGCTGTAGTGATCATTTTGCAATATACGGTAACTCCCCTACATACAGAACAAGTTCCATTCTGAGAGAGTGTAAGTACAATTTGTTCGTAAGTCCAACAAAGTTAGCCTAGGTACCCAACTAACACAATCGGCTATATAGTACTGTACTGTAATAGGTTTATAATACTTTTCACACAAATACTACATAAAACACAAACAAAAAATAAAGAAAAATTTTTTAATCTTGCAGTACATTACCTTGAAAAGTACACTACTATAGTGCAACAGCTGGCATACAGGGGCTGCCATTGAGACAACAGGCAAGAAAAATTACTGACTGGAGGATGTAGAGGAGGTGGCAGTTAGTAGAGCTGAAGGATTATCAGCAATAGGATACTGAGGCCAAGCTGCAATTACACTCATGCCTGATGCTGATGGCACAGGTTTTGGTTCCTTACTGGATTCTATTCTATCTACCCTCTTGAAAAAACTATCCAATGATGTCTAGTTAGTAGTGTTACTAAAAGCTCGGCCTCTCTGTACACCGGTGCTGAATCAAATCCGGGAGACAAAGTTTTGGGTGAAGTAGAAAAGGACAGCTTTATTGTTTTACCAGGCAAAGGGAGACACACAGGGCTTCTGGCTCAAAAAACTATGTCTCAACCCCAGAGGATTTGGTGAAGGGTTTTATAACAGTGGTTCAAAGGTGGGGTCAGACAAGATTATGGTGTGAGCGGGGCTTGCACTCCCTTAATCTCGTCTCAGGTGATCATTTCTTTTCATTTTCAGAGCTTCTCTGGTCCCTTTAATCTCACCTCAGGTGGTTTCTTGGCTGCTCCTCCCTTGATTCTCAACTGTTCACATCACCCTTTGGAACTCAGGGAAGGTTGTGGATGCTAGAGTCTTGCGCATAGAAATGCTGGACAAAAGGAGGCCTCTGTGCCCAGGCCCCACTCAGCTTCAGTGCCTGGGAGCCCCACAGGGCCCCACTCTGTTTCACTAGCTCTTTCCTGGGCTTGAAATAAAGATACTGTGTAGAGTACAGCAGTACAGTAAAGTACACAAAAGTACAACCACTTGTAGAGGATGCACACACATGACAATGTACGCCAGAAATGTGAACTAACTTATGTGACTGGACATGTTAATGCACGTTCACATCTTTGAAAGTTTGCAACTCGAAGGTTTGTATGTAGGGGACTTACTGTATAGAAATATTGGATTATCACACTGTACACTTGAAACTAACATAATGTTATATGTCAATGATACCACAGTAAAAAAATTTTTGATTAAAAATAAAATAAATAAATATGGAAGCTCAAGACTCTGTCCAGCCCTACTGATTCTGAATCTTCATTTTAACAAGATCCCTAGGAGATTCCTGTACTCTTTAATGTTTGAGAAGCTCTGGGATAGAAAACAATTGAGCCGGTAAACCCTTAGTAAGATGTTTTAATTTTACCCTGATGGCAATAAGTAGATAATAAAAATTTTAAGTAGAGTTGACCTTTGAACAACACGGGTTAGAACTGCACAGGTCTACTTACATGCAGATATTTTTCAACAGTAAATACTATAGTACTACATGGTCCACGGTTTGTTGAATCTGTGTAGGCAGAGGAAGCATGGATACTAAAGCCCAACTATAAGTTACACATGGATCAGCCCCTGTGTTGTTCAAGGGTAAAATTAAATAAATAAATAAATAGCTAATCACTCAGCCCTGATAAAATTTTGCTATTATATTAGTAACCCAGATCTGGGATATTATATTTTAGCACATAATTCAACAAATTGTGAATGATATTATAATTTTCTCATATTTCAGATTTTTAAAATACATTTTAAAACAAGTAACTAAGAAAAGTATCATGTCCTACTGAGATTTTCTTGATTGTCAGAACCAGTCATAATATTTACCACATAACCATTAAATGAGGTCCAGGTAAAAAGCATAAAACATGTTTTTAGAGCGAAAATGTCACCCTTTGATACAGAAGCCAAATGTATTTATATTGATGCTCTACTTGGATTTCATGCATTTTCATGCCAATGGAACTACAGAAATTGAAGACTAAACTTATACTATGTGAGAAGAACAACGAGCTAAGCATCTTTAGCAAAAAAATACAGATTTTTGGGGGTTGGGGGGGCATGTTGTATGTTGATTACTTGCATTTCATTTTAAAACATCCCTACTTAAGTCAAAAGAAAACTTAAATTCAACAGAATGCCCATAGAAATGGTGGACAAAAGGAGGCCTCTGTGCCCAGGCCCCACTCAGCTTCGGTGCCTGGGAGCCCCACAGGGCCCCACTCTGTTTCACTAGCTCTTTCCTGGGCTTGAAATAAAGACACTGTGTAGAGTATAGCAGTATAGTAAAGTACACAAAAGTCCTAAAGTATAATATACAATGAAGGTCCTAAAGTATAATATATAATGAATTAGGTCCTGAAGTATAATATATAATGAAGAAAGGCCCTAATGCATTTAAATTCCATTTCCATGACACTTATACATACAAACTACCTTATTATCTCATCACCTTCCACTACAACTAAAATGCAAACTGCCAGCTCTTGCTTCTCTTTGATTTTTTTTCTTTATTTTTTATATACGAAAATCTGAAATAGGATGAATACTTGAAATCCATTCAAGTTTTATTTGTTTGCATATCATTGTTTTTAATTCTTTACCCACCTAGAAAGTACAGTAGCTAAAAATGAATGATTGCATCTTCTTAGTCCCAGGGTACAGGACCAAAAGTGTGCACAGAGAGATAGTGACAGAGACACAGGGAGACTTTATAAACCATTAACAAAATAATTAGCACTAAAACAGCCAAGTGGTCATTTTTTCACGTCCTACACATTGAGAATTTAGAGATTAGCCTATTTCATGTTTTCTAAAAGGCAGTAGAAATATTGGGCTGGCCAAAAAGTTCATTCAGGTTTTTCCATAACATCTTATGGGCAACCCAAAATATCTCTATCTAAATGCCTCTTAATTGAGTGCCACCATGCCTAAAATTCTGTACTTATAAATCTAGTTCATTGTTTAAATAAAAATTTTCTCCTTTTGACTCAAATTTATTGCTATCCTTTTTCAAGTTTACCATCCATCAACTTTCCTCTAGAAAGTTCTACCCCTTACCCATTTGCTTTCCTATCCTTTCTCTTCCATTTTATTTTTCCCATAAGAGTAATTTTTGTAAAATAAAAGCCAAGTCATGCCATGACTTTGTCTAAAACACTTCAGTAGCTTCACAATGCACTTGAGTAAATCTAATTCATGTCTTGCTCTACTAGGCCTTACGCTATTGAAACCATGTCAACGGAATCCTCAGCATATGTCACTGTCCCTTTTTCTTGCCAGGCACCAGCCACACTCCATCTTCCTAGAATGTGACACTTGCCACTATAAGCCATTTGTGCTTGTTTTATGAGCCCCAGGTGCTATTTTCTCTAGCTCTTCTCCTGATTGGTTTCTAATCCTTCATCTCTCTAAATGTTGTCTCCACTGAAACTGCATTCCCTATTCACCCTAAATCAAGTCAGCCCTCTCTATAATTCTTTATTACCAAACACTTTCTTTTATGGTTCTAGTCACAATAGATATGTACGTATGTCTACACATTTTCATTGTTTAACTCTCCTAACTGAAAAGAAGCTTCATGCGGGCAGGGATTCTGCGTGTGTTTTACTCCTTTACCCATCACCTTGGACAACATGTATCACCTAGTGGACAAGAAATACTTTTTGAGTGAATGACTGAAAGAAGAGTTGAATGGTTTTAATTATATATATAAACATATAAACACAGTGTCCAAAATTTCAGCAGAAGAGTACATCCTCATAACTTTATTTCTTTTGTCCATTTCATTCTTCATTCCTTTACTGAACAGATTCCTAAAGTCTAGCCTAATGCGTTAAGTATCTGTGATCCATACAAAGCAATGTGTTTTCTCTCTAAAAGTATTTATTTTGAGTGGCCATAAAGCCTTTGCCAAAATAAAAGACATTTTTAGTAGAAATACTAAAATATAAGTTCATAATCCTCAAGCTCTTTTGAGGAAAAGCTTTTCCAGAGAGTGATTTATAAAGTCAAGATATGAAGAAACTTGCAAGTAAACAATACTAAATGTCATTTTTTAAAATACTGAATTTATATTCACCAGTCTTCAGAAGCTGAAAGAATAAGAGTTAGGAGAAGTAAAATAAAACATAGAGGAGGAAAATATTTGGTTTTCATATTGGCAGAATATGTATCACTTCTATTACTGAAATTACTGATTATTAATCACAAATATTTTTATCATTTTTACGTAAGTATTACTTTAAGACATTGTTTCAAAATGTGTAGTGAGATGTTGAGTCGCCGAGACATTTTATTAGATAACCCACGATCTGAATACCAAACCTATACTTTTTAGTGGTACCGACTTGGAAAAAACATGTCATTAGTAAGATGTGGATAAAAATATCAAACTCAGTGGCTGCTGTTGGATTTAGATTACATAAAATATGCAAGATCACTGACACAGAAGACATACTAAAAATTGTGTTATAATTGTGATTGTGATTATTTTTGATGCAGGTGTAAAAAGATGATGGCCTTCCTAAACCACACAGGCTGTTCCCACCTTCTCTCGCCTACTCCACCCCAAGACCACAGAATCTGAGTCATCAGCAGAAAAATAGTGGCAACATTAATTTAATCCATATTAAATTTCTTAGAGTACATCCTCTCTTGATCATTGAACAACATTCTCAAAGAATTTGAGAAGCAGAATTTTGAATATAGTGTTAAAAATACTATATAGTAATTAAAGTCATAAATGCTGAAGAAGTAATAAATTTTGAAGAATGCAAAAAATCTTCTGGCCTGAAATCTAAAAGCATAGATGGCATTACCATAATATATATATATATATATAAAAGAAAACAAAGAAAACTGGGCCATTCACTTACACGATAAAAGTTTATTGACCATCTTCTGTGTACCATGGACTGTGTTAAGCACTGGAAATAGACTTTTTTTCATCTTTTGTTGCTCTTTTTTTTTTTTCAGTTTTATTTATTGAGGGATAATTGACAATTAAAATTTTAGTATATTTTAAGTATACAGCATATATCAATACATGTATATGTTGAAGAGATTCCCACCATCGAGTTAATTAACACGTCCATCTTCTCCGTATTTACCTTTTTGTTTTTTGTTTTCGGTTTGTCTGTTTCGGTGAGAACACAAGTTTGACTCTCTTGGCAAATTTCAATGACACAACACAAGATTATCTACTATAGTCACCATGTTATACATTAGATCCTCAGAATTTATTTATCTTACAACCAGAAGTTTGTACCCTTTTACCAGCCTTTCCCTATTTCCTGCACCCCTCAGTCCACGGAAAGTACCGTTCTGCTCTGGGTTTCCATGAGTTGGGCTTTTTTTTAGACTCCATATACATATAAGTAACACCATGCAGTATTTTGTCTTTGTCTTTCTGGCTTATTTTACTTAAAATAATCCCCCAGTTTCATTAATATTGTCACAAAAGACAGGATTTCCATTTTTTAAGGCTGAATAATATTCCATTGTACATTTGTGTGTATATATGTAGATATATAACATTTTCTTTATATGTTTATCTGTTGATGGACATAGGTGTTTGCATACCTTGGATATTGTGAATAACGCTGAAGTGAACCTGAAAGTGTAGATATCTCTTTGAGATAGTGACTTGATTTGCTCCATGTGTAGCTGTATATTCAGTGCAGCCATGGGAGGGAACTTCAACAGCCTTCTATGTTGCCATCTCGGTCCCTCCAATAGAGCAGTTTTATAAATACATATAATCCTGCCTTCATGGAATTGCCGTTTAGACATGAAGAAAGAAATTAATCAAATAATTAATATCAATTATATTATAAAACAACTGTTAATTGCTATAAATGTTGTTGAATAAAAGGGTTCTAAAACTCATATACAACATACAGAACAGTGAATTTGTAATAGGGAGACCTGCACTGGTGTACAGTGTTGAAAGAGAGGACTCACATGTTTCTTTACTAACAGATAGTGTAGGGATGAAAAACAGGAGCTAATGAGACAAAATATGCATAGAAGTCCTAAAAGATCACGATAGACTTGATTGGCTGTCGTATATCAGTAATGGAAAGCACAAGTCTCCTCACTTCAACACTTCTGGAAAGTTACAATAGGCAGGGGAATGTAACACATTGCAAGAAAAAAAATTACTAAGGAAAGTTTGGAGTGATATAAGAACTATGACTAGAATGTGATCAATCATCCAATCTTACACAACAAGCAAGTACTCAGAAAATATCTTAATTATTATTGGAAAGGAGCCAATTCTAGGGACCGTGATATTCCCAGCTCTGTTACTAAACAATTGTTTGAGCACACAACTTAACCTCCAATGGTTTCCGTTTACTCACCTAAAGATCCTTACCAGTGAAATAGCCAATTTACTGCAAAAGTTAATTATCTCTACTGTAAAATAGAAGGTATTGACATTTTGTAACACTTTATTTTTGAGAGATAATTTTCACCGTTATTTATTCCTTCCCTTCAGAAAGGAAATTAAGTAGCTTCATTCCTCAATAAACTCCAGGTATGTGTAGTTAATGGAGTATTCCTTCGTTTCTGGATGAGAAACATGCCTGGAAAGAATTATTCCCGCTGCATTTGTCAGCTATAGAGAAGTGGGCCAGACGACACTGGGAACTGGATAAGAGCTGCCATCTGAGATGAAGTTACACAGCATCAGAAGACCATAAGTATAAGATCTGCATTTTTAACAAAATGATATATTGCAGCCTAAAATTTACATGGATGTTTCTTATAATAGGCTTCAGGCAAAGCTCTAAATTATGTAGCTCATACTGACTGTATTACATGAGGGGCAAATTAGAAATGGTAAGGACCTGCTTTCTAAAATATGAGTGTGGTGATTCCTTGGTTACCAGAATAGGTGTATAGTCAGAACACAATTAAATAGCATAACAGTGTTTCTCTGCATCTGTCGCTCCAGATTTTTTTTTAATTGTAATGTGGTTGATTTACAATGTTGTGCCAATCTGGTGTACAGAAAAGTGACTCAGTGATTACACATATATACATTCTTATTTTATGTTGTTTTCCATTATGGTTTATCACAGGATGTTGAATACAGATCCCTGTGCTATATACATGAGGACCTTGTTGTTTGTCCATTCTGGATGCAATAGTTTGCTTCTACAAACCCCAAATTCCCAGTCCATGCCTCTCCCTCCCCTCTCCCCCTTAGCAACCACAAGTCTAATCTCTAGGTCTGTGTGTCACTCCAAATGTATCCCTCTGCCTAAAAAGTGTGAGTGTTGTGGACAGATAAATGAGAGTTTTTCAGTATGGGAGCATTTTCCCAGAATACAGGATTTAGCACTTCTGCAAGCACCCTGGGAAATGGTGCATCAAGCTACTAGGATGGTTCCAAGAAGCATGCAAAGGGATCACCCACATATAGTGATGTGAAAATGCCAGAATTACACTGGCAGACAGTAGCAACAGATGATGAAATTATTCTATATTCTAATAACTGTATATCAAAATATTAATTTTATATTATGTCATGTAATACTTTGTGTTACCTAATATATAGTTAGTTCATAGAAGAGAAAACTTACGGGTCAAAAAGCATATGACAAAATGCAGTGTTACAGTCTTAAGATTTATCAAGGATCATGGACTTACAAAACATTTGTCTATAAAGATTATATTTATCAATAGTTAATGTATTTGAAATTAAAACAAAAAACTTTTCAATATTTATTGTTTAATTTCAAAACAAAAATAGTAAACCAATTATACATTAATATACACAACATATTCTTCATAAAACTACATTTTTAAAAACAAGAAAATAGTGAAAAAGAGACATATATTTTTGAAAATCTCTTTACTGCCTGTCTTAATAGAAGACACCTGGAGCTCTCATAGCTACTTCCGCTTTCGATTTGTTGAGAAAGCACATGCCGCATTGCCTCTGGGAAACTCCACTCCACTCTGCACTTGTGAGAGAATGAGTGAAAAAAAAAATAATTTGTTATTTTATAAAAATAACTTTGTTCTCACAGACCTCAAACCACACTTTAAGAACTGTTGCCCTAGAGAACTCTTTACTTGTTTATAAGGAGGCATTCAAACATATTTATTGCAACATTTTCTGATGAAAGAGAAATGGAAACAACACACATACCCATTCATTTGGAATTGAATACACTATTAGTGATAAATTCATATAGTAAATTTCATTTAACAGTAAAAATGAATACCTAGAGATACATGTATCTGCATGGATAAATCTCACGAATAAATTTGAGACCAAAAAAAAAAAATAAAGTTACAGAAAGATGCACACAGTATAATAAAATTAATATAATGTGTTGAAACATGCAAAGAAAAACATACATTTTCTGAGCATACATAGATTTGCCTTAAAAGATAAAAATATGTATGAGATGGATGAGTAATGAATCCATAGGAGTTGCCTGTTTTCTCTGGGTGTAGTAGAAGGAAACACAGGTAAGGAGGGATGCACAGGTGATTCTGATTAAATTTGTTGTTTAGTTTCTTAAACTTGGTGACTATTTTATGGGTTAATGTAATTTTATTCACTTATACATTTTTGTATGAAGTGGTTTATACTTTTACTAATAATTATTATTAGTTGTTAATAATTACCTGATAATTATGATCGTTGCTCTGATAGTGATTAAAATATAAATGGCACAGTAATACAATATGAAACCATACAGACTTCTAGTGACAAAACAAGCCTGGGGATGTAATGACTGTAGTTAGTAATACTGTACTGTACATTTGAGAGTTGCTGAGAGAATAGATCTTAAAAGTCCTCATCACAAGAAAAACATTTTTGTAACTATGTATGGTGACAGATGTTAACTAGACTTATTGCAGTGATCGTGTTGCAATACCTACAAATGTTGAATCATGTTGCACACCTGAAACTAATATAATGTTATATGTCAATTATACCTCAACAAGAAAATACGAATGAAAAGGTGAAATGATGTAGGCAGATTCTTTCAAGACATTTAACTACTAAAGGATACAAAAGGATATTATGTAGGAATTTTTTTTAGAAAAGAAATATAGTACTGAAGGAGATTTTATTTTCCTTTTTTTTTTCTTTTTTTTGAAATATCCGCAACCACCTTTATTGAAAGATTTTTTTAAATAAGGACATTGATTGAGTCACCTTACAATACAATACTTTAAAAAATAATTATAGGGAAGGCAGTAACCACCAGATTATAACACAGAAAAACTGTGACTTATTCCAAAGTCACATTTTCAAAAATAAAACCTAAAAAAATAAAATAAAATAAATTAAAAAAAAACTAGCAAATGCATTAACTCATGATAAAGAAAATGAAAACGTGTTGGCAGAGGATGAGATTGAAGCAAAAGATCCAAACTCTAAGCTTTACTATTACCCTCTTCTCACACTTGCTTATACCACAAATACTTATGTGTCCATATAAACAGATGAGTAGTGATCAGAAAGAAACCTGAATGGGTCTTGATCATAAATGTTGGGAAGAAAAAGAATGAAGAACAAAAAACTAGGTAACGCATAACCTAAGAGGAACTACTGAAAGAAGCACAGGCATTCTTCAGAAAAAAAAAAAAAAAAAAAAAGCGTTTCTCCATGTTTTCAAAAAATTAAAGTATATTTATAATATTTTCCTTTTGATGGGAGTGACCTGAGCAAGACAGGGACTTGAAGAGAAGGGAGGACAAAGACACAGGTAAGAAATTGAATAATGCGTGGAGTAGGGTGTGTGCATTTTTTTAAGTAAATTTATCTATTTTATTTGTACTTATTGGCTGTGTTGGGTCTTTGTTACTGCACGCGGGCTTGCTCTAGTTGCAATGAGCGGGGGCCACTCTTGCTTGTGGTACGAAGCCTTCTCATTGCGGTGGCTTCTCTTGTGGCAGAGCACGGGCTCTAGGTGAGAGGGGTTCAGTAGATGTGGCACTTGGGCTCAGTAGTTGTGGCTCACCAGCTCTAGAGCACAAGCTCAGTAGTTGTGGCACACAGGCTTAGTTGCTGCAGGGCAAGTGGGATCTTCCCAGACCAGGGCTCGAACCCATGTCCCCTGCATTGGCAGGCGGATTCTTAACCACTGTGCTACCAGGGAAGCCCAGAGTGTGTGCATTGGAGAGAGAATCCATAGTATAGGTAGAAATGGATCTCAGGAGGAAAAACAAGCTTTTAGTTGAGACTCTTTCGGGGGACAGAAAGATTAATGCTATTGCAGCTAAATTTGGTAAGAGATGAAAAGTTAAGGAAAGTTCATATCTGATGGAATATCCTTTATGTTTTTTAGTAAAGAATATTTTTTAATAAAGACTGCACTGTGTGAGTATGGAGGACAGGGGGATGGAGCATTTCAAAGAAAAAAGTTGACTTTAAAAATTCCACTTGGAGAGTAAGATATACAGGATTTGTGGTCAGGACTGAGGATTGTACCCACACTTTTTGTTCTCTGTTGTTACAATGAATGAATGGTCCATGTTCCTTTGTAAAGCTTGATCCTCTGCTGTACAGTAGGTCCTGTCCCCTTTCCCCTACTCAAGACTATCATTCCTGGAGTTATATTCTATATCCCCCACATTATTAATTTTCGGGTCTAATGTAGCATTTCCACAACTTCACTAATGCAATACATTATTTCCTATCACAGAAGAAAAACTCTTCCCTGACCTTAAGTCCCCTTTTAGAAGTCATTCCTTCCCTGTTTTCCCTTATAGCAAAATTTATATGTTCAATCTGAAAAAGTCAAACCACATAACTAGAGAATTAACTTGTAGTTTCCAGGGGCTTCCAGGGGTGAGAGAAATGGGGAGATGCTGGTCATAGGGTACAAATAAGATGAATAAGTTCTGAAGATCCAATGTACAGCCTGGTGATTTCAGCTAATAAGACTCTATTGGATACTTGAAATTTGCTAAAAGGGTAGATTTTCAATATTCTCACCACACATACACAACAATATGGTAACTAGTGAGGTGATGGATGTATTAATTAACTTGATTGTGATATTTATTTTGCAATATATATATATATATCATCACATTGTATAGATTTAAAAAATCATATCGTACAACCTAAAAAAAAAATAAAAACAAAATTCTCAAAAGTATTATTCAGACCTCTCTCCTGTGTTCTCTGTTTCATTCACTCCAATAAAGATTTTGTCCCCAATACTCAATTGAAACAGTTTCTGTCAAGGTCATTGATGATCTCTCCTTTTATTTGTGATCTAAAGAGTATTTCTCAGACTATCCACTCAATCTTTCTGCCTCTTATGACAGTTACACACTATCTCCTTCTTGGATCTTCACTTGGCATTCAGATAAATTTCACCCATTTTTGATAAAAATAATTAATGTCATTAATATTTATCAATGATATAACATAAATATATGATTATTTTAAAAATTATTTAAGACCATTTTCAGTAGGAAAAATGTTATTTTAAAAAGGTTATAAATGCTTCTGATTCTGAAAGATGAATTGATTTTTGTAATTCTCTTTTATTCAAATTTTGATAACTGCAGTAGTGTCCTGATTGTGAATATCTCCCTTCCTCATGTCAACCATGGGAGTAATTTCATACTATACTAATGCATAAAATTGACTTGTTTAAAAGGAAATGAAACTAAACAAAATTATCAGACTCAATCCCTGCATGCCACATCTCTTCCTGTGTAATTTTTCTTGCAATGCTATCATTTGAATTGCTAGGCAGAGGTTAGAGAACAGCTGATGATTGACTGAGCCTGCCCAGAATGGATCCACTGTGTGATTACTCTTCCCTATATGAGTGTCATGGGGAAAATAAGATAAATCAATAGTTCTTTCATCTGAGGGTATATTTCTGAGACCTGAAATGTGTGTGGATAAGCAAGTATGGTTTTTATTTTGATAATAAGAGCAGTGTTTTGTTGAACCAATTTTATTTAGCAATTGTCTAAAGATCAGTTTCTCCTTCAAAGGATATTTCATCTCAGAGTGTCTACCATACAATGCAGACGTCTTTATCTTCCCTTTGGCTATTCATTCATTTACATGCTCAATTTTTTGTGCCCCCACCCCTCAAAACTCTACCAATGATTTCTGTTTTACATTATTTTTCTCTCTCTTCTTTTCCATTTATGCCCACTGATGATTTTACTCCTCCAATCTGGGCAGATGTCACAAGAGCAAGATGATTGTTTAATAAAATAAAAAATGTCAGCTGTCACAAGCAAAAGATACACATTTATTTAATGTAGGTAAATGATTCAATAACAACAGGAGAAAACTACATAAATTCATAGAAAATAGATCACTACCAAGTAGATAGTCATCAGCAACTCAAGTTTCTACCAAAACACCCAGCTGTCAATTCTATCACCTACCAGCATTGCAAATTCCCTCAAGTCCTTAGTGAAACTACAAAATTCTTGCCCATGGGTCAGTATCCAACAAAATAGTAATCTCTTTCTATTTGTATTTTCAACATCTCTGTATCATTCAGGAAAACGTGTGCCTAAGAGTAAACAAAAGGTAGCTTAAACTTTTGCAGACTTGACACCATTTGTCCAAGTGAAGTTCTAACAAAGATATCTGGAATATTTGAAATGTAAACATGATTGTCAGAATACTGGCAGCACCTAAATGAATGCTTCAAGGACTTCCTGATGATGTTATAACCTATTGATGATGATAAAATTTTGACTGTTGATGACATTATAACATATTGACATAACCTGGCCTTCATGCATTTCGCAGAAGAGTTAACTTCTTAAATAGATTTTCTATTTCAGTCTATTGATGGCTCCTTAGACCCTGCAATACCATCTGAAACCTCTAAATAATATTCTCTCGAGTTGCAGGAACAATTCATTCAAGAATTCAATGACTTTAACAAATATGCCTGTTACGAGGTAAGAACTAGGAATAGAATAACAATAAAATGATAAAGCATTAATTTCATGCAGTGCTTCATAATGTAGAGGGAGATACAGACATTAAAGCCTGAAGAAATGATCACAGCTTCAAGGTAAAAGGACTCAACTGAGCAGTAAGCAACATTAGTGACAAGATAGCCATGTCTACATAGAATGTTCATTTTGTTTTGTTTTTAAATGCATAGAGTTAAGGAAAATTTCTATAATTATCCATGTGGTACTAAACAACTTACAGACACAGAAAAGTAAAAAAAATTTGATTGGCCCCAGATGACTCACCCACTATAACAATGCTAGAACACATTTCAAGTGGACAATATTTATTTTAAAAATTCAATTTTAAATAGAGCTATTATTCATGTGTGAGGACTTTGTTAGAAATAGTCAATGATGCAGAAGTTTCCCATGTATTCTCATAAATAAAAATCTGTCAAAAATATTCCAGAGAAACCAGAAATTAATAAAAATAATGATCTGAAAAACAATGAAATGTGACATTTTTAAAAAAGTGGCCAGTGAAATCAATAAAAGTGATCTAAAGTTTAATATATTTTAAATTATTATAAAGCTTAATTCAAATATTAATATAAAGCTTAGAAGAAATATACACTATACAAAAAGGAAATTAATAATAATATTGAGCTCACAACTACCTCACAGGGTTGTTTGTAAGGATTAAATTATTTAATACTTAAAATTGCTTAGAGCTATGAATAGCTCATGGTAAACACTTAATAAGGTAAACCATGATCATTGAATAATAATGCCAAGATGATATTACTATCCTTTAATAGCTCCTATTATTGATACTGAGCAAGACCCTGTGGGGCTCTTAGGCACAACAGCCTTTCTGTGTCCCCCATTTCTTCATTACAGGAAATAGGCTTCATTCAGCCTCCATGACCTTCCCTGAGTTCCAAAAAGTAGGTTCAAACAGTGGCTAATTAGGGAAGGGAGGGGATGAAGAGACAAGGGAGGAACAGACAGAAGGAAAAATGCAGCCTTGGGGCAGGGTCCTGGCTCCCCATCAAGGGATATACATAACAATATCTTTGAGCTGCTTAGCAGATACTGAAACCCCCACCAGGTGGGAGAAGGTAACTGTATGCTGCCAACAAGCAGGAGACCTCGACCTTTGGATCCAGAAGGTTGATGGTGCTTACTCTCACTTACCTCACCACCCACCAATCAGAACAATGTCCACAAGTTGATCACACCCTCTTTGAACCATTAGTATAAAAATTCTCACTACCCTTTCTGGATTCCGCTTCATTATCTCACTAAGTCCAGGGTATAAAATAAAGGGAGAGTGGGGCATTTTACAATCTTGCAAAAGATGAGCTCCATAGCGTCTGGTCTCAATTGGGCCTTAATTTTATCCTTTTTTTTTTTTTTTTTTTGTATCCTTAGACAACTCTCTTTCTGAATTCTCACTGGGCTGATTTCAAATATTTAGCTTTTTTTTTTTAATTGGCTGTGTTGAGTCTTCGTTGCTGCACACGCGCCTTCTCTAGTTGTGGCGAGTGGGAGCTACTCTTCACTGCGGTGCACAGGCTTCTCACTGCGGTGGCTTCTCTTCTTACAGAGCAGGAGCTCTAGGTGCACGGGCTTCAGTAGTTGTGGCACATGGGCTCAGTATTTGTGGCTTGTGGGTTCTCGAGTGCAGGCTCAGTATTTGTGGAGCACAGGCTTAGTTGCTCTGTGGCATGAGGGATCTTCCAGGATCAGAAATGGAACTTATGTCCCCTGCCTTGGCAAGAGACTTCCTAACCACTGCACCACCAGGGGAGTTCCAAATAGTTACTTTAATCCAACCATCATCGCAGACTTCATGACTGTGAAACAATATTGTTTCCTTCTGTATAGGGAAAATCATGCAGAAATGACCATACTGAAACTTGCTTAATTTTTACACAAAGTAATTGTCTGTATCCTTAACCATTTCTTCTTCTTTTTCAAAAGAAGAGGTAATTCTGCTACTATGTAAATAATTAAAATAATTGACTTCACCAATTGTACTTTCAGTACCTCCATTACAGCACCTGAATCCTTTCAATCAGCATTTAAAATGTTTAAGTCTTGCCTATTTAAAGTAATAACAATTTAAAACCTAGATGACTATCACTCTGTCTTCCCCCTTCTTCTTTTCACAGTGAAAGTACTTGGGATGATGTCAGCAGGGACCAATAAATATCATTCCTTATACCCCAAAGTCCAGAAAAATATCAGGTAACAAGACGCAGCAGACTGAGAACCAAAATGTTATCATGTTTGTAACCACAGCTTATTGCCTCTGTACTCTATGGCCCTACTATTGCTAATAACAGTCACTTTGTATATGTTTGTATTATTAATGCATCACAATATTCAAAATAAATAAATAATAAATTCCCTGCTATTTTGAAAATGCATTTAGTGGCTCGCAGAATTAGGCTATCTTCTCATAATTACTCTCACAGTTTTTCTGAAAGACATAGAGAATAATTTTACCTACTGAAAATATTCTTTCTCTCCCTGGTGGAAACTAAATACATGCATAAGGCAGAATTACTTTTACTCCCTGCAAAGAAGCTAATGAACATTTCTGGACTCAAGGAACCGGACACAATCTCCAACTAAGCATATATTTAAACATCACAGAAACATAAGAGAAAAAAAACAATAATCTTTGACAAATACAAACCAAAGCTTTTTGATAAAATAATAAAGGAATATTGTCATAATTAACAATTTGCATAAAGTTAGAAATAAAGGGGTTTTGTTTGTTTTGTTTTGGTTTGGTTTTAGTATTATCTAAGAAAGCCACAAACACAGATTTTTCCCATTTGGGGCTTGCTTATTAACAGTCATGCTAATGAAGCCAAATCTGGCCTCTGTATCCCAACACCAAATTAAATCTTGGAAATAGAGTTTTGGGTAAAGTAGAAAAGAATAGCTTTATTGCTTTGCCAGACAAAGGGCGCAACAGCAGCCTAATGCCCTCAAAGCTGTGTGTCCTGACGTGGAGCAGGTAAGGAGGAGTTTTATAGGAATGGTTCAAAGAGGGTATGATCAGCTCGTGAATGTTATTCTGACTGGTTGGTGGTGAGGTAAGTGAAAGTCAGCATCATCTGTTGGTTCCAACCAGTCGGGTCTGCCTGCTTGTGTGCACCATACAGTTAACTTCTCCCACCTGATGGGGGTTTCTGTATCTGCTAAACAGCTCAAAGATATTGTTATGTATATCCCTTGATGGGGAACCAGGACCCTGCCCCAAGGCTGCATTTTTTCTTTTGACTGTTCCTTCCTTGTCTCTTCATCCCCATCCTTCCCTGATTAGCAAATGTTTGAATCTGCTCCTTGGCACTCAGGCAAGGTCATGAAGGCTGAATTTCCTCTAATGAAGAAATGGGGGATACAGAAAGGCTTTTGTGCCCAGGAGCTCCACAGGCTATTAGTATCACTGTTAGGTTTCTGAGAGCTTTATATTCAACTAACATAAATAGAATTTAAAACACAAACATATAATTAGCTGGGATAATGTCCAGAAGGACAATTTTGGTGTACATTTTGAACTAGAAGCTTAAGTGGAGCCTTTGTTTCATACTAAAACCCACATATAATTCTTAGGACATTATTAACAGCCTCTGGTTGGCCTCACACATAAAGAAGTCAAGGCAAAGGAAAAGAAAAAAAATCTATTGGACAGTCTATTGCAAGGTCAGACAGGCTAACTACACATAATAAACAAAGAACTAGTATACAGATCCTTCTGTACTGGTCTCTCAATGCACAGGGACCCTAAACTCTAGAATATGCAACACAGGCAACTTTAACATTGTGTGTCAAAGACTAGAATTCCTTTGAATAAGAGGACAGGAGGGTCAACAATAAAGTAGGTGGCACTAGTGGCAGGAAGAGACACTGTCACCTCATAGAAAAATTGCATAATACAAAATTGTCCAGGAAAATAATTATCACTTCTTCCCTTTATCCCACTTCTTCCATTCCTTTAGGCTCAGTCTGTTATCACTGCAAAGACTCCTCAGTTTATACTCTTAGTCAAGGCTTTATCAATGTAATTAAGCCTGTATTAATATTGCTACCTTTTTTCTTCATATTTTTTTCTCCCCAGTGTAAATACCTATAATTACAAAGTTCCTGACTTGTGTTCAGAGATTTCTTTCTTCCCTTGCCTCTTCCTCCCACTAAAGGTCAATGAACATTTTTTTTTTTCTTCTCCATTAATCAGCTAACAATCAATTGAATCTCAGATTCAAGAGAGAATAATGAGTAGGGAAGGGAAGTGTGGCCAAGGTGGTCTTTGAGGCAGGAATATGTGGGGAATAACTCAGTGAGTAATATTTCAGGAAGTTTTGCTTCCAAAGGCAAAGGGGAAGGGCTTATTGAAAAGTGGAGAGGAGGGAGAAACAAAAGGAAAATAAGGGCAGAGTTTTTCGAGAGGTTGTTTTTCCTCTGATTATTTTCAAATGTTCATGAACTCAGATGTCTGGAACAGTCGGTTTATCACCCCTGCATTTTGCTTCAACAAAACCTCATAAAAAGGGAGTGGAGATGGGTTTCCCAAGTAGCCATTTTATAGTGTGCTTAAATTATATGAGGAGCTAAAGAAAACTAAGTAAAATATAATCCAAACAAAAAAGCACTTTTTAGAAAGAAAAGAGCAACAAAGAAACCAACAGGATATTCAGAAAACCAGAAGCCCTTAACAAAAGATCCAGATAAACCAAAACCAAAAAATATCAGAGCTTCAATTGACATTAAATACAGCAAAAAATGACGTCAGCCTCAAATCAAAGGGCTGTCCCCAAAGGTAGTCTTTTCCATATGAAATTAAAAGACAAAATTACTAGTTCAACTATATTCTCCTATGTAAATGATAGCTTCAGAGATTCACAAACCAAGTACAATAAGATATATATGTTGTATTCAAAGTAGCACATCAAACAGTTCTAACAAGTGAAACAAAAATCTTAGAACTGTAAAAGTCACTGAGTAAAACAGTATCTTTAAAAATAAGTCTTGAAAACTGGATCTCATTTTAAATCCAATTTAACAGAAGCATTGAATCATATTTGGAACTTGTTTAAATCATGAACTATTAAACCTAGGCCAGACTCGGGTGGGGCTAGAGTAAAACCCCTTGCAATGCCAGCAGCAGGGAGGCTGCCTAGAGGAAAAAAAAAAAAAACAACAACAGCATCAAAAAGAAAAAAACCCTGAGAGAGGCCCAACTCTAAGACTTTCTGTTTACGCCTGAGCCACCAGCGCCCTCTGCAACAGGTACCTCCAAGCCTGACTGAAACAACAGTGCGCCACTGCTCACTCACTCCCAGGAGAAGGAGCCACTATTGTACCCTCTCCCTCCCCACACACCGACGCTTACAGATGAACAATAAAGGAACCTCTGCTGGTCACAGAATAATGCAAAAAAAACCCAAGGCAAGGAGAAGGACAATTACAGCTGAGACGCTAAGGAAACAGAAATAGTAGTATCAATACCTATTGAACTGGTCCATTCTGGGATCAGTTCTGGATTTTTTTTTTTTCTTTCTCTCTCTCTCTCCTTTTTTTTTTTTTTTTTTGATTTATTAAATACGATCTTAGCCCTAAGGGATCTACAAGTTTTATAACATAATTTTTTAAGGATATTTTTTATTCTTTTTTTTTTTTTTTTTGCCTTTTTATATACTTCTATATCTAGCTAAGTTTTTGGTAGTATGGGCAAAATATCTCTCATACTTTCCTTTTATCCCTATCTTTTATACATTTCTATTCCTTTCTTTTTATTTGCATATTTCCAACCACATTACGCTCTTCTGTTCCCCTTTCTTCCAGCCTTTTTAAGTTTATTTTATCTTAACATACTTATAAGCAACACTAGCAGTCTGCTCAGACTCCTTGCTCTATTCTCCAGATGACGTACTGCCTTGGTATTTAATATTAGGCTTTTGTCTTTATCTTAGTTCTTAGTACAGTTGTCTAATTACATTCTGAGAATCTCCATTCTCTCTGGTGGTACTCCAGCTCTTTTCTATATTTGATCCTAGCTTACAAAATCTCCTTGGATTGATGTTTGTATGTGTAGGGTGTTATTTGTTGTTTGTTTGCTTTGCTTTTGTCTCTGATTTGTTCTGTTTCAGTTGTCAGTTTCTGCTGGGTTTCTCTTTGAATATCTGATAGCACACTGGGGTTCTGTCAGGTCTTTCTAGAGCCTTATGTCCGAATGGATTCAGTAATTGTGTGTCTTATACATGTATGTGTTTCCTAGACTTAATATTCATTTAATCCAATACTTGGACATTAGTCTGAGGCTTGGACAGTCTTCTATAAACACCTCTATCACCAGGACAAGCAACCCCAAAAGTTTGGACAACCATGAGGAAACAAAGAAACCCCATGCAGGCAAAGGAGCAGGAAAAAACCCCACAAGACCAAATAAATGAGGAGGAAATAGGAAAAATGCCTGAAAAAGAATTTAGAGTAATGATAGTAAAAATGATACAAAATCTCGATAACAAAATAGAGAAAGTACAAGAAACAGTTCATAAGAACTCAGAAAAACAAACAGCAATGGATAACAAAATAACTGAAATTAAAAATACTCTAGATGCTATAACCAGCAGAATGACTGAGGCAGAAGAACGAATAAGTGAGTTGGAAGATAGAATGGGGGAAATAACTGCCACAGAGCAGGAAAAAGAAAAAAGAATAAAAAGATTAGAAGACAGTCTCAGAGACCTCAGTGATAACCTTAAACGTACCAACATTCGAATTATAGGCATCCCAGAAGAAGAAGAAAACAAGAAAGGGTCTGAGAAAATATTTGAAGAGGTTCTAGTGGAAAACTTCCCCAACATGGGAAAGGAAATAATTCACCAAGTCCAAGAAGCACAGAGAGTCCCATACAGAATAAACCCAAGGAGAAATACACCAAGACACATATTAATCAAACTAATGACAATTAAACACAAAGAAAAAATATTAAAAGCAGCAAGAGAAAAGCAACAAACAACATATAAGGGAAAACCCATAAGGATAACAGCTGACCTTTCTACAGAAACTCTGCAGGCCAGAAGGGAATGGCAGGATATCCTGAAAGTCCTGAAAGAGAGAAACCTACAGCCAAGAATGCTCTACCCAGCAAGAATCTCATTCAGATTTGAGGGAGAAATCAAAAGCTTTCCAGACAAGCAAAAGTGAAGAGAATTCAGCACCACCAAACCAGCCTTACAACAAGTGCTAAAGGAACTTCTCTAAGTAGGAAACACAAGAAAAGGAAAACACCTACAAATACAAACCCAAAACAATTAAGAAAATGGTCATTGGAACACACATGTCAATAATCACTTTAAATGTAAATGGATTAAATGCTCCAACCAAAAGACAGAGACTGGCTGAATGGATCCAAAAACAAGACCCTTCTATATGCTGCCTACAAGAAACCCACTTCAGACCAAGGGATACATATAGACTGAAAGGAAAGGGATGGAAAAAGATATTCCATGCAAATGGTAGTCAAAAGAAAGCTGGAGTAGCAATACTCATATCAGACAAATTAGACTTGAAAATAAAGACTATTAAAAGAGACAAGGAAGGACACTACATAATGTTCCAGGGATTCATTCAAGAAGAACATATCACAATGGTAAATATCTATGCCCCCAATATAGGAGCACCTCAATACATAAGGCAAATGCTAACAGCTATAAAAGGGGACATCGACAGTAACACAATAATAGTGGGAGACTTGAACACCCCACTTACCTCAATGGACAGATCATCCAAACAGAAAATAAATAAAGACACACAAGCTTTAAATGACACATTAGACCATCTCGACTTAATTGATATTTATAGGACATTCCAGCCAAAAACGACAGACTACACTTTCTTCTCAAGTGCACACGGAACATTTTCCAGGATAGATCACATCTTGGGTCACAAATCAAACCTCAGCAAATTCAAGAAAATTGAAATCATATCAAGCCTCTTCTCAGACCACAATGCCATGAGACTAGATATCAATTACAGGAAAAAAACTGCAAAAAATACAAACACGTGGAGGCTAAACAATTCACTCTTAAACAACCAAGGAATCACTAAAGAAATCAAAGAGGAAATCAAAAAATATCTAGAAACAAATGACAACAAAAACACAACAACCCAAAACCTATGGGACGCAGCAAAAGGAGTTCTAAGAGGGAAGTTTATAGCAATACAGTCCTACCTTAAGAAACAAGAAAATGATCGAATAAACAACCTAACCTTACACCTAAAACAACTAGAGAAAGAAGAACAAAGAAACCCCAAAGTGAGCAGAAGGAAAGAAATCATAAAGATCAGAGCAGAAATAAATGAAAAAGAAAGGAAAGAAACCATAAGAAAAATAAATAAAACTAAAAGCTGGTTCTTTGAGAAGATTAACCAAATTGATAAACCATTAGCCAGACTCATCAAGAAAAAAAGGGAGAAGATGCAAATCAACAGAATTAGAAATGAAAAAGGAGAAGTAACAACGGACACCTCAGAAATACAAAAGATCATGAGAGACTACTACAAGCATCTATATGCCAATCAATTGGATAACCTGGAAGAAATGGATACATTCTTAGAAAAATACAATCTTCCAGGACTGAACCAGGAAGAAATAGAAACCATGAACAGACCAATCACAAGTACGGAAATTGAGGCAGTGATTAAAAATCTCCCAACACACAAAAGCCCAGGACCAGATGGGTTCACGGGCGAATTCTATCAAACATTTCGAGAAGAGTTGACACCTATCCTTCTCAAACTCTTCCAAAATATAGCAGAAGGAGGAGCACTCCCAAACTCATTCTACGAGGCTACCATCACCCTGATACCAAAACCAGGCAAAGATGTCACAAAAAAAGAAAACTACAGACCAATATCACTGATGAATATAGATGCAAAAATCCTCAACAAAATACTAGCTAACAGACTCCAACAGCACATTAAAAAAATCATACACGGTGATCAAGTGGGGTTTATCCCTGGGATGCAAGGATTCTTCAATATACGCAAATCAATCAACGTGATACATCATATCAACAAATTGAAGGATCAAAACCATATGATCATTTCAATAGATGCAGAAAAAGCTTTTGACAAAGTTCAACATCCATTTATGATAAAAGCTCTCCAGAAAATGGGCATAGAAGGAAATTACCTCATCATAATAAAAGCCATATATGACAAACCAAAAGCCAACATTGTTCTCAATGGGGAAAAACTGGAAGAATTCCCTCTAAGAACAGGAACAAGACAAGGGTGTCCACTATCAACACTATTATTCAACATAGTTTTGGAAGTGTTAGCCACAGCAATCAGAGAAGAAAAAGAAATCAAAGGAATCCAAATTGGAAAAGAAGAAGTAAAATTGTCACTCTTTGCAGATGACATGATATTATATATAGAAAACCCTAAAGGCTCTACCAGAAAACTGCTAGCACTCATTGATGAGTTTAGTAAAGTAGCAGGATACAAAATTAATGCACAGAAATCTCTTGCATTCCTATACACTAACAATGGAAGAGCAGAAAGAGAAATTAAGAAAACTCTCCCATTCACCACTGCAACAAAAAGAATAAAATACCTAGGAATAAACCTGCCTAAGGAGGCAAAAGATCTGTATGCAGAAAACTTTAGGACATTGATGAAAGAAATCAAAGATGACACAAACAGATGGAAGGATATACCATGTTCCTGGATTGGAAGAATCAACATCGTGAAAATGTCTGTACTACCCAAAGCAATTTACAGATTCAATGCAATTCCGATCAAATTACCAATGGCATTTTTCACAGAACTAGAGCAAGAAATCTTACGATTTGTATGGAAATGCAAAAGACCCCGAATAGCCAAAGCAATCTTGAGAAGGAAAAATGGAGTTGGTGGAATCAGGCTTCCTGACTTCAAACTATACTACAAGGCCATAGTGATCAAGACAGTATGGTACTGGCATAAAAATAGAAAGGACAATCAATGGAATAGAATAGAGAACTCAGAAGTAAGCCCAAACACATATGGGCACCTTATCTTTGACAAAGGAGGCACGAGTATACAATGGAAAAAAGACAGCCTCTTCAATAAGTGGTGCTGGGAAAATTGGACAGCAACATGTAAAAGAATGACATTAGAACACTTCCTAACACCATACACAAAAATCAACTCCAAATGGATTAAAGACCTACATGTAAGGCCAGACACTATAAAACTCCTAGAGGAAAACATAGGCAGAACACTCTATGACATACATCAATGCAAGATCCTTTTTGACCCACCTCCTAGAATCATGGAAATAAAATCAAGAATAAACGAATGGGACCTCATGAAACTTAAAAGCTTTTGCACAGCAAAAGAAACCATAAACAAGACTAAAGGACAGCCCTCAGAATGGGAAAAAATAATTGCCTATGAAACAATGGACAAAGGATTAACCTCCAAAATATACAAGCAGCTCATGCAGCTTCATACCAAAAAAGCAAATAACCCAACCCACAAATGGGCAGAAGACCTAAATAGACATTTCTCCAAAGAAGACATACAGATGGCCAACAAACACATGAAAAGATGCTCAACATCACTCATCATCAGAGACATGCAAGTCAAAGCCACAATGAGGTATCACCTCACACCAATCAGAATGGCCATCATCACAAAGTCTGGAAACCACAAATGTTGGAGAGGGTGTGGAGAAAAGGGAACTCTCCTGCACTGTTGGTGGGACTGTAAGTTGGTACAGCCACTATGGAAAACAATTTGGAGGTTCCTTAAAAAACTACAAATAGAACTACCATATGATCCAGTCATCCCACTCCTGGGCATATACCCAAAGAAAACCATAATCCCAAAAGAAACTTGTACCATAATGTTTATTGCAGCACTATTGCCAATAGCCAGGACATGGAAGCAACCGAAATGCCCATCAACAAATGAATGGATACAGAAGATGTGGCATATATATACAATGGAATATTACTCAGCTATAAAAAGCGATGAGATGGAGCTATATGTAATGAGGTGGATAGAACTACAATCTGTCATACAGAGTGAAGTAAGTCAGAAAGAGAAGGACAAATATTGTATGCTAACTCACATATATGGAATCTAAAAAGGGTACTGATGAACTCAGTGACAAGAACAAGGATGCAGATACAGAGAATGGACTGGAGAACTTGAGGTATGGGAGGGGGCGGGGGGTGAAGGGGAAACTGAGGCGAAGCGAGAGAGTAGCACAGACATATATATACTACCAACTGTAAAATAGTCAGTGGGAAGTTGTTGTATAACAAAGGGACTCCAACTCGAGGATGGAAGATGCCTTAGAGGACTGGGGCAGGGAGGGTGGGGGGGACTCGAGGTGGGGGGAGTCAAGGAAGGGAGGGAATATGGGGATATGTGTATAAAAACAGATGATTGAACCTGGTGTACCCCCAAAAAAATAAGAAAATGTTGACCAACCAAAAAAAAAAAAAAAAAAAAAAAAAACCTAGGCCATATTAGTTCTGTTGTGCTATTCTATAGTAAATTTTAAACAATAAAGCATAGCTTAAGTGTTTAATATAACATCAACTTGAGAGAATCTTATTAGGAAACATATTACATAAATGTGCTTAACCATCTAAAATAATTGGAATGGTTCAGTTTACAAGTATATAGATTTAAGAGCTAATTTTCAACAGGTGTGTTAGACATATTATTTTTTTTCTATCACAGAATAAATAAAATCAAATGAGATTTCTATGAAATTTACCATCACTAATTTTAAATCTCTCCCTTTAATTTACACCAAAATTAAATATATATTTAAATATCTTTTAAAACTGATAGTTGAATATTTCTCTATTTACCTCAATCTGATGGCAATCTTAAAGAAGATAGAAATATGTTACCCTCACAGAGTGATTACTGTGTTCTAAGCATTGTTCTCATAAATTTAATCAACAGCTACCTCACAAAGTACAATACTATTGTTATCCCCATTTCACAGACAAAGAAGCTGAGATTCTGAGAAGTTATTTACCTAAAAGGACACACCTGAGACTCAAATGCAGGCCAATGTGCTACAGAGACTACCGTCTTATTCATCTCATTATATGAAGAACCTTCCCAATGATGTTAAATGAAGAATAAAAATTAGGTGAGTTGCAGGTGACCATCCTTTCTAGAGACACCACATTTTCCTTTTATTACCTAGTTTTGGACTGGACATAAAATATCTAATAGTCACCATTATTTTGTGCATTCTTTGTACCCAAATGACTACTTCTAAGTTTTCCAACAACCCAGAGCCTGCAAACTCTACACAAATGCCTCTCTCTCTCTCTCTCCTTCTCTCTTTCTATTCCTCCCGCCTTTCTTCCTCCCTCCCTCCTCCCACTCTCTTTTTTAAATGCCACTGATGGACTCAAGTGTATCTAGTGAAGAATGTCTTAGGGCATGTATAACATCTGCACTGATATTGATTATAAAATGGTTATGTACGAAGGACCTCAAATAGAACAACCAGGAGAGGATGTTCAACAGAAATATATACAGAATTCTGGATTATTGTTTCTGCTCATTGGGAAGCTGTTTTTAATTGGAACTCCAATAAGGAAGCCTCCTTTTCCAACAAAACCAGTCAAAAATGACTCCTACATTATAACGTAAAGAGGACAGTCCTTTGAAAGAGTATTGACCATAGAAAAAGAACATTGGTTCAAGACCCAGCAGAAAGAGGGAGAGGAAAATCAAATGAGCTCTAAAGTTAAATAAGCAAAAAATAAGAACAAAAACAAACAAGTAAACTCTTTTTCTCTGGGGTAATTAAATATGTGTAGCACAGCCGAGACATTACCAAACAATGTATGCAAGGGAGTCACAGAAGAGAACACACAAATGGCCTATAAGAACATAAAAAGTTGCTCAATCTCAGTGGTAATCACAGCAAAGGCTGATTAAAACACAGATCACAGTTAGATCAAGAATACCAACTAGAAAGTTTAGCCTCCTCTTCTCTTGCCCAATTAGCTCTCTTTCTTCAAGGAATAATTATTCCGTTCATTTATCTTGATCTTTCTTTTTGTGCTGTTGCTCTCCTTCAAAAGTCTGATAGTCTTTTCCTATCAGTCATGTTTACGAATGAAGTCCTTGGTTGCTACATGTAGGTGGTTGGGGCCACTTTTGTTTCTGTTATGTAAGCCTGCTTCCTTTTCCCCCAGTAGTCCTGAACTAGAAGGCTGATGGTGAACTCTGTGCACAAGGAAAAGGGCAGCTTAACTTTAAAGGACTTAGAATTGGTTCCTTGGAAAAAAACTTGGAGATAGAAAATCACATGCAGATGCCTTAGTGGGGAATGCTCTAGGGAGAAACAAATGGAAGGAAATCAGCATGGCCACATTGAGCAGAGGCAGGAGCTGATTCGCAGTGCTGTGGCAAATGGGACCATGGCTGATTCCGCAGGGAGCTATAGAGATAAAGTTGCCCCAAACTGAGGCAAAGAAAGAGGACCTTTATCTGAAATAATCAATCATTAGCCACTAAATCCCCCGGGGTGGGGGGGAGGTGTTACCTTGGGCGAGGCAGTTCCCTTGGGAAATATCCAGTGAAACCTCAGCAGTGCACCATCGCCCATGTATTTTCTGCATTGGGAGAGTAATGTGTCAGTGCTGAAGAGAGAATATGGTCATGACAATGGTATCCACTAGGTCAACAATTTGTGTCTCTCAACTCTACTTGCTTTTTATAGTAAGTTCCTTGCATTGAAGAATAGATTCTTCAGAGTGCTGATGAGTCTTGTATCCTGGGGAACTTACAAGAGAAATGTTAGTGGGTTAAGTATAGACTTTACTATTGCAGTCAAGCTTAAGGTCACAAGATAATCACCCTCTTCGTTCACTACCCATTTTATATTTCTCTTACTCTTTGCTGGCATCTCTGTTGTTACATGAGGTCGGAGTCCCTGTCGACTATTCTTGTCTCAGGCCGTTGTACTTGTCTATTTGCTATTAAAATGGAGTATGAGAAGCAGAGAGCCCAATGCATCACCTGAGCATTAAACCTATTCTTGTGAAATAAAAGTCCTACTTTCTCCTGACAGTAAGTGTGAATTATCTCTGTGAGTATAGTGACTCTTTTCCCTGTTTGATGATCTTTAAGCATGAGAAAGTTGAAGTTACCGGGCAATAGTCATAGCTTAAAAATTGGTGGGACTCCTCATAGATACAGAGAACAAACAGGTGGTTGCCAGAGGGGAGGGGGATGACAGGGGAATGAGAGAAATAGGTGAAAGAGATTAAGTACAAACTCCCAGTTACAAAAGAAATGAGTCACAGGAATGAAATGTACAGTGTTGGGAAAATACTCAATAATGATGTAGTATTTTTGTATGGTGACAGATGGTAACTAGAATTATCATGGTGTTTATTTTAAAATCTATGGAAATATCAAATCACTATGTTGTATACCAGGAATGAACATAGTATTGCAGGTCAGTTATACTTCAAAAACAAGTAAACAAATAAATAAACGCAAAGAAAAAGATCAGATTTATGTTACCAGAGGTGGGGGGAGGGGGAATTGGATGAAACTGGTTAAAAGGTACCAGCTTCCAGTTATAAAATAAACAAGTACTGGGGATATAATGCACAGCATGATTAATATAATTAACCCTGCCATGTTACATATGAAATTTGTGGAGAGTAAATACTGAGTTCTCATCACAAGGAAATCATATTTTTTTCTTTTTCTTTTATTTTGTATCTACAGGAGATGAATTATTGTGGTAATCGTTTCATAATGTATATAAGCCAAGTCATTATGCTATATACCTTAAACTTATACAGTGTTATATGTCAATTATATCTCATAGAACTGGAAGAAAGGGACTTCCCAGGTGGTCCAGTGATTAGGACTCTGTGCTTCCACTGCAGGGGGCACAGGTTTGATCCCTGCTCAGGGAACTGAGATCTCACATGCCTCGCAGTGGGACCAAAAAAAAAAATGCTGGAAGAAAAAAATATTGATGGGACACTGCATATCCTGGTAGAAGCACCTGAGATGATCCATCCATGAGTAAAGCTTATCCTTTTCCCACCTCTTTCAAAGATCTTCCTCATCACCTTACATGTGGATTGAGGGAGAGGCTATTGAAGAGAGAGCGGAATCTGGGCCACCTGTAAGTACAGTTTAATCCAGTGCTGCTTGTGCCCAATCTCAGAGGTACCATGTCTGTCTTGAAATGGATGCTGCTGGAGGTCCCACACATTATGACTTAGATGACTGGACATGATGAACACCTCTGAGTTCATGGCAATTTGACATATCATGGGCAGAAGTTCAAACTCTACTAGGGCCCAATATCACACAGGAGCTGATTTTTTAAATAATATATGGTTCTTTATTCTTTATAACAAGAGCTCTCCTTCAGAATGGAGGAATTTACATTGCTATATGGTGATTCTCTTTCCCCATCTTATTAGATTAGTTACATCTAATACCATAAGGTTTACTGTGTCGGCTGGACAAATCAGAAAGACACCTTGCACAATAGCCTGAACCTGCTCAGAGCCCTTTCCTACTCTGGAACGATCTGAGCTGAAAGTCATCTGTGTTATTTGGTAAATGGATTGGAGCAGTATCTGAAGATGTGAAGTATGCTGCCTCTAGTACCTGAAGAGGCCCTCCTAGTGCTGTATCTCTTAATAGTGGGAGGAGGAATATTCATTAAATTTTCCATAACCTTGAACTTACTGCTGTGGTGAACCCCTGAATATATGTAGGTCACACATGTTTTACCAGTTCATTTGTCACTTCTTTCTCATCTATTATGATAAGCTGATGAGCTTCTATGATTCAGATCCATTTACACTATATTATGATAAAGGGCAGAAAATGCAATTAACCGCTAAATACATACCATTGTTCATCTTGCATGAATGGACTGCTTCTGATCCTCCTTATCCGTAAGACTGGCATTCCTTTCCCCTTGATTCAATACCTACCAGATCAATAGCTGACTGTCGGGGTCTGGTTTATCAGTTCTAGTGAAGACACCACAATTGGGGGTCATACTCGTTATCAGTGTCCGCTTCCATACACCATGATCCATACAGTTTGTATAAGGTCCATCCTTAATTAAACAATGATAAAAGATGTGCCACCACGTCTTCAGTCTTTACGTCTTGAGGCTGGTATTAATATCTTACATCCTTTGCTGTGCAGTATTGTTTTCATTGACTCTCTTGACTAAGGACAGGGTGCCTTTATTACACAGGGTGGAGAACAAATGTGGAGGTTCTGCCAGTTTCTAATGTCCATTCCAGTTCTTCCTTCAAGGACTTGCAGCAAATTGACTGCTTCGATCAGCGGGTGTAGTGGACCCATTGTGAGTTGGACCTACACCAAGAATCTATTTAATGTCTAACCGTATCATACCGCCACTCTAATAGGGGGATTATAGTGATGTGAAAAATCCCCAGATATTACTCTGAATTCAGAACCTGTAGTAAACAATCCCCCAAATGCCTTGGTATTCCATTTCCCAACATATAGTTGCCTGAGTAAATAACCATTGGAAATGTTAGGGAAAGACTGAGAGAATTGCTAGTAAATACCTTTGTGGAATTGTAGGTTCTTTTCCATAGAGACTCAAAATCCCTTTCAGCTAGTATGTTCTGGTCTGAGAACTAGACATGTCTATAACTGGACCAACCTGGGCTAGCATTCACAAACACAAATGGAATGAAATCTGGGCTCTCCCATGGAACATGGGCCTCTAGTAGATTTCCTGGCCTTTAGAAGTATATCCACCCTAGGACTTCCCTGGTGGCACAGTGGTTAAGAATCCACCTGCCAATGCAGGGGACACAGGTTCCATCCTTGGGCTAGGAAGATCCCACATGCCATGGAGCATCTAAACCTGTGCACCACAACTGCGTAGCCTGTGCTCTAGAGCCCATAAGCCACAACTACTGAGCCCATGTGCCACAACTACTAAAGCCTATGCACCTAGAGCCCATGCTCCACAAGAGAAGCCGATGCAATAAGAAGCCCACGCACTGCAATGAAGAGTAGCTCCCGCTTGCTGCAACCAGGGAAAGCCTGCACACAGCAACAAAGACCCAATGCAGCCAATAAATAAATAAATAAATAAATAAATTAAAAAAAAAGTATATCCACTCTAGCATGGCTGACTCTAACTCAGAGAGCCTTTCAGTCCCTACTCTATCATCTGCCAAAAATTTCTGGCCTTCTCCTTTCATTTACTGCGAACCATTAGTCTTTCCAAGATTCTCTCCAAAGGCCTCCAGCAGTATCTCTGTCCTATCTTCCAGATTCCTTTCCAGGGTGTTAAATCCTGCATCACAGAAGAGTGCCACCATATTGAAAAAAATCTCCCTATGCTCCTTCAGAATCTGCTCTCCCTGAGTCATTCCCACAGGATCCTGCCCTGGGTGGCTCTCCAGGTGTTTGCCTATACATAGAAACCCAATCATTTAGTTCCTTTGGCATATACATTCTCTTAGCAAGCCCAGCATTGCCACAGTAGGATACTCTGGAATCTGATCCTTGTTATTCTGCTGGGTTCCAAGAATAGAGGCGGGGGTAGATCCACAGAGGGTAATCACAGTCTTAGCAGATGCCTGCCACACTCGAAACCTGTGTATAATCTTTAAGTAAGTGAAGCCACTATCTTATAACAAGGGTCTAATGGGTCACCTGTGCAGGCCTAATGGGTTCAGAGGGCTTTTCACACACCAGGGTATCCCCATGGATATTTTTAGATTACTATAAATACTTTTTAGCTTTGTTCTAGAATGCAGTTAAATTACCTGAAATTGTTTAATTCTTCCAGGGCTTACTTATAACTTTGTTCTATGGAACCAGAGAAGCTGTTAGTCTAGGGCTATTTTTTCCCCACTACTGAGACAAAACCTTCTGAGTGTTCCACCTAGCTCCCATGAATTATGTTTTTCTTCCCTAGTTGGAAACCACTCTTCCTGGCCCTATGCAAGCTGCAGGGATCATTACTTTCATTCCTTTCCTGTGTTGCTTTCTGTGGTTTAAGACAATTTCTTCACATATGTGTTAATCAGTACTCAGCAAAAGAACTGAGGGAAACCCTAGGCAGATCTCTCTCTCTGTTTGTCTCTGTCTCTGTCTCTCTCTCTCCTTGTGTACTCTGCCCTGTGATCTTTAGTTTTTTTGACCCTCCCAGACTCCTACCTCATTTTTCTCTCTCAGAAACATCGCTGTGCTACTTTGGCTCACTGCCCTCCACTGCAGTTGGTAAGCTGGTCAGTAAGCTGAAGCAATTGTAAGGTTCACCTCATTCATCTCTCCTCTCAGTGATTCCCATCCCACACTGTCTGATGTCCTATGACTGAAAAACTTGTCAAATGTTTTGATTTTTTCAGATAGGAGGGTAACCCTGGCTCCAGTTATTCCACCTGGGTCAGCATAAGATGTAGCCTGTAGGTTTTTGTTTGTTTGTTTTTTAATTTATTTTTTTTTTCCCTGTGCTACACAGTCAGTTCTCATTAGTTACCTGTTTTATATATAGTAGTGCATATATGTCAATCCCAATCTCCCAATTCATTTCCCCCCGCTCCCCCCCATCCATTTGTTTGTCCTCTACATCTGTGTCTCTATTTCTGCTTTGCAAATAAGATCATCTGCACCATTTTCCCAGATTCCACATACATGTGTTAATATACAATATTTGTTTTCCTGACTTACTTCACTCCCAGATTGCTTCTGAACCCATTTTGGTTTTTAGCCTGTAGGTTTTTAACACATTTCAAAGGGAATCTTGCCACTTCAAGTGAGGTAGTTCAACTTCTTTAGTGTGATGGTTCTCAAAACATAGTGACCAAAAGTAAAATCACTGGAGAAAATTGTTTAAATCACAAATTCTAATGTCCTGCCCCCAAAATTTCAATTCAGTAGATCTGGAGTGGAACCAGGTATCTGAATTTTTAATAAGTCCATCATGCAACTCTGATCCAGTGGTTAACAGACCACAGTTGGAGAAATTTGTGTTTTGTGATTATTTTTTCAATCTGACTTGGGCAAAAATGACTCAACTGTAGGCATGAGGTGGCGAGGGCAGAGACTTTGGCAGTATTTTTGTTGTTGATCCTTTGATTAATTATCTTCATTAGGGAGTTCCTTGGTGGTCCAGTGTTTAGGACTCAGTGCTTTCACTGCCGGGGCCCAGATTCAATCCCTGGTCAGTGGACTAAGATCCTGCAAACTGCACGGCACAGTCAAAAAATAATTTAAAAAAAAATTATCATGATTATATTCCCATTTTTTACTCCAACCCTGAGTGCCTTCTTGTCCAGAGGTGGAGCATCTCCATATCTAAGCAGAGCAAAAAGGAATTTCACTTGCAGTCTAGCCATTCTTGTGTTGGTCATGTGTCCCTACCTCAGCCTTAGATTGTCCTTATGATCTCATCTGGTGTTTATCTTCCAGAAATTTTTCAAAAGCTCTGTGTTGCTAATGACTTTTATCTCATTCTCAGATTACTGTGAATCTATTTCTTTACAAATATTTAATTGCGTTTCGATTGAATTTGTTGGGGACTAGAGTAAAGATAGACTCAGTTCACTATCTTCAACTAGAACACACATGACTTTTAAATAGCATTAGAAGTACCTATTTGCAAAGCAGAAACAGAGACACAGACATAGAGAACAAATGCACGGGCACCAAGCGGGGGAAAGGGGGTTGGGATGAATTGGGAGATTGGGATTGACATACATACACTATTATGTATAAAATAGATAACTAATGAGAACCTGCTGTATAGCACAGGGAACTCTACTCAATGTTTTGTGATAACCTAAATGGGAAGGAAATCCAGAAAAGAGGGGATATGTGTATACATATAGCTGATTCACTTTGCCATACAGCAGAAATTAACACAACGTTGTAAAGCAACTATACCCCAATTTAAAAAAAAAGAAGTAATCTTAAATGAGTGGGCTCTAGTTATTGAAGAAGTTTTTATGTATTCCCACTAGGGCAACAATTGTATAGTATCAATAATAATATTTATATTTTTCTATAGCAATGAATCCATTTTCTAACATTTTATATCTATCACCTCATTTTATCTTCAGAGCATCCCTAACACAAGGATCAGTATGTTTGGTCTATTTTACTAAGGTGCATTAAATGACTTAATGAAAGTCACACACAGGCAGGATTAAAATTCCAAGTTTTCTGATTCTAAAGTCACTGAGTTTATTTTTGTGTGTTTTTCTTTGTTTTTTGTTATTTATGTTTTTTTAAATAGTATTAATTATAGAAACACTTACCACTACTTAAGTCCATGTGGCTGCAAAATTTTGAGGGTAAATAAAGTTAAATAATGCCATTGGGTATTTTTATTTATTCTATTGATATTAATAATTTAGTTTGCTGTCTTATAGTGATTGCTATATGCTAGGCATTGGTGTGATTTTTCATATGTTAACTCATTTAATCTTCACAAGAACACCATGAACATAATTACTATTGAGAATTTAATGATGGAGAAACTGAGGTATAGTCTCACAGTTAGAAATTGTAAGAGCCCAGACTCAAATCTAGGAATTTTCCTTTAAAATCTGTGCTTTCAACTACTGTACTCCATTGCCTCTTATGTTGAAGAATCCTTTGTATTTATTTAATCTAAAGAATCATTTTTTTGGAGGACCACTTCAAGATTATAAACACTGTCAGAGGACATTTTAAACAGACCACTTCATAAAATACAATTCTACCAAACTTCTGATTGTCAACTTTACTGACATTAACTGACTCTGATTTTTTCAGCCACTGTTACTTTTCATCATCTTCTTGTTACTTGAGATTTAAGTATTAGGTTTGAATATTAATCTCCATTACCAATCAAGAAGCAGTCTGTTAGAATCTTAAATTGACTTAGCAATAAAAACAAAAACAGAAGTCTACCTAAGAAATTAATATTTCAGTATTTCATGGTTTTAAAGAAGTGGTCTTATGTGTATTTAGTTATGATTACTTACCTTACTCTTTGATATTGATTCCACCTCCCCTTTTTAATCAGGTTCTACTTTCTGACTGCAATGTGTCCAATGGAGTAGTTGACCAATTAAGTGACATTATGAGATCAGCTTTTAAAAATCATTTAATTTTAATGAGAGACTTCAACCGAAAGATTGGTTAAGAACACATCTAGTGTTGGATAGATTTGCAGAATTGGCACAATAAAGTATTGATGAAACCTCTAGTTGGTGAATAAAATGAGTATTGTACTTCATCACATTGACTCTCAAAAGACAATGACATAGAAGAAAAGCTAAACATTAGTACGATTACCTATATTCAGATTTATCTAAAGAAAGCAACCTTTATAAATCACTAATATTGTAAAATAAACAATAGCTAGATAAGCAAATGCTAAGGAAAATAAGTGAGGAATGGAAATTTCCTTTTTTTTTTTATATATATCTCAAATATACCCTAGAGGTCTAGAGCTTGCCCATTTCAAGAAGGATATCATTCAATAAGATAGACATATATAAAAGCAAAAACAAGGAGAGGATTCTTATTCAGGATTAGGAGGGATTTTTCCATAATCTTAAAACATCAAAAGATTTCCTATGGTCAGCTTATTGTCATATCCCTACCCTATGTAATGAGTTTCTTGGGTACTTTTATTTTTGTAATAACAGCTCCTAGCATCATTGGCAGGTGCTCAACATGTGGTAGCAATTAGAAAACAGTTGTGGAATACATAGATTTATTTTACTAATTTTGAAATTAAATTAGTATGCTCTGGAAAATTATAAAATAATAATATATGTTTTAGAAGTTATTGACTGAGATAAACATATTACTTTAAAATACATGGATTATTCCTCCTTTTTCCATTTTCCTTTCCTCATGTTTATTGCTTCATAAGACACATATCTTCAAATAGCATCTGAATGTATTTTCACCAGCCTATTTACAAGCAAGATCTGAAAGAGAGATAAACATCCAACTGCTTATTTCCAAATTTCCAAGTATACCCATCTCATTAACTTGATCCTTAAACAGCAAAATACAGAAGCAACTGTTTGGCATTTAATGTTACTATAACATAGCTTTGGCAACAGTAAGAAGTTATTTTTCCAGGAATTAATGGAGAACTAAATTTATAACATGCTGGATTTTGTGAGATAACACAGCTCTTCAGAGCTGTAATAATTTGTAATTTAAGAGGCTAAAAATAAAGCTATTATAATCTGTCAGAAATTCTCAAGGTATGCAATTTAATTATCTGCACATATTTTGGTTGTTGTTGAGTTTTATTGTTAACCAGCCATCTTTGTGTTTGAGATAATCTTTTAACCCAACATTTAAGTAGAGGAAAGAGGACTGGGCGCTGAGTTAAGAAATGTGAATGTGTCCTTAGACAATTGTCAAAGGTAAAATGAAAAAGGAAATTGGATTAGGACACCTCTCATCTTCACACATAAAAATTTTAAGTTACATGATATAAATTATACAATATGAGGGTAAGTCAAAAATTATCATCACTCCAGTTATATTAAAACTTCTGTTGGCCACACTGTCTTATCAGTGCTTTCCATTCAAGGCCACTGTCTCCCCAGTCACTGCTGTGCAGGTATAACAGTTCATTTGTAACTGCAGTGTGAGCAAAAATGGGTGCCCCACTTGTGATATTTGCATGAAAGAAGAGCAGCTTGCAGTGATTCGTTTTTTGTGGTCTGAGGGTGTGCACATCTGCACACTTTGCCTATACTGTCAACATTCTGAAAAAACTTCATTTTGAGGTGTTTAAGCATCCTCCCTACAGTCCTGATCTTGCTCCATTGGACTTTCACCTGTTTGGTCCCCTGAGAGCAGCCCCATGAAGATGAAGATTCACTTCTGATAAAGAAGTGAAGACAGCAGTGCATTTGTAGCTTGCAGCTCAGCCTAAAACATTTTTTAATGAGGGACTGTGAAAGCTTGTTGACAGATGGACAAAGTTTATTGAAAAGCAAGGAGATTATGTTGAAAAAATGATGTATTTGTCTTTTTTGAAAGTTAATTAAAATAAATTTAACAGACGGAGTGCAGATAATCTTTGACTCACCCTCATACAATATAGTGCCTACTATATCAATTGGCTAACTGTGGAAAATAAGAAAATGTAGATGTAGAAGAAAGATAACTGATTAAGAGTCCTTGATCCAGCTCTACCCCATACCAATAACATTACCTTTGAAAGTCACGTAAGGTGTCTGGACTTCAGTTGTGTCATTTGCAAGATGCTTAATAGTTTCATTCAGATGGTCTCCAAAGTCCTTTCTAGCTCTCAAACCCACATTCATATAATTCATTTCAAAATACTGGATTCCTTGTCTCAGATTGAATCTCCTTGTTTGTGGGAAGACATTCAGAAGTCTTTCTGAAACCTTGTAAATGTTACTAAAAGTAATTAAAGTATGTGGGCCGAGTGACTGGATGCAGAATGTCCTGCTTGAGTAGTGGAGGAACTAAGGGTGCTGGGCGTGGAGACCATGGGGGCATAGGCTACCATGGAAACAGAATATTGACCCTCTCTGGGGGCGCAGCCCCTTTCTCACTTGCACACCTCATATCACCCTGTTTGGCCCTGGAGGTTGGCTGGTTAGCCAGAGACGGGTAAGATTCCTCAGGGGAGGAGCAACCTAAGACAGGCACAGTCGCAGAGGGGCCAACAGGGGTGGGGCACAGACCCTTAACCCTTCTGAGAGAGGTCTTCTGCCTCCAGGGCTGCTTTGCTCTCCACGCCCAGCTCAAATCCACGCCCAGCTCAGATCCACACCCTGCTCAAATCAGACCCAAGAGGCAAACAAAGATCATTGCCCCAGTCATGTGAGGCCTTTGTTTGTTTATTTCAAAGATAACCTTGTTTGTGGGACTAAACTGGGAGCGTTAGACCCTTAGGCTATGCCAAGAACTCAATAAAAGCAACGTGGGATCAATCAGCAAGGCTCTTGATCCTAGAGGTCTTGAGTCCCCCCGTCCCATCTTTCTCTTAAATCTGTGTCTGTGTTTTCTTTAAGCTTGTGGCACCCGTCACTCACCTCGAGTCGCCAAGCTGGTCTCGGCACTTGTTAATTTGGACAAGGTTAAATCTTTGAGTAGTTTTGAAATCAGGAATGATTTAGGAAGCTGAATTGTCAATACAATTATATAACTTCCTGAAGCTTCTTTTCAAGTAGATCACATCTTGAGCCAGAATTGGCATCCAGCAGATGGCACTAGGCCATCGTCATGGGACCAGCCAGCCCTTAAGAGTGGCACTCATCTCTCAATCAGCAATCTCAGTCATTGGCAGTAATAAACACTGTCGTACTTTGTTTCTTTATGATTATAAGATGAACTTGATGCTTTCTAATTTGAATAATTATGCTCTATTTAATTCTTCTCTCTGCAATCAGGTGGATAAAAGGTAAAAAGGGAGTTTGCTAATTCTAAAACTTGAATAAAAAGCAGGCTCAGAGGTATTGAAATTACCTGTTCTCTGTCAGAAAGAGGATTGAATCCCACTTTCTTGGAAGAAAGCTGGACCAACAATGAGATTGTGAACCCTATGAAGGCAAGGCCCATGTCTGTTTGTGTTTATATCCCCATGCCCTCACTTATTAGAAGGTGCTTAATAAATCTGCTGTATGGATTAAAAACAGAATATAGGATCACTGAACATGGGATGCAGAAGGATGTACTGATGACAATCTGCAGAAAAATTTGTACTTATTGTTTCAATTTTCTAAGTAAAGTAAGAGGCAAAGGAATCATCTAAGAATGAAGATGAGGGAAGAGGTGTTAGATGCTCAGAGGGCAGAGAGGTTGTGAAATGTTTTCTAGGACAGTGGGAAAGAGAATGAACTATACCAGAGTAGTATGGTATGATTACTGCTCAATTTTAGGGATAAGCTGAAGGTTTGGGTTCTGATTCAAAATGAGAACAAAAAAAATGTGAATTTATCTCTAGCTACATTCACAGGTCCAGGCATGGTGTAGGAAGAAATTTTGATACAGTTGTGGTTGAGATTTATCAGGAAGGAGCAGAATGAGGACAAGGGAGTAAGATTATATGCAAGGAAATAACTGTAATGAATGACTGTGGAATTTAAGGTTAAAGAAGAGAAAGAGATTGTCAAGGGAGTATCAGTGCACTGGAAGTCCTGGCCAGGTTGAAAGATTGTTGGAGTCCTAGGTGAAATCAGATGAAATGATATGGTGGTCAGTGAGAGGTGGAGGCAAATATGGAAGGGATGGTAGTTATCGGCAAGGACAATTCTAGGGTATCACCGCTAGCGTTAGCGTAGGATGAAAGGCAAGATTATTGAAGGAGAGAAGTCCTAGAAAGGAAGAGGCAAAGCTATTGGAAGTATTATCTAGATATATTTTGAAATCAACAGGAGGAAAGTTGAGAGTTATGTTAGAATGACAGTGAACAAAAATATAAATTATTAAGAAATAAAAAAGTATAGGGCGAGCACTTCTTAGATGATAGCAATGATATTGATGATATAATCTAATGAGATGATATTCAAAGATAAAGGATTTTATGGAAGAGGGAAGAAGAATGTCTGAAAACAACCATAAGGGATAATAAGAACATTTTTTCATCATTTCCCGCAGGTAGGATACAAAGTCAGCACTTGAGAGGAGTGCAAGGAAAGCAGGATAATTAGAGGAGATCTAGATTTCTGTTAGATTAAGAAGTTGAGGACTTCCCTGGTGGCGCAGTGGTTAAAAATCTGCCTACCAATGCAGGGGACATGGGTTCGATGCCCGGTCCAGAAAGATCCTACATGCAGAAGAGCAACTAAGCCCATGCATCACAGCTACTGAGCCTGCACTCTAGAGCCTGTGTGTCACAACAAGAGAAGCCACTGCAATAAGAAGCCTGCGCACTGCAATGAAGAGTAGCCCCCGCTCTCCACAACTACAGAAAGCCCACGCACAGCAATGAAGACCCAACGCTGCCAATAAATAAAATAATTAATTAATTAATTAATTTTAAAAAAGAATGTATATGAGATTTTGCCAGAGGGCAGAATGGAAAATGTGTCAGAATTTGTGAAGGGATGGGAAAAGGAGCAGAAACAGGAAGTAGCAGAACTTTGTTTTTAGTGTAAGAGATGAGGGATGACTTACAGGTGATGAACATTTAAAAAAACAGAATATAATAGTATTTATAAACCCTGTTCAAGGCAGACAATAGCGGGGAGGCCCTGGATTCGGGGGCAAAGGGAAGAGTAGGTTTGGGGGTTCTTGTTGACTCCTGCTGATGGAAGCAATGAGACCTGTGGAAGCTGGGTTTGGCCCCACCGTATGAAACCCTGTTGACCCATGTTGGTGGGGTTAGAAGCCAACTTCCTTATGCTGGCATTTGCTCTTTTTTTTTTTGTTTTTTTTTTTTGTTGGTAAAGCACATTTTTATTTTGTCCAATGCAGTGAAATACTGGGATTCTTTTGTTCAAATTGCTATCTGATTGATACACAATCAAAGCTTCACACAATCAAAACCATTATTCTTTTTAAAATTATTATGGTGATCACAGATAACGTGGTAAGTACTCAGTGTACATTGGAGGGGTTCAGGAATTGGCAACGGTTAGTAATTTTAAGTTTTGGGGTTTGCTCTTGACGTGTGTTAGAAGAGTGAACCAAAACACCAGCATCGTCTTGAGACCTGATGATGGAGTTGAAGCGTTTCAGGAAGTCACACGTTACTCTCTGCATGGTCAGGGCCCACTCAGCAATGAGGATGCATATAGGAGGCCTGGATGAGGTCTTCCTCAGAAAAATCCTGTTTTCTCCTTCTGCAATTCCTATTATTTGGATCTTGGGTCCTATTGGAAAGATCGTCTAATTTTCCTGTCTTTTTCTGCGTTTTTTTGGCCTATTCTACCTGTTCTTTCTGAAAGATTCCCTCATGTTTAAATTTTCTACATTTGTATGGATAATGGGGGCTGTTTTATGAATGCAAGATTTTCTTTTTTTTCTCCCAGACAATATTATCATTTCTTTAATGCTTTCAAGTTCTTTTTTCTTTAGGCATTAAAATGCCAGTTATAATTTCTGTGTTTTGGGGAAAGACCTTGTTAATTGATGGACTTACCCAAAGGAGACTGAGTAAGGACCCAGATGTTTCACTGGACTTCTGTCCAAAAACAATCTTTGCAGATATTTTCTTTAGGCCATTTAATTTTTCAAAGGAAAATATATTTCAATATCCTTAAGAAGTGAAATAGCAAAAGGGATTTAAACTATATACACTTCAATGTAATTTCTGTTTCTAACAAGATAGGTTAGTCCCTATCTATCCTTCACTGTGTCCTTATTCTCTCTAGTTCTAACTCTGCAGAGAATAAATTTTCTGTCATTATGAGGAGAGGGTAGTTGTCTATAAGAACAGGTGAAAAAACAAAAACTTCTCCTAAGAAATCTATGGGTTTCTTAAGGAAATATGTAACAAATGTCCTAGTTTTTGCCCCACCCTTTGCCACATCCTGAGGTTTATAGAGCTTCTAATTCCTTAATCTTTAAGGGCCCTGCCCTGTAAATTATCTTGTTTCTAAATTACATTGCCTTCTGCTGGCCCTGGATTTCAGTTTTCTCAGATCTGTGAAGCCTCTTACTGCTAATACATCTGCTTCCCAACTTCTAAAAATGTACTGATGTTTATCATGTGCTACAGTCTCCTCTCCTGTGCTCTTGGACTTGTAGTGCATTCTTCTTTATTCCTGTGCTATTATTTTAGTGGGACATATGAATAAGGCAAAGATCTGCACATGTGTTTAAGTTGCCCATTTTCTCATGTTCCCTTTCCCCCATAATAACTAGAATCTGGGTTGTAATATGAAGACCTTTGCTAGGCGTCCTGTGGGAGCAAGTGAGGCCTGGAGTTAATGTTCATGTGGTCATATCACCAGTGATGATTTCATTGTCACTGCTCTAGAGACCACAGATAAAACCAGGAAGATGATTCTGTGGATTCTGCCATCCTCTCAAAGGAAAGGTGATTTATAGCCCTGTCCTATTTCATCCTATGTGTAAATGTCATTGTCATTATCGACAATTTACAGCCTTGCCAGCTGAACTTCACATAAGATAATTTAACAAGTCTGCTAATGGAGAAACACACATTTGTCCCAGGTCTCTCTGAATCCACAGACAGACCATCTTCTTGACACTATACATCCTCCTTGACAACCTCGAATACCCTTAATTACCTAGTTAGGAGAAATTGTCTGGAATATAATTAAGTGAATTTGCATGAAATTATAATTACTATAATTTTGTGCCCCAAGTTTGCTGTATTATGTTTAGCATAGAATAATAGTTTTATGAAATAGTATAAAATTATGCAATATCAATATGAAATATTGTGAAATATTAAAATATTGTGGGAAATCACACTAATGATTTCAAAGCCTCCCAGGTACCTCTACGATAACAACCCCTGGATTAGTAACTTGTGAACTGTTTCTCAGGATGTCCTTTGGGCATTCAGTGGTGGTGATAGTCAGGAATGGGCAAAGGGAGGGAAGAAACATGAGGATGTGGACCACATGTTTATTTTAAGCCTGTGCCTCATATTCTGGGGCAACATTCTCAATTCACTTCAGGGTGAGAGACCAAAAATAAATACAATAAAATATAAGACATTCCCTAGCCTCAAAAAAAGTGGGCTACCTTAAAACCAATGTATTTGAAATATTTGCAAGTGCACTTCATGACAGAGGCAAGAAAAATGTGGTGCTGTAATTCAGCAGACGAGAGGTAAGAACCCTTGGGGAGGTGGTCATTACTCCTTCTACGAATTGGATTTAGATGCATGTATATTCCATCAGTGCTTCACCCGTCAAATCTATCACATCTTAAATGGCATTACAAAAACAAATGCTCTTTTTCTAATGAGTTTTTCATGTTTTTCTTCTCTGTTTTCCTGCTAACATGCTTTTCTCATCAGGGAGGGCCACACATTTGTTCTTTAAAATAAATTTGAGTTGAAATTCCAGAAGAAAAGTGGGTGACAAATGCCTGGCAAGGTAAATAATGTGATGAGACATAAAAATAATGAAATTTCAGCCACCTTCACTGAAGCTTGAAGGTTTAATTCTACCAAGAAGTATCAGAGAAAGAGAATGAGGCAACATTAGTTAAAATTGCAAGATTAATCTTTACAAAAGCAGAAAGTAGGATGACTTACTGATGGAAGCTCTCGTGTGTGAGACAGTGATATTGATATTCTTTTTAATATAACAACTAGTATCTGGATTGTGATCTATTTTTGCCATTTCTGTTCAGCTTTTGTTTTCAATGTTTAAAGAATGTATGCACGGAACTCACTTCAAATATGATCAGGTGCATGATAGAACTTCATCTCCCCCTGCCTCTTATCCCTTAGCCTGGTGGTAATAAAGCTCACAGAGCTGCTTGAAGAGAACCAGTCGCTGTGTTTCTATAATGTTCATTTTTGTCTTTGCTTCTCTTTCTTATTTTCACAACATTGTAAGATTTATCTCAGAGAATTACCCGAAAAATGTTTTAAATGCATTAAGGTAAAGATACTTTTTCACCATCATCAATAACATATTGAGTACATATTTTGGCACTGTGCAAAGCATGTTACATTATTTGACTTGGTCTACTACTCAAAATGACCATTCTAGGAACGCTATTAATTTTACCAATTTGCTTTTGAGAAGTACAAGGCTTAAATGGTTAAACAAAATACTCAAGATCACACAAGTGAGAAGTGAGTTAGACAAGTCTCTCTGAGTTTTAATCACTAATAATGATTTAAATTAAAGCAGTAACAACATAGTTTTTAGCAGAGTCTGTTAACGTAAAATCAAGTAATAGTGAACTTTAAAAAATGCCAGCTCAAGCATCTATTAAACTCTCTTTGAAATGTTAGTAATTTAATGATCTTAATTAGAAATGAATTAGTCACACTTGGAATACATCATTCCTTTTGGAAATGTCTAACATAATGGCCTGAAGGAAGTTAATTATACCTCAAACTTGGGCCACAATTGAGCCGACACATTTATCTTATAGAAAATATGCCCTGCTTAGTTCTCACTGGAAGAGTCGAAAGAACCCTGGAAAAAAGATCAAAATGTGTCTTCTGACCCAAATTTATATTTCCCTTTGCTTCATAAATACCTCAGCAGCATATAGCTGAGTTATAGCTGAGTTGGCATGAAACTCATATATTGCCAAAGGTACAGATAAACATGCTTTACACTCAATAAACAATGGATTTATTCACCAACTTTATTATATAGAAAAATAGTTTTTAAGTTCAGTCAGGAAATGATGCATCTCTTCATAATCTTTTTCTTTCTGAATTGATCTCATCTTATGGAGGACCAGACTTCAATGAGGCAGAGGCTCGCCCAAAACGAAATCCCTTAATATAGTCATAGCTAATGAAACAAAGAAAAGAAGCAAACCAAACAAAAAGCCCATATTCCTCAATCACACAGACTTAAGGAGAAGGCAATAGTCAATTTAATTCCCTGTAATTTTCCCCTTTCTGCATCTCTGAAACTGATCATATCTGAATTCTTTTTGAGTGGCAACCAAATGTTAGATTACTTGCTTTGTAAGAGTAACAAATATGTTGTGTTGTTTGCCACTGAAATATTCAAAACATCTCAAAATAATAGCAGCTGTCATTTGGGGGGTATTTACTCTATGCCATCCACTAGGAGAGTTTTATTTATATAATTTCACTGTATTTTCACCTTCCTGAAAACTGCTACAAATATTTTTCTCTAAGATTGCTGCACTGTTCAGTGATGTAGTTAGCACTCCCACTTGTACTATAGAAATAGAATACAAATAGGATAGATATCCAGTTTTTAAAGAAAGAGTGCTATGTCTCTGTATAATAAAATGTGCCAATTTAAATGAAAATCTGGCATAAAGATGCCAAGACTTCCAGCAGAGGGAGGTTTCTAAAGTCTGAACTGTGAAGTTCAATGGGTCAGCCTCATGGGTGGCTGTCACTGCCATCAGCATTTCCGTACAAGCCCAAACAGCTCATTCTAATTTGTGAGGATAATGAAATATATCAAATTGATCCTATTCATTGTTAGAAACTGTTGCATTAACAGGCAGAGTATTATGGCCTTATTCTTGCCAGACTTGTTCTATTAAAATCAAATCAGAGCAAAATGTGTCTAGGCAAAACCTCAAATGTTTTTTGCCCTCAATTTTCTTAATTTCAAATAAGAAATGTGTCTTTCTCAGTAAGTAGCTTCTAGGCTCATGCAGTGCAGAGATAAATTTATGCACCTTGTGATTAACTGACCAAGCATAATTAACTTAATTAGGAATATTATTTTGCCTGTCTCTATTACTCCTGTTCTAGAACAGGAACAAAAATGATATCTGAAAGACAGAGCCTTGATTAAAGTACCATCATGACTCCAACAAGATGCTTTACATAAGAAAAACAATCAAGAAACACTGAAAACCATTAGCACTAATAAACATTTCTTATCTTCATTGTTTGTAATGTGATTTGGAGATGAGGGAATTCTCAACTCTTGCAAGTAAGTGAAAACACATGCAACGTTAGATTTTGTTTTGTGAGGATACTAAACGTTGTTTGCACAGTTTGTTGCTTAAATATTAAAAATATCTAAAAAGAATAGAGGCTGTTGTTTGGAGGCACTTGCTGTGTGCCATGCACTATAAGAGCTTTATTTATATTATTTCAGTTACTTTCACCATCATCTATTAAGGTAGTAGTTCACACCCAATGAATAAATGAAGAAAATGAGAGCTTGAGAGGGTGAACATTTTACCCAAGGTCAAACAGCTAGTAAATGATGGTCCCTGATTCTAAACTATAGTTGTCTGACACCCAAACCTGTTTTCTTGATGACTCTGCTACCCTCTTCTTATCAAGTATTTGGCTCACAGTAAATCTATTGATTAAATTAGAACGCACAACCCTCTGGATGTTACAAATCCCCTCTTAAGTTTTTTTCTTTTTTCTAATTTATTAATTAATTTATTCATTTATTGGCTGCACTGGGTTTTCATTGCTGTGTGTGGGCTTCCTCTAGTTGTGGTGAGTGGGGGCTACTCTTCGTTGTGGTGCACAGGGGGTTCCTTATTGCTGTGGCTTCTGTTGTTGCGGAGCACCGGCTCTAGGCGCATGGGCTTCAGTAGTTGCAGCACATGGGCTCAATAGCTGTGGCTCACAGGCTCTAAAACGCAGGCTCAATAGTTGTGGCACATGGGCTTAGTTGCTCCGTGGAATGTGGGATCTTCCCGGAGCAGAGATCAAACCCGTGTCCCCTGCATTGGCAGGCGGATTCTTAACCACTGTGCCATCTAGGAAGCTCCCCCTGCCTTAAGTTTTTAAAGCCAGTTTTAGGCTACGAACCTCCATAGAGCAGGCTGGTCACGTACTATGGTGTGTGTCTGAATTTATAGATGCTACAGGTTAAAGCCCCTCCTCGTCTTGCTGGAAAAGCAGTGAGAAAGTTCAAGTTAGTCTCTTGGCTCAGCAAATGCCCATTTACCCACTTAAGTAGACTGATTTTTCAAGAAATGTACAGCACCCCTTAGTTTCATAAAGTGTTTAATGTAGGAATAATATGCTCTGTGACAATAAGGAAGTAGTCATTATAAATCAAATATATTATCAAGTTGCATTTCTTGGTTTAATTCTAAGTCCTTGGAATCTGTTTTTGCATCAGATAGCCAGGTAATGGTCCATTAGGTTACCTTCTAATTAAGCAGTGTTGCTTGATTAAGAAATATTTTTCCCCTGATTTAAATGCTAAAAATTTTGGAACAGTATATGCAGGATATGTTGCTATGACTTTGTTTACTGTCCTTGTTAAATACAATTTCAATGATCAGTATTTTTCAATGGTGTTCTTGTGATTCCACAGCAAGTAATGAAAGGGCTTGAATTCAACTTGTCTTTAATTGCTGCATTTTACCTTAGTCAACGTTTTAATGTCTAGATATTATAGCATCATTTAAAATTATTTATCAACAGTTCATCAAGCATATTGAGAAAAAGCAATATAGAAAACATATTGGAAACAAATATTAAGGGGTTTTTTCTGCTTAGATTTATACATAGTAACAAATGATTCAAGAAACGGGGTGGCTTGTAAAAAGGGAGAATTTTTTAAAAGTAGAACAGTGAAATGATGATATTTTCCAAGTTAGAATATCACGGATTAATTTAAGGGGAAGAGAGAGATTAAACAGTTTTAAAAGGCAGGATATTACAATATATTAGAAGTAAACATTGATAAATAGCCATAGCGTGTCCATCAAATGCTTATTTGCTAGTCACTTTCTATTATGTATTGTGATATAGCATTATTATGAATTTTTTTTAATTTAATCCTAGAACTTAATTAATTTCTTTTAAACCACTCAACCAACATTACTGGAGCCAAATTTAAAGCATTATGTTAATTTTAACTCTTTTTTTTATCTTGTTTCATGATATTTATTTTAAAGCTTCTACATTATACATTTGATATGTTTGCTATATAAATATTTTTAGATGTTTTACATATTATACGCATTTTATTTGCAAGACAGTCTTCTAGTACCTCTATTAATATCAACATTTGTTTTTATAATTAGTTTTTACTGTCATTAGTTGTCAACATTAGAAATAAAAGTATATTTTTAAATTCTGGCTATGATAAAAAAGGAATTTATGATGCATTTACCTTCTTTTTCTCACTTCAGTTTTTTTTTTTTGATAATACAGTTTGGGAATTTAAAAATAGAGTATTGGACTAAATCATATTTTTAAATTATTAATTTTTGCTAAAATATGTTTTGTATTTACAATCTGTCATAAGAATACTAATAGAATATATCAAAAATATATCCATAATAATTATTCAATAATTTATATATTATATAATTTATATATTACATATATTTGGTTTGATCATAAACAATATTTTATCCCAAATCTTTTGAATCATTATTTTTTAATTTATTTCATACTCTATTCAAATGTATGTAATTCTTTCAAGAGTGAAAAGTTTTAAACCCAAGTGTACTCTTTTCTGCATAGCTCACTTCTCAAAGTATTTTACAAACATTGTGCAACTAGTGTACACAAAATAATGTGTGAACATTTATGGTGTTCATATTAGAAAGATTTTTAAAAGTTGGTAAATTCGGAAAAAACGCACAAAATCAATGTAAATGATAAACAAGCATATTTAAAAGTGATCAGCATTACGAGCAGACAAAATGTCCATTTTTTGCCTTTCAAATTGGTAAATATGTTCTAAATGTTACTATTGAGCATTTACATGCATATAATAAAATGGGCCTTCTCTTACACTACTAAGGGACGTCTAGCTGTTAAGTATATTTGGAGGGCCTCTGGGCATCGTATTTCCAAAGATTTAAATATACTTAATTCCTTGATTCTGTAATTCCCTTCAAGAAAATTCCCCTAAAAAAACTATCTTAGAAGGTTGCATTTGAATGCTCAGCGGCTGTTTTATGTAGTGTCAAAAATAGGACATGGCACAAAGGCCCAACAATTGGGAAAGGGTTAATTAAATCATAATCCACAGAAGAAATCATAGTATTATGCATTATTAAAATGTTATTTTAAAGAATATTTCATAACATGGGTGAGAATAAACAAACTAAGGTTAAGTGAAAATTTGGAATGGAAGTTGAATATATAAGTTGAGCCTATGATGCAAACAATATGATTCAGGATCAGCAACTTGGTCAGATTTAAAGCACAGGTTCAGAGTAAGCGCACTTTCTTCAAGATATGGTTAAATTCACCTTCATACTTTCCTTTTACATAAAAGTGAAGGAGCTATCAATTATATCTTTTACAAATTTATTTTCACATTTCTTTTGAGATACACTTGCATTTGTGCATATTACAGAAAAATCTGTGTTTCTTTCCCTCATTTCCTTCAGAAGCAATGATTATTCCTTAATAGTGAAGACATTTTTATATTTCCAAAATTTCTCCAGTGGCTTGATTCCTTTTTTTTCTTTGTTTGTTTCTTTTTAGAGTCAGGATCCTTAGTCTTACAATCCTGTTAACCTTTTGTGATATAGTTTTAATTGAATTCTGTTTCTACTTCTTCCAATTATAACTCTGTATTTCCCTTTCTTTAATCTCTACTTTTCCTATAACTTCAGAAGCCATAAGTCTTATTTTCTTTTGTCCCTTTTTAAATTATTAATCTCCAAATGCCTATCTCTGACTTTTCTCTGATAGTTCCTCACCATTTTTTATACTTCTATAAGCTTTGGATAAAGCTCATTCTTCTGCAGCATTTTTTTTCTCTTCCAACACCAGTCTATTTTTTGCTTTGTTGCTATAATTTCCTAAAATATTATAAACTTTGATCATTTTACTACTTTGGATACATTTGTTAATTCTCCTCATCCAACACTTCTAGTTTAGCCTACAGGAATCTTTCTCAAGATAGCCTTAAGAAATCATTATTTAATCAACTCTCTCATTTTCTCTCCCCTCCTCATCACCATCAGCCCATCTCCCAGTCCATCACTATTTATTGCATACCAGACAATGTTTCTCAATTCACTTTACTCTCTTTCCAACACGTTTCTGAACCTTCTATGACCCCCATAATGTTGAACCTGCTGATCTTCATAGGTAGAATATTACCACTCAGTCCTTAAGTAGTAGCAAGGAAAGGCCAACTAATCCTCCAAGTTCCAATTAACGTTATCTCCTCAGCAGACTGTTCACCATCTACCATAGGCAAGAGTTAAATTATCTTTGTTCTCATGATATTTTGCGTACTTCTTACAATACTGTATTAAATGCTGTTTATCTATTCCTAACTCCAGAATGGACTCAGGTGATTTTTTTTCCAATGCTCTATTTTCTGCTGGTATTTTCCAGTCCCAGTTCCAAACAAATTTGACTATTTTTCACGGATTATTTGTACCACAGCAATGTCTTGCTAACTAAGTCTATTCACTGCTTTATTCCTGTTGAGTATAAATTGAATCTTTAACCTTAACCCTCTGGGTGGAATTACCAAAATAAATTCTCCCAGCAGTCCTTTGCTTTGTTTTTTTTTTAATACTTTCTCTATCATAAATGCATGTTCCTGCTGATTAAATTACATTGAACTTCTCTACACAATATTTTTTAATTAAGCTCAGCAAGAAAAAAATGAAATAAATATCAGTGCAAAATAGAATGAACCTACTATCAGTGGTTACTCATTTCCTTTTAAATAAATATTTATATAATCTCACTCCTGCATTAGAGACAGAAAATGTTTTCTATACGAAGCACCTTCCTTTCTGCCAAAATGGATGGATAATATGTCATATGTGAGCCAATGCCAATACCTGTAATCAGAACTGCAAACAAGTGGTTGATTATTCAGAACTCTATGGATTATTCACACGTTGTTTCCAGAAATTCTGGGTTGATTTTTTATGTAAAGTTTGCTCATTCACACCCTCGCTGAGAGAGTCCTGGAGGCATTTCTTTCATCAAGCCTTTGAAAAATGCATTCAGCATCTGTGAATAGCTCCATGTTGGTTCTTCTCTGTAGGCCAAAAAAAACTCCAAACAACAACAACAAAAAAAAGTAGGAACTTTTACGATCAAAGTGGGCTCTCTGGATCCAGTGAGGATGGTGTGATCCCTAAGTGATAAGAACCAAGTAGAAGCAGACACCAGCCAGAGACCAGCAACCACAATGGGCCGCGGATCCAGGGCAGTTACCAGAAAGTATCAGAATGGTTTGACTTATGGGAAACTTTGATGGGATGTAACTGAGCATTGTGTCTCTAGGAATGAAATTGATGGTAGCACACTAAAATCTTTCTTGATTTGTGTAACTGGAAAAGCTGCAGATATCGTGAACTGTAACCTCAATCAGCAGAAAGAGGCTGTGGCACATCAACCATTTTCTAGACTTGTGCCAGTTTATAGAAATAGAGTCTTTAGAATGAAAATTGAGCTCATTTTATGCCAAATGAAGAGTAGAAGTGAAGTCATGGAATCCATTATTCTCACCATGTTCCCCATCTCTATGAAGCAGTTGGCCTTTTAGAGTAAAATGGCATTTTGAAGAGCTAATTATGCCGCAAACTGAGTAATAACTCCTTGTGTGTCCATGCCCACAGATCTATATGGAATATGCACCTGTGAAGTGGTCAGTATATAGTGGTATTTCTTCCACAGCAAGGACACTGAAAGTTCTAATCAGACAAAATGGTGGGGAAAAGTAAATAAAAAGCATGCAGATAGAAAAGGAAGAAATAAACACCTGTTTTTATTTGTAGATGACAAAATAATCTACGTAGAAAATAGCAAGAATTCCAAAAATCCAACCTACTGCTTAACCTCCACAAATTCATGTGATTTCCACTGAAATCAGTTAAAAGGATAATACCTTCGCCCTTCAATCACTGCAAAGATTTCTGCACAGCTAAAGTTCTCTGCACTGAGCTGTACGTAAGGGCCTCAACCCTTTGTAGAAGGAACTACTTTTTTCCTGGATGCTGAGTTGTAAATATAAGTTAGATGAGCCAGTTCCATTCAGGCAACATGAACCTGCTTAGTATTCTAATAATTTTTTTTCCTAGGCTGTGTGGGCTTCAGTAGTTGTGGCTCACGGGCTCAGTAGTTGTGGTGCATGGGCTTAGTTTCTCTGCAGCATGTGCGATCTTCCCGGATCAGGGATTAAACCTATGGCCCATGCATCGGCAGACAGATTCTTAACCACTGCGCCACCAGGGAAGTCTTCAGATAATGTTTGACCCTTACTGTATAATGAAGAGAAAGCTGACAAAAATTAATTAAATACAGGAGAGATGCCTAGGGTTAATAGGATTGGCTTTAGCTTCAGGTAACACAGTTTGAATTTCTAGGCTCTAGATTTCTTACCTCTAATTTAGACAAAGTTTTAGACAAGCTCTCAGTTTCATTATATAGAAAATGAACATAACTTTAGGGTTGAGGTAAGAATTAAATGTATTATGTAAAGAGCTTAGTTTAATATCTAGCACAGAGTAAGCAAAAATATCTTGGGGGTTCCTTTCATTAATATCAGTACCGTAGTCATATTTTTATAATAAACTAGAAACATAGTAACAAGATAGAAACAAAACAATTTCTGTCTGGTTTTATTTCATACCCTTGAATTTTTTGTGTGTCATCATATTTTTCTTATATTTTTCTTTTTTTATGTATACATTTATTTATTTATTTATTTATTTATTTATTTATTGGCTGTGTGTGGTCTTCATTGCTACACACAGTCTTTCTCTAGTTGTAGTGAGCAAGGGCTACTTTTCACTGTGGTGTGCAGGTGTCTCATTATGGTGGCTTCTCTTGTTGCAGAGAACGGGCTCTAGGTGCACAAGCTTCAGTAGTTGCAATACACAGGCCCAATAGTTGTGGCACACGGGCTTAGTTGCTCTGTGTCATGTGGAATCTTCCTGGACCAGTGCTTGAACTCATGTTCCCTGCATTGGCAGGCGGATTCTTAACCACTGAGCCACCAGGGAAGTCCTCTTATGTTTTTCGGATGTATATTATCTTGCTCTTTTGTATCCAGTATTATAAGTTATTTCTAATTGTTTTGTTACAATGTGGCCTTTATATAAAAACATAGATGAATAAATAGATATATAAATAATCTTGGGCTTCAAAGGAATAAAATGTCACAGAACCTTAAAAATTGGGGGTTTATATAATTAAAAAGATGAATTGGAAGCCATGATTTCAAGGAATTATACAAATCAGCTAGAATTTAAAATGTATCTACCACCTCTTACTAAATCTACCTACAAAAACTACTAAAAATTAAACAGGTTAAAATGTTACAATATTTTGAAAGCGAGTGATTGGAGCATTTGTTTCATGAATGTATTCAATTTCCAACCACATTAAGGAGCATAGGTCCCCAAATTTTCATATTCCTAATTAGCTGGTTTACTCAGCCTACCTCTCTTTCTACACCCTGATCCAAAAAGAAAGTTAATTCTATGCTGTTTTGTATTTTTTCTAATACAGCTACAGCTTATAAAATTTAAATATTGCTCTAAATAAACCAAATGAGGCAGAATCCTGACAGAACTCACCCCATTATCCATGAACACTTCTTATTTTTGATTAAATCATTCAGTCTAAACACATATTGAGGAAAATACCTAGGTATTCATATACTGGAAATATCCATCTGCATTAGAAAAACATTTTACTTCAAAACTAAAGACAGGGTAATTTTCAAATATAGTAGAAAGCAATTTGTATTGAAAATGTTATAACAACAATGTAGCATTTACTATTTGGTCAGCATATACTTCTGAGTAGTAATTTATTAATGCAAGTGTTTGGATAAACACTACCATATGGTAAGAAACACAAGATCAAAAATGGGAAGTGAGACATAAAGGGTTAACAAATAGCATTCAATGTTGTGTTGCCCATAATTCAGGTTGCTTAATAATTTCAGAAATTTCTGTTAAAACATCATCATGCAGAACTGAAATTTTCCTATATTATGTAGGATATTAATATGACATTCTGGATTTTTAAAAGCAAATTCTAAAGCTGAATAGTTAATTAATGTGACCTATAGGTATATCAATAATCATTACCAACATTACTTAAAAAATGTAAAATTGGATTTTTGAATAAACATGATTTTGGACTTTTTAAAAGGTTATTTTGAAATTTTATGCATAAATTATTTCCTTTAAACATGTCTATTTTAACATGTTTTGCAATTGTGTAGAAGAGGTCTGAGGATAGCTAAGATGCAAAAGCACATTTCTTATCTTTGAATATGCTTTTATTTTTTCATAAAAAAATCTCTGGAGACTGCAGTGCTATGCAGACTAGACCAATAAGAACTAGGCTTACTCTCACTAGGATGTTAGAAAGTATTCAAATTGACCTTAAAAAAATCTCACATCTGAAGCACAGATTTTGTTCTATAAGTATATTATTTATTGCTGTTATTTTCAGTAGAGATGTGAGTTATTAGATTTGCCAATTCATATTCTACTTTTGAAGGGAACACTTTTATTCTAAAAGCAGAAAAACAGAACAAGTGATAAACAAAAGACATAATTTACAAGCAGGCTTTTATTGCTATTCTTTTGCACAGTCTTAAAATACAGTTGCTTTGGTGATATCTTATTAAAGGGTCACATTATGGAATGCTTACCAGAAAATTATATCTTACACATATTTTTTGAATTGACGAGGTTCAATCTCCTCATGTTACTTTTACTGAATTAATTCATAGTCACATTTTTATGAAAAGCAAACCATGTATTTAGTAGACAACATGCATAGATAAACTAAATGTTGTAAATGGAATATACTTTGATTTAAACTATTAGATTGTTCACATCCACGTTTATTACTAATTGTGAATTACACAGGGGTAAACAAGGCAGTTATCTATTACAAGCATGACCTTACAGTACCAGGGCAAATATATGTTTCCCAGAAATACTTGGAATTTACTGAGTCCATTTTGAAAGATTATTTCTCAGGTCTTAAAAGAACTGTTGTCAGTTATGAATTTTGAGTAAAAATATAAACAATCCAAATAAATGGAAGTTGTATCATGTGGCTTCCATTGATAACTCATTCATTATCAAACAATATTTTCTAAGCACAATTTACATGTTCTGTGTGCATTGGCTCTTCCAGGCAAAGAACCCACTGTCAAGTAGCTTTAGGAGTTAGGGGAGTTGTCCAGTGACAAAGTAAATGTATGGATAATTTCAGACTGTACTGATATAAAATGTTACATGCCAGAAAGTAACGTGATGAGGGAGCTTTGTACTCATTGACCAGTACAGGCCTTGTCTTGTTTTTAGGGGTTTGTGGCTATGAAAAGATGAGGAAAAATCACTATTTTTCTCCCTCTTTGTTTCCCTATTCGAAAAAAAAAAAAGGCGGGGGCGGGGGAAGGACTCTTGTAAAGAATCAAAATGGAAACAAAGAGACTTCTACAGCAGTCCAAGCAAGATTAGATGGGTGACTCAGACTAGGGTGGTGGCAACGGAAGTTGAGAGAAGTAAATTCATTCAGGGTATATTTTAGAGGTAGAAATGACAAGTTGAATGTTGTGTTCATTTCTAAAATAAGAAAATAGGAGCCAAGAATGACTCTCAAACTCAGTGATAAGGTAAGGAATGAGACTGATTGTTTTTCAATTTAAATTTTTTATAGGTATGTGCATCATTGTAAGGGATCAAGGCGTATGTTTTGGTTATGCTAGTTTTAAGGTAACTCTTCGATACCTAGAGACATCAGTTAGGCCATTTGATGTACGTTTGAGGGGTAAAGGGAGAGACACATTTTTGAGGCATCAGCATTAGTTGCCATTCAACTATATAAGCAATGTGAGTGTCGAGGGAGAGAGAATGTAGATAGAGACAAAAAACAGGCCCAGGACAAAGTCCTGGAGTTTTACAAAATATTGACATCTAACAGAGGAGAAGGAACAATTCCAGGAGCCTGAGAAGGAGCCAAGGAGAGAATGGTATCACAGAAGCAAAGAGAGGAAAGCACCTTCATAAAGAGAAGGCAGTTAACATGCTGAATGCTGTTGAGAGGTCAACTGAAGAAGACAGGGAAGTTGCCTTTGGATTCAACAATACAGATGTGGTTAGCGACATAATCCTGAGCCGTATCGGTGGATCAGAAGCTAGAATCTAATGGGTGATGGGTCCGTAGATCTTTCCAGTTCAACGTGGTTGATAGAATACATGCATTTACCTTCATTTGCTCCCCAAACTATACTAAGATGACAGCAAAGAAATTTAAAGAATAAAAGGTCAATGTATTACATTCTTTGACTTACATAAAAACTGTGATCTGGCTATAGTGGTAGAATAGAGAGATGGATGATGTGTGTTTTATCTGACAAGGTAAAAGAGCTAACACATTATAAATATGAGGCGGTCTATACTTATTGCCTTAATACTAAAAATCAAGACATTAATATAAACATTTTATTTGGAATTATGCAATTAATAGTAATAAGAAAAACAACTGCAGTAATGTTTATACACTATATATGCAATGTGCTAAACATTGTTCCAAAAATTTTACCCTCACAATAGCACTTTTGGTAGGTAATATTGTTGTACATTTTATGGAAAAGAGGCAACTAAAGTACAGAGAGCTAAGTGACTTAACCAAGGTCACATAGCCAGCAAGTAGCAGAGCTTTGAGACAAATCTTGCAGGCTGACATCTATCTCTGCTCTGAAGAGGTTAAAGTGTTGTCTCCAGAGAACCAGAATCAGACGTGAATAAGTAGGGAGGAACATGCTTTCTCACACTAGTGTCTTTGTTCCTTAAAAAATATATACATGTATTACTTGATAAACTTTCAAATTAAATTGTTTAAAAAGAAAGAAAATACACCAAATTTTAAGCTTGATTTTCTCTTGGTGAAGGAATTATTGATAGTTTTTAATTTGTTCCTTTTCCTTGTCTGTATTCTGTTTTTCTTACAATTGATTCCTATTAGTTGTGTAATTAAAGGAATGTTTTTATATAAAAAATATTTTAAAGTGTGAATAGGAGTTGAAGAAGTAAAGTAGAGACATGTCTTTCTAGAAACATTGCTCTAAAAGGGGGAATAGGAATGGGGTGTTGGAGATGTGAGACCAAGATGGGAAATTCCAGAGCATGTTGCTATGGTGATGGGAATAATCCAGCAGTGATGGGAAAAGAGATGAAGAAGAGAGAGGAGATAGTTACTGGATGAAGTTTTTGAGGCGATAAGAAGGAATAGGATATAAAGAATAGGTCTTCTTGGGAGCATGAATATTTCACCTACTCCATTTCTACAGGAGTGAAGGCAGAAAGTATAAATTGAGATTAGGAATTTCAATTCTGATATTCTATATTTTCCAAATGACATTTGAGGCCAGTTCATCAGTTAATGGGCAGTGGGGGAATTGACAGAATATGGAGATTTTGAGGAAAAATTAGAAGTTATGAAATGGTCTGCAATAGACTCAGTAAAATAGATTTTTTGACCTTGTTATTTGCCTAATTGAGATTTGTGGTTACTAATTTAAAGTGAGAAAAAACAAATTGATTATAGTAAAAGTAAGTAATAGCCTTACATACAGCATGCTCTCACATAGTGTTGTATATTATTTCACCGTCATACACACCCCTAAGCAGAAATCTCAGATTAGAGTTCAGAACTTCTATCACTGGCTTCAGCCCCTCTCAGATAGCCTGAGACTTGATTCCTTCTAAGTCATCATCTAGATGCGCATAGATCTCCCTGCACTATACAGACCTTTAATATAGCATTCTCTATCTACTTTCCACACTATACAAGCAAGCAAAGCAGGCACAACACATTCCCCATTTAATATCCTCATACTTTTTCTGGGGATAAGGAATAACTGGAAGGGGTTAAGCCAGGCTATTACATGGGAAAGGTTCTCTACAACTCATTTTTCAGCTGCTTCTTGCCAAGCCAACTATCTGGCACATTCATATTTGTTTTAGTCCCTGGGGGGAAAATCCCATAAGATCTACCCTTTAAAATAAGAATTTCCATGCAAATCAAAACTACAATGAGGTATCACCTTACACTGGTTAGAATGGGCATCATCAGAAAATCTACAAACAATAAATACTGGAGAGGATGTGGAGAAAAGGGAACCCTCTTGCACTGTTGGTAGGAATGTAGATTGATACAGCCACTATGGAGAACAGTATGGAGGTTCCTTGAAAAACTAAAAATAGAACTACCATATGACCCACCAATCCCACTACTGAGCATGTACCCAGAGAACACCAGAATTCAAAAAGACATATGCCCCCCAATGTTCATTGCAGCACTATTTATAGTAGCCAGGTCATGGACGCAACCTAAATGTCCATCAACAGATGAATGGATAAAGAAGATGTGGTACATATATACAATGGAATATCACTCAGCCATAAAAAGGAACGAAATTGGGACATTTGTAGAGACATGGATGGACCTAGAGACTGTCATACAGAGTGAAGTGAGTCAGAAAGAGAAGAACAAACATCGTAATTAACACATACATGCAGAATATAGAAAAATGGTACAGATCAACCAGTTTGCAAGGCAGAAATAGAGACACAGATGTACAGAACAAACATATGGATACCCAGGGGGGAAAACAAAGGGTGTTGGGGTGGGATAAACTGGGAGATTGGGATTGCCATATATACATTACTAATAAGAAAAAAATCAAATTGTACACTTTAAATATATGCAGTTTATTGTATGTCCATTATATCTCAATAGAAGTTCTTTAAAAAATCCAGAATTTCTTGTTCCTTGTATTTATTGCTTGCTCTAGACTATTGACTGTTGACTCAGAATCTGCTTTCAATTGTTACCATAAATTAGTGTTCATGATCTTAGGTGTACATGTTGAATTCTACCTCACTAATCATTTGTATAGGTATTGAGACAATTACTATGACAATATTGTTCATAGCTTTCAATAAAGTAGCAGAAATACCTTTGGGGTGAGTGACCTGTCCAAAGTAATATGGCTAAAAACCTACACAATAGGACTTAGGTTTAGTTCAATTACCTTCTCTGTAACTGCAGTTCCCAGATTTTATAACGCATCATGATCACCTGGAGTGTTTGTTAAAACATATTTCTGGATTCTAATTCCAAAGATGCTAATTAAATAGATCTGAGCTGAAAATTTAAACGTCTAACAAGTTCCCAGGGGATGTTGATGCTGCAGGTCCTTTGCTATAGAACAAAACAAAGCCTTTTGAAGTTCTGCCCTCCCAAATCCCACCTTGTGGCATCAAGTCCAAGAACCTTACTAATTCTTTTATCTCCCAGTATGTAAATGATCTCTTTAAATGTGCATCCCCTGGTTTGGGGACTCAATAGGTGCTATTTCTGCAGTTTACACAGAATACTGGGAATGTCTCCCTGCAATATAGTTTTTAAACTTCTAGAAGTTATTCTTGGAAGGGTCCCCTATTAATACTTGTACATAAATATCTATATGATCTGTAGAATTTCAGTTAATGAATATTTCATCTATAAGAAATGGACATGTAACATCTCCAGATATAAAGAGTGTAACATCCTTGACTCTCTGCTCTTTACAACGTGGGTTCCATTTTCCCTAACTGTCTTATCAATGCATTGATATTTTAAAGCCAGTCACTTATTTCAAGCAGTGTTGAAATTCACATATGCATGAAAACTCAAATTATTTTTCACAGGCTACAAGGGACATGCAATTAAGTTGATCCCAAGAGAAGCTTCTGGTTCCTCAAGAAAAATGTATAGCCAAAACTAAATTCTACTGTGCCGTTTTATACAAGAGATCTGACCACCCATGGAGTTTGGTGTCTGTGGGGGTCCTAGAACCAATCCCACACAGATATTTAAGAACAACTGTATCCAAAACCCCCGCTGAATCTCATCTGCATGTTTTAAATGTGAAAAAATGATTGTTTCAGTGTAAAATGTCATTTTGAATTTAGTTATTTATATCTTAAAGTGTAGATACTGACAAGATTTTAGATACCAGTATAATCAATCCTCAGGAATACAGTTGGGTCCCCACCCCCACCCCCACCCTTGGCAATTGGAAAAAAAGGCAGTGGGAAGATGTCTTTAGACAAATGAAACAGCCTCCAAATAAAGCTGACTTTTTGCCAAAGATTTATTTGAATGTGAGTTACGACAATCCAAGAAGAGATCTTCTCACTTTAAAAACAGTAGATTTGAAAATATACTTTGAAATGGAACATTGTGTACAAAAAAAGATCTAAAAATCATTAAAAGAACCTAAGATAGTAAGCATTTTTCATTAAATTGTCAAGAAAGACTCTTAAACAATAAAACAAAGTCAGATATGTATTTTATTGTAGGAGACATGAAGATAAAATAGCATCAAAAAGACTATTATGCCACTGAAGATATTTCATTTGGTTTGATAACAAGTATATACTTATAAAATGAACAATTTTAATTAAAAATAATAATTTCAAGAAAATCTCTACATCTGTGCACATTGTTGTATTTCTTAATTTTGAATATATGTCTTTAAACCTGTAATAGGAATCTTTATGTACCTTTGGAAAACAATAAGGTAAAATAAATCCAGAAAACGAAAGTTAGCAGATCATTTGTATGGTCTCTATCCATGGGAGAACAGTAAAGCTTCTCATCTAAAGACTGAGCTGTAAAACCTTGCTTTATGTATTTTTTCTGGGCTTATAAGGTTATTAGCTTCAATTGAGGTCAGCCCATCTTCAATATCTCCATCTCTGACTTAGCAAGTCTTTCTGTGCATCTTCTTGAATACTTCCTGCCTTTTAAAATCCCCTTCTTATTTTATTTAATGTTATTAGTAATGTTTTGTTCATTCACAATTCTGATTCGATTATTGTCTTCCTCCTCACCCTCTTCCCAATCTCTCAATAAAAGATATTTTGCTTTCACCAGTAATTCCATTTTGGAGTATATGATACATATCCAATTCTTCCCTAGAAGAAATGCCCCAGCACACAGCCTAAGCAGACAGCACCATTTAGCACAGACAATCTCCAGAGTTTGACTTCAGAGTTTACTTAACAATCACCTTGAAGTGAAAAGCTACAAGAAATTTTTGGAAAAGTGTTGTGTTTTGTTTTAATTACCTAAAATTCATGATGTTATCATGATAATGTGCCTAAATAACATTGATGTAAAGATTCCCGAACTTCAGAAGAACTCAAGAGTTCTCTAATTGGTTATATTTAAATACTATTTGGTATGAAGGAAATAATGCACCTATATTTTGAAAATATGAAAACAAATGGATGAAAGCAATGGGCGCAATCATGGTGAGAAGGTTGCAAATGAAGCCCACCTCTTCGATTTTTTATGAGGACATTATTTCAAAATAGTTCAAAGCTATTAGTGCTATATATTGCACAATTTGACCTCAATCTGCAATAGCACTCATGAATATCAACCTCCTCACGAGTTCCAAAAGAACTACATCTTTGCCAATTTAGTTAAAAAAATAGCACTTGTCTTTTATTTCTTATTCCAATCATATACCCACTTATCCCCCATCAAAAGAATATCTTTATCCCTTTGCTGTGATTAGTTCGAGAACTCCAGCTTGGTCATTTCAAGAGTTCAATCTTGATTATGAAGAGGTAGCCAGGATCTCTTATTTGTCTGTTCCAGGGGTCCCTTCTTCCTGCTGATATGGCTGCTCTCAGCACCCTCCTGTATCCCTGCAAAACACTGGGGTGACAGACTTCAGGGAAGAAGCTTACTGCTACCTGATTGCGGTTTCAGGGAGATCGTATGAGAGAAAATTCCTCTCTCTAAGAAGCAGGTCTCATTCTCTTCCATCTGGTCAACTTCAAATAATTTCCCAACCAATGTCAATGAAAGTTAAAAAAACAAACAAATAAACAAAAAAACACAAGACAGGAGTTTCTCTTGCCTCTAGTCCTGCTTCCACATAGCCAGGAGCAGCACACTGCCACCTATGAAATGCCTTTTTAGAATGATCTTTCAACAGCTGGGCAAGAAAGAGTAGGTTGTCCCTTTTTTCAGTTTGTAAACCTACTTCTATGCCCCTGTATGAACCACATTCCAAGATTATTAACAGAAGGCCATTTCTTTCATTCTTATCGCCAAAGAGGCTTTGTAACAAGTACTATTCAATACTGACATGCCATTTATCCATTCTTTAACAATAACATGGTTGAGCCAAATTGGAAACACAGAAAATATTCTGGGTTGAGAAAATTAACACCTATTCTTACATCTCCTTGAAGACACACTGAAAAAAATTAAGGATAAATATATTTTTATATGTAAATACTACTAACTGCTGAAAATATTACACTCATTGGTTTGCCTCTTGGAACTCAAAGCATTCTAGAATAGAAAAGTCTCTGAGTCAAAAGCCAAGAGACCTGGCTTGTGTTCCCTGCTTTCTACTAGTTAACTGTGTCATCTGAACCAAGTCATGAGGCTTCCTGAACTTCATCTCTAAAATTAGGGCATTAAAGTTTATAAAACCTGAAATTCTCCAATTACTGAGTTTCCATATAAGAGAATAAAGGTTTAGCAAATATTCAGATCATGAAATCCTTGTCTATCATTCTTTAAAAAAAAATACTTGCACACATATTAGCATTTCATTTCCATAAATATTCACGGAGCACCTGCTTTCAAGGCATTGTCAAGTCTAAGTATTGTTGGAGATGTAAAAGGAAAAATCTCCAAATTTTGGTGCAGCAATGGAAATTAGAAATCTTGTACTGTATGCTAATATCTGAATTTATGATGTGGAACTTAAGGTTACAGGTAAACCATACTACAAGAACCTGATATTTTGACTTTTACCCTAATGACCCTTTTAGTAGTATGCATCATTGAACAAAGCATCCTATATCCCTTTCCTCTGAAAACCAATATCATTTATGAGAGGGTAGAGTGAGTTGGTATGCCATATACAGTTAGTACAGCATGTACAAAAATTTCTTTAGTAAAAACATATCACACTAGGTTCCCCATTCATTAATTCAAAGCACCACTTTAGTGGCTGTGAGAATCCAAATGTAAGTCAATTTTGGTTGTTCAGCTCCAAGAACCCAATCTAATAATATAAAAAGACATGAATATGAGTAACTATAATTAAGGTCTAATGTGATTGTTATCCTTACAGGGATAGAAAACAAGCTCAGTCAAAGAACTGAGATGGTTTCTTGATGGGAAGCTAGTTGGGTTCAGTTTGAAAAAGGAGAAAGATTAACATAAATAGGATAAAGGAGCATTTTACATTTTAAAAAAACACAAATTAATATCAGAGAGTTCAGAAAAAGAAGATGGAAAAGGAGGAGCAAATAATGTTCACATTGATCAGGAGATCCATTTTAATTATATAAAGCTCATCTAACATACAATATTAATATTTGGGCAAATCAATCTGAAATGGTAAATAAAGCATGGATTTTAGAGGCAAGAGTTAGGATGAAGAGTGCCAGTTGTGCTGTTACCAAATGTATGAGTAGCAATGAACGTCAGCAATGAGGACCTTAAAAAGGGTAATTGCAATGAGAATATCCAACAATATTTATTCAGAAGAATAACTTATAGAACATATAGAATACTTTAATTACTCTACCAAAAAGAACTCATAACTCTTTTCAATTTGTACCATTCCCTGCATTTTGCAGATGAGAAAAATAGAATTGGAGAAGTTAAATGACTTTGTCTAAGATCACACAGTTTATAAATGGTGATACCAGGATTAAAGTTCAGTTTAATCTGATTCCAGAGTCAGTGTTCTTTCCACTTTACTACCCTCTCTCTTAATGTATTTATAAATCAAAAGAATGAATAAATGCCAAGTGTAATAAATGTAGAAGGAAAGTAATAGGTAAGAAGCATACAAACACACCAAAACAAACAAAAACCCTTAGAATTATGATTATCCAATGGAAGAAATATAGATAGAAAAGAGGAAATGTTCAAATGTATAATACTTGAAAATTTGAGCTGAGAAAAAACAACTCCACAAATCAAAAAGGGGCTATGATTTCTAGGCAAAATTAGTGATGAAATTCATCTAAAGTCAATCAAATTTTGGAACTTGTTCATATCTAAAGAGTTGTGGAAATAACTTTGAGTTCCAATGTAGAAAAATATACAGTACTTATAAAGGAACAAAAAGATGAATACTCAGTCATATTTCCTTGGCAATGCTGAATGAAAAAAAATGATGGAAATCTTAATTGTTTGAGGGGGAAAAATGTTGTGAACCAAGTATTCTGCATCTATTACATATTAAACACTTAAAGGTACATGTCATATAAGTGGTAAATACTGAATAAATGATAATTATCACTCCCAATTCACAGATAAAAAAATAGAACACAGAGAGAGGGAAAACCTTGCTCAACTCACACACCTAATAAATGTTGGAACCAAAGTTTAAAGGTAAACACCCAGACTCCAGAGCTTGGCCACCACAAAACACGGCTCTTAGCCGTGACTCTAAGACTACCTTCCTGAGAACAGAAAGATACTCTGAGATCTTCAAGAAAACCATAATCATGTCATTTATGTACTCAAATAGCAGACTGACAGGAAAATCAAGGACTCAATAAGTATTCAAAAGTAAGTTTTGTATACGTATAGATCAGTTAAATCAGATGAGATGAGTTTAATAGATGTTATAAAATTAAATGCAAGCATTTTAAAATTATCTTTAAAAATAATGAGTTTGCCTTTACCAAACTTTGTTTCAAAAGGCTTTGAGAAGACTTGAGTTAGTTACCAAACCAAGGAAAAAATTTTTTATTAAAAATCTTAAAAGATAGGAAATGTTAAAAAAAAAATACAAAAAAAAAGAGGCTATCAGGTTTATTCTATAAGCCATTGTACCAAAATAAGACTACTGTCCAATCCTAAAGTAAACTGAAAAATCTAAGTACAATGGGCACGTGGGTGGGGAGAATACAAGAAATATGCCAAAATGCTAACAGTTTTAAAAACTATAGGTAAGTTAATTTTCTTCTTTTTGCTTCAATTATATTTATAAAAGTCATGTTATGCTGTATAACAAAGGGAGATCAACTTGATGATGGGTGATGCCTTAGAGGGCCAGGACAGGGATGGGGGGAGGGAGCCGCGGGAGGGAGGGGATATGGGGATATGTGTGTAAATACAGCTGACTCACTTTGGTGTACCTCAAAAACTGGTACAAGAGTGTAAAGCAAATATATTCCAATAAAGAGCTTAAAAAATTTGTTTAATCTTTAAAATAAAAAGTCATGTTAATTTCACAGTTTATTTTAAATTATTTTAAAGTGATAAGTTGTAATTTAATACAATTATAACTTTGATGTACATGGATTTACTTCAAACCAATAGGATTTATCATTAAGAATTAAACTTTACTTGGAAAATAGTCAAAAATATTCCAGCAGTTTCCAAGTGTTCCACATTACAATATATTTTGAATCAATCATTTTAGGAAAAATCAAATACATGGTATCATTTAGTATGTAATAATTAGCATTACCATTCTGCCACACAGTGTTATTCATTTAAGTAGAACTATGTCATTTTTAAGACTAAGCTGTTATTTCTTGGTTAATAATACTAGATATCAAGCTGTCTTCATTATGCTATTACAAAAGTTATAAAAAGCTTTGTACTACTTATTCTAGTAAATGACCATTCATGACACTTTATGTTCAATCAACAGAATTTTTTATGTATATAGTCATGTCATAAATCACCTCTGGTCAAGAATTAATTCTTCAAATTAAATTTTCTTTTAAAAATGGTTAAAAAGAGATAAACAATCAATGTTTCTGGCACTATAAAAATGAACTCTTCTTAGTTTATAGTAAAAATATAATTTTATAAAATGTATTTAAAGGAATATTTGCACATGTAGACATCAGTGTTCCTGGATATTCAGCTTCCTTTTCCCATTCTTCTGGTAAGAACACCCAAATTCTCATTGGGGAAAACCATTCTGTGGTTCTGATAGTGCTGTCAATCACAGGGACCCTCCCCCTGGGCACATGTCCATTGATGATGGATTTGAGAATATACAGCTATCAGTAACACCCACTGGTTGATTCAAGTATGGGCATGTATTCTAATTCAAATATGATGAATGAATACTAGGAAATAAAATTTCCTTTTTACCTTTTGGGTACAACCAAGATCTATACTTAGGACTGCCTATATCATTATTCCTGTCCATGTGGAAAGACTGCTTGAGAGGCAAACCAATACATATAGGAGCATAGTGGAGAGATGCAAAAAGAGAATGAGGACAAGAAAGAGAGGCAGTGCCTTAAGAGTGTTCTTTGAATATTGAAACCAATATCCCAAGCCAAATCCACCTTTCCTGGTTACATGACCCAAAACATTCCATTTTTAGTAAACATAGTTTGAGACTGATTTCTCTCATGAGCTACCCTAAAGACTGGGATATGTAAACTTCAATTTAACTTAAAATCACTAATACTTCCCTGCTTGACGTTTGCCTATCAGAAATCCATTTCCATTCAATGTTGTAAAATAAAGAGTTCCAGAAATGTTTGGCTAAATACTTTGATATTTTCCGTGCACATTAGCAACTAAAGGTTTTTAGAAAAAAGTTCAATAAGAAAATGTCAAGTTGACTTAACTCAGGTAATCCCACAGCTATTGACACCGAACACCACTTTTCTTCTTTTTTTTTCCCTCCCAGGAAAACTAACAATATAGACATATTTGGGTAAACACTGTATTAGGTTAAAATGCAAAATAGAAAAACCAAAAAAGAAATCTTTTTAATGCAATTTTAAATATGCTTGAGATACAATTTCAACTTAATGTTTTTGGAGATGTCTACATATGGACATCAGCAAGAATATTTTGGGGTTTATAAATGTTAAACTGTTAACAAAAGGGAAAAACATTGACAGTTTATGAGTGACTCAGACACTTTATGATCCAGGAATCACAGTGTGTTTATTGGTTGCCCACGGTCTCTAATTTTTGGTTATACTCTTCTCTTTTTCCTCCTAATAGGATGGTTAATAGTCATCAGCCTCAGGTCCACATCCTGTCAGCTCATGACCCAAAGGAAAAAAGAGGCAGTCCTTTCTGTTACTCCAATAGCAAATGAAGGATTATAGTCCCATTCTCAATCTAATCATTATTGGGCAGTGGGTCCAATTCTATGATTGGCCCTACCAGTCATGTGGTAGAGAAGGAATGCTGGGCTGTACCCCGAGATTACCAATCACAAGAATTGGGTAAGAATTCCTAAGAGTCATAAAATTGAAATGGAAAAACAACACATGCAGACAGAAATTATAGTTCCTCTAGAATATATGCAAGATTTATTACATTTACTCTCAGCTCTACAGAAACAAATAACTATGAATAAGTGATAGATTGCTGAGAAGTTCTGCTTGGTTCTTCAGAACATACTGATATATTACAGTGCACAAAATAATTCTGCCATCAGACTAGGAGACCTGAAAATGGTAAATTATACTGTACTATAAACTGCCAGAAATTCAGAGGAAAACGTGGTATGTATTTATATGACATTAAAAGTCAAATCTTGACTTTATTTCAATGCAGTGAAATTCCACAGGGAAGAAAAATGATTTCCACAGTAGTATATTGAGCAAAGATATATTATTGTCCATACCACCTATGACTTAACAACTTGTCTTATAAATACAGTTAGACACAGAGTATTAAAGTTTGCAAACTTGAAAAAGTGGATCAGTGAAATTGGGGTTATATTTGGCATATGTTACACAATGGTATGAAAACAAAGTACAGTATAAATATACAGTTCTACATTCCTTGAAATGAAAATATAGAGTAAAACAACAAAGCTATATATTCAATTGCACATTAATGCCTGGAAAAGAACTCCAGGAAGAAGTAAAAGTGTTATGAATTTTATACCACCAAGTGAAAAAAAAACAGTTAAAGCTTTAATTATGTATATTATTTAACTTTAGACCTTAACAAGTACAAAACTAAAAAGTTTTACCTCTCTCTCTCTCTCCCGCTCTCCCTCTCTCTCTCTCTCTCACTCACAAAACACATACATTCTAAGTTTTTCATCTCACTTCTACTCTGCCTAAGCTAGGAAAGAGGAATAAAAGTCAATCAGTATGGAAGAGTTTGCGAAGGGTTGGCATTAATTCTTGTTTGAAAGTTTGGTAGAATTCACCAATGAAGCTATCTCATCCTTGACTTTTGTTTGTTGAAAGGTTTTTAATTACTGATCCAATCTCCTTACTAGCAATCAATCTGTTCAGATTTTCTATTTCACCATGATTTGGTCTTGGTAGTTTGTATGTTTCTAGGAATTTACTCATTTATTCCAGGCTATCCAATTTGTTAGTGTATAATTAATTATTCATAATAGTCTCTTACAATGCTTTTTACCTCTGTGGTATCAAGATATTTCATATCCATTTTTTTTGAGTCCTCTCTCTTTTTTCCTTGGTGTTTCTAACTAAAGATTTGTTAATTTTGTTTATCTTTTCAAAGAACCAACTCTTAGTTTTATTGATTTATTCTATTGTCTTTTTAGTCTCTATTTTATTTATTTCTGCTTTAATATTTCTCATATTTCTTTTTTTACTAACTTTGAGCTTCATTTGTTCCCTTCCTAGTTCCTTGGAGTGTAAATTTAGGTTGTTTGAGACTTTGTTTCTTGAGGTAAGCATTTATCACTGTGATTGTTCCTCTTGGAATTGTTTTTGCTGCATCTCACACATTTTGGTATATTACATTTCCATTTTTATTTGTCTTAAGGTATTTTTGACTTATCTTTTGATTTCTTCTTTGACTCATTGATTGTTCAGTACCATATTGTTTAATTTCCACATATTTGTAAATTTACCAATTTCCTTTGTGTAATTAATTTCAGCTTTATGCCACTGGGGTTGAAAAAGATGCATGAAATGATTTCAGTCCTCTTAAATTTATTAAGACTTGTTTTGTTGCCTAACATATAGTCTATCTTGGAAAATGTTCCATGTGAACCTGAGAAGAATGTATATTCTGTTGCTTTTAAATGGAAACTTCTATAAATATCTATTAAGTTTATTTGATCTAAAGCATCATGTAAGGCCAATGTTTCCTTATTGATTTCTGTCTGGAAAATCTATCCATTGACATAAGTGGTGTATTAAAGTCCCCTACTATTATTGTATTCTCAAATTCTTCCAAAAATTTGAAGAGGGATCTCTTCCAAACTTGTTTTACAAGGCTAGCATTACTCTGATACCAACACCAAACAAGAATGCCAAAAGAAAAGAAAATAAAAGAGAAAGTGTATATAATAATTATCTTATCAGAGAATGTAGACATGGTACAAGTATTTAAAAAGGAGAAAATTATGGTAGCATATGCAAAAGTTTTTCAAACAGTTTTCAAAAATCAAAATGATTATGACACTATTGGAATTGTTTTCTGAGACTGTTGTGTGTTTATGTGGAATAAAGCAAATGGCTAATTAAAAAAAAAAGAAACAAAATTACAGGCCAATATCTCTGATAAACATAGATGTAAAAATCCTCAACAAAGTACTAGCAAACCAAATTCAATAATGCATTAAAAGGATAAAATATCATGATAAAGTGGATATTATTCCAAGGATACAAGTCAGTCAATGTGATACACCACATTAACAAAATGAAGGGTAGGGGCTTCCCTGGTGGTGCAGTGGTTAAGAATCCACCTGCCAATTCAGGGGACACAAGTTCAATCGCTGGGCTGGGAAGATCCCACATGCCATGGAGCAAGTAAACCCACGTACCACAACTACTGAGACTGTGCTCTAGAGCCTGTGAGCCACAAATATTAAGCCTGCATACCACAACCACTGAAGCCCGCATGCCTAGAGCCCATGCTCCACAACAAGAGAAGCCACCACAATGAGAAACCCTTGTACTGCAATGAAGAGTAGCCTCCACTCGCCACAACTAGAGAAAGCCTGTGTGCAGCAACAAAGACCTAATGCAGCCAAAAATAAATAAATAAATAAATAAATAAATAAACAAATAAATAATAAAATAAATCTTTAAAAAAAATGAAGGGTTAAAAAAATCACATGATTCTGTAACAGGTGCAGAAAAACCATTTGAAAAAATTCAACCTCGATTTATAATGAAAACTCTCAACAAAATGGGTAGAGATGAAATGTACCTCAACATAATAAAGGCCTTATATAACAAGCCCACAGTTAACATAATACTCAATGGTGAAAAGCTACAAACTTTTTCTCTGAGATCAGGAACAAGACAAGGATATCTACTCTTATCACTTTTATTCAACATAACATTACAAGTCCTAGCCAAAGCAATTAAGCAAGAAAAAAAGGCATCTAAATTGGAAAGGAAGAAGCAATACTGTCACTCTTTGCAGATGACATGATATTCTATATGGAAAAACTTAAAGACTCTATCAAAAAACCGTTAGAACTAATCAATTTAGTAAAGTTGCAGGATACAAAATCAATACTCAAAAAACTGTAGCATTTCTATACACTAATAGTTTAATACTAAACTATCAGAAGGAGAAATTAAGAAAACAATCTCATTTGCAAAATATAGCTAACCAAGGAGGGAAAAGATCTGTATATTGAAAACTACAAGACATTAATGAATGAAATTGAAAAAGACACAAATAAATAGAAAGATATTCCATGTTCATAGATTGGGAGAATCAATTTTATTAAGATATCCATACTACCTAAAGAAATCTACAGATTCACTGCAATCTCTATCAAAATCTCAATGGAATTTTTCAAAGAAATAGAACAAATAACACCAAAATTTGTATGGAATCACGGAAAAATTTTTGAATAGTCAAATAAATCTTGAGAAAGAAGAGCAAGCCTGGAGGCATCAAGTTCCCTGATTTCAAACTTTACTACAAAGCTATCATAATTAGAACAGTATGGTTTTAGCATAGAAACAGACACACAGATCAATGGAACAGAACAGAAAGGCTGGATATAAACCTACACATAAATGGTCAATTAATTTATGACAAAGGAGCCAAGGATATACAGTGGGGAAAGGACAGTCTCTTCCATAAATGATGTTGGGAAAACTGTACATCGTATACAAAAGAATGTACACCATACACAAAAATCAACTCCAAATGAACTGAAAACTTGACTATAAGACCCGAAACCATAAACTCCTAGAAGAAAACATAGGCAGTAAGCTCCTTGACATAGACCTTGGGATGATTTTTTAAATCTGACACCAAAAGCAAAATCTACAAAAGCAAAAATGAACAACTGGAACTACATCAAACTAAAAAGTTTCCACACAGCAAAGGTAACCATCAACAAAATGAAAAGGCAACCTATTGAATGAGCGAATATTTTCAAATAATATATATGATAAGGGGTTAATGTCTAAAATATATAAAGAACTCATACAACTCAATAGCAAAACAAACAATATAATTTAAAATGTCAGATCTTAACAGACATTTTTTCAAAGAAGGCATATAGATGGCCAACAGACACATGAAAAGATGCTCTACATTATTAATCATCCAGGAAATGCAAATCAGAACCACAATGAGATATAACCTCACACCTATTATGAGGCTACTATCAAAAAATTAGAAATAACAAGTATTGGTGAGGATGTGGTGAAAAAGGGATCCCTTGTGCACTGTTGTAAATTGGTATAACCACCATGGACAACAGCATGGCAATTCCTCAAAAATTAAAAATAGACTACCATGTGATCCAGCAATTCCATTTCTGGGTATTTATATAAAGAAAATGAAAACATTAATTTGAAAAAATATTTGTATATTGCAACATTGTTTACAATAGCCAAGATATGGAACAACCTACTTGTCCATTAATAGAAGAATGTGGACAAATGGATAAAGAAAAAAAAATGTGTGTGTGTGTGTATGAGATTATTCAGCCACAAAAGAGAATGAAATCTTGCCATTTGTGACAATGGATGGAGCCTGAGGGCTTTATGTCAAGTGAAGTAAGTCAGACAGAGAAAGACAAATACCACAGAATCTCTCTCATATGTGGAATCTAAGAATTTTTTTAAAAATGAAAAAGAAAAACTCACAGATGCAGAGAAAACATCGGTGGTTGCTAGAGATGGGGGTGATGGGTGGGAGAAATGGGTGAACTGTTTTTGTTTTTAGTTTAAATAATTAGAGTAAAAACATAAAAAGTCAATCAACTGTATCTCAATAAAAGTTCTTTAAAAAAATGTCAATCAGTGCATTCTTCAAGGCCACACTCAGGCAAGAACAGTTTTATGTTGACCTAACATTTTTGGTCTTATTTATTTTCTAATTTCAGAATTTTCTTATTCAGTTCTTATGTAGAGTGTGTCTTATCCCAGCACTTCAGTAATATTAAAAGAACTAAAAGAGCATATGATACTGAAATCTACTGTAGAAAGGCATTGGGGCTAAGTAGAGGTAAATGTCAGTTAAGACTTCCTAGAGGAAATGAAATTTAAGCCAAGTTCAAAATACAGCAAATCAAGAGAAGGAGCAGCAGAACAAGGGTACTCCAGGCAGAAGGAATCTGTCATGACTTGATGAAAGAAACAAAAGACCATCAAAACTAATTAAAGCAGAAGATGATTAGGTTCAAGGAGAGCAATTGGTACATTATCACTGAAAGGATAAGAAAAAATGGTGACTTAGGCTCCAGTAGTTGCAGCCAGAAGAAAACGTGGACTGACTAGAGAGAACTTGTAGAATCAGCTCATCAGTGAGTTAGAGAAAGGAATGGCTCCCTGTGGAACTTAAAATGACAGTGTCCAATAATCAGTTGCTTAAGAGTCTCAATCAGGAAAGAGAATTCAAAGTATAGATTTGAGACTAATAAGGATGAGTATAGACAGTAATTGAAGCCGCGAGAATGGAAGGGATGGTGTAGAAAGAAGGAAGAGACTAGAAGGCATCCAACAGCAAATTCATCCAGCAGAGGAAATTTATTTCCTTTGACCTGCAGTTTATTTTCTTCTTTAGTTTTTGCTTATTGAATTTGAATGCCTTTAATCAAGTCATGTATTCTCTATTTGGTTACAAATTACATTATTGTCAGTATTGTACTAGTCCATTTCATTCATAAATATTGTTTGCTTGCATCTGGTTTGCTAGTATCTGGTTTGCTATATGTAGTGTGATAAGAAGTGTACAGCTTTAGGGTTTCCTAGGTGGCGCAGTGGTTGAGAATCCGCCTGCCAGTGCAGGGGACACGGGTTCGATCCCTGATCCGGGAAGATCCCACATGCCACGGAGTAACTGGACCCACGCACCACAACTGTTGAGCTTGTGCTTTAGATCCCGTGAGCCACAGCTGTTGAGCCCATGTGCTGCAACTACTGAGGCCCACGCACCTGGAGTCTGTGTGCCTCAACAGAGAGTAGCCCCCACTCACCACAACTGAAGAAAGCCCACGCACAGCAAAAAAGACCCAACACAGCCAATAAAATAAGTAAATAAATAAATTTATTAAAAAAAAAAGAAGTGTACAGCTTTAAATAGAATCCTGCTAAATCAACATCTAAGAAAGGAAAAAGAACGAGAAATCTGAAATAAAGATAGCAAAGGAGCAATCGGAAAAAGAGTAGGAGAACCAGAAATGTAGGGTTTCATGACGGAGCTCAACCATGTCAAATGCTAATAAAGTTAGGCAAGTTGAGGACTGAAGTATTGCTGATGGTTTTTGTGACAAGTATGTCATTGGCGACCCTGGAAAGAGCAGTTTCAATATAGTATTAAGGGCAAAGTCACATTGCTGTGCACTAATAAATAGGTGATTTGGGGAAATAGGAGCATAGAGCAAGCAGGGATAGACAATTGTTTCAATAAGCTTGTCTATGTAGGATGGAAAGAAGATCAGTTTGAAGGAAGAACTGGGTCATGGAGGAGTCTTAAAATTACTATTATTACAGTATTTATAAATCCCAAGATGAACATTTTTGTTAGTCTCATAAAACAAATGCAACTTACAATCATGGTCAACTAGATGCCAGATGGCCATTGTGGCACATTTGTCTGCCTGGTATCACTTCAGTTGAGTTATATGCATCACTGATACTACATGTTCTTTTGTTTAATGTCTTAAAAAAAGTATTACATTACAATTATGTTTTAAAATGAAATTATTTTTTGTTCATAGAAAAATACAAAAGCAGTAGCATGAAATAAAAATGTTGTGTGATGTAAAAATCTTTGTCCAAAAATTCTTTAAAAACTTATTTATGAAACATAAAATGAAGATGTCCCTGGTGATCCAGTAGCTAAGACTCCATTTCCACTACAGAGGGCATGGGTTTAATCCCTGGTCGGGGAACTAAGGTCGCACATGCTGCACAGCACGGCCAAAAAAAAAAAAAAAAAGTAAAAAGGTAGCATTGTATTACAGTTGAATCGGCATTATTTGTTTCCTAATAACATGTAAAATATAGGTCATCTAATGGTCAATGTGATTTTAGATTCGAAATACTTTTTAGTATTATAAGTAATTCATGAGTATACTTTTCTTGAAAAATGTAAAAGAGTACAGATGAACACCCATTCTCAGTCCCCTTCCCCAGTTCTAATAATGGTTATTTTATTTAATCATGGTAATCAAAACAATCCCTTCTTTTAGAACTTTTCTATGCATTGAAATACAGATTCAAATACTAAAATAAAATATGTAGCTGGTTTATTGTTTCTTTTCTCCATTAAATACTATCATTCTGTATTTCCATTAAATACTATCAGCTACTGATTTTAATAGCATAATACCATGTTTTATTGACAAGATTGGAAAAGGCATACTGCCAGAGAAATAGTTTAAATTGATACAAACTTTTCAGAGGAATCTGACAATTCATATTAAAGTTTAAAATGTGCATATCATATAACCTGAAATACTACTATTATTTCTGCCCTAATGCAAAATCTCCCACCTGTGTACAAGGAAGCACACTGTTCTTTTTATAATAGGGCAATCATGAAACATCATAGGTGTTTCAGTAGGGAAACTGATAAAATGAAAAGAAACTCTGATATATGCACACTATGGAATACTATACAGCAGTTTAAAAAGAATGAAGTAGATCCATATGTACACATGTGGATAGTTTCTCAACATACGTTACTGAGATTATCTTCCTGTTTGTGTTTTAGATAAAATTTACCCAGGTATGTTTAGATGCTAACAGGAAAGAGACTGTAAAGAGAATAAAGATAAAGCACGCAGTGGGAGAATAATAGTCCCTGAGAAGAGATAGGACTGGAGGTCCGGCTGAGGATGGACACTTTTTCAGTAATAAGAGAAAAGGAGGAAGGGTAAGTGCAAATACTGAGGGGCAGAACAGTTTTTATTCTACTCTTCCCAATTTTTCTTTAAGTTTTTTTTTTTTATTGAAGTAGAGTTGATTTACAATGTTGTGTTAGTTTCTTCTGTACCCCAGAGTGAATCAGTTATACATATACATATATCCACTCTCTTTTAGATTTTTTTCCATATGTCATTACATAGTATTGAGAAGACTTACCTGTGCTATACAGTAGGTCCTTATTACTTACCTATTTTATATACAGTAGTGTGTATATGTCAATCCCAGTGTCTCAATTTATCCCCCCCTTTTTTCCCTCTGGTAACCATAAGTTTGTTTTCTACCACTGTGACTCTATTTCTGTTTTATAAATAAGTTCATTTCTACCATTTTTTTTTTTTTTAGATTCCACATATAAGCAGTGTCATATGATATTTGTCTTTCTCTGTCTGACTTTTTTATGTTGAATCTCCATCCACACATCTGCCCAATCTAACTAACCCTTTGTATGTCCTTCTAAATTTTTGGAATGTCCTCCATATTTCTTTCCCAGGGTTGTTGAAACAAATCACCACAAACTGAGTGGTTTACAACTACAGAAATTCATTCTTACAGTTCTAGAGACCATCTGTTAAAAATCAAGATTTCAGTGGACCCAGGCTTTCTCCTAAATTTCTAGGCATGTGCTCTTTCTTGTCTCTTCCAACTCTTGGTGGATTCCTGGTTTTCCTTGGCTTTGGCTGCACAAGGATATCTCTGTCTTCACATGACATTCTCCTCTGGTTCTTTCCTCTTGTGTCCACGTCTTCCATGAGGACACTTGTAATTAAATTTATGGCTCACAATTCCGAATTACCTCACCTTAAGGTTTTTAAGTTACTTACATCTACAAGGACCCCTTTTTCCATGTAAGGTCATATTTATGGGTTCTGAGAACTGAGATGTAGACAAATCTTTTGAGGGAGCACATTCAATCCACTACACACTCATTTTTTCCCTTAGATGAGGACCTATTTTCCTCTATCACTGTGTCTGAAATCCATATAACTTTAGATCTTAAGGGAAACATATATGGAATTAAGCTATAACATGTACCAAATGGCACAGAGATTGTAGAAGTTTAGTATTTAAAAGGCTCAATATCCAATGCTAAGTATCAGTGAAAAAAAAATGAGAAGAGAGGAGAAATTCTTTTTTTTTTCATTTTATTTATTCATTATTTTTTTTGAGGTACACCAAGTTTAATCATCTGTATTTATACACATATCCCCGTATTCCTCCCTCCCTCGACTCCCCCCCACCCTCCCCATCCCAGTCCTCTAAGGCATCATCCATCCTCGAGTTGAACTCCCTTTGTTATACAGCAGCTTCCCACTGGCTATCTATTTTACAGTTGGTAGTATATATATGTCTATGCTACTCTCTCACTTCGTCTCAGCTTCCCCTTTCCCCCCGCCCCCCCAAAACTTGAGTTCTCCATTTCATTCTCTGCATCTGCATCCTTATTCTTGTCTTGTCACTGAGTTTATCAGTACTATTTTTAGATTCTGTATATATGAATTAGCATACAATATTTGTCTTTCTCTTTCTGACTTACTTCACTCTGTATGACAGACTCTAGGTCTATCCACCTCATTACATATAGCTCCATCTGATTCCTTTTTATAGCTGAGTAATATTCCATTCTATATATATGCCACATCTTCTTTATCCATTCATTTGTTGATGGGCATTTAGGTTGCTTCCATGTCCTGGCTATTGTAAATAGTGCTGCAATAAACATTATGGTACATGTTTCTTTTTGGATTATGGTTTTCTCTGGGTATATGCCCAGTAGTGGGATTACTGGATCATTGACATGAAATTATACATAGAAAACCCGAAAGACTCTACCAGAAAACTGCTAGCACTAATTGATGAGTTTAGTAAAGTAGCAGGATACAAAACTAATGCACAGAAATCTCTTGCATTCTATACACTAACAATGGAAGAGCAGAAAGAGAAATTAAGGAAACTCTCCCATTTACCATGGCAACAAAAAGAATAAAATACCTAGGAATAAACCTGCCTGAGGAGGCAAAAGATCTGTATGCAGAAAACTTTAAGACATTGATGAAAGAAATCAAAGAAGACACAAACAGATGGAGGGACATACCATGTTCTTGGATTGGAAGAATCAACATAGTGAAAATGACTGTACTACCCAAAGCAATTTACAGATTCAATGCAATCCCCATCAAATTACCAATGGCATTTTTCACAGAACTAGAGCAAGAAATCTTACAATTTGTATGGAAATGCAAAAGACCCCGAACAGCCAAAGCAATCTCGAGAAGGAAAGATGGAGTTGGTGGAATGAGACTTCCTGACTTCAAACTATACTACAAGGCCATAGTGATCAAGACAGTATGGTGCTGGCACAAAAATAGAAAGGAAGATCAATGGAATAGAATAGAGAACTCAGAGGTAAGCCCAAACACATATGGGCACCTTATCTTTGACAAAGGAGAAATTTTTAAATAAACAAATTCTCTTATCAACAAATCTTTCATTATAGGAAGAGGCTGTTACTGTGCTTGGAAAAGGAAACCAATTAGGAGATTGCAGAAGATGTGATATGGGAAGGGCCTCATCTATATTAAAAAAAATAAAACTTTATATAATTAACTTTTCTTTGGCATGTTTAACCTGGGTCAGGTAGGTCTGATTATTCTGATAACAACTTGAAATTTAAAAAACAAAAAGCAATGCTACTGTCTTGTGAATTAACCTATCCCCTGTCTCCTCTGTGTAATCCAGGGAGTCAAAGAGAAAACTGTTAGTCTTGCTGTGGGTAATGCTACTGAGTGGGTAATGCTACTGATAACAGGGACCTGTCTTGTGTCCTTAGCCTATTACTTCATGTGTCTCATTTTCCTTGAGAGATTACAAACTCCAGGAGCATAAGAACATGGAATTGAATACTTTTTTATCTCCCATTAACATTGCTGAGCATATGCTCAAAAAGCAAATATTTCCCAACTTAAAAAACATGCAGACGAAAAGCTAACTTTATAACATTGGTTCTGTAAAGTCAGGAAGAGGAAACCATATGACAGCTCTGATTCAGAAAGGTGTTAACTCCAAGGAGACTCAGAATAGATTCTCCTCCTGAACCAAACAGTAGAGCTGTGTATGGAGAGAATGACATGAATCCCCATGACATCAGGACAGTGGGAACCGAGGAAGACAACAGCCTCTAAAAGTCTCTAAACCTTCATCGTCTTCTTAGCAGGTTTGCTCCCACTGAGAAGCTCACAACTTTCTGAGTTTCATCTTTCTCCTAAGTCAAAATAATGTAAGGATACAACAAAATACTATGAGCAAGGAAAGGAGTAAAGGATGGCCACAGTGTGGTGTGGAGGATTGTTTTGTTACCAAACTCTAGGTAATCTATGCCAAACACATTATAACAAATAAGCAGAGATGATTTTAGAAGCAGTTTGTGAGGAATGGCTGACTACACTTAAGCAGCAAGGTTACTAGTTACACCAACCAGTGGTGTCTCTAAAGAATTCCATTGCCCAGTTTTGCTTTGTTTTGTTTTGTTGTATTCTTCATTTGAAAAATAAACCATGAGGTTATTATAAGACACTTTGGCTAAATTTGCCTATCAGAAGGGTAAGTAAAGAGAGGGGGAATAAACTTTGGTAGCTTAGAACTGTTTCAAAGGAATTACAGATCAAAACTGTTGCTCTGGGTGGTACAGGTAGCTGATCAATAACAAAATGCTTTCTGAAAGAGGCAGCAGGGAAGAGGAAAATCTATCTCAGCTCTTTTTGTACAATCTGGCTTTACAAACAAAACACCAAAAAGAGTAGAGAATTCAATACATTCTTTCACTCTTTTTTTTTTTTTTTGAGGATATGCTCACTAATCCCATAAGGAAAATGACATGGTAGGAAGAACAGCTACATAAACCATCTGGCTTATTTCCCAAAGAAACTATAGAAGTAAGAAGAAAGCTTTTCTCCCTTAGCACCTTCCCAGTTTCACAGTACATATCTGAATAGTCCCTGGGGGAATCAATGTGTGTAAAAATGCTAGACATGGAGATGGACGAAGTATAATGAGCTCTATAATGTATCTGGTATAAGCAACAGTGTGATAAATTTCATAAAAATAATGATCTAATTTGTAGGAATATTTTGTAGCTAAAATAAAAGTAAGAATATTAAATAACTATATCATGACTTATTAGAAAAGCTTTTGAGGGCAGCAGGGGGAAGGAGGGAAGGATGGACTTTCAACCTATATTTAATGAAGCATACTAACATACCATTCAATGAGAAAAGAAGATATCTGGATATTATCTAAGTGTCCATGGATAATGAATATTAAAAATAAAGGAAAAAACAATTTGAAAAGAGCTGATAACTAGCCACCTGTTTCCAATGTGATAAATTGTAGCAATCCATTGATTCTGATTGCATCAGAGGAGCACACTTCCCTAGGGCTCTGACCCAGGTGGTTCCCACGCAGGGCCAAAATTCAAGTGTGTCTTCAACCTGCCACCGCTGGTGAAAACCTGCTGATGACCATTTTTCAGGGTTTGGGGTTTTATCTGGTATGTGATGCTAGACTGAAATGTCTAACTAAAGTGTTTTGTAAATAAGATACTTAAAAACTGAATCATGATTAATTGCCACTTGGATTTGGTTTCTTTAGTCTAAGCATGTATTAACAAACTGAGAGAAGCCCTTCTATTAAAACACTTTTAATAACACAGTCACCATTTATTTTCAAGGTCTCTGCTGTTCCAAATTATACTACAAATCAGAAGTTGAATTCCTAATTGCATACTAAATAATCACCTTGGTAGATCTTTTCCCACTATATCACATTACATAGTTTTGTTCTTCTTTAGAAAAATGTCTGTGATAATCTTATTTTTTTCCTTAACCTACGTAAGGCAAGTTTAATTATTGTAAAAGAATAAATTCTATGATTTTAATTAAATTCTAATATGATATTGAAAACCTGCTGGTTTAGTATTCAATAAATTTCCTTTTTTTCCTTCAACTAAAAAGAATTATTACAGAATAGAACAAATTTCACACTTGTGACAAATAATTTATTACATCTCTTTTAAAAATAAATTTATTTTTGTTTATTTATTTATTGGCTGTGTTGAGTCTTCGTTGCTGCACACGGGCTACTCTTTGTTGTGGTGCACAGGCTTCTCATTGTGATGGCTTCTCTTGTTGTGGAGCATGGTCTCTAGGCACACGCAGGCTTCAGTAGTTGAAGCACTCAAGCTCAGTAGTTGTGGCTTGCGGGCTCTAGAGCACAGGCTTAGAAGTTGTGGCACACAGGCTTAGTAGCCCCTCGGCATGTGGGATCTTCCTGGACCAGGGCTCGAACCCATGTCCCCTGCATTGGCAGGAGGATTCTTAACCACTGCGCCACCAGGGAAGCCTCTATTATATCTCTTCTTCAAACCACTCCTCCTTCTACATTCATATCTCCTCTACAACTTCTATTTGACAGGAATTCTCTAGTAATTCACCACCTATACTGTGACTCAAGCAAAACACCAGAAGTAGCAAACCTTCATTCTTTCTCTTCTCATCTTTTTTACCTATATCTCTTTATGTACAACACATTCCATTTTGAAATAAATCAGATTTATATAAAAGTTGCAAAAGTACTACAAAGATTTCCCTTATATGTTGCAACTAAATTCCTCAAACATTAATATATACCACACCTTACCATTCAGTCTCTTGATAAATAAGTTGATTGATAGATTAAATAGCTAGAGATGTTGATATAATTTTTCCCCAAATTTTTGTAAGTTGCAAATATGCTGTGCCTTTATCTGTAAATATTTCAGCACATAGTTCCTAAAAACAGGGATATTTTATATGACTAAAATACTTATTAAAATCAGAAAAATAACATTGATTCAATACTGTTACCTAACCTATAAATCACAATCAAATGTTGCTAAATATTCTGCTGATGCCCTCTTTATTACACATAGTTAGGATGTCTCTATAGTTATCTGTAAACTGGAATCATTCTGTCTTTTTTTTTGTCTTTTCCATCCTAAACATGTTTTTGTTTTGTTTTGTTTTGATACAGGCCAGTTATTTTGCAGAACCTTCCTTAATTTGGATTCTTCTGATGTCTACTCATGACTAGATTTATATATGAATTTTCTCACAGGATCACTGACATGATGTTTCATCCTTTTCAGTACAACATATCAGGAGGCACATCATATCAATGTGTTCCATTATTGGTGATGTTAGCATTAATCACTTAAAGTAGCACTCTCCAGATTTCTCCATTGTAACATCACTATTATAATTAATAGGTTTCTTGTGGGAACCTACTTTGACACTGTGCAAATATAGTACTTTACATGATATCATTTCCCTCTCATCTTAATATCCATTGATTATTATTACTGTAATTCTAGGGAAATGGTGATTTCCTAATACCATAATTTCTTCTACACTTTTACTTGGAAATTTTCTGTAGAGAAGAACTTTCCCTTTAATTTATTTAGTCATTTATGTGTTCACTTCAGTGTAAATGCATTAGATTTTTAAAATATTTAATGGATTATAACTTTTTACTGTTATTATTTTTTTGTTACATTTCAGATTATCCCATGTTCAAGAGGGTCTTTGTGTCTTTTGGACATATCCCCATTTTTTGAAATTTCCTTATTTTCTGTCATCAAAGACGTTCCAGGTTCATTTTACACTTTCTCTCTATGTATTAGTTTGCTAGGGATGCTGTAACAAAGAACCACAGACTAGGTAACTTAAATAACAGACACTGACTGTTTCATGGTTCTGGAGCTTAGAAATCCACAATCAAGGAGTCAGCAGGGCAGGTTCCTTCTGAGTGCTGCGAGAATACGGTCTGTTTCAGGGTTAGTGAATATTGGAGAGAAAAATCCCTCATGCTTCTGGCAGGGGAAGAACAAAAGGAAGCATTTTGAGCGCCAGAGCTCAAAAGTCTGTTCTTTTTAATAAGACCTGCCATCAGGGGAAACTATTTTACCAGAGGCTAAGTGATTGGGATTTATCAGTACTGAACTGACCTGGAGGAAGGGAAATATCCAACTTCAGGGCCCTTTGGCCATTCTGTTCCACCTAAGTGGGGAAAGACCTTGGGAAATTTCATAGCTCAGAGGCACAGGCTCAATAAAAGACTGAGACCTAATCACAGGGCTATAGAATGCTGTATTTTCCCCAGCACCTTGCCACCACATCACTAAAGACCTACTTACTGAAGTTTGACTGTCAAGATAAAATTACAAGGTATATTCAAAGGCAGAAAACACAATTTAAAAAGACAGAGCAGGGAATTGCCTGGCAGTCCAGTAGTTAGGACTCAGTGCTTTCACTGCCAGGGGACTGTGTTTGATCCCTGGTCAGAGAACTAAGATCCTGGAATGAAGGAGTGGTCAAAAAAAAAAAAAAAAAAAAGACAGATTAAGTATCAGAACCAGACTCAGATATTGCAGGGATATTGGAATTTTCAGACCATGAATTAATTCAAAAAATGATTAACATGCTAAGGGCTTTAGTGGATAAAGTGGACAGCATGGGAAAATCAGATGGACAATGTAAGCAGACAGATGGAAATTCTAAGCCTAGAAGGGTAGGATGGGAAGGGTTGGAGGGAGGCTCAAGAGGGAGGAGATATGGGGATATATGTATAAATACAGCTGATTCACTTTGTTGTACAGCAGAAACTGGCACAATTGTGAAAAGCTATTATACTCCAATAGGGATAAAAAACATAAAAATTAAAAATGAAAAAAATAATAAAATTAAAAAAAAAAAGGAATACTGTGACAGAAATGAAGTATGCCTTTGATGGGCTCTTTAACAGACTGGGCATGCCTGAGGAAAGAATCTCTCATCTTGAGGACATGTTTTCCAAATTGGAAAAGTAGAAAAGAAAGACTGAAAAATACCCCACAATATCCAAGAACTGTGGGACAACTACAAACAGTGTAACATATGCATAATGTGAATACCAGAAGGAGAAGTGAGAAAGGAAGAGAAGAAATAATGACTCAGAATTTACCCAAATCAATGTCAGACACCAAACCATAGATCAGGTAGTTCACAGAATAAGTAGGATAAATGCAAAAACAAGTCAAAAAATACACCTAAGCATATAATTTTCAAAATAAAGAAAATAAAAAATGAGAAAAGTATTTTTTGAAAAAACCCAAAGGGAAAAAAATACAGAGAGAGTCTATAAAATGGATGGTCAAGAAGAGTTACCAGTATTTAAAGTATTGGAAGGCACTGTCTTCACTTTTTAAACTGACTGTAATTGCTAGGACATAAAAAGGCTACAAAGCCAGCCTGCTAACAGTGATCAGTAAATAGAGAATGCAGTAGACATTCACTACTTCGTTGTACTAATGGTGTGCTGGGCACATTGCTTATGGGCAGGGGTTTCAGGAATCACCAACATGAGTTCAAATCTCTACCTCTTTTATTTACTATTGATCTAGGTCAAGTTATTCAAATTAATTCCAGCTTCCTCACTATAAAAAGCACAAATTACTACCAATATCCTAAGGTTATTGTGAGAAGTTAATTAGGAAAATTTGTAACACAATTAGCACATTGTCTGGCACTTGGTAAGTCTTCAATAAATGGCAGTTATTGTTTGGCTCTTATTACAAAGTGTCCAAAATGGTTCTCAGATGTGAAAACAATTCAAGAAATCCCTGGTCTTTGGAGATAAGGTCCTTTTGTCTATGCAAAGTTGTGAATGTCAATGCAGGGCACCAGACCTTTAATCATTATATAGAGAGTAGAGGCATACCGAATCAAAGAAATAACCATTTACTGGGAAAAAATAATCTGGGGCATATAAAAAAGGAATTGTAACACCTAGTTTAGTGCTGAGGAGTTCCCAACCATAGAGTTTTTTATTCTCCTTGATTCTGGGAAGTGGATTTTTATATTATTTTATTTCATTTTGCAAAAGGAGCTATTCACCGTGCTATGCATAAATGCACTAATGTCATTGACAGATAATTTTGAAACTACAGATGACAAGGGATCCAGAGTGAAATCTGTAGGATAATTGTCCATTTTTGTGAGCAAAGAAATGAAAAGCAGTGATTCCTGTAAAACTTACATTCTTAATTGTTACAGGTTGTTAATTGTTAAAGGAGAATTGCTTATTTCAGGCACTGTTATTCCTAAGGTTGGTCATTCCATCAATTAGCAGCCATATTATTTCTCAAATATTTGTTGTATAATGTTTCAAACATTCTAGAATCTATCCAAATAATGTAACTATACAGTTAGTCTATGAGCCTTAAGAAGAAGTAAGGAAGGCCCTATTTTTTCTGGCATAGACAACAATTCTTACCAAAAGGCTTCCTCCTACAAAGCAGTGTTCTCTCTTTATGCAAAACCACAGGCCTTGCATTTTTTGTTCCTTTGTTTGCATTCTGCAGAATATAAAAATAAACACAGTCAGTCTGTTAACTCATATTTTGTGAGCCTCCACTGTGACCATCAGGTACTTATCAACACAATAAAACAAATGGACAAAATTCCTGCATTAATATGGTTTGTATTTAGTAGGAAAAACAAAGGATAAAAATATTAATATAGAAAACAGACATCAAAGATGTGAAGTGGGCTGTGGGATATACCAGTCCAAAGCTTCAAAGAGAGGGTCAGGATGGAGATGTAAACTTGGGAATCAACTGCACAAATATTTAGAGGTTTCAAGATTTAAAGTATTTAAAGCCATGAAACTGGATGACATCACCTTGGGAATCCATATCTTTAGGAAAGATGTGAGAACCAAACTGAGCCCAAGGGCATTCTAACATGTTGAGGCTGCAGAGATGACGGAGAGTCTAAGAGAAGGAATAAATGAGATCAGGTGGAAAAAAGCAAACAGTTTTTTCAAGGAGGTAGCAGCGATCAAATGTGCCAAAGTGTTCAAATCTATAATATAGAGTTAGTGTGAAAACTCTCAGAAAGGACCATGTAGTGACTACTGTTTAAAACTGACCAGTTAATATAGTGGTCACTGACTCCACTGTCTTTTTATATTGCAAAGTTTTAAGGTAGTCTATCTCCAGTGCTTCTAATTAATCCCTCATATTTCTCTTTGTGAGAATGATTCCCCAACCTGACTATTTAAATAGGCCAATTATTATAATATTATTCAAGCAATATGTATTTAAAATAGTTGATTTAACACACTGATAATTCACAGATATAATAATATGTATGTAACAAGCAGCTTAGCTCTAGAGATAGAAATGGCCATGTTTACGATCTAAACTTAAATGTATGCTGATGCTCAATCATATTTTTTCTCTTGGGTAAGTACCAACTGCATTCAGCTAGGAATATTTCTTTACACTTTCTAAGTAATCTATTGAGACATCCATTATATTGAGTTGAGAAAAACAGTACTTTAAAATCAAGTAAGTCAATAAAACAATGTCACAATTTTTTGAACTCTGCATTTTCTTAATATCTTGTTTTTTTTAATTCAAAGTGAAATCAATGAAGAGTTTGGTAATTTGATTATTTTTAATTCACCTTTTTCTGCCAACTCTGCAAAAGTATTCCTTTTTTTAAAAAAATAAATTTTATTGAATTTAATACCTGAAACAAGCTTTACATTCTGTGTTTTGGCTGTCTGTCTGCTGATTTAAAGAATGGATGATTCATTTTACGTGGGCTAGTGTATCCACTTGGCAATAAAATAATATTATTAATCTTCTGTGTGCTTACTGAACTTACAACTTATTATTAGGCTGTTTATATGCTCTATCTGGACATTAATCAATCACGTGGAATCACGCCTATTTACTTATTTATTAGAATATGCGTTAAGCATTCCATAATTTAGACAGTGATGAAAAAGTAATTCATTATAATATGATTTCAGCTATAAACTAATGCTCAAGATCTTAATACCTCCCTCAATCCACTATTGATTCTTACTAGGATAGTTATTTACTACTATACTAACCATATGGCAAAAACAAAAATATTCTGCTGTTAACATTTTTTTCATCTAGGATTTAAAAGAGTTAAAGAATGTAACTCATATGCATTGCAAATTGTTGAATATTGTAGGTATTGTGCATTTATATGTTTCAATGAACAAAACACATGTGTAGGGGTGTTACACATCTATACAGATCAATTAATAAAAATTACTTAGCATTTAAATAAATAGATTTATTTCTTTGAATAAAAAATTTTGAACACTCAACCTATTTATTCAAGCATGGCCCACACAACCAGTGGCTTTATTAGAAAGAAATCCTACCTGGCATCTCCCTAGATTTAGAATATTTTAGGCTGCATAGAACTTCATCACCTCTTTCAAACAATAGCCAGGCAAAATTATTACAACATCACAGAGGTGAAAATCAGAAGAGAAAAGAGAAAAGATCAGAAAGGCAACAAATATTTGTGGACCTCCTATTACATATAATTGAAATTAAGTTGTTAGATGAGTATTATCACTGTGTTACCTTTTGAAAGCTTCTCTGCTAATATTAAGAAATAGATTTTTCTTTCAATATATTCTCCAGTCATCTTAACATAGATTAATTACCAAATGCCGCTTTTATAATAATTTGGAGAAGTGGCCAAGGTTAGGAAGTGGCAGGGAAGGAAGACACTGAGCTCACCTCTTCCCATGGGTTGGTGACACCAAAATTAACTATTTACAAAGCGACTATAAATGAGAACAATCTGAAGATTACCAGAAAAAGAATTCCACAACTAAAGATATGAAGAAGGAATCATAAAAAGGTGGATAGGAGGGTTGGAGATGCGGTATAGTCAAGACCCACACACCACGGTAGGTGAACCACATATAAGAGGATAATCACAATTGCAGAGGTCTTCCCCCAAGAGTGAGGGGTCTGAGCTACACATGCAGCTCCCCAGCTCAGGCTTCCTGCACTGGGAAGATAAGCCCCCAGCATGTCTGTCTTTGGAGGCCAGCAGGCTTCCATATGGGAGAGCTGGAGGGCTGTAGGAAATAGAAACTCCACTCTGAAAGGGCACACACAAAATCTCATACTCTGAGACCCAGTACAGAGGCAGTAATTTAAAAGGAGCCTAGGTCAAACCCACTTGCTAATCTTGAAGAGCCTCTCAGAGAGGCAGGAGGTAACTGGGACTCCTCCTGGGGACACAGGCATGGGCAGCAGACATCCATGGGGGCTTGTTGTACCATGAGAACACTGGTATAGACAAGCTCCCTCTAGCCTATATTTCATTCCTTTTCATGGCTGAGTAGTATTCCCTTTATATGTATGCATACTTATTTATTATATATATAATATATATAATAATATTCCCCTTACTTATTATATATATATATTACCACATCTTCTTTATCCATTCATCCATTGATGAACACTTAGGTTACTTCCTTATCTTGACTATTGTAAATAATGCTGCAGTGAATATGGGGGTGAATATATCTTCAGATCAGTGTTTTTATTTTCTTTAGATAGATACCCAGGAGTGGAATTACTGGATCATATGGTAGTTCTATTTTTAATTGTTTGAGAAACCTCCATACTGTTTTCCATAGTGGCTGTTCCAATTTACATTCCCATCAAAAGTGTACAAGGGTTCTTTTTTCTCCGTAACCTTACCAACACTTGTAATTTGTAGCCTTTTTGATAATATTCATTCTGACAGATGTGAGGTGATATGTATTGTGGTTTTGATTTGTACTTCCCTGATGATTAGTGATATTGAACATCTTTTCATGTGTCTGTTGGCCATCTGTACATCTTCTTTGGAAAGTGTCTATTCTGGTTCTCTGCTCATTTTTTAATCAGAATGCTTGCTTTTTTTTTTTTTTTTTTTGATATTGAGTCGTATGAGCTCTTCGTCTAATTTGGATATTAACCCCTTATCAAATACATCATTTGTAAATATCTTTTTCCATTCAGCAGGTTGCCTTTTTTGTTTTGTTCATGGTTTCCTTCACTGTGCAAAAGCTTTTAAGTTTAATGTAGTCTCATCTGTTTACTTTTGCTGTTGTTGCCTTTGCCTGGGGAGATAGGTCCAAAAATATATTGCTAAGACTGTCAAAAAACACTGCCTAGGTTTCCTTCCAGGATTTTGTGGTTTTGTGTCTTATATTTAATTCTCTAATCCATTTTTACTTTATTTTTATATGGTATAAGAAAGTGGTCCAATTTTATTGTTTTGCATGTATCTGTCCCATTTTCCCAACATTTATTGAAGAGACTTTTTGCTCACCTTTATATCCTTGCCTCTACAAAAACTAGATTTATTGTAGTGATCATTTTGCAATATATAAAAATATCAAGTCATTATTTTGTACACCTGAAACTAATATAATGTTATGTTAATTATACCTCAATTTTTTAAAAAAAGAAATAGCAAGAAACAAAGCTGAAAATAAAACATTGAATACCAGTAGTGCATGAAGTAATTACAGAGAATATAGATAAACAGTAAAGCAATTATTAAGAGCTTTGTATTGTAAGGAAGCAAAATTTGTCACCACAAAATGTGGTTCTTTAGCATGAAGATTATTTTATACAAATTATTTTATAGAAACAGGAGACTCAGGAAGAACCTTTGACCTTCCCCTAACTTCCTAAAAGAATTTAGATAGAAGACCTGTTCTAGGAAGGGAGTTATCATCACAGAAAACTGTAGTATAATATGAACTAGGTATGGTAGACAGGGAGGAACAGACAGGGCAACTAGTCTGTTTGTTAAACTTCTTCTCTATGTCTCACTGTTCTCTACGGCTCCTCAATTATTTGTTTACCGAACATTTGCCATTTTCATCTTTCTGTGAATTGCCTATTTTTTCTTTGAAGTCCCAAATCACTATTCCCAACATTCTCTTTCATCTTTAGCTAAAGATGGTATTTAAGGTGAAGGCTTCAGCCATTTGGGGAGTGACTCAGTTTTTCTGAGTCTCTCCCATGTATGCAGGATGTATACATGTTGTTAAACTTTTATTTGTCTTTCTTCTCTTAATCTGTCTCTCATCAATTTAATTTTAGACCAGCCAGAAAATCTAAGGAGGGTAGAAAAGAATTTATTTTTCCTACCCCACAATAGACATGAAGGTCAGATAAAAATTAAAGCACTCAATAAATTGTATTTTATAAAATTTTATAACTATATTTTAGAAAATATGGGATCCTAAAGAACCAAAAAAAAATAGAACAGCAAATATATTTCAAAACAAAAAGAAATTTATTTTAAATTAAATAGAACAGAGTCTGCAGATTAAAAGAGGCTTCAAGTTTGAGAAAATAATGACATAGTGGATTGACACCCACATATCTCTTGATATTACATTTAAAGGGAAAGGAAATAATTATTCAAGCATCTTGGGAGATGGGGAAGATTTCTTACGTGAAAGAGGAAATCAGACAGATTTATGATTTATTCGTTGTAGCATCCAGAATCAAGAGGAAATGAAACTGTATCCACTGTGTCGACATAAAGAAAGTTTGACACAAGAACATATAACTAGACATTTAATAAAAAAGCTGGCAGGAAAATATTCTCAAACATGAAAGATCTCAGGAACTAGAACAAGCACAATTCAAATCTTAATAAATCTATATTGGAATTGAGGCAACTAAAAATATGAAAGAAGCAACCATGCTAGAAGGGCCAGTGGGAAACACTGAAGTTTTATTTTTTTTAAAGCACTCTACCTAAAAAACTGCGTCAGATATGAATTAACAATCTAAGATAAAACTTGAAAGTAGAAAAATTAATAGTCATATTTTGATGGCAAAGCAAAAATTAAGATGGAATACTTTGAAAATGCTTTAATTTCTTCATCTTCCTTTTTAGAGAGGCAATAGGCAGCATTAAAGTTGGGTAATCAAGAAACAGAGGATGACATACAGTATTTAGAGCTATAAATGGAATGACATTATGGAGTAAACTTAAGGAGAACTCAACTAAAGCAAAATGAGCGAGAAGTGAAAAAAAGAGACTGAAGTAAAGACATGGTTTAATATTTTTTCCATTTTCCCAGCAGAGAGGCAGTAGAGTCCATCTACAGTAGCTAAAGCAATAAAAGTACTTACACATACTCAATAAAGACATAAAGGCAACCACTAGAAGAATGAAAAGCAAATTATAAGCCTTCCAAATTACCACAGGGAAAATATTCATGCAACTACAATACCACAAATTAAACAATTAAGGGCAAATTTCTGAAGAGTACATAGAACTTTTCAAAAGAATCAAAAAGTTATTAACAGTGGTTTTCTTTGGAGAGGATATTGTGAGAAGGGAATGGGAGGGGAAGGTAGAAAGTTTTACAGCTTTCGCTTTGTATTTTCCTGGGCTATTCATATTTTCTAACTACTCTATATTTATCTGCATGTACAAGCCCTATTATATAGTATGTATTAGTTACAAAAATAATTTTCATTAAGATGTATGTTGATTTGCAAATCTCACCAACCAGTATATGTTTACTATATATATGCATTTGTTTCAGCTCAGTTATTAATTATAATGTTCATGGTGTACACTGAATGTATTGATTCTCCTCATATACACATGTAATTCAGCCCATGCTCACATAGGCAGAGAAAGAGAGAGGGAGAGAGGGATCAAACACTACAAGTATATTTCCTACGTTATTTTCAGTTTTCAATTTTTCTTTCTTTTTTTCAAATTACTTTTCTCCCCAATAGAAATGAAAGGGAACACAGTCAACAAAGAGAAGAAATGAGAATCTCTCTATTTACCATACATACTGGAAAGATTTCTCTAATAAAGTGGTTTTTGAAAGAAACTGAATATACAAAGTGGAGTGCAATTAGGAGGTGGAAAATGAGGGCAGTTTGGAGCTAGAAATATAAAATTCTAGAATTAGTGGTGATAACAATAGGAGTAATTCCTACATTAAATAAGAAATATGACTGTGGATGTTTAGAAGGAAAATTTTGTGAATAATTAGAAAGGTTCAAGATTCAATCATGCATGTGACTTGAGAATACTTCCTGTATAGAGCAGTCACCCAATCAAAATAAAAAGTATTTGGTCAATATTTTAAACTGTTAACCAAATATAGACACATTAATTGTTTATTAAACTGTGCTAGGTATTTAAGAGAGATCCAAGACATATCAGATGCGGTTCTACACTTAGTAATCTACAATCTGTCAAGAAAAATAATATTGAATAACTTTTTGTCATAAAGAGTGATATATACCCAAAACTTTATGAATAAGAAAAGTAATTACATTCTTAAATCAATACATAATGGATCAGAGGACTTCCCTTGTGGCACAGTGGTTAAGAATCTGCCTGCCAATGCAGGGGACATGGGTTCAATCCCAGGTCTGGGAAGATTCCACAAGCTGTGGAGCAACTATGCCCGTGTGCCACAACTAATGAGCCTGCACTCTAGAGCCCACGAGCCACAACTACTGAGCCCACGTGCTGAAACTACTGAAGTCCAAGTGACTAGAGCCCGTGCTCCACAACAAGAGGATCTGCCACAACGAGAAGCTTGTGCATCACAATGAAGAGTAGCACCCCGCTCACAACAACTAGAGAAAGCCCATGCGCAGCAATGAAGACCCAAAAAAGCCAAAAATAAAATAAATAAAAAAATTTTAAAAAATACATAATGGATCAGGGATATGTGAACTCACCTTAGAAACAATGGATATCTCCAAGGACTGTAAAACTTGACTGTTTACCTAATTGAACATATTATTTAAAGTAAGATCTCAGCCCAATTATGATGTGTAAAAGAATATCACCAAAGCAAAAAACTAATAGTACTATCCTAATTGTCCAGGAAAGAGATGTTTTGGCCCCAAAACAAGAGCAACATGCCCCAGTTGGCAACCCATAGTTGTAGAAATAGATGCATCAGACTGTCCTAGCCTAATATTACAAAATACTAAAATTGGATAAATCTGCCTAACTCATTTGGATCTCACATTCATCAAGCTTAATTCTAATTATAACTTGGCTCCTCACACATCTTTTTAGGGAATGTGTTAGTCATAAAACATAATTTTACAACCCTTTTGGCTCTTCTAATTCTTATCTTAAGTATTTTGGTGCATGTAGCAGCCTTTGAAATTTTTTTTTTTAATTTTTGTTTATTTATTTGCTGCATTTTTTAGGGTCTTTGTTGTGGTGCACAGGCTTCTCATTGCGATGGCTTCTCTTGTTGTGGAGCACTGGCTCTAGGCACAAGGGCTTCAGTAGTCATGGCATACGGGCTCAGTAGTTGGGGCTCATGGGCTCTAGAGCTCAGGCTTAGTAGTTGTGGCCCACAGGCTTAGTTGCTCTGAGGCATGTGGGATCTTTCCGGACTAGGAATCAGACCCATGTCCCCTGCACTGGCAGGCGGATTCTTAACCACTGCGCCATCAGGGAAGTCCCCAGCCTTTGAAACTTTACTTAAGTTGAAGTCATTCTTGAGAGATTGATTCATTCTTGATGTTAAAAATATATATGTTAGACTTCTGACACTGCAGGAGTTGAGGAGGAGTTATGTCCTTAAACAAGGAAAGGAAGCTGAAACAGTGTTGAATTCATTGAAATAAGGATGTCATCTAGTAGGAAAGTTTCTGAGCATCTAGCCCATCACCCCAGAAGACCACAATCTGTTATCCTGTACTGAGTGCCCACCTCTCTGGAACCTCCATATAGTTAAACTCAAGAAACATAGCATATGTTGTAATTCATAGTAAGGGCCAAGTTACATAGTCCAAACTAGAAGAGAAAGAAGAAAATTGTAAATAGAGAAATCTGGAAAATTTCAGTGAGGCTGACGGAAATGAAACATAAACTTGAAGGAGTAATATTTGACCACATGGAAAAATAAAATTAAGGAAATTTATTCCAGGCAAAAAAATAATCTGAAAAAAAAGTTTAAAAGTAAAAGACATAAGCAAATGATGAAGTATAGGGTCCGGTAGGTCATTTTCCTATGATGAAAATTGAAATCAGAGATTACAGGTAATTTTAGCTTTTAAAAACTTCAAAAACAGCAACACTATATGCACAAAGATTCGTCAATTCAGTTGATTTTTAGTAATCATCAAAGTTATTTATGTAGGTTCTATAAGACTATGCTCAACTATTTTTATTGATTTATACTTGTATCACATCTCATTTTGTAAAAATCTCTAAGCACATTTACAGAATTAATAATGGTAACCCAGAAATTTAGAAATGTTGATTTAATGGTAGCGATATTCTTAATCTGAGGACAAGAAGTTGTTCAGGATTTAACATAGTGTAGTATAATATATTAAAATTCTAGAAAGAGTTCTCAAAAGGCTTAGAATAAAATTATGAATGTAACTATTCCCACATTCCAAAACAAGTGCTGGACTTGCAAATGTAGTGGTTAAAAATAAGTTATGCAACCTTCAAGCCACCCTGAGGACAATAAAAATATATAAGAAAAGAAGCCAACAGAAAGAATTTCTTTGGAGAGAATTCTCGGGGTGTATGCCTCCCTATCAACATCTCAAACCAGGTGACAAGGCTCTCAAGGAGACAGGGGACACAGTGAACTAGTATCTAGTTCAAAGTTACTGAAAATGACTCCACAGATAAACCTTCAGCATAGTTTCTCACTATGACAGGGCACCAGGGAAACTATCTCCACTCTCTCCTCCCTTTCTGAGACTCCAATTGCATCTATATTAGACCATTTGACATTGTCTCACAGGTCACTGAGGTTTTATTCAATTTTTTCCTATTAATTTTTTCTTGTTTCAGTTTGGATAGTCTTCTTTTTATCTATTCAGGTCCAATGACTTTTTATTTTCCAAAGTCTGTTATCTGCTGTGGATCCCATCCAGTATTTTTTTTAAGATAAACTGAGTTTTTCATCTCTATAAATTCTAGTTGGCATATTTTATTATGTCTCTACTTCTCACCTCACATGTTCAAGTGTTCCTTCAAACCTGTGAGTGCACTTATAACACCTTTTTTTTTAGAAGGTCTTTTAAGGATGTTTAGGGCAGCAAAAATACTCTGCATGACCCTATAAAGATGGGTATGTGTCATATATTTGTCCAAACCCAAGGTATAACAGCAAGAGTGAACTTCAAAGTAAACTGTAGGCTTTGGGTGATTGTGATCTATCAATGCAGGTTCATCAGTTGTAACAAATGTACCAAGTTGTGGGGGATGTTGATAGTGGGGGAGGCTATACCTGTGTGGGGGTAGGGGTGTGTGGGAAATCTCTGTACCTACCTCTCAACTTTGCTGTGAACTTAAAGCTTAAACTTGCTCTAAAAAATTGCCTGTTAGAAATCGTTTTAAAAATTGCATTCTTAAGAAACCAGAAAACAAACATATAAACAATAAGTTCTTGTGTTATAAGTTCATTATTTTTGTCACTTCTGGGTCAGCAGTATTTGACTCTGTTAATCATTCCCTCCTTCCAACTTTCTTCTCTTGGCCTCCAGAATACTACATTTGTTTTGTTTCACTCTAGCTACACACACTCCGTTAGAGAGCTCACACAGCAGAACAGCTTTAAAAATAATGTGTCAATGACTCCCAAATAGTATTCCTCGCTGAAGCATCTCTCCTGAAATCCAGCCTCATAGACAGACCACCTCTGCCACACCTGCACTTGGCTGTCCTACAGATATCTCAAAATTGTGCAAAACTGAATGCCTGATCTTTTCCCCAAAATTATTTCACCATCTCTCTTTATAGGCTGAAATACTCTTTTCACAGATATCCACACAGTGAACTGTTTTACCTTCTTCAGATCATTGTTCAAATGTCATTTTCTCAGAGACATCTACTCTAATTAACCTAATATAAAATTTTGCATCCCAAACATCCACATGTGGCACTATTAACCCCTTACATTGCTCTGTTTTTCCCAAAGCATCTACTGTGTTCTAAGACTTTATACACCACACTTTATTTATTTATTATGTTTACTGCTATAGTCTCACACTCCCAGACAGAATATCAGCTTCATGAGGTTAAGAATTTTTGTCTGTTTATTTTCAGCTGATACATCTCAAATCTGGCACAGAGTTGATATTCAACACATATTATTTATATGAAAGACATACAGCAATTTTTGTTAGCCTAAGTCAGCCTACATAATTTGGCAATTATGTAGGACTGGCATTGAGACATCAATTCTGTAGTTAATATAAACTATAATTTCAACCTGCTATTATACTTTCTGAATATTTCCTATAATTATATATTTTATCTCAAACTTGCTCTAAGTTCTTCAAGGGTAAAAATTATGTTTTGGAATTTTAGTCTCTCCACTATTATCACTGCATTGCTTTATACCTAGTTAGAAGTATAGGCTAGAGGAAAACAGTATTCTTAATTTTTATTTTATTCTGGAGACCTGGTTTCTAATACTGGCTGTTTTAATAATGCAGCTAACTGAGTTTAAAAAAAAAAAAACTTATTTCATTCCAAATCATCTTGGTTTTTTCTATTCTAGAACCTTCTGTTGTTTGCCCTATTTATTACCATTTTCTCCTATTTCCAATTCCTATTCTTCTCCCCCCTTCATAGGACCATTTTAGCATGTTTTATTTATATAGATCTATTGATGTGTCTCCTTCTAAAATATGTGATGCTATTTTGGATACATTTATCATCTTACACACATTGTGCTGCACTCACACATCTCATTCTATTTTCCTCTTTTTTACTCCACATTTTTTAAAAAAATCTACCTATAATGCCATGTACACAGCTAGTCTACAAATAATCCATTGTATTTGTCCCTTGACCTGTTATTCTTCAGCTAATGAAGGTAGATAATAGTAACTATTCTGGTTATCTCACCACGTAATTATGAAGTTCCAATATGAAAATACATATGAAAATGCTTGGAAAACATTAAAAATTTCTCTGCAAATGTTAAGTATAATATGGTGCAGAATACCATAATAATAGAAATTACAACAGAAGCTTAAGAGATAGAATGCAGAGGATCATAAATGTGGGCTCACCCTGCTCAGAAAGGACTTTGAGCTTTGCTGGTCTGGGAAGCCATAGAGAGCTGGTTGTGTCTTTAGTTCAATTGTTTTTCTGATAGCCAGAATACTCTTATCATCAACTTGCAATATCAGTTGAATTTATGATCAGAATTCTACTTTTAAATGTAACTCAGAACAAAGAGACTTAGATGGACAGCTGGGTTAGGTTGTTGAAGGACCAGGGACAGGCAGGGTTTATTTCACCCAAGATGAAATAACATGTATATGGTTATTTTTATAACCTCTTGTCCAACTGATTATACTTCTTTCTCCCTTGGATGTTACTAATATATACTGATAATTTATTTTTCTTAGCATCTTTTTAAAAATATGTGTCCTGAAGTACAATTATTCCTTAACCACACATTTTGTTTAGTTTTTACTTAATGTCTCTAAATACCTGGATATATTTCATACATGTAGTATACCAAATGCATGTGTATGATTTGTGATTATAAATTTAAAAACCTAATTAAGTGTATAATCTTGTAAACAAGAACACAGATTAAGAAAGAAACATTGCCTCTGCCCTAGGAGACTGCTACCTTCCTCTCTGCTGCATTCATCTTCCTATCTCTTAGGAAACCACTATGCTGGCATTTGTGATGATTAGGTGATGATTTGGGGTTTTAGTCTTAACAAACCCATGCTTACTACTATACATTTTAATTTTTAAATTTCCTATGTATAGAATCATATTGTATATAGTTTTTGATAACAGCCTTCTTTCTCTAGCTGTGAGGCTTATGAAATTTTCAGCAGCAATACATGTAGCTATAACATTTATTTTCATTGTTGTATAGCATTCATATATACAAAGAAACCATAACTTAGTGTACATTCTATTAGTGAGGGAAACTTTGTTGTTCCCAGTTTTCTTACTACTATGAAAAGTGTTTCTGTGTACATTATTTATGGGTCTCCTGGTACCAGTGTGGAGGAGTTTCTAGGCTTTATTCCTAGACATTGAATTCTAGGTCATAGCATACGTGCATCATGGACTTTATTAGATACTGTTAGGCAATTTTCCGAAGTGTTTGTACCAATTTACATTCCTTCTAGCAATGTGTGAAAATCCCCTTTGCTACACAGCTTCACTCATTGTGCACATTATTTATTCATGCAATCCACATGATTAGACTATTGCTTTCTCTCATATAATCATATTTTCAATTCTAACTTTCTTAGACCACAGTGCTTCTCCTGACCGTCTGTTCTGAATTGAAAGCCTCTAGTCACTAAGTGCTATTAGAATATCCCTCCTCAGTTGTGAATATCAAAAATCTCCCTAGTATTTCCAAATGCCCCCAATGGGGGCAAAATTAGCCTTCAGTTAAGAGCCACATTATTACAGTATCACCCAATATCCTGACTGGAGAATTGAGGCTAACATAGTCGTAGCCAGTGATTTGAGAGACATCACAACCTCCAAACACAAATGAGCAAACTTTTTCCTGGATGCAATTGAGGTTAAGAAAAAGTCTGTGCACTTAGAAAGAATATGTTCAAGACAAATGAAAAGAGAAGACATACAGATGGCTAACAAACACATGAAAAGATGCTCAGCATCACTAATCATTAGAGAAATGAAAATCAAAGCCACAAAGAGGTATCACCTTACACCAGTCAGAATGGCCATCATCAAAAAAATACAGAAACAATATATGCTGCAGAGGGTGTGGAGAAAAGGGAACCCTCCTGCACTGTTGCTGGGAATGTAAGTTGGTACAGCCACTATGGAAAACAGTATGGAGGTTCCTTGAAAAACTAAAAATAGAACTACCATATGACCCAGTAATCCCACTACTGGGCATATACCCTGAGAAAACCATAATCCAAAAAGAAACATGCACCACAATGTTCATTGTAGCACTATTTACAATAGCCAGGACATGGAAGCAACCTAAATGCCCATCAACAGATGAATGGATAAAGAAGATGTGGCACATATATACAATGGAATATTACTCAGCCATAAAAAGGAATGAAATTGAGTTATTTGTAGTGAGGTGGATGGATGTAGAGTCTGTCATACGAAGCGAAGTAAGCCAGAAAGAGAAAAACAAATACCATATGCTAACTCATATATATGGAATCTAAAAAAATGGTACCGATGAACCCAGTGGCAGGGCAAGAATAAAGATATAGATGTAGAGAATGGACTGGAGGACACGAGGTGGGGGGGAGGCCAGAAGGGGAAGCTGGGATGAAGGGAGACAGTATCATTAACATATATACACTACCAAATGTAAAATAGATAGCTAGTGAGAAACTGCTGCATAACACAGGGAGATCAACTCGATGATGGGCAGGATAGGAAGGTTGGGAGGGAGGTTGAAGAGGGAGGGAATATGGGGATATATGTATGAATACAGCTGATTCACTTTGTTGTACAGCAGAAACTGGCACAACAGTGTAAAGTAATTATACTCCAATAAAGATATAAAAACAAAAAAGAGAGACAGATAACTTCAGGAAGTATGAGTTTATGTTACTGTTTTTTTGGTTTGGTTCCTTTGATGAAGTACAAAAGTATTTCACCTGTAAGCAATTTCTGTCAGGGAAAGGAAACAGCCAGTTAAAGATGGTGCACCCCAAATTTCCCCTAACAAAGTGGTTACACAGAAAAGCAAAGTATGCTTGAGATGGACTCACACTTCTGGGAACATACAGTAGACATACTTTGTTCTATTCCTCCTGCTAAGTACATCTGAAAACCCTGGACATTATATTTAAGCAAGAAGTCTCTGAAAGGTGGAGATAAAATTGGCCAGAGATCTCATGACCCTATACATGACTCAGTTGTGAGTTTCGCAGGTTTTCTTACAGCTTCTTATATCTCAGACTTTCAATGGAAGGAGCCAACAACCTGGAAATCTCAAGAGGTACAAAAAAAAAAAAATACACACATGAAAAATGCCTACTTTTTCTAGCCAAAGAATCAGGAAAGTGGCAGCCTACAATGACAGAAAACTTACAGACAATAACCACTCTACTTTAGCCAAGAAACCAAAAAAAATTCATGCCTTCCTCAACCTAGGCAGCAAAGACCAAGTAAGACGTCTAGACTTCCATCCTTATGAAGCTGTAAAGAAGAGCCTTCACACCCTTCTGCCACAGTGGTGTCAGAAAAGGCCAAGTAGGGAGCCAGAACTATCTACCCTACTGGCTTGTTATGAGGCCCTATCCACAGTGTCAGTACAGAAAACACGGCAAGCCTGGACTCTTATGTTCCCCTGGAAGTGGTGAAGTTCCTGTCTGCTGCGAAGTTGTCAGAGAAAGCCTAAGGAGCATCAGAACCATAACCATTGCCAGTGGTAACTAGGCTACCCTACCACAGTGTCAGTGGAGGTGACAGGCGGTGTGGGAACACCCACCCCACCCAGCGGTGACAAGGAGTACACACTACCTTGTGTGTCAGCAGATAGGAAGCCTCTCCCCTGACACAGCAGTGTCAGAAAGTTAAAACAGAATGATTAAATAAGATCCAGACACTCATAACATAATACAAAAATGTCCAGGTTTCAACTGTAAATTTCTATCATAGAAAGAATCAGGAAAGTCTCAAAATGGATGAAAAAAGACAACCAATAGAAGCCAATACTGACATGGTAGAGATGTTAGAATTATCTTAGAAAAATTTTAAAGCCACCATGATGAGACTGTGAGAACTTTGGATTTTACCCTGAGTGAGATGGGAAGTCATTGGGGGGGCGTTCGTGATGAGGAGTTTTCAATCCGAGATCCATTTTGCTAACTCTGCTAACAAGTGGGAAGAAAATATACATATTGATGAAAAGCTAACAAAATAATAAAGCTAAACATATCATCATATTGCAAATAGTCTCTTATAAGGGATAATTGTATTCCTTTAAAAAAAAGGTTATTTACAGGTAGAATGTAAGGCAACGAGGACAAATGCAGTAATATTCCAATTTCTCTTCTTACCAAATAAACCCCATTTTAAAGAGATTATAATTCTTAGCCTTGTTTAACTATATCTTTTTTTACTTCAGATCCTAAGACAGATGCTGTTTTTCTCTTTGTTAATGATAGAAACCTAAAGCTCATTATGAAGACAGCATTGATTAACTCCACCCCTAAGAATGAATGGTTTGAAGTATTGCATGGCAACCAAAGAGTTGTCACTGGAGAAAGTGTTAAATTAAATGAATTTCAATTAAAATGTAATGTGTTAAAATTTACAAATTACTTAAAATTGATAAAGGGGTACATTAAAGTACATTTTAGCATAGATGAGTAAAAATTGCAAAATATTTAATATCAGTTTCTTACTGAAATTGTATAATTATAGAAACCTGACTTGTTACTTTATAATAACACATATAATAATTTATGATTTTAGTTACTTGTGGAAATATCTGAAAGGAAGCATGATGGTTTGAAATGACCTTATGTAGTATCTATCATGACCCCATGCTGTCATAGACTTTGATGAAACTTTTTCACAGAAACAGGAAGCTAGCACTGAAACTATAAGCATCCTATCTCAACTGTAAACATCATTCTGATCCTGCTCTTGGGATTGTGCTTTTGTGGTTTCTCAAAAAAAATTAATAGTAATAATGTAAAACACTGGCAGTGTTGAAAATCATGAGGTATTTCAATTTGTGGATTTTACTTGTGGTTTCTAGTATTTTTTTAGATTTTGTGATCAAGCTTTCACCAAACGGCATCTTCACAAACAATGGTTACTAAATTTGGATTAGAAAGAATGCAATTGTATCATCTCTTATAAGAGATTATTGAAGATATGGTAATATGTTTAGCATTACTGTTTTGTTAACTTGTCATCAATATGTATTTTTGCTTCACATGTGTTAGCAGAGTTAGCAAAAATGGTTCTCAGATTGAAAAATTCCAGCCCAACTGGGAGGCCCAGTGCATTAGGACTCCATCATATATCTTAGCTTGTTTTTCAAATTTTCATTGTGTATTATACTAGTCATCTTTTCTGAAGAATCTTTTTCTATTAACATCCATCCTTGTAGTTCACATGCTATTCTTAAACCACTTACTCAAATTAAGAAGAATATTAAAATACAGGTACTTTAAACCCTCTGGGATTAGATTGTTTTAATCTTTTATTTCAGAGTTACCATTTCAATTTTCCTCTTCACAAATCCACATGTATAACTTTCATTGTCTAATTTTCTCACAACTCACAACCTTCTAGAGATTTTAACAACCAAGCAACCTCAGATAGTTACCAATGTCTTCCTTGTCTAAGTACCAAAATTTAAGGATGAGTATCTATAAAGTTCATGTTACTCTATGTTCCGATAAAGGCATAAATTTCAAGATATTTTAAATCATGAAATCATTATATGTAACAATAATAAGGAAAAATAAAATATAATGAATATTTGAGAGACTACTACAAGCAACTATATGCCAATAAATTGGATAAACTGGAAGAAATGGATAAATTCTTAGAAAAGTTCAATCTTCCAAGACTGAACTAAGAAGAAATAGAAATATGAACAGACCAATCACAGGCATGGAAATTGAGACTGTGACTAAAAATCTCCCAACAAACAAAAGCCCAGGGCCAGATGGCTTCACAGGCGAATTCTATCAAACATTTAGAGAAGAGCTAACACCTATCCTTCTCAAACTCTTCCAAAATATAGCAGAAGGAAGAACACTCCCAAACATTCTATGAGGCCATCATCACCCTGATACCGAAACCAGGCAAAGATGGTCACAAAAAAAAGAAACTTACAGGCCAATATCACTGATGAATATAGATGCAAAAATCCTCAACAAAATACTAGCTAACAGAATCCAACAGCACATTAAAAAAACATACACCATGATCAAGTGGGGTATATTCTTGGAATGCAAAGATTCCTCAATATACACAAATCAATCAATGTGATACATCATATTAACAAATTGAAGGATAAAAACCATATGATAATCTCAATAGATGCAGAAGAAGCTTTTGACAAAATTCAACATCCATTTATGATAAAAACTCTCCAGATAATGGGCATAGAAGGAAATTACCTCAACATAATAAAAGCCATATATGACTAACCAACGGCCAACATCATTCTAAATGGTGAAAAACTGAAAGCATTCCCTCTAAGAACAGGAACAAGACAAGGGTGTCCATTCACACCATTATTATTCAACATAGTTCTGGAAGTTTTAGCCACAGCAATCAGAGAAGAAAAAGAAATCAAAGGAATCCAAATTGGAAAAGAAGAAGTAAAATTGTCACTCTTTGCAGATGACAGGATATTACAGATAGAAAACCCTAAAGATTCTACCAGAAAACGGCTAACACTAATCAATGAATTTAATAAAGTAGCAGGATATAAAATTAATGCACAGAAATCTCTTGCATTCCTATACACTAACAATGAAAGAGCAGAAAGAGAAATTAAGGAAACACTCCCACGTACCATTGCAACCAAAAGAATAAAATACCTAGGAATAAACCTGCCTAAGGAGGCAAAAGACCTATATGCAGAAAACTATGAGACACTGATGAAAGAAATTAAAGACAATACAAACAGATGGAGGGACATACCATGTTCTTGGACTGGAAGAATCAACATTGTGAAAATGACTGTACTACCCAAAGCAATATACAGATTCAACGCAATCCCTATCAAATTACCAATGGCATTTTCCACAGAACTAGAACAAGAAATCCTACGATTTGTATGGAAACGCAAAAGACCCTGAATAGCCAAAGCAATCTTGAGAAGGAAAAATGGAGTTGGTGGAATCAGGCTTCCTGACTTCAAACTATACTACAAGGCCATAGTGATCAAGACAGTATGGTACTGGCGCAAAAATAGAAAGGTAGATCATTGGAACAGAATAGAGAACCCAGAGGTAAATCCAAGTATATATGGGCACCTTATCTTTGACAAAGGAGGCAAGAATATACAATGGTAAAAAGACAGCCTCTTCAATAAGTGGTGCTGGGAAAATTGGACAGCAACATGTAAAAGAATGAAATTAGAACACTTCCTAACACCGTACACAAAAATAAACTCCAAATGGATTAAAGACCTACATGTAAGGCCAGACACTATAAAACTCCTAGAGGAAAACATAGGCAGAACACTCTATGACATACATCAAAGCAAGATCCTTTTGGACCCACCTCCTAGAATCATGGAAATAAAATCAAGAATAAACAAATGAGACCTAATGAAACTTCAAAGCTTTTGCACAGCAAAAGAAACCATAAACAAGACAAGAAGACAACCCTCAGAATGGGAGAAAATACTTGCCAAAGAAGCAATGGACAAAGGATTAATCTCCAAAATATACAAGCAGCTCATGCAGCTTCATACCAAAAAAGCAAATAGCCCAATCCACAAATGGGCGGAAGACTTAAATGGACATTTCTCCAAAGAAGACATGCAGATAACTAACAAACACATGAAAAGATACTCAACATCACTAATCATCATAGAAATGCAAGTCAAAGCCACAATGAGATATCACCTCATACTAGTCAGAATGGTCATCATCACAAAATCTACAAACAATAAATGTTGGAGAGGGTGTGGAGAAAAGGGAACCCTCCTGCACTGTTGCTGGGAATGTAAGTTGGTACAGCCACTATGAAAAACAGTATGGAGGTTACTTAAAAAACTAAAAATAGAACTACCATATGATCCAGTAATCCCACTACTGGGCATATACCCAAAGAAAACCATAATCCAAAAAGAAACATGTACCATAATGTTTATTGCAGCACTATTTCCAATAGCCAGGACACAGAAGCAACCTAAATGCCCATCAACAGATGAATGGATAAAGAAGATGTGGCACATATATACAATGGTATATTACTCAGTCATAAAAAGGAATGAAATGAAGCTATATGTAATGATGTGGATAGACCTAGAGTCTGTCATACAGAGTGAAGTAAGCCAGAAAGAGAAAAACAAACACTGTACACTAATTTATATATATGAAATCTAAAAAAAAGGTACTGATGAACCCAGCGACAGGGCAAGAATAAAGATGCAGATGTAGAGAATGGACTGGAGGACACGGGGTTGGGGGGCGGGGGGCGAAGGGGAAGCTGGGACAAAGTGAGAGAGTAGCATAGACATAGATACACTACCAACTGTAAAATAGATAGCTAGTGGGAAGTTGCTGTATAACACAGGGAGATCAACTCGATGATAGGTGATGCTTTAGAGGGCAAGGACATGGTGGGTAGGAGGGAGTCGCAGGAGGGATGGGATATGGGTTATGTGTCTAAATACAGCTGATTCACTTTGGTGTACCTCAAAAACTTCTACAAGAGTGTAAAGCAATTACATTCCAGTAAAGAGCTTAAAAAATAAATCAATCAAAGCTTTCTTAGAGTAACTACTATATATATATATATATATATATATATATATATATATATATATATAAAATGAATGTTTATTTTGGTACCTTTCAGTTGACCCCAAAGTCCTCTCCTGACCTATGAAAACAGAACATATTTTCAATAATATATAAAATCATAAAACTAATAAATGTATATATAAAACTTAAATATATATAAAAGTATTAAAATACGTACAAAGTAAAAGAATAAGTTGATTCAAAGACTGTGTGCAATTTAACTTGATTGTTAAAGCTCATTACTTTTACATTTTTATTTGTATTTACAAGAATAACTACAGGTTAATGAGCTTGAAGCCATTTCAAAAACTTTGGTCTTTTCAAAGCCTTATCATTAGAAATTGACCAAAAAAAAAAAAAAGACAGAAAATATTAACTATGCTTTTTTCTCTTTATCAGTGGTATGCTAAAACAAGGTTTTACTGAATTTTATTTCCTGAAAGCTGACAGATTGTTAAGTGGTTATACAAGGTTTTCATTTTCAGGAAAAAGAACTAAAAAATAAATCTGAACATCTATTCACTATCAAATATTGTAACAATTGCAGTGCTGTCATCAAATTACCTTCTCGAGAAAATTTGCAGAGTGTGTATTGCCTAACCACGACAATATTTCCTATTCTTAATTCAATAGTTTGCTTTAATTTTTTTTTCTGGTATTATTGTAGGAATACAGAGAGAGAAATCCAACATGTTAAGTGTTATTTTCTGGATCATTGGAGATAAATGTGAATAAATTCATATGCAATAAATTTTAAAGTAATAGGTATTAGAATCTTCTTCAAAGGAAATTCAAAATGTATTATCTGTTATATAAAGTTTTCTTTTGAGATTCTCAACTCTCATGTTAAAGAATAAATCACTTCATTAAATCTATCAATTTAATTTTGATGTCAAAATTTGTTTTTGCATTTTCTCTTTATTTAATGAATGGGAAATATAGTAGTAAATTCATTTTTGAAGTTTTGTAATTTACTTTGTTCTTTAACAAACATTTTATGAGAATATCAAATACAATATGGTCATTAGGAAGCGAATTTACTTACAGGTGTTCACATCTTAACACAATTAAATGAATCGATATTCTTGACATTTCAACTACTGCTATCAAATCATTTTCATTGTCATAGAATTATATGATCACAGAATTCTAGAAAACCTTGGTGAACAGAGAGCCCAACTCTACCCACGACCTGAGCATAGCCCACCAACATCGATGATCTATGGTCACTGATCTCTTTTGAAAAAGCCCCAAAAATAGGGTATCATTTAATGTCAGAAGCAAAATAACTTTGATACTGCTTATGACCAGATAGAGATTTTCACATAGTTTCAAACAGAAATACTCTGCTAAGTGTTTTTTGCTTGGCAGTAAATACAGTTCTAATCCTTTATAAATTATCCTTGAGTTTCTGCCTGAGGATCTTTTCCCTCCTGTCACAGTTACCTTCATGACCGTTGGTAAATTTAAACAGATACAGCCAGTTATGTCTTTCCTTTCATCACAGGCACCCAAACACTAATTTTTGCCAGCAAATATGAAAGAGACAAAGGGAATTGAAGTGCATTCTTGAGCACTCATGTATGGAAAGAAAACAGAAAATACCCTGTATTTAAACATTACCTAAAATCCCATGTAGTTACAATGTACCCTTCACTGTCAATCCTTCAGTTTAGCACTAAGTGCAGAACATGCTGTGAATACCACCTCAGCTGGCAGGCAGACCATTAACTGCAGTGTTTTAGTGCCTTCTGGTGTTGGTGCCTAGAAACGCAGTTGGCATAATTTACACTATTCTCAACATGATACATGTACTGATCTTTCTCATATTTGCAAGGAATTTTTTACTGTAACTGACAAATACACCTCAATGTAAAAGTGTGTTTATCAATTGTTGAAAGAAAATACAATCTCAACACCAGCCATTTAAGTTCTATATCATTTTATTTCTGTTAGATGTCATTATTTCTCAGGAGAAAAAATTTTGAACAAAAACAGTATATAGTATACTCTCTCTAAAAATACAGTAGTTAAGTAAATATAGAGAAAACCCCAATTTATCTGAGTTTCTTTTACATTTCCGATTTTCTAAGAAAAAGATTAACCATAAATAACAAAGAGATGAAAGTGGCCAGAACTACTTCACTCATTTTGTTTTAACTGTTTTCATGGACTAACTCCTATTTCACAGATAAGAAAAGAGAATCTCAGAAGATCAGCTTTGAAAATAAAATACTAAAATAAAAATAACTTGAAAGTAGTTTGACTTGCCTTTTTGCAGAAACCTGAATGAATATTTTTATGCTATGAAAAGAGAGATTAGGAGAAATGACCAAAATCAGGTTAATACTGGAAGTAAACAGGCTGAACTTACAGAAAAGAGCAGAGTCAACATCTTCTAGTGCAGTGAGGGTCCATTTAGCAAATGAGTTTTTCCCTTTGCTAAGCAGTAGTCTTGTAAACTCCCCAAAGAGAGTCACTTGTCCATATTTCTCGTGTATCATTATGACCATCCAATCCCCTGTAAAAATTTAAGGTCCTGCACAGAGAGAAAGATACAAATGACAAGCAGACCAATTTCTCCTGAAAGATATTTTAAAATATTTAAAACTCTCTACAATATAAAAATTATCCAAGACAACGTGCTTCTGAAAGAAAATAATTTAAGGCAGCACCACAGTCTATAATCCAGCAATTAACAAATTTGAGAAACATGAGAACTTTCATAACCCTAGACATTATATTCTCCTTCACAAGTACAATAATTTATTTTTACTATGTAAAACAGGCATCATAAGGATAGCATAGCCACTGTTGTGCTAGTAAGATCATTTCTTAGCTTTCTCCAATGACCTGTTTGGATTTAAATTGAACATTTTTTTGTTTGTTTATTCAAAGTCTGAAAACTAATACTTCTTGACTTGGACCCTAAAATGTGAAATTTGTTTAGTTCTTAATCAAGTAAAACTCAAAGTAATCATTACCAAATCCTTAGTTAAAATAGTGTAAGACATCATTACTTTTAAGATGTAATTATTTTCTTAAAGTAATTAAGCTTTAAATTAGGTTCCAGTTCAAAACAGCATCTAGGTGTATAAGAATGCTTGTAAATAATCATGGCAGAAGGGAGCACGGCCCTTGGATTCACGTGTAGGATATTGTCCCGTGCTCTGGGGACTGAAATGGTGCAAACTGAAGTCCATGAGTGACCACGAGGAACCACAATGGCCCACTCCTTCTAGCACTGTCACTTTTGGTTATCCCATATCAAGGTGGTGCAAGTAAGCCTCTGTTTGCCTCCTCCCCCTTGTGGATAGCTTCGTTAGAGGACGCCATCCCTTCCAAAGCTCTCTCTTACTGTCCCAAAAAGCTGGCTTGTAACCACAGTTAACCAATTGGTGCTTTTTCCTGCACTTTGCACCTGGAGTAAGTGCCCTGGGGTCACTCATTATAACAAGGATATCAGTAGTGGGGACACCACTAGAGCAAGACAGTTTCTTCCCAGAGAGTTGTTCTCCTCCCTGCTCAAGGCTTCCCTGCCCATTCCCAAGCCTAGTGGCCCAGCCTTTGGCCATGTCCTTCCAGTAAATTCTCTCTTGTTTCAACGTAGCCAAAAATCGGTTTGGGTTTTGCAAACAAAAAATTGATAATAAACTCAGCAATGAAGAAAATGGTCACAGGACTAGAGACCTCAACTAAGGATTGTCTACATGGTGATGGATAAGAAGTTACTTTTAGCCTCATGTGTGGCTGAACCTGTAACTCAGAATCCCTGACATCAAGGAACGGCTTTTCAATAACAAAGCAAGGGAGTCTTGGGAACCAGGCTGGGATAACCTGACTAAGCAATTTAAAAAATTTTGTTGCATATTTATTATGAGTTAGGAAGTTTAATTTGAAAGCCAACCATATAATAAAAAGATCTTTTATCTCTGGTCATGGCAAAACATTTTTCAAAAAACATTTTCTTTTAAAGATATTCAGTTAATACACAGTCTATTGTAAAAGTATACATATATACAAATATATACTAAACATATATATATATATATATATTTGGCCATACCTTTTTACATTTATAAATACAAGATTTATACAGTTCTCTGTTAAAAAAAAAAAAAAACAGAACCTCTTAGAAATACCTGCAAGTATGTTTAGAGTGCTCTGATAAAGCGGGACCTGATTTAAGGGTCCATTTATTGATGCAGCAAAATATATATAAATCTATAGAGCTTTACTTTGCCCACAATTATCTCAAAACATTAGCAAGATATTTGTCATGAAACCAAGCTTTACTAAATCGTCGTATTTTAGAAAGGAGTTTGATAGAGCGTTCCCCCAAATCCTTCTTTGTCGAAGAGGTCTGTCAGAACCCACACTCATGCCTGCAGTTAAAAAGAGGCAACATCCAGGGCGCTCTCATCCACAGCTGATCGCAATACTGTGCAAGGCATTCTCTTTCTGTTTTTACCTCTTTCTAAGCCTCGGAAAATAAAGCAAGATAGTCAGCTGGACACGGCACGGGCTGCACGTAGCCACATGTTTCCATCAGTATGATTGGCACAGTAATAAAAACAACACAGCAGAATCCAGAGAGCCGTTCATGGTTCTAGGGATTTTTTTCCTCAGGAATCTGATTTGTCCATCAAAGGAAATCCCTATCGTTCTGAAATCAAGGAGGGGTGGGAAAAGGCACTGAGGGGATACTGACCTTCCTCTACTATGAACAAAACTGCATTATTCGCAAACTTGAGAAAAGGAATTCACACCTGCTAGAATTATTTCACTTTTGCCTCCTTCCAAAAAAAGTACGAGTAGTGCTATGTCCTTTATTATTATCTTAATATTTTACTCTCCTAGTTTTTTGTGTCTGTGATAATTTTTGACATTTGTGTTATTGAATTTAAAACAAATATGTACATTTGTTATTAATTTATTTTAGTTCATAGTATTTTTTGTTTGAAACACAGGTAAGAATTACCTAGAAATTTCAAAAATAAAAAAAGGTAAGTGAATTCTATAAAAAAGGCCAAATGTATATGCATAACAGTTTATAGTTTCTATTTATAAAATCATTAAAACATAGTTGAATGCCTAAATAAATCCAGCACTTTAAATTAGCTAGGAAGAATATTAATTTTTAATTAATATCTTTAATTTTTGTTAATATCTTTAGTCCATAAATTTCTGTTACTAATATCAACACTAAAAGAATGAAAGTCAAATGATCATATATTTTTCTGCTACATATTTGGCTTTGGAATCTCAAAACTCAAATAAAATCACATTTATTTAATTAGTTTCCCTTCAATTCATGATCGTTCATATACTAACAGCACTGAAATTACTTTTATATAAGTTCCCAAAATTCATTCTGTAAATAAGCGAGGGTGTAAATCAAATGTCACAGAAAATCTTTACACACTGGGAAACTGGGTCAAAGCCTTAGAAGCAATAAGCACATGGAATTCTCTCAAAAGAGCATGAAAAATAGATTTTAATAAATGTTTAATTAGATAAAATATTTGCATTAATTGTATTAGTATTTATTATCTGAAAAAGTAAGGTTTTGGTTATAGATTTCTATTTTTTAATGTGTTTGAAAATTTTTGATCTTTTAAAAAATAATTTATTGTTCCTTAAATTGATTTGAAATCATATGCAGAAATAATTGTGTTTTCAAGACTGGTTTTTAATATATTTGTATCATGATCTCCCTTACTACTTAGTAATTTTGATTTGTCTCATGTTCAATTTAAGTACATCTTCTGCTAGTATCTTGTAGTAATTCCTTTCATTTAAAAAACAATAGCAGACATTCGAGAACTAATAAAATGTGTATGATGAGCACATCCTCATGAAAAGATTTGAAGATAAATAAAATTAGCTTGGTTATATATTTACATAGACTTTTTAAGCCAGCTGGAGTTTACTTGCGTGGGAGAATCTGAGACAAGGTAATTTGTATTATTTTTATAATACACAGTTTTGTTTGCTTCTCTTTTTTTTTTTTTCTGCTTAAATGTCTTTCTGATTGATTTGAGGTTCTCAAATTTTCTTGGTTCATGGCACCCTTAAATAACTTAGTTATTAATAATATTAATAAATTATTAAGTAACTAAAAAAGTTAATGTTACTTAATAACCCCCTTAAATAATTTCCTGTTGATCACAGCACACCTTCTCAAACCTTGGAATCAGATTGCACACCTGCAGCCTCATTTCTTGTTCCACATTGACTTTCACCTGGTATGTGTTTTTATCAAAGCACCTACCAAAAAATCCAGTTTCACCTGGATATGACATCATAAAAAGGATATGAAGTGCAATCTAATATTGAAGTTATGAACTACCTTAAGCTAGTAATATACACAGCATCTGAAAGCCATCCAGTCTGCCTGTGTTTCCCTCTAAAATGTAAAATATCCCATTGTGAGCTATAGTCATGCCCCAATGCCTCCTGGCACAAAGTTTGTGAATCCTGGGTTTAAAGGATTCTTTCTTTAATCTTGAAATTATCCAGTGTTATGGTACTAAGTGAAAGTGTTGGTCTCTTGTAATTAAATATTTTTGCTTATGAGGAGAAATTTTTTTTTTATCAGTAGACATTATAGATTAGATATATCCTCTAAATATTTTAAAATTTCTTTTTGACTTACAGACATCTTCCTTCTCAGTGTGTCCTCACATGGTCTTTCCTCTGTGCACACACACACTCCTACTACCTTTCCCTCTTCTTATAACTAAGGACACCAGCCCTATTGGATCAGGGCCCCACCCTCATGACCTCGCTTAGCCTTAATTACCTCCTGAAAGTCCCCATTTCCAAATATAGTCACATTGGAGGTTAGGACTTCAATGCAATAATTTTGAGAGGACATAATTCAGTCCATAACAAGGTGCATATGTAAACCCTGTGACAATACTAGTTTAAATAGAAATATTTTTCACCTCACTCAGCTTCTCTCTTTTTCAATTTATATATGTCTCTTACTTCCTTCTTTATCCATTGTTTCATCATCTTGTCTTCTATTCCTTATTTCATACAGTTTCTGTTTTTCTGAAACTAGTTGACAGAGGAGAAAATTTAATCTAGCTCAATTGTACTACTAAAATTTTTTTGTAAAACTATCCTTTTTCTGCTGTAATCTTTATCTTCTATTTTATAGAATCTCTGCATCAGACCTTGGCTGGTTTCACTGCTGCCTTTTTTCCAGTTTGTTGAGTTATGTTTTACTACATGGAAAACTACTAACTCTCCATTTCTACTGTTTATTCACAAAAGTTCTGTGAATTAACCCTGGTCCCTTCACTGTACATCTGATTGCTTTCAGAGTTCTCCTCTCGCCCCCCAGGCTATATGTAGGTCTTGGGGATGCACACTGACTCTAATGAAACTTTCAGCACTTTGCAGTCTTTCATTGAGTGTGAAACCACAGGACTGAGAAGAGATTTGATGGTTTCTCATATTTGATCATCTGATTATGATCATTGGAGTTTCTTCCTGAAGTCAGAAATAGTACATTTTTCTTTTTAAAAAAGTATATTAGAAAAAAAAATATGGAACTTTCTCCATGAACTTTCCTGTCGTATTCCTTTTTATCTACTGATTTTACATCTCATGTAAAGCGCATTTTTTAACAATTTCTGTCAAACCTACATTGCGTCAGTGGAAAGTGAGGTTTCAGAATCTATTCATCAAACAGGCATTAAAGGAGGAATACGGGTAATAAATATTTATAGCTATGTAGCTATAGCCTTGACTCTAGCTTCTCTGTGAGAGAAGTGTGTTTTATTTTTCTCTGGTATATAGAAGCACAGTGTCTGGAATTTAGGAGAATAATGGTCATAGATGGTTAAATAATTGAGGAATCTTCTAGTGCCTTCAAATCCGCAGTCTTCAAGATTGATCAGATGAATGTACACTCAATCTAACATGAGAAAGATTAATATTCAATTCATTCAATTGGTTCTAGGTCAAGATAAACCTATAAGACCTATAGGTGTTCCCAGCCTTCTTTTCCTCTAACTTCAAAAAAGAATTCTCTTTTCTACTCTCTCTGTTCTACGGAGGAGCTTTCTTTTTTAAGCTCTTTACTTGAATATAATTGCTTTACACTGTTGTGCCTGTTTCTGCTGTACAACAAAGTGAATCATCTGTATTTATACATATATCCCCATATCCCCTCCCTTTTGGTCCAGGTATTTTGGCTTCTGTTGGGAGAACTGGAGGAAGGCAGGAGGGTCTGAGGAAACTAGGAGATGCACAAGGCTGACACCTGCAGAAAAATTTTGGTCTGGAGTACGCTGGACATCAGAGAAGCTTTGGTAAATGGGAAAGGAAACCAAGAGGATTTCAAGTATTGTTGGGGACTGGTTGTTCCCTTTGTGTATCCTTTTGGAACTACTCTTGCTTTCCAGGACATTTTTCTTCCAACAATGGAGTTGAGTCACCCAGGTCAGTGTTTTAAAGTGTTATATTTGATGGTGGTAATGGGAGTAAAATTGGAGTTTTGAAGCCAAGGTGTTGTACCAGCTGGATTTCAAACTTAAATCATCACCTTCTATCTGAGGCACATGTCATTCTCATTGTCTGCCTAGATTCTGAAGAGAGGAGGAGAGGGAAAATCTGGACCCAGCATGAGCAGGGGTGGTTTTTGGACTACCACCAGAAAGTAAAAGGGAACTTGTGGAGACCACACTGAGACTGGAATTTCAATTTGGGGGGAATGCATGGTTTGGTACTGGATGTTCCAGGCAGAAAACCAGATTTGTACAATGTTATACCAACTGACTAAATTGAGAAAATGCTTCAAACGTCCTAGTGAATATGACCAGGAACTGGACTCTTAAGTGCACACCAAATTTCTTACAAAGATGTCTTACTTAGGGGCTGATACAAAGTTTCTGCCTGCCTCCATGGAATACATTCTTGTGGATGTGGCCTTGACTGGGGCCTCCCAATCTGGACCCCCTGAGACAAGCTGCTTACAACCAGAAAATTGAAACATTCTTGGGAAATAATTGACAGAGTATAGAAAGAAGGACTTCAAGTTCTTCAAGGTAAACCCTATGACAGAGACAGTAAATAGATGAACAAATCTCATAGCCAGATAAAAGTTTACAAAGTTTTGCACTAAAAAAAAAAAAAAAAAATTTGCAAGCCATAGAGTTGGCTGTCTCTGCTAAAATCTGCCCTAGGAAAAGTGAACTGTGACAGGGACCATACTGCCATGGAGACACTAAACTCAGAAGTGAATGCTGGTAATTCAGGGAACAATTTTCTGGCTTTGTGTTCCACGGGGAAGAACCACTGCATGCTGTCTGCTGTGTATGTATTAGGGCAAGATTTGTTTACACATAATAAACATTTTTTAAGAACATAATATTGGGGACTTCTCTGATGGTGCAGTGGTTAAGAATCTGCCTGCCAATGCAGAGGACACAGGTTTGATTCCTGCTCCGGGAAGATCCCACATGCTGTGGAGCAACTAACCCCATGCGCCACAGCTACTGAGACTGCGCTGTGGGGCCCACGAGCCACAGCTATTGAGCCCATGTGCCAAAACTACTGAGGCCCGTGTGCCTAGAGCCCATGCTCTGCAACAAGAGAAGCTACTACAATGAGAAGCCTGTGCACCGCAGCAGAGTAGCCCCCGCTCCTGCAACTAGAGAAAGCCTACGCACAGCAGTGAAGATGCAATACAGCCAATAAATAAAATAAAAATAAATAAATAAAAGTTTTAAAAAGGAACATAATATTGGCTTGTACAAGATATAATTTTATTAAAGCTCACATAAAAAGGTCTAAAATTAGGCAATACTAGTGTTGGCTATTCTACAATGACTCTAGAAGTGATGCGTCAGGCTTTTCATTGTTTACAGCAACAGGATGAAGGAAAGAGGGGCAATGATATCTCTGTGATACTTTTACTTGTCTCTCATTTACCAAGAATTTAGTTAAAAAGTTATACTATCTAGCTGTAAGGAAAAGCAAACAAAATATATTATTTGCTGGAATGTTTTCACACCATTATTGAAGTTATGTTAGCAAATAAGAAGGTAAGAAAAAGTTGGAGGGTAAAAAAACACTAGTGGTTTCTTCCTCAGGGCTGTAAAAATAGTATTGCAGGCAGAGAAGAATATAAGCTTGGAAATAAATCAGAAATAAATAAATCATTTGTGCAACTCTGGTCTTTATTCATGTGCTGAGGAGAAAAGGAAGGCACCTCTAATGATGAAATAAGAGAAGAATCAGCTAGGAGTCCCCTCAAGTCTTAGCCCCCTCAGCTAACCAAGGATAACAAATGCTATACATCATTCCATGTTCGAATGTACACACACTTATGAATAAGTGTAAAGATTTAAATAATAATTTAGTTTCTTTAATGATATAAAACAATGTAACTTTCTTTTTCCTCCTGATTCAGTTTTGGTAATAAATTTTCCAAATATATGTTCACTTACCTTCAGTTCTCAGATTTCAGCAGTAAAGTTATTACAATATTCTATGTTATCTTTTAATATGTACTGCATCTAAACCATGGCCCCTTTATCATTCTTTTAAAAATATTTCTTACTTTTCTCTTATCTTGATCAATCTCACCAAAAGTTTGTCAAATTTATTTTTCTTTAAGATTCTTTTGCTGTTTTTGATTATCTCAATTATACATTTATTATTATTCCTTTTGCATTCTCTCTGTCCTTAAGAAGCCTTTTCTGAAACAAATATGTAAGACTATGAATTGCCCTGTAAGTGTTGTTTTAGCTGCATCCATAAGCTTTGATACATAATATTTTGCTATCATTTAGTTCAAATATTTTCTAAATTCTGAAGTTATTTTTGACCCACAATTGGTTTTGTATTTTTCAACTTCCAAATGCCTGGTGGTTACAAGCAATTTTTGTTAATGATTTACAATGGAACTTCAATCCTGGTAGACCTCTCCAGGAATGTCTCTGTCCTGCACAGTACCCTGGTGTGACAAGGCTTGTCCCCAGGTTCAAGACTCAGGCAATCCATTCCACATCATCTTAGTGCTAGGGGTCCTTTTCGCAGGCTGCCTTTTTGCGGAGTCTCTCAAGGATCATTATCTTCCAATTCATCCACTTGCCCTCTTGGTTAAAGCAAACTGCTTCATCAGAGGAGACAGCAGCAGAGGAGGCTACCCCCACCATCGTTTTGCATGCCATGCATGTTTGAGCTCTAAACATGCTCACACTGTGGCTGAAGGAAGCTGTAAGTGGGATAACATTAGAACTGTGATATTATAAGAATTAATTAGTTATTAAACTTAGGGCGGGGGGGGAGACTCATTTTAAAATGACAAGAAAACCCATGAGACCTCCTGCCCAAACTTTTATCCATGATCCAGGAAAGAAATAACTTACAGATCAGGTTTCAAAAAGGAGAAAAATAAAGCTGATATTTGTTTAAACTCTGGAAAATCCAGGAACACATTTACATAACAAGATATAGAATGAGACTTTTCTTGTTCTTAGAATTTCAGCTAAAACCTCAAAGCAGAGGACAACAGATAAGAACTTTGCATTTTAAAGAAAACAGCCAAGAAGCTGTCAGACATGACTCTCTAGGGATTACCCGGGGATGGCAACTGATTGTCACTCTATCCACCTCATATCAGCCAATGATTGGGGTTTATTTAGAAGAACAAATCCATGGCAAATGTAGGTTGTTGGCCTCTGCATGAAGATAAGAGAGTAAATATTGTCCACTCCTCCCAGTGAGAATGATATGCCACAAGATGCAGTCACAGAGACTGAAGTTTTCTGCAAGAAGGGTGGACTGGCACCACACTCCCTGGCTTTTGATGCTTGCTGAGTTGCTGAAAAGTTTAGTCTCATGCATATGCACCAAAATCAAACTGGTAAATGTTCTTAAGCGAGCTCAACTTGCATGCCCTGGATTTTGGGAACTGATGGTAACCAAGAAAGAAAGGAAAACTCAGAAGCATCAAAGTGATAAGAAAGCAGAAGTGAAGAACAAGAAAGAGTGGAAGAACAAATCAACTTCCTCCCTACCTTTTTCCCATGCAGGCCCACAAATGATAGGTGAAACCTGAGCTGGAGAGAAAGGGGAAGTTTTACACTGGATGTAAGATTGAACTTTTACATTCAAAATTGATTGGAATCCTTAATACCTGAAAGCAGATGGATCTGCCTGAGTTATTAAAGGATGAGGAAGGAAGATACAATAGAACATGTTTGTTTGAAACCCAAGAGAGAAACACATTTCCTATTTGTATCTCTTTGCGTTTAGTCCATTCAGTAAACTACAGAACAAATATAAATTTAGATAGATGATAGGTAGATGGATAGTTACACACATACATACATATACAATTAAAAATAAAACATGAATATTCATGTTAATCAGTATTCCTATTTTAATAAATCTTATATATCTCTGGCTTTCCTATTATCTATTGCTTATCTACTAGATATTTCCAAATCTATTAATATGAAATTTTAAAATTGATTTTTTGAAAGTGCACTCCCTTATCAGTTCTATAATGGACATATTATGTTATAATACTCTTTTAATATGTTGATGCATTGTTTCCAAATACTTAGGGCTTTTACATTAATATTTATGTGAAAACTGGACTATAGTTTTGTTTGTGTTACTTTTTTGTTAGTCTTTGGTATCAATGTTTTCTAATTTTAAAGGAAGATTTTTAAATGTTCATTATTTTTTCCATTTCCAGAATAATTTTGAAAGCATTGCAGTCATCAGCTTTACTGCTCCTTTATAAAAATAATTTTTCTATAACAATAATTTTCTTTGTACTTTCTGTATCTTCTGTGACCAGTTTGGTCATTTGTGTTGAACAAATGCAATGCTAAATCAACAAATCCACATAGTTTAACATAGTTCTTACTAACGGATAAACAGTCAAGTTTAAAAGATAAACATTTGAACATCAAAATTATCAACATCTTGAAGTTTACAACATAAAGCCTACAGATGCCTACATTATGGTAGCACTGGTGGGTGAAAAAGCACTTGCGCTCTCTCCTTATCCTCTTACCTGCAGCTCAGCTTCCCCATGAAAAGCAGAAAAAGGTGGTGCCTGCCTCTAGCCTGAGAGCAGGAAATGTCAGACAAGTGATCTACCCAGCGATTTTATATAAACTTTCAAGAATAGCGCATGAAAGAGTGCCTTGAGAGGCAACCAACCCCTAAATACACAATTCTACAAACTCTATAAGACTGTACCGTTTTGCCCTGACACTGCAGTTTCCCCAGTAAAAACAATAGAACAATCGAGCTGAGGTTAAGGAGAAGAAAATAAACCTGGAACAAGGAAGCAGAAAGCCTCCACTGCAGACACATCATCTTCATGAAGGAAGCACCTCGCCTCTGACCCGCAGCTCATGAATGCTTCCCCAGGACCTGGGCTCTGGCAACCACCGCATCTTATGGTCACATCTCCCCTCTAAGCAGCACTGTTCAGTGAGATGCCTTTTAGGATAACTTCGAGCTATCTCCCTTTCACAGGGTCCACATCTGGTCCCCAGATGCCCATATCTCTGGACTGTTATCTGCAAAAGTCAAATGGCTCCGGACACAGGCCTCTTTACTTCACTATCAAGCAGAGGCAGCTCCGACCACAATCTCTCATTTTTCACTTTTCTCCTAACAAGAGTCAGTTTCAAGTCTTTAAACTGTCTCATCTCCAGAAGGAATAAACATCTAAAGTTGTCTGTAAAGCAAAATGTTATTTGGAAAATAACACTTTTGCAACTTGGTATGTGTTCTTGAAACTATAGAAGAAAATAAGAAAAATAGGGGAAAAAAATCTAAAAACCAAATAATCAAGCAAGATCCACTGTAGCACTTATTAAAATCTATTCTAAAGCTACAATAACAGAATTCCTCATCTTACCTATCAATGGTGTCAAGAGAAGGTCTGGGGCAATGGCTGTGAGCATCACCGAGTGTGAGCAGGAACCCACAGGAAGGGGCGCAGGTCTTTACAGTCTCTCCCATGGAGGCTCATGCTGGGGCCTGGCACAGGTAGCTCTATCATGGACAAGTTCTCCGGTGGTGGGACTCTGCCACCCTGCTGTTCTCCATTGTTAGGGGTTAACATAGAAGCCATCTGCACAGAGGAGCTTCACAACAGCACTGGAAGCACCTGAAGAATGCATGGGAGGGTGAAACCACATTGACCATCCTCACTAAGGAGGAAGAGAAGCCACGGGTCCTCACTGGGGTGTTATGAGGCCTTGTGGAGAAAGTTGCCAGGGACAATAGGGGACAGCCCTCTCTGAACCAATGGACAGGAGAGAAAGGTCATAGAAAGATCCAAACAGTATGGAAAATCAGTCCATGATAAAGATGGAATCTCAAATGATGGAGGAAAGACCAATTACTCAAAAAACAGTATTGAGACAATGAGACAACAAGCTGGAAATAAATTCCATATGTGTCAAAGATTTAAATAATTTTACATGAGAAATCAGTGACAAAATAATTTTTATATGCAAATGTATATACATATATGTGTGTATTACATTTTTCAAATACAAATAGAAGCATACCGTGCATACAGCTCTGCATTCCACTTATTTTCACTTAATTATACACACACACATGCACACGCATACATATACACACATACACACACATCTATATACATGCACATAAATACATAAATGTCTCTCTCTGGGAAAACAATCAATTGATGACAGTGACTGCTTTGGGGGATGAGTAACGATTGCTTGTGAAAGAGGGAGACTAGACATTTTGTGCCTTTTAAAATTTTGTACCGTTTACTTATATTGCTCATTTGAAAAATAATGAGTAAATTCTTAAGGAAGTGAAAAAATCAAGCTAAGTGAATTTTAAAGAAATATGTGCTATGGCAGAGCTGGCCCCCAAAATTCATATGTTGGAGTCCTAAGTCCTAGTACTTCAGAATGTGACTAGGTACCTATTTGGAGTTTTAAAGAGGTCATTTAGTTAAAATAAGGTCATTAGTTTGGACTCCAGTCCAGTATTACTGATGTTTCTTATACTTCTTGTAAGAGAAAGAGATTAGGACACTACTGACAACTTGATCTCAGAATCCCAGCTTCCAGAGCCATTTAAGCCACCCAGCCTGTGGTGCTTTGTTATGGCCGCGCCAGCAAACTAATGTAATATATGTACACATATGTAATATGTACATACATGTATATACATGTAGCTATGTGTGCAGTAACTCAAAATTTAAAGCTGGGTTTAACTGGATTTTGTGGGTTTTCTTTAAAGTAATAATTGGAAATGAACACTTTCTTTACTATAGTTTATGTTAATTCACTTGATTCCTGGAGTTTTTGACTTTTTAAATAAAACTCAGTGTATTGTCATTGTTTTTTCCGTATACGCATCTGATTATTCTTCATTACCTGGACAAAACGGATCAAAGAGTAATACAACAGCCTCTTCAGGTCTTTCACAAAATTAATTAGTGATCTCATTGTATGTCTTATGGAAGAGACTTTTATTGATTATCCTCAGAATCTGTAAATGGAATAGCAATAACATTCATTTTCAGTTCTTTTATTAATCTCAAAGTGGGAATCAACAGCTAATTTCCAAATCTTGGGTGCATGGACATCTGAGGAAGATTCCTCCAAATCTCAGGATGGTTAATAGGAAAACACCTGGAGTGATTTACTAAATAGAAAAATGTGGATATGAGTTATTTTACAACCATTTTGGTTCCGTTTTTATTTTTCACCCCTGGATCATATTCACAATTTGAAAAAAACAAAACATGATATCAATTTTATAATATACAGTGAAAATGAAACGAGCAGGAATACACCATAGTAAGCCAATTAGTTCCGATTAGGAATATTAGATTTTTGAATTACCTAACAGGAATATAATTTCAAAGGGCATAAAGGCAGGAGCCATACCTTCTGCTATTCGCCTCTCCCCGTAGAGCTCCACCCTTTTCCAGGCTCAGTGTGTTTGCAGAAGAAGCTGCATTTCTTACTAAACACCAGATTCCTTCCTTTAGTTTCCTCACTCTGAGTCTGCAAAATATTTAAACTTTTTCCAAGTAATGTTGGACGTAATCATCTAATGGATGTCAATTTTAGAAGAAGAAATGTTCCTTCTATGGTGCTTAGAGCTCCTCTCTCATCCCGCAGCAACAGGAAAAAGTGATTTTTTTTTCTTAGTGTTTAAATTTTTATGATGCCCAGGGTGACATTGAATTTAAATGATTAGGTAGACATAATCCCTGCCCTCTAGAAGTTTACAATCTATGATAGACCATCATGTTTCATTTATAGAGAACAATGAAATAAGAACACGATCCCAGACGAGCAATAATGCATTAACATCCTAGACAGTTTTTAGTGACAGGGAGGAGAACAATTCATGATCAGATGGGATCTAGAGAGACTAGAGGCTGAGGGCTAGGGGCCGGGTGGAGTTGATACAGTCACCACTCACTGCCTGGATTTCCAACAGATTTGGGCAGATTCTGCAGAAGAGTGAAATTTCAGAAGCTCTTGAGGTGATGGGCTAGAGCCATGTTTTCCTAGAGCATGTGGTCTCCCATATTCTCTAATATCTACCTCTTTCCTACACTGGACTCAAGAGCAAGAATTAGACTATGTGCTTAGCTTGTATCTGTTCTTTTTCTGAGAATTACAGTCTACACAGGTTAACATAGACAAACTGAAGAGACTAGTGTAATCATTACAGTCTACTAGTTATATATGAGTAGGCAGGTATTGACTTAAATAAGTGGTAACATCATCCCTTTATCTTGTGACAACTACTTTGCCATCATTTTTCTGTTACCTAAATAACTATCAAAAATCAGGCTAGCACAGCCCTCACTATCCTAGACTACATTCCATATGCGTTTTGAGTTTTTCAGGCCTTAATTTTTTTTTCAATACAAAAAGAAACTCTTGCCTGTCTTACCCTCAATGCGTAAAAAAGTCAACATAGCTAGAAATAATGAGGAATAAGAATAAATAAAATAACATCAGTGTGGATTATCTAGAGCCATGCTGTCCATACAGTAGCCACTACTTACACGTGCCTATTTAAATTCAAGTTAGTTCAAATTAAATAAAACTTAAAATGTAAAACAATACTTTATAAATTTTAAAAATAAATTTATTTATTTATATTGGCTGTGTTGGGTCTTCGTTGCTGCATGCGGGCTTTCTCTAATTGTGGTGAGCGGGGGCTACTCTTTGTTGTGGTGCACAGGCTTCTCATTTCAGTGACTTCTCTTGTTGTGGAGCACGGCTCAATAGTTGTGGCTCGTGGGCTTAGTTGCTCGGCGGCATGTGGGATCTTCCCAGCCCAGGGATGGAACCCGTGTCCCCTGCATTTGCAGGCAGATTCTTAACTGCTGTGCCACCAGGGAAGTCCCTATAAATATATTTTAAATTTAAAATTCAGGTCCTCAGTCATGCCAGCCACATTTCAAGGACTGAATAGCACTTGCTGTCTAGCAGCTGTCATACTGGATAGCACTAAAAGTGAATATTTCCATCTCTACAGAAAGTTATACTGGCTACTCTAGACTTGTTTTAAGGTTGTTACTGGACCTGTCACTGGGTAGTTGTTTCTTCCAGAGCATCTAGAGTTCCCACTCACAAAAAGACAGAGTAATTCTAGATTTTTGTCTAGTATCATATAAGCACAAAAAAAGCTTTAAGTAGTTTGCCACCACTCATTTCTATAACTACCTTATACTTCGTAAAAATTATTTTGAAAGGAACAAAAGTTATATTTTTAGCACAAAATTCGAACAAAAATGAGACACCAAAACTTTAGCAGGAGTGCTGGAGGCAGTAGGGGAGGAGGTTAGCTACTGGACTCAGTTATTAAGCAAAGAGGAAAACGATAAAGTAGAACAGAGGGAAAGCTTATTTAATAGAATTCTATGTGACAAAGCCCAAGATAAAGCTATATTCCCATAAATTCTAGCTATGGGTGTGCTTTGAAGATTTCCTCCCATTTATACAGAGAGGCACTTAGAGTGTCCAGCAGTATTGATACACTCATTTTGACTTCTTTTAGCAAAAGACATAACAGAGGGAAAAAAGAGATTAAAAAACAAAATGTCCATTTGACATTTCTGGCTGAGGGAAATGAATGAACATCATTGCTTAATTAATTTTTTTCCATCCATAGAAAACTTAAAAGCACCCATTTAAAGTAATCGCTTTAAACAATTTTGCCACCATCACTCAGGTACCTCTAGAGAGAAAAAGAGGAGCAATAACCTTTTTTTTTTAAAGCACCAGATTTACCAATTATCTTAAATAATTTGTTTTCACGTTATTTTGCATCACCATAATTTTTCTTTCAACTTTAACGTTGGCACTTTGGTTTTTCTTCACCTAACAATTAAAGTCCTCAGTAAAGACAAATTATAAGTAAAGCAGCTGTTCAGAGCTGAAATAGAGGCAGGAAATTGTGAAGCGGTTTCCTTAGCAATGGGAATGATGTGAATGCTTTCAGAAGCTAAGTTCTTGGCTTCTCCCATCTCTTCCCTCTGCCTCCCTTGCCGTCCCTCACAACCTCATTCACAAAGCTATTTTTCCTCTGGCCTTATACACATTTTCACTATTTATCTTCAGACATATTTTAAGTTTATTCATTTCTTTTTTTCATATATACCACTTTTTTTAAATTTTTGAGTGTTGTATTTAACAATGCTTCTTACCAAGTGTTGTGGGCTGATCAGAGGCCTCAAAGATATCAGATCCTAACCTCTGGAATCTGTAAATAATGGTACCATATGGAAAAAGCAACTTTGAAGATGTAATTAAACTGAGGATGTTGAGATAGGAAGCTACCCTGGATTATCTGGGTGTATCCTAAATGCCATCACATGTGTCCTTTTAAAAGAGGCATAGAGAGGCATACACACACACACACACACACACACAGACCATGTGAAGATGGAAACAGATTGGAGTGATGCAGCCACAAGCTAAGGGGTGCCAGCCGCCACCAGAAGCTTGAAGAGTCAAGGAAGCGTCTTCCTCCAGAGCCTCTGGAGGGAGTGTTACCCTGCTGATGCATTGATTTCAGACTTTTGGCTTCCAAATAGAAAGAATAAATTTCTGTTGTTTTACGCACCAAATTTATGGTAATTTGTTATAACAGCCACAGGAAATTAATACACCAAGAATAATCAAAAAGTTAAAATGATCTTATTTTTCAAACAGGTATAAATACATTTTATCATATGCTGGAGGTCCAAAGATAAAAACATGAGCACACCATAACTAATTGAAATCTCTTTTGATTAGAACTTGTAGACATTGTTAGAAAGGTGGATTGTTAATTCTTAAAACTAGGAGCCATCCCATATCTCTGCTCTAATAAGGTGGTGATAGACCCAACATTATCTTAAGATATTCCTCTAGACTAACTGCTGGAACTAGTAACTACTTCCAAAGCAGGAATAGAAGAATATTGACTGTCCCGGTTATCTTTGTAAAATCCCTTCTTTGTCCAAGATGGAGTGAAACCATTTTACTGTTCATCCCTGGTTTGCAGACAAGCAATCATGTCTGGGGCAAGCAAATAAGAGAGACAGCCCCATGCCTGCACTTGGTGGAGGACAGGGCTATGCTGACCAGGGGCCCGCTGGGTTGGCTATGACAGAGGGAGCAGCTGTGCAGGAGAGGCTGTCCCAGTTGCAGGCTAATAACATGCCTGGACCGCATGCAGGTGTCTCTCTAGGCTTGCAAGTTGTCAAGTGTTTACTAAGCCTGTGGGATTTGGGATAAATGAGCCTGTTTAGAGGGAAAGAAAAGAAAATTTGGATTTTCTGGAAATGTACTCTGTGCCAATTTGGATATAGAGCGTTCTGCAAATGATGTCATGACAGAGTCCTCTTGAGGAAAATGCAAACTACAGCTTCTTCCCTTAGTGGAATCTTGAAGACTGTACTACTTAAGTGTCTTAAAGAGATTCCCCTAGTGCTGGCTTGGGTGTCAAATATATTTCCTCCCCCACCAGCTTAAGGACTGAGATAAAGTGTGTACAATACAAAAGTCTGGCTTCTCTAAGACATCACTTGACTGTATCACTTATGAGAAGAGACATGAAAAGCAAAGGGGACTATAAAAGAAAAAAAAGCTAGAAGACTTTCAGTTCCTCTGATTGAAGTCCTATAGGAGTTCAGCATTTGTATCTGCAGATACATAGCAGGAAAAAAGTGAAATATATTTGTATAGTATTTATGTGATGACCACTGTGCTGGGTACTTTGCACCTATTTCATGGAATCCCTTAAAACACCCTATAAGGTATAATTCTCCCACAATCTACTAGATTATCTGTTTTTACAAAAATAAAGATTAAATAAATTTATTCAAATCATACAGACAGTGGAGAAATCAAATCCTGAACCCAGCTCTGCATGATTCCAAAAGCTATGTTCCATTATTACACCTCACTGATATCCCTGGTATAGCTAGAGGAATCCTGGAAAATCCATCAGATAGATGATTCCTCTATTTCTTTGCTATCAGTGAGAATGGAGAAATCAGCAGTGGCTATGATCTTCAAAATGGATGAGATAAACAATTTTTCTGATGATGAAAGCAGCTTGAATGCTTTAAGAATGGATAGATTTACACCTACTGTTAGGACAGAATAAACTGGAAATTTCCCAACTCTTTTTCCTCACCCAGATCCCAGCCCTATAAATACATATACCACTTCTGCTATTAGGGAAAAAAATATGTATCCCAGGAGGAAACTTTATTTCATGGCAATAATATCTTCATTGCTTAAGGTAATAGGCCTTTCTAATGAAAATCATGCCAGAAAGAAAAATGTATTTACATAATAAGGTCAGCTTTATCATTTTTGCAGGAAAGTTATATTAGCAGAAAGGAGATGCATCGCTCACATAAACCAGAGCCAGGAGTCTTTGAAAAGGAATTAATTCCTGTGTTGGCAAAGTGGGCTGCCTTTATGTATTTTAGGAAGAAACCTTGGTACAGAATAACTGAAATTGGAAAACCAAATAAGAAAGGAAATATCCATGGGTTTTAGAGATGTTCCGTCTTCCCAAGAGAAGAGACATCAAACTAAAATAGGCCCCAGAATAAGCAAAAGGCTAAGCATGGGAAGACTCCGTTGACATCTAGCCCAAGATGGTAGAGAAGGGAGGAAACTGCCAGGCTGATTTTATTTCAAAGATAATTCACGTAAGGAATAGCAGGGCACTGGAGGTCATATATCTCAGTGTCCATGGAGCTCAACTCCACTCCGCCCAAAACCAGGTGAGTTTCAGTCTGGAGTTTAATTTTTCTTTTTTTCCCCTCAGGAGAGACCTGTGAAACAGATGAAAACAGGAGAGTCTTCAACCATCTGCCCCTTTGGAGGTCAAACTATGGATATTTAATCTTCTTCAGTGAGAACAGCCCTAAGGAATATTTATGTTGTGACATTTAAGGACTCCTGAGATGCCGAGCCCAAATAGAATTCCTATTAAGGTTTTTAAAAGAGTACTACGGGATATCAATATTGATATTGGTCATTGTGGATTGGTTACCTGCATTCATTTCGTGCCTTATTCATTGGCAGCCAGCATATGGTTTGAGTAAGTCTTAGATCCCAGTCCGAGCTTCAAGAATCTGAACATTGATGTATTTTTCATGGAGTTTTGCTGTGAAAGGTAATAGAAAAGTATAATGTTTCACTAAGGGAGTCTAGGATGAAAGGAGGATTTTTAATTTAGGAGAAACATAGCATGTTCCTGTGTTGTTGGGAGTCACCTGGTATTAAGGAAGAAACTAATGATGAAGAAAGACAATTGCAGGGGCAAGTCTGTATGCTCTCTAAGGGATGACTATCAGCTTTGGAGAGATGGGCAATTACTTATTGTAATAAGAAGGAAAGTAGGTACCATCACAGGTAGTTTGGCAGATTTGATGGAGAAAGAAGGTGGAACATCACTTCTTGTTTCTATTTTATCAGTAAAATTGCTGAGAATGAGGAAGTACGTGTTGAAGAGTTAAGGAAAGAGGAATATGTGTTGCATAGTTTCTAAGAAAGCTGACTACATAACCATTAGCCATAAGTATGCACCTAAAACACAGTTAACGCTAATAGAATTTCAATGAGAGTTTGACACACCATAATCATTATTGGGAGATATGGGCATACCACTCTCAAAAACTGATACAAGTAGTGAGAGTAAGGCAGATTTGAGCAACACAACTAACAAGCTTGATCCCGTAGATACAGACAGTCTCCTCTACTGTCACTCCTCCAAAAAGAAAGTACAGTTCTTCAAATCATCTACATGCAAGGCTACTAATAATGTCTCAATGAAGTCCAATAATTATTATCATATAGATTGTTCTCTGACTGATTCTAAGAAAATTATGTCAACAATAAGCCAGTCTCTCTCCCCCCAAAAAAATCAGAAATTAAAGAAACAAAAAACAAACTTCTAAATAATATTTGAGTTAAGGAAAAAATAATATTCAATACATAACACTTAAAATAGAACAATAATGCAAATGACATAGATCAGAAAACTAGAGGACGAAGCAAAAAAGCAAAACATGCCCCTTGTAAAACAATTTAAAAATACAGAGAACTGTAAATAAAAATAAACCCTGAATCCCATCATCCAGAAATAATCAGTTAAAACTTGTTATAAAATCTGTCAGTCTATATCTACTAATGCATTGGAATTTCCTCTATTCTCAGAAGTTTGTTTGCTGGTCTCAGTCGTCAGGCTTAATGGAGAAAGTGCTTCAGAGTATCCTCTAAAATAAGTGTAAGCTTTTTCCTAAAGAGAATTGTGTGGAGTCAAAGATTTTTCATTTCATCACTTAATCAAATACAATCTTCTCCATTATACTACTGTGTAATTTACTTGTTTTTTCATTTTACTACAGTAAGATTATGTTTACAAAGAATGCTCCCTGCATTTCTAACATCTTTGAGTCATCACAAATTTAATAGAAGATGTGAGATGTGCTTCTAACTTAATTGACTGGCTTGCCTGTATATTTTTAACATCACTAACCAGTAATCACATATTAAATGATCAATCTTTCCCCCAAAGCCTTAAAGTTGTATCTTTTCTAATTTATTTTTCTGAGTCTAAAATAGACCTTTCTATGTAGGAAAACATCCCCAAACTCAGTGACTTAAAATACTAAGAATTTATTATTGCTTGCATGTCTTCAGGTCAGCTAGATGCTTTCTGGTCATGGCTAACTTAACCATGTATCCACAGTTACCACTGGAGTTGGCAAGGGACTCTGGGATTTTGGCCAGGTACCTAAAGTATCTGAGGTCAGGTGGCTCCAGAATAGTCTAGCATGGCTTTGATTGGGACGATTGGCCAGACCCAAGTCACAAACCCACCTGTGGCCCAGGCATAAGTGCATTATGAAAGTTTACTAACTTAGTATGTGATCTTATGCATCTCTTCTTGATGAAATATTTTGATTCCTGTAAATTACTGTATCTATATTTTACATATTCCTTTTGGTCTCCTCAGCCACTGGGTATATGTAGGGGAAAAATAATGAACCAATTGTATTAGAGAAGAACAAACTACTATAGTGAAGATAATATGGAAAATTAAGAAGTTCGAATATAATAAACACAGAGGGGGTCATCAACATATTTTTTAATCTAACAATTATTAAACTTTTCATTCCTAAGCTAAGTCTATTAAGCCCCATGTCTGTAATGCATTATCTATATTTTATATTAGGCTAATATTATGTTTTATATTACTCTGAAAGAATCAGAATACTAGAAAATTTATTTTGCTGCATAATCATTTACACCATGAGAACTTACATGAATATTTATATGTTTTCAACAAAATAAAGTTACAGGCTTGTACTATAATTTTCTGATTTTCTAAAACTCATTATCATTTAAGCTCAATTATGATAGAAACAAGAAACTTAATGCTGCTATTTTATTATGTAAAAAAATATATATATACCTTAACTGCACAAACTTCAAAACTATAAAGTCTATCAGCTTAATTTATGACTGTATCTGAGCAATCCAATTTTAACATATTTTTACATGAAAATAAGTAATCATTTTTAATTTGACTTTTAAATCAAACATAACAAAGATTGACATAAACTTTTATTGGTGGATAATGGCTAATTTTCATTTTCTTTTTTATAATTTTGTCTGCTTTTAAAATTCTACACAATGAACATATATTTCAGTAGCATGAAAAAATAAAAAAATTATTTCTTAGCTCTGTATACCTACTTACAATGAACATGTTCCCTTCCCTTTATGTTCAAATTTAAAGTGTAGAAAACTTAAAGTATAGTTTGATTTTTTTAATATTATATAATTAGGACTATAAACATGCTATTTACTAGCAACAAGTTCATCCTAAATGGAGAAATATAATCTTCTCCTTTTTCCTATCCTTGATCAGAATTTCCTAATGAATATTCATTTTTGTATTCAGCAATTGTTTTTAGTATAAACTAACTGTTGTTAAAAAGTCCCAAGAGAAATTAGCCCCATGGAAAATTAATCAATATTATTTGGTCAGGGGTTTAGAATTAATTACTAGGATTTTAATCCCTTTTGAATTTTCATATTTCAGGGCTTTTTTTCCCCACAGTTACATAGTAACTAACCCAGGTCCTTAAGATGTGTTTTCTTCACCTGAAACATTTTCTTCTGCTCATCCTCTTTGCCTAATTAACACCTTGTTATCTTCCAGGGCTCAGCTTAGACATCACAATTCAGGAGATGTTGACCTGCCTGCTAGCTTACATCCCCCTGACATGTGTTGTGACTGAACTCTATACTTTTTCTTCCAGTGTGTATCAATATCTGTAATTTTATATCCACTAGAAGTCAATCTTCTTAGGGACAGGGATTTTTATCTTTTTTTTCTTTCACTGACATAGTAAACATTCAGTAAATATTTACAGTATTGGTTAGGTTTAGGGTTTAAATATTCAATTAATCTTTCTATCCATCAACCTGTGAGTTCAATAAAAGCAGGACAGCCTCTGTCTTGTCACTGCCATAGTCTTGTCACATACCAGAGTAGGCACTCACTGCACATTTGCTAATGAAGGATGGGAAACATTAGCAGAAGGAACTGAATTCTGAGATGGTGCACTGGAGATTTTAGGAGTTTATTTGTGGATGGTGGGTACAGAGGACAACGGCTACTCCATGGCCTGTGCTAGGGGTTGGATCAACCCCAGTAAAGAGGAGAAATGACATTTCCACTTGACTGGAACTTAAATGCACAAGATTTGGGAGATTCTTGAAAGACAAAGTTCTGAATATAGAGCAAGTTTACTCTTCACATCTCTTATTCCAACAGAAAAAGAAAAAGAATCAGTGGCTACAGATGAATTGCCCTGAAATTTTCAATGTCTTTATGTAAATAACACAGTAGGTATTCAATATAAGGTTCAGCTTACCATATTTTATGTAAAATGTGCTAGGAAAATAGATAAAATCCTTAGTAACTGACTGCATACTTAATTACCTGAAGAAACCCATTTAAAAGTGAATTGATTATATTTAAATTGATTTCATGGGATTCTGCTCCCTATTACACGGCAGAAAACATTTCATTATTATTTGTTACTAAAAACTGAAAGTATTTCAAGACTTTGTAGCTAGGGACAAACAAAGACCAAAATCTACTATTGACAGTTTTAAATTTCTACTGAATAGACTCGGCCCGAATTGGATCAAGTATTCACCTTAGTTCAGTCTATCATGGCCGAGGGAGCAGAGTGATACAGCATGACACCGGGCTTCTCAGTGATAAACCTTGACCTTGTGGATGGGTGAGAGAGGTGAGTTCCCAAAGGAAAATGAACCAGTAGATATCATCCAAATGCACCAACTTTATTTTCTGACGTATTTGTTGGAGTTCCTCGGGTGAGATTCAAAGCTGGTCCCCATACTCAGAGGGCAAGAGGAGACCAAAGAAAGAGGCAGACCACCCCAAATTGGTAGATGTCATTTTAGTAAGCAAGGGAACTTATATATAAGGCTTGTCTTGGGCATCCACAAAATGGATAGATCTCCACAATCACCAGCCAGAATCTTAAAATTTCTACAGAGACCTTAACAGAATTCCACCACACATGCAGTCCAGATGGTCTCAAAAACATATTACTCATGTTATGAGTAGTATACTCATAGTATGTTGTATTATGAGTATATTATTCATAATACAACACATAATACAGCATATTACTGTCAGCGCTGCATCCTTGAAACAGATCCTTCTGTGAGAACGGTGGGCTAAAGGTACTTTCCAAAGACCAGGGCCCTAGGGAGGGGGTTGTCAGAAGCCTTTGATTGTTGGAATCCAGCTTTCAGGTCAGCCAGTGGTCATGTCCTCTCAATGACCTCCTCCAACAATATTAAGCTTCAACTCTTCACAAAAAAATATCAAGAGCAATTAAAGACCATCCCCTGATGTTTCCCTAGAAAGCATCAAGCTTTATGGACCCTGCCAAAAAACTCAACTCAGCAAAAGGATTATCTGAAAGTGTTTCAATCCAGAGAGTAGCATGAGAACTCCATTTAGACCTACAACTTTTAACTTTATAAGTACTGTAATAAACTACTTAGTAAACTATTGCACAAAATTCTTAACCAAAGATTAAAAAATTTTTAATAATGAAGGTATATAAGTATCAGTCATGGTCCATTCAGGAGACAGAAATCTTATCAAGAATTTGAACGCAGAAGAATTTCTAACTAGTTAAAATGTGGTCACTAAAATGTGCAGGGGTAGAGGCTGCAGGATGGTTACTCCCTTAGGGTTGAGGGGAAAATGAATAAAGAAGAAATTCAGAAAATTAAAGGGGCTGCAAGGCTGAGATCCAGACCTCAGAGTAGATGGTGTCAGTGCTAGTTGCTGCCTGTCACTGTGATGATGAAGAAACTTGATGGAAGCACTCTTTGCGAAACTGTGAAACCACAAACTATCTTGTCATTGTGGTGATCAAGACACTAACCGGAGGATGCTGCCCTTGAACTGCAAAACAGTTCATGATAATGAAGAAACATGCTAGGAGGTACCCTCAGTAAAAGACAAAGCACACTCAGCTGTGGTATATGCTCTTGTGTCCATTTCACACCAATCCTCTCAATGTCCCATGGAAAACAGAGCACAGAAACAGAAACATCCCTTCCTCCACTTCCTGCCCTACAGTCCCTCCAGTGTCTTCACAGCAGAGCCTAATACAAAGCCAACTGGCACAGGATAAATGCAATCTGCAAAGTCTAATTCCATCATCACAAAGCAGGGCAAACAAGGGGGAGTTTGGGACTGAGAAGCAATAAATCAATAATTGGCACAGTCCACCCCTTTAGCCGCTCAGTAACCACACACATATTTCTGTACACATTTCAGCCTCCATACAACACAACTCTGTTTCTATCTAATGGGATGGAGAGTTCCTTCATACTAGTAAAGAAGCTCTCATCCTCTCCTCAAGATGGAAAAATACTGTCTCAACAGTATATACTCATTGTATCCATCACTAGCTGTATTAATCATTCCACAAATTCAGTTATAGTCCCATTGAATATTCTACTACCTAAAGACTAAATTGTAAAGTTAACTTTCTACAAACTTCTTTAAAATAATAACATGAAGGAGGCAGAGAAAGAAAAAAAATAGATAATATGTATAAATATATACACATAGCAAGCAAGGAGAAAATATGCAAAGTTATTACAGTCTTTCTTTTTATTTATTTTTTTCAGAAAAGGAAAGCTTATTACCATAGTAATAGTAGTAGCCAGAAATCAATATTTTGGTGCCAGTGTCTTGAGTCCCAATTCTGTAGGGGGACTTCTCTATGCCAGCACCCTTACAACCTTGCCTATATCCAAAGGCCACGTAGGTGGACCCATGCTTGGGTGGAAGATCCTGTGATCCTCTCAGAATACAGGAGGATAGGTAATCTTTCTTTCTATAATTGGTCCCACAGCAGCAGCTGACAGCTGTGATGTCCTTATTTCATTACCCATTCCATCTTTCTTTTGCGCTTCATTAGTCCTAAGCTGCTCTAGGTTCCTTATCTGGAAGAGTAACCAAAACTTTAATTCCTGAAGTGTCTCACTCCTCAACCATCTTTTCCTGTTTTTTTGCTGTTCTTTTCCATTAACTTTATTAATGGGAAGGAACAAAGATGAACTCCAGAAAAATCACTTGATTTCTAGATGTCATCCTCCCTGACTCTACTGTATTTGTAATAACCCAATTTGCTCTTGGTAATTGGAATCAGTCACTCTGGCTATTAGAGTACTCCCCACCATTTTGCCTGTTGCTTAAGTGACATGAAGAGCCCATCATGGTGGAAATTTCATCTTTCAAGTCAATTGAACCATTTTTGTGTCACCTAGTAGAATATTGTCATATTCGACTACACACATATTGTGTGTGTATATATATACATATATGTGTATATATAATTATAAGACATATAAGATTCTACATCTTCAATATATATGCTATAGACTGAATACTTGTGCCCCTCCCCTCAAATTCAAAGTTGAAACCTAATCTCCAATTCCATGGTATTACGAGGTGGAGACTGGGAAGTAATTAGGTTATGAAAGTAGAGCCCTCATGAACGGGATTAGTGCCCTTATATAAAAGAGACCCCAGAGAGCTCTCTTGCTTCTTCTTCCATGTGAGGATATAACAAGAAGACGGTCACCTATGAACCAGGAAATGAGCTCTCACCAGATACCAAATCTGCCAGTGCCTTGATCTTCTATTTCCCAGCCTCCAGAAATAAATATTTGCTGTTTAAGACACACAGTCTATGGTATTTTTATCTTAGCATGAACAGACCAAGATAATATGTAATTCATATATTGTTCAATGCAATATGCACATTCATACATTGTTCAATGTAATAAGCATCTTCATATATGGTTCAGCGTAATATATGTGATATGTCATATGTATCATATATGTCATCACATTACTTCTTGATTATCAGATCCATGTTTTCTGATTATGGGGGAGAAAGCATCATATAATGCTCCAATCCAAACCATATACTGCATTCTGAAAGACGAAAGCTCCATTTATCAAGGTGCAGTCTTCTAAGAAACACTGTAACTGAGGCCTCCATAGCCGTTCCATCTTTCAAGCACACCAGCTACTTCTAGGTGGTAAGATATGCCATCAGACCAGTTCATTTCTTTTGCATGAGCCAAGCGCTGCACTTCCTTTGCTGCAAGATTAGTTCCTTGATCAGAAGCAACGCAGTCCAGAATATCATAACTGCTGATAAGGCAGAAGCATCAAAGTCAGGGAAGGCAAATTCATATCCAGAAAACATTTTTTTCAGTGAAGATGACTGTCTCATCATGATGGAAATAGTTCAATATAATCAACCATCCCAGTGTCACTGGCTGGTCCTCTCAAGCATTCCTACCACATTAGGGACTCAGAGTTGCTCTCTGTCCTTGGGAGGTGGGACACTCAGCAATAAGCAGTAGCCAGGTTATCCTTTTGCAAGGGAAAGCCCAAGTTGTTGAGTTCATGGAAACTCTCCATCCCTGCCATCCTGGTTACTTTGTTCCTGGGCCATTGAACAAGCACCGAGGGGGTTGGGGGGAACGTTGGCTGATATCCACCTGTCATTTTAGCCATCTGATTATTGAGATTAATAAGAAGGACAGCTTTTTCCAAAATTCTCTCAAAATTCCAGATTTCTACTTTACCTTACCTCTAGAATGCTACATTCAGCAGTACTTTTGGCCCATCTTCGTGCACTTTCTTAAAGTACAAGTGTTTCTGCTTTCCATGGACAGATCTGTTTGCTATGCATGAATGGAGAAGAATTTTAAATACCTACTTGCAGGAAGAATAATTTTATTGTTGATGTCCAGCTTATAATTAGATTTCTCCATTGTGAAAAAAATGAATGCCATGACACATTCTTTGTTATGTCATTAAGCATTTCCTGCGTCTCTAACTGTTAAGCTGGTGTTTCTTTTTAATTATGTCTAAAGTCATGTGGATTATACATCTACACCACTACTTTCACCTTTATCCCAATTCCATTTTCTCCTTAGCTTTCAAGATTTATACTCTAACGAGGTTTTCCAGTCCCATATAAAAATATGAAAAGATATCCCCCCAAATTTTAAAACTTGTGTCAGCAATGAACTCTTCTATTAAAAACCTTCCCAACCCTGAAGCTGACCCAGAATTAGAGTAAAATTTCTAGTACTTCTCAAATTTTAATTTGAGTAGAAATTACCCAAAGATCTTGTTAAAATAAATACTCTGACTTGGTAAATCTGAGCTGGGACTTCAGACTTTGCATTTCTAATAAGTTCCAAGATGGTGTTGATGGGGTGCCAACCTATGCAACCATATTTTGAAAACAAAGGAGTTAACACACAAAGCGTGTGCTATGCTGGAGACTATTCTTAGCTCATGGGAGCCTATTTTTACATTTCAGGAATTTTGCAAGCCTGTTGTTAACATAGCCATTATTGGAAGCTAAATTCCGTAAAATTTCAATTAAATAAATTATATTAAACAAAGGAAATACAGATCTAAAACTCATCACTCCCTAATTCATTTCCCACATTTTATTTTTATCCATGCTTTGGAGGTTATTCACATCTATCATATCTGTATGATGAAAATACTGTAGATGGGGTTTCGCTACACATCTCTTTTCAACTCTACTTTCAATAATATTACATTGGTCACTCAAAATGGCCACAGTGGTAGTATTTAAAACAGGGAAATTGGCAAACCCTACAAATCCGTTCGCCTTCTTTTTCCAAACCTTTACCAGCACACAACTGGCCCCTTAATCTAAGTGAGATTTTGGTCCCTCATCTAAGATATTACCCAAAGGGTAGAGCAGGTAGATTCAATGCTCCATGACTGCACTCAAATCCCAGACTTGAAAGAAAGAGAGATAGTTATCACTTAATTCTCCCATATCTGACAAGAACTGGACTCAGGACTAAAACTCATATACACTCTGAAGAGAGCAAAAGAACACATTTAGGGGTCAAATGAAATTTATGACAACAAAGATGTGTTTCTCCCAATTACACAGAGCAGCTTAGAACTCATAATAAATACTTTGATGAGAATATTGTTTCTGCATTTATACACTAAAGCAAACCTCTATGTTTGGTATTTGCAATAATGTCTTTGTCACATTAAAATAAGTCAAAGGGTTCTTGAAACATTTCCCTGAAATATTTGGCTCTTTTGCTATACAAAGAAAATGTTTTTTAGTTTAATGGCTCTTTCTGAAGTGAAATTTTTGTAATTGCATGGATTAGAATGTATCCAGGCTTTAGGAATCTATATTGATATTTGAAAAGTTTTGGAACAAACTACAGTCCCCTCTGGAATGAGACTTTCCACACTCGATGACTTTATTTACACTTTAGTTGGTGCATATACTCATATATTCACCTTCACAAGGAGTTTCCCAACTTCTAATTTTGTCTCACAATATTTTCAGGCTTGATGTATATATGTAGTATACCTGGGTGAAAACTGACGTCTGATAGTAAGTCATAAGTATATAAAATTTATTTTTTAATCTGTAAACAATTCACCTATTTAAGCTCAGTTCAAATATTTCCCCATTCCATTAATCTCCACTGACCGCAAAATGTAGAAATACTCTCTCCCACCTCGCTCTGAATTCCTAGAGCATTTCCTACTTGGAGAAGAAAGTCAACCAGGGTACCATTCAGATAAGACTTTATTTGAAAATGCCTGGCATGAGAAGGCTCCGAAGGAGTAAAGGAGCATCTAAATTGGAGAAGGGGGTGGACTGTTTTATGGGGCTTTAGCTGGAGGAAGAAGATTGGTCAAAGTTCAGCTAGTTCCGGGACTAGGAAGAGAGGGATGTTTCATGTGGATTAGCAGCCATTGTTTGGCAGCCTGCATTTTATCTAAAGGGTGAAGAGAAATAGTTCAGGATTCTGTCATGTGCAAGAGTGGGTGGAACAGCTGCCAGAGGAAGTGCATACAGAGGCCACAGTGGAAAACTCTCAGGTCTCAAGTCCTTCAGTTTCTCTCACATGCAGCTATCATTCATCTGACATTCTTTAATTTACCTTTTAGTTAGGGTGATGATAAAAATGATCTCCAACACTAGGAGAATGAAAAAAAAAAATGCTACCAATAATTACTCCAGGAAAACAGGCATGAATCATATGGTCATTATATATTCAATTAATTTTATCATTTTTTTTTCTGTTTATTCTGCTCAGTTACATTTTAAACCTCTATGTATCACAACACAAAGAGGCCTTTTAAAAAAAAAAAATCACTGGATTGACTATAGTCAAATGATAAATATAAGACTCCTCATAGAAAGGATTCATTCATTTTAGCTGCAAGGTCCCCTCAGGTAGTTTTAATGCATTTCATGTTTCTTATAGTCTTAGATAGGCACACCTGCTCTGTGTGCCCCTACGTCTCAAGGGTACCATAATGCTATTCAGCTACTTTCTGTGATACACACTGGCCCATTATTTTCCTGCTTTTGGAATTCCAAAGGGAGAGAAAATTAACATTGCTTCCCTATGGAAAGGAGAAATGCAACATGTATGAAAATTAGTAAAATGGACTGACTCTAGACATTATAATTTGTGGAAACTCATTACAGTTTCTATCAGAACAGTCCTCAATTCAAGAATGGTGGCTTTCAAAATATGGAACCACAGTATTTTTTTTTAGAAAGGGTTGGGAGTTTGGGTTTTTTGTTGTTGTTGTTGCTTTGTTTTGTTTTTAAATTAATTAATTAATTTATTTATTTATTTATTGGCTGTGTGGGGTCTTTGCTGCTGCGTACAGGCTTTCTCTAGTTGCAGGGAGTGGGAGTTACTCTTCATTGTGGTGAGCAGGCTCCTCATTTTGGTGGCTTCTCTTGCTGTGGAGCACAAGCTCTAGGCATGCAGGCTTCAGTAGTTGTGGCACACAGGCTCAATAGTTGTGGCTCACAGGCTCTAGAGAGCAGGCTCAGTGGTTGTGGTCCACGGGCTTAGCTGCTCTGTGGCATGTGGGATCTTCCTGGAGCAAGGCTGAAACCCAAGTTTCCTGCATTGGTAGGCAGACTCTTAACCACTGTGCCACCAGGGAAGCCCATCACAGTATTTTTTAAGTGTTATAAATTTATCACACATTCTGTGTTTATTGCAAATGTGTATATAAAAAGAAGACTTTCTATAGGTTATTTAGAAATATATCAATGGCTATGAAACATAAAAAGATAAAACAAGATCAGATCAGATTTCTTAAACACATGAACATTCAAGTTGTCAAATTAAAAAGATACTAAAGAACTCACTTTCAAAGTGTTTTATACTATTGTATAATTTTATAAACCATTGACTCTTTCTATAAGTTTCCATCTCTGTAATTGAACTAGAATGAATTCATTCAACTCAACAAATATTTAACAAGCATTAACAATATGTGAAAAACACCTAACTAGCTAAGCATTTTGTTTTTCTAATATTAAGAAAATAGAATACCTACAGTTGAAGGGCTTATAGTCTAGGAGATAGAAACAAATATGTTAAAAAATTAAATATATATATTTATTTTGTGGGTGACACAATAGAACTATATCTAATTCACCCTGGTGAATGAGAAATAACTTTGAATTAGAAAAATATTCAAATAATTCAAACTAAGGAAAAAATCCCAAATTACTTTCTTTTCAGTATTGGGTATTTTTAAATCATGTTTTATTGTAAAAATCATGTTTTATTATGATTTATTATTATAGTTAATTTTAGAAATCTATAAAACAATAAAATGAAAGTCTCTCATAATTTTACCACCTCAAAATATCATTGCCATTTTTATATTTCTTTTTATTCATTTTTCTTCTCATAAATATACTCTAAAAATAGAATTTGAGCAATGAAAATTTATTAACATGCTTTTTTATATTTAATATTATATTTAATATTGTATTATGGGGATTTTCTATCATTACACATATTTCAGAAACATACTGCAAAGTATTCCACCTTAAAACTTGTCTTTAGTAAAATACAATAGAAAAATATAAACCTTTTTTTCTAGCATAAATACATCTGTGCTGAACTCTTTTATAACACATTTTTAAGTGAATAAACCCTAGAATAAATTCCCAGAAGTGAAATTACTGAATCAAAGGAAATGAATATTTTAAGGCTTATGGTAGGTTACCAAATTGCCTTCAAGAAAGATTGCTAATTTATATACCTGTCAACAATGTATGAGGATTTTCAACTACCTGCAAACTCACAGATGCCATTATTATTTTAAAAACAAAGTGACAAAAAAAGACAGACCACTTTTTCTCAATTTAGCAGGTGAAACACATTGCCATTTTATTTTTCATTTCTGTGATCTCTAATTGAGTTAAACTTTCGCATGTTTATTTGTTACTTTCATTTCTCTTATTTCTGCTTCATTTTGTGATTTACTAATTTTTTCTTGAATTAGTAAAATTATTTTTATTATCTTTAAGCTTTTTTTAATATTAAAAACTTTAATCGTTTGTCATAAACATTTCAAATATTTACCCAGATTTGCTAATACCTTTTAACTGTATTGTTGGTTTGTCTATTTTTTTGGACACAAAGAAGGTAGAAATTTTGAAACTTAAAGATCAACCTGTTTTTCTTTTATGGTTTTTGTCTTTCTGACAAGCTTAGAAAGTCCCTGGCCCACTGTAAGATTACATAATAATTGACTAAAATTTTATTTTGGTGCTTTATACTTTTTTTTTAATTAATTAATTTTTCACAGAACTAGAGCAAGAAATCTTACGATTTGTATGGAAATGCAAAAGACCCCGAATAGCCAAAGCAATCTTACGAAGGAAAAATGGAGTTGGTGGAATCAGGCTTCCTGACTTCAAACTATACTACAAGGCCATAGTGATCAAGACAGTATGGTACTGGCACAAAAATAGAAAGGAAGATCAATGCAATAGAATAGAGAACTCAGAAGTAAGCCCAAACACATATGGGCACCTTATCTTTGACAAAGGAGGCACGAGTATACAATGGAAAAAAGATAGCCTCTTCAATAAGTGGTGCTGGGAAAATTGGACAGCTACATGTAAAAGAATGAAATTAGAACACTTCCTAACACCATACACAAAAATAAACTCCAAATGGATTAAAGACCTACATGTAAGGCCAGACACTATCAAACTCCTAGAGGAAAACATAGGCAGAACACTCTATGACATCCATCAAAGCAACATCCTTTTTGACTCACCTCCTAGAATCAGGGAAATAAAATCAAGAATAAATGAATGGAACCTCATGAAACTTAAAAGCTTTTGCACAGCGAAAGAAACCATAAACAAGACTAGAAGGCAACCCTCAGAATGGGAAAAAATAGTTGCCTATGAAACAACAGACAAAGGATTAACCTCCAAAATATACAAGCAGCTCATGCAGCTTCATACCAAAAAAGCAAATAACCCAATCCACAAATAGGCGGAAGACCTAAATAGACATTTCTCCAAAGAAGACATACAGATGGCCAACAAACACATGAAAAGATGCTCAACATCACTAATCATCAGAGAAATGCAAATCAAAGCCACAATGAGGTATCGCCTCACACCAATCAGAATGGCCATCATCACAAAGTCTGGAAACCACAAATGTTGGAGAGGGTGTGGAGAAAAGGGAACTCTCCTGCACTGTTGGTGGGACTGTAAGTTGGTACAGCCACTATGGAAAACAATTTGGAGGTGCCTTAAAAAACTACAAATAGAACTACCATATGATCCAGTAATCCCACTCCTGGGCATATACCCAAAGAAAACCATAATCCCAAAAGAAACATGTACCATAATGTTTATTGCAGCACTATTTCCAATAGCCAGGACATGGAAGCAACCGAAATGCCCATCAACAAATGAATGGATACAGAAGATGTGGCATATATATACAATGGAATATTACTCAGCTATAAAAAGGGATGAGATGGAGCTATACATAATGCGGTGGATAGACCTAGAGTCTGTCATATAGAGTGAAGTAAGTCAGAAAGAGAAAGACAAATATTGTATGCTAACTCACATATACGGAATCTAAAAATGGTACTGATGAACTCAGTGACAAGAACAAGGACACAGATGCAGAGAATAGACTGGAGAACTCGAGATTTGGGGGGGGCCGTGGGTGAAGGGGAAGCTGAGACAAAGCGAGAGAGTAGCACAGACATATATATACTACCAACTGTAAAATAGATAGCCAGTGGGAAGTTGTTGTATAACAAAGGGAGTCCAACTCGAGGATGGAAGATGCCTTAGAGGACTGGGACGGGGAGGGTAGGAGGGACTCGAGGGAGGGTGGGGGGGGAGTCAAGGGAGGGAGGGAATACGGGGATATGTGTATAAAAACAGATGATTGAACTTGGTGTACCCCCCAAAAAAAATTAATTAATTAATTAATTAAAAAAATAATTTTTTGTACTTTTTACATTAAAGTCTTTAAATTTTCTTTGCTCCATTTGATGTTCTCCAGCCCTTTTACCTAGAATTCTACATATCTGATACTAATATTATAAATCCTCTGTTTTTGCCTGATAAAGTTGCCTGTTCTTTTATTTGAAACCCTTTTGCACTTTTTTATATGACACTGTTTTAATTAATTTGAGGTTTTTTTTACCTCGCCGAAGAGCTTTATTGTTAAATTAAAACAGCCATTCTGAGTTACATTTGCTCTATGCTGTTCAGACTTTTTTCTTTATTGTTGTGTTTTTAAAAATTGCCACAGAGTATCTAGAGTGGGTGACATTCTAATGATATTGCTTATGATGAGTGATTCCTCTCAAACAGCAAAACAATTTTTTTTTCTCAGCTCAGTTATAGCTCCTGTGTTTGGTCTGGCTTCTGTTAACTTGTTTTATATTCTTGTTATTTTCTTTATGGTGTGAATTTTTTTTAAAGTTTTATTTTACTTACACAATCTACAGTGTTAGAAGACATATATCCTATTCCACTAGTGCTAACCGTTAAACTTTTCAAAGTTTTCCTCATTCATACAATGGTCTTTATTAATATAATCTGAGCTATTATATAGCAACTGCTGTTATGTGATTTTTAATATTGCATATCTTAAATGCCTTTATTTTCATTTTTGTGTAGAGGTGATTTTCTTTTATTCCAGTTCCGCATTCTTCATCATTCCACTTAATAACACTGTTTATTTATTTTATCTTCTCAGCCTGTTGTCAGTCTCTGATTTTATTTCACCTCTTTCAATTGTGTTATCAAGTGATTTTTTTCCCAAGAATATTACATAGGTGACATTTGTTATAAACCATTTCTATATTTGAATATATTTTTATCTCCCTTCACAAGCAAAGATAAGTCACCGGATTATATAACTATCAGATCAAATAAAATTTTGCAAAATGTGCTATCTTTAGCACTTAGCATTACATCAGACATTCCAGTAGATTTTTTCTGCATGGATATTTATAAAGGATCTGTGGTACTGGAGAGGGTAGCCCATTTGACTTTATTTTGTTTTCTTTTTGCAGAACTAGGATATGTTGAAATATGAATATGCTCTCATTGCTGTTGAATGTAGGAATATGTCTATTTGTTCCTGATCAAGCTCAAACATCTAGATTGGTGTCTAGCAGACAATAGGTGCTGAACAAATATTTATTAAATCCATCAATACATTGAATATCTTCAAACAATAACAGTTATTCACAATTCAACCTCTCTGTATTATTTGCGGCATACATTTGACTTGATAGCATCCCAGTGTTCTGGGCACATCAGTTGATTATCAGAGTCCTAGGACAATGAATAATGGACCTGGTATTTGTAATGGTGCCACCTCCCTTACCCAGAAGTGCCTGTGTCTGCTACCTTATGCCTAGGAAAGGACTGAGTACTAACTCTCCACAGGGAATCAAGCTGCAGTCTCCTGTATAAATTTCTACTCTTAATGAACTTTCTTTGCTGTTTTGCTGGCTTTTTCCACAAAGCTACCCATTCTGGCTCCCATTGTATAGTCTCTGACAGCCAAATTCCCCAGGGTGTGATTCTGCTCTCCCTCCCTTATAACTGTTCAGACTTCTCAGATGTGAGACACAGAAGTGAAGGGCATGAGACTTGGAACCAAGTAGCCCGAGTCTGAGTCCTCACCCTGCCACTTCCTGCTGCACTTCACTTGTCTTCCTTGAAATTTCATCTTCTGTAAAATAGATCAAATGACAGTGCATATCTAATAGAATTTTCGAGGCTTGAAATAATAAATGCTGTCGTTGTTGTTAACTGGCCCTGGCATCTGTCTGAGACCAAGGATGAATTTTCTTTTTAAAGACCCTTGCAGAAACCATTTGTTTCACTGTGTTCCCTTTAAATTGGCATCAACCACACAAGATTTTATTTTCTCTATTTCCTTGGAAATCGTAACTAGACTGCAGAAAGAAAACATATTGGTAGGTAAAACTAATTTTTAGTTAGTCCTGCCCTCCACTGAGCCTCCTCGCTCCCTGCTCTTTGGAGTTCCTCATATGGCCTGGCTGCGGATGTCAGCGTGATCCCAGTTCTCCAGTTGAGAAGTGTTTGGCTACCTGGAACTTAGCCTCTCCAAGAGGAAGTTTTTTTCTGCCCTGCGGGCTGTCATATCTCTAGGACACCAACTATCTATCTGAATCTGCACTTTGACTTATTGGATTTTCATCATTTTATCCCTAATATATCTGCTTGTGAGTTTACAGAGTCATACAAAAATTATCTGAATGGCATAAATTTTGTCTCACTTTGACACAAATCATGATTATATGGGAATAATATGGAGTCATACAAACTAGTTTTATCAATGTATCCCAATGTTTGGCAGCTTAATTTGATAAAATTTAATGATCCCCTGTTATGTGCCAGCCTGAACAAAACAAGCATGGTTCCTGCCTCAGCATTCTGCAGTATAATAGGGCAAACAGATCTTAAACAATTAATCTCCAACACTGACAAAAGAATGAACACAACAGCCTGAGATATAACACAGTCAGTTACTAGTTTCATCTTATGAAAATAAAGTTGCTTTACCAAGTATAGACATTGTTACATCCTAAGAATCCTCAGTTATTTTAATAAGCATTTTCATGAAATCTGTTAAATGACTCCTTTATAATCAAAGATATGTGTGAAGACACAAACCTGTGACTTTCCTTCAGAATTCCTAATGAGAAATTCTTGCACACAGTCGATATTTCATGAATCCATTTTTACAAAAATGCATATATCTACACCTATTCTTTACTTAGAAAGAGAGAAAGTTCATGAATAATGGCTCAGCTCTGGAGCTCAGCAAGAAGCCCATTTCTTTGTAGCCTCAAAATTTACTAGAAAAATTTCACATTTTACCTAGATTTATGGAGTGTTTGATCCAGAAACAATTCAGTATGTTTAAGAGTCTCCGTCCAGTACCTTTGGCTTTTTGCCCAGTTTCAATCAAAGCAACATTTTTATTATCAAGTGGTTTCTTTTTGTCCTTTTGATGGAGCTTTAGCTTGTTAAATGCATGCTCAGTTCATTCCTTTCCATCAAACTTCTTCTCAGGTTGATTTCCAAAGGGAGACAGTGTTTTTTAACTCTATACTAGCTCTTCCACTTGCTTTATATCAAATCCCATAACTGCAAACAGACATTAAAGTAACTAGCCATCAGGAGGGAAAAGGTTATGGCAAGTGTTGATCAAAATCCAACACATTGATTCTGGAATCTGACCAGAGTGAACCAGTTACCACAGTTCTATTTTCTCAACTGGAAATGAAATCAAACATATGTACCTCATCAAAATCCATGGTACCATTAAGGCTTCAGAAAATTAACTGTAGCTTCTTTTTGCAAAATTTGGAGAAATCATATCATTTATACTTGAATATTGCTGAGAATAGTATTTTACAGTGATAATTTTCAACTGATGGTTAAGACTGCCCATACTCTCATTTACTCACTTTATGAATGCCAATATTTGTATTTGAAAAATCTCATCAATTACTTAACTGTAATTGTCATAGAAGAACACATAAGTCTTGGCAAAATCTGTTGACTTCTTTGATGTGCTTTAGTTCTAGCTAGATGTTGAGGAAGACTCTTGCCTTTTAATAGCTGTCAAGATCCACATAAGATCTTAATTTCTCTATGAACAGAAACTAAGTCTAAATTTTCCCCACTGGATCTCCAGAATCCTCACAGTAAACAGGTTAACACTTGCTCAATAAATACTTGTAGAATCAACAAATAAATGATTAAGTAAGTTAACTAACTCTCAAAGAATGATTTTCAGTTTTTGATGCAAACCTCCACATTACTGGAACCATGAAATCTACAGTTTGATTATTCAATAATTGCCCACATTCCTGAGCCTTCATCTTTTTTGCACGTGAGTCCTTCTTAATTTCCATTTTTTATAAATTTTTGATCTCACACTTACTTTAGAATTTGAGCTGCTGAAGCCTGGTTCCCTGGCTCCCTCATCCTCACTGTGTAAACTGAAAGGGTAGTCTTGGCTCTAGTCTCCATTCGTGGTCACATGACTCCTGTCTGAGGCTTGTTGACTTCTCAAAACCAGCCAGCAGGGAAACAGAAGAAGCCAAGTCTTAAAGATTTCTGGCGAAATATTTTCTTGGAGGTTTCCTCTGAGGTTTTAAAATTTTTCTTTGAGGTTTTCTCAATTATTCTTTTCCCTCCAGAGACAAAAACTATCAAATAAACAAAAACAACCTTGATTTGCCCCATGGGAAAGACTGGAATTTACTCTAAATGTCTCCCTTACTCTGATCTTCCAGGAAACTTACAGGGATTCACTTGACAGAGAAAACTGATGCCTCAATTACATCAGATTAGGATCTTGCTCCATGTCCTTGATGAATAATATTAAAAATGTAAGTAGCTTCATGCATATTTCAAAGCATTACAAATATAGCAACCTAATTCCTTTTCTTTTTAATTTGAGGGGAGCTTATGAGATCTTTCCAAAGAGGTGTCAAAAAGTCATTGTTGGCTTTCTGATTCAAGAATGCAGACTTAAAGTCAGTGTTTATCTCCATCTCTTCCAAATTCCCAGTGAAAAGATATTAAATAAATAAACCCATTACACCAGAGAAAAGGGTCCATACAAAGATAAAAACAAACAAAAAAAAGTTTAACAAATTTCTGAAAAACAGAAACAGAGTAGAAGCCTGTTGACAGATTAAAAACAGCAGTGAAAAATATACCAAGGAGGATGACAACAAAAAAAGAGAGTTTATCTTTCAAGCCAGACCCCAGAGAGGTTCCAGACTCAGACTGGTGATGGTGAGATACAGAAAGGAGTATGATATGAAACAAAACTTTCTGTTTGTTTGTTTTATTAAAAAAACAATTTGTCGATTATTTAATTGACAATAAAATTGGAAGACATTTAAAGTGTTTAATGTGATGATTTGAAATATATAATGTGATGATTTGAAATGTATAAATATATAAATATATATACATTGTGAAAGGATCCCCCACCCAATTAATTAATAGCTCTATTATTTATTTATTTATTTATTTATTTATTTATATTTAGGGTGAGAACATTTGAGTTCTACTCTCTTAGCAAATTTCACCGTGTTATCAACTATTGTCACCATGTTATACATTCAATCCTCAGAACCTATTCATCTTATGAAAGTCGGTACTCTTTTACCAACCTCTCTCTATTTCCCTCTCTCCCTGGAACCCTCTCGTGGCAATCTCTTTTTCACTCTTTGTTTCTAGGAGGAACTTGTGTCATAAGCCTGAAATTTTTCCTTCATTCTTCACTCCCAAGACAGCGCAGTTTGCCCCCTGGCAAACACCTGAAAACTCCAAATAAATTTACCAAACTACTATAGAACTTAAGGACTGGCATCTGGAACTCCAGAAGAAAGCCCTTTCCACTTTGGCATGTTGGAGATTCTACTTTAGAATGTAATTTCTCTCCTTTTCATCCTCAAGTTGATAAGGACAATGATGGGCCCTTTTCCATAAAGAGAGCTCGGAGTAATATTTCCTATTCATTGAAAAGACCTAGTGGGAAAATACCCTACAGACACAACAGGAGAGAAACGCAGACTAATTTTCTTCAAATTCAGCAAAGTGCTCAATTTTTAATCAAGAACAAACAACTAAAGATCACTAGACATATGAAGAAAACAAAACAAAACAGCATTGAAGAAAATCTCCAAAAGAACAACAGAACAGACTCACTAGTACATTTTTAACTTTTTGTAATCAACCTGTATACACAAGTGAAATCCTTCTTGTGGTTGCAAAATATAGTATAAATGTGATAACCTTGATAATGTGAAAGTAAAAGTGGAGTAGACACAAAGTGTGGGGGACAGGAGAAACAGAGGTAAAAACAAGGGTACAGTCATCAGTAGCATCATGTTTCAAGATGGTAGAGCCTGTCAAGACATACTGCTCAAATTTGGTGATATCAGAAAGAATACATTATTTAAATGTATAAATGTAGCTAACAGAAGCACTATATCAAAAATTATGATACGAGGTTGGGAAAAGAAAGCGTTAGTATCAGATAAATCCTATTCTTTTAAATCTATAAGTAAGTAAATATATCAGTAAATCAATGATATGAGTATTGGCCAAAACAAAATAAAAATAGAAGCTATTTATTTTCTTTTCCTCTGGGAAATGGAACTGGATGTTGAGGGTATACAGGGGACTGTTGTTTTTCATTATAAGGCTTTCTATTTTGTTTCATTTTTCAATTTGTATGTAAATTACTTTAATGTAAAAAATTAAAGCTGGAGATTAGTGCAAAAAAGAATTCTTTTCTCTGATTTGTGGCTAGATTTCCAATGTTAGGATGTCATGTTCCATAACTTCCTGATTTCGTTTCTCAGTTAGTGCAGGTGTAGTCCACAGGTGCGTGAAAGGTCAGATCCATCTACCCAGAAGCCTGCTGTCTAAATCCCACAAGGATTTTCACAGAGTAGTCAATATGTGACCCAAAGTGGAGAATCAGTTGTCTTGGGCATCCAGGCAGTGAGAAAGCCTGGACACACATCTCACTGCCTCTACCCTGAGCTGGGTCCACTAGGCTCTCTCCCCAAATCCTCCTGCCTTTGATCTTCCACATTTCTCATTTTTTTCTTGACATAAGACTGTGGCCTCCTTCATTCTAACTTCACACTCAACTGTGGCTTGTCTCAAGAGTCATCTATGGCTTGATAGCTCAATTCTAATTCCCACTTATTCCCTGGAATTATGGTTTGGTTTGGCTTTTTGGTTCCCAAACTGCTTTGATGACCCCATCATCATCATCAAAGCCTGTATCCCACAGCATGAAACTGGCAGAGGCCAAATCCTTTCCACAAAACATCACACAATCCTGAAGAAATTATAATGCTCCCCACCCCAAGGCTCAAGTATTGACACAATAACTTTGGTAGTTCGGATTAAGGGAATGTCACATATCTAGAAATCTGGGCAGTTCAATTCAAAGCATGCATCATTCTCTGAAGGATGTTTCAAGAGTATGCCTCTGTTCATACTACAAGGGTGAGTCAAAAGTTATGCAGTTCCATTGATCTATATTTCTGTTTTTGTACCAGTACCATACTGTGTGATCACTGTGGCCTTGTAATATAGTCTGAAGTCAGGGAACCTGAATCCTTCAGCTCTGTCTTTCCTTCTCAAGATTGCTTTGGCTATTTGGGGTCTTTTGCCTTTCCATACAAATTGTAAAATTTCTTGTTTTAGTTCTGTGAAAAATGCCATTGGTTATTTGATAGGGATTGCATTGAATCTGTAGATTGCTTTGGGTAATATAGTCATTTTCACAATGTTGATTCTTTCAATCCAAGAACATGGTATATCTCTTCATCTGTTTGTATCCTCTTTGATTTCTTTCATCAATGTCTTATAGTTTTCTGCATACAGGTCTTTCTCCTCCTTTGGTAGGTTTATTTCCAGGTATTTTATTCTTTTTGTTGCAGTGATAAATGGGAGTGTTTCCTTAATTTCTCTTTCAGATTTTTTGTTGTTAGTGTATAGGAATGCAGGAGATGTCTATGCATTAATTTTGTATTCTGCTACTTTACTAAATTCATTGATTACCACTCAGAGATAAACCCATGCACATATGGTTACCTTATCTTTGACAAAGGAGGCAAGAGTATACAATGGAGAAAAGACAGCCTCTTCAACAAATGGGTGCTGGGAAAATTGAACAACTACATGTAAAAGAATGAAATTAGAACACTTCCTAACACCATAGTCAAAAATAAACTCAAAATGGATTAATGATTGAAATGTAAGGCCAGATACTATAAAACTCTTAGAGGAAAATATAGGCAGAATACTCTATAACACAAATCAAATTATGATACTTTTTGACCCGCCTCCTAGAACAATGGAAATAAAAACAAAAATAAACAAATGGGACCTACTGAAATTTAAAAGCTTTTGCACAGCAAAAGAAATCATAAACAAGACAAGAAGACAACACTCAGAATGAGAGAAAATATTCGCCAGTGAAGCAACTGACAAAGGATTAATCTCCAAAATATACAAGCTGCTCATGCAGCTCAATAAAAAAAAAAACCCAATCCAAAAATTGGCAGAAGACCTAAATGGACATTTCTCCAAAGAAGACATACAGATGGCTAACAAACACATGAAAAGATGCTCAACATCACTAATCATTAGCGAAATGAAAATCAAAGCCACAAAGAGGTATCAACTCACATCAGTCAGAATGGCCATCATGAAAAATATCTAGAAATAATGAATGCTGGAGAGGGTGTGGAGAAAAGCGAATTCTCCTGCACTGTTGCTGGGAATGTAAATTGGTATAGCTACTATGGAAAACAGTATGGAGATTCCTTGAAAAACTAAAAATAGAACTATCATATGACCCAGCAATCCCACTGCTGGGCATATGCCCTGAGAAAACCATAATTCAAAAAAATGCATGTACCACAATGTTCATTGCACCACTATTTACAATAGCCAGGACATGGAAGCAACCTAAATGCCCATCAACAGATGAATGGATAAAGAAGATATGGCAAAAATATACAATGGAATATTAGTCATAAAAAGGAATGAAATTGAGTTATTTGTAGTGAGGTGGATGGATCTAGAGTCTGTCATACAGAGCGAAGTAACCCAGAAAGAGAAAAACAAACACTGAGTGCTAATGCACATATATGGAATATAAAAGAATGGTACTAATGAACCCAATGGCAGGACAAGAATAAAGATGCAGATGTAGAGAATGGACTTGAGGACATGGGTGGGAAGGGGAAGCTGGGATAAAGTGAGAGAGTAGCATTGACATATATACACTATCAAATGTAAAATAGATAGCTAGTGGGATGTGGCTGCATAACACAGGGAGATCAACTCGATGATTGGTGATCACTTAGAGAGGAGAGATAGGAAGTGTGGGAGTGAGGCTCAAGAGGGAGGGGATATGGGGATATATGTATAAATACAGCTGATTCACTTTGTTGTACAGCAAAAAAAAAAAAAAAGATTAAATCTCACTCTGCTAACCTGAAAATAAAAAATTATCCACACTCTGGCTGTAGAATTTATTTTAATTAACTTTTAGAAAAGACAAATACATCATTTTTCAACATAATCTCCTTGCTTTTCAATATATTTTGTCCATCTGTCCACAAGCTTTCATATTCCCTCATTAAAAAATGTTTTAGGCTGAGCCGCGAGCCACAAATGCACCGCTGTCTTCACTTCTTCATCAGAAGTGAATCTTCATCCTCGTAGGGCTGCTTTCAGGGGACCAAACAGGTGAAAGTCTGATGGAGCAAGATCAGGACTATAGGGAGGATGTTTTCACACCTCAAAACAAAGTAATCCACAACAGACTTAGGTTTCAAAAACTTTGTGCAAGATGAGTACAAAATAACTCACGGAAGGGCATAAACAGAAGCATTTGGATATCTGCAAACAAAATTTGGACCGATACTCTAAGAAAGGTGAAAGTTTCTTAAAGAGAATCATTACTGGTGATGAGACTTAGATTCATCACTACACGCCTGAGAGTAAATGGCAGAGGATGGAATGGAAACATCCTCAATCACCAACCAAGAAGTTCAAAAGTCAACCATCAGCTGTTAAATTGATACTTACAGTTTTCTGGGATTCTCAAGGGCCAGTATTGGAACATTATCAGGAAAAAGTTTCAACAATCAACAGTGTTCATTTCAGTGGGATACTTATTGAAGAGCTGAAACCTAAACTTGGGATTAAATGCAGAAGACTGCTATCCAAAGGCGTTGTGATCTTGCATGACAATGCATATCCTCACACTTCTGTCTACACTGTCGATACTGCAAAAAACTTCATTTTGGGGTGTTAAAGCATCCTCCATGTAGTCCTGATCTTGCTCAATCAGACTTTCACCTGTTTGGTCCCCTGAAAGCAGCCCTATGAGGATAAAGATTCACTTCTGATGAAGAAGTGAAGGCAGTGGTGCATTTGTGGCTCGCAGCTCAACCTAAAACATTTTTTAATGAGGGAATATGAAAGCTTGCTGACAGATGGACAAAGTATATGGAAAAACAAGGAGACTGTGTTAAAAATGATATATTTGTCTTTTCTAAAAGTTAATTAAATTCTACAGCCAGAGTGCAGATAATTTTTGACTCACCATAGTATATTCTATAAATAATTTTTTGTAGAAATTATTGTTAGATATTTAAATTATAGTCCATTTTATCAGTTAACTAAATTAATACTGTAAAATATTATAATTTACACTTCACCACTTAATCCTAATAGCACATGCTATAATGTAGTTTGACAGTTGCTTTACTTTGAGCTTTTCATAACAGCATGTACTCCAGAAGAACAATGAGAAACCTTATAATAATATTAGGTGGAGCATTTACCAATGAGTGTAAAAAAATAAAATGTCATTAAATATCTCAGTATTCAACTGGTAATTACCTTATATTGTTCAAAAACATTTTTAAACCTTCATTTTGAATACCAAAGAAACCCATATAACCGTTTAGTAAATTAATGTATTGATTATTTAAACGACGACTAACAAAGTCTTAGAGTGAGAATAATATATGTCAAATTCCTTCTCTACTATTCACTAACTTCAAGAACTTGAACAAGATTCATACTCCTTCTGAACTTTTTTTAAAGAAAAACATCCAAATGGGTATGTACTAGTCAAGATTTCTGTTTACAAACAGCAGAGACCAACTCAAACTAACTTAAATAGAAAAGGAACGTATTTGAAGGATGTTGGATTGCTCAAAGACTGAATAGTAGTCCATCATATTCTCATAAAATTATCAAGAATTAAGAAGGGAAAACAGTATACAGAAACATCTGCTTAAGGCATCACTGGGACCTGTCCCATAGGCATCTCAGATGCAGAGAATCATTTCAAACAAATCTCCCTCATCTTTGAATTCCTACCCAGGCAGGAATATCTCATCAAGCCTGCTTTCCACCTCCCTTGGGAATCCCTGAAAACAACAACAATAGCTAATATTTTGCAGCATTTACCTTATGACTGGTGCTATTCTGAACCCCCTGGACATAATAGCACATTCAGTCTCCACAATATCCACATGGAGATTTTCTTTTAATCAGTTAACTAATGAGGTTGATCGTTTTTGTCTTCTTACTAGTGAGGTATGTGATAATTAGTCCTCATTTCACAGATGAGGTAACTGAGGCACAGAGATGCCAAGTAACTTGCCAAAGGTCACACAGCTGGTAAGTGGGAATGCTAGAATTCAAACCTCGCTCTTTACAAGAATTTGTGTGTCCTCTCTGGTGATTAACATGCCAACCCCACAGATTATCAGGATGCCTGGAACATAAATGTATGCTCAGTAATTATGTGATAATTATGTACTTATGTGATTATGTGATAATTCCCCTCAAGTTTTCATGAAACAAGGATCACTAATAATGAAATACTTTATAAAGGTTTGCTAAAATACTTATGTTTTAGAAGGCTGTTTTCCTATATATAGCCTGTACAGTCTTGGGAGGAAGACACAAATGAAAGTACAGAGTAATTGTGAAACAGAACAGGATGTTCACACTGGAGCTGCCTGAGACCCCATCTGGCCTCGCCTGAGAACAGAAGAAATGGATTCTTCAGGATACCTATAATCCATTCCTAGTGCGTCACTGTGAGTGATGAGCACTGCCCACAGAGAATGTTCTCACGCAGCAGTAATTAATATTGGAGGTTATGTTTTAATAGAATATTCTCTTTTCTCTTTTAAAAAAATCACCAAAAACTACTAACCAAATTCAAATCTTCTATTTATCTCATTTGCATGGATCTTCATGCAAGCAGTGCTTTCTACTTATGTTATGTAACAAATCTGAACTACCAACACGGAGATTAAAAAGTTGGGAAAAAAAAAGAGCCGCTTAGTTACTTCTGATCCTTTGGGGTGCTCTGTTGTCGAGTGTCTACCTCTGTCTCCTGTGAAACATCTTCACACATGTGGTGGGGGTTGGGGGGCCTTTCACAGAAGGTGGTGTGGAAAATACTGAATGACATTAAAAAGTCTTCTCTCTCTCCTCCTTACCTCTCCACTCCACTCAAAGTAACATATTTCTATTTCCTCAAAAGTGCCATACTATCTCCACCTCTCGCCTTTGCTTATGGTGTTCGCACAACCCAAAGTGCCCTTCCCTCCTTTCTCCCACCCTTTACCTGGTTAGCAATCACCTTCCAGCAAGCAGTCACTGCTCGGCCTCCCTAGGATGACTGCAGGTGTCCTTCCTCATCAGCTCCCATCATGGCACTTCATTCCCTAGCGTATTTGTCTATTTACTCGGGGGCCAGCCTAAGCAAAGCAAAAGCAGAGCTGGGGTCTTGTTCAAAGCTGCCTGTACCCCTAGCACCAAGCCTAGTCTTCAACACCAAACGCGAATGTTTTTTCTTCCTTCCTAAATGGTTCATTACTAATTTCACATCAATCTATCACATCACCTGGTATTCCAGGAATTAACCATGTTCTTTTTTTCTGAAGGACAATTTCCTTTTGCATTAACACCATCAAAGGAGAACAAGAAACTGCACTGATGCTGCTTGGCTCCTTCTTTCTTCACATCTTTGCTCAGAGATCACCTTCCAGGTGAGACATTCTATAAACACCATATTTAAAATTGCACCTCCAGCAAGAACACCCCCTACTTTTCTCCATAGTACTTATAACTGCTCGAAACATCTTGTCTTATTTATTAATGTTTTTATTATCCATTTATGATCACTGGAATATAAATCCCACAAGGGCAGTATTTTTGTCTGTTTCCTTCATGGCTCTGTCTCAGAACTTAGAGTTATGCCTGCCCCACAGTAGATGCTCAGTAAACATTTGTTCACTCTATGAGAACTGAGCAAGCAGATCCTTAAGGCCAACTGTTATTGAGCACACAGTAGGCAACTGTAAATGGGCATCTGCATAGATTTCCCTAGGATAAACTGGTCCTACACAGCACAACATCAAAGCAAGAATACAGACTTTTAAGTCGCATGAAATTTTCTGAACCCCAGTTCTGCACACACCCATTGTGCGATTTTAAGAAAAATCATCGAACCCCCTCGAGCCTCAGATTCTTCATGTGAAATGGAGAATGATAATAAGAGTAATAATAATATCTAGCTTCCAAGACTGTTGTAAAGAGGAGAGATAGTGCAGGTCAAGCATCTAGCACAGAGGCCGGTATATACTAAGTGCTCACTAAATAGTAGCTACTGCAATTACTCTTATCACTGTTATTATTATTTGTTGGTGGAGTGAATGAGAAAAACTCCTTGACAGTGGTATTTGTTTGAAAGCTTGTTCTAAACCACCTGGAAACAGAATAATTTGTCCCCACTTATTTTGTATGAGCTGGGAAAATGTATTCTCTAGAAGAATTTTTGATATTTTGTGACCCAGCAACAATGTTGAAGGCATGGAGCCAGAAGCACTCTATTTCTATCCCACGTTCTCTAATCTGAGCAGTGAGGGCAGGGGTGGAGGGTCCTTGATAGTTCACACCTTTGTTTGGTCACCTGGGTGACCAAAGCCACCTGGAAAATTCACATGTGAGAACCTGACTCCACTGAGGCCCTGGCACCATCCTGCTTACTTCTCCCTGCTGGACATTTAAGGGATCTTTAAGAGAGCTGAGCTTTCACTCCACTGAATAAAGTGGAAGCCAAGAAAATTGTCACAAATCTTAAGAGGATAAACTGCTTTCAGTGAAACTATTGCATGCCAAAATCAAATCATTTTATAACAATGTAAAATATTTATTACAAAAAAAGCATGATGGCTTAAAAAGTAAATCTCTTCCATTAGTTTGGATATTTGTGGCCAAACATTTAATTGACCTCTTTCAGAAGCTTGTCTTCATGAAGAACGGTGTGAAAACCACTGGGGCAAGTAACTATTTTCTAATCTTGAGTGCTTTTGAACTCTAAGGGAGAGGAAAGCCAGATCTCTAATATGAAGTCAGCCAGGTCCTAAGAGTCCGAAAATCCCTTAAACATGCAAATCAGAGCACAAGTGCACTCCTCAGCCACACGCACTGCCTTATTAGAGCCTCAAGTGACTCAAGTCCAGGGCTGATTAGATTAAAGTAAGATCTTTCCTTCCCAAAGTAAGAGAGGGTTATTAATAATACATCAGGAAACATTCTCTGGACAGTCTGCATTTTTAAGATAAAGTTCTCATTACTTGGCTGTACTTGAAACACCCTGGATTTACATTTTAGCACCTGAGCGACTTCAGGCTTCATGGCGACCAGCATAGCCATGTGTGAGGGAAATTCATCCTCTTCTAGAACATAATTTGCCGAGAGGGCAAAACTTGCACTTAGTAAGAAAGAAGATGTGAACAAACAATATCGTCGTCATTCATTAGTACACCTTTTCTTACACCTGTAATAGGTACTCTCATGACTCCACCCTGATCAAAAATAATCATCTTAGGAAAAAAAGGTGTATTAGCAATGGCAGAATAATTTCAATTCTCAGAGCATTCTTTGTTCTGGGGAAGCTTTATCACAATCCCCAAATCTTCTGCCCCAAGTTTGTTGGCAGGGTCCCCAGTCTTGTTTGAAACCTCACCTGCTGCAGCCTCTGCCGCCCCCGCCCCCTCCTACCCTTCCTGCCATGGGACTTCCCCCTTCTGGAGTGATCATTGGGCCTTAACATTCCCCTCCACACCCCGAGCTGGACACGATGCTGCTCCTCCCAGGGCCTCTGTCCTGAGCTGGGTGTGAATGCCTCTCCCCTCCCCAGTGCATGCAGCTTAGCATCCTAGAAAAGCTAGATTTATGATCCAGCCATACTTTCCAAGACAATTAATTGTAGTCCCCGCTCCCTCTCTACTCTCTGAATACTGTATCCAAAAGCAAATAACCTAGTTGAAACTGTTGGTTCTCAGATAAAGTTATGCATCTTTTGGTTCTATAGGAACCAAGTGAGCCTATCAATAGGTTACTTGAGTTTATAGAGTAAAGCATATCATATCTTATTTGATATAGAGATAGAGAGAGGAGAGGGAGAAAAAGAAAGAGAGTGTATGTGAATATGACATATGCCAGCAGTTTACAAACTTCATCAACAGTCACTCTAATTTCTGTGTGTTTCCGTAGATGTTTACATTCCCATATTTCCTCTGTGTATGTGTGTGTGTATATGTACATACATTTGTATTCACGAGTACCATGCTATGCTCTTCTCACCATACATTCTCTTTCTGGCAATACTATCCATACTCACGTCTTCCATTATCAGCTATAAAAGGTGACTCACATGTGTGTCTTTCCAGCCCAGACATCTCCTCTGAGTTCTAGGCTTTTCTGTTTGATATCTCCTTAAGCTGAACACATACTTTTATCATCTTGCTTCCTCTTCCCTCAAGGCAAGGTGGGATTAAGGGGAACCTTGGTCCTCTTCTAGTATTTTCTCTCACACCACCACTCGATGAGCAGTATAAAACACAAATCTGAGTCGCCTTCCTCCCTTTCTTCTCCTTCATCATAAATACCCAATCGATCACCAAGTATCATGTTATTTTATTGTGTCTTTTTCAGGCTTAGCCATCATCTCCAACCCCTTTAACACTGTTAAAGCCCAAGCCACACAGGATTCCAAACAAGATGGTTCCCATTGTAATAGATCAAAGCAGGAGCTAAAATTAGGAATATAAATTAAAGATTATCCCACATTCTAAAGACACCAGAAGACATATGGGGTCCAGATACTCCTTGAGGTTTACTGAGAAGAATCCATACCTGCTGGCACTTACAGCCATGATCTTAACTGCCTCCCGCCAGTCTCCAAAGCTGATGGCTATGAGGAGGGAGAGGATTCAAGGAGGATAGTGGAAGTCATGAGAGGAGAGTTCTGTAGGTTTGTGAACCACTGATCACCCCACTAACACAATCACCACCCCCAAAAAAGTAATTAGAGAGTGGCTTCTCACTGGCTTCTCTTTTACTGGTAGATTTGTTGATGTGCTACTTGTGACTATTTGAGAGAAAAGAAAAAAGAACCAGAAAGAGAGGTCATTTCAGAGAGGCAGCCACATTTGTTTTGAACTCCTGCATTTGTTAGAGTAAGGATGAGTAAGTGTCCCAGGGTCCAAGAAACACCACGAAAGTTATTTGGGTGTGAGTCATCTAGCCAGCACCTAATGCAGGAGGACTGGCTGTTGGACAAGGAAGAGCTGGCAGCACGAAAATGTGAGTGGGACATGAGAGGTGGGAGAAAGCTCTAGGTAGCGAGGGGGTCCTAAAAATGCTGTGTAAAGAACTCATGCGTGTGCTCCATCAAAGAGAGTGGCTTCCTGCTCCAAAGGGGATGTCTTCAGCCCATCGGAATTCACCAGAGGAACAATGATGGTCAAGAGAACATTGCACCATCATCAGGTAAAAGAGAAGGCATTTGAACCTTTTCCCTTAATCTTGCCTCCAAATTCTCAACATACCAAAGGAAGAAGGGTTAACAGAAAGAGGAGACTGTGAAAGCACAGGCAGCACCATTATCACTGGAATTTCTTCAGACCAAATCCTGGGTGATGCTGAGAGCAAAGGGGGAGAAGAGTGTGAAAGTGATGAGATTGAAGTTTTATTTTATTTTATTTTATTTTTATTTTTTCATTTTTGGCTGCGTTGGGTCTTCGTTGCTGCCCACAGGCTTTCTCTAGTTGCAGCCAGCAGGGGCTACTCTTCGTTGTGGTGCACGGGCTTCTCATTGCTGTGGCTCCTCACTGCGGAACACGGGGCTCTAGGTGTGCGGGCTCAATAGTTGTGCCACGTGGGCTCAGTAGTTGTGGCTCATGTGCTCTAGAGTGCGAGCGAGTAGTTGTGGGGCATGGGCTTAGTTGCTCTGAGGCATGTGGGACCCTCCTGGACCAGGGATCGAACCCATGTTCCCTCCTTTGGCAGGTGGATTCTTAACCACTGTGCCACCAGGTAAGTCCCAAGATTGAAGTTTTAAATTGGCCCAACGTGAACTGGACCAAATGACTGAAAAGTGTCCAAAAGGTTTGCATCTGTTCAGATGTCACTAAGGGATGAAAAAACAAGATCTGACAGGGTTTATTTGAAGAAAGTAAGAGGAGAAAGCAAAACTGTTATAGTTCATATTTATGCTTAATGGAGCGTAGAGCTTTTAATAAACTAGACGTGAAAGCTACTGACATCATTCAATTAGACCACTATATTAAATTACTTACAGGCCTACCTGCATCCACTCTGGTCTCCATCAAATGTGATCTTGTGAAAGCATAAAAGTGTATCTAACCACATTACCCTCCCATGTCTAATTAAAACCTTTCCATTTTAATACCCATTATTTTTAAGACCAAGACAAAGTGGTTCTGCTTGAACTATGAAGATCTGCAATATCCAGATCCCATCTAGCATTCCTTATTCCAGGGTCTCTTCTGCAGCTATTTATCCCTGCCTTCTTTCAATGCCTTCTACTTGCCATGCTCCCCATGCCACAGGGCCTTTGCACATGTTCTTCTCCATGAATTTGTCCCACATTTTGCCTAGTTAACTCCTAACCTTCCTCCACATTTCAACATTTTCTCAAAGCATTCTTTCTTGTCCCTGATAACTAGGTTACTTCTCATGATTAAAACTGTCCTAGTATTGTGGATAATTTTTTCCAATATTTGTCAGAGGTGTACTTTTATATTAGTTTATATGTTTTTTTTAAATTATGTCTCTCTCTGTGCTTTTCATCCTCCTTGCCCCCCGCCCCAAACATTATGCTGTGATGGCAAAGACCATGTCTGTTAATACTCATTTTGTATCCCCATTGTCTAACACAGTGTTGGACACATAGTATAAAATAAGTCAAAGTTTAATGAGTGAATAAATTATAAAGTTTATGTATTATAATCAAAAAATAATAGCTACTAAATTAAAATCCTGGAGCTCAGCTGCAGCTTTTCTCTTGGTTAATCTGGATACTTTTTATTGAATATGACAGTGAATTTTAATATTTTGGTTAGTTGGTCACAGACCATAATAACAACTTTAGAAGTTGACACTGAGGGCTTCCCTGGTAGTGCAGCAGTTAAGAATCTGCCTGCCAATGCAAGGGACACAGGTTCAAGCCCTGGTCTGGGAAGATCCCACATTGCCATGGAGCAACTAAGCCGATGCACCACAACTACCGACCCTGCACTCTAGAGCCCATGTGCCACAACTACTGAGCCCACGAGCCACAACTACTGAAGCCTGCATGCCTAGAACCCATGCTCCACAGCAAGAGAAGCCACTGCAATAAGAAGCCTGTGCACTGCAATGAAGAGTAGACCCTGCTCTCCAAAACTACAGAATGCCCAAGCGCAGCAATGAAGACCCAACGCAGCGAATAAATAAAATTCAAAAAAAAAAAAAAAGTTGACACTGATACCCCAGATGCAAATAAGATCTCAAGTTTTAAGCCTATGATCCATGTGTTCCAGGTCACAGCAATGCTGCCCCCTGAGCATCCTCAGATTAGGATCAAGAAGCATTTGGATAAATCCACTAGTGAACAGAAAGTAAAGAACAGAAAACAAAAATATGCAGACCCACTGACAGGATCTACCTCCCAACACTAAATGGAAGGGAAATTATACCAGTAAAAGCATTACAATAGTGAGTATATAGTAAGGCCCCACTAAATGCTAGAGAATTGTAATTATTATAGATGTGTAACACTTTGCAAACAAAGTATGATCATGCACAAAACTTAGTTGCAATTTTTTTATGTTTAATTTTTTTAAATATAGTACTATTTTTACAATTCTGACCAAACTATTTTTTCTGTGCTGTTAATAGCAGACTTTTCAAAAAGTCCAAATTTTCTTACATTTTTATTTATATTTTTCTTATATGTTTAAGGAATTAATGGTACACTCAGAATTCAGAGACAGTATTCAACTGGTTTAATTCATTTTTTTTTTGGTTTAATTCATTTTATATTTCAACCTGAACGGAGTTGAATCTTATAGACATACAGCAGCCAACCTTCTCAGCAACAGGCATCACATGGAAAACTGCTCAGATTTCTCCAAATTATTCGTTAATAGAAACTGTCACGGCTCAGTAGTACTTTGTGTTTCTGATACTGAAGCAATGTCAATCTTAGATGAGGTTATTCTTAATGTGAAATTGGCTGCTCACCTCTGGGAATACTATTTGACAAATAACCTAATGTTTTTAGGGTTATTCTTAGAGTGATTAAATAATTTCCAAATGCCTGCTCCAGGCTGGAGAATTTTGTTCTTTCTAGAAAAACTTCACCATTTTTCTAACCCCAGTATGTCATCTTCAATCTACAAAATAGATCATAAACTAAAACATTGAAGTAAAAACCAAACCTTATATGTACATCAAAGGTTCAGCTTGTGCCAAATAGTTACAAGCTTTAAAAAGGAAAGAAAGCAAAAAGCCAGCACTCTTTGGAATATAAGTGCTCTAATCCTTCACTAGAAACTCTTTGATTTAAACATGTGATCTGACCACTGCAGGCCCAGGAGTACCATATAATTAAAATCATATTTAAGGCAAGAGTTTCTGAAAGATATATTTATGTAATCCTCTATCTTACTTAATTTGAAAAGAATGTAGGTAATCTTACTTTATTTATTTCTTTTATTGAGGTATAGTTGATATGTAATATTATATCAGTGTAAGGTATAACCACCATCACAAAAACAATGGCTTAGCTATAGCAGTGATAGTTTTTCATTAATTTTTGTTGAGATTAGAAAGGTTAATAAATTAGAATTTCATTGAAATGAAAATGGCTCATCACTTCTCAGATCTTTTCTTGAATTTCTAGGGTAAGCAATAATCCAAAATGACTATTCCATGTTACTATTCATGATTTTCCTATTTTACGACTACCAGTATCATTTGTGTGTTTCTGTGATTCCTGCTGTATAAAGCCATTAAATATCAATGGAAGCAAAAAAACATGATAAAAAATGTCATGTTTTCTTTCTATAAGCGAAGTCTGCAAATCAATCCAAACAATATGAGGAAGGCTGGAATGGAGAGGGTGGGTGAGGGTGTAGAGAAGTGGCTGAGACCCCTGCCCTTTGTATAAGAATATGATGCTCATGACTCATTGTCAGGAAACCATGCTCTTTAAATTTCAATAATGGTGATGAGTTGGTCCTGAGTCATCCACAGTCTTGCCCAGATGTTTCTGTGACTCAGTGCTTAATTTCCAACAAGTGCCTTCCAGCAAAACAAACATACAGCGCAAGATATTTATATTAATTTATAATGTTGATACAAATCAACAATGTATCAAATTACTATAATTTCTAAACCATCTCCTAGAAATACGTACAGATTTGCTCCACAAAGTGATTGCAGCCATCAATATTTTCGAGCCCTAGTGATTAAAGACTCCTTCTCTGACTTCCACCAGCTCAGCAGGGACTCTAAGTCACCAAGAGCTTAAAAGGACAATTTCATAATACCAGTCACTGGGGTCATTTATCTTACCATTATCCCCAATCCACTTAGGACCACACAGATTTTTCCCGCTTCATTTCACAAAACAAGAAGCAAAAAGGATTTTTCACCTTGGCTGCATGCTTAGTGCGAGTGTTGACGTAAGCTAAAGCATTCTTTACACATTAGGTTGCATAGTTTCCTGTTAAAGGCAACCTGTTCAAGGTTTGGGTCATGATCATGAATACTTTTTCACTATTTAGCAGTATGTTCTAACCAATGAAGCCAAGAGATGATGTATTAATTTGAAAAATAATCCCCAAATTACAATCCATATCTACAAAAGTCGTAAGTGCTCTCATGATTACAGACTTTATAAATAAAACACTGCTTGAACACAGAGACTAGCTCTGTTTCCTTAGGGTGATGTGAAAAGGAATAAAAACCAAGGCAACAGAGTCTTTGGGGGGGTGGCGACTGACGCTTTAAGACAGAGAACACAGTCAGTGCTGTACAAGTACGGACTCTGAAATACTCAGCAAGCCTAGGCCACATATTTTTTGAAGGACTGTTACAACCAAAAAAGGGCTGCCTCTTTTCTGAAATATACACTGGGGAAACCCTAGCCCCAGTCAAGATTTCACAATTAGTGAAGAGAACTGCTGAAACTCTGGAAGGAGAAATAAAAAACAGACATGGAAAAATCAAGTGGGTCATCTCAGAAATCATTATGTTGCAAGATGACTGGTATAAATTTCAGGAAACTTGTTGAAGTTCCTTGTCTAGAAGGCATATGGGGATATGCAAATTGACTTACTTTTATTAAAATTGAGTCTTTGAAGTCATCACATGAAATTCGCCTAAAATTCAAGAACTTCCTCCTTTTTGTCCTGCACTATTTACATTGAATGTCCAATAAGCAGAGATGGTACAAGATAAAAATCAAGACATGTTTAGCATAGTTGATCCTAGTAGCAGCTTTATAGTAACCTCCATGTCTACCTAATTTTTCAATATAATACCTTAAAATGAGTACATTTAATTTTGGAAAGAAAGTGGCTTTATTTAGAATGGTAGACACATCATGGACACATTCCTATCCCTCCATTATTTTCCTATTATATTAAATAGAATATGCCATTATGAGAGATTTATAAAAATGTTTTTAAACAGAGGGCATTATCACACCTACATTTTGAAAAATCCTTTGGGGGAGGCAATATTGAATGTGGCTTCCAGAGTGAGGAGCACAAAGTCAATTAAAAGCCTATTTCGATGAACTCAGGCAAATAGGAGGCCCAGCTGTTTCATTTGTGCCCTAACCCCCACCACTCCTTATCCTTCCACCACTCTAGACCTTAGCAGTGAGCACTTTTTATCAGGGCGATGAGAATATCTTGACTTTATCTGTGGGTGGAGAAGAAGCTCTCAAGAAGAGAAGATTTAAAGAAGAGAACTTAGAAAGCAACAGTACAGACAAGCGAAGATGTGGGTTGAAAGAACTGTTGCAAATCAATGCAAATTTGAATAACTGCTGTACTGTTCATTGCAAAGCTAAGTATGAGATGATTCTGCACACAGGCGTGGGATGGGAAGGCTGGGTGCCATAAGTTTACTTGGCTCCATTATTTATTTACATTCATAGACTATCAGACTCACTCATATTCAAAGGGAAATTCAGAAACACAATACCAAGGATAATTGATTTACGTGTTATCACCCATTTAGGATTATCTGTCCTATTACCTGCTCCAACTATGCAGATAATTTGAAATAGACTAAACTTTTCTTTCAACTCTTTCCTGTTTTTATATTTCGTAAATTTTCAAGCATTCACAAAGTATCAAACATTTAGGATTTCATTACCACATAAATGTTCTTTACTTTTAAAGTTACTAAAACTAGACCTTGTTGATGTGAGTTTTTACTATGATTTCTTCTCGATGTCGTAAGAATAATTTGGAAAGGACAGGATCGAGAACACCAAGCGTGCAGCTTTAGAAATACTTACTTTAGTTTCATTTAGAAATACTTACTTTAGTGGACTATATTCAGATAGAATCCAGTTAAATAGCTCAAAGAGATTTTTATGCTGCATGTGAGAATAGCATAGGAAAACATTATCACCTATAAGGAAGAACAGCATCTTCACAGAAGTTAAACCTCAAATGGGGTCAACCCTTATTTTTTATCACTACTACCCTATACTGTTTCCTTCTTTGAGAACAAACATTTACAAAGACAATATTCTAATTTAAACATAAATGTAGCTAATTTATTTTAAATCCTTTTATATTGGTAAAACATATATATAACATAATACTTATTGTAACCATTTTTAAATGTACAATTCAGCAGCATTAAGTACATTCACAGCGTTGTACAACCATCACCACTTTCCAGTTCCAAAACTTTTCCATCACAACAAATAGTACTCATAAAACGATAACTCCCCACTCCCCCCTCTTCCATCCTCTGGTAACCTCTAATTTACTTTCTGTCTCTATAAAGTTGCCTAATCGAAATATTTCATATGAGTGGACTCATACGATATTTTTGATATTTTTGTCATTTTGTGTCTTGTTTGTTTCACTTAGCATAATATTTCCAAGGTTCATCTCTGTTGCAGTATATATCAAGATTTCATTCATCTTTATGGCTGAATAATATTCCACTATATGTTTGTATCATATTTTGTTTATCCATGCATCTGTTGATGAACACTTGGCTTGTTTTCACCTTTGGGCTATAGTGAACAGCCATGCAAAAAATATTGTGATTCAAGTATCTGAGTCCCTGTTTTCAATTTTTTGGGAGTGGAGTGGAACTGTTGAGTCATTTGCTAAGTCTATGTTTAACATTTTGAGGAACCACATATTCTTCCATAGTAGCTGCATTGTTTTACATTTCCACCAGCAATGTATGAGGGCTCCAATTTCTCGATAGTCTCACCAACATTTGGTAATTTTCTCTTTTTTGTTAATTATTATTATAGCCATCCTACTAGGTATGAAGTGATATTCTCATTATGATTTTGATTTTCATTTCCCTTATGGCTAATGCCAATTTATTTTTTAAAAGCCACATTTAGTAAAATAATTAATATTTATGTTTCTAGATGTTCATTTCTGGTATTTTATTTTATAAGGTGGTTCTTAAAACTTTGTATCCTTAACCAATATTTTAAAATGTGTTGTAAAAAAGAGAACAAACTTACTGGCATTTTTTCTATTTGTAATGTATTCTAGCATAAAATTCAGCAATATTTTGATGGAAAAATATGGTTTTCACTTAAGTACGAAAGTTCATGGAGCATTTCAAATAAAACTGACAGCATCAGAGAACACAGTCAATGTCCAGATACTTTTAAACCTTTTAATAAATGCTTCTTATTCATTTGATTTAAATAATATATAACATTGTTCTAATTCTATGATAGACTTTTTAAAAAATTATATAGAGGACTTTTTCCTTGTGTTACCTTTTTATCAAAGTACATGCCCACTTATTTAAAAACATAGCTTTGTTTAAAATAACTTCAGAATGTTATCTGATCCACGGCTCAGTGCTCTCTGATGACCCAGAGGAGTGGGATAGGGAGGGTGGGAGGGAGGCTTAAGCGGAAGGGGTTATATGTATACATACAGCAGGTTCACTTTGTTGTACAGCAGAAATTAACATAACATTGTAAAGCAATTATAATCCAATAAAGATGTAAAAAAAAGAATATTATCTGATCCACATGACTTTGTAAGATATAAATAAAAATATTTGACTGTTTTCTTACTTATCCTCTTTCTAATTCATTCTTGTTTTCATATTCTTATTTTCTTTCTCAAAGCATAAAAATTGAAATTTATTTTCTAAGTGCAGTTAGATATGACAACACAAGAATTAATTATCATACTTTAAACATAAGCAAAGTGATTCTAAAAATGATACAGGTAATTAACCTATAATTTAGATATCCAGTGGTTTTGAAGCATTAAATTCTGTACTCTGTGTAGACTTGCAGATTTTTCGTAATATTAAGTTCTTTCCAAATAATTTTTTTTTATTTTCACAATTTGCTTGCTATAAAAGTATATATTAATTTGGAATTTCCTTTCCTAATTTCCTAACTCACATTAGTGTAGAGAGAAAAATGCGTAATGGATCAATGTACATACTATGACTAAATTATATTCAATAGTCAGTCCAATGACTATTAAACAAATATTTCTCATTTCTAAATAACATTCCATTAAAAGTTCTAAAATAAGGACTAATGGAAGCTTTTCTATTTTCTCTTTTTTAAATGAGAGTCATTTAGGAAAAGGATCACCAATTTATCTTTAAGTTTTTTCTCTTATCTATTTCCAACAAGCCATGCTCACCAACAAATCTCTCCCACTCAAAAGCATTGAAATAGACATGCTGCAAATGTGAAAAGGATATATGTCTGTGATATGAAAACAGGAGTGGGTTGCTTCACTTCCATCTCCTTCTGGAGGATTAAACTGATACAAATCCTGAAAAATACACAGAGAAAATCTCCTCTCCCAAAACATACGCTCACACACAAGTCATTTTAGTAATAGGGGGAGGAATTCTTGAACAGCTCTAACTTTGAAAAAGAGGAGAGTAATTTTTAATGAATAGTTTTTAATTAATAGCTAAGTAATATTAATTGTTATTTCAATATCAGTATTTAACTTAAAATTGATTCATAGTGATTTTTAATTAATAGCTAAGATAATAGTTTAAAACATAAATGATTTTTGGTAGGTTAGGAAGATTTATTGTCCAGAGAACCCTAAGAATGCTCTTCCTTAACAACTTTTTTAAATAATAGTAGAAGTGATTGACAGAACATTTACCAAAAAGACAGAAAACAGGTAGAAATAGCTGGTCTGAAAAACTGGCAAGCATTATACCCTTGTCTCAGCTAGACTTACTGCTGCCAATGAAGAGAAAATATATCTGGACAGTATATAAACTTATGGGTTCCTGGATAGCATGTGTAGCCTTATTAACAACAATAAAAAATAAGCAATAAAAATGTAACCTTAGAGTAATGTTTGTCTTTGATCTTAAAAGAAATGGTTAAGTCGTGTCTGAATCTGAGGGACTGAACCCACAAAACAGAATGATGGAATGCAGTACCTCCCAACAGCCTCCCTTTAGGGTTCTTTTAAGGTCTGAGTGCATGATGTACCAAGTAGAGTGCCCCTAACTGTATCCAAGAGAAGTGCGACACCTTATCGACCCCAAACACTCAGGAAAGGGTGTTCTCAGAAAGCTCCATCTCACTTCTTTCTCTTAAGCATGACCACAAGCCCTATGGAGCAAAAGCAGGAAATTCCCAAAGGGCTTTTCACTAATTTACTGCCTCATACTTGCAAAGAAAACATCTAAGCGATAAAGGGGTCTTGCTCTCAGGTGAGTGTTAAGGGGTATCTGAGAAATCCTGAGGAATATGTGGACACACACACACACACACATCCTTCAAAAGCTTATCTGAGAGAAAGTGTGCTATAAGGAGTCACCTCACTAGTAAATATTCAGACCATTCTCTAACAAAGAGCAGTGTTTGTATTTTTTATCAATTATAGTCCATCATCTGGAGTTTCTCATTTACCACAAATTAAAAAAATCAGAATAACGGTGTTTCTAAGCATCAATCATACACAAATACTTCTATCTTCTTTTGATAAGTTGGCATAGATATCTTGAACAGGAATGTATCTAAATGTATTTTGGGTTTTTAAGATATAACAAGGAGGGATATGTCTATTATTTAGGAAATCCTGCTTGGTCCCCTTCCCCCCGCCCCTCCCCCCAATGCATCCACATACAGTTGTACAAGAGAAAGAAATAATTCAGCACCCTAGTACAGGAAGCATCATCGAGTTCAAACCTCTCAGGAATAAATTTCAAGTCACCTGTCAGCTAAAGAAACTGGCCAGTGAAGGTATTGGCTAAAAGCAAAGGAAATATGAACTGAAGAGTTAAGAAAATCTTACATATCAAGTATGACCTTGTGAACAGCTTTGTAAATGGAGACCATAGTGATGACCCGTATTTTTCCTTTGTTCTGGTATGTTCTTATTTGCATACAATTTTTTTTCTTTTCCACTCGCACTTTTACCTATGGTACTACACAGAATGTGTGGGTAATGATACCTTAGTGCAGAGATAACAGGCTATTAAGATGCTGCTGAGGTATGAATTAAAAGAAGAATGAACATAAAGCAGAAATGAATGCAGGAACTGATGAGACTCTGTGCCATCACTTTCAGAGAGAAGATTTGTTTTTGTTAGTACAGGAATAAATACATTATGTTAGACAGTAGCACTTTGGAGTTACTATGAGGTTATTTGCAACTTTAAATGTGAGAAGATGGGTAGAGATTGAATGTTGAAAACCAAAGGGGTGTACAGGGGAGAGAATGTTGTTCACTCAACACCCATTCCAGTCTCCCTTGAGCTTGTCTTCCTGTATTGCAGTGATTAGAAGTGAAATTTGTATATTAACATACCAAAGGAGAAAAAAAACATTATTTCAATAGATGCAAAAATAACATTCTGTAAAAATCAACTTGTATTCATGATTGTTTCAAAGCTTTTGGCTAAAAAGAAATAGATGCTGACTTCCTTAACTTGATAAAAGAATTTGCCAACCACCACAGGAAAAATCACCTCGTGTTGAAATATAGGTGCATTCCTACTATCACTTATGATATTCCAAACTAACACAATATAACAGGAAAAAGAAATGAGATGTAACTACAAAATAAAACAGAAAGCTGTGTCATTATTTGCAGATGATAAGTTCATCTTCAGAAAAACTAGCAATTAAAACAATTATAATGCTAACATTTATTAAGCCCTTTCTCATCAGGCACTTTCTAAGCTGTTCGTTTACATAAAGTATCTTTTTGTAATTAATTAATTAATTAATTGGCTGAGTTGGATCTTCACTGCTGCTTGCAGGCTTTTCTCTAGTTGCGGTGAGCAGGAGGCTACTCTCCACTGAGGTGTGCAGGCTTCTCATTGCAGTAGCTTCTCTTGTTGCAGAGCATGGGTTCTAGGTGCGAGGGCTTCAGCAGTTATGGCACACGGGCTTAGTTGCTCCTCGGCATGTGGGATCTTCCCGGACCAGGGCTTGAACCCATGTCCCCTGCATTGGCAGGGGGATTCATAACCACTGCGCCACCAGGGAAGTCCATACATAAAGTATCTTAATAAAAGAGATTAGTAACAAAAACTACATTTTTTACCAGAAATATAGATTTTTTTTGGATAAAATATTGTAATTTTTTAAAGCCCAGCAAGCAGCTGGATACATGAGTAACATACACAATGTAATAATGGTCCTATAAATATTGAAATCTAAAATAAAAGATGGAATTTAAAAGTCTAGTCTCAGATTTAAATGTATAAGTAGCCTAGGAAAAACCAAATAAATAACACCTACATGGATAAAATTGGAAAATATTATTAAAAGATATTAAAATACAAATAGGCAAATATCCTAGAAGAGAGGATTGAATATGATGTACATTTCATTTCTCTACAAATTTATCTGTAAATCAATGTAATTCAAATCAACATACTAATAGGACTTTTGCTAAAAATTGACAAGCTGATTTCAAAATGGACATGAAACAGTAAATGCATGAAAACTAAGAAATTAAAAAATAAACAGCAAAATGAGGAATCAGGACTTATTTTGAAACTATGGAAACTAACATTTTATTCCACAGGGATAGATAAATATATTGAAGAAAATAATTGGAAATAATGGAAACAAACAAAAAAAATGAAGCTGCACATAAATGAAAACAATTTATGGCCAAGGTGGCATCATAAATTAGGTCAGATGGAAAAATAATATATGACTCCATTTGGATTTAAAAAAGCAAGTATAAAAATCAACTAAATAATTTAGAACTCTTTGAAGAAAATATAGCAGAATATCTTTATGACATCAAGACAGGAAGAAATTTCTTAAGACATAGGAAGTGCAAATCATAAAGAAAAATACACTGTAAAATTAACATATTCCATATGACAAAAGTAACTCTAAACAAGATCAAAAAACAAACAATAAACTGAGGGGATGTTTAAAATATATATATAACATGCAGTAAATTATCATGCAATAAATTCATTTATAAATTTATATATATATTTATATATATTTCAATATATATATAACATGCAATAAAGAATTTCTACACATAAAAATTGAAAAAGTAATAAAGTGTTCAGACAAGATTTCACTAAAAAAGAAATTAAAATGGGCAGCAGGTGAATTTTCCAGCTTGTGTGCATTTAGGGTGGGTCCATGTAACAGATGGATGTGGGCAGAAGTGATGAATGCCACTTGCGGTTCTGGGAAAAGAAGAAAATGCAGTGGAGAGGGAGAAGGAGGAAGGATAAGAGGAAAAAGACAAGATGGAAGAAGAAGAAGAGAAAAAGGAGAAGCAGAAAGAATAGAAGGAGGAAGATGGGGAAGAGAAGGGGAGAAGGAGGAAGAGGAAAAGCAGAATCAGCTGCCCCACCCCCTCTGTGAACCTCCAGTTAACTTTCCCCTCCTACTGCCAAAGTTAAGTTAAAATATTTATGAAGGCAGGGCTACAAGAAGAAGGATGGCCACTTGCTACCATCTTGCTTATTTTTCAAGAAATTGAGAGTTCAGGGTTCATTACTGCAGCATAACCTAATCTTAATCGATTATTACTCAACTTAGTTTAGCCATAGTTTCTATATCCCAGTTAATGACAACTCCATCCCTCAAAATGTTCTACCTGCTTTTTTCCTTAATATCCAACATCCAATCCATCAATGACCCTTACGGTTCTGCCTTCAGAAAATCTAACTTTGATAGTCATCTTCCAAGTGACCATCATTTATCACTTGAGTTACTGCAGTGGTCTAAAAATTACTCTCCCTGCATCGCTATCATTCTCCCGTGGTCTAATCTCAACGCAGCAATTGTGATTCTCTTGAAATGTATGCCAGAGTATCTTAACATGATTATGTCAGCAAGGCAGTTGTTTTAAATCTCCCAACCAGCTCCTGAAAATCAAACAGGAAAATCAATGTAGTTAAAGACAAAGTAGATAAGAGATCAGGAGATGGGTATATGCTGGTGACAGGATTAACAGCTGTGTGACAGGGGAGCAAGAAGTGAAAGACAAGAAACCATATCCTAAGCCAAAATTACTATATTTTTTAAATGAGATGAGGGAGGGAATCCCTTCAGTATCCAGACAAAAGTAAATCAACTCTACTCCAATAAAATTAAAATTTTAAAAAATCACTCATAAGTGAACAACTATCAGATTGATATGAGAATTCTCCAAAGCAAAAATATATTAGAAAGAGAATGTAGCAACATTTTGAAAAGATTTTAAAGGACAGACAATGTGAGACAAGAATTTTATGTACAGCCAAATTTTTCTTCAAGATAAAATCCACAGACAAACAGCTATAAGTCTGGAAGACCTCCAGGAATATCACCCCCATAATCACTTTGTGACAAATCTACAAAAGAATATGCTTCAAACTTACATTGTTTGTAGAAGGTTTAGCAAATATTTAACTTAATGGAACTAAGATTAAAAGATGGGAGTAAGGGTGAAAAAATAATATACAGTTTTTATATGTTCAAAAAAACCAATGTAGAAATAGTGGATAGTGAAACAAGCTTGCAGATTACCACATATAAATTAATTAGAAGTAAAATAATATTACTTGAAGCTAACAGATAAAGTAGTAGATGCTTAATGATATATCAGACTTGAAGTATGCTAAGACTTAAGAGTATAGCTTAGATTAAGAAATGAGGTAGTAGAAGCTTAAGCAATTTATGGTGTAAAGACTAACAGTAAGATAAAGCTAGAGACTGAACTTGAAAGGTGAAGGCAAAAGAGAGGAGCTAATTGTAGTCTTGTTTGTGGTAGGAAACCAACAAATATTATTTAAAAAAAGATAAGTAAGAATAATATAAAACATTTATATAAATAAAACCAGGAAGTCAAAACTTCCTAAATTCAAAAAGAAATATCAACAGAAAAGATCAAAAAAGACATAACTGAGATAATTTAACTAGAAATATTGTTACATAGAATACATGTTATAAAAGAATATAGCAAACCGAGTTCAAAAATATCAATCGCTAAGGAAAGATAAATGAGCTTAAATCACTTATTAAAAAATTCAGATTACTAATACAGGAAAACCCAGTTCTTTATGGTACCTAAAACAATGGTTTTTGGTAAAGTTAAAATTTTAAGAAAGAACAAAAGTATGCAAGGCAATACAAAATAATGCAGGGAACAACATTTTGAAGTGGAATGAAGTCAAAAGGTGTTAAATGAGTCAAATAAAGATCATTTTATAATGCTAAAAGCTACATTTCAAAAATAGCATAACACTTACTAATATCTACCTCCCAAAAATATTACAGTCAAAATCTTCCAATTTACCCCAGAGGCAACCGCTGTTCTTGAAATTCATATAAATAGAATCGCTCGAGTCTGTCTTTCAGTCTACATGTTTATAGATTTCTTCATGTTGTATGTCTCAATATCTTGTTCATATTTTATTACTGAGTAGTGCTCTAGTCTATGAATATATCATAGTTTGTTTATTCACTCTTCTGTTGAAAGAAAGATTTTTGTCCAGTTTGGGACTATTATGAATAATGCTGAATAATTCATCAACTGTCTTCTGGACATGTGTTTCTTTTCCCTTGGGTAATTATCCAGTATGAAACTGTTGAGTCATAGGGAACATACGTGCTTAACTTTATAAAGAACTGTCTGTTTTCCAAACTGGTTGTACCATTTCATATACTAGCAATGAATGAGACCCTACTACTCAAAATCCTCTTGAAAATCTGATAATTTCAGACTTTAAAATTTTACCTTGTCTAGTAGCTTCATAGTGGTTTACATTGTAGTTCCCAACTGTAAATCATCTTATTGCGGTTTCAATTTGCATTTCCCAGACAACTAATGACACTGAGTACATTTTCTGTGCTTATTGACTATGCGTAATATTTCTTTGAGATGATTTTCTTCAAATATTTTGCTCATTTTAATTGGGTTGTTCTTTATTATAGGCTTTTAGGAGTTTTTAATAGATTCTATACAGAAATCAATGTCAGATATATGTATTGTGAATATTTGCTTCCTATGTATAACTTGAATTTTCACTTTTTGAACTGTGACTTTTGATGAAAAGCTTGATAACATCCAATTTATCATTTCATTTTTTCATACACAGGGTTATTAAGAAGTTTTGTAGATTCATAAAACTGTAGCAGTTGTATAAATTTAGCTTTTGGAATTACAGTCTATTTCAAATATTTTTTTCAAACATGGAGTGAAGTGGAGGTCAAGATTGTTTTTTTTTTTTTTCTTGATATGAATGTCTGGCACCATATGTTTAAAAACATTCTTTCTCCCTTTGAACTGCATTGGCAACTCTGTTGAAATTTATTTGACCATAGAAGTGTAGATCATTTCTTCATTCTGTGTCATTGACTATTGACTATTCTTAAGCAAATACCACGACTTCATCTTATCTTTATAGTAAGTTTTAAATCAGGCATTAAAAATCTTCCAACTTTTTCTTCTTTTTCAAGATTGGTTTGTCTAGTCTAGCTCCTTTGTATTTTCATATGAAGTTTATAAAATTGCATTAAAAATACAATTACTTTTCCAAAAATGACTTTGTATCCGCAAATCTGTCAGATACACTTATTAATTCAAGTAGCTTTCTATTTTCCTTAAAATGTACACAATCATGTCATTTGCATACAAACATAATATTGTTCCTTTCTTTCCAGTCCTCATGCCTTTATATATTTTTCATAACTTAATGCTCTAGGTAGGCCCTCCAGTACAACATTGAATAGAACTGGTAATAGTGAATTTCCTTGCCTTTTCCTGATCTTAGGAGGAAAGCAGTTAATATTTCACCATTAAGCATAATATTTGCAGTAAGTTTGTCATAGAATCTCCTATCAAATTGAGGAAGTTCTTCATTTTTTCTTGTTGGCTAAGAGTTTTATCACAGAGTGTGGCATTTTGTCAAACATTTTATCTCAATTTATTTTGATGATTGTTGGTTCTTCTTTATTCTGTTAATATGGTGAATTATTTCGATTGATTTTTCTAATGTTAAACCAACTCTACATTCCTGAGACAACTTTTATGATGTGTGTATTCCTTTTATTTATTGGTAAATTAGATATATTAATAACTTTGCTGAGAATTTTTTGTTTATATTTAGTGAGTATTATTGGCATGTAATTATACTGTTCATAAATATAATTGTGGTTTTGCATCAAAGTACGTTCACTTTAGCCAAATAAAATCAGTTGGAAATAAAGGAAAATCTTCCTTTATTTTCTGAAAGCACTGATACAAGTTTGCAATTCTTTCTTAAATATTTGTAAAATTCACCAGTGAAGCCATCTGGGCAAAGATTTTTATTGTGGGGAAAATTCAAATTACAAACTAAATTTCTTCATAAATTATAGGAAGGTTCTGATTTAAAATTTTCTACCATATATGATTAGATATTTTGTGTCTTTCAGGGATTTTATCCATTTCATTTAAGCTATCAAATTTATTGGAAAAAAATCATGCATTATATTCTTTCATTATCCTTTTAATTGCTGTGCATCTGAAATTCTATCTCTGCTTTCCCTCTTAATTTTGATAATTGTGTTTTCTCTCATTTTCATTGGTAAGACTTGATAGTAGAGGTTTATCAATACTATTGATGAATTCAAAATACTTGTTCTTGCCTTTGTGGGTCTTTTCTATTGTTTGTTTTCTCTCCTAGATTTTCTCTCTAAACTTTACTATTTCTTTGTTTTTTACTTTTGGTTTATTTTACTCCTCTTTTTCTAGCTTTTTAAAGTAAAAGCTTATTTCATTGATTTTACAAATTATTTTGGCCTGATGATGTTTCCCAACCATAGCTACTAATTCCTCGGACAAAAGAGAAGCGAGGTTGGACTGAAATGCAGAAAGAATACATGCAACTTGGACTTTCTCACAATACCTAGAACCTTAAGCACTGCAGAAAAGGTAAAAGCATGACCAACTGACTGCACTACAACAAAATCAGGGAGATTAACCCCTCAGTGGAAGCTAGAGGTTGGGCTAATAGGAGATAATTCCAATGCCACTAAAGTTGGTTACCCCACTCACACACAATTTAGCTGCCAGACATAGGAAAGAGCTCTCACTACCTGGAGAAGTAATATCCAAAAAAGGTATAACTTAATATCCACTATTACTTGATATACTTCTGATATGAAATCAAATATCATGAAACATGCAAAGAAGTAAGGAAAAAGAAGTCCCAATGTAAAAATATTATATATAGCAGACAAGGACCTTGAGAATACTAATACATATAAATTGTAATAAAAGATTGAAAGATTGGGCAAACATATGGTAAATCTCAGTAAATAAATGGAAACTGCAGGAAAAAAATACAATGAAAATTCTGGAGCTGAAAAATATAATATCTGAAATCAAAAACACATTAGATAGATTTAACAGCCTACCGAACAGAGCAGAAAAAATTAGCAGTGAATCTAAAGCCAGGCTGACTGACTATCCAAAAATAGGGGAAATAAAATAATTGAAGAAACAATAGAAAATATAAGCAATGTTCATTAATTTTATATACATTAAATTGAATTTCCAGAAGATTGGGCTGGGCAGGGGAAGACTAAGGGAGAGAAAAAGAGTTAAACAAATAATGGCACAAGTTTCACAAATTTGATGGTAAAAATCTACCCAGAGATACAACAAGCACAGTGAAACCTAAATAAAATAAATACAAAGGAAGCCACACTTAGGCACATTATGGTCTGTTTGATTAAAACAAAAAATAAAAAGAAATTCCAGAAAGTAGCCAGAGAACAAAGACATACTAGAGTCATAATAACAACAAAAAAAATGACATTCCTGCTTTCTTGTCATAAGCAAAGCAAGTCAGAAGACAATGAAATGACATTTTTAAAGGCTGGAAGAAAAAAGACTGTCAAAAATTCTTTATGAACAAAAGATAATCTTCACAATATGAGGATGAAATTGAAACATCTTTATATAAATGACAGCAGATAGACTTTGTTATTAGAAAGCTGAACTACAAGAAATTCTTCTATATTATACATAGCTAGTATATAATATTAATTTACTAATTTATGATATACTGCAACAAATTAAGAATATGTGATGTAGTTCCTAGAGAAACCATTGAGAAAATACAGAAATATAAAAATAAAAAGCCAGTAGGGGAAAATGGCAGAGTAAAAAAACCTGAAAATTTGCCATTTCAAAAAGCAACAAAAAAATGAGAAAAATTGTCAGAATCAATATTTTCAGAACTTCGTAATTAACTCAAGGCTTACAGAAAGTCAAGGAACACTTAATTAAAGAAAAATGGCTCAATTGGGGTAAGAACAGTGAACTTCCTGACATTTTAACCTAACCTAGTACTATTCCCACTAACAAGTTCGATGGTAGTCTTAAAAATAGTAGTCTTTATTCCCAGCAACAGAGGGAACAGAATGGATCTTGAGTTCTTTCAACGCCTCCTTCCCAAAGGATTGTCATAATTTGACCTGCTGGTGGTTCTCTGGAAAAAACAACTCAAACAGCATATTTTATTTTTGTTCTGTTTTGTTTTGTTTTTGTCTCACCAAATAGAGATTACTGATAAAAGAAATAAACTATAAAAAAATAAATAAATTCTGGAGTTGAAAAGTACAGCAGCAGTACAAAACTCAGCATAAAATTTGAACAGGCAGAAGAAAGATAGCAAATATAAAGATAGGAAAATTGAGATTATCTGGTCTGTGCAAGAAAAAGAAAAAAGAAAAAGGACAAGTCGACAGAGCATTAGAGACTTTTGGAACACCATTAAGTGTATCAAAATACACATAATAGGACTCCAAAAAAGAGAGAAGAGAGGAAAAGGGCAGAAAAAAAGATTCAAAGAAATAAAGGCCAACATTTTTCAAATTTGAAGAAACCATTAATATACTTTACCAAAAAGCTCAACGAACTGGAAGAGGTTCATACCTACACATAAAATGTCAAAAGATAAAGACAGAGAAAGATTCATCAAAGCAGCAAGAGACAAGTGACTCATCATGCACAAGGGATCCCCAAGAAGACTGTCAGCTGATTTTTTAATCAGAAACAATGAAGGCCAGAAGGCAGTGGAGTGAGATATTAAAAATGTTGGAAAGGGAGAGAAAAACTATCAATGAAGAATTCTATATCTGACCAAATTATCCTTTAAAAATTAAGGAGAAATTAAAACATTCCAAAATAAATAAAAACAGAGTTTGTCATCATCTGACCTGTCTTGCAAGAAGTATTTACAGGAATCCCTCAGGCTGAAGTGAAAAAAAAAAAAAAAAGATGGTAACTCAGATCAACATGAAGAAGTAAAGAGCACCAGTAAAGATAACTATGTTGGTGAATAAAAAATAGTACAAATGTATTTTTGGTCTGTAACTCCTTTTTTCTTTTCTGATTTAAAAGACAACTGCATAAATCAATAGTTATAAATCTATGTTTATAGGTACACAATTTATAATTGTGTAATTTGTGACAATATAGCATAAAGAAGGATTGGATATAAACTATATAGGAAAGACTTTGTATACTTTTAAAATACTATTAAAAATAATATTAATCTGAACTAGATTGCTATAAATTAAGATGTTAGTATTAATCTACAGGACAATCACTAATAACTCAAAAATCTATAGTAAAAGAAACTAAAAAACAAACAGAAATGATACACTAGAAAGTATCTATTTAACACAAAATGTAGACAGTAATGGAGGAACTAAGGAACAAAAAAGACATAAGACATGTAGAAAACAAATATTGTATATACAATGGAATATTACTCAGCCGTAAAAAGGAACAAAGTTGTGCCAGTTGCAGAGACATGCATGGAACTCTGTCATACAGAGTGAAGTAAGTCAGAAAGAGAAAAACAAATATAATATCACCTATATGTGAAATCTAGAAAAGTGATACAGATGAACTTATTTGCAAAGTAGAAATAAAAACACAGATGTAGAGAACAGACTTATGGATACCAAGGGGGGAGGGAGAGATGGGATGAATTGGGAGATGGGGATTGATATATATACACTACTATGTATAAAATAGATAACTAATGAGAACCTACTGTACAGCACAGGGAACTCTAATTAATCTTCTGTGGTGACCTAAAAGAGAAGGAAATCTAAAATGAGGGGATATATGTATACGTATAGCTAATTCACGTTGCTGTACAGCAGAAACTAAAACAGCATTGTAAAGCAGCTATACTCCAATAAAAACTAAGTTTAAAAAAGAAAAGAAAACAAATAACAAAGTGAAAGATGTAAACCCTACCATATCTGTAATTACTTTAAATGTAAATGCATTATACTCTCTAATCAAATGACAGTGGATGGCAGAATAAAATTTTAAAAATAATCCAACTGTATGCTGTCTACCAGACAGAAACTTTTTCAACATAAATAGGTTGAAAGTAAAAGAATGGAAAAATATATCTTGTGCAAAGAATAACAACAACAACAACAACAACAAAAAACAAAAAACCCACTGGTGTGGCTATAAAATGAGAAAAATAGACTTTAAATCAAAACTTGTTACCAGAGACAAAGAAAGACATTTTATAACGGTGTAATCAATACAGCAGCCTGGATAATATAAATTAGACATTATTTTTAAGAGCTGAAAACAAAACAAAAAATATATTCAAAAAAGAGAAATAATATAGAAAACATTCTTTAATCATAAGGCAGTAAAGACAAAATTGATAAAAATGTACTTAAAATAACAATATTTGTAAACAAAAAGGCTTTTCCACCTATGAATTCTTTTTTTCCAAGTGGAAATAGAAATTTAAATTATGATTGCTAGAAAAACACTGTGTCGTATAATATTTGAGATACCACTTCAGCAATCCTTAATATAAAATTTATAAGCTCAAATATTTATAATAAAACTGAAAATAATTTTGTTCAGATCTCTATTATCATTTACTTTTTGATTGATATATCTTGGACTAGGAGAGGTTAGTTACAATTTTCTATTGTTAATGTGGTGTTTTAAATATTTTCTTGTGTTTTCTATAATTTCTGCACTATTAAAATTAATGTTGTGTTATTTGAACTTATTTTGAATTTTGTTCTTTAGCTTTATAAAATGCCCTTCTTTGTTTCATTCAATGCATTTTAGCCTGAATTCTATTTTGTCCAATGCCAAGTTTAAGACATCCACTTTCATTTTAATAAGTTTACTATTACACATTTCTCATCTTTTTAACATCTCTGTTTTAGTCATATCTCTAGTATGTAATGCATATTTTGGATTTACTATGATTTAACCTGAAAATCTCTTCTTGTGATAAAAGCAATAATTCTATTTATATGTATTAATGTGAAAGCCCTTTTGGACCTCAAGTCTACTATATAATTTGCTTTTTATTGAGTATATTTGTGTGTGGACATTACCATTGTACTTAAATATGGTCAGGTCTCTGCTGCTTGATTTGTCACTTTAAATGATATTCTTTCACTCCCTATTATTATTTAGGAAGAAGTTTGTGTGCTTACTCCTTTTTCCAACTTCTCTCCCCATTCAGCCCTGCATTTTTGTCAGCTCTAGTGTTTTTATACTGTCAAAGTACACTATATATTTTATTGTTTCATTTATCACCAATTTTTTAATGCTTAAATGCACAGATAAATTTTATTTAAATGTGCCTCACTTATAATTTTGCCAAATCTGTCTAATCATTTTTTGGTTGGCTAGATTTTCAAGTTTATTTGCATAAACTTGTACAAAGAAATCTTTTGTGATTTGTAAAGCTTCCTTCTATTTTGATGGTTATTTCCTCCTTGTCATTCCTTATTTTGAATATTTGCACATTATCCACTTTTTCGTTAATTTTACCTTTGATTTTTTCATTGATTTTTATCATTTTTTTATTTATTTGTTTTACTTTTTAATTTATTCTGGCTCAACTATTTCCGCTTACCTTTTTAGTAATTTTTTCCTCTGCTTTTCTTCAGCTTATGTTTTGGTTTTTTTCCCCTAACATTTTAGAGGAGAAAATTAACATATTTGTTTTCAGCCTTTCTCAGCTCCAAGAATCCAACAAATTTCAAGCATGTAAATAAAAAGAAATACACATTAAAAAGTTGTAGAAAAATTGCATAAGAATAAAGAAAAAGAGAAAGTCTTCAAAGAAGCCAAAAAAAAAAAAAATGGGTAACCTAAAAAGAAAAATGATTAACAGATGGATGACTGACTTCTCAGGAACAAGTATCTGAAATTTCTTCAACTCCACATCTAAATATAACCCTAAACAAATGTGTGCTTACACAAATCAGGAAATATTTATAAGAATATTCATATCAGCAATGTTTTTAATAGCCCCAAACTTAAAAATAGAGTCAGCCTTCTCTATCCACAATTACACATCTACAGTTGATTGAATCTGTGGATGCAAAACCCATGTCTACAAAGGCTCAACTGTTACACCATTTTACAGGCATATCTTGGAGACATTGTGCATTTGGTTCTAGATTACTGTGACAAAGCGAATATAGAAATAAGCCAGGGCACGTGAATTCTTTGGCTTCCCATGAACATAAAAGTTCTGTTTACAATCTATGTCTAAAAAATAATGCACATATTTTAAAAATCCTTCATTGCTAAACATGTTTAACCATAATCCATGCTTTCAGCAAGTTGTAATCTTTTTGCTGGTGGAGGCTCTCACCTCGATGTTGATGGCAGTCAACTGATCAGGGTGGTGGTTGCTGAAGGTGGGTGGCTGTGGCAATTTCTTAAAATAAGACAGCATGAAGTCTGCCACATCAATTGATTCTTTCTATCATGAACAATTTTTTTCTGCAGCACTCAGTGCTGTTTGATAGCTTTTTACTTCTTTCAAAACTCCTTTCAGAATCGAAGTCAATCCTCTTAAACCCTGCTGCTACTTTATCAACTAAGTTTATGTCCTCTTCTAAAGTCTGTGTTGCTGTTTCAATAGTCTTCACAGTGTCTTCATCAGGAGTAGTTTCCATTTCAAGAAACCAATTTCTTTTCTCCTCTACAAGAAGAACCTCCTTGTCCATTAAAGTTTTATCATGAAACTGCAGCAATTCAGTCACATCTTCATGCCCCACTTCTAATTCTACTTCTATGCTATTTCTACCACACCCACAGTTATTCCCTCCAAAGTCATGTAGGACAGTTGGACTCATCTTCTTCCAAAGTACTGTTAATGTTGATATTTTGACCTCTTTTAATGAATCACAAATGTTTTTAATGGTATCTAGAACAGTGAATTCTTTCCAGAAGTTTCAGTTGACTTTGCTCAGATCCATCAAGAGGAATCACTATCCCATGGCAGCTATAGCCTTACAAAATGTATTTCTTAAATAATAAGACTTCAAAGTCGAAATTACTCTCTGATCTATGGGTTGCAGAATGGATGTCATGTTAGCAGGCATGAAAACAACATTGATCTCATTGTGCATCTCCATCAAAACTCTTGGGTGACCAGGTGCTTTGTCAACAAGCAGTAATATTTTGAAAGTGATCTATTTTTCTGAGTGATAGGTCTCATCAATGGGATAAAAATATTCAGTAAACCATGTTGTAAACAGATGTGTTGTCACCTAGGCTTTGTAGTTCCATTTCTAGAGAATAGGCAGAGTAGATTTAGCATAATTTTTAAGGGCCCAAGTATTTTTGGAATAGTAAATGAACACTAGCCTCAATTTAAAGTCACCAGCTGCATTAGCCCTAGCAAGAGAGTTAGCCTGTCCTTTAAAGCTTTGGAGTCAGGCATAGACTCCATATCTCTAGCTATGAAAGTCCTAGGTGGCATCTTCATCCACACTGAAAATTTCTAATTTAGTGTAGCCTCCTTCATTGATTTTCTGTGCTAGATCTTCTGGATAACTTGCTGCAGCTTCTACATCAGCCCTTGCTGCTTCACTCTGCACTTTTATGTGATGGAGATGGCGTCTTTCCTTAAATCTCATGAACCAACCTCTGCTAGCTTCACACTTTTCTTCTGCAGCTTCCTCACCTCTCTCAGCCCTCAGAGAATTGAAGAGAGTTAGGGACTTGCTCTGGATTCGGCTTTGGCTTAAGGGAGTGTGATGCCTGGTTTAATCGTCTGTCCAGACCACTCAAACTTTCTCCATATCAGCAATAAGGCTGTTTCACTTTCTTATCATTGGTGTGTTCACTGGTGTAGCACTTTTAATTTCCTCCAGGAACTTTTCCTTTGCATTCACAACTTGGCTGTTTTGCCCAAGAGGACTAGCTTTCAGCCTGTCTCAGCTTTCAAAATGCCTTCTTTGCTAAATTTAATTATTTCTAGCTTTTGATTTAAAGTGAGAGACACTTGACTCTTCCTTTCCCTTAAACACTTGGAGGCCGTGGTAGGATTATTAATTGGTCAAATTTTAATACTGTTCTGTCTCAGGGAATAGGGAGGCCTGAGGAGAGGGAGAGAGATGGGAGACGGCTGGTCAGTGGGTCAATCAGAACACACACACGTTTGCCAGTTTATATGGGCACAGTTCATGGTGCCCCTAAACAATTATAATAGTGACATCGAAAATTACTGATCACAGAGCACCTTAGCAAGTATAGTAATCATGAACACGTTTGAAATATTGCAAGAATGACCAAAATGTGACACACAGACATGAAGTGAGCAAATACTGTTGGAAAAATGGTACCAACAGACTTGCTTGATGCAGGGTTGCCACAAATCTTCAATGAGTAAAAAATGCAATATCTGTGAAGTGCAGTAAAATGAAGCACAGTGAAATGAGGTGTGCCTGTCTATAAGGGGCTCGCACACCTACAGATTATACTATCTATGAGGGTCCTGGAAACAATCCCCCACGGATACTGAAGGACAACTGTACTTAAATGTCTATCAGCAGTAGAAGAGTTACATAAATGGTATATAACATTCATTTTATTATGGCGTAGTATAATCTTACAATACAATACTATACAGTAATGAAAATATCCTACATCTCATGCATCAACATGGATAAACTCAAAATCGAATATTAAGTGAAAAAAGCAAATCGCAAAAGAATACATACTGTTTAATTCTATTTGTATGAAGTGTGAAAACAGGCAAAACTACACAAAAATGTTTGTAGTAATATATATACATGGTAGGTAGAACAATGCTCCCTCCAAAGATATCCACATTGTAATCCTCAAAACCTGTTAATATATATCTTACTTGGTACAAGGGACTTTGAGGATGTAGTTAAGTTAAGGACCTGGAGATGGGGTGATCATCCAGGTGGATCTTTTAAGGCAGAGTCAGGACTTCCCTGGAGGTCCAGCAGTAAGGAATGCTCCTTGCAATGCGTGGGACATGGGTCCAAACCCTGGTCGGGGAACTAAGATCCTACTTGCCGTGGGGCAACTAAGCCCGAGCACCACAACTACTGAGCTCCAGCACCTCAACTAGAGCGCACGAGTGCTGCAAACTACAGAGCCTACGCACTCTGGAGCCTGCATGCCACAACTAGAGAAGAGAAAACCCACACGCCACAACTAGAGAGAAGCCCACATGCCACAGCGAAAGATCTCACATGCCACAACAAAGACTCGAGGCAGCCAAAAAAAAAAAAAAAAGAGCGGAGAGTCTCTTCCAGCTGTGGAGACTGAGCATGACGAACGAGGGTCAGAGAGATGCGACATCACTGACTTTAATGGTGGAAGAAGACCACAAGCCAAGGAACGTGGAGGTGTAATAGGGGCGGGGACGATTAGTGCAGCAACCACTCTGCCAACAGTCAGCCCCGCAGGCATCCTCACAGCAGAGGTTATGGTGAGAGGCCCATCATGGCCTTCTTCCCAGGGCCCCCCAGGCTTTCTGGCCTCGAGCTGGAGGGTGAGCTGGGGGGCCTGGGGGCAGGCTGGGGGCTGTGTCCTGCAGAGCTCCAGAGCCCACGTGCAGGCCACCCGTTGGCCGGGCCCAGGCCTTGAGGCAGCTGGGAACTTCTCCCCCATCCCAATGTCTGCAACCTAACGGTGGTGGCCGTCTCCATGGGTCTTGGTCTGTGCATCCTGGCCTGCATTTGGGCGGCCTGAGAAGCCTAAGGGCCGGCTGGGACCTGGGTGCCTGGTTCCCTCAGTGATGACAGCTGGGCAGGGTCTGGGGCTCCTGCCTCCTTAGCTGGGCCTGGGCACTGGCGGGAGGACCCAGGCTGGTGCTGGACAAATGCTCCTAGGCAGGGTGACCAGCCTACACAGGGACCCCTTCCTTTTAGCTGGGGCTCGGACCTCGGAGGGCAAAAGTTGAGCCTTGAGATCTTACCCTTTTTGTCAGAACAGAGAATAACATTTGTTCTGTGGACACTTACATGAACATCGTGACCTGACCTGGACCTGACCTCAAGAACAAAGGATCTGACACCAAGAAGTTTGCAGAACTAATCACACCCCTTCCTCACCTTTCCTACAAAAGAGCTTTTCTGAAAGCTTTTGGGGAGTTCAGGTTTTTAAGGCATGAGCCACTGTCTCCTTGCATGGCCCTGTAATCAACCTTTCTCTGCTCCAAACTCTCATGTTTTGGCTTGTTTGGCCTCACTGTGTGTGGGGCTCATGGACATGTGTTCCATAACAAATGATCTCTAGAAACTGGAAAAGGCAAGAAAATGGACTCTCCCCTAGATCCTCTAGAACGAAATGCAGCCCTGTCAACACTTTGATTTTACAGTCAGTGAAGTCCATGTCAGACACCAACATACAGAATTGTAAGATAACATATTTGTATTTTTTAAGCCACAGGTTTGTGGTAATTTACTATGTCAGCAATAGAAAATGAATACAGTATACATGCGCTAGGATTTCTTTTTTAACATATAAGAATGAATTATCACAGAATCAGAGAGCATACTCAGGGGCACCTGAGGTACTGGGAAATGTTTTAATTCTCAAAATGGTGACTGCGTGGCAGTTATTTTTATCACTTTTATTATTGTTCATTAAATTGTGCATGCATTCTTTATTATGAATGACATATTTTATGTATATAAATATTCTTAAAGGCAAATCCATAGACTAGGGGTGATGCTGTAGGAGGAGCATCACCTCATTATCCTGAATACACATCTGCTAAGGTTGTAGACTTGCTCATCAACCCCATGACTAAATGGATGACAGAGAGTATGAGTGACAGGGTACCTTTCCGCACGCGCTATCCTTGGGGCTAACAAGGTTGTGTGAATTTCTCATGATTCTGTGGACATCAGGAAACTTACCTATGTTTGAGCCAACCTGCTGGCGTCCCAGCGAAGAGGACTGCCCACTCAGTGAGAAGATTGCAGCTTCAAGAGTCTGTGAGGAGACCATCAGTGGCAGGACTCGGTGTGCGAGGGGTTGTGGAAGTGCTGGGCAAATACAAGGGAACTGTACAGTGGGTGTCCCTGCACGACCTTCCTAAGAAGCCACACATGTGCTCACAGACAGCAGCCTCAGGACATGTGCCATCCGAATGAAAATGCCAGCCCATTAGAGTCTGTCTCCAAAGCACATACAACCAACAAGGAGAGAACAGCAGCCAAGACCAGTTAAAAGATGTTTGCCCTTCTCCCTACAATTCTCCTCCCTGACTTCCTCCAAACCAGTAGAGCCTGGTCCTAGCTTGAGGAGGCAGTGGGGAGAGAGTGACAGAGCAGAGTATGTCCATTCTTCATTCCAAGTCTCTGGTGCCAAGAGCCTTCCTGCAATGGGAAGAAAAAGGGTTTTGAAAGAGATAAATTAAACTAGGCTAGGAGGAGTTTAATAACGGAAAGTGACCAGATAATTATGGAATCTGCCAAGATATCATCAAGGAATGGGGAAAAGGGATTTGACACAGAAAGGTTTAAGACTCTAACTGAAAAGAGAAAGCTGTATCAACTTAATATTCTACAAAAATGATACTGCTAAAAAAAAAATACATAGATAGTAAAGTGTAGTGTCCAAGTTCAAAGACAGTGGGGATTATAGCCTCTACATCAAGTGTCAAAGCTCAGCCACTCTTTAACTCTAGATAATTTGAGCATTTTTTTTTTTACTCTTCTGAAAATGTAGACTAAACCCTCCAAAAAGTGTATCTGCTTACTCAATTTCTAAAAAAAGATAACAGCACATATTTTATAGAGTTTTCAGGGTTGAAGCAAATTATGGACACAAAGTAAACACCAGGGTGCTTGACACAGAGTGAGCACTCATTGAATGTGAACTTTAATGACTGCCTGAGAGTTATGGAACTCAGAACTCTGGAAGACCTTCTGGAAATGACTTCTGGGCCACAGCATGAATAATAGTTAGCCTGTAGAGAGGGGCCCAGTAGGTTGTTGGTGAACTGGGGGCAGAGGGAGATTCCAGGCAGTGAGAACGGCATAAGCTAAGAAACAAAGCAGGACACAGAAGCACTGTGATGTCTGAAGGATGGAAAAGGGATGGTGTACAAACATTTTCATGTTCCTGGAGCATAAGCTGTCAGTCAAGGAGAAAAGTCTGCAAAAGGGGGGTAAGGACAAGATCATGAAAAGCCTCAAAGGCCCTACTTTATATCCTTCCATGTTCTTCATCCCAGAAAAAGGTCCTGACTTTTCAGTTATTATACATAAAAGGTCCTCTTGGGTCTGGCTCCTGCCCACTTTTCAAAATTCAAAAGTTTATGACATGCACAGAGAGAGAGATGACTCCAGCACAACCTGAGATCTCCTGAATACCTTAGAGGTCCCCTGTCACAGAGCTCTGCTCACATTATTCTTAATGCTTGAAACAGTCTTATTCCTCTTCTATGTGATAAATTCCTTCTTTCAAATTCAACACAGTTGGTACCACCAATGGGAAGACTTGTTGTTCTTTTGTTTTAATTCAACAAATATTCATTGGTACTTCTTCATACGTGGCACTAGCAAGATCCTGAAGAAGCAAAGTCCCTGCCCACAAGAGGCGAAAGTCTTATGAGGGAGATGACCAAATAAATAGGTAATGACTAAACACTATTTTGACTCAGATCAGTACAGGGCGCTCAGAGAGTCCTAGACTTCTAACTCAAGCCCCTGAGATCAGAGAATGTTTCCCTCATGCCAAGGGTTCTCTTCCTGGTTCCTGTCACTCCCACTTACCCTGCTAGGAGAGGTAGGAGGAGGAAGAGAAGAAAATGAAGGCGTGATAAAATTGATTGTGCTTTAGTATGTGTCAGAAGCTATGATAAAGCACTTTCCATGAATATCTTATGTAATCCTCACAACAACCCTATAAGACATCTAGTTAATTATTCCCATTTCAAAGATGAAAAAACTCAAGTAACAGAGGTAAATCAACTTGCCAGTATCACCCAGCTAGTGAGGGGGAGAGCTGAAACTCTAGCCTCTATCAGATTAATTTCAATTCCAGGCTGTAAAACACTTTGTATAGCAGCAGAATGTCTCCATTTTTAAAAGATGATTGTAAATGGAAGGCAATTATCACAATTCACTATGAATATGATTTACATGTCTGTCTCCCTCAGTAGACCACATCCTTCTAGACTCCGGGAGATTCTCTAGGACGTAGGAAATAGAGCCTACATATAGGTCACCTATTACCTACAGTCTCCAACAGATAGATGACTCAGAGTTAGCACTCAGTAAATGTTAATTTGAATGCATGAGTGCACACATGAATGAACGAATCCTTAAATGAATGAATTATCTTAAGAACAAGAAAGAAGTGAACACATGGGAAAAGCCGCATAGCTTTAGGGGATGATGACAGCGGGGAACAGGTAAAGGTCCAGGCCAGGATGGCAGGTTGCTGGCATCAGAGAGGTCCAACAGTAGGCAACAGGCAGATGTCCTGGCAGCTAGGCAGATCTCAGTGTCGAGGATTTGGCAATAGGAAATGGATGGACAAGCAGGCAGGCAGGTGGTTGGCAGCAAGGACTTTGGAAGCAGGTAGCAGGCAGTGCAGCACTAAAGCAGGACCTCCTTCCTTTTAAGCACTCAAGCACTAGAGTGGCACTCCTATTCCAGGCAACCAAGTAGGCATTCAGAGGCAAAAGGAGCTAAACAAAAGATGGTGATCTGAGGCCACAATTCAAGGTCAGAGCTGCACCAGGAGAGGCTATAGATGCAAAGCCAATAGGCTCTGCATACAGGTCTCTCTTTATTGTCTCTTTCTGGAATCCCTCTTGCTCTTTGGACCAAGAGGCCCTGCAGAAACTGTTGGTTAAGCCTGTTTTTAGTAATATTGGTCTCAGCTGTAGGGATAGGCGGGCTGTGGAAGCAGGAAGTCCAGCACATCATTATGAAAGGAAAGTTTCTGTGATCAGGCCCAAACCAGTGGAGTCATCCTTGATTCCTCAAATTCTTTTATACCACACATCCAAACAGTCAGCAAATCCTGTAAACTCTGCTTTGAAAATGTGTAAAGCATCTGACTACTTCTGAAGACTTCACTGCTACAACTCTGGTCCATACCACTATCATCCCTCACGGAATTAATTGCAACAGTCCCCTAACCTCACTGCTGGCTTCTGCTCCCCTTAGGCCATAGCCAGTGTGGTCCCATTCTCATTTTGCCCCATTTTCTATTTGACTGTCATCTTTTTCTTATTGATAATTTGTAGTTTTTTAGGAAGTTGTGTTATATACACATTGCAAATAATCTCAGAGGCAATGGCTTCTTTCTTTTTTTAAGATTTATTTATTTATTTATTTATTTATTTTTGGCTGCGTTAGGTCTTTGTTGCTGCTCACGGGCTTTCTCTACTTATGGAGAGTGGGGACTACTCTTCCTTGTGGTGCGCAGACATGCGGGCTTCAGTAGTTGTGGCACGTGGGCTCAGTAGTTGTGGCACATGGGCTTAGTTGCTCTGAGGCACGTGGGATCTTCCCAGACCAGGGCTCGAACTCATGTCCCCTGCATTGTTAGGCAGATTCTTAACCACTGTGCCACCAGGAAGTCCCAGCTATGGCTTCTTTCATGGCATTCCTTTATTCAAAACCCTCCAATGGCTGTCCAGTTCTCCAAAAATATAAGCCAACATCCTGAGCTACAAGGCAGTACATGATAACCTTCTCTTTCTTGCTCTAAGCCTGTCTCTTACAACCCCCCCCCATGGGTTCATTGTTGTTGTGACTGTGACAGACATACTCTCACCTCAGGGCCTTTGCACTGGCTGATGCCTCTGCTGGAGTGTTCGTTCTCTGGGTACCACTAACCCAATTTCTTGCTTCCTTCACATCTTTAGTTGAATATCACCTTCTCAGTGAGGCTGTTTTGCTACCCTATGTACAATTTCAAAATCCTTTCCAAGTCACATGCCCACACACTAACCTCTTTTACTGATTTACTTTCCCCCGTAGCACTTATAATTATCTAACTGACAATTCATTTTATTTATTTACTTTGATTTGTGTTTGTCTCCATAACTAGAATATAAGTCCTATATGGTTAGGGATTTCTATTTGTTTTGTTCCTTGTTAAGGAACTTCTCAAGGAGCTTTTCAGAGCCTTTAAGATGCATTTGTCAAACTCCAAGAAAGAAATTTAGAGATCAATTTGCATTATCCCAAATTTGTATTTATCAAGTAAATTCATTGTTTCCAGAGTACCAATTTTAAAGGAAAAACAACAGTTTGAGAGTTCTTCAAGAACTACTGTTCTGAATATAGACAGTTACCCCTTCTTCAAATTCCTTTGCCTCCTAAGTGACTAGAAGAGAGATTTCAAATACTAGACAAATATAACATATCAGATATTGCTATCAATCACCATCATATTTCTTTCTTAATCTTAGATATGGCCTCAGAATTCTACTCAACACAGTAATATGTATATATATACAGTAGTTAATATATATAATAATTACACAGTAATATATATATATAGTAGTGTATATATACATATACATATAGTAGTTAATTAGAGTTGGTGCGGATAGAATAAATTTGCCATATCTGAGATTTTAACCTCTCTCCCACCACAACGTAGCCTCAATCGACCTTTAAAACTTTATAATGTTATATAACTATGCCATACTAATCAAGTTTTCCTACACATATCCTGCAATTCTCACTGAACCAACACACAATCTTGATAACCATATTGTGATTTCCAACCCAAATGCCCTTCTGCAAATCTCAATACCTTCTGCATATACCAATGGTCTCTACTCTTTGCTGGTCACTCAGAGGGCCACAGTCATCCATGAGCACCCAAACATGATCTCTCTAGACTCTATGCTACTCACTACTTCATTTCTTATGTTCTGATTTATCCACCACAACCTTCACAGAGCCCTGAATAACGCCTTGCATATTGAAGGTGCTTAATATTTTCTAAGTCGCTGTCAACCAAAAGTATAATCAGTAGCTTTCTATTTAAATATGTTATATGCACAACTCTCTTTTGAATTCTTATTGCAAATCTGCAAATCATTCAAAACCAGTCCCGTGCAATACAAAGAAAGTTCTCCGTGTGCACTTCCATGCACTACTTTGATCCTGTGTCATTTCTATGCTGTGCAGTTGAGAGTTCTAATTGTAAAGCATACAATTTCCTTTTTCATCCTTCTCTGGCCTATATCCTGGAAAGAAAAGATAAAAACACATTATCTTAAGTGTTCTTATTGATTTCTCCTGGTAACTTCATGTATGTAAAGCATATCTCACTCAAATTATAAATTCTCAGTGAGAGGTACAATATTTTCCACTATATTTCTATTCCCCAGAATGCCAGTACAGTGCTTTCTAAGGGCTTTTTAAGTGAATGGGTGAATGAATGAATGAATGAATGAATGAATGAATAGATGGAAGAAACTCGAATGCAGTCATTCAGGATTAGGTAAATGCTACTAATATTCAAATGTGAAGATAGGTGGGACTGTCTTCGGGATTTTCATATACTATTTTAACATATTCACACCATAAAACTAGTTCACAGAAAGTCAAGATACCATGAGACTTTATGAAGCCTTTTGCCATGTGAGTATAGATTTTTCTGATCTGCAACTTAAGTATATTTCAATATGGAATTCACAAATTAGTCACAGGGGCCCTTCTGGATATTAGACATTTTTAGCAAACTATCACCCTCCATACACAGATATACAAAGATCTGTGTTGACTTTATGCATCTCTGAACTTGCTCTGCCATGAACCAATACACAGTAAAGATGGCAAGAAATGAACCCACTGCCTCTCTCCCCTCTTCCTTCCATCAAGCTCTGGAAGTAGGTCTGACAAAGCAGCAGCCTATTCCACAATCCAGCAACCATCATCTAGGGGCTGTTAAAAATCTCTAAATAATACAACACTGACCATTAAGTTCTGGAACTTTTCTCCATCCACAAAGAATCCAATTGTAATAATTGACCATCATCATGTTCTCTAAGTGAGATAAACATTTCACTATTTTTCCATGGAGGAGCAGAGGACTGCTGTCCAACATTACATGATAGATCTGTTGTACCTAACAGAACGTGAGGGTGCAGAGTCCATCGACTGTGAATTTCTATAAAGTACTTAGGGTGACTCAAAAACAGCTCTTTACTGTCAAGCCGTTGTGGGAATTTATGGTGTAAAAAATTGGGTATAACTGATAAAAATCACATGAAGGTGTTTATATTTACTTCAGTGGACTCACTTAATTACCCTGAAATATAAATTCACTAATGCTATTCTGAAAGAATAATATTGAGCCTCTTAAGTTCAATGATGGCCAGTTAGGAGACATTAATAACTAATGATTTATTAAAAGATAAAGTATATATAAAATGTGTAAGTCTAATTATATCTCATTTTATATATTTGGGAGGCAGACTGTCTTTTCCTTCTTTCCTTTCTCTCATCTCCTTCAAATTTAATGAAGAAATACAAGGGGTTTTTTTTGTTTTTTTTTGTTTCCTCTGATTGTGCACACTTTTTTTTTTTACTTTATCACTTTATTTTTTTTAATTGAAGTATAGTTGATGTACAATGTTGTATCAGTTTCAGGTGTACAGCAAAGTGACTCAGTTTCCATCTAAATAAATTCCCTGAGAAGAGCCTGTTTCCAAAGTTTGATTCAAACTAGCTGAAGAAATATGAGCCCCATTTACTAAAAATAAAGAAAAAGCATGTTTAACTATCTTTCCACACTCCATTCTAGCGAAGTCTGTCTGGATGGAGCAGTCAGGGTTTCCTAGATTCAAGTGAACTTCTTCCTTTTCCCTCCACTTTTCAAAGGTAAAGCAGTTGCTTTTAAATAAATGATCATGTGAGAAAAGAGAGAATAAAATGTAAAGATGCTATATAATTTCCTTCTGAGATAACCTTTGAAAGATACCAAACTAACTGAGGTAGATTCCAGGTCTCCTAATGATGACAAATACCCCTAATTATAAGTAAATGTACTATAAATATTTTGATGCTCTGTGTTTTTCCAGTATCTCTTGTCTGCAAATACTTTGTCTTCAAATCTCCTGTCTGCCTCCTGTACCAAAATCTGCTGCTGTATCCAGATTCCCTCTACTTGAAAAACACGTTCATAATGTCATGGAAATATTCATGATCAAATGCTGCTTTTCATATTTACCACACAGCTGTTTAATGATGATAAGCCCAATGAGCTCTAAAATTCCACATAAAGAGAAAAGAAGGCATCCCAACAGTCAAAATGAACTGAGTCACTTATAATCATTTTATATAACATTTACATTTTTTGCAAAAAACTTGAAGACATAATGTCAGGCTCTAGCAGACACAAATAAAGTTTATAGAGTTGAATTATTGACTTATCCATCAATTGATATCATTGGTGCTCTAGATATTTCCTAAGACACAGATATACACACAGACACTGCAAGTGACGAAGGTCATTAAAGCAGTGGCTGGTTCCACCCATCACTCTAACACTCAGAACATGGCAACATGTCCAATTCCTAGAGTGCTACCATTGAAGATTCTGGCTAACACATAAACGGTTACACAACAAGCTACAGCTAGGAAAGAAAGTCACCAAGAGGTGACATTTGAATTCAGCAAGTAAATGATTAGCAGAACAGCCAAGTTGTCATAGGTGCAAACAATTTCCCAAACAGCCATTATTACAATTTAGGGAAGTTCACAGAAGTAAGGCTCTTTCTTATTACGTATGTTTGTTTTAAATTTGCTTCTAGGGACACTACTCTGGCATCTAATTTAAATGTGTATCATTCCACAGAGATGTGTATCATTCCCTGTTTTTGACAGGGTGGTCAGGAGAACAGTATGGTTTATTCGTGCACTTCTGGGAACCAACAGATTCTGACAGGCAGCAGTGAGGATCCAAGAAGAAGTGTCAGGAAAAATAAAGAATCCTTTTTCTAAGTGTGTTATTTATTCATTCAGTCATGCATTCATTCACTAAATACTTACTGAGTATGTACGATGTGTCAAGACTCGTTCTGGGCATTAGAGATAAAACAATGAAAAATGTAGGGAAGGCTCTTGAGAGACTCTATTCTAGAGGGGAATGAGGAGAGAATAAACAAGTAAACAAATGCAAGCTGATTCAGATAGTGAAAAATGTCTGGAAGAAAATAAAGCAAGGGGATCCAACAGAGAAGAACAACACCCCGGCACAGATTACATTGGGTGGGTGGTTAGATAAGGCCTATCTGAGTCGATGATAGCTGAGCAGAGACCTGTGAGATATTTAGGAGCCTACTATGTTGTGGGGGGGGGGGGGGGGAGGAGCAGAGGGAATCCAGACAAAAAGAACAGCAAGTACTATAAGTTAGACTTATTCAAGAAACAGACCGATGTGGCTATAGAACACACAGGCTAGGATAAGATTAAATAGAACGTCTATGCTGTACTAAGGATGAGGGTTTGTACTTAAAGTGCAACAAAATCTCATTGGTGAGTTTAAAGCAGAAGCATGACATGATCTGCTTATGTTTTCAAAAGATCACTCAGCTATTGTTTGCAGAATGTGTTGACAGAGGCTTAGTCTAAGGTTATACCAATGGGAGAGGTGAAAAGTAGATGAATTGGGAATACATTTTGGAGACAACATGACATGTTAATTAATTGGATATACAGGTAAAAGGGACAAAACAAGGATGACTTCCAAATTTTGGCTGGAGTGAGTGGGTGGAAATAATTAGAAGCGGAATAGGTTTGGAGGGGTTAGATATTTGGAGTTCTGCTCTTGAGATTCCTGTTACACATAATAATAGTATCTCTCTTGTAGAGAAAACAAGAAATCTATGTGAAACATTTATATCAGTTCCTAGCACAGTAATTGTTCAATACAAACTAACTATTATAATTATCTTCAAGTGAAGACGTAAAGTAGTTGAGGACACAAAAGGGCTCTGGAAGAGGTCAGGTGGAGATATAAATTTGAATGTTACACAGTATTCAGTGCTGCTCAAACCATTTTTAATGAAGGACTCTTTTTTTATTTTTGATGCACCATGAGTGGACCAATACTTCTGTAAAATCCAACAAACATGGATTACTTTACAAATAAAATAAAACATACAAAGTCCCACTGACTAATGCGCTTGGGTGCCAAGGCAATGTCAAATTGCTATAAAAGTTTCTAAGTCTTCCTCTCAATTTCTACACATCTCTCTTACTAGAGACCAAAAAGGAACAATGTGTAGACCAGCACAAGCCCAGGGAACACACTTTGACTAACACTAGTACTCAGAGCCAGTGTGGAGCTAGAGAGGCAGGCCCTGGAGCAAGCACAGATCCAATTCAGTCAAGCAGAGGTGGGGGTGGGGGGAGTCCAGGAGGGTGTTCAGTAAAGGAGCCTGAAATAATGATAACACAATATATGGGAAACCATATATATTTACAAGTAATCAGCTTTAAATAGGTGTAAGAGGAAAAAGCCTAATCATTCCTGCCAGGAACTCACTCCTCTTCCCACAGATGTCACATCTGAAGAGAAAGACACCCGCTTCCCTAACTCACCCTCACAAACACTTCAGTCTAATCATCGGAGATGCCATCTAGCGCTCAGGATGCATTAAGTATCCAAACCTCCTTCACTATCAAGCTGGGCTCCGCTGGTGAACAGCACAATTATCAGACCTGATCGCTATGGAACTGGCCCCGAAGGATGCTTCAGGCGCCAGGCACCAACACCTCTGTTAGGAATTCACGACTCCTGCTCTGTCATCAGCTTCTCTCACTCAGAACTCTGGCTCCAGGGGTCCTGACGTCTGAGACAGAACATATGCCGCAGACCCGAGAGCCTCTGTGATCATCCTTAAGGAAAAGGGTCAGATTCTGGTTGAGGACTTCAGTCAAGTACTCTTGACAAACTCGGGTTCTTTGGTAAGCAACACTTGCTTAACTTCATACTTCTTTGAACCCCCACCCAGGGACTGCTTCCACTGGGACCCCGCTGCTGCACCTGTTTTGTTCCTTAAAGAGAAGCTTCTGGTTTCAAACATTCTCCTAAAGCGCTGAGTAAAATGACGCGGGCCGCGGGTGAATGTGAAGTTGAAGGAGCCTTGGCGCGAAAGCCTGCAGTCAAGGGAAGCGCCCAGGTCTCCTAGGCGCCCGCGAAGCTGCGGACCCCAGGCGCGGAGCCCGGAGCTGCATCCGAGCCCCTCGGCGCCGCGGGCGCAGAGCCGAGGCAAGCGCGCGGGGGCCGGGCAGCCCGGGAGGGGCGGGGCCGTGACTCACGCGGCCGCGCGCCCGGGGAAGAAGCAGCACCTCCGGCCGTGCCGGGCGAGGGGCTGCGCCCGCCCGCGGGGCGCATGCGCGCTGCGGAGTGGCTCCCGCTCCCTCCCCGCCCACCTCTCCCTCCTCCCCCTCCCCCCTCCCCTCCAACCTCGCCTCTCTCCCTCTCTCCTCGCCAGCTGGGTGCTGAAGTTGGGCGGATGGCAGCAAACCGGCTCCGCTAGAGGACCGAGCAGCTCAGCCTCGCGCCCCCGGACCCATCGGTGCGCTGCCCACTCCTCCAGGCGACTGGGTAAGATGTTGCCCCGGGTACCGAGCGGGGCCAAGTAAATGACATCAAAATGTCTGCTTTGTACCGATGGATGAATTTTTTAAAGGGGGTGGGGGGGCGGATGCGGAGGTGAAGGAAAGAGGGGGCGGAGAGTGCAACTGCCGGTGCCCTGACGGGGGAGTCTGCCGGGCGCAGGGGTCTCTGCGCTGCTCGCGGCGCCGCGGGAGGAAGCGGGGGCCGAGCCGCTGGTTTAGGAAGTTGAATCCCGCGTTGCAGCCTCGGCACAGTCCGCTCCTCGCCCTCCGGCTGCTGCGGACCCGCGGGCAGAGTGTCCTGCCCGCCCCGTGTCCTGCCCGCCCAGGGAACCTTCAGTCGGTCCCCAGCGGAGAGCCGGGCGCCTTGGGAATCCCGCAGCGAGGGCCGGGGGCGGCGGGAGACCCCGCGGGGCGCGAGGTCCTGCCGATTTGGGTGGCTGTTTGTGAGAAAACCGAATGTGAAATTAACAGTGTCCAATCGACCGGGCACCTGGAGGTGGTATTTTTAATTTCCTTACCTTTGGGAAAATGCAGGTGGGGCAGATGTAAGCCAAAGGGGTTGCAAAAATGTATACCTTGAACGTCGGTAAAATATCTGAGGTGTGTGTGTGTAGGGGTGGGGGCCTCTTTTGTTCTTTCCCCTCCCTTTGGTCGGAGGAAAGGGAGTTCTGGTGTGCACGGCTTGAGGTGGATTTTACAGTCATCGAGGGGGAGAGGAGGTGGAACGCCCACTAAACCCCTAGCCGTTCCCCGGGTGGGTGTATACGAGACTTACTTGCTGTAGGTGATGATGATTCTTTTTATTATCGATAGAATTGCAGTTTAATAGCGGCTAATTCGCCAGCCTTCCTCCTCCTCTCCCTCTTCTTGTGCTGCGGCAGAGGCTGGGTGCAGACACCCGGCCGTTTCCTCTACTCCCTACCTCCCTGTCTCTGTGAAAAATGTCGGAGGACTTGAGGATGGCGGAGAGACAGAGCTGGCCTCGGAAGCCGCGAATGGGGAGATGCTCTTCGCGAGCGGGAGGCTGCTGGCAGGGCGTCCCGGGCAGCCCGCGCCAGCCTCGGGAGTCGCTGGGCTCCTGGAGACAGAGCCAGGGTCGCCTGGCCTAAATGATGCCCGTTGTGCGGGAACCAGCCCTGCGCCCTCCGCCTCCATCCGGATCTCGGGACACCCACTCACCTGGGACAATCTCGGGTCGCTCTGGTAAGACTGATCCTGGCTCCTGGCATAGTAATTTTCCTAACCACTCTGACTGTTCGATGAAGGTTTCCTTCTTTAAAAGTCACTTGAAGGTTTGTCTAGAGAACTTTGCAATCTTCCCACAGTTGTTTCTTTTTCTTTTTAAAAATTGTTTTACAGCCACACTATTTCCATCATGGGATGGCTATCACAAATAACAGATTTTGTAGATTGATTCCCACTTAGAATAAGCATTTCTGAGACTGTCATCTGTATTTCCGGCATTTATACATTCTGGTTTTCTGGGTTATGAACCCTCTGAAAATCATTAATTGGAGAAATGAGAAACAATTTTCACTCTTGTAGTGAAAAAATAATGTTTCTCTTGGTTTCATAGCTGCTAGACATTATGTGTATAAATACTTTTGAAAACTGCAAAACACTTTGGGTAAATTGTATTTGTTTCTAAAATCTTTTGTGGCAACAATAACAGGTATCTATGAAATATATATTTTGCACTGATGTCTAATGAAAAGGTGATTTATACTCATTAATTCAAATGAATGAGCAGTTTGACCTCCAGTTAAGTTACTATTATTAAGCTGTTTCTTCTGTTAGCATGAACTGAAACAGTAATTAGCACACTCATGGGAGGGTAGACTTATTCACCATTTTAATAATCTTAAAAACTATATTTAAAGAAATCATGGTAAGGTAGTTTATTTACAAGTTTTGGAGATGAGAAAACAAGTGTTTATTACTACAAAGGATTAGATGGTATCATTTATTAAATAAGATGAATCTCCATGGCAATGACACCTGATCTCAGAGCCATGGGCACTCATCCTTCCTCCTGGATTTGTAGTCTGAAAGATTAAGAGAACCACCTAATTTTTGCTTTGGTTCCTCAGCTACTCCTTGGTGTTTAGTGACCATGGAAGAGAATTAACCAGGAGAGTTAATTTGCTATTCCTGTTCATTAATAAGGCATCCAGCTTTTCCTGCTCAAATAGATATCTCTCTGCTTTTAGGGATCTTTCTATAGCATCCTAATTTATTTGGACTCATAATGTTGAAAGTCATTATCATTCCTATGGACTTCTTACACTTTTAAAAATAATAATAATAGTAATAACTTTTATAAAATTCCTTAACATTTCTTACCACTAAGGCCAGGGGCTTTGCAGAAAAGGAGAAATGTATATTTCCTCACCCATTTGACCTTATTATAACAGCCAAATCTAAAACTAAATTGATAAAAATTCTGATTGACTCATGGACTAAAAAGTAAGAAAACATTTACATGTTAATTTACAGTTGTAGAGATAGCGGCCTTCATGTTAGAAGTCCATTGCTGAAAGACATGGACTTTTTTGGAAAAGTGAAAGGTGGGCATGGATAAGGAGGTATGGAGCCAAGAGGAATGGGAACCCATCCAGCTGCATTTCTGCTGAGAATCCTTTTTCTGATAGTCCAACTCTGCTTACTTAACAATGAAAGTATTGCACCAACCGGAAGGGCAAATACAAGGACCACTGTACACCCAGTGGATGAGATTAATGCTATGTGATGCTAAAAAAGCATTTTATTTCATCTGATTACTACAGGTAGAGTATAAGCATGAATTCATTATAGAGGCTTAAAATTGTATGACATTTCCAGGGGGTGTCCTGGATCCTTGGAAATATTTTACGTTTTTATGTAAGGCTTAAAGAAATAAAACAGCCCTTAGATGTAGGTATCCAGGTCATTTAACGTTAGATTGATAGATACTCTCACCCTCACTATCTCGTCCCATCTCCACTTATCACCTGAAGACTTCCCTAATACCCAAAGAAATTCCTTTATACTGTTATTCTTGCTGGTGTGCCAATACCTAGCGCAATATCTGGCAAAAGGTAGGTGGGTCGGGGAAGGGAGGGAGTACGGGGATGTGTGTATGGAAACAGATGATTGAACCTGGTGTACCCCCCAAAAAATAAAAAAAAATAAAAAAAATAAAAAAAAAGAACTTATTCAATGAATAAAGTTCACAGAATTGGCATGGTTCACAAAAGACTTCCAAGATTTTTACATTTTTTTTAGAAGAATGTTCATATTCACTACCAGTTTGAGATTCTAAAGATCACATTCATGGTCCTAGATCTTTGGAGGAAGCCATTTTTAGAATTGTCATTTTGTGAAGATGCATGTTTTTACTGTAATATTTCTATTGTTGATTGTTTCCAAACAAAGTTTTAATTACCTGTGGGTGGAAATGGACATGATGGACATGAGCTTTGGGTCAAGTTGACCTTAGCTCTAGTCCTGGCTCTTCCATTTAATAGCTTTGTCGCCATGATCAAGTTACTTACCTGCTCTGAGCCTCAGTTTCTTCAGATATAACAACAAGGATAAAGACCCACTTCCTAAGATGTTTGCAAACATAAATATAATGCAGTGTATATAAAGTGCTGGACACATGCCTAGCATGTCTCCCAGTACCTAAAGAACTGCTATGGAACACATGGGGCAGTTTACCACCAGTTCATTTCCTATGAATAAATGGGCTATGTGTGAAAGAACGAGAATCATATTGTAGAGTTTCGTATTTGCTTTTTTAAACAACTGACATTACTTTGTTGTTTCCCAAGAAACTGAAATTGGTACTTTTAATATAATTTAGTGACTGCAAAATAATTTATTTTACGGCTGTGTTAATTTTTTTCGCTATTCTTTCATATTTGAATGTTTATGTTATTTCTAATATTTTACTGTTTTAACTGATATGCATCCTTAGGTGTAGGTTTTATCTGCATATCTATGGTATTTTTTTCCATTAGGCTTGAAGCTTAGAACATCTAGTTTTCACCACATCTATTTCTAACCTAGTATCACCTTTTGAAAAATCTTTTCTAATTCGATAGGTGAAAATTAAATTTTTCAAACTTTTATTTCTTTGGTTACTAAGAATGCTGATAACTTTTTTGACATGCTTATAGCCACATTATTTTTGTCTTGAGAATCACTTGTTCAAGTCTTCTGCCCATTTTTCCATTGTATTCTGAATGATTTTATTACTTGAGTGCTAACGTTAATTTTAAAAGACAAGGCAAAAGCAAACAGAGAAAGAAAATGCTTAGTGAGAAAGAAGACATGCAGCCAAGACTATAGAGATCATTGTGGTTGAACTGGCTCCAGCTCAAATGGAGTGGAGCAAACATTACCAAAGACTGGAGGTGAATCAGCCACGGGATTAGGGCTGCTGTGGTGTCCATAACATACTGCCAGCTACCACCGTGCTTGGGCCTTCCAAAGCGCACAGTTCCTCTTACTCATCGAGGTCTGTCGTTTTTCTGTTTGGGTACTGTGCACACACACTCACACCTTACTAACAAGATGCAGGTACATGAGATGACAAGTTCTCAGGTTTTCATTGATTGTTTCTGCCAGTTGCCAGTATTACAGGACAACTTCTGAGTTTTCCTTAGATCAATGAGATGGAAAGGAAATATGGGAGTAGATGGAGTTCCTCCAGAGCAGTAATAGAAGTTTCTCATCAGAATAAAATCAATTAAGTTTCATTATAAAGCCATGTCATATTAGATTCCTATCTTATCTCATTTTCAAACTGGAGGTGAAATTTAAATATTCAGAAGTTAAGACTAACCTAGTACCTTAATGAGTACCTTAATGAGTTCTGTGTCTGTAGTGTTTCACATAATTTAGTGCTCTGATAGGTTCCTGGTTTTTAATTTTTAAATTCCATGGCTATTGACAAATTTGGTTTCAAAAGCTTAAATATTTACGTTGGAAAATCTATAAAGTCCTTTAGATATTAAACTACCTAGAAAGTGTAAAATTTTATCATTATTGCTGGTTCCAGTTTATCAAATATAGTAAAGCCTCAGTAATTCAGAATCAGCGAACCTGGAATTTATAATGAACAGGAGGCCCCTGTAGGACGAGCAGTGAGCACTGGTGGAAGAGAAAAACTCATTTCAAGTAGAACTGGATTTGGGTTCTTGCTCTACTATTTACTAGATGTGCAGGCTTTTTCATTAAATTATATGAATGCTTTATACTTGAAATTCTAGTGTGAGTAATAAACATCTAAAATCTCTCTGAATTCCTTAAACTTTGAGATTTTTCAAAAAAAATCTGTGTCAATAAATATAATTTTATTATAGACAATGAATGTGGTTCACAAAGCAAATATTGACTTCCTTGGATTAGGTCACAGCCTTTTCACAGCCCTTCTGATTGGCCGTTGAAATACAAAGGTTATAACTCAAGAGCCATGGCATGAAAATAAAACAGACACAACCCAGGGGAAATTAGGGCATAAATGAAAAGAGCAGGTAAGTGTTTATTTCATTTCTTTAATTATCTTGGGTCTCCACAACAGCATCGTAAGTTAAACCCAGTAAAAACTCTTGGGAAATTTGACAACGCTGTCTGTATTTCTAGTATCAGTAAACAGTTAGGGGCTTGTTTTTTTGTTGTATTATGCCAGGCTATCTAATCTAGAGATTTTGAGTGCATTTTGGTTCTAGGAAAACTACCCCATGTCTCCACCCTGCTTCCCTCAACTTTTCTACAGTTTTCAGGCTTCAATTAATCAAAATCAACAAATATATGAAAGAATAGGGGCAACCTATGCGATTTAATTTAGAGGGTATGAAAAAGCATATGGGAAATTGCCCTTGAAAGAAAGAGACTTTAGAAGCAGAGTATGCAGTTTGGTAGAAAGAGTCCAAATTTTGAATTCAAATAACCAGAGATTTAGACCTAACGTTGTTGAGGCTTAGTATCATTATCTGTAAATTGAAGACTGGTTGTACATACCTTAAAAATGTTGAGGGATTAAGTGAAATTGTGTCCATAATTTGTCACGTATTGACAATCACCATGCAACTCTTATATACTGTACTAGAGTTAAATAATGAAAAATAAACCCAAGAATAATTAAAATAATACATAAAATAATTAAAATAAACCCAAGAAACATCCCGTAGATGATAAGTGCTTGAAGGGATTTTCATTTCTTGCCAGTATTTGTCTTCACTAATGGGTCCTTATTAATGTTGCAGTTGCTCCTCTTGTGTTTGTTGTGTTATCCTTTCCTGACCAGCTTGTTTAACCAACCTGTTAAGTGAGCATTCATTCCTTCATAAACATTCTTGAGCACCTACTACGTGTCAGGCTCTGCGATATGATTTTGGATGCAAAAAATAATTAAACGTGGCCCTTTTCCGCAAGTTCACATGGAAGCTTCTTCAGCTTAGTATTATTTTGCTTTCATCGAGTGAGCACTGGTCATTCTAGGTTTACAAGTCATAACTAGATACAACATGGAAGTAATGAGCAAAGATCTCCTTAGGATTTAGGAGTTGCTCGTTGACCTCAAAGTGTAAAAATCTCTGCTCCTAAAGAAAGCTGCTAAGCAGAGGCTCAGCTAAGGGGAAGGGAGAGCAGGAAACAGCTCTGCTGTTGGATGATTTACCAACCACCACGTCCAAATAACAGAAGACCTGAGGCTCAGCCCTCATTGTGAACCCACCCCAACTCCCAATTCTCCCTCAGTAAAGTGAACAAATGGTCTACATACCTGTGTACTGTGCCTCCCCCCGCTGCCTCACTTAAAGGCTACCCTGGGTGATCATCCTAATATAATTTCAGGAATGTTAAAATGTTAGGGGAGGGGATAAGCAAAGGAGACAAAGTGATAGCCCCACCCTTCCTGAGGATCCACATTTCCCATACAATAAAAATATTATAAATTTTTCTCCCGATATTATTGCAGTTATTTCATTGATAACAGTCTTTTTGTAATGTAGTAAGTTGACCAGAAATCCAGAATACTCTTTTCAGATATGAAAAAAAAAAAAAATACATTTGATTTTGAAGAAAACCATCTTAAGCACCTATTTGTCGAAATCATTAGAGTGATCTCTAAACCTAGCAACTAGATGTTTCCTGATCTAGGATGATTTGATATCATTTATAAAATCAAGGGTAAAGACTTCAAGTCCTTCATAGCAAAATGGTGTGAACGTTCAGTTAACTTACCTATATATGGTGATGAAAGACATTCACATTATGAATTAATTAACTTGAAAGTAAGCTAAACCCTCATTTCAGCCACCAAATTTAACTTGCTTATCATTAAACCTTTAATTAGGCTGTTAATAAGTAACCATATGTGCTAATTTAGGGTTTCAACCTACTTATTTCTCAATTTATTTCATTCAGCACTACCATATAGCATTTTGCTGGTGACCTATGAGTTTACTATGGGCAAGACTCAGTAGATAAAAGCAAAGGAAAAATGAGTATCTTTTTTGGAGGCACTAAGGCATAATTATACTATAAAGCAATATAATAACTGATATAATTTATAAACTATTATGACTAACTAAATGCTGCATTTGGAATTAGAGTATTAAATACTCTAATGTAAATTGGAGTACGAAATACTCCTGTGAATTGAAATATAAAATTTTTCCCTCCCTACTGTCTGGGTGGAGTATAACATTGGACTTTCCCATTTCTCTCTTATAGTATTACCAGCAGTAGTAATAGTAGTAGTACTAGAGATATTTCTTCAAAGATAAATTGAAGAAGAAGGAGTATAAATTCTTTTTGTACATCAAACACTTTACAGGAAAATAGGTGTTTATGTTATTTTATATAATTTTTAGGATAGTCACACAATTTTGTGCCTGAAATTTAAAACATATCAAGAACTCAAATGTTAAATCTGTCAGGGAGACACACACACACACACGAAAACTGCTGTTTTATTTCCTTCTGCTGATCAAGAATAAACTGGCCTACTGTTCCTATATTAATTCACTTGCATCTCAGAATAACCCTGTGAAGTAGGTTCTGCTGTGTTGATCTGTCTCTCTGCATTTTATAGGCAAGAAAACTGAAGCAAAGTTAAATAACTTGCCCAGAATTAGTTGCTATTAAGTGCCAGTCTGTCTTTAACTTCATTTCTGTGGATTCTGAGACTTGATTCTCAAGACCAGGGGTTGGCAAATCACAGACAATGGGCAAACTTCTGGCCCACTCCCTATTTTTGCTAGTAAAGTTTTATTGGAGCGTGTGCGCACGCACGCACATGCACACAAAGAGTAAGCTGGCCTGATTGTCATATCTCTGCTAGTTTATGAGTAAATGATATCGGCAAATTTGATTCAAGCTATTAAAGGCTGTGTTTTCTTCATCTGCTCATGTCTAATAATCTGAATTTTTGCCGTTGAAGAAATATTTTAGACAAATACTTTTAGTAAATCCAGTGTTTAATGACCCACTTATATTTATATAAATGATGGACTTAGTTGAAGGATATATTTATGTATAATTTTTAATGCTAAAAACCAAGGGATAGAGAAATACTTGTACACTGGAATTGTCACCAAAGTTTAATATTTTGAAAAGATGATTTTGTATGTCAGTGTCTGAGTACATGGATGTTTTTTCCCTTTTTGTTTACTGGTTGAGAGCAGGAAATAACTGACCTGATGCTGTGCAATCATAGCCAAGTGCTGGGGAGGGGAAGACACATACTTGAGAATCCAAGGGGAGGCACCAATGAGGTAGGAAAGAAAGCCAAGTGAAAAGCAAGAGGCTGGGCTCAAACGAGACTAACTAAAAACTTGTAACATATTTTTTTTTAATTTTTTTTAATTTTTATTTTTTTATGCCATGACCAATTAAAAACTTATTACATCTTAAGGTATAATATCATCCAGTACATTATTATGTAACCACCTTCACTTTCATAAATTCATGTGGTCCTAATCTTAAGAAGGTAATTTTTTCCATTAATTCAGTAATTTCATTGACTGAACATCTGAGTAATACAAGTGGTGTTTTGTGAAGTAGAATTCTATTAAATAAGTGTTAATTCCAGAAAGGAAAAAATGTAGAGCACTTTTCTTGACCTGACATAGGTTATTTGAATAGTTAAAAATTCTTGTAGGTGATACCCAAATTCAACTGCATTGATAAAAACCCTGCTCCAAATTTTCTTCTTAAATGCAACTATTCCTAAGTCTATCTTATATACAATTAATTTTATTTTTGTGACATAAAGGGATCTTTACATTTTGCTTTAAAATACCAGCAATGAATAAATACACATGTGAAGCTTTGTTTTATTGAGCAGTGGGCAGTACAATGACTTAATGTCTAAACTATTTATTAAGACTTTGGGGGAGTGACAAGTGTGCTTGAAGGAGATTATTTTTAAGGACGTGTATTTATGGCTTAGTAGGAAAACTAAAAATATTTATTTTGTGAAGCTGCTGATTATAACCTAAATCAACGTTGGCAATGAGTACTGGCCTCTGACCACTAGCCCCAGCAAAGTCTCAGTCTGGTTTGATCTCAGGAGAAAAGAAGGAGGCCATGTTCTTGAGAGTAGAGCTCACAACCTAAAACATTAGATTACCAGCAGGCAGGAATTATGGGAAGAGAGAGTGGTCTTTTGGTGCACCTGTAAATATGGCCTCCGTGGGACTGATTTTCCAAGTATTTGCATTTGAGTCACAGCTTGCCTTCAGGTTCAGCTACTTATCCCTTTCACCCTTTTTGTTTCCTGCCCCTTTATTCACAACTAATGCAACTAACTGGAGCCTTTCTCTGTAATTGGGAAGAGTATAATTAAATAAATCATAGCCAAGGTTAAGGGAAACTAAAGTCTAGTTGAAGAAAAAAATATGTATGCAAATTGCAATTACTGTTATATTCTAGGAGCAAAATAAAATGCTGTGAGGAACCTTAGCTTCATTTTAGATGGCCAGAGCAGGATCTGGCAGAAGGTTTTTAGAGGTGATAATGTTTTCTCAAAGTATTAAAAGATGGAAATTCACAGGCAAAGAACGGCCTTCCAGGCTCAAAGATAATGTGAAGAAAGAATAGCACAGAAGTAGGAAAAGTCACAAAGTACTTTGTGGCATGATTTTCCAGAAGTATTTAGTGCATGCTGGAAATCACAGGATGAAGCCAAGAAGGAGACATACTGGCGGTTGTTAACACCCAAGTGAAAAGCGAACATCGTCCTTGGCAGGCCTAGAGCGCCACAGGCGTCGTATACGTAGGGGATTACAGGGTGGGAACTGTGCACGTCAGGTCTGGCCAGTGGGGAGGAGAAGGGCAGCAGGAGAACGGGTTCAGCGTCCCAGGTGAGAGAAGATGAGGCCTGAACTGAGAAATGGTTAAAGGCCACCCCAGGGCAGCGGGAAGATAATGTCATGAAATCACGTTCCACTCAGAACCTTCAAGACTTGGTCACCAGTGAGATTTAGAAGATGTGAAAAGACCCTCAAAGCTGACGTAGAAGATTTGAACCTGTGTACCTAGGTAATACAGATGCCATTAAGACCTGGAGAAACCAAACCAATGAAGAGGTTAAGGAGGAAATAAGCGGATTTCAGCTTGGGGAAGGGTATGCCACACCCTTCAGAGTTCTAGCAGATGTTTCACAGGCTGTGGATTAAAAGCCCAGTTGATTCAGCAGGAAGCAACAGGTCTGCTCTTAAGCTACGTCAGTAGAGGCACAGAGTGTCTAGAATGAAGTTGATGCAACTTCTGTACCGTTCACATTTTGCAAACTGTGACTGGAATGCTATTGTGAATTTCCTTCCTCCTGGACACTGCGGTTAGAGGTTTGCGATACAGATGGTAAAATGAACAAAAGCCAGTAATTCCTGTGAGAAGTGATTATTGGAGGCATTTGTACTTTCTTAACCTGGATTAGAGTGGTCCCCCTAGAGAATATGTGCGTTTCTCCATTTGGAGAAGAGCCATGTGAAATGATTAGACTCATTTCAGGTTGCCTCAGTGACATAACGGGAATAATCAAACCACATGGCAGAGTTATAAGGAGATAATATGGGCAGTGCCCTGGCACACATTTGGCATTTAGCGTATCTGAGCTCCTACTGTTACTCTTAAAAATAGCATGAGAGAGACTTCCCTGGTGGCGCAGTGGTTAAGAATCTGCCTGCCAATGCAGGGGACATGGGCCGGGAAGATTCCACATTCTGCGGAGCAACTAAGCCCATGTGCCACAACTGTTGAGCCTGCTCTCTAGAGCCCGTGAGCCACAACTACTGAGGCTGTGTGGCGCAACTACTGCAGCCTGTGCGCCTAGAGCCTGTGCTCCGCAACAAGAGAAGCCACTGCAATGAGAAGCCCATGCGCCACAATGAAGAGTAGCCCCACTTGCTGCAACTAGAGAAAGCCCGTGTGCAGCAATGAAGACCCAAAACAGCCAATAAATAAATAAATTTATAAAAACCATAGCATTAGAACCAATGGACACATGTCATTGAGTTAGATTTTGCCATCCTAATAGGAATAACTTTAACAGTCAAAGCCGGCTTAGTAGACAGGCAGCCTTGAAAAGTGGTGAGTTTACTGTCAAATGCTTGATGGACAAAGAGCTGGCAGAGGTGTTATGGAGGAAAGTTAAGGGTGAGGAGGGTAAAAGAATTGCAACCTCATTCTGACTCCAAGGTTCAAATGGTTCCAGGGAATTTGGAATGCAAACTCAGGAGAGAGGCTGGGGCTAGAAATAAACCTTGAAAATCTTTTACTTAGAGGCGACAGTAGTAAGTGATTGCCAAAGGAAAACGTGCAGGGAGCAGCGAGAGCTTAGAATAGAATCCTGGAGGATATCTGCATTGAATGAGCATGTGGGAAAAGAAAGACACTAAAATACATACATATATGTACATTCATACGTAAGATGGTCAGAATGAAAAAAAAAAAGTGTTAAAGAGAATGAAGACACTGTAGTACACCATGAAACCAAGCAAGTGGAGTTGTTTTTAACCAATTTTCTTCATATTTATAGTAATCTTCCAAAAAGGTTGAAAAAGGAAGACAGATTAAAGAAGGAAGAGCCGCTAAGTTATGTCATGTGGCAGAAAGGGTAAGATCAGGACCAAGGCAACAGGTTAGATGTTGCAACAAGGAAGTTACTTATGATTGTCTAGAAAGCACTTGTGATTAATGATTTATACACTTTCTATTTCCAAAAGGTTTGAGGCAGCTTAAATAAAAGCACTTTCCCAGAGGGCAATGAAAATTAAACAAAATAAAGATAAGACGCCACAAAGAGAAAGAAATGGGGGAAGGGGGTGAATGGCCACAAGACATGGGTAGGATTGTCATCATAACAGTAGCACTACATACGTTTCTGCTCTGCGCTTACAAGAGACAAAATAAAAGTGTTTACAGGACAGGTTACCTGGAACCTGTTGGTTAATGGCAGAAAACAGTTTTTCAGAAGTTTTTTTTTTTTTTTTTCCTGGAACTATGTTCTATGAATTATATATCCTGTGGGTTCCTTATCTAAGGAACAGTGACATATTAGACAATGGGGTCAACAGTGGTTCTGCTGAATCAGGTGCACGCCTGCTTTGAATTGCTGTTTCTATTTTAAGCCCTTGAAGGTCAATTATGTAGTACTAAGATGAAGTCTGTAAAAGCCAGTAAGGCACTGATGATTTTAGACAAACTGGACATCTGAATACTCCTAAGTCTGAAAAATCAGCATGTAAAATGGCATTAGAGAGGAGGGACTCCTAGACAGGAGACACTAGGGTGGTTCCAGGAACACAGGGGAGAGAAGGCACTATGTGCCTTGCAACCCCAGGTCCTTTGCACATCCCACTTCCTCTACATAAACAACTCTCCTTCTGACCTTTCTCATCACCCACATTTCAGTTCAGTTGTCACCTCTTTAAAGAGACCTTTTCTGTACTCTCTGACTAGTGTTGGCCCTTCTTTATTCCCCCTTCATCTGTCACTTTTTCATAATAAGCTGCTTTATTTAATTTATAGCTCTTACAGCACTGTTAAATTATTTTATTTGTTACCAGTCTCCCTCCTTCCACCAGAGAGAATGTAAATTAGCACACCAGACAATACCAGGAACAGAGTAGGTGCACCATATGTGGAAGGAATGAATGTTTTGTGGATGGGGAGGAACTCAGCTCAGTACTGATGTGATAAACTAAAGGGACGGTGGTTCCAGGAATGGAGTAAATTCTCCCTCAAGTGCTAGCTGAGGAGAGGATGATGATTATGATCGTGACAATTTTGTGCTGGGAATTTTAAGAGCACCGGGGCTTGGATGAGGAGCACAGATTCTCTGTATATGTTCCTTTCCACTCACAAGAAGCAGAGGTACTGATATGAATGGTGTGTTCATGAACATTCCCCCTCACTGATCAGGGTTCTCAGGGGAGGAGCTTAGGGGAGCATACAAAGGGCCCTACATTGTAGCAAGTTCCCTTTTTTTCTACTTTTGGATAAGACCGTTTAACATTACCCACTTACCTTTTGAAGAATATCTTTCAAAAATATTGTATGCTATTTTAGCATAACTAACGACTCAGGACTCTTTCTAAAAGTAATTAGCTATTAGGTGCATCTCCTGTTATGATCCCTCCTGGCAGCAGACAATGAAACCCCTGTTGTGTTAGGGGGTGTCGTTGTGGGGGGAGGGGCATGTGTGTTGGCAGTCCAAGAATGCATCAAAATTGCCTCAGGTATAAATCAAGTCGCTGACATACAAATAGAAAAGCAGAGGTGCCCACTGAGAGAAGCTCCTGTGTGCTGGAGAGGAAACTGGACCCAACTGATGCAAGACTAAAACCAGAATGGGAGGTGAGCCCAAGAACATGTGGATGTAGACTAGTTGTTTGAATGAACAGTGGAGAGGAGAGAATAGAAAAGAGGTCATGGCAGCCTGAGGTGGGTAGCAGAACCCAAGAAGACTTGTTTAAAATATTTATTTTAGGTTTAGAGAGGACTAGGGTTATTGGCAGTGAGAAGCAAAATCATCAATGGAGAAGGTTTGGGGAGAATGCCATGAAATTTCCTGAAGCATCGATTTTATTCATTCCTGAGAAATGTAAAATGTTTTTATGTCAAAATAAAAACAAACATTAGGAAACAACATATAATATTTTATCATTCATTCATTCATTTAAGGTTAGACCTAATGCTTGGAAGTAATTTTGATTATTTGAGCCCTGTTTTGGGCTTTGCTTCCAGACTCTAGGGTACAAGTCTAGCATTTCAGAGGTAGTGGAATTTCCCCAAGGTTATGGACAGGCAAAGGATTTTAGAATTATGGAGCATAATGAGTTCCAGAGGCACCTTGAAACTGAGTCCACAAAAGTAATGGGTTATTTCCCATCATCTCCTCACCTCTAATATTGTAACTCATAGCAAGAAGAAAGATGTTGTAGGACAAATATCATAAATTGGTGTTTTTTCTAATGGATTTACTGGAAGCATCCAAAATGACAAAAAGTGTTTTCAGATTAGAAGATATAATGCAAAATAATCTAGTTTTCCTTGCATGCCAAATGAGGAGTTTTGATCATAATATTAACTATATTACTTCGTCAGTCGACCAAATGTTTGGCTGTTAAAACAAACAAGTGAACAAAGAATTTCCCACTTATAGTTTGTTAAATTGTACAAGGGCATGTCGATCTAATAAGTGTTGCCTTGTGTAATGAGCAAAAGTAAATTACCATAGTTTTGACCAGGTATGAATGCAAGTTTCAAACTGAAAATGAGTGTTAAAGAAGTCACAGATTCATTGGGAAAGCAGTCTTTTGAATGCAATATGAAACAAGGTTGATTTTCATATATGTTCATTTTCTTATTTGAAGAGAGAGTAGTGAACTGTCATTCAAAAGTAGCGAGATAAACAGGAAATTGAAGTTCAGATAATAAAAATGAAAGGAAGAAATCAGTGATTAACTGCAGCTCTTTCAAACCACAGAGCAGAACCCAAATTCACCTTCTGTAACTTTTTGTGGTTGGTTGTTTCTAATGTTCCACTCCATTTGGCTTCTATAGGAAAATCTGGGAATGAAGAACAAGTGATTTTGGAAAAAAGTTGTGAAGTAAAAGGAATTGATGCTGAATGAGAGGCAGAATTTTTGCATATGGTTCATCCAGTGAAGTTTCTCTTTTAACAAATGCTTATTGAGCATCTACTGTGTGCCAAGCCCTGTTCTGGGAGATTCAGATTTATTAGAGAACAAAATAGACAAAAATGCCTGCCTCCAGGAGGCATATATGTTTGATCTTTGATCTTTTTAATTGACTCATAGAGGGAATCCTTTGTAAAGTATTCAGGGTCCTTTGTAATGCTGGGCTATCAAATACATATATGGATAATGTATTACTAATATATAATATAGGTATATGTTATATATATACATATACGTGTGTGTGTTTTTCTTTTACTCCTCCATTAATTGCAAATAAATGAGGCTGAATGAGGGAGTACCAAAAGCATAGTGGCTCTATCAGGCTGAAATATAACGGGAATTTTCTACCTTTAATTCTTTAAGAAACTGACATGACATCAGTCCCTTTCAAACCAATATATTGTACTACTCCAAATGTATTAATTGCAGTTTAGAAGATATTGGAATGAGAGGTCAGAGGAAGGAGAGTCCACTCCCCTGCCTTGTCTCATTCAAGGAAATAAAGAGCTGATAGCATCCCAAGTTCTGGGCACCAGGGGGAGAAGTGAGCTGATTTTTCTTAGGCTAGAAATCTGACTTCCCTCCAGGAATTTCCCAGGAATGAGCTGCCTATTTTATTTTTCTCCCTTAGCTGTTTCTTGCATTTGCCTGCCAAACTTGCTTCCTAGTGTTCTGGGCTCTGAGATACATTTCAGAGACTTTAGAGCATAATTAACTGATGTAGAATTTTGAGGAACATCAGAAAATTTAGATCACATTTAACAGAGGTAGAAAACCAAAAGGAATATGTTCCTGAAATGCATATTTGGGCAATAAGATAGGAATTCAGTTTTACTGTGTCTAAGCTCTTGGAAAAATTATATATGGAAGCTGTATAATGTGCAAAGCCAGGACAGGAGTGAAATGAATAAAAATGAATGAAGCTGTAGAAGAGAAGAGGCAGAGGCAGCTTAAAATTATGAGGAAGGATGTGGCACTTTTTTTTTTTTGACAGGTGTTTAGCAGATTGACCTATAACTGACATGTACTCAAAGTTTCCAATCTTATTGTAGGAAAAACCATATTTCCTAAAAGAGCTCACGTGGAGCAATCTGACCTCCTCTTTTACGTGTGATTGGTTTGGGTTCATAATGACATATACAGAATCACAGAATGGCTTTTTTTTTTTTCAAGGATGGCATTGAAGCAAGAAATGATGAATTATCAAGAGCTGTTAGGAATTTGATTGTTACCGAAGGAAAGAAATTTGAATGTATTCCAAGAAAATACATAACTGTAGCTAATGCTCTGGTTGGTATTTTCTTTGTTTTGCAATGATGGACTTTACAAATTTATAGTATTCCACCCCCACTTGCAATAATTTAAGGCTAAACAGAGAAAGTGATATTTTTACAGCTGAGACTTTTAAATAATAATTTTTAAAGTTATGTGTTTTGGGATGGAATTAAAATTTAATTATCCTAGTGCCTGATATGATGGAAAATATGGTGTAGACTTTAAGAAGTTTATTTTTACTAGTGATTGTTTTATACAATGTGAATATTTTATATAAAATTTATTTCATTTAACTTAAAAGAACAATTAAAGACTTCATAGTGAGATAAAATCAATTTAAATAACATGTTAAACTTCTGTTAAACTTGTTTTCTGACACTTTAAATATAGCTATAATATTAGGTGTTTGCAAAACACGTGGCGCACCACTGGTTGTGAATTCTGTACTGCTAAAATGTGTGTGTAATGTTGAGATGGGATTTAGGAGAACTGAGTCCTGATTATAGCTGTGAAGCTGCTCAGTGAACTCATGAATTGTAGCATGATGAAGAACTGTAATATTCAGATAAGATCACTGTCAATGTCATCATGATATTTACGGTGGCTGCCACTGGTCATCTGGGATTGCTGATCAACAGTGGACCCGGATGCTTCACGAAGAAGTGAATCCTCTCTCCTAAAGGAAGATTTCAGATGCACATCTACATTGTTTGAGGATGAACCTCTTCATTCTCTTTCTTCCACCACTGTCCTACCTGCAAAGACCAATAAACACACTTACTTCCAGAATATGGTTTCTACTCTGCCACTTCTGTGCCTTTGCCCAGACATTTTTCTGCTTGGAATGCTGTACACATTTCCCTTCACTTTTCTAAATCCCGACCATCTTTGAAGGTCTAAGCTCAAATCCTAAGACCTTCATAAATCCTTTTCTGGTCACCTCTGAGTGGCCTCTCCCTCTACGGAAACTGCCTACATCATAACAATGACACTTGTATTCTTATCTTCTACATGAGCAAACCTTTCCCCTTCCCATATTCTTATGAAGGGGTGGCATCTACACAGTCACCCACGCTGGAACACTAACAGTCAACCTTGACCGCCCCCCCCCCCCCACTCATATCTAGTCAATCCCTAACCTGGGCTTAGTCTACCTCTTGGATACTTGTTACCTTTTCCCCATTTATCCACTTCTGCTCTTCCAGTTGACTGTCAGCATCTTGCCTGGACTATTGCAACATCCTCTTAACCAACATTCTCACTTCTCTCCACCTGTCCTCCACACTGGTGCCGGAATGACCAAACATGTCACTCCTGATGCTGCCTTATACTTAGGAAGCATGCACTGCCTTCCCATCACCTAAGGATAATTCAGATACTTTGCACGGCTCTCTCCCGGATTCCTCCCTACCTGTCTGTCCCTCATTGCTCTTTTCTTCCTCAGACATCTAATACCCCAGTCACATTGAATGAATGAATGAGTGAATGAATGAGTGAGTCTATCTTTAAAAGATGGGCCTTACTATTATAAGTCTCCTGGGTTTTGCTCATGTTGTTAACTTCTAGATGGAATGTTTTACCTGCCTTTATCTACTTGGAAAATCCCACCTTACATATTGCTTTCAATAGAACTGGCTCTGGCTACTCCCGGCATAATTCTGTGCTTACTCTTCCAGAAGTGAAAACTTGATACAGGCTTTTATGACCTCACAGCCAAGGTATAAGCTTGTTGAAAGTAGGGATCAATTTTTTTTGAGGGGTGCAGAAACTTTTCTTAAAGTACCCTGCACAAATAATAGGTCTCTAATAAGTATTTATATATTAGCTGTCCGTGAAGCTGTAAGCTTACCTGTCAACCCTCTTTGAAATATCATGCTTTATAACCCAATAACAAGGTAGACACAAAGTTACATCTTTTGCCAGGTAGCCACAGATTAAATTGGCCTGATAAAGTAGACATACTTGGGATGCCAAGGACCAATTCATTGAAATTGACCAGATTCCGAATTCCATGAGGCTATTCTGCCTAAGGTTATTATCTTGCTCTGAGTAAATTCCCAAATCCTTACGTTGGCCTGTGTGATCTGTCCACACCTCTCTCTCCAACCCTCTACCCCCCACCACTTACCTCTCTGGATCCATCACCTTCCATTCTCCCCCTTGTCACTCAGCCCAGCTATACAGCTTCTTATCTGTCCATGCAGTGGCCCTAAGTATTCCCAACTCAGAGCCTTTTGTTCCTCCTGGCTGGAATGTTCTTCCCACAGACATCCATGTGGCTCACTCCCTTACCTCCTTTATCTCTCTTTGTTCAAATATCACCTTTCAGGAACACCTTCCTTGACCGCTGTTTAAAGCTGCAAGTTCCTCCTCCCTCTCACCTTGTTTCTCTCCATAGTACTCAGAAGTTCTGTGTGATTTTTATGTCGTTTATTCACTGCTGTATCCCAGGTAGTAAACAGAGCCTAGCTCAAAGTAGCCGTTCAATAAATATTTGTTGAATAAATCAATGAATCCATTTGACATGTGCAGCAGCTCTTCCTATATATCCAACGAATATATTTCTCTCTGAATAAACTTTATGTCCATGATCCAGTTTCAGGCCTGGTAGCTAGTTAATGTCTGACCTTAGTCAAACATGGTTTGGATTAAGAGTCGTTTATCTTGGGTTTCACTCCTGGCTCTGTCACTTTCTAATTATGTGACCTTGAGCAATCATTCCATCTTCCTGGGTACGGTTTGTCTCATTTTTAAAACAGGGCAAATAATACCTAATGAATTACTAGGAATGTGGCAAACTATAAGCTCCTGTAAGCATGTCAGTTGGTAACTACTTTCATTTATTATCTGTGTGAGAAGCTGAAGGGGCAGCATGGCATAACGAAGAGCCTGAACATGATAATCAAACAGACATGGATTAGAGTTCTGTCTCTAGCACTTACTAGCCATATGACTCTGAGAAAATTTGCCTCCTTTTCTGTAAATGAGGAAGATATTTTATTTCAGAATGGATTGAAATACCAAATGAAGTAACATAGTATACCATGTTTCCACAGTTCTAAGATACACATTTTTTTCACACTTTAACATTTCAGAAATCAGTATGCACTTTACAACCGATGATGTCTTCAGTTCAGTGATGTGTGGTATGTACTTCAAAACTTTTATATGTGAAACATGAGGGTAATTATACTTCAGAATCTCTCATGGTGACAATTTTAAGATATTTTCCTCTCTTCCTCTATTGGGAAAAAGTGGCTTTCGGTGAATAATGATAAAGTGGTCATTTTTTTAAAGAATTTTTATTGAGATATAATTGACATACAATAAACTACATATATTTAAAGTGTACAATTTGATATATTTTTTTCTTATCAGTAATGTATATATGGCAATCCCAATCTCCCAATTCATCTCACCCTATAAAGTGGTCAATTTTGTCTTAAAAGATTTAATAGCCATTATTTTGGAAAGTTATCTTTAAACTTTGCTTTCCTAATTTTACCCAAAAGAAAAGAAATTATAAATTTACTTAAAGCATTAACCACAAAGTAATTTGCTCAGTTCATTTCCTCGTAATAAGAGGAGGGCACTTTGTTCTGAGTCCATCTCCCTGTATCTTCACCTCTAGTTTGGTTTACACTTTCTCTTCCCTTTGGTTTGGTCATGGAGGACAAGAATAGAAGAATATCCTGGCAACCCCAGCAGCCACACTTTAACATAATACGGTTGCTAGGAGAAAAGGGTAGTAGCTGCACTTGAGAAGCACACGTGGTTCTGTCATCCCAGAGGAGCCAGTGGGCTGTGGCAGAAACCCACAGATCGAAGCAGCTTTCTCCACCCTGCCTTCTGCAGAAGGGCACAGAAATATAACTCTTCTATCATGCCCTCCATCAATGACAGTAATATTTTATACCCTATTTTAAATAAAATATAAACACAAAGGGAATAAAAAAGTTACTACTAACAATGTCATCATAAAGATATGTAACATTTTAGCTCATTATTCCTTATACACTGTTAAACTGAAATGACTAATCCAGTTTTCTAGTCTAGCAGTAGGTCATTCCTCAAATGTTATATTTGGGGAATAACCTATATATATATATCTCCCCTATATATCTTGTGGCTTGTGTAGTGTCCTGGTTTTCAGTTAACAGAATTGGAAAAGAATGAAGAGTGCTATATGGGTTATTGCAAGAAATTCTGCACACATTAGCCATATTCTTTGTTCACTGAACTATAAAAATTCTGAGATGGATGTAGTAAACTTCCATAATGACTTTCAATCGAGAAAGCTCATTGCACAATTCATTTTATTCATTCAGCAATTATGGTTGAAATTCTACCAAGGACCAGCCACTAAGTGTCAGGGCTGCAGCTAAAATTAAATATTTTAGGATAGAAAGCATAAAATAAGACACATACACGATGAAAATAGAATGCTAAATGTTTGCGTTGTACTTTTCCTTTATGTGAGGAGGGCACCAAAATGTTTTGGGCTTAGCCCTCATTAGCATTTGAAAGAAAGTTAATATTCAGGAAAGTAAATATTTTAGGAACTATCCACATAAGCCAGCCCTCGCGTGGCAACTGTGATTAGATTGCAACTGTGATTACATGCACGGAGGGCCTGGAGGGACTTTGAGGGGCACTGCTGTCTGTGACATTGTGATACAGCCACAGGAATGAGATGGGCTAAAGAAAGCCAATGAGCTATCCTTGAATCATTTTAAGGGAACTTGGATAGTCCTCTGTCCTAATGTTTTCATTTTTGTTCGTAATGGGTTCTGGACAAAGTCCAAACTCAGGTATACATCTATTAGCTTCTATATCTACATTTTTTAGACTCAGGAACATGTGACTGTTCATCTAGCTTCAAGGCCTGTATAATTCAGCTACTTTCATTTTTCCTTTCTCTGAAGAATTGATTAACCAGATCAGCATGTAGGAAACCCTTCTAATTCATGAGCCTGTGCCAACTGATTCTTTGATTCTTCTTTCCCTTTGATCCGAACATTAAAAAATGAGAGCATTAGCTTCCATTTGGGTATGCTTCCATCCAAAATTAAAATGGAAATAAGTTACAGATTGATGTGGATGTGACTTCAGCATGGAAACTAAAGACATTTTTTATTTTGACTAGGAAAGACTAAAGATTTATATCCAATAAAAAATTCCAGTACAGTTCATTATTCTACTCCTTTTTGCCCAAATCACATGTCTAGGAATGTAACAACTCTAGAACTAGTCTTTCTGTGTGTTCACACGTGTTTGGACACACACGCATTGTATTTGTAATGCTGTTTAACTTGAGAGATGTCTGAGTTTTGCCAGTTTTACCTCTAGGGAAAATGATCTAGTGTGTCTCTGTCATGTTACATTTCCTGTCCTCCTTACTAGTGTCCCATCAGACATTTCACAGCATCATCCATGGTTAGGACTTAAGGTCTTATCTCTTCTCTTAATAGAATGCTGTGAAGGAGCAAAATGTCTTTAAAGTACAAAGACAGGTAGCTGCGTTGATGGAATGCCAGACAGTGAACTTGATATTTCACTGGTCGTTCCCACTTCACAACCACCCCACATAAATAATCACCAAGGGCGGCATATATCAATACGGTTAACTGCTGAGGTCAGTCCTACCAGTCTCCATTTCCATTTTATGAAGGGATTTGGCTGTAAATAGAAATGACATCTGCCATTACTTTTAAATCAATAGCATACAACATAGTCACAAATAGAGTAGAATAAGCATGAACTTTGAAGTTTATAAGACTAGGTTCAAATATTAATCCCAGTGTTTAGAACATGAGCAAATTGCTTAGATTTTTTTGAAGCTCAAGTTTTCATTTGTAAAGTGGAGAGAATACTTACCTGATAGAATTATAATGAATAAATTAGGTAAATTAAAACATCGAGCAGTAATGGCCCATGTGTATTTGTACTTATAAACTATTGTTTCCATTCCTTTTTGCTCTCTGAATTCTAATCCCAGTTATAACATGTGATTCTAGAGAAACATTGATATGGAGAATTACATCAGAATATAAACAAGATAGAAGAGATAAACTGACAAATAGGAGCCTATTATTGCCTCTTATAGAAAAAATATGTAAAATGCATCCAATGTGGCAGTGTATGACACACAAATAAAAGCATTTTGTCATTAAATACATAAATTGTCTGATACTACTTTCACATAAAATTTTGATTAATTAGAACACTCAGGGGATGGGAGCCTCTAGATAAATGATCTGCCAGGTTAATTAAGGCTCAACAAGTTTCCTTTAATTTCATAGGGAAAAGTCCTGTCAAATTGAAAATGTATTCATTCGCTTTTCTGCCCCATCAAGAAGAATGTCCTGAATACAGACTTTGATTTGGGGGCTGGTAGCGTCTCAAAAATATCATTATTAAAACTCGTCCTCATTTAACGGGTTATAGATTTAAAGAGAAGAAGCTGAAGGTGGAGTAGCCAAGTAAGGTTTGAGGAACTAAATGCCAAGTGCTATGATGAGTCCTTTCATGCATATTGCCTCCTTGAATCCTCCTAACTGCTCTGAGAGTATTATTCTCCTTGTGGAGTAATAACTGGACAGATGAGGAAACTGAACTGTAGAGAATTTAGGTAATATGCTTACAGTTATTGAAGTAATGAGCGGTGTAAGCATTATTTTAATCCAGGAATTCTGGTTCAAAAGGCTAATCTCTTTTTTCCCTCCCAATCTCTTCTTTATTTTTCGTCATAAAGCCATTCATAAAATACAAAATCACTTGGATTCCAGTGGGAGAGAAACTTGATGTAGGCAAAGTACATACTTCCTCTAAGGACGGATACAGCTTTTCTTTTTTATTTATGAATAAATTTTAGAAAGAGTTTTTCTCATAGTTATGCTTCTCTAATAATAGGGTAGAAACATAATTCAAATGAAGTCAGGATTATACTTATTTTAACTTCATCCCCCCCACACACAGGTATTTAAAATTTAGTCCAAATGTTCTCCACTAAATGTTTAAAAAATTAATTAAAAGTTCTGAAAGTACCTAAACGTAAATCAAAAAATATTAAAGACAAAGTCACTTTTCACTGAACTTTTCTAGAAGAGAAAGAGAAGGAAAGGTATAAAAGTCATGGCTTCATTTAGAAGTGTGTACAAGCGGGTGAGTGGATTAAACTTTTATTTGGATTAAACTTTTATTTCAACGAAATGCCATGTGGATGTGTGTGTGTGTGTGTTCATCTTCATTCTGCAATCTACTATGTCTAGATCACTTCATAAAATGTATCATCCAACTCAGTTTCACTTAATAAAGGATGTGACCTTGAGCTAAGATGTGAATTGAACAGTTCCACGCAAATCAGAATGAATGGGTCACCTAACAGTGACCCTAAGAATCTTCCACTCTGGTATTTTTGGCCCTTCTTTCTCTCACTCCCTTGGTGCACCTCCTTATAACTATTCCTAAGAACATTACGCCTAGGTCATCCTTCTTGCTCACCATTGCCCCTTCCAGACCAGCCTCTACCCCTCCTCCCTAAAAATCTCTAAATTTGAACCTGACGTAATCAGATAATGTCACCCTATACCACTCATTGTTGCTGTCATCCACTTAACTCTTGAGTCATTCTCCCCCTCATTTCTCACTCTCACAGCCTTAGAAATCATCCTAGAGTTCCTTGCCCTCCTTTTTTCCCGGTGATACTGTTCTCCATCCTGTGCTAGACACTCACCCCCATATCATGCCTCCTTAAACTGATACATGGCAAATTTCTGCAACTCTCCCTTAATCTCAATATTGGGCATCAATTTCTCTGACCCCAGTGCCTACATTACTCACTCATTCTTCTCCCAGATTTCAGCAATCCTTTGACCACACAGGGACCAAAACTTGTTTATTCACCGTCCTTCATCCCCTTGATGTCCTCTCATTCCTGGCTGTTGAAGCTTATTAAAAACTCATCTCTGGATCGCTGTTGTCTAAACCTTACTAAACATGTAATAGTTGTTCGATAAACATCTGTTGAATTTAAGAAGAAATGTGTATAATGAACATATAAACCTGCAGATCATTTTCCTTTGCTTTTGCTCTTAAGAAATATTTGACCATTCTCTCATGCAGTTACAATGCATATTTTATCAAAAGCCACAAATTACAGCTGACTTGTTCACTGCTTTTTCCATAATTTGTCAAGGAACAAATAAGTCAAAGTGCCCGTTAAGCTATTACATTTCATTCTTAAGTTACAATCCGACAAGATCTGAGTTGAAACAGCCACAAAACAAACAGATTCTAGATGGTTCCCCTATCGCCAGTGTTATATTTAGAGAAAGAGACTCTTATAAAGGGACAGTCTATACCTTTGCCCATGATTTTTTCAGATGCTTTCTATCATCTTTCTGAAATCCTTCAAGAAAAGTTAATTTATCTGAAATAAAGATGAAAATCAGAGGTTTTCAGTTTTGATCATTCAACCTGAAGAAATGAAGGCCAATTTGAATGTCAAGATTTTATAAAGAAAAATTTTCCTTATAGAAACAATTCTTTAAGTTTTAAATGTTAAATGAACTATTATTTACATGGCAGTGGCCATAGCTATAGCAGTGTGACGTGGAAGAGACCAGAGGTCAATGTCTATCATCTAGTTTGATCCTTCTCCTGTTAAAGAAAAGGAAGGGGAAACCCAATGAGATTAAATGGGCGACTTAATGTGATAAGGAAATGAATCCAGGTTGACACCCAGGATCTCCTGTTTGCAGCCGCTAATGCTTATTGAGCATGTAAGTGGGGAGCAAACACTTTGCCAAGCATTTTACATGCATCACAAAATCCTTACCATAAGGTAGTGAGGTAAGTCTTATTGTCATTAACCCTGTTTGTTTTTCAACTGAGGAAACAGCCCAGAGAGACTAAATAACATTTCATTATTACACAGTAAGTGAGGTTCAGCCACACGGAACTCTCGTTTCCCCAACAATTTATGCCTTTCCTAACCCTGTGCCTTTGCATATGATGCTTCTTCTGCCCCACAGTCCTGTTAGGTTAGCTCTACTTCCTCCATCCTTAACACCCAACCGACGTGTCACTACTTTCACAAGCCTCTCCAGCCCTCTCCTCTGGGTTCCAGTGACACTTTGCTCATACTTCCATCAAAGCCCTTATTTTGTAGCATTATGAATTATCTATTCATGTGTCTTTCTTCTCAAAAGACTATTAGCTTCTTAAAGACTCTGTCATTTTTCTCTTAGATTTCTTGGACTTAGCAGTTATCTAAGACATAGAAGATATCTAACAAGTTTTGATTGGGTGACTGAATTCTAAGACAAACTATGTGTTTTAGAGACCTGAACTGATATATTAAAATTTTCAGGACTGAAAAGAGTTTGGCTTTTAAGTAGTGTTTGTAGTTATTTGCAAACCAAGCCTTCAAATATTTCTCATAGACTAAATCATCAAATGCCTTCCAATATGGAGATATAGGTGTCTCCTTTTATGACTCAGCAAATATGACTAATATATAATATAATTAGATCATTTTTCATAACCTTCCAATAAAATTAGAGAAATGGCATTCTGGTAAAAACCAATTTGAGATTCCTCCTCTAAAAATACTTATTTCAAAGAGAACTACTTGGAGTAGTTTTAGAAATTCAATTCTGTGTCTCTATAGGATAGTGTTTATAATTCAAAAGCCTGCTGTACTACAGATTCAGTTATTAAGTAGGTAGGTTCTCCTAGAGTAAATACATCTGGTATTCAACTTCAAAATCATTTATTAAATTGCAGCATTTCTCCAGAACACAAAGTAGAAATATTTAAAATTATGAATATAAAGATACTATTTCAGAAATGTGAAATGTTTCTCCTGTTTTATTCAGGTCTTTTTTTGCTGCTTCTGTTTTGTTGCTGTTGTTTTATAAATATCTATGACATGCTTCCCAAGATATACTCCCTTAAATTCTTTTTAATAGACTCTCTTTAATATCAAAATATATTGCATTATCAAACATAATGATTTATCTCCCTGTTACTCAGGATCTCTAAATAATTTGCCAGTAATTGAACAAAACTGAATTTCACAAATATTGTGTTCCCTCAGAGAATAAGTCAATTAAATTTTTATTTTGCCCAGATCATTTTAATTATTTTTCTTAAAAAATACAATAATTACTAGCAGTCAAAATTATAGAGGCAGAAAGTAGAATGGTAGTTGCCAGGGCATGGGAGGAGAGAATGGAGAATTATTATTTATGGGCACAGAGTTGCAGTTTTACAAGATGAGAAAGTTCTGGAGGAGAATGGTGGTGAGGGTAGCACGTTATGAATGTATTTAATACCATTGACCTGTACACTTGAAAGTGGTTAAGATGGTAAATTTTATGTTTGTATATTTTACCACCATAAAAAAATTGGGGAAAAAGATAAAGTTGTAATAGTCACCTGAAAGTGTTTTCACTTTGGGAAAAGTGTTAACATAAAATAAGAGTTGCTCAATGATATTTCCCCAAATTTTGTCAGAACTTCATTGAAAACAGTTCAAGAGTATGGTGCTCTAATTTCAACCCTGCCATCACTAACTCAGTTTATTTATTGAATGCCCACTATATGTCCAGCTTTCTGCTTAGATCTCAGATGGTAGTTTAATCAAAAAAAATGTTCATTACCTCATTGATTTCACATTCCATGACAGATATTACTGAGGACATAAGAATCCACACACAAAAATAGTGTATCTATGATGGATTAATAAAAATGATATGCATTTTCTAAAAAATATGATGGCTCTTTAAGAAGTTCCCACAAAAACATGCCAAACAAATATCAAACTATTAATGGACACATCTGAGATACTGCATTATTATTAAAATTGTTATTTTGAGAGATATATATTTTATTTCTTTTATTTAAAAGGATTATGTTAACCACAAAATTATATTCATCTGTGAACATGGCAATTATTAGAAAGGTTAAAAATTTTAAAAATTGAACATCGTAATTCAAAAATATTTAACAGAGCTTTCCTTATAACAAAACTGGATATTCTATTTGGGAGAAGGTATAAAAGCCCTCCACTAAAAATATATGCCTATGAGTAGACAGAGTGGAAATGAAAAAAAGAAGCTGGAAAATTATTTTGAGACTTCTGCCTTTCTCCCATTGATTGCTTACATAATTTTTAAGTTACCAATATATTAAAAACATCTCAAAGAGCTACAAAAAATATCTGACAAAGAATTAAAATAATTAAGTTGAAGCTAATCTATATTTTAGTAACACAGAGCTAGGCCTTCCTAACTGTGTTCAGTGCTCTAAATTTTCTATATTTTATTTTCAAAGAGTGTCATGGTGAAAACAGGGAAATTAGGTACAGAAACACAGGGAACTCCGAGTTATTCTAATACAATGGGAATGTTTTTCTCTAATCATCAACTTTAAATGGGTATCACATAGATAGTTCAACATACCTACCTTAATTCATGAGTTGTATAACATTGTGGAAGAGTACATACAGGAAACCTCACCTCTTGATGAAACCAGATATAACATAGTCATTTATATAACGCATTTTTGTATACATTGTGACATCTGGGCCTGAGAACAGCCCTTTAGGTATTAGAGGATTTTGTCCTTATTTCACAGGTGGAGAAACCAAGTCTCAGTAACATTAAATGACTTGTCAAATGTTACCCAGTGATTTAGTATAGGTAGGGCTGAAGCTCAAGTTTTCTGGTTCCAAGACCAATGATCTTTTTCTAGACCACTATGAGTCCCCAGAAAGCTATAAATGGAAATTTGTTATATATTTATCCCCTTATGTACTAAGTCAAGACTGTACTGGGGGGCTTCCCTGGTGGCGCAGTGGTTAAGAATCCACCTGCCAATACAGGGGACTTAGGTTTGACCCCTGATCTGGGAAGATCCCACATGCAATGGAGCAACTAAGTCCGTGCAACACAACTACTGAAGCACTGTGCTCCTAGAGCCCGTGCTCTGCAACAAGAGAACCCACCACACTGAGAGGCCCACGCACCAAAACGAAGAGTAGCCTGCACTCACAACTAGAGAAAGCCCACATGCAGCAACAAAGACCCAAGGCAGCCAAAAATCAATCAATCAATCAATCTTAAAAAAGAAAAAAAAAAAAAAAGACTGTATTGGGTAGGTGCCCTTCTGGGTCCCTCTTGTTTTCCCTATCTTAAAGACTCTGTAAAGTATACGCACCAGGTAGCCTACCCTTTGATTACCTTCTGCAAGTGAGTCCCAGTGTCCCCACAACTTGCCCCCTTGTTTCCTACTCATCCTTGGAGAAAGCTGGGGAATGATTATAATCAGGAGCTGGTAATTAAGGAATTTGTGGAAGATAAATTGAGCTTTCTCCTGGTAGAAAAAGAGAGATGAACTAAACCAGTACTTGAGTCACACATGCTTTATTGACTTAGAAAAAGAATCACCATCCTGTGTATCAGTGAGAAGACATCCCTGGAGAACAGTGAGTTTCAGAGATACAGAAGGAATCAGGTCAGATTACCCTGATAATCTAAAATGCAGTTCATCTGCCTGTAGATAGTGTGAGCATGCCATAAAAATGTCCGTTGTTGAAGGACATGAACCTCAAATCTGGAATCAAATGAGACACCACATATGTGACAGTTTAAAAAACAAATAGTCGCAAGTACACAGAACTTGGTAAGACTAATTAATTACTGTTGATAATAACATTTCCTAAGTAACATCTTCATATTTCTTGGTTTCCCCATGTTATTTGTTGTCATTGTAGGGCTCTCTCCCCTGATAAAAGGAGAGTAGAAATTTAGTTCTCTGAAGCCCTGATAATGTCAGGAGTTAGCCAGTCCACTTTCCCCCCTTTTACTGGGTTTCAAATGAAAGCAGATCATACAGGGGAAATTTAAACCATAACTGCTTCTGTAACACTCTGTTCCTCAGGGGGTACTTGGACTAAAAAGAATACACAGCAGCAAAACACATTTAAGGTACAAGTTATATGAGTCATCAGATGCTATTTGTATAATTCCAAAACATTCAGAAGCTAAATTGTACGGGGATAATTTGTAAGCAATGTTCTGACCTCTAGCATTTCCAAGTCTCACTTGACTTTGTAGCTTAGAGGGTTGGTTTTTTTTTTTTTTGAGGACTGTGTCACTTTAATTTTGTGACATCCCAAGCCCATTCTGTTCCAAGCCAAGTATAATTGTACTTTTTTTTTTTTTCAAAAAGCAGAATGAGTAAAGATGGGGTTGGAGGTGAGTGAAGACAAGAAACACTTTATGACAAGCAACCAAACTAATGGGGCATTACTTTAGACACTAATACCAAAATACTGTAGTTTCTTGGAGAGATCGTAATCAAACAGATATTGATAAAAGCTTCAGTGTCAAACACCAAGCAGTAAGGACCATTTTAGCCATCCTATAGAAATGTTACCTGTCTCCAACTAGTACCACGAAAATCATAAAGTTAAAATTGCACTTTAATGTTTAGCTGTATCAATAAGACAACATTTTCATCAAGCAAAGAATTATCCAAAGTGAGTAATCATATACCATGGGTTAAAAGAAGATGAATTCTCTGTGAACTTTTTAAAAGAAAGACATACAAAAGTAAATCCAGTAGTTTTTTGAAATTTTTTTAATAATTGGCTTAAATTAAGATTTTTATTCACTGTAGTAGTAAATATCAGTCTTAGGATATTTCCAGCTGAATTGGACATCATATTTCGACCAGTTTCCCTAACACAGTTTCTTTTTCACCAAAAACTCAGGTATCTGGCTGGATCTAAAAATGTGTCTTGTCAAGTACTGATTGAAAACTGATTTTCATTTTTTTATTCCCCCAAGTTTACAGAATATTATTCAATGGAAACAGCATTTTGAAGTCATTTATTTCTATTGGATTTTAAGTGTTGTGTCTTCACATAATATGTAATTATGGGGATATTAGCTCAACAATTATTAATGACGTTTCCTCAAAAATATTCATGGATTTACACTTGACAAAATCACACAAGACAGTTCTCCAGAATAGCCATGTTTTTCACGTTCAGGAGTAGAATACAGTATCTTAATACACCAGGGGAACACACTTTCGAATCAGTTGTACTTTGGATTGTATTCCTACAAGCAGCATGTGAATATTATTTTACAATGAGCTTTAGTTAGTAGTAATCTCTCCCAGATTCACGCTGTTTCTAAACCAAACTCTTTTCCTCAGGACTTTCTGACCTATAGAATTCAGTAATTTTCTTTTTTTCTTTTTCTTTTTTTATTGAAGAATATTGATTTACAATATTGTGTTAGTTGACAGGTGTACAGCACAGTGATTCAGTTATATATATATTTATATACACACACATATACGTATATATATATTCTTTTTCAGATTCTTTTCCCTTATAAGTTATTACAAAATATTGAGTGTAGTTCCCTGTGCTGTACAATAATTCCTTGTTGCTTAGCTATTTCATATATAGTAGGGTGTATTTGTTAGTCCCATCCTCCTACTTTATCCCTCCCCCCACTCCCTTTCTCCTTTGGTAACCATAAGTTTGTTTTCTATAGCTGTGCTTCTTTTTCTGTTTTAGAAATAAGTTCATTTGTATCAAATTTTTTTTCAGATTCCACATATGGGGATATTATGTGATATTTGTCTTTATCTGTCTGGCTTATTTCACTTAACGTGATAGCCTCTTAGGTTGCTTCCATGTCTTGACTATTATAGATAGTGCTGCAATGAACATTGGGGTGCAAGTATCTTTTCAAATTATAGTTTTCTCCGGATATTTGCCCAGGAGTGGGATTGCAGGATTACATGGTAGCTCTATTTTCAGTTTTTTTAAGGAACCTCTATACTGTTCTCCATAATGGCTATGCCAGTTTACATTCCCACCAACAGTGTAGGAGGGTTCCTTTTTCTCCACACCCTCTCCAGCATTTATTACTTGTAGACTTTTTGATGATGGCAATTCTGTCCAGTGAGGTGGTACCTCATTGTAGTTTTGATTTGCATTTCTCTAATAATTAGTGATGTTGAGCATCTTTTCATGTGTCTCTTGGCCATCTGTATGTCTTCTTTGCAGAAATGTCTATTTAGATCTTCTGCCCATTTTTGATTGGGTTGTTTGTTTTTTTAGTATTGAGCTGTATGAGCTGTTTGTATATTTTGGAGATTAATCCCTTGTCAGTTGCATAGTTTGCAAATATTTTCTCCCATTCTGTAGGTTGTCTTTTTGTTTTGTTTATGGTTTCCTTTGCTATGCAAAAGCTTTTAAGTTTAATTAGATCCCCTTTGTTTATTTTTGTTTTTATTTCCATTACTGTAGGAGACAGATCCAAAAAAATATTGCTGGGATTTATGTCAGAGTGTTCTGCCTATGTTTTCCTCTAGGAGTTTTAGAGTATCCAGTCTTACATTTAGGTATTTAACCCATTTCGAGTTTATTTTAGTGTATTGAGTTAGAGATTGTTCTAATTTCATTTATTTACATGTAGCTGTCCAGTTTTCCCAGCACCACTTATTGAAGAGACTGTCTTTTCTCCATTGTATATTCTTGCCCCCTTTGTTTTAGATTAATTGACCATAGGTGCATGAGTTTGTTTCTGGGCTTTCTATCCTATTCCATTGATCTATATTTCTGTTTTTGTGCCTGTATCATACGAATGGATAAACATGTGGGGTGTATGTGTATATATATATATATACATACACACACATATATATACACACACACATACCACTTATATATATATAATGGAACATTACATATATGTATATACCATATATATATATATAAATAATATAATGGAATATTACTCAGCCATAAAAAAGAATGAAATAATGCCATTTATAGCAACATGGATGGATCTAGACATTATCATACTAAGTAGAATCAGATAATTTTAAATACTAAAATTTTCTTTAAAATATTTAAATTATTTAGTCTTTATAAATGCTTACATTTTGCCTAAATTATTGATTTATTATTTTATTAATTGTTAAATGGTCTTACTGTAGGCATTAGAATCCAGAGGTGCAATGTGAACTTTTTTCCTCTACCTGTTGTAGAAGTGAGCACTCTTGATGCTGGTAACTGCTTGGTGAACATTGAATTAGAGCAAGAGATAGGATAAGTAGCTAGTGTCCTCATGCTTAGTTGATAAATCTTTCCACTGTGGAAGTGTTGGTTACACTGAGTCAGTTTGTCAAGCCATACATTTGAGCTGGGTTGATTTTGCCTTTCAAATCGACTACTTCTGGGTAAAGAAACCATCTCCCAACTGTTATTACAGTTTTCCTCACAGAGCAAAATCCAGTAGCTTAGATTACAGATGTTTAAAATACAATTGCATTTGCATCATGTCTCTTAAACCACTCTGTCCGCATATTTACAAAAAAAATTGGGGGAGGAGGGTTATTCTTGCAAATAACAAATACCTTTACATTTGAATTCTCACTAATTTTACTGAGTTCTGAGTTGGTTTATTGTTACCTCTCATGCACCTACTAAAAAATACTTTGGTTGCACTTCCTAAATTACTTTTTTTAAAAAAGATTTAGTACTTAGACATTGGTAGACATTTCTTCCTCTATAAACCTTGCCACTTCTACCTACCATCTTTGTTTGCAGAGTGCATTACAAAAAGAAAGGGTGCATAAAAGCAAAGTGGGTGGTCAGTTATTGAGAATGGCAGTGTTACTTTAGACCAATACCATCCAGTGGAACTCTTTGTGATGGAAATGTTGTGCTCTCCCACACAGTAACCAGTACCTGTGTTACTAAAGAAGTCAGTTTTTAACAGCATTTGGTTTTAATGAATTTAAATTTAAGTAGCCACATGTGGCTTATAGCTACTATATTGGACAGCTCAGAAGACTATTAAGATTAAAAGAACCATGGAATTTGCTCAGTTGCACTTCCAAGTAATGTCATGAATTAACTCATCCTACATCATCGAGAAACAGTTAATTAGTGGTTAAGAGCACAGGCTCTCAGGCCAGATACCTGGGTTCACATCTGACATCTATATGGTTGGTCTAGGGCAAGTTATGTTGCAAACCTCTCTGTAATTTCATTTCCTCCTTTACGTGATGGAGTTAAAGAATAGTACCTACCCCTTAAGGTGTTTGTGACAGTTAAATGATTTAGTATATTCAGTGTGCTTAGAATATTGCCTGCTGCCATTAACAGTAGTAATAATACTGCTTAAGCATTCTGTACTGAAAGAAGATAACCTATTCCGGAAAGAAAATTGTAAGAGTTAGGGTTTCCTTCAGGGTAGCTAGTAATATGTTATCCATCACAGCCAGTGTGGCATCACTTCTTTCTCTAGAGATCTTTAGAAACAGAATTCATCATTTCTTTTCAGCATAATTGATGTGCATGCTGAGTTATAAAGTGAGAAGTGAAATCAATGACCACTGGTGTTCTGTTACCCTAGTAATTCAATAGTAATTATTCTCAGGCTTACAATTAACTTTCAGATAGCTTGTGAGCTATGAAATATATTTTTGAAAGCACTGCATCCAAATTTTTCATTCGTTCTGAAAATCAGCTCACATTGTGTTTGGTGAATCACGGCATCATGCCATCCTGGGTTTTTTGTTTTACTTTGGTTTTTGTTTGTTTGTTTTTAGTATTGTCATTTTTTGCTGTTGGGCGGGGGGGGAGGAGGGGGGAGGTTACAATTACCATGTGCGTTTGGTGATTAAATGCATTACAAAATTCTTAAAGTCCTTATTTCCGTAGTAGTCAGGAATGACTGAAGCCTGTGAGTTAGCAAGGATGCTCTTCTCCTCCTCTCAGCAACACTGGAGAACATGGATCCCAAGGACTTTGCTGAATTATCAAACAATAACATTGACCAGGTTAAAAGCCCACCTCCTCTACACTCCATGTTCATATATGAATCTCTTCAAATAAAATCATATGAACCTGCACAGTAAACACATCATGTTCATACTTACAGACCAAGTATGTGTGCTTCATTTTCAAAAGATCAATCTCTTGGTCACTTGTTTGATTTTGTTAAGGAAAGAAATGTAAGAGTAATGAAGTAAACATGGCTATGAAACTCCAACACAGTATTTATTAATGCCATTGGTAGATACAGAGAGAACCAGAGATTTTGTGAGTGATTTTTCAGTAAGAGCTGTTCTGCTCAAAGCATGATCTACAGATTAATGCTGACATGGGGGCGGATAATTACTGATCAGTCACAAAATATTAATCGATGCCCTGCTTCCCATATTCTTTTGTAAGCCCCTTATCTCAGTGTGACCAGTAATAAACATTTTACAGAGTAGAATTTTGAAAAACACTGAGTGAGAGTACTGCAGGTCCAGTCAGTTCTGCTGGCCTGCCCTCTGTCTGTGTTATGGTTTAGGGGTCTGGTCCTGGTTTGGCTCTGCATTTGCTGTATGGTCCTGATGGAGTATATTCAGCTGTTTTGTGTCTTGGTTTTCTCCTCTGTATGAAAAGGATATGGCATCTGATAATCCCTGAGCTCCTTTTCAGAGCTGTAATTTAAATTTATGTAATGGTTGAGTTTAGGTATAGCCATGGCTAGCAATAGAGAAAAGGCTAAGCAAATTATAGCAATTAAATAGTATACTATTAGCATGATGACTGTGAATACTGTATAAGATAGCAACAACTAAAAACACCAGGCCTACGTTTTTAAAAACACAATTGTAAAGTATGAGATCTGTGCATTGACTGTTTTCTTTCTTTTTTAGCTGCATTTTTATAGCATGGTTATATTGTTTGTAAATAGAAATGAAGAAATAGCATGCAAATGCATTCAATTCAACATAATAAGCTACAATTTTGAGTCTTCCTCCATATACCTTAATGAATGTAACTGCTCTGTTTTCATCATTTGGAATTTCCTACAGCACTTGTCAGTTCCTTCTTCCTGCACCAGCTGAGACTCATCCAGAGCAAATATTTGTATACATCCAGCCACTGTGAAGTCAAAGAAGCTGTTCGTTGGACAGTATCTACATAGCCTTCTATTACATTAAAAGCAGCCCACCTTTTTCTAGCTAAGACTGTCTCCACGTGTCCTTTATATTACATTCCAGCCTTCTTAGGAGGCATAATCACTTCCATCTTTAAAAATAAAATTCCCTCCCTTGACTCTACACCCTTTTTCCAACTATTCTCTCCCATTCCTCTCCCCTTCACAACCAAACTTTTTTTAATTGAAGTATAGTTGATTTACAATCTGCAGCAACATGGATGGACTTAGAGAATATTATGCTCAGTGAAATGTCAGAAAAAGACAAATACTGTATGATATCCCTTATATGTGGAATCTGAAAAATAATACAAATGAATGTATATGTAAAACAAACAGACTCACAGACATAGAAAACAAACTCGTGGCTACCAAAGGGGAGATGCAAGGCAGGAGGGACAAATTAGGGGTATGGAATTAACACAACCAAACTTTTGAAAGAGTTGTTGAAGCTGGCCGGCTTCTTTTCCTTACCTCTCGTTTGTATCTCACCCTCCTCCAATCAGTCTAACATCCTATATTAAAACAGCCTGTCCTCTGGTTGTCACTGTCCCTCCCCTCTCCTCCCCATGTAGCTACATCCAATAAATTTTCTTGATTTCAGATACATAATTCATTCTACAATAAAAGAGAAAACAAATTTGTTAAGGGCTTTTAAGTAGCTCACAGATTTCTAAGAGGGCCAGTGAGACAGGCTCTGTGGCTAGATATCCAGGGGTAAGGCCCAGCTGGGGCAGCTATAGAGAAAACACCATTGCTACATTGATACATTGCTATAGCATTGATAGAGCTTCAGGCTGGATGATAGAAGCTCTGCTACTCCCATCCTTGAATAACCAGCCCTCCCACCACCTTGCATGCCAGGAGACAAATTCCAGTGTGGCCATCTCCTCCAGCTGCTAAATAAATAGACTAGTCATTCATCCAAGTTCCAGTGGTTTAGCCATCACTACATTCTCACAACCCAGGATCACACATCATAGCTGAATGTTATGCATGAGTACTGTCAGAGTTCCCACTTCATGATAATAAGGTTTACAGTGATATTTTCTATGTGTGTGTCTGTGTGTGTTTAAAAAATAAACCTTTTATTTGGAGAGCTATATTACAGCTTTTAATGAGGTAAAACTCATATTGTCTTCTCAAGATGAGCATACCATTTTATAGTTTCCAACGTCAACAAATTCAAGTGATTTTAGCTTATGATTCAGATTTTTCTTTGTTAAAATATGGCCCTTTGGGTTTAAAATTAATTCATGTTGCAGCAGTGCTTACATTTCAAGTCCATGCTCTAGCCATGAACTAATATTTACTGGTTCTGTTTCTTACTTGTTTCTCTCTCTCCTCCATCAATATTGTCTAAGAATTAATGAATCATTTCCATCAAATATTAGTAGTAATGACCTTATTTCCATAAAAACAGACTCACCACTTTGCCAGCTTTTCCTTTTGCACGCTTGCCTGTAGGAAGTGATCTATTAGTTAAAAAATTAAAAGAAATTAGAAAACTTTTGCCTCCCATAAAGCTGGCCATGGCATAGACCTTAATCTGCTTTAGCATTTTCCCCAAAGAGAATTCTTTGAAAAAATCTGTGCTGACAACTATAATAACTATTTTTTAATTTATTCCCTAAAAACTAATGCAGAAAACTAACTTTCTTAGTCTCGTGAAGTATTCTTTGTAAATGAGACACAGAATTCAGGTAAATATCCAGTTAGAGACACAGTCTTATCTTGGAGGAGATGGAGACTGGAATTTGTGAGGCAGAGTTCCATAGAGGAGGTAACTTTTCAGATGAAGAATTTCCAAAATCTGCAAGGGTCTTCTTAGGTCTTTGCTGGGTACTAGGCCATAGATAATTAAGGTGACACTCCACAAAGTCAAAGCAGAGAAGAATTGTAAGCTAAACAGCTCCCAGGAATTACAACTAGGGAGGAAGCCACTAAAGCTTTAACCAGCCAGAGCAGATGGACAGTCCACATTAATCACCTGGAGCATTCAGTGGGGACCCCAGTTGGGTCAGACCTTAGTGTAGGGCTGAACTGCCCTGGAGTGATAGACCTGTACTAGCAAAGCTTTAAAAAGGGGACTTGACAAAGCCACAGTGAGGTATCACCTCACACCAGTCAGAATGACCATCATCAAAAAATCTAGAAAAAAATAAATGTTGGAGAGGGTGTGGAGAAAAGGGAACCCTCCTGCACTCTTGGTGGGAATGTAAGTTGGTACAGCCACTATGGAAAACAGTTTGGAGGTTCCTTAAAAAACTAAAAATAAAACTACCATATGATCCAGTAATCCCACTCCTGGGCATATACCCAGAGAAAACCATAATCCAAAAAGAAACATGGACCATAATGTTCATTGCAGCACTGTTTACAATAGCCAGGATGTGGAAGCAACCTAAATGCCCATCAACAGATGAATGGATAAAGAAGATGTGGCACATATATACTATGGACTATTACTCAGCTATAAAAAGGAATGGAATGGAGCTATATGTAATGAGGTGGATTGACCTAGAGTCTGTCATACAGAGTGAAGTAAGCCAGAAAGAGAAAAACAAATACTGTATGCTAAGTCATATATACGGAATCTAAAAAAAAAAAAAAAAAAGTGGTACTGGTGAACCCAGTGACAGGGCAAGAATAAGCATGCAGGTGCAGAGAATGGAGTGACTGGAGGATACGGGGTTGGGGGGGCGGAGGGCAAAGGGAAAGCTGGGACAAAGTGAGAGAGTAGCATAGACATATATACACTACCAAATGTAAAATAGATAGCTAGTGGGAAGTTGCTGTATAACAAAAGGGGATCAACTCGATGATGAGTGATGCCTTAGAGAGCCAGGACAGGGAGGGTGGGAGGGAGTTGCGGGAGGGAGGGGATATGGAGATATACGTATAAATACAGCTGATTCCCTTTGGTGTACCTCAAAAGCTGGTACAAAAGTGTAAAGCAATTATATTCCAATAAAGAGCTAAAAAAAGGGGGGCAGGGAGGGGGGGAATTGAAAGGATCATGTTGATCTGCAAGTAGCTTAATAGCCTGCCAGAACAAAGTCCAACTCCCATTAAAGGAAGAAAACAAAATGTATGCATCCTGCAGTATAAAATTATCATGTTCAATGTCCAGTAAAAGCTTACTAGACATACAAAGACACAATAAAATATGTGAGAAACCAGGAGAAATATCAGCCTATAGAAGTAGAATTTTAAAAGGGCATAGGTTATGAAACTAGTAGAAAAAAAATGTTAATATAGCTATTAGGCTGTGTACAGGAATTAAAGGAAAACATGAACATAATGAGGAGAAATGGAAGACAGAAAAGAATAACAAAATGGAACTCTTATAGATGAAAATACAATGCCTCCAATACAATGAAATCACTGGCTGGGCTGAACAGGAGAGTAGATAATGCAAAAAAAAAAAAAAAAAAAAAAACAGTGAAATTAAAAATATAGTAATAGAATCTATCCAGGCGGAAACACAGAGAGAAAAAAATACTAAAATAAAAAGGAACAGAGCCTCAATGCCAGGCCATGTAATAGATACATAACTGGTGTTTCAGAGTTTTGAAGGGGACAGTGCACTAAAACATATCTGAAGAAATAATAGCTAAAAGTTTTCAAAATTGATAAATTTCTGTGAACTCACAGAAGAAAGTCAGTGAACCTCAAGTAAGATAAACCATAGCAATAGACACTATAATAATACAAAAACTAGTAATAAATAGAAATCCTAACAGCAACCAGAATACACACACATATATACACACTATGTACAGAGAAACAAAGATAAATCTACTACAAACTTTTTTCAAACCCTATTTAGGTCATAAGATAATAGGATGGCATTTTAAAATACTGAAAGAAACAGTCAAGCTAGAATTTTTACACACTCGAACCATCTTCCAAGATTGACATCTAAATTAAAATTCTATCTGATAATCAATAACTGAGAAAATTTGTGCCAAACAGAAGTGTACTATGTGAAGTGTTAAAGAAAGTTATTCAGCCAGAATAAAGAAGTGAATGTGGCCAGACATGGTGAAATGTGTGGGTAAATGTGAAATACTTTTTTCTTGTTTTTCATTTCCTTTAAATGTTTTTTGATTGGTTCAAGCAAAAATAATAACAATGTATTATGGAGTTTATAACATGTAAAATTAAAATATATAACAATAATAACACAAAAAACCGAGGCATGTGAAAGGGAAGTGTACTCAGGGGAGAAAAAGGAGAAAGAAGAGATGAGACAATTAGAAAACAGAGCAATGTGATAGATTTAAACCTAACCATATCAGTAATCACTTTAAATATTAATAGTCTAAACATTCCACTTAGAAAGAAAGTATCCTCAGGCTGCATAAGAAAAGCAACACCCAACTATATATATATTGTCACAAAAACCCTCACTTTAAATATAAAGGTACAAGTAGATAAAGAGTAAAAGGATAAAGATACATTGTTAAGTAATTTTAAGAAATCTGGAGGACCTATATTAATCAGAGACTTAAACTTCAGAATAAAGAATATAATCAGGAATAAGAAGGGACATTTCATCAAGAAGAAATAACAATAATAAATGTGTATGCACATAATAAAAAAACTTCAAAATACTCAAAACAGAAACTAGTAGAACTGACAGAAGAAAGAAAAATTGACAATAATAATTAGAGTTGTCAACATTCTTCTGTAAGCAATTGGTAGAACAAATAGAAAATTGGAAAGGATGTAGAAGACTCGAATAACATTGTCAACTAATTGAAATGTACAGGCACTCCATCGGAGCAGAGTATACCTTTTTTTTCACATACACAGGAAATATTTACAGTGATAGATCACTTGCTGAGCCATAAGTAGTTATTAAATTAAAAAACTAAAGTTAAATTTTAAAATATACACAAAATGTTTTCAGTACAAAATGGAATTAAGTTAGAAATTAACAAAAGAGAGATGTCTGAAAAATATGTAAATACTCAGTAATTGACATATTTCTAAACCAACCATGGGTCAAAACACACACACACACACACACACACACACAAAAGAATTAGAAAATGTTTTGAACTAAATGAAAATGAAAACATAATTTTTATAATGCACCAAAAGCAGTGTATAGGTGAAATTTAACAGCTTTCAATGTTTCTGTTAGAAATATCTCAATTCATAATTACCTAAAATTCTAGAATAATAAGCTTAAAAAAAGAAAAAACTTAATCTAAAATTAATAGAGGGAAGGTGGGACCTCATGAAACTTAAAAGCTTTTGCACAGTGAAAGAAACCATAAACAAGACTAAAAGGCAACCCTCAGAATGGGAAAAAATAGTTGCCTATGAAACAACGGACAAAGGATTAACCTCCAAAATATACAAGCAGCTCATGAAGCTTCATACCAAAAAAGCAAATAACCCAATCCACAAATGGGCAGAAGACCTAAATAGACATTTCTCCAAAGAAGACATACAGATGGGCAACAAACACATGAAAAGATGTTCAACATCACTAATCATCAGAGAAGTGCAAGTCAAAGCCACAATGAGGTATCACCTCACACCGATCAGAATGGCCATCGTCACAAAATCTGGAAACAACAAATGTTGGAGAGGGTGTGGAGAAAAGGGAACTCTCCTGCACTGTTGGTGGGACTGTAAGTTGGTACAGCCACTATGGAAAACAATTTGGAGGTTCCTTAAAAAACTACAAATAGAACTACCCTATGATCCAGTAATCCCACTCCTGGGCATATACCCAAAGAAAACCATAATCCCAAAAGAAACATGTACCATAATGTTTATTGCAGCACTATTTCCAATAGCCAGGACATGGAAGCAACCTAAATGCCCATCAACAAATGAATGAATAAAGAAGATGTGGCATATATATACAATGGAATATTACTCAGCTATAAAAAGAGATGAGATGGAGCTGTATGTAATGAGGTGGATAGACCTACAGTCTGTCATACATAGTGAAGTAAGTCAGAAAGAGAAAGACAAATATTGTATGCTAACTCACATATATGGAATCTAAAAATGGTACTGATGAACTCAGTGACAAGAACAAGGACACAGATGCAGAGAATGGACTGGAGAACTCGAGATTTGGGGGGGGCGGGGGTGAAGGGGAAGCTGAGATGAAGCGAGAGAGTAGCATAGACATATATATACTACCAACTGTAAAATAGATAGCCAATGGGAAGTTGTTGTATAACAAAGGGAGTTCAACTCGAGGATAGAAGATGCCTTAGAGGACTGGGATGGGGAGGGTGGGGGGGACTCGAGGGAGGGTGGGGGGGAGTCAAGGAAGGGAGGGAATACGGGGATATGTGTATAAAAACAGATGATTGAACTTGGTGTACCCCCCCAAAAATAATAAATAAATAAATAAAATTAAAAAAAAAATAAAATAGAGGGAAGGAAATAAGATAAGAGAAATAATGAAACTAGAAGACAAATGAACAATAGAGAATTGATGAAACCAAAAGCTGGTTAATTTTAATAACAATAACATTGATAAATCTCTACTGAATTCAATCAAGAAAAAGAGCGAAAACAGGAATTACCAATGTCAGGAATGAAGAAAAAAGGGACATCACAACAGATACTGTAGATATTAAAAATTAAGGGAATTCTATCAACAACTTTATGCCAGTGATGGACAGCCTCGGTAAAAGGGACTAATTCCTTGAAAAACATAAGAACAGGGGATAGAACATCTAAATGTTACTATAATTATTAAGGCATTAAATTCAAAATTTAAAAAATTCCCTCAAAATAAGCCCATAGAACTGCTTAATATTCTCTCATATATTTGGAGAAGAAATAATGCTAATCCTCATAAAGTTTTTCAGAAAATAGAGGAAGAAACAATTTCATTTTATGAAAACATCACTACTCTTATGTGAAAACTAAATAACATTAAAAGAAAACTAGAGATCTGTAGCTCTCATATATATAGATGCAAACATTATTTAAAATACTTTAACAACTCAAGTCCAAAAATATGGAAAGAAGGATGATACATCTTGGCAAAATGGCTTTTGTTGCAGGAATACAAGTTTGGTTTGACATTTTAGAGTCAATTAATAGAATTTACCACATTAATTACATTTTAAAAAACCCATATGATCACATCAGTATATATAAAAAAATATTAGCAAAATTCAATACCCATTTGTGATAAAGACTTAGCAAAGTAGGAACAGATGGGAATTTTTCTCAATCTGATAAACAGGATCTATGAAAAATCAATAGCTAACACCACGATTAATGGTGAAACCTGATGCTTTCCCCTAGGGTCAGGAACAAACGAAGATGACCATTATTCCCACTTCTTTTCAACATTTTGTTAGATGTTCTAGCCAGTGCAATAAGGCAAGAAAAAGAAGTACAAATTGGAAAGGAATAAGAAAAACTGTCTTTATGTGTAGAAAACAATTTTTGTAGAATATCCTAAAGAATTTGCATACACACACGCACAAACTACTACAACTAAGATGTGAATTTAGCAAGTCAAAATACAAAGTTAATATGCAAAAAGCTACTATATTTCTATATGCTAGCAATAACAACTAGAAATTGAAATTAAAGTATGCAATTTATAATAACTGTTTAAAGCCTGAAATATTTATAGATAAATCTTTAAAAATATACAAGGCCCTCTTTATTTATGGCTCCCTTTTTGGTATTACTGTGGACATGAATTTTTTTCAGTGTGTGAAAATCAAATGCATACATTATTTTTTAGATGCTTAAATTATTCTAACTTTGGCCAATGGGAGCCTTTTCAAGTTGCCTCCTCTTTCTTTTTACATGAACTTATTGGTCTTTAAGCATTTCTTTACTGTCTTTCTGGCAAAAGCTATGCCTGGCTTATCTTAGGATTTTCCTATATCAGACCTGAAATCACCATTTCTCTGTTTCCTCTTTATAGTGAATAATATCCAGAACCCAGGATCCAGGTGCTGTATATGTTTATTGTTACTGGGGTGTCATTGTTTTTGAGGCTTTTCAGTGGAAAGAGCAAGGAAATATATTTTTTAAATCATAAGATCATATGAATAATTCTAATTGAGTTACAGTAGTAAAATTTTTCTTAACTTTTGTTTTATTTTTTATTTTCTCTTTGAGAATTTTTGTTCTTAATAATACTATTATTTTACATGAACTTGTGTTTTAAATATATTTGTGTTATTTATGTGCATATAATAATTTCATAACGGCAATACCAATATCACTGCTAACACAAAACCCACTGAGTGAAGTTTAAGATTTCTTTGCTTATATCCCATCAAGGATGGGAATTCCCTGGTGGTCTAGTGGTTAGAACTTTGCACTTCCACTGCTGGGGGCTGGGGTTTGATCCCTGATCGGGGAACCAAGATCCCACAAGACACGGCCCAAAAAAAAAAAAAAAAAACCAACAAAAAGCAAAAAACAAATATCCCACCAAGGATGTATAGTCAGAGTGTGGTGTTTAAAAAATTACTTGAGTGAATTCTTCTGTATATGGTTATATTATTAATTTAGTATACTATTAGATTTATTTGTTTACATTTGTGTTGAATTTTAGGATTTAAATTTTTTTAGGTTTTGAACATGAAAAACATGGTTCAAAAGTCAAAACTACGTAAAAAGTTATACTCTGAGAAATCTGACTTCTAATTGTCCCTATTCTGTTTGCTTTATTCCTACCTACCCACTAATATAAGCATTATCATTATCTGTTTAGTCCTCTTGTGTCTTTTTTTGGGTAAGAGTAAACAAATATGTGTGTAAAAATGTATGTGTGTCTATGTGTATGTGAAACACAGAAACACATATTTCTTTTTTTTTTCACACACACATTGTTTTTTCCTTTTCTTTCCTCTTTTAACACATGTTAAAATATGCTAGAAATTATTCCGTGTTAGTTCATAGAGATATTTCTTATTTTTTATGGGTGCATAGTTCTCCATTTTATAGATGTGCCTTCCAAGGAGTTTTCTTAGGCTCTCCTAACCATTCAGACTCATGAGACCCTCAGTCTACTTGGAAGGATAAAGGTCAGGAGTCCCAACTCAGCAGAAATCCACACCACGGTTCCTGTTGGTGACAGCCCACAAGGCAGTGCAGAGCCCTTCTTCCTAAGTGACACACCCCAAATGCAAGGAGATGAGATTCATAGCAGACAGGATGAGAGTAGGGATAAGGGAGGGGGTCCTCCTGTGAGGAGGACCTTGGCTGCCATAGGAGCCAGTATCCCTTGTAACATTTCTATAGGCATAGTTTTCAGGGTCCCCACGAGGCATAAGCCTAGTTATAAAAGTCACCATCCTCAGTGAAGATATTTACAATTTATTTACAATTGCCCCCAATCCAGATGCTATGTACCAGTCAGGGGTCATTTTTATGAGAGGCAATAATGCTGGAATATAGTTGATGTTCTACTTTTACTGAGTTGCTAAGAGTACAGCGCTGGACAGTGAGGCAAAAAAAAGGGCTTGGCCAACACTTTACCACAGAACATATCACAGTTTATTCAGCCAGACCCCTTCTCCATGAACATTTAGTTGTTTCCAGTCTCAAAAAACTGTAAATTACGTTGTATTGTATAACCACGTGCATGTGCTTTTTCATATTTATACAGATTAATCTTCACAGTAGATTCTTGGAAGTGGCATTGGTTAGACCAAAGGACAAATTCTTATTTACTCTTGTTATTGTCAAATTCCCCACCATAAAGGTTGAGCAGTTTTGTTGTCCCTTCAGTAATATGTGGAAAGTATCTCTTTCTCCACAGCTTTTCTGACAGAATGTGTTGTCAAGCTTTTGATTTATAAATCTGATATTTAAAAACTGGTGTATTAATGTAATATAACTTGTATTTATTTGGTTATGCATAAGGTTAAATTTGGCTTTCTTATGCTAAAATGGAATTATAAATTTCATTTTAGTGAACCATCTATATGCATCTTTTGTTCATTTTTTATTAGGTTTTGGTCATTTTCTTCTCTTTTAAGAGGGGATATTTGTACATTCGTAGATTTCCTCTCCATCTCTCTCTCTCTCTTTTTTTAAGATTTATTTTATTATTTATTTATTTATTTATTTTTATTTTTGGCTGCATTGGGTCTTCGTTGCTGCACATAGGCTTTCTCTACTTGTGGCTAGCAGAGGCTGCTCTTCGTTGTGGTGTGCAGGTTTCTCATTGTAGTGGCTTCTCTTGTTGCAGAGCATGGGCTCAGTAGTTGTGGTGCACAGGCTTAGTTGCTCCACAGCATGTGGAATCTTCCAGGGCTCGAACCCCTGTCCCCTGCATTGGTAGGTGGATTCTTAACCACTGCGCCATCAGGGAAGCCCCATTTTCTTCTTTTTAAAAGAGTTATTTATTTATCTGGAAACTAATCCTTTAAGCTATAAATTAAAAATATTTTTTCCCACTTTGTCATTTGTCCACTGATTATGCTTATGGTGGTGGTTTTTTTGTTTTGTTTTGGTTTTTTGCCACACAAATTCTTTTATTTTTTCTAGAATTTGATCATGGTTTGTAAGACTTTCCCTTCTCCCATGTTATAAAGGATTTCACCTATATTTTCATGTGATACTTGTGTATTTTCAATTTTAGCATTTATGTCTGGAATATATTTAGAGTTGATTCTGGTATGTAGTTTGAAGATTTAATTCATTTTATCTCTTTCCAAATGGTGATTCATTTCTTCTAATACTATTCAAAAGAATCCTTTTGACCTTTATTCTATTTTAAATTTCAATTTTTTTCTCTGTAAATGAGATCAATGTTGAACTAGCTTTACCTGTGAATGACAAATAAGAATGGACTTTTACAAAATAACAGATCAAATTATTTTCAGTTTATTTAAAGCGAGGTTACCTAATTTGATCTATGTAAATCATTTTAAATACAGCACAGTATAAAATTTATTTATATTGTTACCTACTCATCACTTTGTAAATTTATCTAGTTGAGATAATCAGCCCAGTTTTGCTCTCTGTTCTAATCAGCATCCAGGAGCGCAGCTCGTGGTTTCCTACTGAATTGCACTAACAGGGGGGTAGGTGATGATCTCTGCCTTGTCAAACTTTATCCTCTTAATAGTGTATTTCAAAAGAAGAACTCAAAGAATGGATTTTAGTTCCTTTCCCAACCTGAGGTTTTCATATGAAAGACGATCAATCAGTCAATGAACCGTCTATCTTTGATACAAGCCATGGATGGCTGTATGTACAAAAATCCTTTTTAAAACACTACGATGCAATTAATGATGACACTAAAGATTGCTAACAACATTCAATTAACTAAGCCTGAGGAGGAATTTCTAATAAATTGCGTCCTGTTTATAATATCTATATACCTGGCAACAAGGAAGGCAGCCTTTTTCCTGCCAATTACAGAATTAAGGAGACATTTTTTTTCCATTCTACTCCACAGTCGTTTCAATATGGTTACTAGAGAGCCTCAAGTATTTCTGACATCCATTCTGCTTTAACAGGGAGTCTCACTGGGAGGAAGCTGTTGAAAATGAATAGTATTCTTAACATATTTTATGTGACTAGTTGAAGAAAAGGGCGCAGAGCCAAACAGAATGAAAGGGATATATTATTAGGAGAAATGCTACTCATGTTGAATTAATTCTGTCTGTGTGTTAAAACTCAGAAACACTGACTTGGGAGCAATAGAGCACTGCTGACTTTTGGCTGTGCCGGCTGTGTGTGAATGAACAGCCAGGAGTCAATTGTTATACAATAAGCCATAGAAAACACTATCAGTTTTGGAAATATAAGAAATTGTGTAAACTTGTCTTATAAGTAGGGGCAGCTCTTTTCTTGAGGCTAGCAGAGTTCATTTCCTCCTCAAACAATTTTTAAATGCTGAAAAAAATTCCTTTCTATATTTCAAGAATGATATGAAATACTCATCTTAATAGTCGCAAAATACATCTGAATTCTAACATACCTCTTAAGGTGTATCCAAGTTTCATTTCGATCTATGTTAGGATATCATACTTAGCAACAATAAGTAAAGATAAGTGAACGCCTTTCAGTATATTTTGTCATCAATCAATACACAGAACACACATGAAAATGGGCCAACAGATGGTGGGAGGGAGGCTCAAGAGGGAGGGGATATGGGGATATATGTATAAATGCAGCTGATTCACTTTGTTGTACAGCAGAAACTGGCACAACAGTGTAATGCAATTATATGGCAAAAAAGAGCTGAAAAAAATTTTTAAAAAAAAGAAGAAAAAGAAAATGGGCCAACATACCTCACTGCTGGATAGCCATCATTTGCCCAATATCTTCTCCCAACAAAACTAGTTTTTTGTGTTTTCTTTTTAATTTATTTATTATTTTAATTTATTGACTGCATTGGGTCTTCATTGCTGTGGGCGGGCTTTCTCTAGTAGTGGAGAGTGGGGGCTACTCTTTGTTGCAGTGCACAGGCTTCTCAGTGCAGTGGTGACTTCTCTGGCTGCAGAGCTCGGGCTCTAGGCTCTTGGGCATCAGTAGTTGCAGCAAATGGGTTCATTTGTTGTGGCTCACGGACTCTAGAGCACAGGCTCAGTAGTTGTGGCACTCGGGCTTAGTTGCTCCACGACATGTGGGATCTTCCCAGACCAAGGATCAAACCCGCGTCCCCTGCATTTGCAGGCAGATTCTTAACCACTCTGCTACCAGGGAAGCCCCCAACAAAGCTAGTTTTGACATTTGGTACAGACAGTAAGTGATAGAACATCGCTACCCAATGTGTGGCCACATGCGATCCATGTGCTGATTTGCAAAGCATTTCTTATTGGTTCACAACAAAGCAAGTAATGAAGTGGAGAGGAGGCATTTAGAAACGTTTACAGCAATTTGACAGAGTAATTTTATGTCTATTAAATCTAGTAGTAGAAACTAATTGGGACTTGTACATTGCTTTTTTCATTGTATTATTTATTTTTATATTATATCTAACCAAAGTATTGCTCCAAGGCTGATTGGAAATTTAAAAATGAAGAACAAAACCAAAAAACACCCTGGTCCTTTACCATCAATAGTGTGAGAGTCACTCTTCTAAACCAGAGGATTAGTGAGCTGGGACAGTGTCATAGATGAAGTAGAAATTATGAAGGCAGTATGACTAGCTGATGATCATTGGCTACCTACTACTGTGTCTATCATTGTGCTTAGCTTCTCTCTCCACTCCCCCATATATGTGTGTGTGTGTATATGCATGTATATACATATACACATATATCTCAATGTGTGTATATATCTATAAAACACATATTACTTAGGTATGCGTATACCATATATGTATATATGTGGTATACAAGTGTGTGTGTGTATACATATACAGTACCATATATATATATATACACACATATATTTTTATATATGTATGTATCTGTTTATAGAGAGAATATTTACTACCTTCACAATAACCCTGGAACTTTGAAGTCGATATTTATTATGCCCATTTGACCTGATTATGTCCTGAACATTCCCGTCGATGTCCACTTCTCCCCCCAGAGTTATTCTTCGTTAAAAATCAAACCAACAGAGGTTCTTTCATTGCCAATGTTCTTCCACGGATTTATGAAGCTGGAGAGTAATTATGACTCCCCACCTCCCCACCCCACCAAAAAATAAAACTTCTTATTTCTTATCTCTTTTCTGTATTTCAGAGGGTACTTGGTGGGCGGCTGGGAATAGCTGTGTCAGGGGCTCCTGGGCAGAGCCTTTATTCCTTCGTCATTGTACTCAGCCTTGCTAATAGCTGCTGCCCACTCTTCCTGGAATGAGTAAAAATGTTTTGCTGTGTAAGGGGAGAGCTGATTGAATTGATTCCATCACTTGTGCACTTCCTGGAGGTTGGTGTGTTTATTTAAAACAAAAACGAAAACAAAAAAAGACTGAACTGGTATGAACTTTATAACAGGCACCAGTTTGCTGCAATTACTTATACTAAAGGCAGAGTGAAGGGAAGTAATTATTTTGATTAAATAGATACAATGTGCTGAAGGGAAAGATGACCATAAATCCTCTTTCACAGGTTTTCACCTTCAGTAGAACACAGGTTTTTGAACAGGTTTACTGGTTACCTGATTGTATCTTTAAATGTTCTTTTTTAGGTGTCTATAATACAAAATGTACAGAATGTAGCTTTGGAAAGAATAGATAGTACAGTACCTCATATACTGAATATGTCTGAGGAGTTGGCAAAGTAGAGCTGTTGTCTCACATAGACGTGTTGTGAAGTACAGGAGAGAATCAGAGGTGACCCACGTTAGCTTAGCTGTAGAAAAGGATTTGAATAACATCCAGGGATATGACATTAAACACAAACAGAAATAGGATGTATTTTGCATGTTTTAGATCCTTCTGGGGATGCTTCCACGCGGTATTAATCTCCTTATTCCCATTTAACGTGTTTATATAAACAGTGCTCTGTGTTGAGTTTCCATAGCAATTATCCCTGCTTGTGCAACGATCTTAAATAATTATATGAATAATTACTATTAGGAGAAACAGTCTCTGGCACACCCTTTTTCCAAATGTTGTGATTTTGTTTTCTCTGCTGAATTCTTTTTCTTTTCACATTTTGTCTTTTTTTCCCTTTCCTTATGCTAACTTGCTTATCTTCTTTATGTGAATTGAAATAATGAGCATGTCTGCTCTCTGAAAAGCAGTTTGATGAATCTCAAAATGAATATGTCACAATGATGAAAGTGCTATCAGTACTCTCCTAAGTAAACACTTTATGACTCCATATTAATCACTGGTATTTTCTAGAATGGCATAATGACAGTAATAGGCCATGCTAAGGAGTCTCGTTGTCACCAGGCAGTGTTTATGACAAAATTGCTCTTACTGTAATGTAGCTTTGGTCCCATTTCTAAAACATTCACCTTAAGCTAATGCTGCTGTTCTAAACTAAAGCAAAGCCTGAATGAGTCAGGTAAAAATTGGATTTTTTAAAGTGCTACTTTATCTCTATTGGTCTTCTAGACTTTCTGAAATTACCAAGTAATTGAATAACCTTCCCCTTCATTTTAGCTGTGCAACTCTGGCCTCTGTTAGAGCATCTATCTACTCACTTGTGCTAGAAAAGCCTTCTCTTTCTCTGCTTCACTCATTTAACAAGCATTGCCTGACCTCACTGGTTCTTAAGCTTGTGTATGTGGTGAAATTCCTAGAAAATATGGTGCTTTTTACCACATATCATTTTGGTGATATTAGCATCAAAATAACTAAATTTTACATTTATGTATGGAATTAAATACTAGCTTATATTGGATTCCAAAATACACATACATGAGTAGGTACCAACATTTTAAGAAGAAAAAAAAGTGATAAGCTTTACGAGAGAAATTGCTCCTCATTAACTCTTTACCAGAGAGCAAAACAGAGGGTTGATTCTATGACTTGCTCCAGCTCACAAAATATCAGTTTTTAGTGAAAGCTTAATTGAGACACATAAGTATTATTTCATGTATATCAAAAGTACCAAGGTGAGTGGCCCAGACTCTGCCCTCAAAGAGCTCATGGTCTTGTAGGAAAAACTCACAAATGGCAAAGCTATAAGACAATATGGAATTACAGGTCTGAGAAGCTTAAGCAGTGCCTGGCACCTTCCCACAGGCTGCAAAGTTTTGCAAAGATTGCCTGGAGGGAGCACCTCCACCAGGTGCCAGGGATACCAAAAAAGGTGAGACTCTTTAGGATGTCGGAGACCGGTTCTAATATAAACAGGCTTGTACGCAAAGTGTACAAAGCGGAAGGCACACAGTACTGTATGACACTGAGACAGAAGCACCTATTTCTTTCCAAATGGGAAGAGAAGAGACAAAGAGAGGATGACAAGTGAATGAGCCTGACAGGGGAGCAGTTCAACAAGCCTTTTGCGATCTTTCCTCCCACCTGGTGCTTCTCTAGAACACACAGTGTCTTTCTGACTTTCGTGAATATACCTCCTCTATACACCAATCACGATGCTTCAAGTTCACAACTTAGTGTGCCCTTAACCAGTGCTTCCAGGCTTTAATGTGTGTACCCATCACTTGTAGTTCTGTATTGTTTTGTATTGTGAAAATGCAAAATCAGATTCAGTAAATTTGAGGTGGGACTTGACATCCTCATTCCTAACAACCTCCCAGGGGATGTGATGCTTCTGGACCACAGACAAGGGCCCAAGTTTTAACTCTTCATATGAGAACTTTGGCAATTGCCAAGTGAATGTATCATCCTTGCAGTTATATTTAAAAACCCATCATACAGTTTTGAAGAAAGTCATCAGGTATTTTTTTGTAAATAAATATGAAGACAGAAGTTTGTCTAGAGATAATAATAATAGGAATAATTATTGTGATCGTAATTACAGATTATTGAGTGGCATTCCCTTGGCACCCTGCTGAAGTTAGTAGTTACAATAGTAATATGATATGTTTTCTACCCTTACAACTATGAACGAAGTAAATATAATTCCCCGTTTTACAAACAGAGGCAGAGCTTAAATAACTTACTCCATGCCACGCAGCCTGTACCAGCCAGCCCTTTGTGATTCCAGTCCAGATCTCTCTTTTCTTCAAAGACACTACACTCCAAGAATCATAGTCAAAAGAAGAAAATAGAAAGTTGATAGAAGTCTAGAATCACAAGAGTAGAAATCGTGATGTTCTGTGGAATGGAAAGGGCCAGATCTTCTAGGGACAAAAATTAGCAGCTGAGCTGTACAAGGTGCCCTTTTCAAAGAGCCCCGTCAGATAATGCTTTTCAGTGTGTCAAACTGATGCTCCTGGACCAAAACAGGAAGAGGACTGACATGGCTCTGATTCTGTACCTTAATGATAGAGGGAAGCACAGGAGGAACTATTTTTCAGTCTTTTTATATGTTTATACGATACATATGTATATGTTTATATGATACATATGTATATGTTTATAAATATATATGAAAATATCATGAACATGAAGAGAGAATTGCTGACTCAACATAATGCGGCATTTTAGCAAGCTTCATATATACCACTGAGGAAAAGAAAATGCATGGACGTATTCACTGGTAGAACCAGATTCTAACCACCAAAGGAGTGGACTAAATCATATTCTTAGTGGTTATTCTCTCTGAATGCATGAAGAGTATACTTCTTGAATTTTTCATAGTTTAATGTAATCATAAAATGGTAATTTTTGCAAAACGACCACTAAAAACTATCCCCACCCCCCCAAAAAAAGGAACACTGGTTTGGATACCACTCTCTTTAGATGAAAAAGTCATGAGACAGGAAGCGACACTGAAAGCACACTGTGCTACATAGATGCATGCTGGCTTAGCTGAAGCAAGGTAGTTATCAGAAATTTTAAACTGAGGAGTGGGTTGTTTTCCTTCACAGGGAAAAGACACCACAACTAGGAGTAAATCTCTGTAACGTGGTGAACTGCTTCCTTGTCCACCCCAGTGGTAAAAAGGGCCTCACAAATTTGGCTTATTTAGCAAATGCCTTTTTGGGGCTAAACACTGAATCAACAAATATATGACAAAACGGAATGCTTTCACTAAACATGACAAGATGGCTGCAATTATAATGAAGTGTGATTGTGGGGTAAGCAGTTGACTGTGGTTACTGTGAGTCACTTGAGACTCAGTTCATTTACATGTGATAAAAATTACAGTGTTAGTGGTGAAATGAAAATCCAAACCGTCAAGTCTTCTTTCTTCACTGAGTAAGCCTTTGTATAGATCCCTGAGCTAGGAAGAGTCTGACCAATGGACACAAAAACTGTACAACCCACCCTGCAAGAAGTGAAATGATCTCTCAGCAGGAAGAAAGTAATGGAAATCTTCAACATCTGTAGCCTTAAAACATTGTACCACACCAACTTTTTGGTGACATTATGAACAACTCTTTCTAGCATTACCATGAGAGAGCGGTCACTATTAAGTACTTACTGTATGAACAGGATTTTTTTCCAAGTATGTTGCATGTTCAATCCACTTAACCTTTACAGTAGTCATGATGTACTGATGTATTCTATAATTATCAATAATTGTCTACAGATAAGGACGCTGGGACACAAAGAGATTGAAGAACTAACCATAGGGCATCCCCTTGTTGACAGAGGCAAGATTGGGACACAGCCCAATTCCAGAGATTGTTTAATCACCATATTGTAGTGCAGCTTGGTGATGAGGGTGGAGGATATTGTCATTTGTATTTTTCTAAGTTTGAGTTCTAGAAATATTGTTATACTGAGAGTGAGATGATAATTCACTAATATTGAGTGCATAGTTAGTTCTTTTCCAATTCGGCCTAATTTTCCAAAATTGATAATCTCACAACAGCAGCATCTTGACCACTTAGAAAGATGTAGGAACATCCCTTTTCTTCTAAAGTTAGGATATGTAAAATAGTTAGTCTTATATTAATATATGAATATATCAAAATACCAAGCACATTTTATATGGGTTCCTAAGATAAAATACGAATGTTTCATCTAAGATAAAATATAAATGTCCACATTAGGCTACAATTCTCTAGACTTCCTGAGTATGAGTTTACCCCCATCCTCTGTGAAAGGTGCTTTGGGAACAGATATGGAGCACTGTTTAGATTGAATAGTGTGTCTTAGAGCTATAAGAATTTGTATTCAAATCTTCCAAATTTCTGCCTTAGGCAACTTCCAAAACTTCCTAAATTTCTGCCTTGGGAAAATAGATATTTTTAATAATCAGAGAAATCATTCACATTCACCATCATCAATAATCGGTATTTATTGAGCATCTACTATTTTTTATTGAGGTATAGTTGATGTACAACATCATGAGCATTTACTATTGACAGAAAATACTGCTAAATTCCTGGAAAACCAATATATATGAAATAAATTTTTCTCTCCTTCCCCATAAGAGTTCAACAATCCAATTGGGAAACAATATATAAACAAAAGAGATAAAGAATAATACCAGAAAGTACTCAAAGATTGACAATATGATCTACAAGAGTGCAAATTAAAAAAAAAAAAAAAAATGGGTTCCTCATCTCCCTCCCAACTGTATTTTGAAGAGAGTTCTCAGCTTGGGCAGCACATTTTAAGAACAGTAACTTCAGAACTAAGAAGAGTTTTTTCAGTCTAACCATCATGTAAACTTAAGACCCTTGTAAATCAACCTCTTTCAGAATGTCCAGCCTTGGCTTGAATTCTCAAGAAAGCTTGACTTGATACTAACCTCACAGGTAAATTAAGGTGTTACCTGAGTATCAGCAGACTTTCTATTTATGGAAACAAGACTCTCTCAGTTGCCTCTATTTATCAATCCACCTTCTAACATTTGGGATCTTACAAAGCAGATTGACGTTCTCTTCTACTCGGTATCACTTCAAATACTAGATAATTTTGATTCTGATTATCTAAATCTTTTTAAAACACTTGTTCTAAGAGTAGTATTCTTATGAGATTTTTTTGAGGTTTGTTTTTTTTAACTCACCTTCTAATTTTCTGAGCAAATTTCATTTTCCTTCTCAAATTGTGGGAGCTGAAATTGAATATAACATTTTAACCAGCCCAGAGAAGACATATCACCAATTTGTTTTACAAAATATGTTTTTATTAATGCATTCTAAATTTCCAGTAACTATTTTGTTTACATCATACTGTTGATTAATACTGAATTTATTGTACAGTAAATTGGACATGGCCTATTGCCTAGATATGGTCTATTAAGCTGTGTTTCTCTCATCCTAGTCTTACACAGTTCTTTAGATCCAGTTCATATTATTATATTTATCCTTTTAAATATTTTCTTGTTTTATTTGGCTCATGACTCAAACTGTAAAGATGTTTTTTAAATTGAGATAAAATAGACATATAACATTGTAAATGTAAGGTGTAGAGTGTGTTGATCACATACTTTTATATATTGCAATATGATTACCTCCATAGTGTTAACTGACACCTCCATCCCTTCACATAATTATCATTTCTTTTTTTGTGGTGAGAATATTTAAGATCAACTCTTAGCAGCTTCAAAATATGCAATACAGTAGTGTTAACTATACTCACAATGCCATACATTAGCTCTCCAGAACTTATTCATCCTCTAACTTCAAGTTTGTACCCTTTGACCCACATCTCCTCAATTCCCCCATCCCCCAGTTTCTGGTAACTACAATTCCACTCCCTGTTTTTATGAATTCCGGTTTTTTGAATTCTTCATATAAGTGATATCATACAGTGTTTGTCTTTCTCTTTCTGCCTTAAAGCATTTAACATAATGTCCTCAAGTTCCATCCATGTTGTCGAAAATGGCAAGATGTCCTTCTTTCTCATAGCTGAATAATATTCCATTGTGTGTGTGTGTGTGTGTGTGTGTGTGTGTATCACACCTTCTTTATCCATCGATGGACACTTAAATTGTTTCCATATCCTGGCTTTTGTGAATAATGCTGCAGTAAACATGGGGGTGTAAATATCTTTTTGATATCCTGTTTTCATTTCCTTTGGACATATAATCAGAAGTGGGATTGCTGGATCATATGGTAGTTATATTTTTACTTTTTTTGAGGAACCTCCATACTGTTTTCCATAGTTACATTCCCACCAATACTGCACAATCGTTCCCTTTTCTCACATTTTTGAACAACACTTTGTTATCGCTAGTCTTTTTTGATGATAGCCATTCTAACGGGGGTGAAACGATATCTCATTATGATTTAGATTTCCATTTCCCTGATGATTAGTGATGTTGAGCATCTTTCCGTCTGTTTGGTGGCAATTTGTGTGTCTTCTTTGGAAAAATGTCTATTCAGTTCCTCTGCCTATTTTTTAATCAAATTGTTTGTCTTTTTTTATTCAGTGGTATGAGTTCTTTGTATATTTTGGAAATTAATCTCTCATCAGATATATGATTTGCAAATATTTCCCCCATTCTGGAGTTGACTTTTCATTTTATTGATTTTTCCTTCTGATGTGCAGACGCTTTTTAGTTTGATGTAGTTCTGCATGTCGATTTTTGCTTTTGTTGCATAAAGATGGTTTTAATCATTGCATCTAATCCTGAAAAAAGGGAAGAAACAAGAGGGGGTAACATTGTATTTAACTAGAAGTGAGATCAGAATTTTCTTGTAATTTCTTGGAAGATACAATTAATTCACAACAGAAGGAAAGCCCTCTCTGATCACTATCTCAGATTTATGGATTTCTTTGTTGATAAATTTGCCTAAGCCTTCAGGGGAAAATGAAGATGTTGGAGCCATTAATCTTATTCCATAACAGTGTTCCCAGTACCTCACTATGAGAACTAAATGAAGTGTTTTTAAAGGTGGCCAGTGTGAGAGGAGCAGTCTGGGATGCCACCACACCTGCTCCCAGCCCTGCTGTGCTCCTGAATCCTGGGTCTTTTTGGGACTGTGCAGCTCAAAAAGTCAGAAGTCCCAATTTTGTGCACAGGTATGTACTTCTTTGCAAAGGAGAAACCAGTTTCCCTTGTTTCATTCTCCTCTTCCTGTGAAATTAAGTGGTTTCTTGACAGTCTTTCTCCCTAGGGAGTTGGAGAGGAGGAAAAAAGAATTAGCCTCCTCATGTTCAAAAATGTTTGACAGTTTCGGTCCATAGATAGGCATCATTTTGCAAAACTTTTTTTTTTCCTTTTTTCATTTATGACATTAAGAAGATTTGTTTTGCCTAAAACTCGAATTGGTGAACTATAGAAAAGAAAAATGTTAACAGTTATACAGATTTTTCCCTTCTGCATTTATGGATCTAGTTCATGAGATTTTATTACTTTGCTGTATATATTATCCAGAAAAAAATACGATTTATTTTTTGTATACTTATGAAAATTTTGTTAATGGTATAGGCTGTATTTAATATTTTGCAGCTATTTTTTGCATTCAACATTGTTTTGCAGTCTCCCCAAATTGATTCATATAAATTTATTTATTTTAAGTACTGTTTTATATATTACTCTACGACATCACTGTTTTGTATTCACTCCTGAAAAGATGAAAATATAGAGTGTTTCAAATTTAAGGTATTAAAAATATTGTAATTAATGTCTTCATATGCATATGCGAAAGTTCCTCCAAAGTATAAACTTTAAAGTGGAATTTGTCATAGGTTATGTATATTAACTACATTGTTACACAGTCAATATTATTCTTCAAAATGATTGTATGAGAGCTTTTCATTACCCAAGTTCCCTCCCAAAATTGATATTGTGTGAATTTTTTACCTATAGGAAATTTGGATATGAAATAATTTTATTATTTGAATTTCCCTGGTTACTAGTTTTGACCATCTATTCATCTAATTTGGAGTATTTGTATTTTCCTCTTCTATAAACTGCCTACACACTTCCTTTGCCCATTTTTATTTTAGGTTATTTGTATTTTTAAATTGTGATGTGTTGCTTATATGCTGTAGATATTAGTCCTTTGTATCTTCCACTCTGGTTCTCTTTTTTTTTTTTACTTTATATTCTCTTCATTTGTTCAAAGGTTTTTGATAAATCAGCTGTATCAGAAATCATCTTTTCCCTTTTGTCTTGGTCTTATAAGAAATCCTTTTCCTGCCCTGAAGCCATTAGTGCTTTCTTCTATATTGTCTTTTTTCCCCAATATTTAGATTACATTTATTTTTAAAACATTTTAAAATTGAAGTATAGTTGATTTACAGTGTTATGTTAGATTCTGATGTACAGCAAAGTGATTCAGTTATACATGTATATATTCTTTTTCATATTCTTTTTCATTAAATGTTATTACAAGGTATTAAATATCATTCCCTGTGCTATACAGTAGGACCTTGTTGTTTATCTATTTTATATATAGTAGTTTGTATCTGCTAATCCCAAACTCCTGATTTTTCACTCCCCTTCCCCTTTGGTAACCATAAGTTTGTTTTCTACATCTGTGAGTCTCTTTCTGTTAGTAAATAAGTCCATTTATGTCAAATTTTAGATTCCACACATGTGATATATGACATTTGTCTTTTTCTGTCTCAGTTACTTCACTTATTATGATAATCTCTAGGTCCATCCATGTTGCTGAAAATGGCAATGTTTCATTCTTTTTTTATAGCTGAGTAATATTCCATTGTATATAGATACCATATCTTCTTTATTCATTCACCTGTCGATGGACATTTAGGTTGATTCCATGTATTGGCTATTGTAAATAGTGCTGCTATGAACATTGGGGTTTATGTATCTTTCCAAATTAGAGTTTTCTCCAGATATATGCCCAGGAGTGGGATTGCTGGATCATATGGTAGCTCTAGGTTTAGTTTTCTAAGGAAACTCCATACTGTCCTCCATAGTGGTTGCACCAATTTACATCTCCACCAACAGTGTAGGAGGGTTCCCTTTTCTTCACACCCTATCCAACATATATTGTTTGTGGACTTTTTAGTGATGGCCATTCTGATTGGTGTGAAGTGATACCTCACTGTACTTTTGATTTGCATTTTTCTGACAATTAGTGATGTTGAGCACTTTTTCATGTGCCTATTGGCCAGCTGTATGTTTTCTTTGGAGAAATGCCTGTTTAGATCTTCTGCCCATTTTTCGATTGGGTTGTTTGTTTTTTTTGTTGTTTATCCACATTTATCTACCAATGAGGTTTTCTGGTCTGTTTCTGGTCTAAAGAGATGTTTATCTTATTTTTAAGAATACAGTATTTTTTTAAAGTATCTGTCATTGTATTCATAACTGAAAATGTATTTTTTAAAGCATGAGTTCACAATGTCAAAAACGCCCAAAGTATTTTATGTTTTTAACAAGTATTGCTCAGTCACACATGACAATATATGTGTGTGATTTACATATATTGCATATTTGTGAAAATATTATTCAGTAGAATTCATTCCTTTTTCTAAAAGTTCATGTTAAATTTTATATTAGTCTACTAAAACAAAACTTTTTTTTTTTATTATCAACTAACTCCTAGATTAGGGTTGGTCTTATAAATATGTGGCAACTCACTTGTTTTGATTTGTAAGATCACAGGTAGGGCAGCCTGTACCCCAATATTTTTCTTATCTGCCATGATATATAAATTCCACCAAAATGACTCTCTTGGATTTGATGACTTTTTATCATTCCACAATTACCTGATAAATTAAAATAAATTTTGAGTGGTGGAGGAAAGGGAGGTGATACCTTTGCAACAAGGACACCTAACACAGAATAAGGCATTTTGCCAATATTATCAAGAGAAAGCCCCTAGAGGATGAGCTGGAAGTGCCAAAAAGAAGATTGTATGTTTAAAAGGAGATGAGAGAGGACTAGAAACAAACTGTTCTCCTTCACTATGGTATAAAGTTAGGAACCTTGCAGCGATGCTTTGGAAAGCTCACATAACCTTACCGTAAATATCAGTGGAGAAACAAGTTATTCACACCCCCTATAAGCACTTAAAGATGTTCATAAAGGCAAGCAGGTGTAATCATCCTTGAGTAAAGAAGGAAGCTAAAAATAAATTTTTGAACTTTATCATATTTACCTTAGCAACTGGTTCTGATTATGTGGCAACACTTTCTAGGACTATACGTAGCAGATAATGGTAGAAATTTGTTCCCAAAGTTCTTAGAATATTCGCCTAAAACAATTTTCTGGAGAATTTTCAACTTGACTGCTAAAGCTTATTCATTTTTACCTTTTCTCAAACTATCTTCTCCCTGACCCCTTAAATTATGCTTTTCTTCAGCATGGGCGACTTACCCTTATCATAATATTTTCAGGCCTGATGTTTTCTCTCTTCTTTCAGCCGGCTGGGCACTGCAGTAGCTGAGATGCGAAAAAGGCAGCAGTCACAGAATGAGGAAACACCTGCTGTGTCTCAAGCACCTGGAAACCAGAGGCCCAACAACACGTGTTGCTTTTGTTGGTGCTGTTGCTGCAGCTGCTCCTGGTATGTCCTCTTATCTGTGTGATACCACACCTGAGCTGGGTCGTAACTGGCGTGAACATGCGTGCCAGCTCTTGGAGACATAGAAACTTCTCAATCTGTCTTTTTTTTTCCCCTTTACTAGTAGCAATTATTGCAGATGATCATTGGTTTAATGCACATATTTCCATAAGGAAAATATAATATTTCCTCAGAATCTACACTGATATTGGTAGTAAGGTAAAGAATGAAAAATTGTTTATATCATGTTTTTCTCCATCCATGGTGCTTAAAGGTATAGGTAAAAATAAGAATATGGTTATGTATTTATTGAACAGTAAACAACATTATCCCATGTTACAGGAGATGCAAGAACACTAAGATAAGCTCTAGTAGTATTGTATGTAGTATTCAGCATAGTGTTTTAGTTCTGTGCTATTTCATGGGGTGATGATTGTTCTGTCGCAGTGTTGGGTGGCAACTTCAGCCACAGACTCCTCAAAAGGACAGAGAAAGAAGTGCCACGGACTCATGTCCACAGATCTCAAAGCTCAGGGACTATGATGGGTGTGAAGGCCAAGTCAGTTCATTAAACGTGCTGAACTTAGAGCCAGAGAATCTGCATTCCATTGCAGTTTTATCACTGACAGGCTCTGGGACATCAGACAAAGTTGTAATCTGTTTTTTGGTTTCCTTACTGGCAAAGTGATGAAGAGTTACACAAGTTGATTTTCAAGACCCCGTCTCGTTTCATTCTAAATGTCCGTGATTCAGGCACCTCAGAAAACCTGCTTCAGTTCCAAATTCCCAAAGTGTCTGAAAAGAAGGAAATCAGTGAGACACAGAGTCCTGAGATTTGCACAAATGAGACTCCTTGGTGGGGGCAGGAGATGCTAGACTTAATGGAATTTCCACAGAACCACACGTTTCTGTAAGATCCAGTTCACAGGTGGACCTTCTGGGTTAGCAATGGTCTTCTGGATCTCCCCAACCCGTTTCAAAACCCTAAAGAAAGACCAGGATGCTTACGTCATCCTCTCACCCACGATCTCTGCAGTTTCCCAACATCCATGGGGGTCGTTGTTGTGATATGGTGGCTTAATATTCTATCCTGGTGGACAAAATGGAAGATGAAACATGTAATGCTTCAGTGGCAGCCTTGGTGTTGAACGAGCTCTGAGCTCGCTCGGAAACTTCATTTCCAGAAGACTTTATATTGGAGCAATCTGGAAGGTTCAAAGTAGTTTTTATAAACATCAAAATTGCTTCCCGGATGATGATTCTTTGATGGGGAAAGTCATGTATGATTCCATTTTCTTTCATTCTTAAGCCTTAAATTAAGTATTTCTGATGGAGGAAATAGAGTTCTAAAGAAGTATTTCAATGCAATTGTGTAATTTTTTTCTGCATCACTTCTCAAGAGATCATCTAGCTCTGGTCTTAATCCGTGAAATATGGGGGTAGTGACTTAATATGGTGGTTCTGAAGTCAGACTGCCTGGATTCAGATTCTTCGTCTGTCACTATTCATTTGACCTTCAACAAGTTGCTTAGTGTCTTCAGATTTCTCATCTATCAAATGACAGTAATAAGAATCCTTACCTCATTTAATGTTTTAAACATTAAATACAATGAAACACATATAAGCTGAGAATAATGCCTGACCCTTAGTATGTGTTTAATAAGAGTTAATTACTGGACTATGGAATACTTCATATTGGAAGAATAAAAACTCTTTAAAGAAGAGCTGTCTTCAAATAATGTATTAAAAACAAAAAAAGATTAGCTTGTGGATATACTGTAAAAATTACCTTGGAAAGGAAAGCTATTTTATTTTAAAGTGTATATGAAACATCACAAATATGTTGTTAAATCATGTTGAGGATTATACTCCTATTTCTCACCTGCTTTACGCCATGTTCCAGTAATTAGTATATGATTTTATTTGCCTGCAAAAACTTATTTCTGAATTGCTTCAGAATTAAAACACCAAAACATTGAAGTTTTGTGCAGTATTTTCTGTCAAACAGATGTTTAGTGAGATTTGCTTTTATCTGTCCTGCAGATATTTAGTAAGACTTGCTTTTATTGATTCTTAAAGTGCACATTAAATAACAAAATAGTCAACGTGAGCTCGTGAGCATCATATTGTCACAGAACACAGACTATGGATGGAGAGCAAAACAGCTTTTGGAAGCTGCATTAACTTTCCACACCTCTAGGATGACAGGTATTTGGACCCTAAGCACATAGTGCCTTGGATGCGTGTTCTATTAGTTCTGGACGAGAGAGTATCATCAAGAACTTTGTTTGCTAACAAGGAGTCATGGATACCCAAGTCCAGGCCATAAAATGCACAGACTATAAATGTACAAGTCCGCTTATATGATAAATAATAGGTAATTTCTAATGTCAGCAACTATTAAAAAAAAGAATGATAGTTAAATTGGATTTTAATTGTAACTATCTCATTATAAAAGGAGATGCCCTTTACACATGCATTTGTAAAGTATCATAATTTTTGCACTTTGAGTTTAGGGGAAAAAATGTAAAGGCTTATTAGAGTGGGAAAAAAAAAAAAAGAAAGCAATGTTCTTCAGATTTTCCAGACTAGGTCAAAGGAGTAGAACAAACAGAAACACTAAAAAATGTAATTTAGGGACAGAAAGTTAGAAATCAAAGTATGAAGTAACTGTCATTTGTAAATAGAACAGTTGTCATGTAGCTGATTTTACCTCCTTTTAAGGAAATAGAGTGCTAAGAAAATAAATTTCTGTATCCAGTAATAAATATAAATACCTCACTCAAACCTCACATTATGGGTTTTTAAAACAACTTAGTATTTTCCTCAAATTTGCATTTCTCATTCATATTTCATCATCAGCTCCTCTTTCATTTTTAAATTTATTCCTGTCTTTATAAAATTACCACTATGCTTTATTTTGGGCGGTGATACAGAGAATAGATACATAACTGCTGGATATTTCCATAGTTTCCTTCAAAAACCTAAAAAGTTAGGATTACTTCATGATGGCTTGCGTCTGTCCCTGTCAAGGAGCCATTTCCTTCCCCAAATCCATCTATCTCCCTTTTCTCCCCAGATCCCTCAGTTTCAAGAAGAGAAAGCAAAGGAATGAGGTTTACACACTTTAACCTGTGTAACACACATAAGTCATGGATGCCCAAGTCTTGTCCATCAAGCAGACAGTCTATAAACTTGCATGACCTTCTATGTGTGGGACCAAGTTGTTACCAGGAGAGTTTTGTCAAGATCACATGTCTAGAGGTTCAGGGTTGTCAAAACAATGTTCCCTTTACATCAAGATTCAAAAAGAACAAGCTGCCTCTTCAGGTAGTTAACCCTCTTCCCTTTTCTTTATGAGAAAGAAACCTTTTAAAGATGTGGGCTCCTCACAAAACTGCCGACAGTGTGGATGCATGCGGTAGGTCAGACACCTGTGAAAGTGTGTTGCAAACCGGAAATCGTATTGTGCTTACAAAACAAGTGCCTCAAACAGGAGGTAGAAAGGTAGAGTTTCCAAAATGCATTGCGAACTTAATTGTCTCACGGACCCTCTCCTAGCATCAGAGGTTGTACAAAAATAACCCAGATGGTTTTTTTCAAGGAAGTCTCTAGAGGCTAATCCACTTTTTTTTATTGCTCCTGGGGGTGTCCTATCAAGGAAGACAGATTTCTGTGTTTACTCTTAAAAAATGAGAACTCAGCAGACGTCAGATACCGTGCCTCCAAAATATTCCGTTGACTTCTCATGCGGCTGTGGGGTGGTGTAGGAACAGTGTGGAGGTGGGCAGTGGGAGAGGGCACGTATTGCTGGCCCCAGCTCCAGGCTCCCCACTTGCAGTTTCCAAGGGAATGGTTCCCTCTTTAGCTATTTTACTTATCAGATTAAGGTATAGGATTTTGTCTGAAAGAAAAAATAGCCTCGCTAAAAACTGAGTGCTTGAAAAATTCTGTGTCTGATTTTACAGAGAAGGCAACTGAAGGCTTGGCTGCTGTCACTAAGCTCATTAATAACAGAAGTGGGACCAAAATGCAAGTCTCCTAATCTCCAGTGCCTTGTTTTATCCACTTTAAGATGACACTTGCCATCGTTTCATTTCCAGGCTGGATATGAACCATTTCCAAAGCTTTTTACTTTGCAAACTCTTTAAGAATTATATGAAATACAACTTTTCAGATGGAATTCACAATCCCATGCACTGCTATATATGGCCCACTGCCATATATATTCTCCATTCCAGTAATGTTGGTCAGAACGTTATTACATTAACTAGCCCCATGAGAGCTAAAATTATCTCCCTTTTGACACGCTAGTTTCCAGACCACGGGACAGATCTGACTAAGTAAACGTTCAGCACTTCATAAACATACTTTTGGTTGCCCGTCCCTCCATTTTTAACAAGTACCACAGCCTCTATAATTCAAAACAGTGCAAAAATAATGTCCTATTTTATCCTCTGACGCCGTCACACTTTAGCTCTTTGCCAGTGGAAATACTAAAATGCATGCTCTAAAAGCCAAAGGATATTTTTTGAAAGGAAAAACAAAATCCACGTCTGTTCCATGGTAAAGAAACCACACCCTGGAAATAAATCTGCTCACACATGCAAGTTGAATCATTTCATCTAAGGCACCAGTGAAGAAGCAGTCTTTTCTCTACCTGTCGCCCTCGGTGACCTGATTCATCTCACATGGGAGCACAAGTTAACTGCACAGGACTTCCAAAGGACTTGTGAGCAGACCATGAAAAATATCACTTGCAAAGAATTCTGGTTTTGAAAACTCTGTCTCACCATGTCATAGGTAAATTTTTTCAGTAGTGTCTATATCTTACATGATCTTTAAACGCACACAATAAGCAGACATGTACCAAAGTGAATCCAGGCTTCCCAGGCCATGTACAGGAAACCAGAAGGTGGGCATTGGGACTATGGCCCATGTCTACGTCGTGCACTCATTCATTCACTCATTTGCAGCGGATTGAATGCTAATTATTGCTTAGTACTATTGGCATCATTAGGTTTCACAAGATTCTCCCTGCCTCTGCCTTGACAGGGAACAGATTCTCAATGAGCAATTGAATCTAGACATGAATGTTTGGTTTTAATCCTCAGGTCACCCTCCAGAAAAGTTTAGTATTCACGCTGCCTCTGCCAAGTCTGTGTTACCTATGATCAGAGTGCTATCTATTGGAAAACTGCCAGAATTAGAATTCTTTGACCCTTTTCCATGGAAGGCATACCATTATGTTTTTTTTTTCTTGGAATATAGTTGATTTACAACGTTGTGTTAGTTTCAGGTGTACAGCATAGTGATTCAGTTATACATATACATATATTCATTCTTTTTCAGATTCTTTTCGCATCTAGGTTATTACAGTATATTGAATAGAGCTCCCTGTGCTAACAGTAAGTCCTTGTTGGTTATCTATTTTATATATAGTAGTGTGCATATGTTAATCCCAAGCTCCTAATTTTTCTCTCCCCGACACGTTTCCCCTTTGGTAACCATAAGTTAATTTTCAAAATCTGTGAGTCTGTTTCTGCTTTATAAACAAGTTCATTTATATCATTTTTAAAAATTAAATTCCACAAATGAGTGCTATCATATGATATTTGTCTTTCTCTGTCTGACGTGCTTCACTTAGTATGATAATCTCTAGGCCCATTCACATTGGTACAAATGGCATTATTTCATTCTTTTTTATGGCTGAGTAATATTCCATTATATATATGAACCACATCTTCTTTATCCATTCCTTTTTGACTCTGTGCTTACTGTAAATGCATATTTTTTCTGAGTGTCACATTGCAGTGCTTAGACCATCAATGGAAAGATGGATGTGAAGAAAACAAAATACTGGATGAAAATATTATACCCAGTATTATTTAGAAGAGTAGAAAGATTGAACCAAAAAAGAATGGAGAAGGAAGATTAGATTAATTCCAGCTAGAAGAAATCAAGGGCCAGCTACAAAGGTCAGGCAGCTCACAGCCAGTGGAAGTGAGGTCAGGGAGGAACCAAGGACATGTCCTGCTGGGTGTCTTGAGTTCACCTGGGGGGACATCCGTGTCATGATTCCCGTGAGGTGGAGGATAGGAAGGAATGGGAAGAGTTCAAGTGTGAGGAGCCTGGTGAGGAATCGCAGAGCTGAGGAGGGGGAGGGGAGCAGAGAAGGGGAAAGTCAGAGGGCAGACACCTCAGAGGATACAGAAGGGGGGTGCCAAGCCCCACCTGATTCTGTGGTGAGTGTAGAGGGGCCTCCTGGGAGAGACAGAGCCCTCAGAGAGTGGGGTGCCAGTTTGGGCTGGGAGAGGACGTGGGCCTCACAAGGTTGAGATGCAGGACAGTGTTTGACAAAGAAAACAAAGACGTATCCTCAGGATAGGAGAGAATAGATGATAGGAGGGGCCTTGCTCTGCTGAAGAAGCCCAGAATGCTAAAGTGACAGGAGGACAGAGACTGTAGGTGGAGAGCCTGGGCCACGCATCCAAGGACAGCGCTCTGTACTGAGGCTTGAGTGCTGTCCATGGGCCCACATACCCCAGCTGGCTTCACGTCATTTCAGGGTCAGACCTGGGGAGACTCTCTTGAATCTCAGCTGACTCACTGTATGTGGTGATGGGGTGAGGGCCGTCTGGACCTCGATGGGCCAGGATGTGGCAGAACTTCTTGATGACCTTGGCAATGGGCCGGTGCTGGTCACCCCCATGGCCACACCTTCCCCTGCCCTGGACAAGGCTGCACACCTGGGGGGCTGATCTGATGCCCAGCTCACACGCTGGTTTTCATCCTAGTGATTCTCTTTCTGTGTGACATGCGTTTTTGTTTTTTAGATTAAGGCCTTCAGTAAAATTATGTTATGCGGATTTTATAGTGGAATTCACAACCGTTCATGCTGGTCACTTGGCACTGGGCCTTTTCCTAAAGGTATACTAAAGTTTCGTGCTTTAAAATAGCCAAAACTATATTTTGGCTTATAACATATTATTTGGCACATGGTAGGTGTTTAATTAATACTAAGGTGTTGATTGGATGATGGAATTTGGATTTTCCAATTGAGTCTACTTTATAAAATATGTAAATTTGTGTCACACATTTTTTTTCAGAAATTACAGGCACCATTTATACGTGGAATCTAAATAAAATGATACAGATTCTCTAAATCTGTAATGATACAGATTTAGAAAATGGACTTACGGTTACCATGGGGAAGGGCGGAGGGGAGGGATAGCTAGGGAGTTTGGGTTGGACATGTACACACTGCTGTGTTTAAAATGGACAGCCAACAAGGATCTACTGTATAGCACAGGGAACTCTGCTCAGTATTATGTAACAACCTAAATGAGAAAAGAATTTGAAAAAGAATAGATACATGTACATGTATAACTGAATCCCTTTGCTGCACACCTGAAACTAACACAACATTGTTAATCAACTATACGCCAATATAAAAGAAAAGGCTAAAACAGTTACAGGCACATTCTCCCAGGCCTGAGTATAATGCTGGGGCAGCTAATGCTCATTAGGGAATCACCAGGTTTCTTTTTATGCACCATTCACTTTATTCTTCTGTGTGTGTGTGTGTGTGTGTGTGTGTGTGTGAGTGTGTGTAGCAGTACTAGTAGGACTAGCAGTTAGTAGCAGCGAGGGGCTAGGATTCCAGGAGGGAGCACTGAAATCTAGTTAGTACTACTGGGATATGAAGTCAAGAAGGACAATATAGAAGACTAGAGAAGTAGAAAATAACAAGTGATAAAATGCTTTTTATGCCATAGTAAGAAGTTAGGACTTAATACTTTTTTTTGGTAATGGGAAGGGACTGAAGATGATTAAGTAAGAAGGGAACAAAGTCCATTTTATGTTTTAATTATACCCCTCTGGAAACAATGGGAATTGTGTGGAAGGATAGGACAGAAGCAAGAAGAATATTAGAAGACTTTTGTAACAGTCTCGGTGAGAGATGCAAGGGGCGCAAAATGAAAGATGATTAAAAGGAATGGAGAGATTCCAGTTTCAGGAAAAGTTAGGAAGTACTGTCAAGCATCTGCAATAGAGAAGGAGCAGGGAAGGATAACACCATTGCTTGCTCGAGTGGCCGGGTTGATGGTGAGCCCGTCAGATGAGAGAACGCTGGAACAGGAGGTGGTTTAGGCCAGGATAGGATGCTGGGCTGGATTCAATCCGTTTGTGGTAACAGAGGATTACCTGTGGAAATGATTTTGAAGCTTGCAGGGCTGGTCTTGATTAGGTATAACAATCAGGGAGTCATCAGCATACAGCAGACAGGAGACAGGGGATGGCCCAGCGTGAAGAGCAGTGAGCTGCAGACTGAGACCTCAGGAAATACCAACCTTTAAAGAGAAAGCCGTGCAGCTGTGCAAACGCAGAAGGCAGAGAAGGGAAGGTCTGGGAGGTAACATCCAAAACACAGCGCTGGGCCGCCCCAGCAGCCCAGAGAGTGGAGAGTTTCACACAGAAGGGAATGATGGATGTTGCAAACACACCAGGGAGAGCCAATGCGATAAGAATCATAAAACATTTTGTCATCTGGCCGACTGGGAGGTTATCGGTGAACTCTGTGAGCATCAAGCTTCTCCTTAAGGTGCACGAGGAGGAAGAATTTGGAGAGAAAAGCTGCTGAGGGCACCCCTTTCCAGAGGCTCTGAGACACCCCGATCTTTTGGGGTGACGATTCGAGTTGAGGGAAGCTGGGGTTCCCTTTCTGAATTAATCAAAGCAAATTATTCAATTTCTAACCATGTGAAATCCATCCCTTCTAAATCCTGGCCAAATATATTAGCCATCTGGACAATATTCAAGAATTGCTCCCCCCACCCCAGCCTCTTCAAATCAATAATAATACAAAAACTGAGGTTATGACATTTTTGCTACCCCTAACCTAGCTATAAAATGTCATAGTTGGGCTACATCTGATGGAAATTAATATTAATTATTTTTGTCTCTCGCATTGGAACTCTTTATTATTCCTCTTAGACTTAACTTGTTTAGGTCTAGGCCTGGTAGACCTATTAAAATTTGCCTGCTGTTTTAGGACCTCACTCAGGAATTACTAATTCCTTGTTAGATAAGAATAAAATCCACTTCTCACTAACATGAAGTTGATTGTATAATAACTCTGCTTCATTGGGTTTTATAAATATGATAATTTTCTTTGCTATAAAATTCATATCTTTGTTTCCAATATCAATATGCTATATATTAATGTACATCTCATGCCTGGGAGCATGTGCTCCTAAGTAAAAAGCAGTTTTCTGCCATTTTTACTTTTTTGTATAAAGAAACATGATTGTTTAAAATCACAGAACCTTCTAAGTGACCAATTTCAAAAGTAATAGCGAATATAGAAAGAATAATAACTTCACATTTCATTCTAAATAGATGTGGTCTTTCCATATTTAAAGATTACACACAAATTCTAATAACGTGCCTTCCTCATGTAAAGCCTACTTTCAAGAGGCAGCATGGACGACAGAAGAAAACCACACTGGAATTAGACCTGGACACATCCCAGTTTTATAATGTGTAACCATGAAATGTTTGGCAACTTGCTTAATCTCTCTGAGCTTTGGTTTCTTCATCTGCAAGATGGGATTCACAACATATATAAACCAGTTATTTAGGGTTCAGTTTTTTCAGGAACCCTTAAATAATCTTTTATCGATAGATATTATTTGCAAGTCTCAGGCTGAAAGGAAATTACCAGACTTTGGCCACTGTATACTTAGCATGTTCTATTTGCATGTTGTCAGTTAATGTAACAGAATGTGTTTTCTATATTCGGTATCCTTGGTCCTTTCTCGCCGACTCTCACGTGAACCAGCACAGGTATAACTCAGCATTCCCGGAGCTTGGACCACACACTTATTGATACCCAGAGTGATGTAATTTCATCACATCCTGGGGTTAAGTGTCCCCACAGATCAGGATTGTTGCCTTCAATCATAGTTGTTCTCAAGGATGCTCCCATCTTATCCCAAACATATTCACACACACAGTCACTGGAAAATCCCCAGGGAGGAATGAATGGATGGGATGGGTAAGTGACCCTGCCAGCTGGCAGATGTTTTTCTGAGTATCAGCTCCTAGGGTTTTAACCTTTTCATTCTACTTTTTGTAACAGAGACACAAGTTAACTAAAGCTAGAAGCTTGAGCTCCAACTTAACTTATGCATTTAAGGACATTGGTGATTACATGCCATTTTAATAACAGTATCTACTAACTAAATAAACGTCCATTTGGCCTTTTTGCCTCCAAGATACTTGCTTTCCACAAAAGCACCCACTAACTTAATTATGACTTACGGGAAAAATTACAGTGGGTTGAAGGAAGAGCTTAAAATAGGATTTCTGTCAACCTGAGAACTGAAGTAGATGATTCTAATGATTGGCGTATATTATATAAAGTACATCTAAATATTCAATTCTGTAATTCTCTTAATTTTAAGGGGAAAAAAAGAAACTCTATATATGCCAAATAGGAGGCTTTGGTTATTTAACTGAACTGACATAGTAGATCCATATTTTAACCAGGCAATAACTTGTTAAATGCAGTTGGCATTCTAAACCTGATAAATGTCCATAAACCTTAAATACGTGGCTTAGAGTTTGAAAAAAAAAATTGAAGATCAATAGAAAAAGGGCATTTTTGAAACTCATCTTTTCATACAGAAGCATGTGTAGAGGGACATCGGCAGCAAAGAGAACAAGTATGAGAAGATGAAGTGATTTTGTTTTCCGTTTCCGTGCAGCAAGAGAAGCAATTAATGTTTACATACAACTGAAACTGGGATTGAAATCCTTTGGAGAATCCACTCTCAAAATGACTCTTTGAAAAATTTTTAAATAAAAAAATATTTCTTGCCTGTTGGTAGTTAAAAACCTTTTCTAATTAATTTGTTCTAAGAATGTATCACCCAAGATCTGTGTTACCCTAGCAGAAGACGTATTAGAGTTCAAAACAGCTTATTATTGGAAAGAATAACTACAATGTTAATAAGATTATGCCTGACCCTTTTTAAGACTAAAGTATTCCTAAATTAGCTGACTTGGGGCCGGGGAGTATCCAGAACATTTTCTAAGTAGCAAAAAAGGAAAACTGGGTTCATTTATGCACACCTCCCAAAATTAAATTTATCCCTTTTGAGTTTATTTCACTTCCATAAAATTTGAATGACTCTTTTCAAATGTCCTTAGAAAGATGTAATTATCAAAACCCCATACACATAAGAATAGATTTTTTTTTCCAAATAAGGGTAAACTTAGAAACTTTTTCAGTTTTCTTTTATTGTTGACTGAAACATTGTATTTATAAAGGCAACATAGCCCTCTAGTGGACAAATTTTTAATAGCAGATTATTTTACTTCTGAGAGGTTTTAAGTTTATGAAATAAAAGCTTAAGCAAAATGAAACACTTGTTTTATAATATATAATACATGATTATGAAAAATAGGAGGAATACTTATAGGAGCAATGTTTTTTGAGACAAGTGTTGCGTAATATTTCCACACACACATTTCTAACCACCATTCCCATCCTTAATTACACACTCCATTCAAAACCAAGTTCTTTTACCAAAATGTAGAAATAAAAGAGATAAGGTTCAAGTCATAGGTTTCATTATAGCTTGAGTTCGTATTTGTCTGAAATTGTAAATGGTATATGGTTACTGTTCCGCCCCCACCCCCACCCCCACCCCCGGCTGCCTTTTTTTCTTGCTTTTTGTTGTCCTTTCTAAGCAATGCATCAGTGCGCCTCTCCTTTCCGAATTCCCTTCTCCCCCGGTGTTGTCTTTGATGGTGGGAGCGAGTTGTACATCCCAGAGATGCTCTTTACAGTAACAACATCTGTTCTGGTCATGAGCGACATCTATTGTGTATTCCGTCCTCTGGGCAATACCTCCTATAGACTGGTAACTGTGGGGTAATGCCGATAGAAGGCGCTGTTTCCTTCAAGACATGGGATTGTGGTAGGAGGTTTACCCTTTCCAAACATTCAAGAGCAATGCAGTTTTGTAAATACCTGAAAATGTAAAATACCACAACTAATTCTTCTATATCAAGAGAAGAAGCATCACACAGCATGAAACAAGAAGTCGGAAGGCGTGAGTTCCAGTGCTGGGCCTGATGTGTTTTAGGTGCGTGTATGGAGCAAGTCAACCTCGGTGACTGCTTCCTCTTCCATCAGATGGGAGTGATTAATAACAAAGCCCCTGCTTACCTTCCAGGACTGTTATGAGGAAGAAAAGGGAAGGTGTTATATGAGGAAGTGTTTTATAATAACAGTAAGGTGTAAGTTTTTATTCCCTCGAGCTGAGATAAAAAGCTCTTCGATAAACTTGGAATTGTCATTTTAATCTGTCACCAATTTGCTCTTCCATTAAATGAAGCATGTGTAATAATTTGCCTTTTCGCCGCAAGTGTAGAACCTTTGCTTTCAACCTTGTGTAGTAGGTCACTACCATTGTCCCCATTTGAATGGGGAAAATAAAGCTTGGAAAGCCAAGATCATCGTAAAGGAGATACATTCGAGATTTGGAGTCCACCTCATTGTTTTCTTGGCCCGTTACATAACTGCACCTCCCTGCCTATTCTAACTGGTTGCTCGCATCCTGAAACATCTGATCTGTCCATTTTGCTGTACATTGATACCATGCTCTTTTACAACTCTACACATGATTTTTTTCCCCTCTGCGTGGAATTCCCTTTGTCTAGGTCTCCCTCTGGCAAACACATCTATTTCCACTCTCACTGCAATGCTCTGTGATGCCTGTTTACCTGTCAGAGATCCTCAGTTTCAGAGCCTTTGTCTTGTTCAGCTTGACTTTCCAACCCAGACACCGTTGCATAAATCAGGCATATCACACATATTTGTATATCCTTGTTGACTTTTAAGTGAAGTCGTAGTATTATTTTACCATGATATTTCGACTGAGAAAAATGAAACATTTAAATAACTTACCAGTTCTTTTCCAGAATCTGAAGGAAGTTGATTCCATTTTTGCAATGGGAAATTTTTGAGGTAGAAGTGCTAAATATGAAGGAAAAGCTGATAGCACAATGTGAGAATATTAAAATAATGAATTGCCTTTACCAGTGACAGTGGTTCTTTCTTGAGCCTTGATATCATACCGTATTAAATTTAAGCATCTTAATAACTCCTCAGTTGAGTGTTTGTATAAAGATATATGGTTTTGTCATCAGTCTCTATCCCAGAGTTACCATGGCCACTACAAAATTTTCATCTTATCTGCAACCATTTCAAGGATTTTCCCAAGAACCAATTGTTTTTCTTAAAAAAAAAGTAAGCTGTCTTCCAAAATAGGCCCCACATGTAGCCATGATGATGAACCAATAGCTAAACTCAATAAAGGGCGGTAGGTAATGTTTTCCCCACTCCACTATCCAAACTCCCCTATAAACAAGCAAAAAATCCACCCACACACAAAAAGGGCATATTTCCTTATTTTCTGAAATATACCAAATGTGTTTCTCTCTTCTCAAAGTCACTATTCAAGAACATCTCTAATGGGAATTTATATGCTTGTTTTAATATTCTTAGCATGGGCTATTGGTTTTTTCTTCCATAAAATACTTAAACTTTGATCAAGACTCCACAGTGAACATTGTATATGTATTCTGTTTTTTTTTCATAGCTTTAGTTATGAAAAAAAGTGAAAATGTTAGTTTAAAATACTACAAGAATTGTAAAAGTGAAAAAGAACACGTCGCCACATGACCCCTCTCAACTGTTAAGCTTCATGTTTTCCTTTTAGAGCTTTTCTCAAGTGCATATAATATATATATACACATATATATATATATATCATATTATATTATATGTTGATCCAGAGCAAATGTGTCCTGTATTTTATTACCTTAAAAAAACCCACCGTATTACTTAGAGCAGGACCAAGTGAAATAGGGGACAGACGTTAGTCATCCTAAGACAGAGACGGCAAACAGTCTAGTACCAAATTTCCTATCATTTTCTCCATTTCTCTTCATCTTAAAATGGCATTATCAGTGGTTCTTGATAACTCAAACTTTGAAACCAATTTTCAAAGAACAGTCCAAAAGGACAGTTAGTTAAGAAGGACACATCGATTGCCAACGTTCAATTTCTTTCTACAGGGCCATGTTGTGTCCAGCATCAGATCAAGAAATGGAGCAAACGGTGAACAGCTAGGCACTTACTGAATGTCTGTTATAAGTAGTTTTAGGACAAATGTGTGTCCCTGTTTTACCGTCTGTAGAAATAAAAGATACGAACACAACCCAATATTTCGTCACGATCACTCTAACATGGTGGCATTTGGGATGTTTGTAAACATCTCAAAAACAGATACAAGAGCCAGAATTCATGTTCAGAAACTTGTGAATCGTGTGTGGATTCCAGCTTTGTCACTCTGAGGCAAAGACACAATGGAAAACACAATTTTTTTCAAAGACGTTGTATAAAATAAGGATACCTGCATTAGTGTGGCACACTCTGTAGGACACTGTGTGGAAATGTAACCGAAATAAATTCTCAAGGAGTTTATTACTTAGTCAGCAAGGCAAGCTCATTTTCTCCTTTTTTTTAATAGTTCCTCACTATGTGCACACACACATATCTGAGCTCAGTGAAGCTTGGCAGAAGGAGTACTGATTTCCTATGTAAATGTGATCTGTCTAGAATTTACCCCCAAAATTGCATCTTTTATACACTTGGTGTCATTAGTTTCTCCCAGAAAATTTCACGGAATATCGTCAATGGTGTATTCCTATCTCCTCCCACTCGCTTTCCCATAATTACCGGAAATACATCAAATTCCAAAGAGGCACTCTTCCTCAAAGACACTTTGAGAAATTAATGACTCTGTCCTCCAACACATTCCTGACATGCAGACACATTCACAGCGCCCACAGCCAGAGACCCAACCAGTGGTGCTACTCTCTCTGAATCCAGTCTCACTGCTTCTTAGTGGCTCCCCTATATTGAAGGATGAGAGGGGTCTGGAATTGCTGTCTCCCTGCAGAGCAATCCTCAGTCTTTGGACGCTTGAGTAACAATCGGCTATAGTTTCTGCTTCCCAGAATTCCTTGGGCCACACCACATTTGTGAAAGGTTTCCCCTTTTCTGCACCAACAAACCTGCCACTTTCCCTAGAAACTGGTAGAGGAGAACTTAATTTATTTCACTATGACATTTTATTTTGTTCATTGAAGTACCCTTTTTCTGATTGAAGAATCCTTTCCAGTTCCCATTGGGTTCTCTTTTCTCGAGGTGGTCCCCTTTCTCAACTAAATTTTCCATCTAGTCTCACTTTCAGTTGTAGAGGGCCCTTTTGCCTTCAGGTCTTTGTTGCATTCTCTCCATCCTCACCCTTGCACCTGAGAATGAATGAATTAAGGAGACATTGTCTCAGCTCCCCTTAGCAGATGTTCCAGATTAATAATAGCTACTTGTTGGAAGCCTTTGTGCAATAAGCCACAACCATGTTTGGTGCTGCTTTTCTCCACCCACATAAGTAGTCTATTGCCTCAGTGCCTATCAGAGAGCATGGTTTAAAATAACAGTTACAGGGTCGTTCAAGAGAAATGGGTTCAAATTCCAATCATACTGCATATTCAGTGCCTGCCTTTGGGCCAACCTACCAGACAGCTCTGTGCCTCGCTTGCTCATCTATAAAATGGGGATAGTAAAATTAAAGGTAAAAAGACAGTGCCTGGCACATAATAGGGACTAGAAAATAATAGTTTCCATTTCCCTTTGTTGAATAAATAATCAATGAACTGAAAGAGGCATCATCCCAACTTCCTTTGCTCTCTGACAGGCTCTCATGAAGCTTCTTGGCTTCTAGACAGAGGGATCGATTTGCTAATCCGATAGCCTGGCTTTTCCAAGGCCACCGGATTTTCCTCCCCACCCTGCTTCTCAGAATCTGCGCATCACCTCCGCATCACGTTGTCTGCATCTAGAACTCTGAGTGTTTCATGCCACAAAACTGCTCAGCTGCAGTTTACCTGAATCAGACAATTCTTATTCTTATTCTGGGTTGCTAAAGCCCATGGGATTATCCTAGGTCCTGTAATCTTATAGAATTCCCAAATTTATATCCCAGATATACAGAGACACCTCCCACCCAGTGCTGTCCTATCCAGAGCCTCAGAGTGACTGGCTTTTCCCTCTCAAGATGTTGGAGGTTTACTTAAGGGATGAAAAGGCAAAGAAAAAGTCAAATATAAATCCTGTTGCTCCAACTTGAGTGGATGGAGGAATGATGGTATCAGTAACAGAAAACCTGGTTTGCAGAGAAGGGTGATGTGAACTTAGGGAATTCTGTTGTAGATTCTGATACACTTTATCTTTTTTGCTATCAGTGGGGGAAAGTCAGTGGAAGACAAACGATGAACAGAACTAACCAAAAGTCAAAATGGCATTACACCAAAGCATAATGTAATGATATATATCCAATATTAAAGCACATATTCCTGTAGGTATCTCGGAGATTTTAAGTAATTCAAATTATGCCAGGATGAAGTCAGGGCATATATCAGTATCCCTTTTTTGAGGTTATGATTTACTTTATTAAATAATGATTCTCTTTCCTTTAGTTGACATGGGCTTACCTGTCATTTAAAAATGGTATTGCTTGTACTCTAAATACTTTCACATAGTTGAAAATAAAATTCTTCTGTGAGATATTTTCCTGGAATTTTTTTTTCTTTTCTTTAAATAATTGGTTTTCCCTTGACAAAATAAAGTGTTATACTACATTACAGCCTCACTGTTAGGAATGAAGAGAGAGGGGAAAATGCAGGAAGACCCACACATCCCACAAAAATGGAGAGTATCCAGGTCCTAGAGGAATGGTGAGTGTGATTCATGTTGTAATTGTGTCTTTCATGCTTATACTGTGTAATCTTCCCGGTGCTTAAATATAATCTCTTGCTTCCCAGTAACTCCTCAAAATGGTGTTGTGAAATGAACGCATACTCAGCCTGGAAGATCTTATTTTGTGATTGCAACTGCTTTTTATCACTTTTTCTGTTAGCTCTGTTAAACTATCAGCTAAAACATTGCTTGAGTTTATCCTTCTCTTTCAAAAAATAATGATTGATACATGAAGTCAAAGTCGAAATGGCATTACACCAAAGAGTAATGTAATGATATATATCATTAATGAGATCTATATATATAAAACCCTGCCTCCCAAATTTCCCTAATTCTTTACTTCCCTTTTCTAAGAATTTTTTTAAGTTGTTCTGTTTATTGAAGAGTCTAAAATACACACAAAAAAAGATATGGGATTACCTAGGAAAGTGAGAAAGGGCACCCTGCTGGTCCTTGGTCCCATTTCCATCGGAACAGACTGTAATCAAATATTTTCTCCAAAATGAGAAGTTGAAATGCAGTATCTACAGAATAGAATTAAAATACAACTAGATTATTTGTATAATAATAGGTGCTTTTTCTGCTTCTTATGAGAAGGTTTTAATTTTGATGCTTCATAGTAATTTTTCTGTCTTTTAAACTTTTTTAAACGAATGAGGAAGTTCAGATGTCTTGGAATAAAAGCAAATCTGTATAAAATATTTGGTCAAAGGGTAAGAAAAAACAAAACATAAGTATTTTTCGACCAAATGTATTTTAGGTTGGAAAATTATTAAACAGACCAATGAATGGGAAACAAAAGCAGGATTAATTTAACCATAGGAATCTCCAAGCTTCTCTCCTTTATTTTTTTGATGTAGAGGCAAAGGAAGTAATAACTGGTGGTTTCTGCAGGAAAGTAGTCCCTGAAAACCTGAATATAGATATCTAAAAAGTCCCTGATGTCATTATAAATATTCTGTGCTTTTTAATTGTGATAACTCCATTCATAGGTAACAATTCACTCATATTTACCAGAATAATTATTAAAGTTTAGGAAAATATGTGACGAGTGCACACAATGTATTCTTATTTTTGATTTAGTGAAAAATGAAAATATAGTGACCAGAGGTGAAAAGAAAAACTATCTCATGGCTTAGAAATTAAAATCTGCATCAGATACAAACAAAAACGTTCGGTTTGCCTTTCAATGTATAGTCTTAAAGTAGATTGTCATGCTTCAGAAATATCCAAGCTTCATTAGGAATCTATGATGACCACGTGCATAGTGTGTATAGTCCCTTGCTACCAGAATGCTTGACTGCCTAACACGTAGCTTGTACCTACATGAATTTTTGTCAAGACAGAAATAACTAGCCCAATCCTGGCAGATGTTTGCCAGGTCAGGCTGCACTGAGTCACAGTGACCACTAGATGGCAGCAATTGAATGGCATTTCTATCTGCTTCTCCCTGTAACTGCACCAAACTTGCCTTTGACAATAGCCCCATTCTGTCTCTGCAGCCAAAACCCCACTTCAGATGAAGTCTTGTCCTGGTCTCAAAATTTTGACAAGATGATGAAGGCCCCAGCAGGAAGAAACCTCTTCAGAGAGTTCCTCCGAACAGAATACAGTGAAGAGAACCTACTTTTCTGGCTTGCCTGTGAAGACTTAAAGAAAGAGCAGAACAAAAAAGTAATTGAAGAAAAGGCCAGAATGATATATGAAGATTACATTTCTATACTATCACCAAAAGAGGTAAAAATCTGGAAAACACTGATGTGGGCTTCTTAGACCATGGGTGAACCTAAAAGGACCTCTGTCCAAATTGAGTAATGAATGCCTGGGGTGTGGATAGGCTAAAAGGCTTGTCTGGGTAGATAATCTAGATTCCAATCTGAGAATCTACCTGAACACGTGTTTCAAGTTTAGGTCTCCCCACTGTGATTTGATCATTTATCTCTGGCTGAATCACATGATAGTCTACTTGCTTTTCACGACTAACATTAGGAAGCCTGGTAAATATAATTTGCCATGACTTAAATTGGAAAAGAAGAACTTACTCTGGGGAGGTGTTTCTTAAAGTATGATCCCCAGATCACCTGTGTGGGAATCACCTGGAACATTTGTTTGAAAAGCACATTCTTGCGGCTGACACAGGACTTCTGAAACTGAATTTTGGGAAACAGAGTCTAGGAATCCATACCTTTAACAAGCTTTACACATACATACTACTTTGAAAACTTCTGGTATAGGGGAAAAAACAAAAAACCCTGCCATGTTGTTGCTTATAACAGAATTTTTACAGAGCTGAAGAATGACCCTTTATGACCCATTAATATTCTTGGAGGAGAGATGTGTAATGGCAATTGTTTTACTTGTTCTGGTTTTCCTGCTATTATAAGTGCAAGTTATTTTTCCCATTGCCAGAATGTTCCTAATAAATAAGGAACATTTCAAGCAACTGTATTAACTTCTTTCCATTAACTTTTTCTGGGCCTTGGTATTCAGTTGATTTGTTTACAAAAATAAAAATATAAAGGGGCACAGAGGATAGTAAACCGAATCTTGAATTGCAGCTATAAGGCCCTTGTGGGGCTACTACATTCTCCCCACCAAATGATGTGGCCAGTTAGTCATGGTCCTCCTCACTGCTGTACCCTGATTCAACCTCAGAAACTCTCTTAACATGGTCCTCAAAATAGCCACCACAAACCAATCAGAGTTGGGAATCCAGTTCCCATTTTGGAGCTAGACAGTCTGGCTTTTCTACCTCTGAAACTGTAACTGTTTCTACTTCGAATATTTTTTAAAGAACATGAACATTTGAATCATTTATAAAATGATAATAACTAAATAGCTGAAAATTGTTAGGACTTTATTCTTAACCAGAACCTCAGTTTTCTTCACTAGACTTTCATTTTACTTTAATTTGATGGGGTCATCATGTTCCCCTTTGTTAAATGTAGAGGAGGTCTACGTTCTTAAAATTATATATACATAGCATATTTCCTTCATGAAGCCAGTGTGCTGAAAATTACATTTCATTGTTTTAAGATCATGTTGTATGCATTTTTAATAATTTGAACATTATGTTATAAAATAGATGTTTACAGTCAGGAGGCAATATATCTTCCACTCTTTGTATAGCATACATTTCAAGAGGGGAAAATGACCAATTTTTAAATTAAAAAATAAAAATAAAAAAACACTCAAAAAACAGCATTTCTTTCAAAAGCAAATTTTCTTTTTTGTCCTCAAAGGGAAAACAAATGGAGGTAATAATGGGGAATTTCAGGCTAATGGTAGCCTTGCCACGCATCACAGACGCCAGCGGCAGCTTGTATTAAGTATCGAAAAGACAAACCCAGCAAAATAAAGAACTTTAATAAAAAGTCTGCTTACAAGTTATGACCAATTTAAACAGCATTGAGCTATTGAACAAAGAAATATCTATAAATGCTGAAACAACTGTAAGACTTACCAGAACTGAAGAAAACTATGTATGTTCCAGTATCTAGTGATGGCATTGTCCTTCCCCAGGGCTGCAATCCAGCCCTGCCACTTACCCATCTGTTTAACACTAAGCAACTCACTTCAGTGCTCTGCAGCCGTAGGGACCTTGTTTTGTAGAATGAGGGCGTGGAAAAAGCTCTGAAACCCACTAAATCTATGACTTTCAGGCTCTGCTGAATGACAGTTTTTATGACAGAAGAACTGTTTGCTGCTTCTGATGTGACCCTAAACTTCCAGTTGCTATCTGGGAGAAAAAAGCAAAAAAGCCTATTTAAACACCAGAATTATCTAAAAATAATGCATATGTGAAAGACGTGGGTCCTGTGTGTGCACATGGACAGATGCTTCTTCACGCAAAATTGTGTGAATTTAGCACTTTCAGTCATTTAAATCAGTTTTTCTGAACAGCACTCGTGATGGTACTTCCCTAGATTCATTTCTTCATACATGCATATTTTCATTTTAAAAATATTTGTTGAGTACTTCCTATGAGCCAGGTACTGGGTAGATGTTAGGGAGATGATGGTGAACATTGGCCTGTACCTTATGGAAGACAAATCACGTCAAAAACAAGTAACTAAAAATCATGATAAATATTATGATGGGGGTGGAGGTCAATGATGGAGTTAGAATCGGATTAGTCAGGTAAGGTCACTCTGAGAAGGTAAAATTCAAGTTGATATAAAGTCTAAGACGTTGAGTCTGAGGTGTCATTATACACATGCTCAACTATTATCATTACTATTATTACCTTATACTGGGCTTAAATTTTGTTGTTGACAAAATGGTCTTATGTATATTATTACAATATACGTCTCACAAGAATCCTTTAGCCTCTAGGACAGATGGTACCATTTTACAGCACAGGAAATTGATTCTCAAAGAGGTAAAACAAGGACATTGGATTAAATCTGGTAGAGAGAGAACAGAATCCTAAGATCACCTGATTCAAATGTGATGCTCTCTCATCTGCTGATCAGTTATTCCATTGTCTAGTATTCTACTCCTGATACTACTGTGGATTTCTGTGAACCCAAACTTAGAACTTGAGACATGATGAGAATTTAACCACGTTTCTGAGCTCTCCTTCAGAAGCAAGATAAATTTTCCCATCATTTGTACTCCACTAGGAATACGGTTACTCCACTTTATCCTGCCAGTGATCCTTGCTCCAAGAAATACATTCCAATAATCAGTCCTATTTGCAGTTTATAATTATTTTCAGTAGAAATAACCAACACAAAATAATATGACTAAAAATGCACGTGGTAAAAGTGTATTAAAACAGATAGGAGAATCAGATACCCTTCGGATCTATAAGATTTTACATGACAAGACCAAATTTAGTTAAAATTATAAAGAACATTTCCAATGGTAGAGACTCTAATTGGTAAAATTGAATGTGGACTTATAAAGGAAAAAGAAAAAAAATAAACAAAATTTTACTTAGAAAAGAATCATAAATAAAGCAGCTTCAGTAAAATTAAAAATAAAATGGAAAAAATGGGAGAAAAATTAAATCATGTGTAAAAAAAACTGTACAAGAAATTAACTTAATTAACTTAGGAGGGTCTTTATGAGGGTGAAAGACTTTCAGTGGTAATTCATCATTTTCAGTATAATTCCACCAAAAAAATATCCAAAGAGTCAAAATTTCCATTGCATCTTGATGGCTAGAAGAGGAAAGCAGAGTCAAAACTTGGTGTGCTCCCTTTCAGCGATACTCACCTATTTTTACATGAATTGGCTCCATCGCTAGGAAATCTATCAAGCATAGTATATAATTCAATTTGACCCAGGTTTTCCCAGCCACACTAGCAGATTTCTGTTTTCATTCTCCCCACTTTACCCCCACACTCTTGTTGAACCTTTAGCTGTCATTTCATTTTCCTCCCAACTAGCTTGTGGAGTTGCTGGTGGATATTTTTGTTTGCAAGCCACATGCTGTTCTTCCCTGTCTCCTACTCCCTGTGGGAATGGATGCTTCCAAGTTCACTGAGTCCTATCACACAGTCACTCAGCGCTTTTTAAAGCTTCAGTTACCACCTTTCAATACTGCCAACGTTTCCAGCACTGCTAAAACTGCCGGTTAAATGCTGCCAAGTCTATCAGTGCTGTCTTGCGCCCTGTCCCACAGTAGCAGATCGTTTTTTAACTCTGTTATTGTTGCACTGCATCCCTGCCTTCACCTCATCTAAATGGGAGCCTGTGAGGACTGAGTAAGAAAAGAAGTTTCCATTGCACAGGGACAACTTGTCTTGTGCTACCACTGTCTCTTCCCCTAGGATGAGTTCCTTACAGGCAACTCCTCAGTCCCTTATGCATTGGACCCGAGACAAGATGGCCTTATAAGCCATCCAATCATGGGTGGATCCTAGGGTGACTGTGGCTCAGGCCCATGCTGGGATCCACCCCCACTAACTTGTGTTATAGATGTTCCACAATCGAAGCACAAAGATGCCACAAGATGAAACTATAGACTGTTATAGTCATGGGCTTTATCCTTGTTATTTGACCTCTCTACACTTCTTTTGACTGACAGACAACCTTTTCAAACAAACAACCAGATATTAAGGTAAAATATTTTATTTTTTAAGTGAAAATAGAAAATGTGTTTTTCTTACAGATTACTAACTGTTGAAAGGTACTATTTTCTGTACTATTTTTACTGCTGTTTTTAATTTGCAAAAAATTTAAATTATACAATGAAGACAACTCATTTAATAATTCAAATTATTTTATTTCTCTGTCTTAAGATAACTAATATTATTCTAGCTACTGATAAACTGTTATCAGTTTATCATATGTTAAACATGTTAAATATATATGTTAGGGAACATATATGTTTAATAGCATATATTTAATTATGCTATTATTTAAGAAATAAATGACCTTGTTTCTCTGTCAGTAATCTAATGTTTCTTTCTCCAGTGAAACAAAAAGTTCCCAAGTTTGAAAGTAAAGAGCACCATTTACAGAAATAGTATTGGGTTGGCCAAAAAGTACCTTCGGTTTTTAAGTAAAAATAAAAGACATTTCTTCATTTTCACCAAGAACTTTATTGAACACCATATTCACTCTTTTGTTCCACTACCTTCTGCCATTTTTCGGGCAACTTCATAATTCCATCTTCCCAAAACTTTTTATCTTTTTGAGCAAAGAAGTGTTCCAGGTGCCTTTTACACTCTCCCAGGGAATTGAAAGCTTTTCCATTCAGAGAATTGTGTAAAGACCGAGATAAATGGAAATCAGAAGTATCAGTGTCTGGTGAATATGGTGGGAGCAGTACTTGTTGGAATTAATGTCTGGTTTTCCGGAAGGAGTTCATAATAGGGGACTCCCTTCCAATCCCACCATATACACAACATTACCTTCTTTGGATGAAGACCGGCCTTTGGTGTGGTTGATGGTGGTTCATTTCACTTGCTCCACAATCTCTTCTGTCCCACATTATTGTACAGTATCTGTTTTAAAAACAGAACGTTTTCATTACATTTAGGTAGAGAATCGCATGCAGAAATACAGTCAAGAAGGATTTTTTTCACTTAACTTACGTGGAACCCTAACATCAAAGTGATTAACATAACCAAGCTGGTGCAAATGATCTTCAGTGCTTGATTTGGATATTTTGAGTATGTCCACTATCTCCCACATGGTATGAAGTTGATTATTCTCAATTAATGTCTCAATTTGATGGCTATCTCAACTTCAATGGGTCTACCAGACCCTGGAGCATCATCCAGTGAGAAATCTCCAGCACAAAACTTCGAAAACCACTTTTGACACGTTTGATCAGTCACAGCACCTTCTCCATACACTGCACAAATCTTTTTTGCATTTCAGTTGCATTTTTACCTTTCTTGAAAGAATAAAGCATAATATGCTGAAACTTTGGTTTTTTTCTTCCATCTTCAGTATTAAAATGGCTATGCAAAAATTCACCAATTTTGATAAGTCTTTTTTTAAATCCATGCTGATGTAACAGCTATCACATACAATCTAACAAAATCGTTTCGAATGGAGTTAAAGACAATTAAGTGCTACTAGAGCCATCTTATGGAAAAAAACCAAATGAAACTTTTGGTCAACCCAATAGAATGTGTTTGTTAAGATTCACTTTACCATAACACCACATTTCAGAATAAGATCTATCAGTTTAAATTCCAATGTCAACATTTTCCTGTTGAGTAGAAAAGCAAATGATATTTTTAAATGAAAAGCTTAGATAAAAATTCTGTGATTTTTATTACTTTGTACTTGATGATGCCCTCCTATGGCAATAACACAGAGAATAAAAGTTTAATGATCCATTTTCAGTACATCTTTTCTTTTTTTCTTTAGAATTTAGAGAGAAGAATATATAGTTCAGCCAAGAAATGTATGATGTTTTCTATATGTAAGTTAGTCTAGCTAAACCACAGAAATTTAGTGTGGATCACCATTTCCTGACACATCCTCCCCTAGCAGCCATCCCTGGAGTATATCAAGGAACCCAATATCACATGGGCTGTTGAGCTCAGGCATCTGGGGACACCAGATGGAATATGAGTGGCTTCCATCATAGGAACTGTTTCTGATCCCGGGCTTTGAGTCCAAATATTGGGTGGGAAAAGAAGCCAAAACCAAAAAGGCTTTTGCAAAATGCTTGTGACAAAACATTTAGCTAAAAATATGAAAGGTTTGTATAGACTTGAGTACATCGTGAGATAGATAACTATGGATCACGATGTCCTAGTCTTAGTTCAACAGTGAGACCTACTGACACCAGTCAGGACTCAGAGGTGGTTTGCCTCTTAGAAGGTTTTGCTAACATGCCATTTCAGGGCAGAGCTCAGTTCTGTTCCCCAAGTGTGCATTTATTGCTATTCAGTTTTCCCCCCTTCCCATTCCAACATGCCCTACCAGTTCCAATGGTTTAGCATTTAGTGAGGGGAAAAACAAAACAGAACAAAACAAAAAACAAAACTGAATCACTTGCAGAATTTAATTTCTTTACACTTTTCAAATAACACCTTATGATTACTTGAATGGGTCTTCTGAATTCCTACTTACATTTCTCCTTTTAAAGATTGCAATTCCAGCAAATGTTCTGCGTAATCTTTAGTAAGAGACCTTCGGATGTATTCCTCTGTAAGGACTACAGAGTGTCCTATGCCATGGCAGGTAGATATAAAACCCGAGGAGTGCATGCTGTGGTTTAGCTCTCCTCGGCCCTTCTACATTCCTGGTGTCCTCCTTCTGATACAGGAGGACTTGTTGGGATATGAAACTGTTGGGAATCCGCACTTACTATACACATTAAGTTTTGACAGAAAACTGCTCTCTGCCAGATTTTTATCTTGTTCCATGAAGAGAGTCACCCCCAGCGGTCACATAATAGGAGGAGGTAAATTTGTATTCTGGCTAGGGAATTCTCTAGCACCGCAACAATGAATAGAAGTTGTCAAAAACTCCTGAGTGAATGCATAGAAAGATACATCCAAGTAAGCCAAGGCATCTAAACTAAAATTCTGGTTCAAAAGTTGGTTTTTGTTTGTGTAATTCAACTTTTGGAGGATAAAAGTATGCCAGGTTATGCAACCTTTGAAAACATAACCTCAAGGTTTTAGGTTCCTTTTTCAGGTTTCTCTGAAATGTCATGCACTGTGGTTACTTAATTGAGATCTTTTCAAAAATATTATTTAATGTATCTGCTCTTATTTCTTTTTAGGTCAGTCTTGATTCTCGAGTTAGAGAGGTGATCAATAGAAATCTGTTGGATCCCAATCCTCACATGTATGAAGATGCCCAACTTCAGATATATACCTTAATGCACAGAGATTCTTTCCCAAGGTTTTTGAACTCTCAGATTTATAAGTCATTTGTTGAAAGTACTGCCAGCTCTACTTCTGAAACTTAATCTTTATTTTTTAAAAAATCATTTTGGAGGGCTGGGATAAGAAATAAAAGTAGTTAAATAACACCTGAAACTGAGTTCCTGGAGAACTACAGTTTAGCATTCCTCAGGCTACTGTGAAAATACAACCATATGGTCTTTGTCTCCATTTTTTTATCAAGGTTATCCGTGGTTAAGTTTGGAGAAAATACCACATGAAACAATGAATTGCCAAATTAAGTTTGTTTTGTTCAACACGCATTCTACTTGCAAGCAAACTGTATTTGTAGTCCTATGAACAGTCTCCTAGCATATCCAGAGACTGCATGTGCAAAGTAAAACTGCTTCATTTGCCATGTAGTTGTTAATATTTAATCCAATGGCATAACTTATATCTGTATTTAAGGACTTTTGTGCAATATGGTCTTATAGAAATAATTGCCAAAAAGTTTGCTGTGGTTTGCATTTTTAAATATAATCTAAGACAGAAAAAGCCAATTTTTAAATTGTAGCTATGATATTCAATATGCCATATACTGTGTTCAGTACACTGATTTTGAAACCAGTATTTCTGTACATGAAAAAAAGAGCTATTTATCTCTGTCTGTTGGAAAATCCTAATGGAGAATTCCTCTGGTTGTTCACTGCCAAAACTGTGGCATTTTCATTACAGAAGACTTTGCTATGTTAAAAATATATATATATGTGTGTGTGTGTGTGTATATATATATATACAAAGAAAAGAGAAAAAGCACAAAACAATTTGAAGATATTCTATCTCAATGACAGAGTGATATTGTTTTTAATTGTAATAGAAGCAAATGAATCTATGTGTATATCAGATGTCCAATACTGTAATTAATTTATTAAATACTGGCTCTCCAGTTCTTAAATGGTTGTGTAAAGTATGTACTTTAGCAAGAAAAAAAAATAAGCTTGATAACTTAGTTTTGGAATAGGAAGGAAGGATTGAATAAAGGAATGCCTATATGTAGCATCATACAACTTTTGATGAATTGCGCCTGTGCTGTGGCATATTTTCCTTGAAAGTGAAATCCAATGAAAAGCTAAGTTTTTAACCAAGAGAAGTTTTATAAGCGTTCTCTAGAAGATAATTCTCTACTTAAGACCTTAACTGTTTTCACATAGTATCTTAAAAACGACTTATTTAAAAAAGTTAAAACCAAACCATTCTCATTCATAATTGGAAGGCAGTACAGTGCTCAAATCTTCTAGCTGCCATATTATTTTTTATAAGTACCACTAAATCTTTAAGACAAAAAATACTTGCCTGACATTGGCATGTACTTTTGACATTCAAGAAAACAGTATCCTATCGTGCACACAAACACAGAAGTCAGTGTCATATTTATATCAAGATGCTACATTTGAATATTAATATCCCCTGGAGGCTATTTTTTTAATCTTAAACTTAATAAATATAATATTGAGTAAGCGAAAATGAAAGTTTTAAAAATATTTATATCCACTGAGAATACTGGCCTTATATTAAGGATGTTATTAAAATTATAAGTTTCCTTTGTCATTTTTTTAACTACCTCTCATTTTTTTAATTTATTAAACTTTTTTTAAAAAAAACAAGTTTGGGGTTTTCTTTTTAAAATTTATTTTACTTGAAAGGTTGGCATCGTAATTTTCTTTTTCCATAAACATAGACATTTCAAGAATTGTTTTTTTAAGTGAACTTGATTTTCTAATTTATATAGAATTCAGGAGATATGATTAAAAGGGCTATTGTCTATTCCCTATGCAAATATTTTAACTGTTGCAGTGTTTGACAAAATGGGATTAAAAAAAAAAGTTTGCAGAGTAGAAAACGAATCGTTCTGTTTACACTGGCGTTGCTGACTATCCTACCATATTCAGCACTTTTAAATACATTATTTATGAAAATGTAGTTAAAATACAAGATAGAAAATATTTATAATAATCATTTCTTTTAACAATTGCCTGTTTTTGTCTGAAAGTGTTAGTGTGTTAAGACATGCTTTATCCATGTCAGATATTAACTATTTGAATAATAGTTTTCAGTAACATGGTGAAAAAAGATAACTATGAAGATGTTTACAAAAAGTCGTATTTTTTTCCTGACAAGTAAAACCTAAAAGAATCATCACTTCTATTGTGAAGTTTATTGTTTCTAAATTATTTAATTTTTTTCTTGATTACAACTGAGTTAGTTATGCTACTATGATGTATACACATATATTGTAATATCATACTTGTCGCTGTTTGAGGCACAATGTATTGGTGCACATGACTAGAAAATATGTAATATACTGTGATACACGGCATGCATCAATCTTTTTAAATGTAGACTTTATATTCTTGTTGTTACTATATATGATGGTGACCTGCTAGTCATAAGTTATCTTTATAAGATACTTTGGACTATTAGATGAATTGTCTGTTTGACAATACTTTCAATATTTTACCAAATGTAAAAGATAAGGGACCTTATAAAGAGTCCTAATCTCTAACCTTGGGCATTTGTAGAATACAGATTCTGAAGCTGGTATATCCTTTTGAAACCTGATTAGGAAGTTGTGTTGAGAATGATACTGGAGTGATTTACATATCAAATGTTGGTAACCATGCTATGTGAGATTTCTGTGCTAAATTCCTATTTTCAGGGGGAGGGGAGGGTTTCTCTTTTAATTTCAAAATGTTTAAAGTTTCTATCTAAGAGTGTGTCTGTGTATTTGCAACTCTACCAATTTTTACAGTATGGTATAATTCCTCCTGTTTTAATTACAGAGCTATAATAAACAAACAAAAAAAAGCCCTCCACTGGTGTCTATGCTACCATTCCAAGAGCACAATATTTGTTTTGGTAGAGTTTGATTTTTCCTAGTGAGTAAATTCCTCCCTGGGGAAAAATTAGCACTTTAGAAGGTACACTTTGTATTTTACATTGCCAAGATATCTTTGTATACTATTGGAATCTGCTAATGCACACAGAAAGAGGTTAATGCTCTTTAAATAATGCCTAACTTCAGATGTGTCTATAATGGAAAGAAAAGTAGAGGATATAGATTATATATGAATATATATACATATATTTATATTAATTGGAGAGATTTCTTCAGAGATGGATCTTGAACATAGATGACACTAATAATAAATGGATGATGCCTCTTTACTCTAGATAATTATTATTATGTTACCTAAAGGTAATACAGATGTCCTGACAGTGTTATAGGGCAGCTCTAAGCACAGTAGGTGCACTGGCAAAAGAACAATAGCAAAACACAATTTTGATATCAACACTATGAAGTGCAAAAATCAAGACCATAATGTGGTCATTTTTTAAATCTTAAAATATGTACATAGGATGACCAGTTCTGATATTCGGTCATGGTGCATGAGGTGTTTATTAGCATCCTTTAATGCTGCCTAGGTTCTTACTTGTGGAATGAAATGTGTATCATATATTTACCTGATAGTTCAGTTTTGCAAAAGGACTACAGAAATAGGTAAATAGTATTTATTAAGGGCAAAAATACACTTTCACCCAATTAAGCTGATTTAAAATAATACCTGATTCTTATTTTTTAAATTTATCCATTTTTTCTATACACTTTTAACATATTAAGAAAAAGTCATATTGTAGTTGTTACAAATTACATTTGCAAAAAATTGCAATATACCAGATGCATTGAGGAAGAAATATACAAGGAAGAAATTTAAAATACAATCAGAAAATAGGAAAACAAGCCACTTAAAATTTCTTAGCTCCAAAATGTCTATAGATAGAACCCTATCAAACATGAGTTTTGAAAACTTTGCATTAGATACATTGGCAAAGTGGTAAATCAGATGCATTTGAAAGTGGTAAAGATATTTCCAGAAATTATTTATATTGACAGTTTATGACCTTAATTTTCAAAATATACTTTGTAAACACATATTTATACGCTCTTTTCAGTTTCTTAAAGATTTCTGACCAATATAAAATGTTTGTTCTCCTGAGAAAACAATATTCAATCTGTAAAAAGTTTAGTTATTCCTTACTTTATACAACTATAAATATTTACCAATGAAACTGATAACCAAAAACTTGCTTCAGATCTTCCCGCAACCCTTTTAGTAGCATCCTTGCAATACACAACAGTGCACAGAGTGATAAGCTTTGTTTCCAAATACCAGGCTTTAATTGTAAATTTGATTTCAAGTTATATTTCTGTCTCATGTGACTTTGGGCAAATCATTTATCCTCTCTGAGCCTGTTTATCTTCAAATGAGGAATATAATAGTTTACAGGATGGCCATGAGAATGAAGTAAACATGGAAAGAGTGAAGTGTTACATATAATATTATTACTTTATCAAAGTTATCCAGCTCAATAGTAATTCCTATTTTCAAGAATGTACGCATTAAGTGCCATTTTAGTGCACTTTCCCCATATTTTTCAAACCATATGTTAAAAATCTGATTTAATTCAAAAAAATGTAACCAAACTTAAGACGGAGGAATATATGAATATGTTATTGCTTTGTTCAATGTGACTCAAAATCACTGTTCTCAGTTCACCAACATCACACTTACATATGCATATGTAAGTGTGTGTATAATATTGTAGGTTTAAATCAAAGTTTAAATAAGAGAAATCATTTGAAAATTTTGTTTTCACAGGAAATAAAACATTCCCATGGATAGGAAGAATATAAATATCAGTTAATTTGCCAAATAAATATGTGGGGGTTAGAGCTAAAACTAAGTTAAAAGAGACTGGCCAGTAGAAAACATTGATACTGGCATGAAATAGAAAGCATTCTTTTTACTGTTAAGGTAGTATGATTTTTACAATAATTTTATCACAAAAATAAAAGATAGTTGTATGTTCATAAAATTTTTCATTAAACATCTTATTTTAGAACAGTTGTAGATTTACAGAAAAATTACAATGATAGTTTAGATAGAATCCAAACATGACACACCCATGAGACATGTGTTACAATTAATGAACCAATATCAATGCATTATTAAGTCTACACTTTATTTGGGTTCCCTTAGCTTTTATCTGATGTCTTTTTTTCCTTCTAGGATTCTATTCAAGATACCACATTACATTTAGTCATCATGTATCCTCTTAGCTGTGCCATTTTCTCAAACTTTTCTTGTTTTTGATAACCTTGGCAGTATTGAGGAGTACAGGTCTAGTATTTTGTAAGATGCCCCTCAGTTGGAATTTGTCTGTTCTTTTCCCCATGATTAGACAGGTGTTATCAGTTTTTGGAAGAAAGACTGCAGAAATGCCATTCATATCACACCATATCAAAGGTACATACCGTCATTATGCCTTATTACTGTTGATGTTGAAATTCACCACCTGATTGAGGTAGTGTCTATTAGGTTTTTCCACTATCAGGTGATAGATTTTTTAAGAGGGTATATTGGAGGTAAATTTACTGGACATTTACATTGAGATAAAAATATTCTGAGCAGATTCTTGAGTACTGCTGTTAGGTTCCATTAAATGACTGCTAACAAATACTATGAAGAAAATACAATGAACTGGAAATTGATATGGGAAAGTAAAACTCCAAAATTGTATTAGCTTGAATATTCATTTAATGAAGGTGAAAGTTAATTTTTTCCCTTGAACTACATGTATAATTACCGTAATCCTCTGCATCCCTTGGGTAGTGAAGATTTTAGTCGTACTGTCATAAAAGGTAATCTACATTGATGATCATTTTGCTGAGTACTTTTCTATATTGCCTTCCACCGAACAATAAACACTGAATACTGGAATAATGTATAAGACTTGATTTTTCCCTCCTTGCTTTAACCTATCTGTCATAAATACAGTGTATCTTGTATATGATTTTAGGATGTTTGCTAAATATTAAAAATAATTTCAATGTGTTTGGTTCTGTAAAATTTATATTGAACCTGTGTAATTTTTTCTACCATGTTCATTGTACTTAATAATCTATATCCATATTTTGGACTTCACCAATATTTATTAGTGGACCATAAAGAAGTTTTGAATGCCTGAATATCACTTGCGACGCCATGTTTGGTTATTTTGCAATGCCAGAATAACTGTAGGTACTTATAAATTGAATAGATAATCCAGATTATTTTTCCTCCAACTTAAGTTGTTTTCGGTTTTTATTCCCTGTTCCTTGAATCTATTTTATCTATGTACAATAACAGACTTCCTGAAAATGCTAGAATTTTCAATATGTAATAGCATTTGAGCATGATAATGTAAGAAAATACAGAAATCTCAAACAGTATATTTCTTTGAGTTTTCAAAGTAAAACTACAGCTGTTTTCATTTGACTATATTGTGGAAACCTATGGATATTATTGTAAAATGCACATGCATTACACCGACTTTTTAAAAATGTTTTGATTTAATAAAGAATTCACCAATGTATCCTTAGACAAGTTACTGTTTCCTCATTGGTGTAACAATACAGGAGTAAAGGTGCGCTTATTTATATTACTTAAATTGCTTACTCATCTGAGGGAAAATAACTTCCGCTGGATTCTTTACAGTGTTCTATAAGGTTATTGCTTATTACATTTTATAAATAATAAAGTATATTCTTGAAATGACTTGTTTTGAGAATTCAGCAGAGAGATTTATGTTGAGTTCAAGTAGCTCCCACAATTTCTATGCTTTTATAAAGTAGTGTGGCTTTATACACATTCAAAGTGAAAAAAGATTTGAATTAGTTGAAGCTTCTAAGTACAAAACCTATTTTTATTTTATATTATTTGGAGAGTCAGCTCATTCTTCTACTTCACTTTGCATTTGTATGTAGAGCAAAAAAATGAATTCTTTACCACTTTTTAAAAGAATAAATTAGAAGCTTTTTGAGTATGTCAGGTCTCTGTAGTTACACCACCACTTAGTAAACCCTGCTCAAACCATTTAGTTAGTGGGAGTTCCCAGGGTGAGCGCTGAGCCCTTTTATCCCTAGGCCTGTCTAGGTGGTACGATTCCCTCATACACATTCCTCTGGAGGGCTATAAAAAGGTCTTTTGAAAAATGCAAAAGCACTATAACCAATAAACGTCAGTATTCCTGGCACTAATCCACTATCTCAACTTTGGGGGGCGGGAGGCGTGTTGGGGGGTTGGGCTACTGGAGGCGGAGCTCTGAAGGCTTTGCTGGGCTGTGATTAACTGCAACACGGAATGATTCAACGTCTTTAAGTAGCTGAATAACAAGGAATACGTGAGAATGGGCTGGAGACTCGGCATGGAAGGAAGTCGTTTAAAAGCAGGTAAATTAAGTGGCAGACAAAGGGCAGGAAAGCAGATGTTGCTAAATCACTCCGTTGTTGCCTTCGCGGGGGCGAAGACGTTCGCGGACAAAGACGTCCTCTTGTCACGTCTTTGTTAATACGAGCCTTAAGCACCGTCGAAAGGAGAAACATGAGCAGGACAAATGGAAGAGGAGTAAATACACATACACACTGATGACCATCCTGCAATTCGCTCCTGGAGACGACGGTCCAGGCTGGTACTAGAGAGGACATCCGTGCTGTGACAGCCGCTGTAGCGGACACCAGAACCCTTCCACTGAGGTACTTGAAGCCCTCACCGAGTGCCTGCGAAACAGATCTTCGACGTCAGAAAACGTAATGACAATCTATCACTTTCCTTTTCCGGTCTAACACTCCGCCCCCGCTCGTTCAAGGAGGCGTTCCTGACCTAGCCTTTAGAGGAGGTGCCCGCGGTGTCTTGGCCGCGCCCCTATCGCTTTCGATTCTGCCCCTCAACTTCCGGTCTCCGCGAATAAGACGGAATTTAATTATACTTGGCCGGAAGTTCCCAACCAGGCTTCCGGGAGGCCCTTTTAAACCAGCGCGTGCGTTGGGCGGGGCTTGGCTAAATCTCGCCCCTATTGCCGAGCTGCGCGGTGTCGCGAGACTTGCCCTATCCGGAACTTCCGGCTGTGGTCTACCTTCTGCGTCTCGCTGTAGCTATGCGGTCCAGGCTTATTTGGGGTGCTTTTCGGGGCTTTTGGGCCTGCCAGGCTGTTGGCCCGGCCCGCCGACACGTAAGCTGCGGTAGCCTGCCGCTGGAAGGGCTGTTTGCCCGCGGCGGACCCCTGCGGACCTTCCTCGAACGCCAGGTAGGGTCTGAAGCTCAGTTGCAGTACAGGCGGCCTGACCTGGTGGCGGTGGCCAGACTTCTAACCGAGAAGGAGCAGGAGCTGCAGGAGACAGAGCACCTTCTGCATGGTAAGGGCCGGGCCTAGGGGAGTGGAATTCAGAGCAGGTTCTTGAGTCTTCATCTGCCCTTGCCAGGAAGCTGCTGCTCAGGTGTCCACACTCTACGAGTGTGAAGTCTTTACCCAGTTGCATCCCTTTCTGATTGCATCGGAGGTCAGGGCATCATTATCTAAGTTCTGATCCCATCCTCTCCTTGTGCTCCCTTGACAGTGCTCTGCGCCCTTTTACAAAACTTAAGTTGACTTTTACTGGTTGCTTATTTAATAGCAGGAGATTAGCTCGCCAAAGACAAATAAGGCACTATTCCTATTATGGGCTCGAAACCTGTGTTTCTAAGTGTAGTAGAGGGACCACTCGCAAAAGTGACAGGGGAGGTGCGTGCTAAGTAAACCCAGACTGGGAATCTGAGACCTAGAAACATGCGATTTTAACAAATTTCCCACGTGATTCATGTCCATTTGAATCTGAGTGGGGCCTGTGTGTCTGCATTTGCACAAGCTCCTGGGGATGCCTAGTTGCTGGTCTGTGGCCCACACTGGAAAGGCGCTAGAGAGGGTCACAATCTGTTGGGGGCAAGAAAATTATAATACAGCCCATAAGTAAGACTTTATATCAATAAAGACCTAGGAGAATGAGGAGAACTTGTTGGGAAAGACTGGTACAGGGATAAAGGCCCACCCTTAGATGATATAATAATAGTTTAACCTTTATTGATCCTTTGCCATACTCCACGCTTTGCTTTTTTTTTAAATAAATTTATTTATTTATTTATTTTATTGGCTGTGTTGGGGCCTTTTGCTGTGTGCGGGCTTTTAGTTGCGGTGAGTGAAGGCTACTCTTCGTTGTAGTGCGCAGGCGCCTCATTTCTGTGGCTTCTCTTGTTGCGGAGCACCGGCTCTAGGCACGTGGGCTTCAGTAGTTGCAGCACATGGGCTCAGTAGTTGTGGCGCACGGGCTTAGTTGCTCTGCGGTGTGTGGGATCTTCCTGGAGCAGGGATTGAACCCCTGTCCCCTGCATTGGCAGGCGGATTCTTAACCACTGCACCACCTAGGAAGCCCCAACTTTCTTTATCTATTAACTCATGCAGTTCACATAATAAACTGTGAAATAGGTTTTATTAGCCTCATGCAACAGAGGAGGAACCTGAGACATAAAGATAAAATAACTTACACTGCTTGTAAGGAATGGAGCTTGGATAGGACTGACTCCTTATCTCATGCTCTTATCACTGAACTGTATGTTAACTAAGGAAGGGGGGAGGTTATAGGAAGGGGGAGGTTGGGACCGTTTTGTAAGGGAGCTCAAATACTAACCTGCAGAATTTGATTTCATCCTGTTGGCAGAAGGAAGCCAGCAGAAGCTTTTACATTGGGAGTGAATGCTTAGGACTCTTGATTGGTGGTGTCAGTTTAGAAGCAACCTGGAATAGGACTGAAGGTGCTATGGAAAACGGGGGGCTAATGCAATTGTATAGGTGAGACTTAAGGAGAGTCTAAATTAAATGATTTAAGAGAAAAGGCTGCCCAGAGTGTTTAAAAAAAAATTAGAAAAAGTATCTTTTGGGAAAAAAATTAAATTGGTTTCATTCCTTCAGCATGCTATTATTTTAGTATTTAATCACATAATGTTTTAGGTTGTTAATTTTTTGTGAGTTTTTCTCCCCTAGAACAGTATAAAGAAACTAAAATTACCTAAAATCCTGCCATGAGGGTAGGTCTTACATATTATCCCCAGCTCCCAGCATAATTACTTCTTAGTAAATGAATAAACATTCCAGCTGATACAGAGTTTGATCTTTCAACGGAGACAGCAAATTGTAATAGGAAAATTTCCCCCTCTCTTTTCTGTAAGCTGCATGCTGTCCATAGGATGGAGGAATGAGGAAGTAAGTATATTTTGTAAGGTAAAAATGAAAGCTGAAGTAAGAATTAGGTACAGCCGGAGAGAGAAGAGTACTTCATGTAAACATTCTGTAAACATTAGGCAGCATCTAAATAGGTGGACATTTTTATATTAATGAAGCATTTACTAATAAGACAATAAATAACTTTTTACTTTTTAACTCAGTTTTGGTCTAACTGATGGTACCTTCTGTTCCCTTTCTGGCCTAACTAGTTCAGTCCATTCATTTGTTATCATAGAGTCTGAGCTGGAAAACTAAAAGCATACTTGTCATTATGAATATTTTGGGGAGGCAGAATTACAGAAAAGCTTAGTAGCTTCTTTATATTTTTCTATAGAGATTGTTTTTATTTTGACCATACACTTTTGTCATCAGGAAAAACTTTTTTTAACTACATGCTTATGAAAACTAATGCATAAAATGTTTTAAATTTATGATAGTTATAAAAAGGACACGATAATTGTTATTTTTCCCTTAAGCTACAATAACAATAAAACTTACCTTGCATTCTGTTAGCGATTTAATACTAATTAAGAAAAACTTAGCCTGCTGCCTTTTTTTCTTAGATGAAAATGAAGACTTAAGGAAACTTGCAGAGAATGAAATAACTTCATGTCAAAAAGAAATAGCTCAGTTGAAGCATCAGGTATGGTATTTGTGCAAAGAATAAAGCATCCGTGCATGCTATTACTTCTAATGTATTTTATGTATTTTATTAGAAGTTTATAAAAGCAAGTCAGGAACTAACCAGCTTGCTAGTATTTATAAACTGGGTTTTAAAGAAGGAAAAAGCATACTCCCTATGGCCTTGTTTTTATCATACTAAAAGGATTGTATTGATAGAACTCTGAATGAAAGATGAATGTCACATTAATAGGATTTGCCAGAAAGGCAGTGAAATGTTGGTATTATATTTTCCTTCTTTTGGTTTTTTTAAGAAAGGTGAGGATGGGGATGGACAATGAGTAGAAGAGGTTATGGAGCGATGGTAGTTGGAAGCAGGAATATTTCTTTATCTTTGTGTCTCTGACACTATTACAGTGTCAGCCTAGAGCAGGCCCTCGGGATTTCTAAAATGGAATTGCATTGCCTTGGCTTTATATCCAGGAGAATTGCAGGATGTATGGAGTTAGATGCAGGATCATGAAATTAGATCCACTCTTTGTTAATTCTGTAAAGCAGAGCTTAAAGGTTTACAGCAGTTATCTCTGGAAATATAAGTGAAAGAACATGATATAGTGAGGAAAGAACCTGGAAAGGGGGTGCTTAATTTAGAGATTCTCTTTATCCAAGTGTTGAACTTAACCAAAAAGTAATGTCGCCACCACCAATCTAAGAAGAAAAGTTCCACTGGAGAGTGAAAAATTTCATGTAGCTAGCCTTCCATCCATTTTCTAATTTTTTTGTGAAGTAGAAGACATACGTGTTAACGGATTCTGTTCATTGGCTAATGATTAACAAACAGATGTAAATCATTTGTTAGTTCAAGATTTGAATGGTCACATTCTGTTGGCACAGGCTAAAGAGATGGAAAAGTAGGAAAACAAGTATAGCTCCTGACCGACACAAAGTGATATTTCAGAACTCAAGTAGACTTGGGTTCAAATTCTAGCTCTTCCACTTTCTAGTTATGGGATTTGGGTAACTAGAGTTAAACTTAGTTAAACTAAACTTAGTTGAACTTAGTTTTCACTTCTTAAGGTGGAGTTGTTAATAGAACCAGCCCAGGATGTTTGAAGAATTAAAGTACCTAAAAGGGCTTAGCAGAGTGCCTCTTGATATTAAAGACCCAATAAATGTTAGTAGCTTTTCTTTCTTAATTCACCTCATCTAAGAAGTCTTTATTCTGTTTCTCCTTAATTAGTACATACTCAAGTGGGAAACATACAGTTGTAATGGAAGGAAGACTGATTTAGGCACAAGGATCTAAGTTCTTGTGCCTGTTTGGGCACTAACGTGAGTCATCTCACTTCTATCAATCTCATTTTCTTTTATTTGTAAAATGAGGGAGTTGGACCAGATCTTCTCGAAGGGCCTCTACAGTTGCAAAATTGCAAGTTTCTCTTCCATGTTAAAGAAGGTTAGAAAAAATACAAATGCAATTTGAGTGTTTTTTCCCTGCCATACTAGGTTATAAGTTTCCAGGGATAGAGCTAGAGTCTTCTTTTGCGTGCTATACACAATACAGTGTCCTACTCACAGCAAGCACTTAATTATTAACTGAATAGAGAACAGACATAAAATATACCTGAACACCAAGAAGAAATAAAAACAAACCTGTAAGTTTCAGCTGAACCATATAGCATTTATAATACAGTGAAAACATTAATATTTTTGGAAGTTATGCATTATACGGTTCTGGCAAGATAGTTGAACAGGAATCAGCAATAGTAAATTATTTGTTTAGGGAAACTTTAAGTAAATTAAATATTTAAAATCCTACATCTAATCATTGAGCTTTTTTTTTTTTAAGTTTTAAATCTTAATTACAGGAGGGGTGATATTTTTGTATTTGCAGATTATCTTACTTTTGCTTCCCTCAGAAGAAACGGATGAAAGTGACTTGATCTTGGAGGTAACCGCAGGAGTTGGGGGTCAGGAGGCAATGTTGTTTACTTCAGAGGTGTTTGACATGTATCAGCAGTATGCTGCGTTTAAAAGATGGCATTTTGAAACCCTGGAATATTTTCCAAGTGAAATAGGTCAGTAAACTGTTCACTTTGCAAAAAATATAGATTTAATTTATCCATCAACATATATTTTAGGAAAGATTTGGAAAGACCATGACTAGGCTTTGTAATTTATTTGTAAGGATGCTTAAGTAGTTTTATCCTTATCATTTACTGAACAGTTTTGAATGCAAATATACCAATTTTGAAATAGCCTATAAAATGTTAGTCATTCAGTACTAACTATTGAATGACTAATAGTCTTAAAAGTGGTCCTCTACAGGTGTTACTGAGTCCGTTTATTAACACCATAAATGCTTTATGTTTAAGAATTATAAGGAATAAAGATATTAAGTGAATATCATAGACTTGTTAAAGGTTTTCAGTATGTTTTATAATCATTATGCTTATATTACTTTGAAGCTCTTTTAAATGTATTTCACGATGGTAGAAGTGATGGTCAGTTGTTTATAAATGGTAGGAAAAATAAAATAATTCTGTTTTCGCAATGTTTTCAAGGTGGCCTTAGACATGCATCTGCCAGCATTGGGGGTTCAGAAGTCTATAAGCACATGAAATTTGAAGGAGGTGTGCACAGAGTACAGAGAGTGCCCAAGACAGAGAAGCAAGGCCGCATACACACCAGCACCATGACTGTAGCAATCTTACCCCAGCCCACTGAGGTGAGGCACCACAGTCCCCTCGCCTTGGAATCCTGGGCCCAGCACAGTGCCTTGTCCCCAGAGTAACAGTCACTTTACTGAATTGAATGTCTCATTTTCATCATGTATTTTGAGTTGTTTTTACAAATATATTATCACAGTCCAAAAAGTGATTCTTAAAAGTAGATGGTTAAGAATTAAGGATATATAAGTGATCTAATCTTCCATTGTCTATTTATTAATTTTTCTCCATCACTAAGCTTAAAGTAGATATTTTGAGACCATCTACAGGAGAAACAATATTAGAGTTTGAGTGATTACCTTTGTAATAACTTTTGCTTTCTGTGACTTGCTTCCAGAGCATTAATAGCCAGAATCCTGTTTTAACAAAACTATTACTTAATAGAATTGCTACTTTATAACCCAGTCATATTAAAATGGAAATATATTGCTACAGTGTTCGTAGCGAGTGTACTTTATTTTCACAAATTCTCAGTCTGTATCATATTTTTAAGGTAGCTTAGTTGGGAAGTTCTATTTTGCTTACATCCCTTAGGCTGAAAAGTGATAGGAAATATATAACTTGTTTTTCAGAATGGAGTATGAATGACTTGAGAAGGAAATTTGAGGGTTTCTCTCTAAAGGAGCTCTAATGGAGTTCCTTTCTTTAGGTCTAATTTTTTGTGTGAAGCCTAGGTGAGGAACAGAACAGTTAAGGGAGAGAGTGAAGTAGGATAAATGGCAGGAGCCACACCTAGATACTAGTCACTTTGGCTTAAGCATCTTGGAGATGGAAGGAGTTTTCAGAAAAAGATGGAGACTGAAGACTAGGGTCCATAAGTCATCTCATTTAATTCTTCTAGGAACAGTAAGGAGCCACGTAGGGAGACATGGAGGGCCTGTGAATGATAGGATTCCTGCTGCTGGGGTTGTGGACATCTCACAGACTGGGCTATAGTTGTTCATGAAAGAGCTTTTTAAATACACTGCTTTGGATGGTGACTCCCAGGACACAGCATTATCCTGATACCAGATCCCAGTGTATTTATGAATTGCATTTATACCTATACCTTTGACTTCTCAGCCTTTGACATTTCTGATTTTCTCTCCTCTGCCTCTAAATATCCTCCTTTATTTAAAATTAAACAAAATAAAACCTTCCTATAATTCTTAAGCTAGTGTCATTTTTTTTTTAACTCTGTTAAAGTCTTTTTGCACTCAGAAATCATTTTGGCTGTTATATTAACATTTCTATTAGTAGCTGAGGTCTGCTATTGGAAAGAAGAGGGTAATTACAGAGAAGTCCAGTTTTTGAGGATTAGGGAAGGTTTGTTTTTGTTTTATATTATGTTTTGATAATGCACTCTTCTGATAAGAATAAGTTTAAAAAATGGTATCCTTCCAACTACTTTCTGTTCTTAAAATTAAACCTTCTAAATCTTATATAAATTCTGTGTATGTATGTATGTATTCATGATGTATTTATATTTATAAATAGTTCTTCCTTTTGAACAGATCATACATGTAATTTTTTTAATATCCCAACTTTTCCTCTTATGTATAGATTAATCTGGTGATTAATCCTAAAGATTTGAGGATTGATACTAAGCGAGCCAGTGGAGCTGGGGGACAGCATGTAAATACCACAGACAGTGCTGTCCGGATAGTTCATCTTCCAACAGGTATGTACTTACTTCTTCAACATAAAACACTGAAGAAAGAAATCGAATTCTGAATGACTTATTTTCCACTGACGTAGATCCTCAATTACCAGAAGAATAGACTACTAGGAATTGTTATTTAATACCTGATTTACCTAGAATTCTTAGCTGAAACTCTGCCGGATAATTACAAAGCCAGGAAGAGGGAGGGATGTAAGGCCAGAAAATTTCCATGTTAGTGACTATATCATTAATTAAAAAAAATCCTCACAGTGAAGTAATATCATGGGTTCTTCTTGATCAAAAAATGGTCTAAATCACTAGTTCTTACCCTTTTATGGAGGGAGGAGGAGATGGATTCCTTTGAGAAAATGAAAGCTTGGACCTGCTACCCAGAAAAACATGCTTATATGCAAAGTTTTGCAGGTAATTTCAGGGGCTTCATTCCATTAAGTCCATCTGCAGATATCCAGGGGTTCTGTCCTGATTCTGAATAGTTAGGCAATGGAGCTATAACTAAATATTAAGAAATATTCAGCCTTCAAAATACTATTAGTGTACCATACACTATTATTAAATGTTTTTACAAGTATTATTACTGATTTACATGTGATAAAGAGCATGTGGATAACAAACCTCAGTTATCTAGAAAGAATAAGTGATCCCAGATATGCATAATTCCTGTTGATTGCTAGTGGCTGATGGGAGTGCTGGGTTGATTTTTTTTTTATTTCTATATGAGGAAATGCTCATGTTAAACTTTAAGATGTAATACATAGTATGTAAACAGGAATAGGAAAAATAAGTGGATGGAAATACTCAAAAATATTAATAGTGATTAACTCTGGTAATAAGATTAACTTTTGCAATTCAGTTTGTATAAGTAGTTACTACTTTAAAAAAAATTATGGTGGCTAGCTGAAGGTACCAGAAAACAATCCATAGTAAAGGACTAACACTTATTGTTTAGTATGTATGCCTTCAGTATGGAAATACTCTGAGCTATAACTCAAATTTTCAGTTTTCTGACAACTGTAAAAGTTACTAAGTTTATAAGTCTTCCTTCCTTATATTAGAGTCCTATTTTTTCCCTTTATAAAGGAAGAAGAAAAAGGATAAGAAGGAAAAGGAGTATTCCTTGATAATAAATGAAGAAGATTTTTCTATTAAAACTCTTTAATTCTCATAACACTATTCAGGTGTTGTTTCCGAATGCCAACAAGAGAGATCTCAACTGAAAAATAGAGAGATGGCTATGAAAAAATTACGTGCAAAACTATACAGCCTGCATCTAGAAGAAGAAACAAGTAAACGATACAATGCTAGAAAGATTCAGGTAAAACTGAATTCTTAAAAATGCTTCTAAAGGATAAAAATATTTTTAGATAGCCAAGTTTTTATATATGTTAAAATTATTTCAATGTATTTGTCAAAATTAGAGTACAATTCAAACAGCTCAGCCAAGGGCTATACTTGTTTTATAGTAATCTTATACGTCTTTTAGTAATCTTTAGTAACCTTTTTATATTCAGTGGTATCTTTCTCAGACTTTTCAGCAAAGTTATTTTAAAAAGATATATGGAATTCCCGTTCATTTTGAATCCTTTGAAAATTATGGGAAGAAAGTTGGAAACTGTTTTCTTTCTTCCTGTTTGGCATTTGACTTTATAATTATAGACCCCTTCTACTAACTCCTTATCATGGAAAGTTCATCACTTTGTCATCACTGATGATAACCAGATTAATTCTCAGAGGTTATATATATTTAGCTGCCATGTGAATATCTGCTCTGTGCCAGGCTGTATGTATGCACCGTCATTGTGCACTAGGTAGTGTCTGTAATTTACAAATGGGGAAACTAAAGTGTAGGGTTGAAATAAATTGCCTGACGTCATAGAGTATTAGATGGCAGAGAGAGGATTCAAGATTCAAGTACTAATCTGTCTGACTTTAAAGCCTATATTCTTTTTTCTCTGTCAAGTTCCCATGTTATTTGAGGATTCAAAATGTTTAAGACGTGGTTCTTAACACTGTTTCAAATTATAAACCAGAGCTTAATCTCCAGGTAAGTTAAATCTGTAGGTTTAGTTGCCCTAAATTTAACTGTATCTCATATCCTTTTTTTTTTTTTTTTTAAATATATAGATTGGCACAAAAGGAAGGTCAGAGAAAATAAGAACATACAATTTTCCACAGAACCGGGTCACAGATCACAGAATAAACAAGTCACTCCATGATCTTGAAACTTTTATGCAAGGAGAGTACTTACTGGATGAACTTATACAGTCATTGAAGGACTATGCTCATTATGAATCTTTAGTAGAAATTATTTCCAAAAGAATTTAAGTTGATCTGTTATTAAAGACTTGTATAGCTTCTAGAAATTCTATTACAGCATATCACATTGTATACATACTAGTATTCTCTTGAAACATGAGTTAACACAGTTGGGAGTAACATGAGTATTTTTAATATGTAGATAATGTATATAAATCTTCTCTAATTTATTAGTAAAAAATATACAGTATAATCATGACTCTGGTTGTATACTTTGGACTCTTCCTTACAAGAAAGGAAAACATTGTCCTTTGTTTTATGTAAAATGAATGATCAGAAATTTGGTTTAACTCTTAAGGAAAATTTCAAACATAAAACAGTAGAAATGTGACATTAATTATTATTAGTCAAGTTTCTAGTCAGGAAACCTTTAATTTGAACAGGGATAATTTTGATATAAAAAATTCTTAACCAATGATGGGATTAGCTATTAAGGGATAAAAGATTACTACTCTAGGACTGAGAGAATACCCAAGGGAAGACTACCCTTGGAAAGGGCTTCCCTTCCCTCAAAGTGGAGAGTCAGGCCTCTTGGAGAGAAAGTGGCTTTAGCCCACGTGACGATGACAGAAAAGTTCCCTGGCTTGCTCTAGGCCAGAGCTGGTCAGCAGGTGGTAGATCAGACTTTACCCACAGAACCTCAGACTCTCAGGGAGCATTAAGTGGTAGGTCTCCCACCAGGGTGTCATTACAACTTGCTGAAGGGTAAGCCTCCATTTGTGTCTGCACTAGTCAGCAGAAACGTGAGATAGCAGGATGTGTATATGTAGAAAAAGAGATTGTAAGGAACTGGGTCACATGATTGTGACGCTGGAAAGGGAGAGCTTTGCGGCAGTTCCAGTCTGAAAGTGGTCTGCTGGAGCGTTCTCTCTGCTCAGGGAAGGCCATTCCTGCTCTTTTCAGGCCTTCCGCAGATTGGACAAGGCCATTCCACATTATGGAGGGTACTGTGCTTTACTCCAGTTTCACTGATAAATATGTTAAGCTCGTCCAAAACACCCTCGCAGAAATACCCAGAGTAATGCTGACTAAATGTCTAGGCACCCTGTGGCCCAGCCAACTTGACATACAAAATTAACCATCCGTGTCCAAGAGCACCCCTGGCAGCTGTGCATAGAAACACATTCGAAACAAGAAGAGAAGCCCCTTCCTCCTGCACTGTTTGTCCACCTCCCCTACTGACAAAGTTTAACATAGTACAAGCTGGCAAAAGAGAAATGTTTACAGGTCCAGCTCCAGTATCACAAAGTACGGCAGTAAACCGGTAACTGGCACAAACACCCATACTCATTGCCTCGTTTCAGTAACTGATGTTTATTTTTTTTTTAATTATTATTTATTTTTGGCTGTGTTGGGTCTTTGTTGCTATATGCAGGTTTTCTCTAGTTGTGGCGAGCGGGGGCTACTCTTCACTGCAGTGCAAGGGTTTCTCTTTGCTGTGGCTTCTCTTGTTGCGGAGCATGGACTCTAGGTGCACGGGCTTCAGTTGTTGTGGCTCTTGGGCTCCAGAGCACAGGCTCAATAGTTGTGGTGCACGGGCTTAGTTGCTTCACAGCATGTGGGATCTTCCCAGACCAGAGCTTGAACCCATGTCTCCTGCATTGGCAGGCAGATTCTTAACCACTGTGCCACCAGGGAAGTCCCGAGTAATTGATGTTTTCATATTTGCTTGGTGTTAGAGGTTATAAATATGTTACACTTCACCCCTAGATATTTCAGCTTGTATTTAAAAAAATAAGGACACTGTTCTACTTAATCATATACTATCATCACACCTAACAAAACTGACAGTAATTCCCTAACATCTTCAAACACCCAATTCAAGTTTCCCCAATTCTCCCTGAAATGTTTTTAAGTGGCTTGTTCAAACCAGGATCCAGTTAAGAATCACACATGGGAATCAGTGATTATATTGCTTATATCTCCCTTATTCTAAAACAGCCCTGCCAGCCACTGCCCCCCCTTTTTTCATGACACTGCACTGAATTTTCATTTGAGAAAGTGAGACTATTATGGGTCACACCATTTGTCCTTCAAGGCACAGTAGTTCCTACAAACAGGAAGTTAAGAGCTTAAGACTAGGTTAGTTTTGCAAACTCCTTCCCCTTCCTGTAACTTAGCATTTTTGTGATTAAAATATACACTTAAATAAGCCAGCTTGAATGCTCCGATATGCTGAGATCTCTTAGATTCGCTAAAAAATGACAGAAAAATGACTTCACCCTTGTGAAGTAAGAATTTATTGAAAGTGAGCTTAAAAGCTAAATCAATATAATCTTTTTTCTATCCTAAGATTTAAAAGAAGTTGCTCTTTTTTCGCTGGCAATCCTGGTTATGATTAGCTCTTTTCTAATAAGACTGACCAGAGAATTGACACCTGAGAGGGAAGGAAAGCCCAGGAATGTCTGCTTGAGGCTGCACAGCTGTAAAAGGCCTGTTGGTGTTGAGAGCAACAGCAAATAAGTAGTGTGCTGGATAAACAGACCCCGCCAGAGACTGCAGAAAGCAGTCATAAATTCAACCTGTTTAACGGCAAAAAAGAAAAGAAAGAAGTAGGACCTGTCAGTTACCCCATAAAAAAGTGAGAAAATGCTGGCTCAAGAATATTTTGAAAACACGAGGTAAACTAAGGACTATAATTATGAAGAACTCTACCTAGTAGAAAATGAATAAATGTTAAATTTATGGTAGTTACAAGGTAGGATTTCTAGAGAAACAAGAGTGATTTCACTATTAAGATTATGTGATTTAAATGTTAAAGGATTAGGAGACAGTTAAATCTCAAAACTGCACATTTTTTGTATGTTAGAATCAACAGTAGTCTTAATTTTCATAAACATGTACTACATAAACTCAAAACTACCTTATTGTTAGGCAATTGTTTCCTCTTTCTTAAGTCAACATTTGTTCGCCAAATTTCTTTAGAGCCCCAGCATGCTAAATTTCAGAGTAATATTATATTGATAATTTCTCACCTTATTGCTCTAAAAGGCAGGTGTAGAAAAACCATTAAAGACAGTTAAGAATTTAAGCTGGCCAAAGGTCATCAGATACATCAGAGAATTTTAATTTGAAGAGTAGCCCTCTCCCCTGTAATGTTCTGCTCACAAAAGGCATCCTATTCTGCCTTCACAAGAACAGCTGATGAATGTAGCTTTTATTGACCTAAGCAACTCAAGAATACAGCAAGACATGCTCATTCAACACTATTCACTGGGCATAAGGCCCAATGCAAGCCTCTGTCTCCCAGATTTATCACTTTCCCCTTGGGTCTTTTGGTTTCCTTTTTTGAATGAAAGGGAGATATCTATGGGTTATTAAATATTACAATATACTGTTACTCAGTTTCTCTTTACCTCTTCTAATAGGTAATAATTAGAAAAGTTGGACTGATATTATGAAGGGTCTGGAATGTTGAATTTCAGTTTGTGAACAAGGGAGAGCCACCCCTTTCCACTCCCTCCCTCTCTGCCCCACAGGAAAAGAAAGTGTGAGAGCTCTACTAATGAAGGTGGGAAAGAACCATCAATTTTCAAACTTCCTGCCCATGAGAACAGCACAGTTGGTCAGAAAAAAAATCATTATAATACTTTGGTAATTTTAACAATATAAATTTAACAAGATATGTACTGTATCACTGTGTCTTAGGAACACGTGGAGTAACTGACAAATTCTGGTCTGTGAACTGACACTGGCTCCCACTTCACTCACTAATCTAAAGTAGCTTTTCCTATATGATCAAATGTAATTTTTGAGACCCAGGCAAAGGTACGACTAGAACAACATAATGTTTGCCTAAAGCCTACTGGAACCCTACGTCTAAATTTTAAGGGCCTTAGAACTTTGTAGCTCTTTGCACAAACAATGCATCTACACAGCTACCTGAATTAGAAAGCATGCATTGTCACTCCCACCTGCCTTTGCTTTCCCTGCCTTCTCTGCCTAAAACACATAGTTACCTCCACAGACAGATTTCAAGGTCCAAACTAAAGGGAACTTAGCCCCTAGGAAGAATTAACTGCTCTTCATTAGTACTTTACACAACAGTATGACAACATTTATGGCAAGGCAGTAAACTCACTGGTTTACTTCTATCTCAGGTTTGTGCGCTTAATAAGGAAATGGGAAAGGGCGGGTCAGGAATGGAATGTATTATTAAACCTCTCACATCATCTCATTAATGGACAAAACTGTGTTTTCTTCATTCTTGTCTCTTCAAGACCTAACTTCACGGCACTAAAAGATGTGTAAAAGGCAGTTCTAAAATTATTTGTCTAGAAATCTGGTGTATTGTTCGTAAAGAACAATTGAACTTCATTTCAAAATGTCCTATAACACCAGTTCATCAAAACTCATTCAGCTAGAATGGCAATTTTGAAGATGTATAAATAGATGTCTAAAATGAAGCTTGTCATTTTCCTCTACAACCTGCTTCTCACTGTGTGATCTGTTTTTTTCATGGCCCTACCATTCTCCCTCTCTAAAATTTAAACTGCAGTCATCTTTGATTCCTCTTCCTCACATGAGTTTATTGCTAACGCCTACTCTCCCATTAAACACCCTAATCGTCACCAATTCCATTACCACTACTCTGGTCCAGAATTTTTTCTCCTGGACTACTTTAATAGTCCCCTGCATCTTCTCTAATTCAAGTCACACATACACAACTGCCAGATTCATCTTCCTAAAATGCAAGGCTCTGATCTTACAGGTTCCCACTGCCTCCCAAATGAAACTCCAACTCTGAAGCGTCCACACAACACATCCACATCCCTACCCAGCATCATTTCACGGTAGCCCACTTTACACACCACCCCTTTACGTCACATCAAATTAATTTTTCTTGACAAATCCTCCTGCACTTAAGCTTGCACCCATCTTGTTCCTTATGCCAGGGAAGGCCACCCTCCTCCCCATTCCCTTAAAAGACATCCCCAACAGAAGTGGTTCACATCTAGAGGCAACCTCACTCCCCAGGGGTTATCTGACTATGTTTGGAGACAGTTATCACAACTTGGGGTGGGGGGGAGGGGAGTTAAGAGGTTAAAGTTGCTGCTACACATCCTACAATGTACAACATAGCCCCCACAACAAAGAGTTACCTGGCCCCAAATGTCAATAATGCTGAGGTTGAGAAACCCTGTCCTAGATTATTCTCTTATCCTGGCATATATTAGAAGTAACTCCTCTTTTCTATAAAAATTCCCACTGCAACTAGATGTATTTGACTCATCCAGTGTTCATAGCTATATTTTGTACACCTTATCTCCTCCCCCCTGTACTCATGATGCTTTTATTCAAAGATTATTTAGCATCTATGTCTATTAGATGGCAGGCCCAGACAGTAAGCAAAGGAGCAGGTACCATGTCCCAGTTACTTCCAGACACTCCACGATTTCTTGCATGCTATATAGATCTGCAATAAGGATCTGGTGAAAATAAGGGCAATTCTCTCTGCACTTCATTTTGCACCTAAAAGCTCAACAATTCTGATACTGATTTGCAGAAACAAAGAGGTACATACATCTGTTGACATCTTGTAAAATTCAGAACAGCCCTTTCTGAATTTCTCACTAAAAATGAAACTAACAGGTGCTCATGAACCTACTGAAAAAGTTAATTGTCAGTGAGCAATAATATTTCAACATAATTAAAGCTCTAATAGATAAAATCTATTAAATAACTTTAATAAACCTAAAGAAAAAGATGAACAAACTACTCCAGCTTGCAATAAAACATGCTTCATTCTTTATATTACCTTATATTACGATAGTAATTTTAATTTTTCCAATATCTTAGCCTTTTTCTGAAAATAAATTTAAAAATAACTGCTGGAGAATACCTTTTAAGTTGTGGTTAAGATTCAAAGGTTACAGTTCAGGTGCTCAATTAATTTAATGAGAAACCGCCCCCCCAATTTCATATATTTGTCTGCATCTAAAAATAAAAGAGGTGAATAAAGAAGATCTCTGAGGTTAAATGGGGAAGTAATATGAAAATGTACTTATAAACAATCAGGCCTCCCAGAAATATTATTACTCCTCAGTATAACATAGAGGAAAGTACATGAACTTATCCCAGAGACTGGGGTTGGAATTTCTGCTCATTAGCTGTGTGATTCTGTGCAACTGAACTTACACCTTTAAGCACCATCAGAAAATGAAAACGCTAAGGTTATTGTGCAAATTAAAGGCTAACATTTACCAAGTGCCTAGTAGATAAAAAAAAAAAAAGCTACCGTGGTTTTAATATTCATTCAACAAATCACTCCCTTGCTAACATCCCTCCAACAGTTAACCAAGTCCTATAGGATCTGGCTTCTACCTATCTGACCTCAATTCCTACAGTCTTTTTGCTCTGTAGGCTGTAGACTTCCTTCTCACCCTGGAACAAGCCATCCACCTTCAGTCTCTCCTCTGCTTATTCTGCAGATCTTTGCATTGCCAGCTCAACATTCCAATCTTGGCCCAAAGCCTCAGAAACCTTCCTTAACACCCAAAGTCCTTAGCCATGCTCCTACTGCCCATTCTCTACCCCCTTATGTTGTTTTATATTCGTCTTTCATTCAGTGAAACTGCAAATTGCCAGTTTCTTTCCCATGAGAATGTAAACTCCCTGAAGAATAGGACTTGTGTCTTTTCACCCCTGTGTCAGGACCTAGCACCAGGGGTGAGAGATATATGAGTCAGGTGCAAAATTTAAGGGGATGCCAAAAATTTCAGCAACCAAGAAAAATAATGCAACATTCTGAAAAATAAAAACTAACGCAGAAAACAATGATAAACTATAAAAATTTTACATAAAGACAAGTTCCACTCAGCACTAGAATGATTCATCCTGATCTCGACCCTGCTTCACGCGGGCCTTGACAACAATTTAATTCAGCGCTTACCACAGGCCAACTATTAACTCCCCCCGAGGCTGCAGAAAAGCAAAAGAAAGAGGGAAAACTGCAAAAGAAAGGAATTCGGACTTTGGGGAGCTTACATCCTGTGGCTTCACTGTGCTCTGACCAAAAGCTGAGTCGGGGGAATGCAACGTCACCACTTAAGCTCACGTTCAAAGAGTGAAAAGTTCAGCATGACAAATTATACGGTACAACCCGTCATAGAAGACAACAACGAACACTTCCTTCCTTTCCTCCATCACTAGAAAATCATGGCCAGGAGCTTTCGGTACCAACCAAGCTGTGGGAATGGGAACTCCCAGGGCAGGATGACTGATTGACTGATTCATTCATTCATTCATTCTGGAGCAGGACTACTGTGTGTGCATGGCCCTTGAAAAGAAACGAAACCTGGGAGAGTACAGTAGTTATAAATGTAATAAGCTTAAACATCCGTGACGAAGCAGTGGTGTCTGGGTAACAGTGGTTGAGAATAAAAAACACGCTTACAAGAAGTGACTGTCCCGGCCTCACCCGCTCCGGGAGGACCCAGGAGACGCAGGCTCAGGTCTCCCGCCACCGCAGCGGCGGCAGGACCAGCTCCGCGCGCCTGGAGGGACGCGGACCCACCCACCGCGGCCCAGCGCTCTCCGCCCCACAGAGAGAAACGCGGGGGACCCCAGCGCGCAAGCGCCAACCCGCCAACACCACAGACACCGCCAGCCACGAGCGCCTGCGCGAAAGCACTGAGCGGGGGGGAGGGACGAAACTAGGAGAGAGGAGCGCGCCTAAATCCTAGAGAGGCGGGCTAAGCAGGACGGGGGGAGGGCTCGTCTTCCGGAAAGTCTGCGTTCCCGGACGACCGGAGTCGCCGCTCACCAAACTCCCGCTTGTGAGATGGCCGGAGGAAGTCGGCCACGCTTTGTACCCATCGGAGATCTTCAGACAAAAGCCGGAGCTGCCGTCAGGATGAAATTAGGACCCGCAGGAGGCCGGTTCCCAAGAATGCAGAGGGAAGCCTGGAGGGAGTGCGCATGCGTGGTAGGCTCCCTCCACGTGCGGCTGGGCCGCGGCCTCCCCGCGCTCCGAGGCCCCTCCTTGGCCCCGCCCCCGGCCTCAGCATCCTTCCGGACGAGCGAAGCCGGCATGGAGGGAGGAGGTTGGGCCTGGCGGCTCGGCCCCGCCTCAGCAGTCTCCAATTGGGCGTGGGTGAGGGCACCCCCTCCCGCCGCCTTCCCATTGGAGCGCGCGTGCGAGCGGCGCGCCTCATTGGGCCGTGCGGATTTGGGCACCAAATTCAAAGATTTTAAAAGTACCAGCTGGCGCCTTTTAGAAGATAGAGCTCCGAGCAGCGGGCGGCCAGCTTTTCTGCAGCGGTCCCAGCTCCCTCACCTGAGGCGGACCCCACCTGCCCTGGCATGAGCCGGCGGCCCTGCAGCTGCTCCCCACGGCCGCCCTCCGCTTCCTGCCACTGCAGCTACGGCGCCCTGACAGCCGCCGGGCGCCCTCGCCCCTCGGACGGTGGGTGAGAGCAGAGGGTGCGAGTGGGCCGCGCCTCCCAAAAGGAGTGCCCTGTGGGGGGAGAACGGGGGGCCGCGACCCGGACCCGACACGCTCCCGGATCCGGCCGTGGGGCCCGTCGCTGGGTCTCAGGCGGGCGATGGCGGCGGCGGCGGGTCCCGGGACCAGGAGGAAGAAGGCAAGGTCCTGGCAGGGGAAGCAGAGGTGCCGAGGCGGGATGGCGGGCCCGGGTCCCGCCGTGCACGCGTACCTGGGCGCCGGCTCCCGGGGCGGTGCTGGTCGGGGCCTCCCGGGTTGCCCTTTCTCCTCGGGCAGGGTTACCTACCTATACTCCGCCGGCCCGGGCGCCAAATGCCCCCTGCTTCCCCTCCCCCATCTCGTCCTGGGGCTGCAGCTCTGACAGGGCCCGCGAGCCGGCGGCCCCCCAGGGTCCGGCCAGGTGCCCGACCCGCACTTCTGCGCCCCCTTTCCACGTCTGCCCCGCACCCCTGGGTCGGAAGTCAGTTCCCCCGGGTTTTCGCCACCTCAGTCTTCCTGGCGGGCGCGGGAGATCGTGCTCGCTGTTATCTCCCGCCTCCTCAGCCGGCCCGCGCCCTGAGGGCCACCCCTCCGACCCCCCGGGATTTCCACGGTCCCCCCGCCAATCCCGCCGAATGGAGGACCCCCCCCCCCCCGCCGCCATTGGACCAGGCTCTGTTGGGACGTGCAAACAAAAATGTTCAATTTCTCCTTTTTTTCCCCTTTACCCAGTGACTCCGTCTCAAGGCCTGGAATCAAAAGGAGGGAGGAAAAAAAATGCACTTTTTAATATAAAACCTTGAATTTGTCCAAATTTAGACGATTTTGAAGAATTTGGGAAGATGTGAGAAGTGAATAATTAGTTACCTTTTTTCCTGTACTCCCGAAGATATTACAACTCCTGGGTGAAATGAAAGGCTCTCAAACGCTCACATTTATTCTCTTTGTTGCTGTCTCCTAAAAGAGATCCAGATGCATTCATTTCACCTCAGAAATTATCAAAAATTTTAGGAATTAGCAACTTGATATTGTATATTTGGTAATCACTGAAAAATGCCCCTTTCTTTAGAAAAGGAATCTAGAAAACTCAAAAATATTTTAACAGGTTATTTACAAGTCTATTTCTAGAAAACCCTGAATCATGAATCCCTCTGAAATTTTGAAGCTTGGTGGCTTTAAGAAGGGATTTTTTTTGATTGCTTAATTCCAGTCGTCTTTGCTACCTTGCCCCTCATGAGAATATTTGCTGTCCCCTGGATTTTTTTTCCATATTTACAAGTTTGAGGAAATGAAATTAAAAATCTGTTTTATTCACATACTTTTGAAAGTAGGCTTTTCTAAAATTTCCTCTTAAGGATTGTGGCTGATTTGCAGTTTATGACGGCAGGCCTTGGGGCTCTCTTAAATTCTTAAGGCATAGCCATGCCTAATTAATGTTGGGCACATGCTGGTGATCTTATAGGTATTGGAGATTGTAGAGCTTAATTATTTAGCATTGGGATAGCTGTAAAGATTTTTAATTTTAAGCACTGTAGTCTTTTTAACTATTGTAATATGAAGTGTCAGATCTACATTGGAAAGTTAAACAGAAGGTCAGACTTTGTACAATTAGCTGTAATACCAGTTTTTCATGGTTGGACTGTTGAGTTGATAAATAAGAGGTTTTAAAAATGTTACCAACTCCATGAGGTAGATATTCGTGTCTCCATTTTAAAGAAACTGAAAGACTAATTCAGTGTTCTAGGTCACAAAACTAGTCAAAAGGCTGAGCAAGGATTTTCATTTGAAGTTGGATATGATTCCTAGGGAAAGTATATAATAATCTGAAATGCATAGGTCTGTGTAGAATGTATTTTGCAACTTTAAAATGTTCATGATTTACAATATAAAGAATATGAAGGGATTTGGCTTATAAAAATAATATGGTAAAAATAGATTCTATTTATTAAACTATATGTAACAGTCCAGGTTGATTTTCTTAGTCTCATTTTATAAATGAGGAAACATGTTTTAAGAGTTAACTTGCTTGGTGGTGTGTGTGGTTTTTTTTTTTTAACCTAAGATGCTCAAGATTTAAACCCAGGTTATTCTTTACTCCACTTTCCTTCATCAACCGCATCTAATAACAGTACATCACCAACCTCTGTTGATTTTACCCTTCTGTAAAGATCTCAGATCTGCCTAGTTATCTTCATTTCCACTGTGGTCATCCTAGTCTCAAGTACCCACCTCTCTGGACACCTGTGATAGACACTTCCACCTAGCCATCCTGCTTTCACTTATACCTTCCTACAATCCATTTTCCACAGCTTCCAGTCCTTTTTTTTTTTAATGTAAACCAAATGTCTCTACTTAGAACCCTTCAGAGGCTCTTTATTACACAATAAATAAAAGCCAATCTCCCCTAAAAACCCTACAAGGCATTCTGTACCTCTCAACTTTAATTTTCAATCAATTCTTTCCCCAGTTCTCCAAGTTGCAGCCCTTCAGGTTTTCCTTTTCCTTGAAAGCTCAACACTTCTTCCAGTCTCCACCTCTGTCGGAACTTTCACAAGGCTTTCAGGTCCCAGGATTTCACCTCCAGAAGATCTTATGTGACTAGTTTCTTTCTTTCTCCACACCCTGTCACTAAGTAGGCATTGGATAAATGAATGAAATGGCAGAACTAGGCTCTTAACCCTCATCTATCTGATTCAAGTGGTCAGAGAACCACATGATATTTTTTTCCCTTCCACGATAATATCAGATCAATTATATTTCCCAAATTGTTTTGGGGGCATTTGGCTTAGTTGTGGGGAAGCACTGAACTAGTTAAAAGATGTGGAATTAGTTTCTTAGTCTGCTTTCAGCTTCCTTTTTAAAATAAAAAGTGGTATTCATTTTATTTTGCAGTACAAACTTCACACTCTAAATCTACAACCAGCATCCAGATTTTGGAACCAGAGTTCCTTGGAGAAATAACTGATTCTCTGGCTGGAACAGAGAAAATACAAGATGAGCCTGGAGCTTCTTGTTTAGTGCCAAAAAAGTAGGGAAGGTCAATATGAACTTAAAACGACAAAAGCTGAAACAATTTGAGCAACAACATAAATAATGTAGTATTAAATTATAACCTAAAGTCCATAAGTCTATACTTTTTTTTTCTTATAAATTTATTTATTTTATTGGCTGTGTTGGGTGTTTTTTGCTGTGCGCTGGCTTTCTTTTTAGTTGCGGTGTGTCGGGGCTGCTCATTGCAGTGTCTTCTCTTGTGGAGCACGGGCTCTAGGCACATGGGCTTCAGTAGTTGCAGCACATGGGCTCAGTAGTTGTGGCGCACAGGCTCTAAAGTGCAGGCTCAGTAGTTGTGGTGCACAGGCTTAGTTGCTCCGGGGCATGTGGGATCTTCCTGGAGCAGGGATCGAACCCGTGTATCCTGCATTGGCAGGCGGATTCTCAACCACTGCGCCACCTAGGAAGCCCATAAATCTATACTTTTATGCTTTTTTTTTTTTAATGCTCTTTATCTCACTTCCCAGGTGAGATAGTGGGAGGAACAGTGAATTTACAGTCAAGAAGAAGAATCTGTCCCTCTTAACTAGCTGTCAAATCTTGGGCAAGTTACTTAGATAAGCTTCAGTGTTCTTAACTGTAAACAATAACACCTCTTCATTCTATCTCAGAAGGTTGAGAGAACCAAGTGTTTGAAAACACATTGGAAATTGTTAACTTCTAAACACTTATAAGGTAGTTGAATCATTATTCACTCTAAAGAACTGTCAATATTCAAAGAACAACGTTGAATGAAAGGGGTTCAATAGGAAAAGAATTGAGTTTCTGAAATACAGTTTCAGACCTCTTCCCTTTAGGCAACTTAAGCAAAGTAAAAGGTGTGTCTTTGTTGGTGGCTTCTTTTTTATCCTCTCAGATAAAACCCTGGTCTTGTGTAAATCATACTTAATTCTTTACTTGAGGCAAAAATTAAAAATCTCTTGGAATTTTTACTCTTCTGAGTAGAATAGAACCACTCAGAATAATTTGTTCTAGAGATGTGGTTAATTGGGGGGTTATTTACTTTATGCCCCTGAACTCTTAGTTTAAACCTAATTAAAAGGGAGTCTCTGCCTGCAAGGTTACTTTCTATCAAGGTATCCTTTAGTATTTAGAGGTTCTGTTCTAAGTAAAAACAGTAAAATTAATATGAACAGATTGCCAGTATTTAATTTAGCACAGACTAAGTATACTGACTCCTGTATGTACATTTACATATAGGGTAAACTGTTAATACCTGTGATTGGTTTGCAGGGGAAAATAGTAGATGGGAGAGTACATTTAGAAGCACATACCATCCATATACTCTGCCTTCAGAAATGCTAAGCAGTTTTCTTGAACCCATCTATTATATCCCTTCCAAGCCTGTACTACCTAACAAAAATCCTAATCATCCTTTAAAGCAGTGGTTCTCATCTGAGGAATGGGGGCAATCTGGCCCCTGCTGGCTTCCCCCAACTCCCAACATTTGGCGATAAGTGATTACTGGAGACATTTTTTGTTGCTGCCTGGGAAATAGTGGCTGCTAATGGCATCAAATGGCTAAAAGTTGTTAAATATCCTATAATGCATAGGACAGCCCCCAGCAAAATTATCTGGCCCAAAAAGTCAGTAGTACAGTTAACTTTCAAATGATTAAATCTATTGCCTTTTCAGTTCTTTCTCCAAACTACCTATAGGTGTCTTGATTAACTATTGAAAGGCTTGTAATTAATTGTTAAACTAACATTTAAATATACAATTTTTTTGCTGCTTTTATCAAAACTATTTTGATCCTTATACCTTCCCCTCCTCCATTGTCTTAACCATGTTTCTAGGAGTATTTGATTTCTATAAGGACATCTCTTACCACAGACCCCACTCTTGATGCATTGCATTTCCTTATTTGTTCCATAAGCATAGGTATTTATTAAATAGTCCCTTTTGTCACTATTATCTACCCAGATAATGACTCTAAGAATCAGCTGGTATAGCTATACAGATTAAAAGTAGTGTATAGTTTTATAAGATTTTAGTAGTATTTTTTCATATTAAACTTGGATAATTTCACAGCTACATAGGCAGTACACAGTGCTGAGAGAATACAAAGTAATTAAGTATCTATATCCCAAATTTAAGAAGTAGGGATATGTGGAAATTTTGCCATTAGGTGGTAAATGTGTTTGGTTCTTTTTGTAGGTTGTAAAGAAGAAAGTTCCACTCTCTCTGTCAAAATGAAGTGTGATTTTAACTATAACCGTGTTCATTCTGGAATTAAACCGGTAAAGCCTGATGACAGAAGACAAGGTTCCTACACTACTGCATATGTGGAAGGTTATTATAAAGACTGCATTAAAGACTATGAAAGGTTATCAGATTTGGGGTCACCAGTTGTGAGCCCCAGGATTGTAGAACTTGATACTGAAAGCAAACCCTTGCATAATAAGGAAAATCAACATGTACAACAAACACGTAGAAGTTCAAATGACATAGAAGAACTAGAAGCCAGTGGACCTTATGAAGACAGTGGCTACTCTTCATTTTCCCAACAAAGTGGCCTCGATGAACATGAAGACAGTAGCCTTCCCCTGGTGGAAAATTTCAGTGACAGTCCACAATCTTGCCTGCTACAGACACAAAGTCCAGACCAATATCCCAACAAAAACTTGCTGCCGGCTCTTCATTTTGAAAAAGTGGTTTGTTCAACGTTAAAAAAAAGTTGTAAACGAAATCCTAAAATAGATTGGGAGAAGCTGAAGGAATTTATATCCAGCGGAAATTTTAAACTACAGAATATAATTGGCAGGAAAATGGGTCTAGAGTATGTAGATATTCTCAGTGAACTCTTTCGAAGGGGACTCAGACATCTCTTAGCAAATATTTTAACACAGCTCAGTGATATGGACTTAATCAAGTAAGTATTGTTGCTTTGAGCTCATGAGTGTAATCCGTGAACATTATTAGATGGCACAGCACCACCAGCTCCTGCAAAGACATATTGGGTAGTCTTGCACTGTTTAATTGAGGTGGTGACTTTTTTCTGGTTGCTGGTATTGTATTACCTATGTGTTAGTGAGAGGAAAGAAAGATAATTCTTTAAAGTATGCATGTAATACAGTTTCAGATTTTATATTTATGCTATTAGAAAACTATTTCTGTTAGATTGAATCTTTGCTCCTTTTGGTTATGAAATTGTTCATATGTAAGTTACATCTTTTAGTCTTCACTCTAAAACAACGGCCTAGGTCTGGTGTACAAGCCCAATGGAAATTATGATTTTTGTCACACTTGAACGTATGAAATAATTTCTGTTCTTTTTAGGCCATTTTCAAGTTTGACAGTAAATCTGACAGTGATGAAAACACAGAAACCCACAAATGTGTCTGATTATTACTGTTTCTTAGAAACCTTATACTGACTACCCTTTCTCATTCCACCAAAGAAAACCTGTTAGGATGAGGTAACTGAGAATTATGATGATTATCCAGACTATTGGATTACATTGCCTCCATCTCAACAGGGTTCATTTTTGGCTTTTTGAAAAATTTTTTAGAGGTACTCTGTGTTACTTTACAGTGGTCCATGAAATATAGCTGAAGCATATACTTATGTCTGTAAGTATTGATTTTTATTATTGGCTAACTTCTTGAGGGATAGTCAATGTCACAACATTTTTGTTAACAAAATGGATTTTTTAAACTGATTTCTGCTATAGCAGTGTGTCCCCAAGTTCTTTGAAATTTGTCTAATGTTAATAAAAAACCAAGATGGTGTCATATATGCAAATGGATCTTCTTTGGTATTTGTGATATTGTGGAAAAATGAAGTACGAAGTGTAGTGGTTCTTAAGCCTGGATCCACTTAGAATTACTTGATGGTGAACTTTTAAAAAAATACAGAGTTCTGGCCCCCATTTTAGATCAGTTAACCCCAAGTGACCGGGCATGGGCCATCCTTAAATCTTTAAGTGCATGCCTCAGGCAATTCTAATGTATAGCCAGGTTTGAGAAGCACTGCTAATAGAAATTCCTTTTTTGCACTGTTAATGTTTCTGTAATATATTTATCTTAGCTCTTTGTGGTGCTTTAAAATCATTTACTTTTCCAGTGTGTCTAAAGTGAGCACAACTTGGAAGAAGATTCTAGAAGATGATAAGGGGGCATTGCAATTATACAATAAAGCAATACAGAGAATTACCGTAAGTCTTTGCGGTTGTTTTAATTTTAAAATATAATAGTTAGTGCTCTTTACTGTTGAAATAGGAGGGGGAAATAAAGGTAACAGATGATCTGGATATCCTTTACATTCATAACTTATTAAAAAAAACAAAGCAAAGATAAAGGGGATGGGATCCCACCCCAGTCATTTATTTGTTGGGTTCTCCGTGAAACGAAATACCCAAAGGTAAAGGGAAAAGTACTCAGTTCTCAGTGAGAGTTGACCATATAGCTAATCTTGGTTGCCATTTGTAGTTTATCTTTTAACAGATAAACAGTAATTATCTACACATTGAAGATTCTTAATGTAGGAAGGGAATTCATTTACTTTCCAAAATTTAGTAATTTTGGAGATGTTTCTGAGAATAAAGATCAACACATGATTAAAATTTCAGGCCTAGGAGCTGGCTGACTAGGTCCAGATTTCGGTGCTGCTGCTTACTAGCTATGTAGCTTTAGACAAGCATTGTTTACATTTTCCATGTTCAGTGTCTTTATCTATAAACTAGTGTTTATGCAAAATTTTCTACTCCAAAAGATTGTTTTGAATCCATTCGCAGCGCTGAGGTGACACTTAAACATGCCACTATTGCCATCTACTGGTGGGTGGGGAGAATGACCTTTTGTTCTGGTGGTAGTGCTTTATAAATCATGTATAAATCATGCTTTATAAATCATGGTAGTGCTTTATAAATCATTTATAAAGCATGTAAAGTGCTTTCTCACTGTGATTTCTGATTTGCAGTTTCAGTAATTTAGTTGTTAGGCTTTAAATGTCTAAATAGTTGTGAGTGGCCGTGTTTAAGCACGTGCAGGTAAATTGGATGCAGGAATAAATCCTTTATATTCTTATTTGCCCTTTTTTACATGTACAGACATAGTAAAAATTCCTGATTGTTGAGAATATAGGAGCATATTTTTTAATCCTGTTAAAACTTTCTTTTTAATTAGGAAAAGAACATTAAGTTTTCACCACACGCTTCAACCAGAGAGTATGTTTTATTCAGAACCCCGTTAGCATCTGTGCAAAAATCAGCAACCGAGACTGTTCCCACAAAAGACGCTCAAACCAAGTTACCTGATCCAGGTGATCCAAAAGTTTCTACTTACAGTCGACACAGTGAATTCTCTGAGGTAATTTTTTGTTTATTAATAAACAAAAAATATATGGGACACTTATTGTTGAAAGGATTTAGAGTAAGAAAACCATTTATAACTCAGCTAATCAAATTGGGGAAGTACACAGAGATGTTGTTTTATGATGAAAATATTAGATATCATTTGGCATTATTTATGACAGTTCAGTGTTGTTGAGATCTAATTTGGAAACACTAAGAAAATAAGGAAAAACCTTGATTTTCAAGTTTTTGTAAAATTGTTGAATACTACATTTCATAATTACTGCCTTTAATAACAGAAAGAGAGCTAATTAAGCAAGAAGTCAGTTTTATCAGGCACTGTGTAGATATGGAAACATGGTAAGCTTCATAGCTATATAAAGATAAATGCCATGTAATAGGATAGATATTTTTTTAAAAGCAGAACTAGAAGTAAAAGAACAACCAATTCCTGAGTGACTCCAGGAAGATTTCACAGAAAAGGTGACTTATGTTTGGTGTTGAGTAGCATTTATGAATAAGACCATATTTGTAGCATTAGGAAATAGCCACTGGATCAGTTGACAGTGGTCTCTCAGCCATTGAACACTAAGCTCCTTAAAGGCAGTTGTGTGTGACATTAGTGCTTTATACATGTATTGGGGAAAGCACAGAGGTGCCCTTGTTTTGACTAAATTACATTCAGTCCTTACTGAAATTTGTTTATGGATTTTCTTCTTTCTAGGTTGCCAAAACTTTGAAAAAGAACGAAAGCCTCAAAGCCTGTATTCGTTGTAATTCACCTGCAAAATATGATTGCTATTTACAGCGGGCAACCTGTAAACGAGAAAGCTGTGGATTTGATTATTGCACAAAGTGCCTGTGTAATTATCATACCACTGAAGACTGTTCGAATGGCAAACCCCTAAAAGCGAGTTATAAAATGGGTCCTCTGCCTGGTACCAAGAAAAGCAAGAAGAATTTACGACGATTGTGATCTCTTATTAAATCAGTTGTAACGGATCACGAAGGTTAGTTAGCAAATGTTAGGTTTTAATTTAAAAACATAAAAAATAAATGTATTGTGATGTTCAATTTTATGTTGAAATCAGTGTAGTACAAGGGATCTTTTTCCCCCAGTGAGAAAAGAGGATACACAACCTCTTAAAATATTTTACGATTTAATGTAAAGAAATTTAAAATTCTCAATATGTCAGAAAATTTAAATATTTTAAGGCAAAAGGGAAACTATTTATCTGATGATTATGATTCAGAGGTAAAATAAAGTTGATTCAATTTGATGGTAAAGAAAGACCATGTAATTTTACCTAGACAATCTTAAATGTGAATCTTCTTTACCATCCGTTAGCATTTGAGACATTTTATTTGCTTTACCAAATTAATAATACCTATTGAAATATCAACTCTGGTGTCTGTTAAATTTTTGTCCCCTTTCTTGAACCTCTTTTTCAGTGTGTGTATTTCCCAAAAAAGTATTTTTTGTGAAACCTTGCTTGTTTTCCTTATTCGTAATGTTTGTATGTTTTAATATTTTGTATATATGTAAATATTTCTTTATTTTTTATGTGTCAGAGTAAGAAAATAAATCTCTTTTGTATACACATGTAAATAATTTTTTTTCCTGTTATGAATAAAAGTGTTACAAGCTTAGTAAATGATGTGAGTCTTTTATTTAGATAAACATTTTAATCCTAGAAACAGCTGAAGTAAGAAGCTGTAGGAGATTGCCTGGTTTGTGTGAAGGCATTGAGTGGGTCTTTGTCTCCTTATCTGGGGACCTTGTGAGATTACCAGGCTCTATTCCAATTCCAGTTTTCTCCCCACCCAATATCTTTGTAATTGTGTAGTTGGGTCTTGAAATAAGCATCTCTAGATAGTTTAATACAAGACCATAAAACACACTTTGAGAAATACTGATGTATTAATTCATTCATCACTAAACCAGTTAAACTATACTGGTTAAACAGCCACAAAAGAAATATATAAAACTATATTAGAACGATTAAAAATAATATGTAGAATAAAATGTTATCTTTGACTTCATTCAAAGCATTTGTGCCAGTAAGAGCCCAGGACAAGGACCTTTATTTATTATTCCTTAATTCTAAAGTTGAATACGTTTTGGTTTCAATTATGGATATGGAAGAATTAGAGTTGTTTTGTTTTGTTGAAACTCTTTATTGTAATATAATTGCTTTACACTGTTGTGCCAGTTTTTGCTGTACACCAGAGTGAATCAGCTGTATTTATACATATATCCCCTCCGTTCCACGACTCCTTCCCACCTTCCCTATCCCAGCCCTCTAAGTCATCAACCATCACGAGTTGATCTCAGAGTTTTAATTCAGGTAGACCAAAGATGTAGACTTAAGGGTGGGCCACACCAATCTCAATCAGTAGGGCCTTAGAAAAGCTTAACGGCTTTGCCCTTGATCTCAGCAGAAACCTAAGGTAGAGGGTTTATCTCAAATGGGTTTGTGGGTCAAAAGACAATGGATTTGTCTGATCTGATGGAGTGAAACCTCCAATAAAATTGACACTCGTTTTCTTTTTTTCTTTTTTTTTTTTTTTTGTAGCAAACAGTGTCATTATTATTGTCTTCTACAGCAAAAGTACATTTTTCTTGAACAAATTTTGGAAAAAAAATAGCATTAGTAATAGTGAATGAGCCATATTGGTACCTAGGTACATAGATTGATAGCAGAAATTAGCTTTGTATCATGGCTCAAAAGTTTGTTGTGCATGCTTTTTTTTTATTATATGTGAGTTGAAAGAAACAAATCACCTTATTATAGTATAACTTGTTTGAAAGCCCTGGAAAATGAGACAGATCATTTTGAAAAATGCAGCCCTGGGTAGAATGATTTAATAAGGTGACAGTGTTCTCAGAGGTCTGAGTCACTTGGTAATTCTTCATTTTTCCAAAATCCTACATAAATTTACATATGGAAGCTAAACTGAGCCCAAATTTTTTTAGATGCAAAGTTATTAAGCCTCCCTTCCTCAAATAGCTGTCTACATGGTAGGATAATCCTAGCTGGGATTTTAGTATAGAACTGAGAACAAGTCAACCTCCTATGAGCTTTTGCCAAGGTGTATTAAACAAATGTTTTTTGTTTTTTTTAATTGTGTTTTTCACCATGTTTTCTGTTTTCCTTGCTTATTTTTGCATTGTTTTGATAGGAAGATTTGCGTTTTTTTCTAGTGATTAGTTTTTGTTTTTTTTTGGGGGGGGGGTACACCAAGTTCAATCATCTGTTTTTATACACATATCGCTGTATTCCCTCCCTTCCTTGACTCCCCCCCCCCTCGAGTCCCCCCCACCCTCCCTGCCCCAGTCCTCTAAGGCATCTTCCATTCTCGAGTTGGACTCCCTTTGTCATACAACAACTTCCCATTGACTTTCCATTTTACAGTTGGTAGTATATATATGTCTGTGCTACTCTCTCGCTTCGTCTCAGTTTCCCCTTCACCCCCTGCCCCCTCCCATACCTCGAGTTCTCCAGTCCATTCTCTGTGTCTGCGTCCTTGTTTTTGTCACTGAGTTCATCAGTACCATTTTTAGATTCCATATATGTGAGTTAGCATACAATATTTGTCCTTCTCTTTCTGACTTACTTCACTCTGTATGACAGATTGTAGTTCTATCCACCTCATTACATATAGCTCCATCTCATCCCTTTTTATAGCTGAGTAATATTCCATTGTGTATATATGCCACATCTTCTGTATCCATTCATTTGTTGATGGGCATTTAGGTTGCTTCCATGTCCTGGCTATTGTAAATAGTGCTACAATAAACATTATGGTAAAAGTTTCTTTTGGGATTATGGTTTTCTTTGGGTATATGCCCAGTAGTGGGATTACTGGATCATATGGTAGTTCTATTTGTAGTTTTTTAAGGAACCTCCAAATTGTTTTCCATAGTGGCTTTACCAACTTACATTCCCACCAATAGTGCAGGAGAGTTCCCTTTTCTCCACACCCTCTCCAACATTTGTTGTTTCCAGATTTTGTGATGATGGCCATTCTGACTGGTGTGAGGTGATACCTCATTGTGGCTTTGACTTGCATTTCTCTGATGATTAGTGATGTTGAGCATCTTTTCATGTGTTTGTTGGCCATCTGTATGTCTTCTTTGGAGAAATGTCTGTTTAGGTCTTCCGCCCATTTGGGGATTGGGTTATTTGCTTTTTTGGTATTAAGCTTCATGAGCTGTTTGTATATTTTGGAGGTTAATCCTTTGTCCGTTGTTTCATAGGCAATTATTTTTTCCCATTCTGAGGGTTGCCTTTTAGTCTTGTTTATGGTTTCTTTCGCTGTGCAAAAGCTTTTAAGTTTCATGAGGTCCCATTTGTTTATTCCTGATTTTATTTCCATGATTCTAGGAGGTGGGTCCAAAAGGATCTTGCTTTCATGGATATCATAGAGTGTTCTGCCTATGTTTTCCTCTAGGAGTTTGATAGTGTCTGGCCTTACATGTAGGTCTTTAATCCATTTGGAGTTTATTTTTGTGTATGGTGTTAGGAAGTGTTCTAATTTCATTCTTTTACATGTTGCTGTCCAGTTTTCCCAGCACCACTTACTGAAGAAGCTGTCTTTTTTCCATTGTATACTCGTGCCTCCTTTGTCAAAGATAAGGTGCCCATATGTGTTTGGGCTTACTTCTGAGTTCTCTATTCTGTTCCATTGATCTTCCTTTCTATTTTTATGCCAGTACCATACTGTCTTGATCACTATGGCCTTGTAGTATAGTTTGAAGTCAGGAAGGCTGATTCCACCAACTCCATTTTTCCTTCTCAAGATTGCTTTGGCTATTCGGGGTCTTTTGTGTTTCCATACAAATCGTAAGATTTCTTGCTCTAGTTCTGTGAAAAATGCCATTGGCAATTTGATCGGGATTGCATTGAATCTGTAAATTGCTTTGGGTAGTACAGTCATTTTCATGATGTTGATTCTTCCAATCCAGGAACATGGTATGTCCCTCCATCTGTTTGTGTTGTCTTTGATTTCTTTCATCAATTTCTTAAAGTTTTCTGCATACAGATCTTTTGCCTCCTTAGGCAGGTTTATTCCTAGGTATTTTATTCTTTTTGTTGCAATGGTGAATGGGAGAGTTTCCTTCATTTCTCTTTCTGCTCTTCCGTTGTTAATGTATAGGAATGCAAGAGATTTCTGTGCATTAATTCTGTATCCTGTTACTTTACTAAACTCATCAATTAGTGCTAGCAGTTTTCTGGTAGAGTCTTTAGGGTTTTCTATATATAATATCATGTCATCTGCAAAGAGTGACAATTTTATTTCTTCTTTTCCAATTTGGATTCCTTTTATTTCTTTTTCTTCTCTGATTGCTGTGGCTAACACTTCCAAAACTATGTTGAATAATAGTGGTGAGAGTGGACACCCTTGTCTTGTTCCTGTTCTTAGAGGGAATTCTTCCAGTTTTTCCCCATTGAGAACGATGTTGGCTTTTGGCTTTTCATATATGGCTTTGATTATGTTGAGGTAATTTCCTTCTATGCCCATTTTCTGGAGAGCTTTTATCATAAATGGATGTTGAACTTTGTCAAAAGCTTTTTCTGCATCTATTGAAATGATCATATGGTTTTTATCCTTCAATTTGTTGATATGGTGTATCACGTTGATTGATTTGTGTATATTGAAGAATCCTTGCATCCCAGGGATAAACTCCACTTGATCATGGTGTATGATTTTTTAATGTGCTGTTGCAGTCTGTTAGTTAGTATTTTGTTGAGGATTTTTGCATCTATATTCATCAGTGATATTGGTTTGTAGTTTTCTTTTTTTGTGACCTCTTTGCCTGGTTTTGGTATCAGGGTGATGGTAGCCTCGTAGAATGAGTTTGGGAGTGCTCCGCCTTCTGCAATATTTTGGAAGAGTTTGAGAAGGATAGGTGTTAGCTCTTCTCGAAATGTCTGATAGAATTCGCCCGTGAACCCATCTGGTCCTGGGCTTTTGTGTGTTGGGAGATTTTTAATCACTGTCTCAATTTCCGTACTTGTGATTGGTGTGTTCATGGTTTCTATTTCTTCCTGGTTCAGTCTTGGAAGATTGTATTTTTCTAAGAATGTATCCATTTCTTTCAGGTTATGCAATTGATTGGCATATAGTTGCTTATAGTAGTCTCTCATGATGTTTTGTATTTCTGAGGTGTCTGTTGTTACTTCTCCTTTTTCATTTCTAATTCTGTTGATTTGTATCTTCTCCCTTTTTTTTCTTGATGAGTCTGGCTAATGGTTTATCAATTTTGTTAATTTTCTCAAAGAACCAGCTTTTAGTTTTATTTATTTTTGCTATGGTTTCCTTCCTTTCTTTTTTATTTATTTCTGCTCTGATCTTTATGATTTCTTTCCTTCTGCTCACTTTGGGGTTTCTTTGTTCTTCTTTCTCTAGTTGTTTTAGGTGTAAGGTTAGGTTGTTTATTCGATAATTTTCTTGTTTCTTTAGGTAGGACTGTATTGCTATAAACTTCCCTCTTAGAACTGCTTTTGCTGCGTCCCATAGGTTTTGGGTTGTTGTGTTTTCATTGTCGTTTGTTTCTAGATATTTTTTTATTTCCTCTATGATTTCTTTAGTGATTCCTTGGTTGTTTAAGAGTGAATTGTTTAGCCTTCATGTGTTTGTATTTTTTGCAGTTTTTTTCCTGTAATTGATATCTAGTCTCATGGCATTGTGGTCTGAGAAGATGCTTGATATGATTTCAATTTTCTTGAATTTGCCGAGGTTTGATTTGTGACCCAAGATGTGATCTATCCTGGGAAATGTTCATGTGCACTTGAGAAGAAAGTGTAGTCTGTCGTTTTTGGATGGAATGTCCTATAAATATCAATTAAGTCGAGATGGTCTAATGTGTCATTTAAAGCTTGTATGTCTTTATTTATTTTCTGTTTGGATGATCTGTCCATTGATGTAAGTGGGGTGTTCAAGTCTCCCACTATTATTGTGTTCCTGTCGATGTCCCCTTTTATAGATGTTAGCATTTGCCTTATGTACTGAGGTGCTCCTATATTGGGGGCATAGATATTTACCATTGTGATATGTTCTTCTTGAATGGATCCCTGGATCATTATGGAGTGTCCTTCCTTGTTGCTTTTAATCGTCTTTACTTTCAAGTCTAATTTGTCTGATATGAGTATTGCTACTCCAGCTTTCTTTTGACTTCCATTTGCATGGAATATCTTTTTCCATCCCTTTACTTTCAGTCTATATGTATCCCTTGGTCTGAAGGGGGTTTCCTGTAGGCAGCATATAGAAGGGTCTTGTTTTTGTATCCATTCAGCCAGTCTGTGTCTTTTGGTTGGAGCATTTAATCCATTTACATTTAAAGTGATTATTGACATGTGTGTTCCAATGACCATTTTCTTAATTGTTTTGGGTTTGTATTTGTAGGTGTTTTCCTTTTCTTGTGTTTCCTACTTAGAGAAATTCCTTTAGCACTTGTTGTAAGGCTGGTTTGGTGGTGCTGAATTCTCTTAACTTTTGCTTGTCTGGAAAGCTTTTGATTTCTCCCTCAAATCTGAATGAGGTTCTTGCTGGGTAGAGTCTTCTTGGCTGTAGGTTTCTCTCTTTCAGGACTTTCAGTATATCCTGCCATTCCCTTCTGGCCTGCAGAGTTTCTGTAGAAAGGTCAGCTGTTATCCTGATGGGTTTTCCCTTATATGTTGTTTGTTGCTTTTCTCTTGCTGCTTTTAGTATTTTTTCTTTGTGTTTAATTGTCATTAGTTTGATTAATATGTGTCTTGGTGTATTTCTCCTTGGGTTTATTCTGTATGGGACTCTCTGTGCTTCTTGGACTTGGTGAATTATTTCCTTTCCCATGTTGGGGAAGTTTTCCACTATAACCTCTTCAAATATTTTCTCAGACCCTTTCTTGTTTTCTTCTTCTGGGATGCCTATAATTCGAATGTTGGTACACTTAATGTTATCACTGAGGTCTCTGAGACTGTTTTCTATTCTTTTTATTCTTTTTTCTTTTTCCTGCTCTGTGGCGTTTATTTCCCCCATTCTATCTTCCAACTCACTTATTCGTTCTTCTGCCTCAGTCATTCTGCTGGTTATAGCATCTAGAGTATTTTTAATTTCAGTTATTTTGTTATCCATTGCTGTTTGTTTTTCTGAGTTCTTATGAACTGTTTCTTGTACTTTCTCTATTTTGTTATCGAGATTTTGTATCATTTTTACTATCATTACTCTAAATTCTTTTTCAGGCATTTTTCCTATTTCCTCCTCATTTATTTGGTCTTGTGGGTTTTTTTCCTGCTCCTTTGCCTGCATGGTGTTTCTCTGTTTCCTCATGGTTGTCCAAACTTTTGGGGTTGCTTGTCCTGGTGATAGAGGTGTTTATAGAAGACTGTCCAAGCCTCAGACAGATGTCCAAGTATTGGATTAAACAAATATTAATTCTAGGAAACACATACATGTATAAGACACACAATTACTGAATCCATTCGGACATAAGGCTCTAGAAAGACCTGACAGAACCCCAGTGTGCTATCAGATATTCAAAAAAAAACCCAACAGAAATTGACAACTGAAACAGAACAAATCAGAGACAAAAGCAAAAGCAAACAAACAAACAAATAACACCTTACACATACAAACATTAATCCAGGGAGATTTTGTAAGCTAGGATCAAATATAGAAAAGAGCCAGAGTACCACCAGAGAGAATGGAGATTCTCAGAATGTAATTAGACAACTGTACTAAGAACTAAGATAAAGACAAAAGCCTAATATTAAATACCAAGGTAGTGCGTCATCTGGAGAATAGAGCAAGGAGTCTGAGCAGACTGCTAGTGTTGCTTATAAGTATGTTAAGATAAAATAAAAAGGCTGGAAGAAAGGGGAACAGAAGAGCGTAATGTGGTTGGAAATATGGAAATAAAAAGAAAGGAATAGAAATGTATAAAAGATAGGGATGAAAGGAAAGTATGAGAGATATATTGTCCGTACTACCAAAAACTTAGCTAGATATAGAAGTATATAAAAAGGCAAAAAAAAAAAAAAAAGAATAAAAAAATCATTAAAAAGTTATGTTATAAATCTTGTAGATCCCTTAGGGCTAAGATCATATTTAATAAAGAAAAAAAAAGAGAGAGAGAGAAAAAGAAAAAAAAAAAATCCAGAACTGATCCCAGAATGGACCAGTTCAATAGGTATTGATACTACTATTTCTGTTTCCTTAGCATCTCAGCTGTAAGTGTCCTTCTCCTTGCCTTGGGTTTTTTTTGCATTATTCTGTGACCAGCAGGGGTTCCTTTATTGTTCGTCTGTAAGCGTGGGTGTGTGGGGAGGGAGAGGGTACAATAGTGGCTCCTTCTCCTGGGAGTGAGTGAGCAGTGGCACACTGTTGTTTCAGTCGGGCTTGGACATACCTGTTGCAGAGGGACGCTGGTGGCTCAGGTGTAAACAGAAAGTCTTAGAGTTGGGCCTCTCTCGGGTTTTTTTTTTTTTTTGCTGTTGTTGTTTTTTTTTTTTTTTTCTCGGCAGCCTCCCTGCTGCTGGCGTTGCAAGGAGTTTTAATCTAGCCCCGCCCGAGTGCCTGAGAGTGCTTGTTATCCCTGAGCGCCTTAGGTGGCCCACCGGCGTCTCTCCACTGCCTGTTGCAGAGGCGCCTGAAGAGAGAGAGAGGCTACGCGCGCGTGGCTCCTCCCCCCGCCCGTGAGCCTGCAGCCTCCAGCCGCCATCATGGCCGGGCAGCTGTCAGGGACGGGCACTCCTCTCCATGGACCTCCTCCCTCCTGTCCTCTGGGTCCGTCACCCTACCAGCAACAATGTTTCTCACCCTGAACCAGCTCTCCGGTTCTCACCCTCCTGCTCCCGGACCCTCCGTTCAGCCGCAGATCGAGTCTCGGTCCGGGAACGCTGAGCTGCGCTGCGGACCCTCCGTATGTTTCTCACTCCCTCCCGTCTGCCACAGCTCCGCTGCTTCACCCTCTTTGAGCCGTTGTAGATGCCTCCCTACCGGCTATGTCGGGCTCCCCGCAGCCCTTTCTGGTGTCCGAGGCCGTCTGCTGGTGTTCAGCTGGTTCTCTGTGGGAATTACTGTGTCCTTCCGTGCATTCCCAATGCATCTGTGGAGAGGGATGCACTCCACATCCCTCTACTTCACCGCCATCTTGTCTTCTCGACACTCGTTTTCTTAAAGAAGCTTTGTTGATGTAAAATTGACAGACAAAAATATTAAGGTGTATGATTTGATGTTTTGACATATGCATACATGAAGCCATCACTATCACCAGAATGAAGGGAATGAATATTACCATCATCTCCCGATTTTTTCCTGCCCCTTTGTAATCCCTCCTGTTAGTTCCCAGGCAATCACTGATCTGTCACTGTAGATTAGTTTGTCTTTTCTAGAATTTTGTATAAATGAAATAATTATGTATTATTTGTCTGACTACTTTCAATAAATATTACTTTGAGATTCATCCATTTTGTGTGCACCAGTAGTTCATCCCTGTTTCTTAATAAGCAGTGTACTGTTGGGTATACCAGTTTGTTTATATATGTGTTCACCCTGGTAGTTGGACATTTTGATTTTTCACCCAGTTTTTTGCTGTTAGAAATGAAGGTGCTCTGGTCATTTATATATGAGTCTTTGCAAATGGTATTCTTTCATTTCTCTAGGTAAATATCTAATAGTGGAATGTTTGGATTATATGATATGTTCGTTTAACTTTTTAAGAAAATACCCAAATGTTTCCAAAGTGGCTGTACATTTTGCATTCTCATCAGCAGTGTATGAGAGTCCCATTTACTTTATTTGCTCATCAGCACTTGGTATAGTCTGTCTTTAATTTTAGCCATTTTAATATGTATATAACAGTATCTCATTGTGGTTTTATCTTCCTGATGACCGATGGTATTTGTCATTATTTGCCATTTCTACATTTTCTTTCATCAAGTGTCTATCAAATGATTTGTATGTGTGTGTGTGTTACTATTGATAATTGAGAGTATATACTCTGGACACAAGTGCTTTATCAGGGTGTATCTTGTCTTTCATTTTCCTAGTGTCTTTGGAAGAGTTTTTATTTTTGATCGTGTGTTATCAATTATTTGTCTCTAATGTATCATGCTTTTGGTATTACATCTCAGAAACTTGCCTAACCTAGAGCCCATATATCTTTCTCCTATGTTTTCTTCTAGAAGCTTTACAGTTTTAAATGTAACATTTAGGTCTATGATCCATTTACAGTTTGCATTTGGAACATGGTGTGAGATATTGATTGAAATGAGTGTCCACTTGTTCCTGCATCAGTTGTTGACATATCCTTTCTTTACTGAAATCTTTGCATCTTGGTCAAAATCAATTTTACACAAACATGAAGGACTATTTCAGGACTCCATTCTGTTTAATTGACCTGTTTGTCTCTTGAACTCCAAAACCACACTACCTTGATAACTAGCTTTATAAGTCTTAAAAATGAAGCAGTGACAGTACTTTTTTCTTTTATTTCAAAAAAAGTTGTTCTAAGTTGTCTATCATAGGTCCTTTGCATTTCTACATAAACTTTATAATTATCTTGTTCATTTCTACAAAAATACATAATGGGATTTTGATTGAGATTGCGATGAAGCTATTAATCTATTGGATTAGATTAGGAGGAGAGAATTGTCATCTTGACAACATTGAGTTTTCCAACCTGTGTACATAGTTCTTCCATTTATTTACATATTTTAAAATTTCTCTTAGCAATTTAATTGTCCTGTCTTGCTTATCTTGTGTCAGATTTATTCCTGTCTTTTATATTTTAGTGCTATTGTAAATGGTGTCTTTAATTTCAATTTCCAATTATTTATTGTTATATTGAAATGTAATTGATTGAACTTGTAGCCTACAACCTTGCTAAACTCAGTTATCAGATTTTCTATGTAGATGATCTATGTCTTCTGAAATTAAAGACAATTTTATTTCTTCCATTACAGTCTACATGCCTTATATTTCTTTTTCTTGCCATATTATACTGTCTTAAACCTCCAGCAAAATGTTGAATAGAAGAGCCTTTAAAATATCTCCCAATGATCCCAACCTCTTGGTATTTACAACTTTGTGTAATCTCCTTCTATACTGCCTCAGGTTTGGTCTCCATGACTAGTAGAATACAGCAGAAGTGATGGCATGTCACTTCCAAGACTAGGTTACAAAAGACATGGTGATTTCTTCCTCTCTTTCTCTCATCACCCACTGGGGGAAGGTCCATTGTGAGCAGCCTATAGAGAGGCCTGCACTGTGAGGAACTGAGGTCTCTAGAAAGTGCCAAGTGGGGAGGAATTGAAGCTTCCCTCCAATTGCCAAACCTGTTAGTCTTCTTGAAAGCAGATCCTCCAGCACCAGTCCAGCCTTCAGACTTTAGTCCCTGTCAACATCCTGAGTACAAACTGAGACACCCAACTAAACTGCTCCCAAATTCCTGAGCCCCCCAGATAATAAATTTTTTTTGTTTGTTTGTTTTAAGCCCCAAAGTCTGAGGATGATTACTTATGCAATAATAGACAACTCATACAAAGTGGGCACACCTTTCTAGGAGCATTGGACAAGGAAAAGAGGAACAGAAGTCTCTCCTTACACCCTTCAGATAGCTACATTAATTAATATTGGGGAGGTCAGGTCTTCCTCAGGACTCTAAGATGTGTGATTTCTTGGCCTAGAATCAATGCTAACCTAAGTACAGGAGGCTAAGCCTTCTTGCACCTGTGTAGAATGTCCCTGAATAAAGAACACACACTCCCAAACCAAAATAGGTTTGGGACTAGTATGATCACCAAAATGGACTACTTCAAGTCTGCTACAGAAGGGGGAATGAATAACTTACAGATGTTAGTATTTTCAAGGTGACTGTGATACAAATGGTTTTTTTTTTTTTAAACGATTCTTTCTTTTACAGAAAGCTACAAGACTGGCTTAAAATGTGTGTGTTTGTATTCTGGCATCCAGGGAGACTCTGTGTTTTATGGATTAAATCTAAATAAATTTTGTGTCAAAAGATTCCTTAGGTGGTTCATATTGTGGCAAGAATACATGACTACAGGACTTCCTAGGTGATGCAGTGGTTAAGAATCCACCTGCCAATGCAAGGGACATGGGTTCGATCCCTGCCCCAGGAAGATACCACATGCCACAGAGCAACTAAGCCAGTGTGCCACAACTATTGAGCCTGCACTCTAGAGCCCATGAGCCACAACTATTGAGCCCATGTTCCCCAGCTACTGAAGCCCGTGCACCTAGAGCCTGTGCTCTGAAACAAGAGAAGCCACCACAATGAGGAGCCCACGCACCACAATGAAGAGTAGCCCCCACTCGCTGCAACTAGAGAAAGCCCGTGTGCAGCAATGAAGACCCAATGCAGCCAATAAATTATTAATTTTTTAGAAAAAGGAATACATGACTACATTCAGAAGGACCCTTGAGCTGATCCTGATCAAACGTGGTCTCCCTTGGGAGCTAGTCTCCAAAATGACTTCCTTTACATGGCTTATCTGGTCAAGCCAGTGAGCAGTCTATACTTTCAGAGTCACTCCTGGCCACCCTAGCGCAGTGCTGGGACCAACAGGTATTTCTGATTAGTTGAAACAACCATCTAGTAGCAAATGCTCCTTCATTGAGGCCTTTATTCTAATGAAGAAAGTTCAGGTTCAACATCTCTGTAGTAGTTCTGTCATCACTTATGATGATGGAGATTATATTCTAGTGTTTCTGCTAAAATCTCAATGTGTTCATATGCACTGGTCTTTTGAGTGTTCTCCTTGTCACATGTCACTGGAGCAAATACTGTATTCACATATTAGCACTAAAGCTTTGTTTGCCTTTGACCAAGGTTCACATTGGGGTGTTATCTGACACCAGAGTTTAGCATTTCCATGTCCTCTAGCTGGGAAATTTGTCAAGCCTAGTTCATACAACTCGAGGGTCTGCCCAAAAGACTGCATGTGAGAGAGGATAATGATAGTTCCTTGACTACTACTTAAAACTTAAGCAATTTTAAGTAATTTCTTAAAATTATAATCTTACCTTGATTGCTTGGGGTTGTCTTCTTTTCCCACAATTCTGCTTCAACAATATAAACAGCACAATGCCACAAGATGGTGCTCTTATAATACTACACTTTTAAATTTGTTCATTCATGTGAAGTTTAATATAAAAACGGATTTGAGAACGGACTTGAGGATATGGTGGGGGGAAGGGGAAGCTGCGACATAGTGTAAGAGTAACATTGACATACACACACTACCAAATGTAAAATAAATAGCCAACAGGAAGCTGCTACAGAGCACAGGGAGATCAGCTCCATGCTTTGTGAAGACTTAAAGGGGTGGGATGGGGAGGGTGGGAAGGAGGTTCAAGAGGGAGGGGATATGGGGATATAAATATACATATAGCTGATTCACTTCGTTGTACAACAGAAACTAACACAATACTGTAAAGCAATTATACTCCAGTAGAGATGGGAAAAAAACCCAGAAATTATTTCAAAATAAAAAGTTTTAAAAAAATGGATGGGGTGCGGGGGGAGTCGAGGGAGGCAGGGAATATGGGGATATGTGTATAAATACAGCTGATTGACTTTGGTGTACCTCAAAAACTGGTACAAGAGTGTAAAGCAATTATATTCCAATAAAAAAATGGTTGAAACAATATTACTGCTTCTCTATTCAATTTGTGCTGTCAGATTATAGCATAAAGCCCACAACATAGTGTTTAGCTAGGATAGGTAGATATAAACTATTTACATTTTGGTTTTGGATATCAAGAACAAAAGACTTGCTTATCTCCAGCATTTTTATCCATTGTTTTTATTCAGTTGAGATCTGCACTGTCCAATGCAGTAGCAATATGAGGGTGCCAAATGCTTGAAATGTGGCTCATTCAAATCCAAACAGAGATGTGCTGTAAATGTAAAATACACCCCAGAGTAAGGCCAGACGCAATAAAACTCCTAGAGGAAAGCATAGGCAGAACACTCTATGACATACATCAAAGCAAAATCCTTTCTGACCCACCTCCTAGAATAATGGAAATAAAATCAAGAATAAACAAGTGGGACCTAATGAAACTTAAAAGCTTTTGCACAGTGAAAGAAACCATAAACAAGACTAAAAGGCAACCCTCAGAATGGGAGAAAAGACTTGCCAATGAAGCAACAGACAAAGGATTAATCTCCAAAATACACAAGCAACTCATGCAGCTTAATACAAAAAAAGCAAAGAATCCAATCCCCAAATGGGCGGAAGACCTAAATAGACATTTCTCCAAAGAAGACATACAGATGGCCAACTAACACATGAAAAGATGCTCAACATCACTAATCATTAGAGAAATGCAAGTCAAAGCCACAATGAGGTATCACCTCATACCAGTCAGAATGGCCATCATCACAAAATCTAGAAACAATAAAAGTTGGAGCGGGTATGGAGAAAAGGGAACTCTCCTACACTGTTGGTGGGAATGTAAGTTGGTACAGCCACTATAGAAGACAGTTTGGAGGTTCCTTAAAAAACTACAAATAGAACCACTATATGATCTAGTAATCCCACTACTGGCATATACCCAGAGAAAACCATCATCCAAAAAGAAACATGTATCATAATGTTCATTGCAGCACTATTTACAATAGCCAGGACATGGAAGCAACCTAAATGCCCATCAACAGATGAATGGATAAAGAAGATGTGGCACATATATACAATGGAATATTACTCAGCCATAAAAAGGAATGAAATGGAGCTACATGTAATAAGGTGGATAGACCTAGAGTCTGTCATACAGAGTGAAGTAAGCCAGAAAAACAAATACTGTATGCTAACTTATATATATGGAATCTAAAAAAAAATAAAGGTACTGATGAACCCAGTGACAGGGCAAGAATAAGGATGCAGATGCAGAGAATGGACTGGAGGACAGGGGGTTGGGTTGGCTGGGGGCGAAGGGAAAGCTGGGATGAAGTGAGAGAGTAGCACAGACATATATACACTACCAACTGTAGAATAGATAGCTAGTGGGAAGTTGCTATATAACAAAGGGAGATCAACTCGATGATGGGTAATGCCTCAGAGGGCCAGGACAGGGAGGGTGGGAGGGAATCGCGGGAGGGAGGGGATATGGAGATATATGTATAAATACAGCTGATTCACTTTGGTGTACCTCAAAAGCTGGTACAAGAATGTAAAGCAATTACATTCCAATAAAGAGCTTAAAAAAATACACCCCAGATAGCGAAGACTTGCTATGAAAAAACCAAAATCTCATGAATAATTTTTATACTGACTACTTGTTGAAATAATGATATTTGGATATACTTGGTCAAATAAAGTACTATAAAACTAAATTTTACCTGTTTCTTTTAATTGTTTTTAGTGTGGCAACTAGAAAATGCTAAATTACATATGCAGCTTGCAGTATGTTTTTTTTTCCCCATATTATATTTCTATTGGACAGCGTTGGTTTAAGATCACACAACAAACAAGTAGCAGGGGAACATTTTTTGGTCCCATAATCTAAATATGTCACACTGTAGTACCCTAGTACCAAGATTTACCATACTTTCTAAAAATAAATTTTTTCTAGGTATAGAGCTAAGAGGGTATTTAGTAGAAAATGAAGGACTAGAGGTCACCTGAATAGACTTGAACACTTTTCCTCAGAGCCCCCAATACTCAGGGTTTTGCAACAACTTGCTCCTCATCTGACCTCTGCCCATCCTCACTCCCAAACTAACAGGTCACTGCTCTTACCAGTGCATGCCAGGTCCTGTATGCCCATTGCCCAGAAAATGCTTAATAAATATTTGTGGAAGAAATGTATGAAAAGAACGACTATATCTGTGGATTGAGGCTGACATCTCTGGGAGTCAGTGAGTGCAGCTGAACTTGGTCTTTGCTTCCACATCAGCAGCGGAAACTGCTGTGACCCTTTACAAATCCTTCTCTACTCCCTTTCCTCGGGAATAAGATTTTCGTTTCTTCCTGAGCTTTGAGGGACATAGAGAACCTATAATTTGAAGTTTTTAAAATACTGTTTTGCTACTGCGTTTTTTGTTTTGGTTATGAGGGCTTACTTTTTGGTCCAGTATCATGTTTCATATTGGACACAGATGAGAATGTCCAGCTACACTTTGTCATTTAGTTTCAAAAGGATTATAAAAGAGACAAAGTTAGTGAAAAGAAGTGGTGGATCATTAGGATGAAAGGGAAGAGGAAGGAAACCATCCCCTTCCTTCTTTTAAGCACTGATGGTTAAACATCCACTGCTTTTCGTTAATGTAGTTCTTTCTATGTTGCCAATATTCAAAAGATAACTTGACCATTAACAGAAGCAGGTGCATAGTCATATATTAGATAAATCTGAATTTTTATTTGTCTAAAGCATCTGTGGGATAGTAGTGTCCCAAAATGGAAAGAGCAATAACTGTACCATCGGACATTTCTGGTTTGGAATCCTAACTCTTCCACTTAACTATTTAACATTGAGCAAGTTTTCAACCTCTATGAGCTTCAGTTTTCATATTTATGGAGAGAAGGTAATAACACCTACCTGATATTATTAACATAACGGTTAAGTGAGAAAATATAGGTAAAGTGCAATATCTGATACATAATAAATAAATGCAGGTGTTGTAATTTTTTATTATGGCCAAAATATTAATGCTTAGACATATCTGGATCTTTATGATAGTCTAAATTGACAGACCCCTTCCTAAATAATTCTGTCATTTTGATAAGGCTAGAATAATCTCATGTTATATGTTCTTTACTCTTGAGAATTAAAAAGTTCTTTTGTCCTCAGCAGATGAGAAAAGAAAGTAACCTTACTAGAAAATAATTTTGTTAAAGCATGAACTGAATGAAACTTCAAATGACTCACATTTAGACGTTTACAGTTATTCATTTATTTGTTTATTAAAAAATGTTTATTGTAATGGAGTACAATGTAGTACTGTGGGTGATGTCAAATGTATACATAGCCTTTCCCAGCCATGGTTGCAGGAGAGAACTGAGCTTTAATAACCTAAGGCATCTACTATACATAATGAATTAACATTTCTTTTAGGCATCTAGAATGGTATCAATTAAGAGCCTTCCATGAGGTAATGAAGAAAATAATCGCTCAAATAGTTTTCTGTATTCTGTGGCTCAGAGAAGAAGCCCAGTTGAGAAAGTCTAGGGGGTAGGGAGAAATAGAAAAAGAAATACTAAATTAATCATAATAGAGAACAAAATGAAATAAATACAAAGTAAACAAAATACAATAATAGAATGGAAGGAAAAATGACTTCTAACAGGAGGCTCAAAACAAAGGAAATGTTGAAAATAATCTAATGATAAGAATGACCTCTTTTCTTATTCCCTCCTCGTCCCGTTTTTCAAATGTGCAAAATTTCTACTATGTCCTGTGCTTGATTCAGAGATGAATTGGTCAAGGAGCTTATATGGTTTCTGGAAAAGTGGTATATGCTGTGAAAGAGGTACTCTAGTAAACGACTGTGTGAATTCAGCATGGAAACACTGATGTCCTCAGAAGTTCCTTTACTACTGTGAAGAAAACTAATTCTCATCACCTATTTTCTTTACACAACAGAAAAAAAATAATTTCTATTTCATGCCAAGAACTAGGAAAAGTTCATAGGAAATTATATTTTTAGGACTTCAGAATAGGGTGGCAGAAAAGGAAACTCTGAAGTGACATTAGAGATTGTGACAACTCAAAGCAGCATGTATGTTGCTGACCTAACTTCAGAACACAGTTATGTAGTTATTTTTAAGCACTAGTACTATTTTTTTTTAAATAAAAGTATTTTTTAAATTTTAAGTAAAAATTCTAAAAATATTTTATATTTTTAAGAATGAGATTTCTCATTCCAGAGGATGAACTAAAAGCACTGAAATGAGTGGAGGATGGATTATAGGAAGATAAAAGGGTAGATACAGTAACATCAGTCCATCAGCCAACTGAAGGATCAATTTTCTAGTTCCAGAACATAGATCACGTTCTTTCTCTCTAGATAAACTTTTCTTTAAAAAATAAGTTCCTGTTTCTATTTACTTTTTTAAAAAAAATTTATTTGTTTTTGGCTGTATTGGGTCTTCGTTGCTGTGCATAGGCTTTCCCTAGTTGCAGTGAGCAGGGGCTACTTTTTGTTGCGGTGCTCGGGCTTCTCATTGTGGTGGCTTCTCTTGTTGTGGAGCATGGGCTCTAGGTGTACAGGCTTCAGTAGTTGTAGCACTCGGGCTCAGTAGTTGTGGCTCATGGGCTCGGGTGCAGGCTCAGTAGTTGTGGCGCACCGAGCTTAGTTGCTTCGGGGCATGTGAGATTTTCCCAGACCAGGGCTCAAACCCATGTCCCCCTGCGTTGGCAAGTGGATTCTTAACCACTGTGCCACCAGGGAAGTCCCTCTCTAGATAAATTAATACAAACATAAGGTCCTAGATTCTTAGACGATGGATGCATAGCAATCTCTAATGTCATTGCCGTCTTCCTGAGAGACCCAAACAAGAAGCAGAGAGGGGGATGCTTAGCCAAAGAGCCTAGTTGAGGGTGATCATTTCTTACTGGGAATAAGAAAGACTTCTGAGAGGCTCCTGGCCTCCAGGGAATAAGATGCTTATCATGCTGGGACTGAGAGGAAGAGTGATGAGAAACGTAAGAGGAGGCAGTACTTCCTTCCCCTCCTTAGCTGCCTGAGCGCAGAGAAAGTATCAGTGTGGCTGACTTCATACAAAATGCTGTGCAGTCGTCAAGTTCCACCAGCCTGCCTACATTTAAGACCTAGCGTCTTCAATCATTGAGTGTATAGTCTGAGAAGCAAAGAAATAACGTTTTACTTTACACCAGCTTTTGCTTGGAGGATGAGGGTAGAGCATACAGAATCAGCTCTTAGGGCCTTAGGAGGCCACATCCCAAGAGTTCATGAATCCTGAAAATTCTAGCAGTACAATGAGAGGAATACCATATTACCTGCTGGCAATTCCTTCCTGAGAAGGCAGTGTGCAATAGTCTCCTGGTCATGTTTTTTGACATTCTGAAAAATATTTTTTTTTTTAATTAAAATGATTCCTGGTAAAAACTGTAATTCTGATATTCCTGTTTGAGATTGTACAAGATTCCTTCACACAGTTGTCCCAGCAGAGACTCTGCTGTGTGTAGCCAGTGTGTGAGAGAGCTACGTGGTGTTGACTATTTAGTCTCACTCAGTGTTCCTACTTCTTCTTCCTGGTAGATTTTCCAGCCATTTTCATGAGCTTGCAAACTTTTCTAGAGCCCAGAACGTCAGTGAACTTGTTCCTGTTGCTCTTAATGTTCCTTGTCTTTCTTTCTTCGGTTTTTCCACCAGAGGGCATACTAAACCTAGCAAACATACGGTTTCGTATGGGCACTTTTAATACATGAAGTGAAACTTTTTGGACTTATTTGCAATGGTTCTAATTTTATTACTCCAAGGCGTTGTGGTTAAGAGCAGGTCTCTGAAGTCAAATTATGTGAGTTCAGATCCCAGCTCTGCTATTTACCAGCTCATGGTCTTGGTAAATTCCTTCATTTCCTCTCTAAACATTGCTGTTCTTATCCTCGTAAAATGAGAATAACAATCTGTCTCATAGGATTCAGTGAGTGTGGACACATATGTAAAGCACTTAGAACCATGCTTGGCTTATAGTAAACGTGAGTAAGTGAGAGCTGTTATAAAAATTTACAAAGAAGGCGGTTCTACTTACCTAGGAGTTATCTGGAAAACACCAAAGAGGTGAAAGCTACTAAGGAACGCTAATTGCTACCATTTCTGAGCATCAGTTATGTGCCAGACCCTATTTATAAGCATTATTTCCACATGACACATGAGGAAGAAGTCTATGTCCATTTGTTCCCTGACCCATCCCCAGAACTAGAACAGTGCCCGGTACATTGGAGGTGTTCAAGAAATAGGTTTTAAATGATTCTAAAATAATTTTTATTAACCTATGTTTACAGGTAAGAAAACAGAGGCTTAAAGAATTGAGGTAAGTGGCCTAGGATCACACAAGTAAGCAGAATATGTTGTATCTAAACCCAAATGTGTCTGATTTCAAGAACTATCTTCTTTCCATGGGGTTTTCCTACCTAGAGAAAAAGTTGAAAAAGTTGAAGCGATGAAGAAAATGAACTTCTGGTTGATCCTCATAACGGAACTGTCAGGCTGCATTGGTACAGTTATCAGAGAGAATATAAGACATTCCCTTTAGAAACACTTATGAGGATGGTTGCCCCCAGGATTTAAGTGGTGCTTAGCAAAAAATTAACCTAAATGAGGGAATTACTTAATTACTCTCAAGCCAATCTAGCCAATATTCCCCATTCACATTTTCCCTGGGACATTTTGCACCCTATTTCCCACAATGGAAATGGAGTAAGCAAAATATAAAAAAAAAAAAGAACTTTGAAAGCCTGCTTGCACTTAAATATACTTTTTGGAGAGCACAGCGGCTGGCTCAGAGTTCACGTTCGATACACGTTTGTAGAATGCCTGTGTGTGAGAGGGAACAAAAACAAATAACTAGCAGCTAAGAATTCTAGTGCCTTGAGAGACCTCGAGGGTCTGCTGCCCAGATGCATCAGCATCTGAAAACTTGTTAGAAACACAAATCTTCACTCAGTCCTACTGAATCTGATTCCACAGTTTAATAAAATCACCAGATGATTTGTATGCACACTAAGGATTGAGAATCACTGTTCTAGTCAATATGGTTAATTGTGGAAAACAAATGATGGATTCCACTAATTAATTAATCACTTCTTATTGGGCACGTTTCAAAAAGCAAGGAACTGGAAGAAAATTAATGTAGAGCACCATAAAATTCCAAAACATGTGTTTTGAAAGGAAGGGAAGGGGAACTCTGAATGTGTTAAAAAAGTGGAAATTACTAACGTATTTATTTTTTCTTTTTAGGGACTTGTGTCCATCATGCCAATATAGGATAGGTTTCTCCAAATTTACAGAATGATTTTTTGCATGGATTACTTATATGAAAGGTTTGATTTCCCTTTATTTATGGGTTTATATAGCCTGAAGTCATTCTATTATCAGCAATACCTTTACACTATATTGTATGAATCACCAAAATGTGTTTCCTAAATCCAAGATGAAGGTGAATAGCCAAGCTAAAATTCATGGAACTGTCATTCCCTGTGACAAATGTCTTATGTTAGGTTATAAAACTTTTCTGTCTAATAAAAAGGCAAGAAAATCTTCCGCGATATAAGTTTCAGTTACATGGAAACACATTGTAAAAACATCTCTGCCTAGTATACAGACACAGACCATATACAGACATGTATATATATATATATACACATACATATAAAATACATGTATACATCTATAGCTATTTTAATGGCATATTTTTATATGTATTTTTATCTGTAAATGTGCATACCTTCTATAAAATTTGTAGTATCTTCTCACATCTTTTCAAAAATGTATAGGCACCAAAATAAAATAATTTGTTATAGTAAAGACACATCTTTGTAATTACTTAAAAAAATTATAACCCAGAGTGATAGCACTGGAATATGTTGGTAGTTTTTTTTTTAATATTCAATCATATCTGTATATAGTCCAGTACTATTAAAATTATTAGTAAACTAGGAATAATATAGTAACAAAGCAATGATTCACAAAGTTTCTTTCATTAAATTGTCTACACATGTTTTTCTTTCTACAAAATTGAATTCTGTCTTTTTAAAATATGAACTTGATTACTATCGTTAGGTAAGCTACTTGTGCCTCTCAGACTTGAAATTAACTCATCTGTAATATGGAATGTTTGCTTAGATTATCTCTGAAATTACCTCAAGTTTAGAGCCAACATGGCAGCATTTCTTTCCCTTTAAATCTCTATGAATTGCACAAAGTCATAGATTTTTATATCTCTAGTGTTTTGGCCTTACTCCAAAATCTAATGGAATAAAGCAGCAGCATTAGTTAGCTCACTGTACCATTTGAGGACTCCCTCCTCCTTCCGAAAGAAAAGGGAAGGAAACAAAATGGCATCATTGGCTGCTGCAGTGTGTTCCCCTGAAAAATACTAACTTTCCATTTTATATTTACTTCTGGAAAGCAGGAGCTTTATGCTGCTGAAAACAGTTTGTACTTTTTTGTGAAGACAGCTGTGCTCTCTAGCTCTTTCTCTGTCTTTGAAACACCATTGTACATGATGAGTCTCTAGAAACTAAAAGGGAGTTTGGCAGTGTTTTAGTGATTATTGCAGGTATTTGGAAATGTAGTCAAACAAGAGTTTAGGTCATTAGCAATGCACAAGTATTTCAGAAGCATAATTTTGGTTGTATTTCATTGTATTGCTATTTTATTTTAGTTGGAAATGGTTTCAGTGTATTATGCAATCAAAGTCCTAACCTTATAATTCAACATCTGTAAGAAAAGGGAACAGCAAATATAAGGAAAGGCATACACTGATGGTTTTTTGCCAGTTAAATATATACTATGGGAATTTGATCTCTGAGGACTGATAAGCAAAACATTTTCAAGCGATTTCTAGTAACAGATATTTTGTGATGCTCAAATGGATAGAGGAGTAAAATGAATATTTTCACTAGCCGCAAGACCACTTCAAACTCTGAGGGAACCTACTAGTTCCTGTTCTACACATTTCACATAAGGCTTTCATCTCATAGCTTACTTCTCTCTCCACTTTTACACTGAAGTTAGAAGATTCAGAGAAAAAAAAAATGTATTCCTTCTATTCAATTTCATGTCCACCCTAAAGCTGTTCAGAAAGTGATTTTTTTCAGTATACCTCTCTCTGCATAAAGCAGTGGTGCAAACCTGTAGAAATATAGAGAAGGTTATTAGATCTCTAATTAGTTCTCAATTGTTCTACATTTCATAAAAAGGTTGGAAATAAATCCAGTTAAACATTTTTTAATGCCAGGAGATTTTAACACATGCTGTGCTTAATGGATTTAAGTATGCTTCTTGAACCTTGTACAGAAACTCATTTTCATTATAGAACTAATAATCCCACCACTGTAGTCATAGAAATGGAAAAAAGAAAGAAAGAAAACCTTGATAAAAGAATGACAATAAGTCCTTGCAAACGACTGTTAAAAATTGTCCAGATAATTCTGGTATTTTATTTTTCTATCACAAAGAATTTCTGTTCTCTTCCTTTTAATAATTCCTTTTCTGAAAGTGTTCAAACCTCATTAAATAGTCATGATGTCACTGTAAAAAAAAAACAAAAAGAAAACAAAAAAAGCACTTCAAGAGCTTCTTAACTGGATGCCCTTTTTCCATGCGCATCGAATTTCCATGCAATGTAAGAGTGATATTTATAAAAAGTAAATCAGATTATGTCCTAGATGGTCCAGAGGAATAAAAGTCTTAGGGAAAAAAAATGGTCCTGTCCTCAGGAGGTTTCAATTCACAGATGGCTTTAGGAGGGACACTGGAGTCAGGGCCAGCTTCATGGGCTGCTGGCCTGTACAGGCACATTGAGCTCTGCCCTCAGGAGTCCAGAAGAGCTTAATGCTCTGTTGTCACCCTCTTGAGGTCTTTGTAATTTTACCATTTTTGGTCATTTACTTTTGTCAATGAAGTCTAATGGGACAACTCTGCCTTGTTACTTCTTTAAACAGATTAAAAATATTTCCTGCACCTTTTTAGTTGAGGATGATTATTTGTTTAGTTTTTGTTTTTTTTGCCACGTTGCACGGCTTTGCGGGATCTTAGTTCCCAGACCAGGGATTGAAGCCGGGCTTCCACAGTGAAAGCAGAGTCCTAACCACTGGACCACCAGGGAATTTCTAGCTGAGGATAATTATGGCAACTAACATCATTCAGCGCCTTCTATGTGTTAGGTGCTAAGTAAAACATTTTATATGGTACAAAACTGTTTAACCCATTTAACCCTCTCCTCCTCTCAAAAACAAAGAAAAGACTGGTGCTTTCTAACACTTATTATACAAATGATTTCTTGGGACTCACAGAGGCTAGGTAATTTAAGCCCAGGTGTACCTGACTCCTGAGACTGTCCCTAGGTTTGAGTGTGCAGTACCCTCCCACCAACTCCACCCATGATGGGTACCCAGGATCCTTGCATCTTACTCTCCTCTGCCTTCTATCTACAAAACTCTTCCATCTAGAAGGGCTTCTTTGTTTTTTTTTAATTTTATTTATTTATTATTTTTGGGGGGTACATCAAGTTTAATCAACTGTTTCTATACACATATCTCCGTATTTCCTCCCTTCCTTGACTCCCCCCCCCACCTCGAGTCCCCCCCCACCCTCCCCGCCCCAGTCCTCTAAGGCATCTTCCATCCTCGAGTTGGACTCCCTTTGTTATACAACAACTTCCCACTGACTATCTATTTTACAGTTGGTAGTATATATATGTCTGTGCTACTCTCTCACTTCGTCTCAGCTTCTAGAAGGGCTTCTTTTGATAGTGAACCTCACTATACTTTTAAGTCAAAGTGTCATGTCTTTGAAGAACTCATATTTTTGTTTTTATTCCGTACTAAAGTAAAATAGTACCTCTTGCAGAATAAATTTTGGAATTGGTGAGTAGATATTTTGGGAACCGGAGACTTTCTTGATGCCTCTGAAATTATACCCCACAGATGTCCATCTTCTTTATGACTAAGACTGACCTTTATAGGAACTATTGGTTTTTTTCCTCTTCACTCCTGGAGCTAGGACTGCCATCTCAGATGAAAAAAGGAGAAATTAAAAAAAAAAAACTAAGGCTACATATGACATAGAAGTGAGTCATAGGAAGAAAATGATAATGTAGCTATTCTCAGATGATAGTTATATTTAGTATAATCTACCTTTCTTCAAATACAGGGTGTGGACAGAGTTATTATTCTTATTGATTTTTCAAAATACTTTAGAAGTTTTTATGATAGCTTTTTAATGCATGTAATAGAAATAGACATAGACAAAAAAATGACATTTTAAATGTGATTTAGCATCATATAACTGGCTTTCATATAGATAATTCTCTTTTGCATATTTACACATAAGCACTATGTGTCAATTTAAGAGAAGTTATGTCTATTTTTCTTATTTCCATAGTTTTTACTTTATACCAAGTTCATCTTATTTTTTTAAGTGCTTTACCAATCGTTCTTTAAATTCATTCAAAATGAGTTTAATATAATCTTTTGTTGTGGACACTATTGATTTAATAGCTTTTACAGGGCAAAACACTACTTGGTGGAAATAATTGATGATGTTGAAATATTGAGCATTTTATTAAAAGTGACAGATTTATTCAGGCAGATTGAATAATGCAAGCATGAATAAAAATCTGTGTATATTATCATAGGGTAATACAACTATGAGTAATTCAGTTCTCAGTTATTAGAGTTGAAAGAGAAATGAAATTATTTTAAAATCCTAGGATATTCTTAATTAGCCTGATTTTTCTCTTATGATTACAATGTAATAGCAAAACTAATTAATTCATTTTATTTATTATTTTTAATGTGCTCATTAAGATCACACAGTTAATAACAAAATTCACAATTGGAAAATAATAAATAGGTAGATAGACCAAATATTACCTGTAGGCATTATGCAAAACAAATGAGAACACCTAATAGTCTGTCAAAAAATGTTCTTTCTTTCTGAATTTGAATATATTTATTTTTAAACTGTACATTTCCAATTATTAGAAGCTACTATATATTTCTGTTTAAGAACGTTTTTATAATATTAAAATGAGCTTAAAAGATAAAGATTATAAAAGGCTTCTTTTACTTATGAGCATTGACAAGTACTGGTTAGATGGTTACCAGGCCTTCTTTTATTTATGAACATGGGCAAGTATTGGTTAGATGGTTATCAGGGTGATTGTCACCTTGATGCAAATTAACCTTCACAAAATATTTGGCTTTAAAATACAAATGGTGGTGGAAAAAGTGGACAGAGTGGAGGTTGGAAAAATGCACCCCTAGTGATACTGCAAGTTAATCATTCATTCATTCAAGTGTTTGTTTTATACAGGGTGGCAGATTCTCTTATACACAGGGGATTCATCTTTGAAGAAGATAGGTGTGGTCCTTGATCTCACGGCACCTATAGCACCCAGTCTAGAGGGGAAAATAGATAATTAAACAATAACTAAGAGTGATGGATTTTACAGACCCCTCTATCCCCACTATACTGACCATGAGTAGACATATCAGGGAGACTGCCATAGACTGAATGTTTGCTATAGACTGAATCCCCCTTAAATTCATATATGGAAAGCAACCTAATCCCCAAGGCTGATATTTGGCGATAAGGTCTTGAGGAGATAATTAGGTCGTTAGGGTAGAGCCCTCATGAATGACATTAATGCCCTTATAAAAGGGGCAACAGAGAGATCCCTCACCTCTCCCACCAGGAGATGACAAAACAAGAAGAAGACCATCTATGAACCAGAAAATGGGTCTTCACCAGATACCGAATCTGCCAGTGCCTTGATCTTGGACTTCTCAACTTCCAGAACTGTGAGAAATCAATTTCTGTTGTTTAAAAGCCATCTAATCTATGCTATTCTGGGTATAACAGTCCTAACAGTCTAAGATAGAGACCTAACGGGGTAGGGGTGAGTCAAGAAAGGATTTCCATTTGGTCGTGATTGCAAAGTATAAATTAAGCTCAAATAGCACAAATTCAGTGTCAATACTCATAGTTTAAATATTTAGAAATCTATTTGTTGATTAATTCAGTCAACAAGTATTTATTGGACAATTCCAAAGTGCCTGGCACTGTGCTGTATTTACAGGAAAAACCACAGTCTCTCTGGTGAGATCTGACACCTGGAATTTTGTTTGTGATGGCCAGGTAAACTGCATCATTTATTTGCAGGTTAATAAAAGGCTTATAGAACTGATTTATATCAGTCACTAAATGTTTCTAAACAGATAATAGAATGCATTAGCCTTGCAAATACTTGCAAAAATTACTAAGTTCCAAAAATTGCTAGTTTGGGCTTCTGTATTTTGCCACGTCTTATCCAACATACTGCTTCCTTTCTGTCCATACCATTGTTTGTTACTTCTTTTCATCACTTAGAACATAAAAAATTTAAATTCACCTGTTACAAATCAATCAATCAATAGATGTGCTTATTTACCGCCATCTATGTATGCTTGGAATTCCTCCTCTGCACACTCCAGGATAACAGGCATAACTGTGTTTTGTGTTTGGGGGGAGAAACAAGTTTAAGGCATGCTGTTTTGGTTTTTTAGGAGCTTTTAGCCTAATCTGAGGGACATGTATGACAGAACACACAGTGCCCATGAATTTAAATGCTGAATTTTGAACTGTTCTGAGATTTCAAGAAAAGGAAGACCAATGGGGACTTGATCTGTGTAGAAGATGTTAGGTTGTCAGGAGGGAGAAGGCTGGGGATTAGGGAAGATTTCATGGGAAAAGAGATAATTTGGCCTGGAATTTTAAGGACACGCACTGTGATAATGAGGAAAAGGAACATTGCCTAAGCGAGAGAGGGTAGAGTATGAATGAGAACACGAGAGCAAGAAGCAGTAAGGTCTATTCATAGGAATGAGAATTTTGGGACAAAGCACACCACTGGCAAATGTCTTGGGAGTTTACTGGAAAATGTATTAGAATAAGACCAAATTATGAAAGAATCTGGAAACCAACCGAATGGTTTAGATAGTCTCAGAAGGTATGAGAGACAGTTTGATGTTGATGGCTGTGTACAAGGAAGGTAAACCCGGCAGTGGTGGTCCAAATAAATAGAACCAGGGAGATTGGGTTTGGAGACCATTCTCTTTTCTCATTTGATTCTACTCAGAAGTCCTGTGTACACACACTCTCTGTGGCAACAAAAGGAAAAAAGCAATGAAACCATTAAGATGTCATTAAATACTATTTAGATATTAAGGTTCCTCAGTGACTGTCTTTTTTTTTTTTTTTTTCTTTTTTTTTGCATGCTTGAAAGATGTTTTTCCCTTGTGGCAAAGGGACAGGAGCCTTATACATTTTATATTCATAAACCTTCAGCTTCTGGTCACTGAAAAAAGTGTTATACAGTAAAGACTTTGATAAAAGGATTAAAAGCAGGACAGATTTTCTTTTTTGGCAAAATAGCAGGACGAATGAGCTTCCATTCTCGAAAACCATTCTTTTCTAAATAGTCTATTTAAGATCAGAGGGAATATGGCTAATGTCAGAGATCTTATTATTACATGGTGATTCTTTCTACATGCAGAACAAATAACTTTCTAGCCAGAGGTATTAAATGGGACCTGATCTTTTTGGGATTCTTGAAGAGACTGTGCTTCAAGGGTGATATAGAATCTGGCACATTGTGAGCGACTCTACAATGTGAAATGCCACTGATTGGATTTGTGCAACCCAGATATCAGAGGCCACTCAACAAATTGAATGTAATATTATTGAAACACATGACAAAGAAGGAAGGACAAAAAGGGATTAATTGCCAATTAGGATCTGAAGAAAACATTTGTTTATGATTACTCACATTTTTAAAGGTTATTTAGCTACATTTTAAAAGTCTGGAACCATTAAGCCATCTTTATTTCTTTTCAAAAATGATGAAAATAGGAAATTAATACTGCAAGGAATATAGCTTTAATTTAATATTTCTACATACGTATGTGCTGTAGGAATAAGATTTTAATTTTCATTAGGAAAAGATAAAGGAAACAAATTGCTGTTAGCCATCAACCCACCCCTTCTGTGTATTAAATGATGATGCATATGCGTTCAACACTGATCAGAACATTATTCATATAGTGGCTACTTTTCCTAGCTTCAAAAATTTAGAGCAATGTAGAAAACTTGAATAGGTTTCAGGGGAGAACCAGACATCCACATTGTTAGAACATTAATGCATAAGACCCAAGAGAAAAGCCTAAAGGAACTAAAATCACATGTCTGGGAAAGAAAATCAAATATGTGATATCTTTTCTAAGAAGAACAAAACAAGAAAAAAAAAAAACAGTACAAGCTAAAAGATAAGTATTTTTGAATAGATATAAGGGAAAGACACTCTATGATTAGTTCAGCTAGATAGTTAAAATGTGACCCTCTGGAGATATTTAAAAGCAGGATAGAATCACGTTCATTCATTCATTCATTCAAGTATTTATTAAATGTACAAAATAGACAAGATTCCTGGTCTCTTAGATCTTATGTTATATTAGAGGAAATAGACGGTAAATAAATAAACTAAGAAGATAAAAATTTCAAATACTAAGAAGTGCTATGAAGACTACAAAATAAGGCAATAAGAAAAAGAGTGGCCAAGTCGGGAATTTATCATTTTAACTGGGAGTTAGGGAAGTCTCTTTCGAGGTGGCAACATTGATGCTGAAACTTGAGCGATGAGAAGGAAACAGCCATACAAAGTCTGGGAGAAAAGCATTAGACACAGGGTAAACAGCAAGTACAGAGGCCCTCAACTGAGCCTGAACTCAGGATACTCCTGGTAGACAAGAAGGCCCAAGTGCCCAGAGAACAGAACAAGACATGGAAAGGACAGGAAGGTGAGATACTAAGGCTGAGTCCCTACAAGTTTTGTGACTATAGTTAGGAGTTTGGATTTTATTCAGGTCCACTGGGCAGTCACTGGGTGGTAATGAGTAAGTCAGAGAACCAGAATAGGTAGGTTGTTTGGCGTGCTTCATCCCTGTGATTTGACAATAGCAACCAAAATGCTGTTGCTGTTGTTGTAGTTGCTGTTGTTGTTTTTAAAGTGTTTTCTTCCACAGAAAAGGATTTATTTTAAATTTGGGCATAGAATCACTTAGTTTTTAAACTAAATTTAGCATCCTAAAAACAATGTGAGTCTTAATCTATTAAAGTTTTTCTGACAAGACCACAGGAATCTGACTATCTTATAAGCCTATTTAAACCTCTTCCCATCTAAATACCATTCCAAGACAGCATTCCCTATATATTGTCCATTGCTTTAAAATAAGAGAGAATATTATTTTAGTATCAAATTTAACTTATGAATAATATTAGCCATTAAATTAACTAAAAAGACTGTTCTTATTCTATTTTCAGTGTAAATTTGTTTGCTAGCTTAATATTACCGAATCCATATTTCCTATATAAGGAAGCATAGACAGAAAATATTCCTTTAAAACTTGATAAGATAGAGAAAGAAGGAGGTTAGCAAATATTAGGACTTATTACATCACTTGCATTCTAACTAGAGCTTCACTTAAAATTCCAAGAAAATGTGACCGTCCTGACTTCACAGAGAGACTACAGACTAGAGCCCTGGAATTCTGATTTCCCACCACCTTTCTACAACTTTCCAGAGCAAGTCAAACGTGATGCCCAAATAAAGGCTTTCTACACAACCCAGCCCTTAACTTTGTCTTTTGCCATGGGCTGGTTACTGACAAACTGAGCTTTTATTTTCAGGGAACATTATAGGAAATAGATTTGAGCTTCTATTCTACCTTTGCCCACATTTACCTAGTTGACACATTTCAAGACTTCCTTTTGGTGTTTGAAGAGATTCTGTTAAAGGACAGACTAAGGACATGTTCATGATCACATAATCATTATTCCAAGTTATCATACTCCTAAGAAGTACAGGAAAGTTGGGCCACTTGATAGACTCATGATGTGATAAATTATATCTTCCTCACTATTCCTGCGGCCTCTACCATATTCACCATTTTCCCCTAGTGCTTACGATAGTGACTTACACATACTACATGTTCAGCATATTTTGTTGAGAGACTTAATCTGTACTAATGTTTAATATTCTTTATGAAATTCTTATTTATAAAAATGTCATAGAAAATAATCCTTTCCTAGAAGAACGATAGTACAATACTTATTCTATTCCAATGCCAAGAGGCACTGACACTCTTTCTGATATCTGACTTAAAATTACTATTTATGTTTTACTTTGCCTGCTGCCAAAAAGGACTTGAGGTAGCTTACAACAATTCAGTGAAGCAAATCAATAAAAATGTGTTGGTGTTATCTGTGTGCCCGGCATATACATGATGTGATGATAATCCCCTGTGTGATGGGAATACCGAAGTGGATGTGATATGTTCTCTGCACCAAAGAAACTCACTGCCTAGTGGAGGCTAGCAATTAACTGTAACACATGCAGTCAGTACTACAGTGGTGATCTGAGCAAAGTGCTCTAATTCAATAAGAAAACACAAATGCAATAAGACCACACAATCATTGCAATTCTGATACAAGAACAAGAGTCCTGCATTGGGTGGAGGGCAGATATGACCAAAAAAACAAAATAGAACAAAACAAAATAAAACCTGAACTAAGAGAAAAACAACTACCAATGAACTCTCAGCTAATAATGGGAATCATGACTTTCTTAGGAAAATGATCTTATTTCTATGGCACTAAATTTATCACGGTTGTCTTTATATGAGTGCCATGCAAAATGAAATTGACACTTCTTATGTATTTATACAAATATACAGAATTTTTAAAATAGTGACTGTTTCTTACATCAATAATTGACAATAGCTGACAACACAATATTCTATTATACCTCCATGAAGACATTCCTGCAGGAAATAAGAAGATGTAGCCAGGCTGTGAGTTTTTTCTTTTCTGATTTGCTATGAAACTCTAACCTAGACAACATAGACAAGTACAAAGCATATTCCATATTCCAGCTGGACAGGCTAGTGCTAGCCACTTCTGTCCCACACCAGGGGCCCTCCATGTCCAGGGTGGCATATATCATTTGCATTGTTTTCTTGTAAATGCCCAGCAGTCATTTCTCCAGCAGCATTAGCAATTCCTTCTTCAGAGGCTGGATCCTTAAATTCTTCACCAGTCTAAAAGGCAGGCCATTAAAAGCAGAAAGTAGGTTCCTTGAAAGTAAGCTTTAAACTGATAATGGTGTCTGGGTTGAAGAGATTTGGGGACTAATCAAAGGAAAAAATATGACCACATAACAAACTTATTGGGCAGTGCTTGGACAAGATTGCATGGGAGGGGAAATTGGGTCACAGCAAGAGGCTGTCCAGAGGCTCACAAAGGGGGCCACCATCCAGAAGGGAGGAGGGCAAGGGAGCTCCTTGGGGAAGGGAATCAGAGAAGGGACTTAAGCTTCTAGGTGACGTCTCTCAGCAACACCGTGGGAGTCCCTCGGTCAGAAGGACCATAGCAACTTGGGGTTTTATAACTATAAGGCTCCATCTTATCAATGGCCAGCAGATGGCTGGTGAGGTTTTGCAGGGTATATACAAAGTTGGAAGGCTCTAAAGGCTCAAAATCTGCTTTTTTTGTGCCATTTTAAAAATAATTGGGTGCTTAAAAATTTGAGTTTGATGCTCATGAGCTTCTGAATTAACAGGTCTCACTCTACAGTAAAAAAAATAAACCTATGTACCAATCCACACAGGCTGTCTTTGGCTCATTTATATAACAATGAATTATTATTTTTTTTTATTACAAAGAACCAATTTCAGTAATCTTTCCATTAATCCAGCAGTAGCAATAACTAAAGTATCTTCGACTTCTGTTGAAATGCCTTTCCTATTTCCTGTCTTCCTTAGATATATGGTAATTCACCTAGGGATAATAACATAATATACTGAAGTATATATTATACTGAAGTATAATATACTGAAGTATATATTGAATTACTACTCAGTCATGTTTTCTCTAGGTTAAATAATTCAAGTTTCTTGCAGGCTAATTCCTATTTTTTTTTTTTTCATTCTATCTTTTAACTCAGATAAGCTTGAATAAAACTACTGCATGGTTCCTTGATCTTGATAAAGTCAGCGATTTCTTTTGCATTTGTATGAGAGTGAGTTAAAAATTATCTGCACTCTGGCTGTAGAATTTATTTTAATTAACTTTTAGAAAAGAAAAATACATCATTTTTCAACGTAATCGCCTTGCTTTTCAATACACTTTGTCCATCTGTCAACAAGCTTTCGTATTCCCTCATTAAAAAATGCTTTAGGCCGAGCTGTGAGCCACGAATGCACCGCTGTCTTCATTTCTTTATCAGAAGTGACACTTCGTCCAGGTGAAAGTCCAATGGAGCAAGATCAGGACTATAGGAAGGATGCTTTAACACCTCAAAATGAAGTTTTTACAGTGTCAACAATGTAGGCAGAAGTGTGCGGATGTGCACATCCTCAGACCACAAAAAGCTAATCGCTGAACACTGCTCTTCTTTGGTGCAAATCACAAGTGGGGCATCCATTTCTGCTTGCACCGCAGTTACAAATGAACTGATGTAACACATTCACACCTGCACAGCAGTGACTGGGGAGACAGTAGTCTTGAACAGAAAGTGCTGATAAGACAGTGCAGCCAACAGAAGTTTTAATATAACGAGAGTGCAGATAATTTTTGACTCATCTTCGTATATGTGCTCAAATACCACGTCAACTATTTTTTTCCCCTCATATAATGATGGTAACCAAATGAATCTTTTATGATTTATAAAGTTTGCTAAAAAAGCTTGGATTAGAAAAATAATCGCACATAAACCATTGCTAGGTTCACATACTCATTTATAACTACAATTATTACTGTGTGATTAAACTGCCCCCAAATTAAAGGAATTTTAAGCTATTTTTATAAATCTAGTCTTTAGATTGTGTTTAATACTTATGTATTTTTCTTATATTTCTAAAATTTAGAAATGGGATGTAATAAGATTAAATATATATATTCAATAAGATGGTTATAAGATTATACATATTATATGTATTTTATTTATAGATATATATCTATATATAAAAATTTGTAAATAATTACACAGCTTAAAACTTGGAGTATTGATAATCCCAAAAGCAATATGTGCAGCATAATCTTAAGCATGGTATTTCCTCTCATTTTGTTGACCCCTTCTAAAAAATAACGTGAAATAATGATTACATGTATTGTCATATGTCATAGGTACTTAAGAGACATTATCTTTTTTAATCTTGAAAAACAATTTTATGAAATAGGTTACACTGTTAGTGCCACTTTCTAACATGGACCTACTTAGGCTCAAAAATATTGTTACTTGCTTAACATCACCAAGCTTGAAAGTGGGCGGAACTTAAACCTTGGCAGTTTGGTTTCAAAACCCACAGGCTTTCCATGACACCATACTGCTTATGGGAAAGGAATCCTGAGTGCACTGACAGAAAATTTTGGAAACTGTAATGCCCTGGATAATATTAAACATTAATTAAAATGGAGAAACCTATCATTTATAAATTATAGATAGTCCAAATTGAGTTACATCCATTTATCTAAAGAAATAAGCATTTTAAAACTTGAATTTTTCTTGCTTTCGTTCAGAAATTTACAGTCTCATTTCACATCTTATTGGTACCTCTCTTTTTTTCAAAGTTACACTACTTTTTAGTTTTCAATAAAGGTTGAACATTCGTCCTTATGATTGGGCAAGCGGGAAGGATAATCTAATGACCAATCTAAAGTTAAGAATTTGAAATGGCATAGAGGAAGAGATATTCTGCAGAGCTATTTAATAACTAATCTAGACCTCATGGTGCATAAATTGGTTGAAATACTGCTTAATACATCTCATGAATCACTTAAACTCAAGAAATTAAACTAAGGATTTGAAAAGTCAGAGACCCATCAGATTTATTTGTGACTATGGAAATGAATAAGGAGGTGATCTCTGCCTTCTGATTTGATCTCCTGTCTGTTATTCTTTACTTTTCCCCCAACCCCATAGAGCCATTGGATGAGAAATTGTGACTTGTAACTTAATTCTGCCTGGTCTGATTAAGCAATGGTAATAACTAAACTTTTCTTTGCTGTTTTAAGAGAATTTGCATGCATGTTTTTATATTTTATATTCAAACAATATTCAGTTGTGTACATTATTTAATAACTGATCATAATAGCTTAAATAAATTTTATAAAACTTTGAGGAATAATTTTCCATAAAAATTATGGAGCAAGCCTTCAGTGAATATTGAATGATTTTATTATGAAAATGAATATCTATCAAGTAAACTTTTATATGTAAACAAGTCTAGATTGTTACTTTTCAATGGTGTTAATTTGTATATTCTTAGTAGCTTATTTTTAGTATGTGAGTTTTAATATAGACCACACTACTGTACTTTAAAAATCCAGTTTCTGAGTTCCAACCTTAACTTTTCTTAATGCTCTGATGAATGATTTATCTTTTCAGTCTTGAAAATTGTGATGAATTGATAATACCATGATATCAGTTTTTCATTTCACAAAAACAAATTATTCTTTTTTGATATATGAAAGCATTCAAACTTAAAATATAGTAGTACTTTAACAGGAAAAGTGTATCATAATTTTTTTTGAAAATCTGTTGAAGGCCTTGTGCAATAAAGTCATAGTTCCTCATTCAAGGCAGGTATCTAATTGGGAAGAAAAGATTGGAAACATTCTGAAACAAATTCACTGAAATAATATGTCTAAAATTGTATATACGAAAACTTCATGTATTCAAAATAAATTAAAAAAATCCAAGGCACATTCTACTGTAAAATAAAAATCTGATATTGCTGTATTAAAATCAGCCAAAATACATTTTAAGGCAAAAAATTACTTGAAATAATGCAAGTCATATCATAATCTATCATAATGCTAGAAGATTCAATTTGCAAGGAAAACATAATTGTTTTGAATAAAAATGCATCTAGTAATACAAGTTTGTAATACAGCAAACACTGGCAAAATTATGAGAAAAGTTGACAAAATCCCTATTTATAATGGGAAATTTAACATATCTGTCAGTAAAAGATTAAATAAGCCTGCATATTCTTCAGAAATGATAACTTTTACTTGATATGCATGTAATTCTGGAGCAGTGTTACATAATTCATTGACCCATTGTCAGGGAAATGTAAACCAAGAATTGAAATTTTTACAGATATTTCTTCAATAACCCTGAGTTAATCAACTGTTGTCTGAAGTGTGAGTTCTTCTACAACACTGTAACAACTTCTGTTTGAATTTAAAAATTACAGTGAAGGAAGAATTTTCCATAAAATATGCATGGGAGCAATTTGTTTTCAGAAGAAGTGGAGACAGGTGCTAGGCAGAAAATAATAGATGTTGATTAAAAAAGAAAAAAAAAGACAGAAAATTAAAAGCAAAAAAAAAAGGTATCATGATTGTAGAAAATAGCAAAGTAGAATTTATAAATAGAAGTACAAGTCAAATTCTTAAAGAATATTTTAAGCAAAGGAAACAAATCTAATCAACATAAGTAAAATGCAAACAGATGCAAATAAATGATTTTTTCTTCAATACGTAGATAGATGTAATATATATGTAGACATGTTTACATATCTATAGTCTACATCAGTCAATCTACATCTATATATAATTTATAGAACCTATTTGAAGAAAACTACAAAACTATTCTGAGAGTCATTAAATAACTCAAGTATCTGGAGAGACACACACGTATATTCAAATGCCAATTTATCACAATTAATATATAGATATAATGTAATTAAAGTGGAATTTCTTTTTTAGTTTGTAATATTTGATGTGAATACATAGAACATGGTAAAAGAAGCAACAAGAGGGACTTCCCAGTGGTTAAGACTCCATGCTTCCAAGGCAGGGGGTGTGGGTTCTTTCCCTGATCAGGGAACTAAGATCCCACATGCCGCATAGCATGGCCAATCAGTGCTGAAACAGAACTGTAGATTACAAATTACTTTATTGTTTAAAATTATCTATTCAATGCCACTGATACATTTATTTTTGTGTTTAGAATTTAATTATTGTAACTTTAAAGCATTCTTTTAGAGCTCTTGTTTGTCAACTCCAACATTTCAAAACTATTTTGTAAAATTCTGATTTATGACAGTGAATAAATTCTGTTTTTAAGCAACTATACTCAGCTGTTCTTGTGTGATTCCTTCCTTGCTGCCTTTAGTTAATATGACTGACATTTTCACAAAGCCAAGCATGTGTTGATTATTTAATTTATCTTATAGATAAGTATTGCATCTCATGGGGACTGCTTAAAAATTCACGGAAACAAATTGGAAAGAACCCCTTTTATGCAAATGAAATAGAACAAATGAATAGAACCCTGTTTATGCAAACAAAATAGTTTTATCTTTGTTTTAATTCTAGTACCTTATAAATCCATATTCGCAATCCCTATTATTGGTCTGTGGAGATGCCTGGGAATAGCTGAATGTAGCTAGCTTTTTCTTAAGTTACTAACTTACTTATGCAATTACTTTCCTATAGGGTTCCCTCTTGAGATCGCTTTATCACCTGTTTTTTATGCTTACCTCTTTTCTTTCTACCTTTGTCTTGTTCGATGCCTTCATCCCTTCTCATCCCTCTTATCTTCAATAGCTGATTTTCCACTTCCACATTGGCCCCATGATGCCACTTGTTGTGTAAAAATTCTTCAGTCATCTGCCTTTTCAGGACAAAACCAAGCAATAAGATTGGCCGCAAATTGTAATGGGCCAAACTTATCCTGAAATCTTTTTTTCCCTTCACTTGGTTAAAGAAAAATTATTCATGACACTCGTAAAGATGGCAAGAAAGACGTTATTTAATACCACATTGAAGGTATTGGAGTTGGGGAGAGAGACGGGGCTGAACTACAAATACAAGGACAAGCAGAGATTGATAGCCAAGGAACAGGGTGCAGGGGTCAGTGGATGGAAAATTATTGAGTAAACAGTAAGTCTACAGGGATTCTTGCTAAACTGACTCAACCGGATTCTTACTGAAAGCAGACCAGGGTGAGAAAATATTGAGGATGGAGATGAGAAATTTGATCAGATATCAAAGGTGATGATATACCAAGGGTGGGGGTTTTCACTAAACTGACTCAGCAGAATTCTTACTAAAACCTGACTACTGGGCCAAGGACAGAGCTCAAGGTCAAGGACTAGTCAAGAAGTGAGTCATCATCAATCATTTCTTTTTCAGTCCCACACTAGTATTCTTGCTGTAATTGCAGCATAAAATTCCTTCATTGTATTCTGCCAATTCATAAATATTGTGGTAAAACATATTATTTCCTCAGCCAGAATTTTGTTTCCCTACCTGCAAACTGTTTACTCCTAGTGATCTTTTAAAACTCAGCTTGAATATCACCTTTTCTTAAAAATTCCCTCTGACCCACAAGTCCGATTTAGAGGCTCCCTCTGCATATCCCCTCATTCATTCAACAAATATTTATTCCGTGTCTACCATGGATTTTGTTGGGAGCTGGGCACTGAAGATATGGTGGAAAACAACATGAGTGGAACTTGAAGCTTCATCCATCCCAGCCAACAATTGTTCCTTTATTCGCTCATCCCTTCCTGTACTCTTTAGTTCTGGGCGAGAAAAGCCATGTTTTATGCAACTTTGCATCTCTAGAACCTAGCCCAGAACAGGAAATATTTGTGGCAGGCAAAAATAAGGGGAGGAAGTAAGAAGGGAAGGCATGGGGAGATAGAATTAAAAGCGAAATCTGCTGTATTAGTGTGCTAAGTCTGTGGTAAAAAAGACTGGACAGATTAAACGGCAGAGATTTATGGTCTCACAGTTCTTGGAGGCTTGAAATTTGAGATCAAGGCTTCAACAGGGTTGGTGTTTTCTCCTTGGATGGCAGGTAGTTATATTCTTCCTGTGTCTTCACATGGTCTTGTCTCTGCGTGTGTCTGTGTCCAAATTTCCTCTTCTTACAAATACACCGGTCAGACTGGATTACAGCCCATCCTAACGTCCTTATTTTAAATCAGTTACCACTTTAAAGACCCTGTCTCTAAATACAGTCACATATTGAAGTCCTGAGGGTTGGGACTTCACATATACATTTTAGGGTGACATACTTCAGCCGATAGCAGTTGGTTCTCTCCATGAAGGTAGAAGAGAAAGAAAGCAGTTGTATAATTGAATAAGCATTAAATCAGAATGTGATGCACATCGCACACAATCCACTAAAGAGAGTGCAAAGACGGGAGGGAAGACATTTTATCCTTTTGCACAGTCAGGCAGATACCACACATTCCACATATGATCTTAAGATAAATGATAACTAGCCCTCAGGTGAGAGGCATTGACAGCACCATTTGGCACAGTTTGTCCTAAATTCACTTGATGAGGTGGACACCTGTGTTTGTTAATTGTTCGATCCAAAGAAAAAACACAGTTCTTCCATCTTTATGACAGAACATAGTTTTGCAACTTGGAGCGAGGAGCCCACTGCTAGTTAGGCTTTTTCTTTCTCACAGCAACTGAGATGGGAGCATTGTCTTCTTCGATGATTATATTTTGAAGAGCTGGCACCCAGGACCTAAAGAAAAACAGCCCTAGGCTATAAAACTGGACAGAGGCTTATTTAGCCTTTGAAAAAGATTTACATTACATCTCAAAAGGACAGAAAAAGAATTTACAATGACAAGTTTTCTAAAGTAAATGCTGAAAAAATAGGGAGTGGAAGAAATCTCTTCCCTCATTCTCAACCTTTTAATTTTAATTTGTATTTGCCCTAACAAAAACCAGACAGGAAGGTGTTTCAGTCTCCCCTCTGAGATTATGTTCCTGGTGGAGGACATTACATGGTAATGCCCAAAGGTGTGTTCAAATCCACCATGCCCCTTTCAACTCCAGCCTTCCTGTCACTACTGTTCAGAAAGCACCACAGAACTTAAGTTGATGGAAAGTGTAGTTTATCCACTCTCACTTATTAAAATGGGAGTCATTTACAAGCATTCATAATTTAACCCTTAATAGCAACAATTTACATGTTTTGCCCTTTTAAATGACACCCCGGCATCACATTTGAGAACCACTAGAAAGGAGGCAAAATGAAAGGAGAAAAGGAAGAAGTTGTGGTGTTCATTACTAAAATCAGTTTAGAATGTACATTATTAACCCTTTCTTTCCTATGAAGACAAGAGGAGAGCAAATGAGGAATTAGGTAGATAAATAGCCACACTGATAAGGTATATTGCAGCTCCAACTGCCTGAGATAAGCATTGAATTCCCCAAAGGTTAGGCTGCTTCAGTCATGGTGACAAAGAACATCAAGAAGTTGTAAGAAGCCCACCTTTTTTCTGGAGTCAGATTACTTGTGCAAACAAGTAAAGTATTTTTTAAAATGATCTGAATTATGCATGGAAGAGTAGCAGTAAACACAGAAAATATGGTGGTCGGTTGTTGCTGGGATTATGGGCAATTTAAAAAATATTTCTTGTCTTCTAAATTTTCTATGGTAACATATAATAATTATGCTAATAATTTTATTAACATTTAAGCAATAAAAATTGCTAATTCCATGATTTTCTAGGTCATTTTTCTTAATTCTGTGTGCTAGGAAAAATCAACATACATAGAATCGTTTATCTCCACTCCAGTGCCTGTTGTCTTTTGGCAAGAAGCAGCATCCAGTTCTAAACAGCAACTGCTGAAAAGACTAAAATAGTCATTAACAGGGTTGTACTTATTTTTCATAATTTCCACCACGATCTTGAAGACAGCCTTATTTACCCCCAAGATAGCAGTTGGAGTCATACATCTGGATTTTGTCATTTCCCATGTAGCTGCATTGTAGTATCAGATCACTGAGTTCTAATTACATATTTCAACTGTGATGCAAATAAAGAAGACTTTGGGGTTCTTTTTTAGCTATTCACAAATTTTATTGCTGTGTAATGCAGATAGATGGCATGCCGGTAGAATGTAAGATTCAGCATAGTATTTTGATAAATATTCTGGACAAGTAGAGTGATGGATAGCCTAGATATCATTTGTATTTGGTCTACGTTTGAATTATTCATTTCTGAAAACAGATGCAATGGCCAGACCAAACCACAAGGATGTTAGCAAAAGCCCAGGAACCTATGAAAAATGTAGGTCTGCGAAAAGGCTTTTTTTATGGCCTCCTTAAGGGATAGGTGAACAGCTTTGCGTTCCGCCAGTTGGGCTGAGCTGAGAGTGCCCTTCTCAATAGAGAGGTGCCTGAGGCTGGTAAACTGTGGTGACCCTCCAGTGAGCTGCCTTCCTTACAGTGGTGGCATTGCCATCGATGAAGGACACCAGCTCCCTGTCCATCTCAGACAGTTGGTCTCAAGGGGCTTCCCAAGCAGCCAGAGGAGGAGGAAGTAGGGGTGCTGCTACCAGTTCCACAAGGCAAGGGACTGAGCATGGAGGAAGCCACCTCCTCCTGTAATCTGAAAAAGCCTTTGAGGTCAGGTTCTGCCCTCTCCTGAAGGTACAATTTCCATTTTACCGAGGAGGCATCAATGGCTGTGCTGAACTTCTGCCATGAGGCATGTCTAACGGAGGGCATTTTAGGAACTTGGGTGAAGAATAGTACTGATGGGGGCTGGTTAGGACTTCGATTTCTAAAAAAGCCCAATAGGATGTCAAAAGTTGGCACTCCAGGAAAATATATCGTGCTGCTAAGGGGTGGGCACATAGTCCAAAACCCCTTAGGTATTCAGGTAAACTCATGATTGGTCCATAGACTCTGGGAGGCATAGCAGGATATGGCCAAGAACTCAACTAAGAATGTGGAGCCAGGTGGGAAGTTTATCTCAGTTTCTACTTCCTGATTTTCTCCCATTACCTTGACCCTACTTGTTGTTACCAAAAAAGTTTGTGAAGGATGTCCCTGTGAGCCCTCCTCATAACTGGCCACATCCTTCCCAGGATGTCCTGATTGATCTGCTCAGGATGGAGGTTTGCCTCCACTAGTGCCATATGTAGAGGGTCTTTGGAGTAGCCCCTAGGCTTCTGGAGCATCATGCCTGAACCTTAGCATGTTGGTATGACATGGCACTAAGCAACACCCAGGATGCCTCCACAGGGATTTTGCATTTATCAACGAGTTGGTGAACATCCTCAGGGGTTTTAGGAGTTACTGGCACAAGTTATTCAGGACATTAAGTTCTTAGCAGTACTGTGCTGCTGTCCCGTTCGATCAGGGAACAAAGAGGAGTAGCATCCAGTAAAGACAGCAACACAAAGACCACCGGCCTTGGCTGCATTCCCTGTTTCGTGGTGCCATTAGTTTCCTGCTGCGAGGTTATTTCACTCAACAGAGTTAAAGAATTAAATGTAAGACCTGAAATTATAAAACTCCTAGAAGAAAGCAAGGGGGAAGCTACTTGAGATTGATGTTGCAGACACTTTTTTTGGATATGACATCAAAAGCACAAGCCACAAGAGCAAAAAAACCCAAGTGGGCAGATATCAAACTAAAAACCTGCACAGAAAAAGAAATAGTCAATAAAATGAAAAGAAAACCTATGGAATGATGGAAAATATTTGCAAACCCCATAGCTGATAGGGAGTTGATATCCAAAATATTTAAGGAACTTATATGACTCAATGGCAAACAAAACAAAACAACAACAAAAAAATTAAAACCACAAATAATCTGATCGGAAAATGGGCAGAGGACTGGAATAGACATTTTTTCCAAAGAAGACATACAAATGGCCAGAAGGTATGTGAAAGATGCTCAGTATCACTAATCATCAGGTAAATAAACATCAAAACCACAATGAGATATCACCTTATGCCAGTTAGAATAGTTACTATCAAAAAAGATAAGAGATAAATGTTGGCGAGGGTGTGGAGAAAAGAGAGCCCTTGTGCACAGTTGGTGGGAATGTAAATTGGTGCAGCCACCATGGAAAACAGTATGGAGATAACTCAAGAAATTGAAAATAGAACTACCATATGATACAGCAATCTTACTTCTGGGCATATACTTGAAAGAAATAAAATCACCATCTTGAAGAAATTTTTACACTACCATGTTCATTGCAGCATTATTCACAGTAGCCAAGACGTGGAAACAATGTGTGTCCATCAATGGAGGAATAAATAAAATGTGGTATAGATGCAATGGAACATTATTCAGCCATAAAAAGAAGACTATCCCGCCATTTGCGACAACATGAGTTGACCTTGAGAACATTATGCTAAATGGAATAAGTCAGACAGAGGAGCACAAATACTGCATGATCTCATTTATGTGTGGAATCTAAAGCTGAACTCATAGAAATAGATAGTAGTTGGTGGTTGCCAGGCACTGGGGGCAGGGGTTGTGTGTGTACATGGGAGAAATGGGGAAATGTTAATCAAAGGGTATAAACTTCCGGTTTTAAGACTAATAAGTTCTGGGGATATAATATACAGCATGGTAAGTATAGTTAACAATACTGTATTCTATACTTCAAAGTTGCTAAGAGAGTAGATTTAAATGGTCTCTCCACACACAAAAAAGGTAATTATATGAGGTGATGAAGGTGTTAACTAAACTTATTATGGTAATCACTTTGCAATATAGACAAGTATCAAATCATAACTTTGTATACCTTGAACTTACACAATATTATATGGCAATTATATCAATAAAGTTGGAGAAAAATCTAAAAATATAAATCCAACTCCATATACTGAATTAAACTTGAATTTTTCACTTACTAAAAAATTTAGAACATCTTCCTCTTTCAATAGACATAGGATTAATTATTACTTTTAAGGTACATTGTGCCCCACATAGTTTGGTGTGAGAAAATACATGTGACAAGCCCAGCACAGTGCCATGCATATAAGTCCTGGCTGAAATATATACTAATGTATTTAAAATGTAGGTATTCTTACATATAAACCACCACAGGTACTGTAATACAAGCGGCCTTAGAAGGAGCAGTGAGGTCCTTGCACAATTTTGAGTTGCACTAATAAAGGCAACACTCAATGGGTGAGCTCAGACATAGGCAAATATCACAAGAGAAAGATTGTCTTTCAAGGTAAAAGGTGGGAGAGGTGAGTAGACTGCAGCCTAAGCAGTGGTATTGACAGGGCTAAAGATTCTGGTAACAGAAGGGGGTGGCCAGTTTTGAAAGAGGAATATTGGGAAGGGGTATGATACAGGCATGAACCAGGAGAAAGGGCACCTGCAGACTGTCACCAGTGTTTCACTCAGTACCTCTGTCCCTCCAGTGGAGATGGGTGCATTTGTGTCCCAGCTGTTTGACCATAGGAATGAAAATCATCCAGTTTACATCCCTGGTTCTCTTCCCATGTTTACCTGTTACTTTCTGATTATAATCTCCCTTCCCATATAAACTTTCCTATAGAGAAAATGTACTGATGGAAGCTAAGTATTGCAGCCCATATAACAGTTATATTTTAGGAGTAAATTAATAAATCGGTATTTGATTTTTGTAAAAAACAAAAGTTGTAAACTTATATTTTAAAAGTGCATTTGAAAATACTTTGATAAACTTAAAAGCACTCTATAAAAGCACAATATTATCTTGGCAAGAGCTTACCATGTTCCAAGAAAAATCTGCATAAAAGGGAAATACCTTCTGACCTCTTTTTTTCGCAAGGGTTGAGTGATGAATCTGGTGCAGGCATGTCTATAGGCACTTAGTACATAACAGCAAACAAGTTCAGTGAAGGTCTTAGTCCCAAGGATAATAAACCCAACAGAAGCCGTACATGATAATAAACCAAAATAAATCTCTCTTGAGCTGAACTAATAGTTTAATAGTCACTTACAACTTAAAAACTCATTGAATTTTAATTTTATTGCAGATGGATTAAAAAGCAATTTATCAACAACAAAAGCAATCTATCGTAGCTTCTAAATGATCTTCCAAGTGGAAACGGGGAGTGTGGTAATAGATACTGAATGAATTCCATTATGGTTCTGGTGTTTGATAATTCTGTATTTTATTTCCCCAAAGAAAAAACTAAACAATCATAATTAAAGCTAATTAATTAATTAATACCAAATTAAAAACTTAATGTTAAGCTATTTGAGGATGATAATAAATGCAGCTATCTCCCATCTCACCAAATATTTGTTTAGCCAGAATAGAAAATTTCAGTATTTGATTCAAACTCATGAAGAGATCACAATGACTTTATTACAGGTGTGTTTCACTAAATAATTTTACTGTCTCCAAAGCCTATTTTGGGAGACATTGTGGGAGACAGATAGGGGGCAGGAGGGTGAGCAGAGAAAGAACCAATAGGTTAATTTGTCCTTCCTAGAATCTTGACAGGTAAGACATATGACATGATGAAACAAGTGAAAAAAAAATCAAAGTTTAAATCAAGCAGAAAGAATATCTTCAGAAGAATAATAAGTTGTTGGCGCATTAGTAAAAAGAAATTTAAATTGTGTTTGGAAATAAAGAATAAAGATGCAGATGTAGAGAATGGACTTGAGGACACGGGGTGGGAGGATAGGGAAGCTGGGATGAAGTGAGAGAGCAGCATTGACATACATACACTACCAAACGTAAAATAGATAGCTCTTGGGAAGTTCCTGTATAACTTAGGGAGATAAACTCGATGATGGGTGATGACTTAGAGAGCCAGGACAGGGAGGGTGGGAGGGAGTCGCAGGAGGGATGGGATATGGGGATATATGTACAAATACAGCTGATTCACTTTGGTGTACCTCAAAAACTGGCATAACAGTGTAAAGCAATTATATTCCAATAAATAGCTATAAGTAAATAAATAAAGGTAAAAATTTTTTAAAAAGTAATCTATACAGCAGGTCATCAAAATTTGGCAAAATTTGTTCAGAATTTAAATGCACTTCTTATATTAACCCAATCATTGTTCTTATTACTTGTATAAAGACTGCATGACCAACATATAAACTCATATAAATGTGACTGCTTTTAAGAGTTTTAAAAATAAATGTGATAAGTATTTTAACCAGGAAGCAAAAGTCCTGCAAGCTTTGCTGTCATTTCCTATAGAGCCACTTTCTCTATTATCCCTTAAAGTGTACCACTTGAGAGAGAATCTAATTAATTGAGTTCATCTTCCCCCAAAACTGTTTACATTCCTCTTTCAAGGTTGTGGCATTAAGTGATAAAAATTACTTCCATTGTCATCTTGAGTCATCTATGATCAAATGCTTACAGAAGGTAAGGTTTTGGTTGACCACATAGTTGTTTCCATAGAAATTTTTAGAGAGCATAAGAAGTACAGTGTTTTGTTGGTGGTTTCTAAGATGAACCAATTTGGAGAAAGAAAATTTGAGTTCATGATCAAGGTCTTAGTAAAAGGCCAGAACTTCTATGTCTGCCCTAAAAGAAATTCTTGTTTCCTAAAGCTGAAAGATGAATAATTCTGAAAGGCAAACACATAGTTTAATTCTGCACTTGGCTAAATAATAATGTAAAATGAGGCCCCACTCTCACTGGGTCTCTTAACTTAAAATTAGGGCATTGATTATGAAAGGCTGGAATCCCCCAAATTTGGGGTGATAAAATGCAAGCAGATTCTGATGAAGCTGAGAAAATCAAATCCTAATTTCTGTCGAGACTTTCTTTGCCAGTAGAAGCATCCCTTTCTCTCCTGTCTTAGAACGTTAGTGTTCCCTTGACTGTAGAAACCGTAATGGTCTCCCATGAGGTAGTTGTCTTGCAGGGAGTCCTGATTCCCCTCAAGACGTCCCTCCACCACAGCACAGAACTCAGAGTGAAGTCCACAAGTGAAAGTCCCATTCTTGTGCAAAACTCCAAATCAGCTCTTTTTATTCTACTTTTATATGTGACCTGATAATCTAGATTCACCAGACACCTGCAGAAACCCTATATGAAAGACGAGAAGAAATATACAATAATAAAACCACATCAGCTAGCTAAAAAACAACATTAACAATAAAAACAAAGTATAAACTAAAACAATTGAAAAAAAAATGATGGAAGAGGGTGAAAAAACAAAAAGACAGATATTATATCCATGAAATAGCAGAAAACTATACAAAGAGTAGTCAGAAAATGAGTCCATGGGAATTAAATATATAATAGCAGAAATTAAAACAGTAAACTATTTTAAAAGATGAAGTAAAATCCCACAAAATAGGTAAAAAGACAGATATATAAACTAGGAGCAAATGGATATGAAAACTAGAGGATTAATCATAACTGTAAAACAAAACTGGGAAGAGAGAAATGAGAAAACAAAAGGAAGAAATTTTCAAAATTAGTTCAAGAAAATTTTCTAGAGCTGAATGATCTAAGTTTCCATATTGAAAATGTCCACAGAGATGCACTGTAAAACAAATGGAACAGAACCACATACGTATATCATTGTGGAATTTCAGAACATTTGGAACAAGAAGATTCTAACTACTTCCAAGAAGAAAAACACTTAAAAGGATCAAGAAGTAAATGTAATTGAATTTCTCATTAGAAACACTTAAAGCAAGACAACAGTGAATCAAGGTCCATGCATCCTTTATCTGGAAGCCACTGAAAGATGCATTTCACTAAGATGAGAAGACATCTAAAGCAGAAGAAAAAGAGACATGAAATACACATTCAGGGAGTCCCCAGGATCATGGTCCAGAAGCTCTCAGGATGATGATTTTGTGCAACAGACCCAGAGGGCAAGCAGTTCACAGGGACTAAGTCAGGAAGCTTCAGGAAACTTGTCTTTCAAAGTTGAATCTACTAGAATATATCTGATATGTTTCAACTTAATGAGACAAGTTACAGAAATAGGGCACAAAGGGAAGATGAATTAATTATAGGTACATAGTAAACCAAGGAAACAAATAATAAAAGACTCCAAGGAGAAAAATGTACAAGTCACCATAGTATACTACATGGTTTGGTACTAAGTATTTAACCAATCACAATATTGATGTACAATATTGGGAGAATGGAGAAATAAGAAGCATGTGTATGGGGTAGGCAGTGGTGGAGAAAAAGAAGTTCTCAGCTTCCATGGTGACAAATCCATAGACTATACCTCAAGCTGAAAACTCAGGGAGTGGCAGTCTAAAGAGGTTTTACAGAGGTATATAAACAACCAAAAGAATTAAAATTGTTGCCTGGAGAATGAGATGGAGGTGAGGGGTGTAGGGGAGCTATGGGGTTTTTTGAGGGGCTTTGGTGTTTTTTTTAGTAAATTATGAAGAACTATTTGATTCCTTAAAATATGTGCTTGCATAACTTTATAGAACTGTTTGACTAAATACGTGCCTTTACAGCTTTAATAAAACCTTAAAAAATTAAAAACAATTTATTGATGAATGATTAAACATTTCTGACCATGCCTAAGTGAGGTTTTAGGAGATTAACCACAAACTAAGATAAATTGAATACACTATCATTCACATAATTTAATCTAAATGCTATTCATTTTAAACTGAGTCATTTAAGGGTAAATCACTAATAAGGTATGGATGACACTAAAAAAGGAAGAACTTGGTTTTTTAAGTTATTCACCTTTTCTGGGGTCAGATTATTCATGGAATGGGTTTTCCAGATGTCGTCATTCACTGTAGTCTGGCAAGGTGCTTCCCTGTACATTTTGACACTAACTTAGGGCAATTTTTCTTGTGATCCTCCAGATCAGAGTTGAATATCCCTAACCCTTTCATCTAGATGTGTTGATCTTACCATATTTTTATACACTATTCTTCCCTCCTAATCAGTGGTGTTTGTAACCAGTCCCTTTAGCCCTTCTTCCATTGTCCCTATAAATGCTGGCCAGCTTGAAAGTCTAACGTCAAAACATAATGAGTGTAATCAAGTGTCAGAGAGAAAAGCCATCTGAAAATGGTTATTCCCGCCCCCCCCCACCAAATGTATAGGTTCTTGTGAAAATGTTCTTTCTGTTATTTTTAAGGCTGCCTAAGACGGAAATAGTTTCCTCATTGAACGAGCTATGGAGAATGAATATATCCAGGTCAGGGTCCACCTGGTCCTAAAAGACCTCCTAGTTTATTTGATTAGCTTCAACCAAAAGACAAATTATATAGTTAGGCGAGATCTAAAAGTCACTTTGCTAAAACTGGGTACGTGGTGACCTAGAAAACTTTAGACTTGGTCAGATAAGAGTAAATCTCTTTACTCCCTGTGGTCAATACTCCCTGGATCAAAATAACCATTATGTTATCCTCTGTACTCCTGTCTGCACTGGCTGCTTTCATTTAATCAGATGCTCCTTTGGAATTTGTTTCCTAGAGAGAACTTCTTTTCGGCCTGGATTACCTTGGCATGTATTCTGTCCTTTGATTTGTTAATAGAAAAAACAAAGAGAAATGGAATGAGATGTGACAACTCATGGTTCCCACAGTAGTGACTTATAAATATGATGCTTATGAACACAGTTGAATTTGGATTTAAAGTCACCCTTTCTGAGATGTGTTAAAATACTGCATAGGAAAGTCTAACATTAAACAAGTTTATCCAATCAGTTTCTTAAGAAGCAACATATTTAAGAGTTTTAACCCTACAGGAAGACTATGCAAATCCATTAAGCTAAAGGATTCTTTCCTTCATTTAGCCCTTCCTTTTATTCACCATTATTTCTTACTGTGTACAGTATATATATATATTTGTTTGTTTGTTTTATTTGTTTGTTTGTTTGTTTTTCTGGTAGAAAGATAACAGAGAGTGGAGTAGAGTTTTTTCCTCTCACAACTATGGCATCCTTGCCTCCTTTACAAAGTAGGAAATTTTTACAAAGGTATGTTTACTGTCTCCAGAGCCCCTGTTTATAATAATTTCCATTGTATTACTTCATATCTAATTAGTCCAATCATCAGGGTAAAATCCCAAGCTTCTTTCTAAATAGATTTAATATCTAGACAAATATATTATAAACAGAACAATTCACTTGATAAGGAAGTATCTAAGAATAAAAAAAATGTGTTATAGGCTTGGCTATTGTTTCTTTCACTAATTTTCTCTTTGTTTCTGTTAGCTATAGGTTTAACAGTGACTTGAAGGTTTTATTGGAGAAATGAGTCTTGAGGGACTGTTTAAAGTAAGATTAGAAAATTGCTTTTCTGCTTTCCTAAGCCTGGTCAAAATGAACGAATAAGAATAAAAGAATAAGGAGAAGTTGAAAATATTCATTGTTTTTTTTTACTATCCAGAATTAAATATTTGGAAAATATTTGGAATAATGAAAAATTTATTCCATCCACATATGAACAGTTTGGACTGATGATGGTAATGCAGTGATTTTCTTGATTTATTGCCTGTGTGTCAGCTTTTTAACAAAAAGACAATGAACATGCATTTGTCATTGTACTTGATGCAAACAACTCATGCAAGAGTTACCAGCCGACAATCTCATGAATACAAACATCGTGGATATATAACGTGTCAAAAGCAAGGGTCAGCTCAGGGAAAGGGACAGTCATAAAATTGACATTTCATTGAGTGAAGTAATCTTCTGAATTTTACTCCATAATCCACAACATTCTATGAAGTAATTTTTTTCCCCTAACATAACTGAAACTTAGGGCAGTTTAGAATGTACTTGTCAAATCAATTCCAGTACCATGTTCTACTAGCTCTAATGATACTAGTGGAGTGTATATTTCATTGGCATAAGGATTCTGGGAATTCTAAGGGAAAAGCAACTCAGAAACCCAAAGCTTTTAAGAAGTTTCTCAATGGCATTTTCCTCAGGCATGTGAACTTTCCCCTACTTAAACACTGATGAAAAACTCTCATAAAATTCTCCATATTGTATTCAATAAAGGATCTATTAGAATAATTTACTAAATTTAAGATTTTGAAACCTCAACTTCATCATTAGCAGATGTCATGTAAAAAAGTAAGCAATTGTATCTAATGCTGTCATAAACTTAATATACTTTGATTTATTTTAAAAAGATATTGACCACCTACTATATCCAGGTCCTATGCTAGTACCTGTAAAGTGATAGATCTGGTACAAATTTCACCCTCCAGAATTTAGGGTTCCCAGTGTTTGCTGTTGACATGGAATTTGCCATTCTACAAACTAAATGCAACAAGTTTGGTTTAGAGACAGGGGATAGAGCTCCCTGAAAGTGCTAAGGATGCTTTGAAATTTGCAAATCTGTCACATAGGTGATATTTGAGATGAATCATGAGGGATGAGATTTATATGCAGAGAGACCATATAAAATTTCTGAACTGACATTTTAAGGTATTCATCTCACATTCCTTAACTGTTGGTATGTCAGTGATTTGGGAAAACTTCTAGATTATTCCTCTACTATTTATGAACAAATAATATTATATTGTTACTTTATATGGGATAAAATATACTCCAGTACTGGAGTCATTTTTCTCGTATTTTCTTCAAAACAAACACTTTATCTGCTTAAACCCAACCTGTTTTACTAACTTCAGTATCATGCAAATTAAGTCAGTTATTTCTCACAAACGGTCAGGGAATCTGTCTTTGCATGCAGATAGACAGATGGCATCTAGGAAAGGTCATCCATTATTAGTAATGAAGGCTAAAATATTAAGTATGGAAAAGCAATCTTGAAGTAAGCTTCCGTGTGGAGTGCAATATATCATATAAATCAATTTTGCATGGCAAATCTACAATAGATTTTGGATACATTTTTTTATACAGGCAATTTTGAATAAGTCATCCTCGATCTTTGTAAGCTACATAGAGTTTCAAATAAAGTCATATGCTTACCATAACTACTAAATCATAGGAAAATTTTACTTGATAAAATAGCTGGAGCTATACATAACTTCACTGCTTATGGGATCAATCCTCTGAAAAGTGGACTGCACAGATGCCTTAGTCCAATTTTCCTACAGTGATGATTCACGCAGTTTCACCATTCCAAAGACACTGAGGGTTGTGCTTGTACAAATTTAGGAAGGCTGCTGGTTCAAAAGATAACTTGAGGCAAGGTTCTGCCATCACCATCTGTTTTCAAAGGGCCTGCAAAAATTTAATCATGAAGCTGCCCATTCTCCCAAATAATTTCTTCAAGGGGCTCAAAGAAAACCGTAGCTGAGAAAAGAAAATCAAAGCCAATGTTGAATTAAAAAAACGAATGTCGGCAAGTACAAAAATATACGCAGGTGATTTCGGTAAACAGAGACCAAAGGTGAGTATGCTGTTCGTTAAAAATTTTGGTGTTTTGAATGATTGTTTTTACTTTGAAGAAACAGGATCTAATAAAAGATACGAGTTCTGAATATTTCATAGGATAAAGGAATAAGTCCATAGTATAGATAGGCTAGAATGAATAATTCCTCTAGTTCACTGTTTCTGTCAGTGAATGAAGATTAGTCCTGATAGCAGACATTATGCAGTTTCTGACTGCAAGTGACCAAACTCAAATGAGAAATAATAACATTTGTGCATAATAATTAATGCCTGCTTTTACTATGTAATTCAATCATGTAGAACTTCACTATAAAGTAATATACACAATACTTTCTCTAGCAATAAATAAAATAAAATGTCTACAAACACTAAATAGATTGCATATTCCAGTGTCTCATAAGCATATTCAAAGTTTGTTTCCTCCCCTAATTCTCTGTTCTCACTTCTATTCTGATCACCTCTTTTACTGATTCCAAAAACTTATTTCCGTAATTTGCAGGCTGTATTTTCACAAATGACTATATGAGATTTATTTGGGGGATTTGTTCTTGCTCTCCCTTTAAATTGGCTCCAGGAGATTTTTTGATGTGGCATGTTTAGAGGTTAAGTACTAGAGTATCATCTTTCTCACACCCTACTCTAAGGTAGATAAGGACTAATTTTCCCACTATGTTAACATATTCCACAAGCATTCCTGTTTGCCTTAATTTCTTCTATTACTTGCACTGTCTTTATGATCATTTAAATGTCTTTATCATCCCTAGCAAACTTGGGGGATAAGACACATTCCCATCAATAATAGTGGCTCACTCTGGCCTTAACGCACAATCATGGGAACACGTCACTCTAGTAAGGCATCTGATTCATGGTGCATGCTTGTTTGCACCCGTGTGTGGATGATGTGGTTTTGTAAAAACTACCCAGATGATTCTGAGGCGCCCTTCCTTCAGCGCCCCCATAGTCATTGATACAACGTCTCATTTTTCTTTTAAAGATGAGAATTTTTTCTACTATTTATTACGTCTTCTTTGACATCTGAGCACGTTATTCTCCCATTTGCCATTACTTTACAATGCTGTTTTGTGAGGTTTCTTTTTGCTGCTTTTGGAAGTCCTTGCTCTTGTACTTAGTATTTCTACACAAATAAGAGGAATTAGAAGCATGTATTTCAATGACTGTTCTTGATTTTAACACTGACAAATAAAACAAGGCAAAACCATAAAATAACCTTGCACTAATCACATTAGTACTAAATAAGGTTTTAAGCTTCCTCTGGTTATTTAGAGGCCCATGGAAAAGATTTTCTTCAGGGGAACCACAGTTCTCATTGATGGGTTGTGGTTGTAACATATAGCTGGCTGCTCAACAGAAATCTGGCCCAAGGAACAGCTTGATCACCCTTATGTTATGTTACAAAATAGTTTTTTAAAGTCTGTATTTTCTCCCTTTTTTCCCAATGGCTTGCTCTTTTTTTAAAAAAATATTATTCAAAATGAACTTCAAGGATTCTCATTAGTCTAACTTCCCATTTTACATAATCATGTACATACTCAAAAGTCTTTTCTAATTCTTTCTACCACATAATGCATTTCTAAATACATTTTTATCTTCTTCACTAAACTGTTACCTTATCTAAGATTGAAAAGATATTGAATATCATTTATCTCGAACATTTAACAATATTTGGCACATAAATAAAATGACTGAACAAACTGTATTACCATTTTTCTTAGATAATTTGTTCACTTGACTTGTATTCCAATTTCTGTATCAGAAACTTTTAACATATGTTAGTAACTTCCTGTCTTACCTGTGTTCTTGGCAGTGGTGTGTGTGTGTGTGTGTGTGTGTGTGTATGTGTGTGTGTAAGATATGCCATATACTTGGGTTCAGATTGCATTTCAAATTATCTTTGTCATCTTCATTAATCGTGTCTCTTATTTGATGCTGTTCTTAAGAGCAGAGCTGCAGTGGACAAATACCATAAGGACATGGGGTCAGGGTCAGCTTCCATGTACTTAAATTTCTTTCCTCACCAGCACATTAAGTATGAGGGTGCTATTCTCATCTTTTGCATCGATGTCTTTAGGTTTCTTTGCAAGGTTTCTGACATCCACCAACTGCATGGTCTTGAAGAGAAAATGATGGCTTTATCAAAGCTTTTCTTTAAAAAAAAAAAAACCTAAATATAATTAACATTCTTTTTATTTCTCTTCTTTAGTGTATTCTGCCATTTCTCTAAAGTTTATCAATCATATATTGCCTGCCTGGTTTGACTCTATCTTGTGTCTCAAATCCTCTGTTGTTGTTTCTACAAGTTTAAAGTCTTTCTATCTCCTAAATATAAATTTTCTAAAAATCTCACTGCTACTTCAGCCTCATTTCATTAGTTATTCACCTGTCTCTCATGAGCCATAGAGAACTTATATCAGAGGTTTGCTCAGGAAAAACAAATCACAATCAAAGCTGAAGTTCTAAAGCAGAATGAAAAAGACCAAAAAAAAAAAAAAAAAAAAAAGAAAAAGAAAAAGAAAAAGAAAAAAAAAGTGTGAAATGATGAAATTTGCCAAATAGAGACATGGAATCAAGTCGTTCTGTGTCTAAATCTTGGATCTGCCACTTTCTGTCTATGTCAACTAGGGCAAATTACTAAACCAATGAGCCTAAGTTTCCTTATCTTTCTTTAGGATCATAAAAACTATTTTTTCCATCATGAGATAAACTTGTGAAACTTCTTGCACTGTGCTTGGCACAAGTTGCTTCAATAAAATTCAACATACAATGTTTTTTTGTCAGGCACAGTGCCTGACTCTAGCAAAATGGAAGTGAAAAGATACACTCTTGTTCTCAAAGAGTTCACAATGTTGTTTGGTTCCCACCACACCCCTTCCCTCCCCCCTGCCCCCCACCCGCTTCAAATCAGGTGCCTTCCCAATGGAACACAAGAATGCCAATGAGTTCCGGTCTTCAAATCTCATGTTGGAGAAGGTCTTGATGTGAGTTTACTGGATAAAGGTTTATGATTTGGAGAACATTCTAATAATAGAACCACAAGCACAGATGGCCCAGAGTTCTTTTTTAGGGACAGATTTCTGAACCATATCCATGGCAGCTGGTTCATATGACATGGTCTTTACGAAAGGAAGAAGGAATCAGGTGGCCTGGCTCAACTTCAGCTGGGTGGTGCCCCATGAAATTGGGCACTATTTAGCATAAATTTCCTAATTTTTGAAACAGACTGTCTTGTGATTCTACTGCTCTTTTCTTATCAAGAGAGGTTTCATTTGCTATGAAGCCGAGCTTGGTTACTGCCTTTCTAGCTCAAACTTTGCTTCTGTGTGATTTACCATTGCTATTTGTGTTTCAGATAGAAATAAAATTAAAACTGAAATTAAAGGCAAATGTTGTTTTTAATATAGCATAATATGACATGCAGCTATGGAACTAGCAAATATTTTAATGTTGCCAATGCTGTTTGGTTTAAGTTAACCTCATTCAACCCTGCCCTTTGTCAATTGTCACTCCATGCAAAAAAAAAAAAAATCTCTAACACAGAGAAGGCTCAGCAGTAACTGAATATGGTTTCATTTGTTGAGATGGAGCAAGAGAATAGGTCAAAGAAATGTTTACCATTTTAAGTATCCATATGCCAGAGAACTATTTTAAATACTGTTATAAAACAAAACAACAACAAACTTTGGTAACTTTCTGTGCTGGAAATCTCCTACTGACTGCGAGACTCACAGAACTTGCAAGTTGAAATTTCCCCTGCTGTGAAGTTATTATGTCAGGCTGCCAGTTCTCAGGCCTTTTTCTTCTCTGCATCTACCACTGGATCCCAGGGACAGGCTCAATCGTGAACTTTGACTGGGGGGGGTCGTGGTGGCTGTGATCACAGAAGAGAGGGATGAGAAGTCTTTGTTTAGCACTCCTCAAACCCGAATAATATCAGAATTACCTAGAAAAACTTTCATAAAAATTTGTATTTCTGGGCTCCACGCTCAGAGATTCTGATTTTGTAGATCCAGTATAAGGCTTAGAGGTACATAGTATTATAAAACTCCTTAGGGGATTCTGATAATGAACCAGAACTAAAAACTTACTTAAGAAAATGGGCTTCTGGTGTTACTTTTAGTAACAACGCTTCTGCTTTTCTTGTCTCCCATTTCTAGTAACTAAATCTTGGATGTGTTCTCCAGTGCCCAAGTCCTTTTTGGATACACTACCTAGAACACTTTAAAACTGTGGGCTTTACTTTGCTCTTTCCAGTTGGCTTTCTTCCTATGTTTTCAGCTAGAACAGAGTCCTTAGCTCTAAATTCCAAGTAGAGGGACTTCCCTGGAGGTCCTGTGGTTAGGACTCTGTGCTTCCACTGCAGGGGGCACAGGTTCAATCCCTGGTCTGGGAATTAGGATTCCACGCATTGCAGTCCAAAAAAAAAAAAAATTAATTAAATCCCAAATAGAGGGGATAGAATCCAGGCCTTCTGGATCTCATCTGCTCTGGGGTTTCCTGACCCTGTGCTGTGCTCTGTTTGTCCACCTGCCTTTCAGAACATCTGATTTTCTCACATTGCAATTCCCTAACTTCAGTGCTTCTTTGCACTGCCATCTGTTGCCTAACCTCATAACCCTGGATCAGGATTGTCAAGTTTATGATACATAGGGATCATCTGCAGCATCTTTTAAGTAGGTTTTTGCACTCATTCACCCCAGTTAATAAATCAGAAGTGTTGGGAACTGGTCTTAGGAATCTCGATTTTTAGAAGCACCCAGGTAATTCTGATGGAGCTACTGAGGGACCATACTTTAAGTATGAGAACCTACGGCTAAGTTCATTTCCCTAAGTTTGGTTCCTATTTTGTGGGTATATCTTACACAAGTTTTAATTCACTTAATTCTAATCCGTCCTGCTACAGATAACATGCCACCCACCCAGCTGTGTGATGAAATTCATCAACATTAAATCAAATCCAAATCTTATCTCTTTCATTTCTGACTCTCTACAATTGAGAGTAATCTTGTCCTTTTCTGAACTTTCATTGCTCTCTGTCTGTTTCCTTCTTTTGCGAGTTACCATACCCAACCTTGTATTATAGACATTTATTCATCTTAAGAAACAGCTCCTTGAGGGCAGGCTCTGGATCCGGGTTGTGTGTTTGTTTCCAGTGCTTGGCACAGTGACACAGCGCCTGGCACATAGTGGGTCATCAAAAGTACTTATTAAATGAGAGAAAGATGATGCTAGACTTGGACCTGGAGGTATGAAGAAGTTAAATGATTTCCAGAGGTTTATTCTCTTTTTAGAAAGTAGTGATTTGAAGGTATTTCAAGATTTTATTTGAAAATGTCAGTAAAAAGGAAAATCTTTCTAAAAAGAATTGTGGGTTGTTATAGTGAAAGAAGAATATTGCAAGAAGAACGATAAAAATGACAAAGCTGAGCCTTTCTAGCTGACCACAGATTTGACTAGAAGATTGTTTATGGATAAGATTTGGGAATTATTTGACTTAGCAACCAAACAGCATTTTTAGAAAACAGAGTATGCTACGGTATCTTAGTCTCTATAGTGGTTGCTTGTTTTTAGGTCAAAACAAACTAAATCAACTAGCTTCAGAAACTGACTCCTTAGAAACATTTTTTCAGAATGTTTGAAACACTTTTTTAAAGAGCTGCCTCAACATTGGATGTGATTGTTCCATTTCAACACAAAGAGGCCTAAGTTTTTCAGAGAGCTTAATAAAACTCTAAGAAGCAAAAGACCAATCCACTTGACTATTTCTCCCACAGAGCAGTTGATGACCAGGCTAGGACTCTCAGTTTTATGTATTTCTTTTCCTTTTCATCAAGGAAATAGACTGAAGGAAATGTTTGTTTGTCTTAGTTCCTCCACTTATTTCTCTTTCTTCTATCAGCTCTGCTGTGTCACTCATGAAATGAGGTAGTAAAAACTGAAGTCAAAGGCATCTATTTCCAAGAAAATTAGCCAGCATCAGAAAATTCCTAATTATCATCATTAGAAGCCCTAATGCATTCACCAGTTGGAAGAGTAGGATATGGAAGTTTATACAACTTTATAGCAAGACCCCAATGGAAAATTCTATTTAAAGAATAAAAATTTTTAAAAAATCATTTGTGTACAAAGATCTGCATTTAAGGGGCACAGGTCAACTTTTGAAGTCATGAACTCAGCCAATGCACTATTCCAGTCTTCCGGACATTATTTGAATCCTCTTTCCTCTATCAGCCAGGATTCAGTCAAGAAAGAGAAATCACACCAATTAATTTAATAGGATATGATATGAAGAATTGTCAATCGGGTATGAGAGAACTGAAAATTCAAATAAGTAGGACCAGGGATTCACAGAGGTAGTAACTGCAGGAAATAGGTTCACCCTGATGGCTGGGATAGAAGAAAAAAAGATGGATTATTAAATTTAGAAGTTAATTGGAGGGATTTGTCTGGTGGTACAGTGGTTAAGAATCGGCCTGCCAATGCAGGGGATACGGGTTGGAGCCCTGGTCCGCGAAGATACCACATGCCATAGAGCAACTATGCCCATGCACCACAACTACTGAGACTGCGCTCTAGAGCCTGCGAGCCACAACTATTGAAGTCTGCATGCCTAGAGCCCGTGCTTAGCAGCAAGAGAAGCCACTGCAATGAGAAGCCTGCGCACCACGACTAAGAGTAGCCCCTCCGCCCCCCGCTGCAACTAGAGAAAGCCCACGCACAGCAATGAAGACCCAACACAGTCAATTAGTTAATTAATTAACTAAAAAAAAGAGAAGTAAAATGGAGAGCTTTGTAGAGTTGGGATCCACACTTAGGAGGAAGGGGGCTTCCTGGTTACAACTGGTACCACAGGAATTTGCCTGAGAGCACCCATGGAACTTGGGAGGCCTAAAGTTTACAACATGAATGAATCAAAATCTCTGTTCTTAAGATAATTCACAAGGTAGTGGGGAAAGTAACCACATTTGTGAAGGCAGTTTGCACCCTGCAAAGTACTGCATAAAAGTGAATTTATATTTTGGTTATTACAATCAATTTTAGATTTATATTTTTCATGACCATTCAAATAAGTTATTCTAGGGTAGCCTGAACTTCATGTCTTGTGTGTTTCTGTCTGTTGTCACACTGTGTGTTAGACTATGGCACTTGATTTTTGGTTTGCAATGTACAATAATCAGCTCTAATCCTATATATACATCACAATCAGCTTCTAAATCTACTTGAATGGGACCTAGACTTATTAAAAGTAACATAAACATTTCAGAACCCCCACCCCCCATCGTTTTTGGTATTCAAGATCTGTTTATTCTGGTCTAACTTTCCTATTAGAGACTGTTCTAGAGACTCTGTGACCTTCTTGGAGGTTGGACAGGGTAGAGTCAGGACAGGGGAAGAAGTATAGCTGTAGTCATCTTTTGAGATATTTTAGACACGCTGAGCAGAGACTGAGTCATTGAATACAGGGGAGAAAATACAAGCTGTGTTACTCAGTTTCTGATTCTACCTTTTCATCTCATGGGCAAGAGATTGTTTATTACAAACTTTAAGAGTCAGAAAACAGTTTATCAAGAGTCCACAAATTACCTACTCTTTCAGGTGGAAAATAACTTCATATCAATCCTTCTCAGCTCTCCTTAGACACACAGGTGGCAAAATCAACATTTATATTTTAGTTGATTAAGAAAGAACATGACATTTAAGTATGAAATAATGGGCACAGGGAGTACTTCCTCTTGATTTAGGATAACAATTTTTGCTGCCCCAGTTCATCCTAAAAATCAGCTGATTCCCATAAATGTCACATAAACATTCTGCATTTTGTCAGAAAAGAAATATTCTACAAATATCTGCAGCCAGGATCTCTCCCTGTAATTAGCCTCTCATTATGCTGCTCACTCTTCCCGCCACTCAAATAGTCCTTTATGCTAATTGCATAATATTTCATTGTCAGCAGAATGTGCAACAGTGCTCTTGTCACTGAACTGAAGTTGGATCCTTAATCCAGACCTCTGTAAAATAAAGTGCATTGCCTGGCACATAGTATTTATAAATTTTGGTAGATTTATTGACTATTGCTATAGTTAAAACACACAGGTACATTTTAAGGATACTTTATATCAAGCGTATGTATATATTTTTTTATTCAACAATTGGTTTCCTGAATGGCCCAGTATGTCTCTGGATTTCTCTGTCTTACATCTTAACACTATAAATAAATGATGCTAAAATTATTTGTGGAATTTAATAAGACAACTCATCAGAAGTTATGAATAATGAGGAAGTCTATATTTAAAACAGCCCAGGTCTTTTTTCCGATTACTTTCACCTTCCCATAAGCAATTCTTTTGATTAATAATAGTAATACTTAACAGTTAAACTTTTTGAATCTTTCCTATGTGACAAATTACGTCCTAAAGTCCTTACATGATTATTTCACTTAATACAATGAGATTATAAGTAAGATCCTATTATGATTCCTACTCTACAGATTAGAAAAACTAAGGTTCAAAGGGATTAAATACATTGCTAAAAGATACTCAGCACACAGCACAGCCAAGATTCAAAGCTAGGTTACCAAAATCCATTTTGTTAATACTGTACTATATGTAATAGAATACATGGTTGAAAAAAAAATGGATCTTTTCCAATTGTAATAGAAAACCAAATGTTTTCAGAAGTAAACCTGAGTTGGATGTGAAACATAAAATAAGACATCTAAAAATTGCAAAGTAAAGTCTGAAATTCAGAAGAGAGGGAATAATTTGAATCATCCATTGAGTCAGAATTAGAAACAGAAACCATAAAGACCTTTCAGTTTATATTCCTTAGATTTGTCAGGCATGAATTTTCTTTGTTTTCTACCCCTTTGAATTCTCATGCCTCAGGTATCTGCTTGGCTGACTCTCTCCCCCAAGTCTTGTTATTATTGATTATTTTATTAATAGTTTTAGCTACTCTAGTGAAATTGATTTTAATTTTCATTTACCTCCTGACAAATAAGGGTGAGCACATCCCCCCCTGCCCTTTTTTGGTCTATCCAGCTATTCTATTTTTCTATTGCATTTTCTGCTTCTTTCTTATTGATTTGCAAGTGTTCTTATATACAAATCAGTCCTTTGTTAATATATGAATTGCAGATATCTATTCCCACACTACAGATTGATTTTTCATTTCCTTAATTATCACTTGGTGAACAGAAATAATTTTAATGAATCTTAATTTATCTATCTCTTATTCTATGGTTTTTGTGTTTTGATTAAGAAATGTTTGCTAATCCCAGGTCATATATATATACTTTTTACAATATTTTCCAGAAGCTGTATTAGTTTCTCTTTTACGTATGGAATTGATTTTTACGCAATTATGATCTAGAGGTCAATGTTCTTTTTTATTCAATTTACATTTAAAACAGCACTATTTATTTAAAAACACCATCCTTTCCCTATTGCTTTGCAACTCCACTTTTGACAAAAATCAAGTGTTCATATATGTTCTAGACTATTTTACTCCATTAGCCTATAGCTTTTCACCAATACTATCTTGTTTTAATATCGTTAATTTACTGTAAATGTTGATTTATGACAGTGCAAGTTTTCCAACTTTATTTTTTTTCAGGACAGTTTTGGCTATTTCCTAGACTTTTGCAGGAAAGAAATATATATATATTTAAAATCATATTCATATTTTCCGTTAAAAATTCCTGCTAAGATTTTGATTAACATTGCATTGTTTTTATGATTTTTCTCATATTTTAAAGGTTATTTATGTATTAGAAATATAGACCCTTATTATATCATACATTACTAATTAATTCTTGAAGGTCTGTCACCTGTCTTTTAACTTTGCTTGTGTGTTTCAGTCATATACTTTTAAATTTCAGTTTGGCCCTCACATTCTTTCAAGAGTCATTCCTCAAGGAAAATATACAACTTTGACTAAAAGAGGCATGTAATCAAGGCATTTCAGTATTTTATTTTCCCTTGCTTATTACTCTTACAGAGTCTTCATCTGTAAATTTCCATCAGTACAACAGAGTCGTCATTCAGGGCATCTAGAGTGCAGTCTGCATCTCCCAGAAGCATTTGTGAAATCTGCACAGAGAACACACCACATGGGTAAATTGCTGTGGAGAACTGAAGCAATTTCCATTGAGTGCTTAGTTAATTCACTCAAGTAAATAAATATTTCACCAAGATTATTAACTTGTTGTATTGAATTTTTGTAGCAAACACAGATGTGTTCTACTATTACATAATTTACCTCTTACAAAGGAAGGACTTTAAAGAATATGATTGAGCCCTTAAAAACTATACAATGCATTGGATATTTGTACATCAAACTATTGAGATGTAAGTACAACACTCATTGCCATCAGAACAAGCAATTTTTCATTCAACGTATAAAGCATCGGTTTAATGAAATCAGTTTCCTGTATTATTCTTTTGATAGTTTTTACGTATGTTATTGCTTTATCTAAGTAATTCGGTACATTCTTTTCTGTGCCAATTAACTATCTAAATACAAATAAATGCCATTTAAAACCTCAGTTAATATGTTAGAACCTTGTCCTTCAGTTTTTGAATCTGATGTTAAGCACTTAGATCTGTGAGACAATCAGCATTTAGTAGACAAGTTGATTTAAACTGATCCCAGAAGAATCAGGAACAATGTGAAGTTGGAAAAATTATTTAGAATTTTCTTTTAAAAGATATTCAACGTCACTAATCATCAGAGTAATGCAAGTCAAATCCACAATGAGGTATCACCTCACACCAGTCAGAATGGCCATCATCACAAAATCTGGAAACAACAAATGTTGGAGAGGGTGTGGAGAAAACAGAACTCTCCTGCACTGTTGGTGGGAATGTAAGTTGGTACAGCCACTATGGAAGACAGTTTGGAGGTTCCTTAAAAAACTACAAATAGAACTACCATATGATCCAGTAATCCCACTCCTGGGCATATACCCAAAGAAAACCATAATCCCAAAAGAAACATGTACCATAATGTTTATTGCAGCACTATTTACAATAGCCAGGACGTGGAAGCAACCTAAATGCCCAACAACAAACGGATGGATAAAGAAGATGTGGCATATATATACAATGGAATATTACTCAGCTATAAAAAGGGATGAGATGGAGCTATATGTAATGAGGTGGATAGACCTAGAGTCTGTCATACAGAGTGAAGTAAGTCAGAAAGAGAAGGACAAATATTGCATGCTAACTCACATATACGGAATCTAAAAATGGTACTGATGAACTCAGTGACAAGAACAAGGACACAGATACAGAGAATGGACTGGAGAACTCGAGGTTTGGGAGGGGGCGGGGGGGTGAAGGGGAAGCTGAGACGAAGCGAAAGAGTAGCACAGACATATATATACTACCAACTGTAAAATAGATAGCCAGTGGGAAGTTGTTGTATGACAAAGGGAGTTCAACTCGAGGATGGAAGATGCTTTAGAGGACTGGGACGGGGAGGGTGGAGGGGACTCGAGGGAGGGTGGGGGGGAGTCAAGGGAGGGAGGGAATACGGGGATATGTGTATAAAAACAGATGATTGAACTTGGTGTACCCCCCAAAAAATAAAAATAAAAAAATAAAATAAAATGCATATATTTACATTTGATTACAAAATATAACCACTGTCATAGACATTTTGAAAAAAAAAAAGAAAAAGATGATAAAAAATCCTTCTTGTTCCAACATATTTAAACACAAAGTGTATTGGCATTTTGATGTGGCTTCCTATCTATTACTACATACATAGATAATTTTTACCAGCGTATTGTGTATTATTTTTTATACATGTGTATACTGCTTTATGTTCTCCATTTATACTACTACATCATATTTTATTCCACCAGATATAAAGTAACCTATATAACATCTCTATTTTTTCAATACTATAAATTGAATTCACTTTTTAATTGAATGCAATCTTTTCATTTGAATCTTTAAATATTTATAGAAATAGTTATAGAAGAAAGTATAGTTAAATTTTTTTAAATCAGATAAATTAATTAGGAAAATTAATTGCCATATTCTATTTGTTTAGTCTCATGTAGTATTATTAAGAATAAAAAATGTAGATCTGAATGGTTGGCAGAATTACACTTTCTTCTCTAGTAGTTAATGGTTATGTTTACTTTTCTAGGATGCATATATTTAGATATTGGTTCTCCTATCTCAATCATTTTTGTTTAGTTCATATACTTACTAATTCCTTAGTAATTGCCTGGTCTATTCAAGAATGTTTAAAGAATAAAAGAATAAGTTATTGCCAAATTATGCTCCATATAGATTTTACCAACTGCCATAATTCAGATCCTTATCCCCAGGCTTTGATTATAGTGATAGTCTCCTTCTTTTTTTTTGTATTTTAAAATCAAATTTATTTTTTAAGCTCTTTATTGGAATATAATTGCTTTACACTCCTGTACCAGTTTTTGAGGTACACCAAAGTCAATCAGCTGTATTTATACACATATCCCCATAAATCCTCCCTCCCGCGACTCCCGCCCACACTCCCCTTCCATATGGAATCTAAAAAAAAAAAAAAATGGTACTGATGAACGCAGTGACAAGACAAGAATAAGGAATCAGATGCAGAGAATGGACTGGAAGACACGAGATTGGGGGGTAGGGGGCGAAGGGGAAGCTGGGACGAAGTGAGAGAGTAGCATAGACATATATATACTACCAACTGTAAAATAGCCAATGTGAAGTTGCTGTATAGTGATATTCTTCTAATTTGTCCTCTCTGATACACCATCCACTCCATTGCCAGATGAATCTTCTTAAAATATGTCTTTCATAATAACCTTACTGTTTACAATTCTCAGAGACTCCACATTACTTATTGGGTAAAGTCCACTCAGGGCCCTGAAGACGTTTTGCTCCTGACCTCAATCTAACTTTCTGGATTTTTCTTGCATTCATTCTATCATGATACAATCTGCATGTGTGCTTTGTTTTGGCCTGTTACTTAGCTGCTTAGAATGCCCTTTCTCTGTTCATTCCTACTTTAAATATTTAATACAAAAGTCTCAGTTCTTTTCTGTTTTCTTTGTGGACTTTTAGCATTTGTAAACATGCATTTACCTCATCCTTAATCACATATAGCATTAGACAACCATATATGGTGATATCAAATATGATATTAGGGTATCAAATTTAATCCATAATTGTTTATATACTGGGCGCTGTGGGCAATAGGAATATTAAACTGATCCACAGTCTTGGGAAATGTACTGTCTAGACCTGCATTGTTCAGTTGGGGAGACATTTGCCACCTGAGACCATTGAACACTTGAAAATGTGGCTACTGTGACAGAGGAACTGAGTTTTAAATTTTATTTAATTTTAATTAATTTGCATTTAAATTTAAAATCTGAAACAGTGTAAAGAGTTTTCCTGTTAAATACAGCTGTGTTGTTTTGGTAGGATTATATTTTACTTTAATCACTGCATCACATAGGTTATTATTATTGCATCGCAGTGTGTATGTGGAAAAGAGGTAGGCACAGTTCCTAATTTGCAAATAAACACATCATTCATCCAGGCGGTAGCAATAGACTGACTCCTTTCCAATAATGTTTTCTATGCACTGATATAACATTGTAATGTGTTTATTTGAGTTTTTAATACAGTGGTATTAAAGTTATAGTGGTATCTATTTAATTGGTAATATAATGGGAAAGCTTATTAACATTTTAATTATAATAGAATTAAATTATTTTTCTAGTTAGAAAATAAGTATAGACATATTTTTAAATTTAAAATAAAGACATGCTACTGATGTAAAATTAAGAGTTGCAGAAGTGGGACTTCCCTGATGGCTCAGTATTTAAGAATCCACCTGCCAATGTAGGGAACACGGGTTTGATCTCTGGTCCAGGAAGATCCCCCACACCACAGAGAAACTAAGCCCATGAGCCACAACTACTGAGCCTGTGCTCTAAAGCCCGTGGGCCCACAAGCCACAGCTGCTGAAGCCCACGCACCTACAGCTGGTGCTCCACAACAAGAGAAGCCACCGCAATGAGAAGCGCGTGCACTGCAACCAAGAGTAGCTCCCACACTGCAACTAGAGAAAACCCATGCATAGCAACAAAGACCCAACGCAGCCAAAAAAAAAAAAAAAGTTGCAGATGTTAGCACTGTCTGGAACAGCTAAAGGGAGAAACAGAAAGAAACAGAAACTGGAAGAAGATGTCACAAATTTCACAATGAATGACAATCACAACTTGTTGTAGCAGAGCAAAATGTAAAGCTATTTGTTGCAAAAAAATTATTTTAAATAAAAAAGTGGGTAATATTAGAGGCATTTTCAGAAGACACATAATGAATATGATAGAACTTTCCTTTCAACAGTGAAAAGTCAAAAAAAGAATAAACAAAATTAGTCACCTAAAAATCAGAATTAATAGTCCAACCTGTACAACAAAAATATTATTAAAATTCTAACAGACTGTGAGTTTGTAACCGTAACCAGCTATTAAATACTTTGTATTAATGTACAGAAGAAAAAAATGGAGATATGTAAAAGAATATATTATTTCAGATATGAAAATTTTGTTAGAAAATCTTGAGGAAAGCCTAGAAAAGTTATATAATAGAAGGTAAAATATCTATAATTAAGCCACCAAACAGTTGTTCCATAACACAAGAGCTTTCTAACAATATCAATGATAAATTGAATCCAAATTGGATATATTTTTCTTCCCTTTAGTAGAGTCTTATGGTAGAAGACTGTACAATGAACACTATGAGCACCTTTTGTTTCAAAGAACTTTTTCTATATTTATAGAAAGAAATGTTGATTCACAGCTGTATGGTACATTTAAGACCCAATTCCTGCACCCAAAGAACTCATAGGCCAATAAGAAAATATATGTAAATAAATAATCAAAGTATGGAAACTTAAGAGCTAAAATAATGAAGGTTCAAAGCACTATGACTCTATAGAAGAAGGAATGACTAAAATACCCACTATAACATTCTAGCAAGCAGAGAAGTTCTCTTTGAGATTAACGTAGTAAATGGAATTTAAACATTTGAATGTAGAGCGGAGTCTGAGCAGTGGAAAAAGCTGCTAGTGGGAAAGAATGAGTTAAACTATGTCCAGTGGGTTTGGATGGAAGTTTCATGTAAAATTCAAGTTGAGAGTAAAGGATGTGATGGTAGAAACTCCTAGGTTTGATGCAGTCTTTGGTGGCAACCAATGCAGTAATGTAAAAGCATGCATCTCATCATATCTGCCTGTTTTAAAGATATTTTTTACCTTTCAGTGATGTTTGAAGCAGGACCATCTCTAGACAGAGATACAGAGAAAGCAGTTCTCAAGAGGTGTTCATATGGTTTAGAACTGTCTCATTGGTCCTGCTTTGGCACTCTCAAGTGGCCTTTTGAGACCCATCATTTAAAGTATTATATTATCCATGTAATGTGCTTATTTGAAATTATACACCACTCTTGCATTAATTGTTTGTTTTTTTTTTGCCAAATATGTCATTAAGAGATTGCCCTTTTGAGGATGAAGCTTTTTGTAAATTTTTCTAGAGAATTTTTCTTTCTAAATAAATGGAGGAAACTACCACTTTATAAGTGAACATTCATTTTAGGCATTACAAGGCCTAGAAACACGATAAACTGAGAGCCCTGGGTGTTTTGAGAGAGAGAGAGAAGTGAATCATTAGACTTTGAAAATTCTCTACAAACGTTTCTGTGCCAAAAAAGAGAATTTGGAACTCTTCACTGCTCAAGGAGTGTCTCTTAAATGGCCAAGGTTGACTGATAGAAAAAGTGGCCAAGTTCTATATTCTTATCCACATACTGCAGTTCTTTACACTTCCCCTGTAGGGATGAGCATCGTGGGTCATTGATAAAGTCTGCCCAATAACCAACCTTAGCCATGGGCACAGTGTTTCTGAATGCATAACACTCCATCCATCACATACACTTAGAAAGTCCCCATTATGACACAGGCTATTAAATTACGTGACCACGTGAAGATTCTCAGTTGTTGAAATTTAGTATATGGACGTATCCCAGTCATAAGAAATGAATTTGATACTCATTCTTTTAGGGGCAATCAGCTGGATTTTTTGGGAAGATTTTAAACCACATTCTAATTTCTGACAAAGTGTAAAATGATGCCACTTTGGTGGAATGAATAACACTTTAAATTTATTGTAGCACCTTTCTTGTGAAAGTTCAAAGTACTTCATAGTCTATAATTCATTCATCTTGACACAATTCCTCTAAGGTGGTAATTGTAATTCCTTCTGTAGCTTCTCAGATTCTTCAGTTTAATAGAAGGAGAGCTGCCAGGGCTGGGAAGCAAAGAGGACTTGGTAATTGATATTTGGTAGAAGGAGAAAGAACTCTGAGTCACCTGCTGGAAATCAACAGACACGGAAGCTATGCTAAATAAAAATCCTAGAAGATTGATTAGAGAGCCAGATGATATTTTATACATTGTGGACAGTGTATAAATATTGGAAATACATTTCCAATTTTCTAAAACCTAACGTTATGATATGAAAGGTCCTCTCATTATAGATTACAAAGAAAAAGAAGAAGCAATGGTATGGTAAGATTCTATTGTATTATAACTCTGATGAACAGGTTCAAATATTTATGTACTTTTGTTGTTTTGAGATGAATCTAATTATGATTTTCTAATGAGATATTAATTTAATCTGGATTTACAATACAATTTAAAGATATTCTCACTGAAACCCTGACACTTTATTGCAGCTGATTGACCTATTTTGTGGGATGTGGATGAAAAACCTTTCAACTAGGCAGACCTCATGTAAGCATATTGGATTTGGATCAAATTGTGGCATTAAGTATCAAAAGTATATTACTTGTTGAACATGCATTTATTAAAGGTCTGTCATGTATAACTACCAACTCTTATATGATCTCTTGGAACAAAAACCTCAATCAGAAATAAAATGACTTGGGGGCTTATACTTGTGTATCTTCACACAAGTAATATGGGCCCCTGTGAGTACTTTTTTCTCACTAGCAAAGTAGGTAGGAAAAGACCTGTGGTTGTTTTTTTGTGTTTTTCTTTTTAACTTACAGGGTTTGTAAAGAACAAATGAGATAATTCATGTAAAAGTCATTTTGAAATTCTAAAATTCTAAATCTGTTGTAATTCACTCTATTTTTTAATATATTACTACATTAACAAGACTAACAAATTCAGATAATGGTCTCTGTTTTCTTACAATATTTCTGCACGGAAAATAAACAACCAATAATTTCCTCAGTCTATAGCAAAGAAGAAAAAAATAATCAAGTGGTAACTTTTGTTTAGCTCACATAATTATTAAAGAAAAGACTTTTAGTGTTATTATACTTTATCGTCTTTGAAGGAAATGTTTGTATCTTATTTGTTTTTGAGTTCTTTTTGCTCTAGCCAAAGGCTTGGCAGAAAGTAAGTGCTTAGTAAGTTGTTTTAAGTTTGTTAATACATTAAGGTATTAATAAACTCTGAGCAGATGAAAGAAACTCTTAGCAATGAGCCAGAGTGTTCTGGTAAATGTCAACGTGACTATAATAGTCATAGATATTAGAAATCATAACTACAATCATGATTTTGTAATGGTCATTATTTTAATAGTATGCTAAAGTTGGTTCGGTCTTAATAAATAAATTGCAAAAGACATTGGAACGCAGAACAATTAATTGCTGTGCTAACTGTGCCCGGGAAGTTACCAGAAAGCCTAAGAAAGCTTAGCAGTAGAATGATTCACACTTCATACACTTAGAGAATGATATCCTACAATCAATAGGGCAATGCAGAGAACTCTACTTAGATGAGACTAGATAGAGAAACCAAGATAAATGCACCCCAGAAAAACTAAATTCACATATAAACTTGGAGAATTAAAAACATTCTTCAACTGACAGGCAAATAATACATTGAAAATGCACAGAGGCAGAATTTTATGCAACTCCACGTGAATTTTGCATAAAAATCCAATAAAACCAAAATTCTGAGATGTTTCAGTGCATATGACAACTGAAGCTACGCGTGTTCTAGCTACCCAAACTTAATCCGTGAACTCTGGGTAGAGGAGGACAGTGTGGCTGTGTGTGTGTATGTAGAAATAAGTTGGAGAATTAATTCTGTAATAGATAAATCTTTTGAAAATCAAAACTTTGTGTTTATTGTTATGTCTTCAGTGTTAATTTTGAGATCTCATTTTTCTAAATAATTTGATTCCAAGTTCTCTGGAGTAAAATGATGCCTTTTCAAATGGAAATATACTTCTGTATGTAAAAATAAACAATAATTACTATTACATGTTTTACATAGTAACTTCTGACTTACATGTTTATTACACATTGTAGAAATAAGTCCAAATTCTTTAGCATGCCATTCAACATCCTCTAACAGCATACCCCAAGTAGGTATTTCCAGCTCATTTCTGAATATTTACTCCTGTTTTGCTGTGTTTTTCTATCATCCAGAACTAGTTGACAATTTAAGAGCTTTAATCAAAGCTTCCTCTTATCCCCTAACAAAAACAGAAAAACTCAAAACAAACAATAACAACAACAGCAATAAACTAGGTCAGACACACAGCATATGCTGCGTGAGTTCCTTGACATGACATTTTGCCTGTGGTTATACCTGTGTTGGTTCCATACTCCATATTCTGGCTTCATTTTGAGTTATAACCAGCCATGTTCTAAAGTAACCAAGTTGGAGTTGACAAGATATTAAGAAATATCCCCTAGGGAAATTCTCTATGGATTGAAAATAAAGTTGACAATCAGAGATCAATTCCTTGGTAATAAGAAACCAGTGACATGAGATGCTATGTATTGGATGAGAACATTACATACAGGAATCAGATTTAGATAGTTTGAGGGACATTGTGGTGGTAGAAATGATAGGAATTGGATATTTACTGGACATGGCTGTCAGGTTTCTAAGTCTGAGTGACAGGGAGAATTGTGTTGCCTTTAATACAAATAAGAAAATGAGGAAGAGGATAGGGTTTGGTGGAAAGGATTTGATCTTCTGTCGGACACCCAGGGATAAATGGACAACAGAATTCTAGAAATGTAGGGCTGGAGTTTGGGAAAGATGACCTAATTTTATTTCTAAACCAAAAAGGCTAATCTCCTAAGTGAGTAGGAATTAGTCAGGATCTAAATTCCAGAGCATTGCTTTGGATAAAAGTAACAAAACAGAATGGCTTCTGGAGGAAGCCATTATAAAATACTCCCATTAGTGTTAACAACTGAGAATGCAAGAACCATATATCTTAAGAAAAAAAAAATTACGGTTACTGATTTTAGCCTATTCCTACAAGATTGTAAGAACACAATATAATTGCCTTCATATCTACGAAGACTGAAATTTATTTGACAAATATTTATTGGTTACTTTCTAAGTGCATTTTGCTTTTCTAGGCACTGGAACTCCAGGATCGTCATGGTGATAGAACGAAATAGCACTCTGTAAAAGTTAACAGCTTGGGTTTTGGCTCTGGAATTACGCTGGATTTGCCATGAGGCTCTGATTTCAGTTACTAGCTGCTGGGAAGGTGGCTGAGCCTCTCTGAGTCTCGATTTACTCATTTGCAAAATGGAGATTTTTAATGCCTTGTAAAGTAGTGAATTAAGGGACAAATGTTGGAAATTGTGGAACACTGTCTGATGCATAGTTAAATAATTAAATAAGGAAATAAAGAAAATTGATTAAATAATTAAAGAATAAAGAATTAAATAAGTGGTTCCAATTTTGGACCTAGGTTTCAGGCCATCCATCCAACTGGGAAGGTTTCAAAACTTCTTTACAGATTTCCAAAAAGTAGTCACCTAAATTGAAGTCTTCTCTTACATTTTGTCCCACATACATTTTGGGGGCTCTTTCTTTCATTGTATTCTGCATCATTCACGTTTGCAATATGAAATTTTTCTTCTGTATGTATAGTTTTTTATGCTTAAGGCAAATTTTCAAGCTATCTCAAGCCTATTTTATCTAGAACATTAGACCTTATTGTTTTAACAATAACAACAAATAGTACATGTCTAGTGAAAATATTGGGATATGCTTTTAAAAACAGATTTTTTGAGGTATAATTTACATGCATTAAAAGTCACCTAATGAAAGTGATTAATTAGATTAATGATTGTAGTACATTTATGGTTGTACAATCATTGTCACAATTTAGTTTTAAAACATTTCCATCACCCCCAAAAGTCCACTCATGCCCTTTTGCAGTTAATCCCAGTTCCTACTCCCAGCTCTCGGCAACCATCAATTTATCTTGTCTCTATAAATTTGTCTTTTCTAGACATTTCCTATAAATATACTTGTACAATATATAAACTATTGCATCTGGCTTCTTTCACTTAGCATACAGTTTTGGGTTTCATCCATATTGCGACATGTATCGGTGCCTCCCTTCTTTTTTGTTGCTGCATCGCTTCATTTTATGGGTGCATATATTTTGCTTATTAATGCACCAACTGATGGACATTTGGATAATTTCCACTTTGGGGCTGTTGTGAATAATGCTTCTGTGAACATTAGTGTACATGACTTTGTGTGAATGTATGTTTTCATTTCTCTTGGAGAGATTCTTAGGATTGGAATTGCCAAGTCAGATGGTAATTTATGTTTAACTTTATAAGAAACTGCCAAAATGTTTCCCAAAGTGGCTATGCCATTTCAGTTCCTATCAATAACGCAAGAGGGTTCCAGTTCTCCACATCTTTGCCAACACATGCTATTCTCTTTTTAATTATAGCCATGCTAATGATAATTTATTAGTGGGGTTTTTGTATATTTCATTGTGATTTTATTTTGTATCTTCCTAATGAGGTTGAAAATCCTCCATCTTCTTATATTCTTATGTAATAATTAGCTGTTCACATATATTCTTCTCCTTTTCTTCCTTCCTTCTTTTTTCTTTCTCTTTCTTCCTTTCTTTCTTTCCTTTCTTTCCCTTCCTTCTTTCCTTCTTTCTGTCTTTCCATTCAAATCTTTGACCATGTTTTATTTGAGTTTTTCATCTTATAATTGAGTTGTAAGTGAGCACACTTTTAAATGGTAAACTCTATAAAATATTTGTATTCTATTGAGCCCTCATTCAATGAGAATAATAAAAACAGTTATGTGGGGGAGTTTTTACCAAAATTAAATTAGAAAACGCTGATGTGTCTCAGATAAAATGTGTGTGGGGATACCTTGTCAAGAGCTAGTTCAAAGATATGCATCAAGGGTTGGGCTTCACCTTCATTATGGTGTGGCCTCCTCCTTCAGACCTGTAAGCTGGCTGATGCATCTCCAGGCATCACATTAGTATTACAGGCAGGAAGAAAGGAGAAAGGTGAAGGACAAAAGGCATGTAACATCCTGATCTGGGTTGCTTTTATCTGGCCATTCTAGCTAGTTCAAGTCTGTTTCTATGTTACCTAGCAATAGGTCCAATGACCATCCCAAGCTGCTACAGAACCTGAGGTGGGGGTGAGGTATTTTCAATGTGCCCGTTGCTGTGAAGGAGTCTTTTATTAAAGGAGAAGAGGATAACATCAGGTGGGCAACCAAAGTTGATGGGGCTATATTTATGCAAATATATATCTAAAGGATGTTCATCACAGAATTGAATAGAAAATTTAATAAACATTAATTAGGAAATGGAATTAGCTAATTATGCAGTACCTATCACATAGAATTTTATCTTATTAAAATTTAATTTAAAAGATTGATACCAAAACCAGACAAAGATACTACAAAAAAAGAAAATTACAGACATTGCAATATCACTGAGGAATTTAGATGAAAAAATCCTCAACAAAATACTAGCAGACAGAATCCAACAACATATTAAAAGGATCACACACCACCATCAAGTGGGATTTATCCCAGGGATACAAGGATTCTTCAATATATGCAAATCAATCAATGTGATATACCATATTAACAAATTGAAGAATAAAAACCATATGATCATCTCAATAGATGCAGAAAAAGCTTTTGACAAAATTCAACACCCATTTATGATAAAAACTCTCCAGAAGGTGGGCATAGAGGGAAACTACCTCAACATAGCAAAGCCCATATATGACAAACCCACAGCAAACATCATTCTCAATGGTGAAAAACTGAAAGCATTCTCTCTAAGATCAGGAACAAGACAAGGATGTCCATTCTGGCCACTACTATTCAATATAGACTTGGAAGCCATTGCCACAGCAATCAGAGAAGAAAAAGATATAAAAGGAATTCAAACCGGAAAAGAAGTAAAACTGTCACTGTTTACAGATGACATGATACTATACATAGAAATCCTAAAGATGCCACCAGAAAACTACTTGAGCTAATCAATGAATTTGGTAAAGTCGCAGGATGCAAAATTAACACAGAAATCTCTTGCATTCCTATACACTAACAACGAAAGATCAGAAAGAGAAATTAAGGAAACAATCTCATTCACCATTGCAACAAAAAGAATAAAATACCTAGGAATAAACCTAAGAGACCTGTACTCAGAAAACTATGAGACACTGATGAAAGAAATCAAAGATGACAAAAACAGATGGAGAGGTATACCATGTTCTTGGACTGGAAGAATCAACACTGTGGAAATGACTATACTACCCAAAGCAATCTACAGATTCAATTCAATATCTATCAAATTACCAATGGCATTTTTTACAGAACTGGAATAAAAAATCCTAAAATTTGTATGGAGACACAAAAGACCCCAAATAGCTAAAGCAATCTTGAGGGAAAAAAACAGAGCTGGAGAAATCAGACTCCCTGACTTCAGACTATACTACAAAGCTATAGTAATCAAAATAATATGGTACTGGCACAAAAAAAGAAATATAGATCAATGGAACAGGATAGAAAGCCCAGATAAACCATGGTCAACTAATCTATGACAAAGGAGGCAAGAATATACAGTGGAGAAAAGATAGCCTCTTCAATAAGTGGTGCTGGGAAAACTGGACAGCAACAGGTAAAAGAATGAAATTAGAACACTCCCTCACACCATGCACAAAAATAAACTCAAAATAGATTAAAGACCTAAATGTAAGGCCAGATACTATAAAACTGCTAGAGGAAAGCATAGGAAGAACACTCTTTGACATAAATCACAGCAAGACTTTTTTGACCCACCTCCTAGAGTAATGGAAATAAAAACAAAAATAAATAAGTGGGCCTAAAAAATAAACAAACAAATAAATAAATAAATAAACAAATAAAATAAATAAGTGGGCTTAATGAAACTTAAAAGCTTTTGCACAGCAAAGGAAATTATAAACAAGACAAAAAGACAACCCTCAGAATGGGAGAAAATATTTGCAAACAAATCAACAGACAAAGGATTAATCTCCAAAATTTATAAAGAGTTCATGCAGTTCAATATCAAAAAACAAACAACCCAATTAAAAAATGGTCAGAAGACCTAAATAGGCATTTCTCCAAAGAAGATATACGGGTGGCCAAGAGGCACATAAAAAGCTGCTCAACATCACTAATTATTAGAGAAATGCATATCAAAACTACAATGAGGTATCACCTCACACCAGTCAGAATGGACATCATCAGAAAATCTATAAACAGTAAATGCTGAAAAGGGTGTGGAGAAAAGGGAACCCTCTTGCACTGTTGGTGGGAATGTAAATTGATACAGTCACTATGGAGAACAGTATGAAGGTGCCTTGAAAAACTAAAAATAGAATTACCATATGACCCACAAATCCCACTCCTGGGCATATACCCAGAGAAAATCATAAGTTAAAAAGACATGCACCCCAATGTTCATTGCATCAGTATTTACAATAGCCAGGTCATGGAAGCAACCTAAATGTCCATCAACTGATGAATAGATAAAGAAGATGTGGTACATATATACAATGGAATGTTACTCAGCCATAGAAAGGAACGAAATTGGGGCATTTCTAGAGACATGGATGGACCTAGAGACGTCATACAGAGTGAAGTAAGTCAGAAAGAGAAAAACAAATATCATATATTAATGCATATATGCAGAATCTAGAAAAATGGTACAGATTAACCTGTTTGCAAGGCAGAAATAGAGACACAGATGTAGAGAACAAACACGGACACCAAGGGGGGAAAGTGGGGGGTGGGGGTAGGATGAATTGGGAGATTGGGATTGTCATATATACATTACTAATAAGAAAAAAAAATCAAATTGTACACGTTAAATACACGCAATTTATTGTATGTCAATTATATCTCAATAAAAGTTCTTAAAAATAATAATTTAAAAGATTACTTAATGATATGGGAAAATATACCAATTATATTAAGCGAAAAAGTGATATACCAAACAACATATAAATAATCACATTTTTGTTTAAAAATTCCACTTTTTAAGCTTTAAAAGCAAGTGTATTGAATTGTTAATAGTATTTATGAATACATAGGAAAATTAGAATGGTAATTTTTTCCCTAATTTTGTTAACTTTCAAAATTTTTTCTAATGAACTTATATTTGTCAGAAAAAATTCAGTATTTAAATTAAATAAACTTAAGGTAGATACAGAACTAAATATTGGCAGAATGGAGTTTACCTTATGGTGTCATCATAGAGTATTATAAGGAGCAAGATGAGAAAAAGTTCCAAATTTGTGTCTTGCCCAGGAAGTTGGCCTACTTGAATAGCCATACAGTGGTTAGTAATAAAACACATGATGACATTGGGAATCTACATAAGGGGAAGAAAAAGCAAGTGCCAGGAACTGGGATTGAAGACATCGAAGAAAATGGGAGGGAAAAAAAGCCACACTTTACTACCTCTATGGCTTATTGGGCTATTCTTGCCTATTAGACAACCTCTGGTCATGAGGTTATTATTCATGTTATTATTCTCTTAGATTTTCATTGCTTTGAGGAAGTCACATATTCTAGGGAATATCAACAGATGGATACGTATTCAATTTGGCTCCAATGCTTATTGACATTTATAATCTAAGGGCTTTAAGACACAGAATGGATCTGTTCTGCAGGAATAGAAGTTTATGAGAGGTATCACCTAGGCAGAGCGCAATGGGTGTGGTGGCAGGAGAGTGTCAAAAAGGGATAAGGTCATCTAAGATGTTTAAATCATTTATTTAGACTTCTGTCTATTAGATATCTCTTCATCTTTCTATTATAACAAATAGTCTAGCATCTGGTACATATTAAGCATTGCAAGTGTTTGTTGAATGAGTCAATTAATTAATGAATGTGAGAGGTCCCCTCTAGGATCTGAGATACTTTTTTAGGTACAGGATATCAAATGAGGAGAAGCAGAAAAAATAGACTGAATTACTCTCATGACAGATGTGGCTAAAAGATCCCTTTATAGGATGTCATATAATTTTGGTAGAACAATGATGCTAACCTTTGCTCCAAAGGGTAACAATGTCATGTGAGAACAACAAACTCTGCCTCAGGGGATAGTGAGGCAGATTTTCCCTATGACCTAGATGCCATGCACTCTACCTACTCAGTAATACAGATTCAACTAGGTACTGAATTAAAGCCTGCTTTGCCTGCTAGAGCAAGCTTAAGAGAGATCTAGTTTATTTCACAATTTTTACTTGACTCCAAACTACTTATTTTACTTTAAATGAATTTTATCTCCCACTTTTTCTTAGGGTAGGCTTTCACAAATCTATAAATTATGAATGGAACCACTAATTATTTCATTTCTACATTGAAAAAAAAGCAAATCTTGGAATCTATTTACTAATGGATTTTTTTGGTAGTTCTTATTAATGTCCTTATTTCCCCACACATTTAAAATTTTGCATAGAATAAGCTCTTTGACCCTCAGAGTTTTTCTTTTTTAGTTATATTTGCCAGCCTTAAGGCACTCTGGCTGACTCTCTTATTCTCTCTCTCTCTCTCCTCTTTTAATTAAATTTAAATTTAATGAAATTGGAAGGTATTTAATTACAAATATGTACTGGTCAATTCATACAGATTTTTACTTGTCATTCTAACTATTATTGGCGGCAAGTAGGAGGTAATAGTAAACAGAGCACTTCCCAGATGCGAAGACTAGAATTCAAGTTCCAAAGTTTCCATGACACTTTATTTGATTGGTACAGAAAGAAAACAAGTATAAATAGAATAGAATAGAAGTTAAAAATGGGCCCCAGCTGAGACGAAGAGGTAAATAAAAATCACAAGGGAATGGCCAGAGAGCTAGGAAGATGAGCCCAAATGGCAAAGTATCATAATATTTTCAAGGTTATTGAGGAAAAGGAGAGCTGTTAAAAAGCCACGGGGGGTAAGTGTAGGCTCCTGGGCCTACTAGAAAGTTTCTGGCTGCCTTTAAGTGCAGTTTATTTCTTTATTTTAGAATTTTTATTGACATACAATTGACATACAATTAGCATACAATAAACTGCATATATGTATTTTTAAATTTTTTTCTTTAAGAACTTTTACTGAGATACAATTGAAATACAATAAACTGCATATATTTAAAGCATACAATTTGATATTTTTTTCTTATTAGTAATGTATGTATGGCAATCCCAATCTCCCAATTCATCCCACCCCAACCCCGCTCCTCCGCCCCACTTTCCCCACTTGGTGTCCATATGTTTGGCAACTGTGGAACTTTTAAAACACTGATATCCAGGCTGAGTGCAGTTTCAATTGAGTGAGGACATTAAAAGTTTGATTTAAAGAGGTTACAGAATAGTTGGGGTGATCGGAAAATGAGATCAGTGAAGTGAAGGTGATGAGAAAAAGACAGAGCAACACTTTAAGGGGACAACAAAGTCAAAGTAAGTTTTTGAGTTGGCTTTTTATTGATGGGAAGATACCCAAGATTATTAGACAAAGGGTCAGATGTTGTAGAGATTGAGGCATCTAAGAGTGGAAAGAAGAAGAGGGTTTAAGGGCATGAAAAGAAGTTTGGAGACTATGGAATTAAGAGTGAAAGTTTCTACCTGAAGAGAAAGGGGAAGAAGCATCAATTTCAGGGAGAGGTAGGAGGGAGCAATAAGGGAGCAAATGTACATGGGTTTAAAGTGTGTAAAGTAAAAGGATGGTGTGAAGTTTAAATGGTAAAATACCAGTCATTAACATAGTATTCTCACTGGAGGTCTAAGAGAATGCTTTGAAGGAAAAAGGTAGGTAAAAATGTGTGTGCAATAGGTTCACTATTACTTTACTTATTTATTTATTTATTTTTGAGATACACCAAGTTCAATCATCTGTATTTATACACATATTCCCGTATTCCCTCCCTCCCTCGACTCCCCCCCATCCTCCCCGTCCCAGTCCTCTAAGGCATCATCCATCTTCAAGTTGAACTCCCTTTGTTATACAGCAACTTCCCACTGGCTATCTATTTTACAGTTGGTAGTATACATATACCTATGCTACTCTCTCACTTCGTCTCAGCTTCCCCTTCACCCTCACCCCCCCCAAACCTCAAGTTCTCCAGTCCATTCTCTGCATCTGCATCCTTGTTCTTGTCTTGTCACTGAGTTCATCAGTACCATTTTTAGATTCCGTATATGTGAGTTAGCATGCAATATTTGTCCTTCTCTTTCTGACTTACTTCACTCTGTATGACAGACTCTAGGTCTATCCACCTCATGACATATAGCTCCATCTCATACCTTTTTATAGCTGAGTAATATTTCATTGTGTATATATGCCACATCTTCTTTATCCATTCATTTGTTGATGGGCATTTAGGTTGCTTCCACAACCTGGCTATTGTAAATAGTGCTGCAGTAAACATTATGGTACATGTTTCTTTTGGGATTATGGTTTTCTCCGGGTATATGCCCAGCAGTGGGATTACTGGATCATATGGTAGTTCTATTTGTAGTTTTTCAAGGAACCTCCAAATTGTTTTCCATAGTGGCTGTACCAACTTACATTCCCACCAACAGTGCAGGAGAGTTCCCTTTTCTCCACACCCTCTCCAACATTTGTTGTTTCCAGATTTTGTGATGATGGCCATTCTGACTGGTGTGAGGTGATACCTCATTGTGGCTTTGACTTGCATTTCTCTGATGATTAGTGACGTTGAACATCTTTTCATGTGTTTGTTGGCCATCTGTATGTCTTCTTTGGAGAAGTGTCTATTTAGGTCTTCTGCCCATTTGTGGATTGGGTTTTTTTCCCATTCTGAGGGTTGCCTTTTAGTTTTGTTTATGGTTTCTTTCGCTGTGCAAAAGCTTTTAAGTTTCATGAGGTCCCATTCGTTTATTCTTGATTTTATTTCCATGATTCTAGGAGGTGGATCAAAAAGGATCTTGCTTTGATGGATGTCATAGAGTGTTCTGCCTATGTTTTCCTCTAGGAGTTTGATAGTGTCTGGCCTTACATGTAGGTCTTTAATCCATTTGGAGTTTATTTTTGTGTATGGTGTTAGGAAGTGTTCTAATTTCATTCTTTTACCTGTTGCTGTCCAGTTTTCCCAGCACCACTTATTGAAGAGGCTGTCTTTTTTCCATTGTATATTCGTGCCTCCTTTGTCAAAGATAAGGTGCCCATATGTGCTTGGGCTTACTTCTCAGTTCTCTATTCTATTCCATTGATCTTCCTTTCTATTTTTGTGCCAGTACCATACTGTCTTGGTCACTATGGCCTTGTAGTATAGTTTGAAGTCAGGAAGGCTGATTCCACCAACTCCATTTTTCCTTCTCAAGATTGCTTTGGCTATTCGGGGTCTTTTGTGTTTCCATACAAATCGTAAGATTTCTTGCTCTAGTTCTGTGAAAAATGCCATTGGTAATTTGATCGGGATTGCATTGAATCTGTAAATTGCTTTGGGTAGTACAGTCATTTTCACGATGTTGATTCTTCCAATCCAGGAACATGGTATGTCCCTCCATCTGTTTGTGTTGTCTTTGATTTCTTTCATCAGTGTCTTAAAGTTTTCTGCATACAGATCTTTTGCCTCCTTAGGCAGGTTTATTCCTAGGTATTTTATTCTTTTTGTTGCAATGGTGAATGGGAGAATTTCCTTAATTTCTCTTTTTGCTCTTCCGTTGTTAGTGTATAGGAATGCAAGAGATTTCTGTGCATTAATTTTGTATCCTGCTACTTTACTAAACTCATCAATTAGTGCTAGCAGTTTTCTGGTAGAGTCTTTAGGGTTTTCTATGTATAATATCATGTCATCTGCAAAAAGTGATAATTTTATTTCTTCTTTTCCAATTTGGATTCCTTTTATTTCTTTTTCTTCTCTGATTGCTGTGGCTATCACTTTAATAGAAAGAAAAAGCAGAGAAAGAAAGGGAGAGAGGAAGAAAAGGAAGGAAGGAAGGAAGGAAAGAAGTAAGGAAGGAAAAATACTTCTGCTTAAACAAAAGGCTGGAAGGAGATATAATACGAGACTAACAAGTAGAGCAGTGGAGGCATCCTGGCCAATGAGAGCAACACAGATGCAACAGAGATGTGAGTTCTTTTGGGAAAATGGGAAACTTAATCAAAGAATCTCAGCTACTGTGGCCACTTTTGAGCACCCTTGATTTAGAAATGGCAATAGCTAAAGGGACCCTGCAATTCTATTAGAGATATTTTGGGGGATTGTAAGTTCCTGTATTTCTGCTAGCATAGGTTAATGTAGGGTTGTAACATTGATTAATTTAGAACTAAGAAGAGTCCCAGTGGAAGGTTGGTGTTTGTGCAAGATGATGTGCAATAAGGATTAGATGTATTAATAGTTTGACTAACGAAACAAATGTCAGCAAACAAAGATATAGAAAGGAGCTGGGGAAAGATGTATTTCCTTTTAAGAGATCGCTGCTTAAAACTATAACCATTTTATCATTTAGTAGAATTAAAAAGTACTATAACAAACCTCAAAAGGAATGAGTCACAGAGGCAACATTCAGAGACAAATGAATTTTCAAAGGAGTTAAAAAATCTTAACCTGAAAGTAGAGGCAACTTATAAACCTCAAATCCCTCAGAATGTGAAGTTCATAAAAAACAGGGTGCTTTAATTTCCACATAAATACAGTGGATTTTCATGAACTTCAAGAAGCTCCTTAGTCTTCAAATTCCCCCCTTTATTATTGGCCTAAATTATTGCCAAAATTCTCAGAATTTCAATGTTAAAAACAGATTCCTTTGTTCAAATACCTTCCATTAAAAGTTAGCAGAACTTCCGGTTAACATTGGTGGATTGACTTCACACACATTTATGAGGTTTTTACCCACAAGAACAAAGAGTACAGGAGAGGTGGCGGCAGCAACACAATTCTGGAAAATAGACGGACATATGGAAATCAACTTTGCAGGCTGCAGAAAGCTCAAAGCTCAGCTGGTAGCACATGTTACCCAGAAATAAGTTGATTTGCACTACAAAACCTGAGAAAGCTCAGGAATTGGATCCACCTAGTAACTCTAACAATGAGATTCATAGTAAGCTAGAACAGGAAGCATCGTTCGTTGTTCACATAAGAAAAATTTAGACTTCTATTTCTGAGGTTCCATGCAACATAAAAGGATTTAGGAATAAAGATAAGTCACCAATAAAGTTTCTGTGTACCAGATTTTCAAATAGGTTTTGACTTGGACTAGACTCAGGAAAACTGTTCCTTCGTGTCTTTGGAAGTTTGCAGAGCATACCCATTAAGCTTTCAAACCCAGCATTTTTTCTCCCCACAAATGAAGGTTTATATATTGGCAATCTTTCATTATAAAATAGGAGCTAGAGATTTTAGCTTGAGTCATCCTTCTAAATAGGCAGCTGGTCTCTTTTACCAGCTGATATTACATATTAAATTGTCCCCCAGATATTTCATCAAAATGGCTTGCGGCGTACACCCTGCATTTACCTCATGTCCCTTTTGTGGCTCATTGTCAATTTGCACAATGGAGAAGTCTGGGTGGCAGCTGCAAATTTTCTGGTTTTCAATACACACAGCATATTTGTCAGCAATTACGTCTCAGCCTCTCTTTCCGCATTTGTATTCTCAGTACAGAATAGTGATGGCAAATTAATTATTCCAATGATCTGGACTGGACTCTCCCTTCCCTGTAATGCACCCCGAAGTCCTTCCAATTCGCGGATGGTTCTAACCACCAAGAAGCAGAGATAAGGAAACTACAGCCTCTGTATGTTTTGAAATTCTTTGTGGCTCCCAAATTTTTTTCCTAAAGAGAGCATTCTTTTATCTTTAACCTCCAGATAAACTTGCTACATGTACTCACTGTCTTCAAAGAGTGCTTTTCAAATTTTCTATAGTATACTTTTAACAGTAGAAGAGAGTAAATACTCACCCTTGGAAGGGTAAGAACACAACACATGATCCTGGAAAGGGTGAAAAAAAAATGTAATCCCAAGTTTTAGCTGAAAACGTTACTAGCTTTATGCTCTAATAAAAAAGATATTTTTTCCATGTCATCATAATACTCAAATTACTGCCTGGGGAGGGAAATGATGTTACAAATCTTGTGTAAAATTTATGCCATGAATTTGAGGAGCCTCTGGCACATCCTCTCATATGTCTGAGCTCTGTGCATCCAGATTTCAAAAGCAAGGGGAAGATTCCTCCCCAGTCACGGGTGACTTACATTGCCTTTATATCCATTAAAGGCTTTTTCTTTTTCTATTATCCTCTTGAAAAGTTAACTTTTCTGAATTTGGCAGATATTGGCTTTATAATCCCCTTCTGGTAACCATCTATAGTTTTGTCCTCCAATGACCTTTTAAACTTCAGAATTCCAAATTAATTATTTTAAGGCTATAAGTGTATATTTAGCATAGTTCCTAGGTGTACAGGCTTGAAAGTCAGACAATCTGGGTTTGAAACTTAGCTCCTTCACTTTCCTAACGGGAATTTGAGTTTCTTACCTACTCTATTCTTTAGTTTTCTCACCTATAAAATGGAGGTGACTATATCACCTACTTTTTAGGGTTATTGTAAACATTAAATGAAATACAATGGGCAAAATGCTTAGAAGAGTGCCTGAAAATAGTACAAATGATCACTATTATTCCTAGATGAGAAAATTGAGTCCAGAAGGAGAGAAGTTCTGACTGCAACAAGGTTTTTAGTAAACTCCAAAAATTACAACCACACATACTTGTTTCTAGAATTCTCACACTAAGAAATAGTGACTCTTTTCAGATGGCCACCAGCTCTGCAAAATGACACATCTTTCTATGTAGCCATTCTCAACAAAAAGCCCAAAGCAACAGGTTATTGTGGCATTCTTGATAATGAACTCTGAGAGAGAAAGCAACATACACAATACATATATTCATTCATTCATTCATTCATTCACTCTTTGCACACAGATGCCCAAGTACCTACAGCATTTGTACACATAAATTGAGCGCTACTGAAAGTTTATGCCCGAGTCCATTTTATTACAAGCAACATGGTAATCCCTGATCTTGGATTAGATCTTCTGTTTCTGCTTTGGGTACGTTTATAAGAGCTAATGGTTCAAGTCACAACACTACACTGAATGATTTGAGCTGTACTTTGCACGCTTAGCTGGACCTGTACTACTGCTGAAAAAATTTTCTCTAGGAGTCCGTTGAGTGACCTACACAGCTTTTCCAAACCCTTTTGTTTTGAAACCCCTCAACTCTACCACTATCCCTTCACTCCTTGCCAATGACTTATCAAGATTTTTATGAAGTTCAAGGTTATTTACAGTAAAGAGCCTTAACTCTCTCCTCTCCTCAAAACTTAGTGTATATAAGTGAGCGCATCTTCTCCTCTTCCATCTTCTCGAGGAGAAGCAGACAACCCTCTCTGCAAAGGTTAATCCTGTCCCCTAAGTTCTTGATCTTGTTCAGATTCTTTGTTTCATCAATTCCTGTGTTCTATCCTTCTCACCTGGCTCCTTTCCTGGCAAAATCAAACCTTCCCACTTCCCACTGGTCACTAAATCCCATTTTTATTAGTATCTCAGTAGAAGTTTCCTCTTCGAACATAACCATGAGTTTCCCATCAAAAGATCTAAATTTACAAGTAAAATAAATTAGAATTATTTTCAAAACAAATTTAGCTAATAATTTCTTTGCATACTATAAGAATAATTTAGATTATTTCCTCATAATTAAATTTCGTTGCATATAGATTTAGTTGTACATTATGAGTAAATAAAATATTCTGGCTGCAAAATAATCTCAAAAATCACACAGTATTTTAACAAAAGTTGTCTGCATAGAAAATAAAGACCAGCTTATTAACAAGATTTCAAGTATTTACTGTGTACTTTCTTGGGATCTGTATGTGCTAGACATTGTAAAGGAACCATCCCTGTCTTTTAAGAGTTTACCTTCAAAAGATGCTATAAGTTCCTCAACAGGCCAACGATACACCATGGAGGATGTACAGAAAATGAAATTGTCCTATAGACTTATGTTATAATTTTCCAATACATTAGGCAAGAAAAGAATCAATATTAGATTCTTCCAATATTTCAGGCTGGAAAAAACTGGTATAGAAACGCTGAAGTTACCTGCTTTTAAATATTTATGTGCTAGAATCTCGAGGGAATACTAAATGACTCATTAAGTTGGATTTGTTTCACTTGAATTGTGATGATTAGATCTCTGAGTCTGTGAACAGCAACTACAGATCCATATTTCTCTCCTTCTATTTCATTACTCACTGATAATTTTATTTTATGCTGCTTTGGAATTCATCTCCTAAAATGCTGTATGTTCTCACATTGTCTTGTGCTCCTGTTGCTTGATTCCTGGTGACATAGAAAAATAAAGGTTCATGGCAAAAAAAAAAAATTGTTCTTTCTTTAGGAACATTTCAAATCTATTGATATCTGAGAATGAGAAAATCATCATGTTTTAATAAAGCTATACAAATTTGCTCTTAAATTACAAAATCTTTTACAATAAAGAGGTATAGAGAATAATAATTTAATAGAATTATAATTAAATAATTCTTAGCTACCTAAAATATTTATAATAAAGAAATGTGAAATTTATGTAAGAGAAAGCTTTATGTTGAAAAGCTTTTTTACATATTAAAAAACAATCTAATAGCTTTTTTCCTGTACCCAGACATGAAGAGGTCACCAAAGCTGAGCTGGCTCTGTGTTTGGATAGTGTGTAACACTCTACCTGCCACTATAAACCTCTCCTATTAACAGTAAAATCAGTGCAAACAGTAGCCTATGTTTTAGTGCCCTCTCTAATATATCTTGCACAATCCTAAATCCATTGCAATTTGGCTTCTGCGTGAAAACATTTGTATAAGTTTTTCTCTAAGGTCAAGAATTACTTCCATGGTGCTGAATCCAACGAACACCATTTGGTTGTCATTTTATTTGACTCCCAGCTTCACTGACACCATCCTCCACTTGTCTTTTGAAACTCTCTCTCTCACCTTTCAAGGTGCCATGCTCCCGGTTTGCCTCCTTTTTTAAAAAATTTTCACTGCTCTTTCTTAGTCACCTCCTTGGCTCTTTTGTTCTCCTTGGTTCTCAGAATGGCTGGACTTGAAAACAAACATACTTAGATAGGACTTGGGATTCCAGTTGTGAATAAAGAGATGAACAAATGAATACACCATCCATCAATTGACTTGATTTCAGAGCACCGAGACCCTCTACACCTACGAAATGAGTTCCCCCATCCCACAGACTTCTGAGTGATGCCTGAAATGCCCTTAGTGGGAAACAAAGCTTTGCAGGCTGATTTCATGTGTGGAAAGAGCTCGGAGTTAGAATACTGGAGTATTGCTCTAGCATACACTAGTGTGTAACCCTGGGAAGTTCACTGAGCCTCAATGAATTTGTTTTGTCACTGTTATGAGTATAATAATAATGATGGTGATAATAATTTACAGTTATTAGAATCAATTATTATATAAAAACACAGTAAATTATAATGCATAATACTTGTTTTAGGGTATAATTGTTCCTGGGTAGGTAACACACTGACCAGAATTCACTGTAAAATATAAATGAAATAAGTTTCTCTGTCTGCCAGGCTCCTGGACCTTAAATAAGGACCATGCACTTCTCAGTCACTTGCCATCCAATAAAGGTAAACTTTAGACATTGTAGAACTAAGCCAGGTCATTACCTGGGTCTTTCCTGTCTGTTCCTGATTCGATTTCACTCTTTCTCCAGTACAGAGATTGCCCTTGGGCCTGTGGTCCAAGATTCGATCCTGCTATGTTTCTACTCAGTCTTGGCTTCATCTTAAATTCCTCTGAATCCCAGGACTTCCTTAATGAGAATTCTCTGCCTTTTCTTTCATTCCTCAGATCAGAAATAATTTTGACCATTTTTTTTTTCATGTCCATTCACATCGACTCTGATAGAGACAGAACTGAAAAATAAAGATGTGGATTTCCAACAACTGGAATGAAAGTGAAGCCCAAACCATTCGGAACATTCTGGAATAACAGAATTAACTAAGTGTAAAGAAAGCAGAGTGATGAGAGAAGATGTTGCTGAAATATGAAACAGGACAGGGCTCAAAGTCAGGTGAATTTTTACATTTTGACTCTTCCTTTTTCTTTTCCTATGAAGTCCTATTCTTGTCTATTGAATTTGGAGAGATTAAAAGGGATTCTTATAGAGCCTGAGGTTTAGGGTCAGCTGACAATTTGGAAGAGGATTTTCCAGGTGGGAAGAAAGTGTGCAGAGCTGAAAGAGCTGGAACACTGAATATAAACTCTGCCCGCCTTAGCATTTAGCTAAAGGGCACCTCTACTGCAAAGACTTTTTAAATCTATCTCACTAATATGGATGTCTCTGCACTAAATTCTTTTTGGAGAGTTAAAGCAAACTTTAGCTTTTTCAGATGGCTGTTATCAAATGGAAACTATTGTAAAGAAAGATATTTTGGTGCTCTATTCGTGAATTTAAAATTCCCAGGAAATTTTAAAATGATTTTTGACCAATTACATAGTTATAATTCTGTTCTTACCAAATATGGGAATCCTTTCAGAGTACTCAACACAAGTATAAAAGGTATCTATTAATAAATGACCAACATAAGATGAGAGCATAATTTTTTAATGAAGGATCAAACCACATTAAAAACCTTATCATTAGAATGGACATTTACCTAAAATCAATGCTTAAATATACAAAGGAGATATAACCTGAATACCAAGTTAAAAAAAAAGTTACTCAACATCTAAGGCATGCAAAAAAGATGCACAAAGAAGAATGAAATATATACTCATGATTCTGTCAACAAACTTAAAAAATAAAAATTTTAATGAATACTCCTAAAGTCTGCTATATACCTTTTCTATCAGTAGATCACTCTGTTGTGAAAGATAAACACTGTCCTGAATCCGTTGTTTTGTATTCCTTTGCATTTAATATTTATATATGTATTCTTAAGCAACATATAGTATTAATTGTGTATTTTTAAATTGTACATAAATGGTTTTATATTTTGTGTATTTTTTTGGCAGCTCTTTTTTTCACTCAGCATTATGTTGGAGAAATTCATGTGTGCAGCACATGTAGCTCTAGTTCATTTATGTTCCCTACAGTATAGCTCAGTTGTGTGTATGTTCCTTTATTCATTCGTCAACAATTCATTGAATATTTACAATGCATTGTTTTGAGTGCTGGAAGCTTTTATATACTTTACATTCTATTTGAAGGAGTTAGTAACAAATAGAATAAACATGGAAATACGTGGTATGTTGAATGGAGAGAGCAATACGAAGGAAAAGAAAGAATGAAAAGCAAACGAAATGCCAGGGAAATGGATTGCAATTTAAATGGGAGTTCAGGAAGCTCTCACTTAGATGGGGATGTTTGAGTAAAGACCTGAAGGAGATCAGGAAGTGAGTAATGTAGGTCTTTGTAGGAAGAATGTTCAAGGCAGATAAAGTAGAAAATATAAATGTCCTGAGGCAGGAGCATAGCAGGGGTGTTTAAGTAAGAGTAAAGAGGCTTGGTGGGCAAAAATTGATGGCTAGTTCATTTGTTTCTACTGTAATATTTATTATTTCCTTCCACTACTTGCTTTGGGTTTAGTTTGCTCGTGTGTGTATGTGTGTGTGTGTGTGTGTCTTAAAAGGTGGAAAGTTAGGTTATCGATTTGAGATCTTTCTTCATTTTGATGTAGGCATATACTTCTACAGATTTCCCTCTAGCACTGATTTTGCTCCATCCCATAAGTTTTGGTATGTTTTCTTTTTGATTTCATTCAACTCAAAGTATTTACTCATTTCTCGAGTGATTTCTTTTTTGACCCATTGTTATTCAGGAGCCTGTTCTTTAAATTCCACATATTTATGAACTTCCCAAATTACATTCTTCTTAGAGGTAAACGGTAAAAAATATTTACCTCTAAGATATATGCAGAATCCCTGCAAATTAGAGTAAATTTTTGCTTTTTTCATATCCTTATGTTTATTAAATAGATCCCTTCTGCACTTAGTTGCCTTTGGTTCACCTCAAAGTGTGCGCTATTCAATATGGCAACTGTCCTCCATCTCTCTAATCACCCGACAGTATCCTGTTACCTATGCTGAAATAGCTGTCACTACTATTTAGAGCTTACAAGATTGCCTATGTGTTCATAGTTGTAGAACTCTGTAATAAAATTCTGTGAGCAATGATTATAATTCATAGTACACAACTGCTATCTTATTGTCTTAATTTGGTATTTAGGACCTACTAGTACAAAAACACGTTCGGTTCTACCTGACCTCAGCCCCAATTTAGATAATTAGATTGTAAGTTTCCTCTTGCTCTGCAAAATATATAAATGTTAAAAATGAAAAACAATATATGGACATGAATAGTACCTTTCTTTTCTCTCCACCCTCCACTTTCCCCTCCCCACAAAGAAAAAGAGATAAGAAGGAAACATCGCACTACTTCTGAGTTTTTGTCAGGCCAACTTGAATTAAAGACTACAATGCCTGTTTGTGAATCATGGTTGCCCTCACTCCTCAAGTTCATTAGCATCTGTCCATCATGCTTAACAATCCACACTTTCCTGACTCTGGTCTCCCTCCCAGGCTGCACAAAATATTTCTAATTTCAAAAACATATCTCTAATTCTGACAAAGCATAAAATGATGCTTTTCTAAAATTAAACTAATAATAACCAGTCAGAATGGCCATCATCACAAAATCTAGAAACAATAAATGCTGGAGAGGGTGTGGAGAAAAGGGAACCCTTCTGCACTGTTGGTGGGAATATAAATTGGTACAGCCACTTTGGAAAGCAGTATGGCGGTTCCTTAAAAAACTAAAAATAGAACTACCATATGACCCAACAATCCCACTACTGGGCATATACCCTGGGAAAACAGTAATCCAAAAAGAAATATGTACCACAATGTTCATTGCAGCACTATTTACAATAGCCAGGAATCAACCTAAATGCCCATCAACAGATGAATGGATAAAGAAGATATGGCACATATATACAATGGAGTATTACTCAGCCATAAAAAGGAATGAAATTGAGTTATTTGTAGTGAGGTGGATGGACCTAGAGTCTGTCATACAGAGCGAAGTAAGCCAGAAAGAGGAAAACAAATACCATATGCTAACCCATATAAATGGAATCTAAAAAAATGGTACTGATGAACCCAGTGACAGGGCAAGGATAAAGATGCAGATGTAGAGAACAGACTTGAGGACACAGGGTGGGGGACGAAGGGGAAGCTGGAATGAAGTGAGAGAGCAGCATAGACATAGATACACTACCAAATGTAAAATACATAGCTAGTGGGAAGCTGCTGCATAACACAGGGAGATCAACTCAATGATGGGTGATGCCTTAGAAGGCTGGGATAGGGAGGGTGGGAGGGAGTTGTGGGAGGGAGGGGATATGGGGATATATGTCTACAGCTGATTCACTTTGTTGTACAGCAAAAACTGGCACAACAGCATAAAGCAATTATATTCCAATAAAGAGCTTAAAAATTAAAAAAATAAAAACAAAAACACCTAATAATACATTAAAGCAATTCTGCTTATCAGAATCCCTCAAGAAAAAAACTTTTAAGTATAAAATATTTTAGGCATAAAGTGACTTGACAAAAATATGTGTGGTATAAATTTACAAACCAAATAGGCAGCCATTGAGTTGAATTATCTTTCTCAGCTGTTAAAATATTACTAAACAGGGAGAAAAGAGTGAGTAGATAAGGCTAAATAAAATCAAAGGCAATGGAATAAAGGCAGGTAAAGATAGAACATGGATGCATTTATACCACGGCAATATTTGTCTTTCCTTTTTACACAGAATAAGCTGAAGTCTGAGAAGTGTTGAAAGCAAAAATATGATAGTGCATTAGAGAGAAAAACCTCAAGATTGACAGATCTTTTTATAAGATCTGCTGAACCCAAAGCCTTAGACAAGAAGTTATCCTCTAAAACCACAAAAGCTGAGGGGGTGAAGATTTTTACAGGAAGGGCTAAGGGTAGGCTGGCCCATTTCCTTCAAGTATTCTTCCCTCTGATTAAAAAACAACTGGAAGGAAAAAAATTTTTCTATATCTGAAAGAAAGACATTCTTATAGTCTTCTTTTGTTTTGCTACCTTTAGAAGTTCTTTCATGTGCTAAACATTGTAGTATTCCCTATTGCAAACTTAACCTGACATTGGGATTACAGGATAAAAATGCTCCCGTAGGCGATTCTCTAAAGTAAAACCAACACCAAACTAAACTAAACTAAACTAAGGGTTGCATATTTCCGTGGTGATATGTTCATTTTGTTTTTATCTACATCAATTTCACTTTAATAGCAAAGATTGCACTCACTCATAGTGGATGTATAAACACATTGAAGGCAAAAGGTTGCTTTGTACATCAATCTGAGAGAGTGAAAGTGAGACCTGTGATTACATGTGGTGCTTCCAGAAGTTATTAGAACAGAGTAAAAAGGATTCAGTTATGAATTTGCAGCTCTTCATTTCTTCTGTAACTCTTACAAATAACTAGAGGAGATTTTCATTCCTTTAAAGCATAAAGTTATGTGCATATCTGCAGATGCTTCTGCAATCTAGATGTCAGCTAGAACCCTCTTGTTACTCTCAAAGTCAGATATCTTCCAATCGTCTTTAGAAGTTCAAAACCATTCTCTTGTTAACTACAATATCTAGGAGTTAGCCCTCTCTTCTGCACCAGACTCCTTGATGCATGTATCTTGGTTTGTTTTGTTCATATCAGCCCAGACATAGATCTTAGTCTTTTTACATTTTTCCATAAGAAATGCATACACACTAGGCCTTTAGTGAGATTAAGAGTCCTAACCGAAGATGTAGGGATGACAGGAACAGGTCATGGTTGAGTGTGTGAACTTTTCTCATTGAGTCTCTTTCCCATTTTGCCTTTCCTTCTTTTTTTCTCTTCTTTAAAAATTTTATCGATCTATGGTTGATGTACAATGCTATATAAGTTACAGGTGTACAATACAGTGATTCACAATTTTTAAAGGTTGTACTCCATTTATAGTTATTATATAATATTGGCTATATTCCCCATGTTGTACAATATATTCTTGTATCTTATTTTTTTCTAAATAATTAATTAATTTACTGGCTGCATTGGGTCTTCATTGCTGCACAGGGGCTTTCTCTAGTTGCGGCCAGCAGGGGCTACTCTTCATTGTGGTGCACCAACTCCTCATTGTGGTGACTTCTCTTGTTGCGGAGCACAGGCTCTAGGCTTGCGGGCTTCAGTAGTTGGGGAACACAGGCTTAAGAGTTGTGGCTCAGGACTCTAGAGCACAGGCTTAATAGTTGTGGCACATGGGCTTAATTGCTCCTCAGCATGTGGGATCTTGCTGGGGCAGGGATTGAACCCCTGTCCCCTGCATTGGCAAGCGGATTCTTAACCACTGTGCCACCTAGGAAGTCCATATCCTTGTATCTTATTTTATACATAGTAGTTTGTACCTCTTAGTCCCCTATCCTACCTTGCCCCTCCCCCTCCCCTCTCCCCACTGGTTACCACTAGTTTGTTCTATATATCTGTAGATCTGCTGCTGCTGCTTCTTTTTTTTTTTTTTTTATTCACTTCACTACTTTTGGAGTAATTCACATGTTTGGGGATAATTAACCAGCCTCTATACCCTTTCTCTAGGAATCCTACACTCTCCTCCCACAAGAAGATATAATAGGCACTAGACAGAAACCCCAAGTCAAACTCAGGTTTATATCTCTTACCATTTATCTCCTAACACCAGGTGTAATTCTAACCAAATGTCCACTATGTTATATAGGAGTTAAACATGGGTAGTGGAAAGAGAGTAAGAATATCCTTTGTGAAATATTTCTTTAATAGTTTATACCATAGAATCATCTTAATTCTTGAATCAGGAACTCTAGTTCTTTCTGCTTGTCTTAAATATTTTGTGTTTATAAATGTATGTCACAATTCATATATTTCTCTTGTAGTAAGTGCATCTATGTTAAAATGAATAAATGGGACCTGTCTCAATACCGAGAAAGTCTCCACCTTCTGAGCGAGCAATCCAAGAAAAGCTGCAAAAATGCAACTTTAGCTTCAGCTGCCATGGTCCAGAATTTACCTGAGGTTTACTGTGCTTAATTTGGAAATGCTGACTCAAATTCTTCCAGAATTCCTGATAGCCATGTCTTTACTCAATAGTTATTGCCTGTCTTGCCTCTGAATTAGATCCTCAATCTAGGATTCTGAAGACTTCATATCTGTTACAGTGTCTACTCTCCTTTGCAGATATAATTGTTTCTGTAACCAGGTGTTTTTTTCTTTCAAATTAATTTTTTAATTACTTTTTAATCTGTCTTCCTAGGTACTTCATGATTAAACTCTCAACCTCCTCTAGTAGAATAAATTTTAGACACTGAAGCATATAACTCAATTGCATAATTCAGAATTGACCTCTGGGTTTTGTATGTCTCCAGCAGAATTGTTTAAACTACTTGACATTAAAATATGAAGCCATTCTGTCATTTTTTAGCAATTTCCTGAATAATTTCCAATTTCCAAGCCATTTGTGCACAGGAAACTACTGATTAACAAAGGTTGCACCCAGTGAAGTCAGTAGCTTTTTATCTAATTATAAGCATCCCTATTATCTTCAATTAAGTCTGCTGTGACCTTGAAACAACTTTGCATATCTGAAACCAAACTATGGAAAGATGCTAATAGGTATCGAAAGCACTGCTTACCTGCCCAAGCAACCAATAGTTAGGATTCTGTCAAAATCTCTGCTGCAGAGATGTCTGGAGAAGACAGGTTTAGCAATGGTTTCTGTTTACTAAGAATTTATTTCCCATCAGGCTTCTAGAAATATCCCCAGCTCAACTTTGGAGTTAACATTCCCCCTTAAATAGACTGAAGTCCCTCAGTATTAGAGGACAAAAGAGATATGAGCTTTTAAGTTTGGAAGACTCCCTTAAGGAGGACTGAAAAGAATAATCTTTTCAAGTCATGGGGCCTGCATTTTTACAGGAAGGAAAAGATATGTACTTCAAGAGTCCTCCATATTTAGTACCATGATTATATCAGGGAAGGCATCCTATTGGCGGGATGTGAGGAGATGGTGCTGAGTTAATGTAAAAGATACCAAATAATATATATGTGCACACACACACACACACACACACACAGATATAGATATAGATATAGATGTAGATGTAGATGTAGAGATAGAGATAGAGATGATAGAGATAGAGATATATTTTTTTTGGTCAGGTTACTGCTATTTCTGGAACTTCTGGTAAAAATGCCATTGTAAAAACTTAGCCTAAATAAACATTTCATATTTTTAAATATTTTACACGCAATTTTTAAATATTTACAACATGAAAAGAATTTAACTTTAGAGTACATACACCTTTATTTCAGAAAATTAGTCCTGGGAAATTTTAACTTCAAATATATAATTGTATTTAAAAAATAAGTTAGTCCTGAGTCTACATATGTTTTCCCTATATTCTTTCTGTACTCAGGCTTTAGGACTCTAATAACTCTGATATGTCATCATAAAAATGAAGAGGTGACCGAGGTAAAGCGAAGTTGATCTTCATAAATACTAGAACATTGTTAACATGATAAAGTCTAGCAGAAAAATACCATATTTAGTAACTGTAGATGTTAAAATACACTATGACCTGTCCAAATTTCTATTTAACATTTGCTAATGTCATCATGGAGAAAAGCCAAAGTTAGAATGTTAGAAATAGTTTTTGTTATGGAAAACTTAAAACCTAAAAAAGGTAGAAATACTTCAAAATTATTAATAGGTGATCAATCTAGTTTCATCCAAACTTACCCAATCCAATCACCACCCCTGGAATATTGTACTTCAATTCCTAGATGTAATATCACTTTATCTGTGAATACTTACGAGTATATCTTTAAGGCACAGGGACTTTTCAAAAAATATAACCATAATACTATCATCACATCTAAAGACAACAATTTCCTAATATCAAATGTTATCTGAATGGTTTCTAATGTCTCTGATTATATCATAAATGAATTGTTTCAATTGGTTAGTTCAAATCATGATATAAAGTTTACACATTGCAGCTAGTTGATATGTTTCTTAAAATTCTGTTAACCTATAAGTGTCCCCCCACCTCCATTCTTTTTGTCAGATGCTTGTTGGAATTTCCCACAATCTGGATAGCAATCCCATGACACTATGTAAAATTGTTTTTTTTTTTTACTGTATGAATTTCCCATGAACTAAGTAGTTAGAACTTGAGGCTTCACCAAATTCTTTTTGGCAAAAATACTTCCTAGGTGATTATGTGTACCTCTTATTGCATCACACCAGAAGGTTCCTAATGTCTGGTTATTTCTATCTCTCTCTGTGAAGTGAAGACTGATCTGTGAATTCATGTGTGATTAATCTGATCAATGTATTATAAGGCTCTCTATTGTTCTTTCATGTAATGATTTTAACAACCACTGACAAATGTTGCCTAGAGGTATATTTCATTAGCAAAAATACTGCATATTGTTTCTTCACTTTTTAGAATTATTTCATAAAGAAGAATTTTTCTTATCAACTGTGTGGTTATCTTCACTTGCATTTTATGTAGGAAAGGCAGAATAAATGCTTAATTCCCAAATTTATTGCAAATAAACTGAGACTATTTATATAGGCTTATCAAGAGCTTTTCAATATAGTAAGAATTCGAAAAGAGCCTTAATTTAATTAGATTTCCTTAAGTAAAAGAAAGTTATTTTGTGTTGTGCTATTTAGTTTTCGTGCTGTTGCGAGCAGCTAAGAGGAGTATAAGCCTTTTGTAGGAGATATGACTGATTACCCAGAAAGCATTTCTAATTCAGAAATTCTGTGATTTAGGGTAATGATAGTGAAGAGCTGGTGAACTAGACTGGAAGAAGAAATGATAAGGAGAAATTTTTCTTTTTTAAGATGGTTTGAAATGAGATGGAAAGCATGAGGAAAAGAGAAAGGAGTAGAGTAACGAGGGTTATGCTTTTTTTGGTATAACTTTTGGTAAAGTTTTGATTTTTGGAACATGTTATTTTTACATATCCAAAAAACAAATTAACAAAATAAATAAAAATAGAGAGGGAACATGGAATACAAACAGAAAAAAATTAATAACACAGCACACTAAAGCAGGAAATGAACTAACTCAATGAATTATTAAGTACAATATTTTGACTGTATATACTTACAGGCAAAGGCAGAAAGAATTGTAAATAGTAGTTAGCAGGTTCATTTTTCACTTGCATAAGTTAGTAATTCTGAAATTACATGATACAAAGTCTAGGAGAGAACAAAAATGTGAATGAATTAAGCATAGCAGAAGTCAGGAAAAGGGCATGGCGAAAATGGAAAGAGGCAAGAGTTGGGAGAAACAATCTGCTATGGGCCCTGGGCCTTCCTGCATGTTCTTGCTGGGCAAGACCCTGATCACTCTTTAGCCAGACATTTCCCAGGGCTGGATCTGCAGGCAACTCTGAGAGATGAAGCCATGACCCTTTCTAAGGTTTGCTTACTTTCTAGGTTTGCTTACTTTGCTATAAGACTGTGAGTTCTCCTAGCTCTGTTCTTCAGCTGCAGCACTAATGCGCTGGCTAACGCAGATCCAATATCCATCCAGGCTCCTGACATCATCCCTGTGGGATTTGTGTTCAAGGGGGAACCAATGTAAATGGTGCTGCTTGCTGCGCTGTGAGTTAAAATGTCCTTTGTCTTTGACTCAGAAATCTTGTATTTTCTACCGGCATCTAAGAAACAGTAACAGGCTAATTTATTAGATTATATGCATAGTAAAATCAAATTCCAAGTCAGAAAGACTACTGGAATGATATACAATGTTTTGTTAGAATTAGAGGTTTGAGTATGAGGTCTTGGTTTTAAAGATAGATGATAGATAGATAGATGAATAGATAGATGAAATAAAATAGATATTGATGTGGCTCTATGTATGTAAATAAAGAAATACTTTATACAAATATTTTCTAGCTATGTATGCTGAGAGGAACTAAAAGAATAGATATCCCCACTAGATCTTGTTTCCTTCTAAAAGTAACCAGGACTCCCTAGAGGACTGGTTAAATCTAGGGCATGGAATGAGAAAGCGTAAGATGAACCTGGAGCAGCTTTCTATTCCAGAAAGTAAATTGGTGCTCAAAGAATGATAGGGACATGTGAAAAGGACATAGAAGTCCCTTTGAAAGGGATCCCATTGGCCAAATTTAGAATAATTTTGAGAAACAAAATAACGAATGATAGTAAAGAGTTATAACCCACTGAAACAAATGCATACATGAATAAATAATGTCATCCTTTACACACACTTAATATATGTTGAAGGAAAAATGTAAATGCAAGATCAACATTTGGCCACCACCATGATGGTAATTGTTTTGTGCAAGAAACTTCAATGGAAGCCGAAACCAGAGGATGTAAGTTTGCTAAGAAACAGGATACTTACACAGTCTCAAAGTATCTCCTCCATATGATAATTCTTAGTTACAAAGTAAAAATAGTGACTTTACGGTGGAGAAACCTGGCAGATACCGCCATAACCAAGAGATCAAGAGGAACAGGAATGTGGAAAACAGATATAATTTCCACCCTGATTTGATGCACCAAGTACACAACCTCACTTTTGTGCTACTGCTTCTCACAAACACAGAAATCTAATCATAAGGAAACATCAGAGAATTACAAAGTAGGCAGCATATTTTATAATAAATGGCCTGTGTAATTAAAATAGGATGGCCATGAGAGACTAAGGAACAGTCCCAGATCAAAGGAGACTGAAGATGCATGACAATTAAATTTAAAGGTGAATCTTGGATTAGATTTTGCACAAAAAATACATTTTATCTTTTTTATAAAGAACACTAATAAGAAAATTAGTGAAATTTGAATAAAGCCTGTATATGAGATAATAGTATTATATCAAAATTAATTTCCTCATTTTGACCATTGTTATGTGGTTATACAAGATAACATTTTTGCTTTTAGGGAAAGCAAACTGAAGAATTTAGGGGAAAAATGACATCTATCCACTCTTAAATGGTTCAGAACAAATTTGTGTATATGTATTTTACATATAATATATACATATACACAGAGAAACTAAAGCAAACATGGTAAAATGCTAATATTTGGAGAAATTTTGGTGAAGGTATTACAGAAATTATTTTATGGTTTCTGCAACTTTTTAATGTGTGAAATTTTTTTAAGTTTATAAGAATTTCAAGCCTTATATAATCCAGTAAATTTTATTTTTATTTCTTGGATTTAGTCAACAGATTTTAGAGAAAAGTTAAGAAATTGAAATTGACAAATTCCAATTCTAGCTGAGCAAGGACTAGTAATTTAATCTCCCTGAGCTTTAAAAATATATAACTGCATATATTAAAATGTAGTTATATATCTTTAAAGCTCATTTACCTCATTATACTTAATATCTTATATAGTGAGCATAGACTGAATCCTGGCTGTTTTTAAAAGAAAATTGATGGCAAGAAACTGAATAGAGAATGATTATAATCTCAAACAGCAATTCTTAATCTCACATTGGTGACATATTAGTATGGTGTGCTGCAAGTAGTTTATTTCCACAAATATATAAAGTAAAACTTAAATTGTTTTTCTTTGCAGATTAGAGCATGGCTACCACTATAGTAATATCACTGACATTTCTGTAAGCTTTCCTGAGTGGCCAATGCACTGGAAATTGCATACAAACAGTAATGATACTCCAATCTGTGATTGACCTGTAATCCAAAAATCAATAAGTGTGGCATGCGTGAATCATTGCAGTGCTTCATACCTGTGTAAATACTGGGTTTCATCGAAACCTAATAGTATGCATGGGAGGAAGTGTGTCCCATACGTAAACACCATTTGTCATGTATTTATGAAAAAATGTTTTAAGAATTGCTGGTTTAAAAATATGAATGATTTGAAAAAATTATAACTTTTAGTTTATAAATATGTCCATAATTTGAATAGGGATTATGAGGGACATTTCAGTGTTTATAATTTATATAAGTAAAAACTGAGAAGTCTTTCTATTTTGTCATTGACACATAAAATAATTTTCAGAATGAAAACATTTTGAAGATAAAATATGACTACAACATTTCCTAGAAGAAGTTCTGGGTCATTACAGTTAATATTCCTATAATAATTGCAAACAACTTTCGATTTGATGAGTACATTATTGCTGTAACAGGAAAGAGCTAAATCGGACTCCATGTTGGATCTGCTTCTTTGACTTTAACTTTTGCTTTTCATTGCTTTTGTTATTATAATCATACATAATGGCCTGCCTCAGAGAACCCTGCCCACCTGTGAATGGCTGAAGAAAAGAAGATATTAACACATCCCCTCCCAGAGGCTAGTCATTCCAGGAGATGTTTTGTAAGACTTGTAGCCTTTTTACTTTACTTCCCCATGCCTCTTCCTCTCTATTCTGCCTTTTTACTTTACTCCTCACCCCCTCTCCTTCTCTGATTCTATAAAGCAAACTGGCATCCAGACCCCTATAAGATAGTTTTTTTGGAGACAGTAGTCTGCCATCTTCTCAGTCTGCCAGCTTTCCAAACAAAGTTGTATTCCTTGCCTCAACACCTCATCTCCACCAACTCATTGGCCTGTTGTGCAGCGAGCAGAGCAAGCTTGAACTTGGTAACATTGCTGCAAAGCTCACATTTAGCTCTTTTAAATTAACTACCTTCTTATAAATAGAACTGGCAGTCAATGGTTACGTTATAATGAACTAGATTTTATGTTTAAGAGTTAGGATAATCACTTCATTCAGAACCACTGAGATGAAAAAGGAGTTGCTTCATCATCATGAATTATAAATACTGTTGTATAGTTATGTTTATGTATTAGTCCACTCATTTCCTATTAATTTGTTAGTCATGTTACCAAACTCTGGTTTGGCTGCTTACTGCTAAAAAGCCAGTGCTCCAGAGACAAGTGTTGGTTGGAAAGGAGAGATGGTGTACTTGTGTTTAAAAGCCAACTCTGAAGTCTGCTCCACTGTGAAAGTTTTTAAAGGGAGAATCATTTGGGGAGGGGGTCAGAGTCTTCATTATCTTCTGCTGTGTGCAGACTTTCTTCTGATTGGTTGGTGGTGAGGTAACAGGGTGGTGGTCCCGGAATCTTGTGCTCAGCCCAGAAGTTACCATCTTCCATGTGGGTGGGGGCAGTTCCTACAGGAGAATTCAAAAATATTGTTATGTATCTTCCTTGAGGAGGAACCAGGACCCTGTCCCAAGGTTGCACTATTGTTTCTTAAGTGCTCCTCCTTTGTTTCTGCCTTCCCTCCCTTCCCTGACAAACAACTGTTTGAATTTGCCCTTTGGAACTCATGGTAAGGTCAAGGAGGTTGAATGAAGCTTATTTCCTACAAACAAGAAACAGGGGATACAGAAAATGGGACATAGAAATGGTTTGTAACCAGGAGGGCCCACAGGGTCCAGCTCTCTTTCATTACTATGACTCTACTTTCTTGCATCTTTGCCTTAGTTTTGTGAACCTCTATCCCCTCCAGAATTCTGCAGCTGCCTGCTGTCCTCTCATTTTATCTGTGTCATTTTAAGTTCTCATACTTTAGCACTATGAGAATGATGTAGCTTAATGTTATAAATATTTTATACAAATAGTAGTCTGCTTTAAAATCATGTACTGCTTTAAGATCATGTACTCACTTTCCTATTTTCTAAAATAATTGGGGGACTTAGGGTCACGTTTATAACCTGGAGTCAGGGGGTGGTTACCTAATAGAAGTAGTGAACAATTTACACCTGGCTATTTTGAAACACCATTTTTTTCCCCTGAATCAAATGAGTTTGTACCAATCATAGAGACTTAAAACCAGAATTTCCTCTGACTCTATAAAGAGAAAGACTGAGAACTCACACAACATACTAATCACATACATTATTTATTGTAAATATATTTAGTTTCCTTCAGTCACTTTAATATACATATTATGTGTTATTTGTTTAACCTTTTAAATTTCATACAATTTTAAAGCATTTTATATTATGACATAATTGTATAGTGAATTATTATTACCAAATTTTAAGTACACAGTGCAATTTAAAAATGTTAACAGCTCAGGATGACAGGCAAAATGTTTTCCACTAATGTCATCTCTTTCAATGTATTGTCTGTATTACTCACCATCTGAACAAATCTGGGTAACTGAAATTTCTATTTCTTACTTTCCTCACTACAAAATGAGGACATGATCAGTACCCATCTCACAATTGCTCCAGGGACTCACTGATTGGACATGTGCAAAATGCCCATAACACTGCCTGCTGCTCCACAAGTGCCCAACCCAGCAAGTGTAAACCATCGTCATTATCATTATTAATATGCAGGGGGTTCTCCACATGCAAGTACATTTGTCTTCTTTTGTCTAAATTGTTTCTCACGTTGGTTAAATTGGGTCATTCTGAATTCAAAACAGAACTCAATTATTGTATTCATCTTTTTACTTTGTGAAACAAATTAATAGAAGGGGCATCACAACTTACCAAAGAATACTTTTTCTTTACTTTTTATTGAAGACCAGGATTTTCTGGAATAGGTAGGGTCCTACATATGACAAAGATTTTGTCTTATTAGGAAATAGAAATAAGGAATAGAGAGTCAGGTGTTCTTTTCATTATAATGTATTTTCCAGACTTGAATAGATAGGAACTGCTAATTAAGTGATACTGAAAGTATTCACTTAGATGGAGCAGGGACACAAAATTTTAAAGTTCTTCAAGTCTGAAGGTTGGACAAGACAATCTTGTCTTAGGAAAAGGCTGGACAAAAATGAAACTTAAACTTGGAACTGCTACGTTCAGCAGGATTCCACTCATTTAATCATAGAAATTTAAAGCCTGAAGGATAGATACTAGAAATTACATAGTTTTACACCTACGTCATGTTTTGAGGGGCAGTGCCATCCCACATAAGTCCATGGTGGTTAGGGTAGACCTTGATCTTAAAACTATGAGTTTTAGCATGTCTAAAACTTGTCTTCCATATCAACTCCTTTGGGGTTGAAATTTTATCAAACTCATCAACAATGGACTTCTGTTTCTTTTTTTTAAATCAATTTTTTAAAATTGAAGTATAGTTGGTTTACAATGTTGTGTTAATTTCCGCTGTACAGCAAAATGATTCAGTTATACATATATATATATATACACATTCTTTATATTCTTTTCCATTATTGTTTATGGACTTTTGTTTCTAATTTCTCACCGAAAAGACTGTACTTTTGTTATGTAATGCAAATGACTTAGTGGAACATACCACTTCAGAGACCTCCTGATATCTACTTGGATGAAGTGTTAATTGTTAAGAGAATTGAGTTCTTTAATTTGAAGCAGATGAATAACTTATCCCTTCTCAAAAAGAAATATCTATGTTTAATAGAATTATTAGAAGAACTTCTCTCTATCCTTGTTTTTATTCTGCCTTTCCACAAATCAAGTGTAGCAGGTAATTTTGTCAACACTATAACAAAGCCAACTACTGTTTATTAAGAGCTTCCTGTATGTCTACATATATTATCTATTTCAATTCCTGCAATGATTGTACAAGTTAGAAATTGTTTTGCCCTTTTTATAGATGAGGAAACAGAAGCTCAGGAAAGCTGCATGACACGCTCAAGGATTGCATGACGATTAATAAACTTGACCCAGAGACCTCTGACTCAAATTTCCATACTTTAAACTACTATACCATAGTGCAAAGTTTTTCTTTTTTCTAAAAGACATTTAAAAATATTTATTTACATACACAGCTGTTTTAACTATTTTCTTCACTTTTTCTATGCATAATGAATTTTAATGACTTTTAGTAAGATTATAGAGATCCAAATAGGAATTCACTCTGACATCTAAAACCAGGAATTCCTTATTGTAATAATATTTTCCATGCTACTAGTTGGTTATTGTTTGCCTTTTTAAATGATAACTTTATTTTTCAATATAAGTTCTGAGTAAAAATATATGGAGATAGGTAATAGGAATCTGTTTAGTTCTAAGAATAAGATCTGTGAAGTGCAAAATTCAGGAAGATTAGTTTATTTTCGCTTTTGCATGACATCTTTGAGGACTTGCAAGAACAAGCATTCCAGCAGAAAGACTTGCTGGGCAGTGTTACCTGCAGAATATCCTACCCTCAGAAGAGAGTGATGCTCTCCCTTCAGCAATGGTGGCTCCAGGAAAGGGAGGAAAAAGAGTTTACTACCTGCTCTTGGAGCTTGTAGGTAAGTATGAAGTAGACATAGGTGTTTGCTTTTCATCTAATAATTCCTGAGAGTTGTGCTTGCTTGAAGAGTTCACAAGAACATGGCAAGAAAAGTGAGAGAGTAGCATAGACGTATATATACTACCAACTGTAAAATAGATAGCCAGTGAGAAGTTGCTGTATAGCAAAAGGAGTTCAACTCGAGGATGGATGATGCCTTAGAGGACTGGGACGGGGAGGGTGGGAGGGAGTCGAGGGAGGGAATACGGGGATATGTGTATAAAAACAGATGATTGAACTTGGTGTACCCCCCCCCCCAAAAATAGATAAATAAATAAATAAATAAATAAATAAATAAATAAATAAAAGAACATGGCAAGAAGGGCCCTGATCTATTGTGCTGGGGCAAAAAGTGGAGGCAGCGTCTTCACACCGTTCCAGATTTCCATTGGCCTCGGACATGTGAAAGAGAACTTCAAGGTCCTTGTATTTTTCTGTCAAGGAACATGAATTTAGGGGAGAGGCCAGAACTTGTCCCACCCAGGACATAAATGGACAAAGCAAGATAGAGACCCTACATGAGTGGGCTTAGCCATTGGTGGTGCTATAAGGAGAAGCAGCTTTGTCTCACTGAGAAGTTTCTAAAGATCCCCCCAGGAAAGCCATCCACATCATTGGTAGGGATGCTCCAAGGTGTAGAGACTACCAGCAGCAGAAAATAACAGTTTGCACCAGAGTGAGACCAGGGTAACTAGACAGAGCCAACATGGGACCAGAGTTGCCTCTTCACCACCAATATGTGGCCTGGTCAGACAAACCGGAAAATTCTTTAGTTACCCCTTTCTCCTCCCTACTAAACCCCCAGAGAAGTCAGACCCAGAAGGGAAAGAAGAAGGTGCGTAACTAACAACAGTTTAAGTATTTCCACCCTCCCCCACCCATCACCCCATCCACTCCAAGACCCTGATGAGCAAGGAGAAGGGGAAAGATCAGACTTTGTGTGCTCCTCACTTTAGTTTTCTCCTTAATAGGAAAGGAGGGTAGCCTTCAATTAAGTTTGGATTGAAGCTTTGAAGATGCCATTATGTGATGGGAAGATGATATTACACAGGATTTTGTCAAAGGCAGTGAATGGAGGAAAAGAAAATGTTCATGTCTATATCCTGCTGAGTTATCACCTCAGCAAACCAGGTGCACCCACATGAGATGCAAGTAGCATGGTGTGAATCTTGCTGCTTTCCTTCCTTTAATGCTTTTACACTGCATTTAGCATATTACTTGTGATTTTAGCTTATGATGTACACACTAAACATTAAATTTAGCAAATTTAATTGATTGGGTTGATGCTATATAATTCACAGTACTAGGTAACATGGAGGGCACAAAGATATATCAGATAAGGCATATAACTTCTTTCCAAGAGTTTACAATCTGCTAAGGTAATATATAAGCACTTTATGGGTTATACAAACAGATAGATCAGTTAATAGTGTAATTCTGCCAATATATATATGAAACAATTTTGGAAAATATTGCATTTGTTTCATGTTAGAAAAACATTAAATTAACTTTCTCATATTTTCTTCAGCTACCTCCTATAATTCTCTTTTGAGTCCATATTTTTTGTGTTAGATCTGGTGATACACTTCTGATTATTACTATTAGTAACATGAAAGTGAACAGAACACCGGTGAAAATAATCAGAATTTGACAGCCTCTGCAAATGGAAAATTTTTCCATCAAGAGCCAGACTGAAAATGTCAAAGTCCTCTTGTTTATTGTTTCTAGCATTTGACGCTTAGACAAAAACTATTCTGATCAATCCTTGCTGATGTGACTATCTGCTTTCATCCCCTTTCCTTCTGAAGATGCCCTATTAGCCTTGTCCTAGATTTCCTTGATTTTGACATTTTGCCCAGACAACTTCTTACCATCTTCCATAAGTTTTTCCAGCGACTATGTTCTCTCCTGATCAGCTTAGACTTATCTGATCTGAAGCCAGCACAACATTTAAGCATCTACTCAGCCTTACTTGATTATTTAAGTTTCTAGGCTTTACTCCCTCTTGGCATGGACCATATATTACCATTCATTGACTTCTTTTTTAACAGTCTTATTGAAGTATAATTGATATACAAAGAACGGCACATACTTAATATGTACAATTGGATGAGTTTGGACATATGCAAACACCCACATTACCATCACAGTAGTAGATGAATTATTACAATCAGGTAGTAAATACATCCAGTACCCCTCAAAGTTTCCTTTGTTGGTTTGTTTTATGGTAAGAACACAACATGAGATTTCCTCTCTTAAATTTTGGAGCACACAATACTAATTTGTTCTCTATAGGCACAATGCTATACAGTAGATTTCTAGAACTTACTTACCTAGCATAACTGAAAATTTATACCTATTGAACAGCTCTGTAATACCCTCAATGCACAGGCCCTGCAACCACTATTGTTTTCTGCATTTGACTATTTTAGTTATATAAGTGGAATCATGCAGTGTGTTCTTTTGTTAACTGGCTTATTTCACTTAGCATAACACCCTCAACGTCCATCTATATTACCACAAATGGCAGGATTTCCTTCCTTTATAAGGCTGAATAATATTCCATTGTGTGCGTGTGTGTATACCGTATTTTATTTGTGTATGAATATATATTTTTTCTTTATCCATTCTGTCAATGGACACTTGGGTTGTTTCCATATCTTCGCTATTACGAATAGCACTGAAATGACCATGAGAGTACAGATACCTCTTCCAGATCCTGACTTCTGGATATATAACTAAAAGTGGGATTGCTGGCTCACATGGTAGTTCTATTTTTAATTTTTTTGAGGAATCTCTATACTGTTTTCTTTAGGTGCTGCTGACAGTGCAAAAACTCCCACTAACAGTGTAAAAATTTCTTCACAATCTAGCCAACGCTTGTTATTTTCTCTGTGTGGGTGTGTGTTTAAGAATAGCCATTCTATAAGTGTGAGGTGATATCTCACTGTAGTTTTGATTTACATATTCCTAGTAATTAATGATATTGAGCATTTTGTCATATACCCATGGGTATATGACAAAATTTGTATGTCTTCTTTGGAGAAATGTCTGTTCAAATTTAAATAGCAAAAATCCTACCCAGTTTTCCACCTGTGTAGGGTAAAAACCCAGTTCTTCCCTCCCGTGTCTTTCTTTCCTATACATCTCCTTTACTTCCACTTACTGACACACTCACCCAGGACACACCACTTCTGACACTTCTGGTCACCAAATATATGATGGTTTTGCCCCACTCCAAGCAATTCTGTGACAGTAGCTGGATGTCCTACAATTTGACTCAATTCTGACACTGTATACTTGGAAATAGTGTCAGATTCCACAGGTTAAGGACTCAGTCCCACAAGATTGCTCCCACCCCATGCCAATCACGCACAGTAAGTCCCCAGGTTACACACAACTTTTGCCTGACATGGCTACAAATCAGAGCTTCCCACAATGCCCTCCTCAGGCTTAATTAATTTGCTAGAGCAGCTCACAGAACTCAGAGAAACTTCTCTACATTTACTAGTTTATTGTAAAGGATATGATAAAGGATACAGATGAAAAATATCACAAAGTCTTTGCTCATTTTTAAAAATTGGATCTTTCGCTTTTTTGGCTACTCAACCATAGAAGTTCAGTATTTTACATAAATAGGAAAAAAATCCTAAAATACATATAAAACCTCAAAAGATCCACAATAGCCAAAGTAATCCTCTGAAAGAAGAATACAACAAGAGACATCATACTTCCTGATTTCAAAATAAATTACAAAGCTATAGTAACTAAAATAGTATGATACTAGCATAAAGGTAGGTTACATGGACAAATGGAATGGAATAGAAATCCCCGAAATAAACCCACAAATACATAGGTAACTAATCACTGACAAAGGTGCTAAGAACACACACAGGGAGTAGTCTCTTTAACAAGCAATGTTGGGAAAACTGAACAACCACCCAGAAAAAAAGGAAGGAAGGAAGGAAGGAAGGAAGGAAGGAAGGAAGGAAGGAAGGAAGGAAGGAAGAAAAAAGAAAGAAAGAAAGAAAGAAAGAAAGAAAGAAAGAAGGAAGGAAGGAAGGAAGGAAGGAAGGAAGGAAGGAAGGAAGGAAGGAAAGAAAGAAAGAAAGAAAGAAAGAAAGAAAGAAAGAAAGAAAGAAAGAAAGAAAGAGAGAGGGAAGGAGGAGGGAGGGAGGGAGGAAGGAAGGAAGGAAGGAAGGAAGGAAGGAAGGAAGGAAGGAAGGAAGGAAGGAAGGAAGGAAAAGTTGGACCCCTAGTTTTTGGTGTGTACATCATACCCAAAAATCAATTCAAAATGGATCAAAGACTTAAAATATAATACCCCCATGTAAAATTTCTGGAAGGAAACATAGGAGAAAAGATTATTGTTATGGAATTGGCAGTGAATTTTTGGATACAACACCAAAAGCATAGGCAACAAAAGCAAAAATGGACAAGTAGGACTACATCAAACTAAAAAGCTTTTGCACAGCAAAGGAAACAGCCAACAGAATGAAAAAGCAACCTGTGGAATGGGAGAAAATATTTGCCAACCATATATCTGATAAGGGGTTAATTTCCAAAATATAACCACTCATTTGGAAACATCACACACACACACACACACACACACACACACCCTACAGAGAAACCTAAAAAATATTTTGAAATGAGTCATCAGTATATTCTCTTACACTCACCTGACATAAACAACAATGTAGATTAGAAAATCATGTCTAAAGTGAAATCAAGATATTATTATGCCCAGAAATCATTATTTAATTCATTTGAGAACATTTTAAACTGACGTCAAACATCGCAATATGATTTTCTTGATGGGTGAGCATAATACGACAAGCAAAACACTTGAAAATGTCTAGGTATTCTCTCAAATATATTAACATGATAAGATAAAATGTAGTCCTCAAACTGGAAGAGAGCAGTTAAGGTAGCAGGCACTGGCCGATAATCAAACTAAGGCTTGCTCATTAAATTGTGCTGCAGATAACAATGCAGTTGATGATGCCCAGCGTGTTCTATGATTGTCACAAATTGCTGTTACTTATGAAACAGAGCAGCAGCTTGAATATTTTCCAGACCAAAAAGAACGGCTTGTATATGCACATAGGCTTACAGGTGTTTGGTAACTATTTCTAACTATTTTTAAATAAGTGTTATAATACACACAGCAAGCAATGGATTTTTTTCCCCTGTGAATTGACATTGTCAAGAACACTATCACTGACAAGATTAAAGTCAGAAACCTGGATGATCCTGTATCCACCAGGAATATATATGTGTACATATGTATTTTGCATCACTTTTTCGTTATTGTGGTCCTATATCTCAATGTATTAGAATACAGTACTGAGTTTTAACTCTCAGGAGGTAGACTTTAAACCAGTACCCGCCCCGTCCGCCAAATCTTTACCACTCTAAAGAACTCAGTGAACATGGAATGTGCTGCCCTAAGAGGACTCTTCTCAACACTCGAGGTACTCAGGTATACCTAGAGAGCCAGGTAACTGTGGTGTTGAATTGGAATTTTGAGCACCAGGTGATGGTTAAGCATTTTTGGCTGACTCTTAAGTCCCATTGTTGAGAAACTAGTCACAAAACACAGCAGCTATGGGTCTGATTGACTGGCCTGTGCTCAGCTGGCAAAATTCAGTGTAAATGATGACTTCTATATGTTTTCTCAGAACTAGTTTCAAGAGAGCAGAAAAATCAGTCATATGAAACCATGGCTAAAGTGATGGCCTCAGTCCTTAGATTTATATACCACTGATATCTTCAGGTCTAGATCACCTGAACAGTAGTCAGGCAACTGGTTAGGAGAAATGTCTCTAACACACATGATGTGGTGGACAGTCTAGGAAATAGTCTGTGAAGTAGAAGATCTGGGTTATAATTTATACTCTAGCTGATGGTGGAATCTATGAAATGATCATTTTCCCTATTATACCTTTTTATATCACCTTAGACCTCTCCTCAAGAGGCTTATCACAATTAGAAATTTCACCTTTTAAATGATCATTTGTTGAATGACTGAATCCCTCCACCTTACTAAAGTCCATGGGAACAGGAACCCTGATAGTTATCACTCTGCATTGCATCTCTAGCATTTAGCACAGTGCCAGGCATGGTACAGATGCTCAGACATTTCCTGAATATGTGAATGAATGAATTTAAGTTTTCTGGGCCCCAGTTTCTCTATATGTATAATAGAGAGATGGGGTTGTGGGCTACTGCTTCACGGCCCCTACCCTTCAGAAGCTTAGCAACTATTTAGAAATAGAAGACGTGCATGAAACTACTAGAGAAAAAAAGATACAGTCAAAGTCAAGGGTTCTCTTGCAGATTACTGAGTTCAGAAAATAAAATAAATAATGGCAACAAGTAAGATTTTGTTATTTGTATAATGGAAAGGATATGGGAAGACATTTCCAGGTTACTGGTAGAGAAATGACAAAAGCAAAGACAGAGGCAAAAATGAAGATGGGCTATGCGGGGGAATGTGAAAAATACTTTCCATGTCTGCATATTTGTTTGACTAAAATCTCAACTTATTCTATTAATGCTTGTTTCTCTATGTAATTAAATGATGGAGTAAATGTCATAGCCCAGATCTCTATGACTGGTTTCATCACAGTTATTTAATTGTATTTGCTGGCTCCTGGAAGTTCAGATTACAAATATCACATCTCAAATCCTGAGCAGATCAAATGACAATGCAATACTCTCAGAAGAAAAAAGTGGCCATCCCCATCACTCTGTGTGGAGGCAGATTGTGACAATAGAGATGTTTGCCTTCTTTTGAAGATAAAGGGAAAACTTCAAGTGCTTCAAAGTCTGAAAAGCAGGTAGATAGTTACAGTTTATAATAGTCTCTGAAATGACCAGAAAAAGAATTCCATTTGCCTTAAATGATTAGAAGGGAGACTTGAAGTTGGGAAATTCAAAGGCTCTTTACAAAGCCATGCCCCTCACATTTATTTAAGGATATATGTGATCCCAGGCACACAGTGGTACAAGTGCAGCATCCTTTTTGCTTGTCCAAGAGAATATACAGCCACCTGGCACAATGCTTTTGACTAATGCTACTGAAAGCAGAAAGGAGAAATCCAAGTGGGAATCAAAGCCAACTAAACACACACACACACAATAGCAAAAGCTCCATTTGTTTAAGGAGTGAAGAATGAGGACTACTCTTTATTTTTAGATAATTTTTTTTTTAGAAAGAAAGTCAACAAAGTATTTTTCAAGAAGTAAAAGCCCATGTGTATGCTCTATAGTTTTGACTAGAGGTACAAGGTACACTTAAGAACAAACTTTAAACTAGAAATGCTTAGCTAGGAAAGCACTTCTTTTAGTGAACCTCACATTAATAAATTAACACATTAAACAAGGATTTTATAACAACTGGGAGAAGGATGACTGGCATCTCTCCATGAGGGACTGTGGTTTAATGTGGGCTTTGTAGAATTACAGAAATTTTGATGGTTGGAGAAATGATAGATGGGAAATGGAAAATGTGAACAAAGGTGTGGATGCTGGATTTGGTGGTTTGTTTGGGTTACAGAGAGGAGGACAGTCTGTTGGGAATGGAGGATGCTTGAGAAAGGTGGAGGGGAGACAACATTGATTTTTTAAAATAAAGATGAATAAAATGAAAGAGTAAATATCATCATAATTTAAAGTCTTCTTCAATATCTATTGAGCCTTTCATTTTTCCTAAGTGCCAAGTTTTTCCATGATCTCTAATATTGTTGGGACCAATGATTTTCAATCTTGGATTATCTTAAGTTCAGTAATACATCTGATTTTGGAGAAAGCAGATTAATCATGGAAGCTTGCCTACAGTTCAGGAGAGAATTCTGAAAACAATATTTTTATTTTACTGGCAAGCCCTTATTCTCCAATGGGAAAATCATGTTTGTATTTAGGTATCATTTTTAGTATCTGCAAATGTCACACACAGACCTTTTGTTTTTATTTCTATAACCTGCACGTAGTGTATATTTAGTGAGAAGCCCTTCCAAATTTAAGAGATCTATTTACTCTCCTGCAAAAATATCTGGCTTGTGTAGACTCACCAAATATCTATCTTCTAATACAGAGATATGATAAGACAGTGGGTTAATAATTCTTTACATGCTTTTAATATTGATAAAGAAGGCATTTTTTTTTCTGTAGCCACTTCTGTCAGAAGTGGCAGCATACACTGTGTCTTCGAACTGAATTTTGAAATATTTATAAAATTTAAATTATGCTTTAATATAATTTAACAATAACATTGAGTGTTTTTAAGTTTTTTGAAAAGTTTTTAAAGTTGTTCTTTTAAGTTTTATGGATAAGTAAAGCAAGTACCTATAATTTCACATTATGACATGCCTATTTCTATTCATTCCTGTGCTGGCTTATCTACAAGCATTTATAACCCACATACAATTTGCCAATTTGGTCTTTCATTTAACACGGTATCACAAATATTTTTCCGTGTTTCTATGGTTTTAAAAAAATCTACATATTAGTGTCAATAATTAAACTTTTCATGCTCTTTTTAAATGCTTCTTTTAAATCTTCCTGTTAGTAATTTTGGAGAATTGCCTTTACAGTTTTCATTTATTTTTGCTTTTATAATGATTAACTCACATTTCCTTTATTTTTTCCAGTGCTACAATAATATATTTATATTTTATCTTTATGTTTCTTTCTATTCTCTTCTAGAGAAGATGAGGTATAAACTCAAAGCCATATGTCTTCTCTTAGGTCATTAATTTTTTAAATTAATTTTTATTGGAGTATAGTTGCTTTTTAATGTTGTGTTAGTTTCTGCTGTACATCAAAGTGGATCAGTTATACATATACATATATCTACCGTTTTTTAGATTTTGTTCACATTTAAGTCACCACAGAGCACTAAGTAGAGTTCCCTGAGATATACAGTAGGTTCTCATTAGTTATCTGTTCTATATATAGTAGTGTATATATGTCAATCCCAACCTCCCAATTCATCCCACCCCCTTCTTTCCCCTCCTTGATAACCGTAAGGTTGTTTTCTACATCTGTGACTATTTCTGCTTTGCAAATAAGTTCATCTTACCATTTTTCTAGATTCCACATATAAGCGATATTATACAATATTTGTCTTTCTCTTTCTGACTTACTTCATTCTGTATGACAATCTCTAGTTTCATCCATGTTGCTGCAAACGGCCTTATTTCATTCCTTTCTATGGCCGAGTAACACTCCATTGTGTACATGTACCACATCTTCTTTATCCATTCCTAGATCGATGGACATTTAGGTTGCTTCCATGTCCTGGCCATTGTAAATAGTGCTGCAGTGAACATTAGGGTGCATGCGTCCTTTTGAATTATGGATTTCTCCAGATATATACCCAGGATTTTGCTGGGCATATATGGTAGATTGCTGGGTCACATGGGTCATATGATATTGCTGGGTCATAAGATAGTTCTATTTTTACTTGTTTAAGGAAACTCCATACTCTTCTCCATAGTGGCTGCACCAATTTACCCTCCCACCAGTAGTGTAGGAGGGTACCCTTTTCTCCACACCCTCTCCAGCATTTATTGTTTGTAGATTTTTCTGAAGATGGCCATTCTGACTGGTGTGAAGTGATACCTCATTGTAGTTTTGATTTGCATTCCTATAATAATTTGTGATGCTGAGCATCTTGTCAAGTGTTTTTTGGCCATTTGTATGTCTTCTTTGGAGAAATCTATTTAGGTCTTTTGTCCATTTTTTGATTGGGTTGTTTGTTTTCCTGAAAAGCTTTTGCACAGCAAAGGAAAGCATAAGCAAAACAAAAAGAAAACCCTCAGAAGGACAGAAAATATTTGCAAATGAAGCAACCGACAAAGGATTAATCTGCAAAATATACAAACAGCTCTTAGGTCATTAATTAAATTCCAGAACTTGAAACCCAGTTATTTTTATATTTAAGCAAACTTTTGTTTTATTATTTTAAATTTTTATTCTAAAATTCACTCCAGTTATTTAGACTAATCAGCAACACCTCTTCTCCTTGTAAGATTCTTATTTTACTATTACTAAGCAATAACCGTGCACTATGGTGATTTCGTTCTATAATGAGAACATGGTTTCAATGGCCATCAAAAGTGTGCATTGTTTGTTTATTTGTTTGTTTGTTTTAAACCCTGGTCTGTATCATTCAGTTTCGGGGTTCTGGATTAAATGTCTATGTATTTTACAGGAAGAATTGTTGGGTACCAGCATACATTGTACATAGCATAGATTGCTGAGTGTCTTGGTTAAGATATGTTTTTTTCCTTTCAGATACTAGGCTGTGAACTGACATTGACGTTTGTGATGAACTTCAACGGGGTTGTAATTTTAATGCCCTTGAAAGTAAATTTCCTTTGCACGAAGGCTTGAAAAAAAATTTTTATCTTTAAAGTTTAAAAATTTCACCAGACTATGTCCAAGTGCTGACTCTTATGGTTGATTTTGCTGCAAAATCAAAAGCACTTTGAATACTACCAATGATGCTATTTTTTAGTTCACATCATGACCTTGACTATAAAATCTTTTTCATATTCTGTTTTCTTCCTTGATAGTAATTCCCAGTAGTTGCATGTTGGCAAAATTAATTGATCCCTTCTCATAGCTGTGATACTTTATGTCCCTGAAAATGGATAGCATTTTTGCCCTAAAATACTGCGTTGTGTATATTGGACTTATTGCCAGGGTAAATATTAGTACCATGATTTTTTTTCCTTCTTTCTTGCCTTTTTCCCCAGAATTTCACCGTGTTTTAGATTATTTATTTCTGCTTGTTCGTGTTTCACTGAAAAATCTGACTAATTCTTAGAGAAAAAGGCAGCATGGGGCCTTTCTCCAAAACTCTCTACCTTAGGTCAATTAACAACAGAACGTACTTCCTTGCCATCCCCCAGGTTCTTTGTCAGGTTCAAATTCTTTAGTAATACTTCTGGAGCATGAGTTAATAAAATGATTCTAATGAAGAAAGAATTCCTTGAATTCAAAATTGAGAAACACACTTATTTACCTTCCACCATTACTTAACGCAAAGTGCTTCTCCAATATCTGACACGGGAACAGAGTAAATGGAGGAGTTGCTTTTGACCAGCTAAACCTCATAGGACTTCCAAATTCAGAGGCTGGAGATAATTTTGGACTAGAGAGTGGCTTCTAATTAATTTAAACTTTTTATTACATACTCTTGTATTAACTTTTTATAAACCTGATTATACACATTGGTAGAAATGACTGTGGGTGATCATAAATTTCTCCATTTTTATTCAATACTTGTCTCCCTCCTCATGCTCTCCTTTCCATGTTCCATCAGCTTTATACCCCCTTGCACTGGTAATTCATGTTGAAAACCTAGTGCACATCAATCCATACTTTCTCCACATTTTCTTGAAAAAAATGGGATGATATTTTACATACTCACCTGAATCTTTACAGACTCAACAGCTCCTAGTGTCGACCTACCCAAGTGTCATGATTTATTCTTTTTAATGGCCGCATAATGTTAAAAACAGGACAACAGGCCCAAAATGGAGTTACTTATGCTAGGCCCCACACCACCAAACTGAGACTTAATTACAGTTTGGGCTCTCCTGGAATGGAATCTTAAGCCAGGTCAATCAGGAATTGCCTGATCAGCATTAGTTAGGCAATCTGCCTGATAGATCCCTGCCAACCCTTAAGGGGGAGTAATCTTACAACAACCTACCCGCTTTTTGCCTAGTATAGCTTCCTTGTTCCTGCTTCCTTCTGCCTATAAAAGTCTTTCATTTTGTACAGCTCCACAGAGGTCCTTCCTATCTGCTAGATTAGATGCTGCCTGATTTATAAATTGTTGAATAAAGTCAATAAGATCTTTAAATTGTAGTCAGTTCAATTTTAGTTTTTAGCAAGCATATAATGAGTGCATAATGTGTAAATGGCATGGGTGTAGCGTAATTTGTCCAGTCACTCTCTTATGGATGGGTTTTACCATGTTGAGCAATGTTGTATAGTGATACTTTGATTTCTATGGGACAGATTTCCGTGAGTGGCTCAAAGGACATAATATTCTTAATTTAATAGGTGATTGCATATTACTGCTCCAAAAGCCATTATACATCACATAATGATATATTAGAGTAACCCTCCCCCATTCCTGTCAGCAATGGGTTTTTGTAAAGCTTTTTCTAAGTCTGAGAAGTAAAAAGTCTAATAAATTACTAATACCAATATAATTTGCATCTCTGTGACTGTTGGTTGAGCATTTTTTTCAAGTTTATTGGACATTTGGATTTGCTCTCTGGTGCATTGTTCAAGTTCTTTACATCTTTCTCTATTGAGTTTTTTATCTGTTGTAACTTATACTATAGATATTAATCTTCTGTCTTCTGAATTACAAATTGTTTTTACCAATCTATTGTTTTCTTTTTTATATGATATTTTTTAAAATTGAGTTATTAATCTTATCCCAAAATAACAGGATATTATTGAAAATCCTACAAAAAATATGGGAATGGTTGCTGTCTTCTGTAACTGTGGCTCGTATCTCATTTACTTTCCATTCTCATGTTGTCACCTGTATGCTTTGGAGTTTATTAGCAAGATGATCCCAAAACATTTTATTCATTTTATTCTCCTTCCAGAACATCCTGATTATTGATTCTCTTAATTCTTTACAATAATAAGCAGCCTTTTTAATTACTCAGAGGGAGTGGGGAGTAGATTAAAAAAACAACTTTGTAATACTGAAAAAAATAGTCCTTCCTGGAATCTTGATTGCATTTTCAAGAGTTCATTTTTAATACAATATACTTTAATGTTGTTTTTTAGCAAACATTAAATAGTTCTGTTTCCTGTAAGTGAAAATATGAATGACTTTTATATTATTGAGCTCTATCTTAAAGACCCTCTATGATTCCTCACAATGAAGGGCAAATTAACATGTTAAGTATGCTGTTAAGTGCTTTCCATGCCATTATCATTTGATTTTTACACCACCACCAAGAAGAAGGCGTTATTGTCACAGTTTTACAACAGAGAAGGCAGAAGCACAAAATAACTTACCATGATCAAGGTGCTAATAAATATGAGAGCTGGGATTCTAGCCAATTCTGTCCTTACTCCCGCAGCCTGAAATTATCTTCTCAGAAACCAGCTCATGTCCATAGCACACGATTCAGCAGCCCTGCCCTTCAACTGCCTGGGAAGTGTAGGGAAAGTGGCAAGGGCTGAGTCCCTTTGGAAAGGACTTTTCTGGGACAGTGATGTGGAGTCATTAGAGAAACTGGGTTTATTACGTTCAGTGGAAAGTGTTGCTAAGTTCATGAAACTCCAAACCATCGAACTGGTAGCTCCTCCTTCTCTCACGATTAGGTAAAAATGGGTCCCATTTCCTGTCATCCCAAATTTCTTCAGTTACTTCTTTGATGGATTTCAACAAAGTGAAAAGGGGGCCATGCACATCAATTTTCTTTTTTATGTTTTAAACCATCAGGGCAAGGCAGCTCTTTTGGTTTTGCCCCTCGATTTTGAGATTCAACTGTTGGTTTTGTTACACTTACACAGGGCAGGCTACATGCCATTGTTTTTGGATTCGCTTAATACTTCAGACTGCATTATTTTCATTGTCTTTACATATCATACTCACTTATCCATTCCCCTGGACACACTAGTCACCTCTAACTCCTTTATGAACCATTCCGTCTGTGAACGTTCCCCTGCCTGTTACACTGCCTCCTGAACCTCACATAGCAAATATCCAAATGCTTCATTTTACTAAGGCTTTCAGATTGTTATCCAGAGTGACTGTATCCGCTTACTCCTAACAAAAGTGCTTAAGGGTGTCAATTCCCAATGTCCTTGCTAACACTTGACAGGTGTAAAGTGGTGTCAGTGCTATTTAAATTTTTCTTTAGACATTTTCCTATGTGATGTTCTGAGACATTCTTATTGACTCTTAGGAGCGCCTTTTTAATCCCAATATTATTTTCTCTATTTATACATCGCAAATGTCTTCTCTTTCTTTATCTTTCTATTTCTGGCTTCTGTGTACTTTAAACTCTGCTTACCAATACCTTCTACTTACACACAGCTTTTTTCCTAATCATAATTTCTACTGCAACGATATCTGGGTTAGTCCATTTCTCTGAGTCTTGAACTAAATGCTCCCGGTATCTAAATGGATTAATGAATCATTGTTATTCTTCTTGAGCAAAGTTCTCATGTTACTTTACCTCAATGACCATTGGTCTAGTTTCTAATTGGAACTTAGATTAGATAATCTTTGATGGAAAATCAGCTGTGGGGCTAACGTGGCAGAATTAAGTTGTTCCAGCATGACATTTTATGTAGAAGCAAAGTGGAGATGCACATCCTTTAGAAGGGGATGGTGAACACGACAAACCTTCTGAAACTTGGGCTTTTCAGTACTGAGCCCCGTGCAGTTAATAAAACTCTTAATAAAATAAAGAATTATGTCTGGTTTGTGCTCTCTTTTATTTGTTATTTAAAATATGTATAAATTGATTACCTACTAATTTTTTATATATTTCTACATGAATGCTTTAATCCATCTGGCAATTATTTTCCTCTATGGTATGAGGTAAAGATAGAAAAGTAATTGCTCCCACACATTTATTAAATACTCCGCCTACTGATTTGAAATACCACCCTCATTATATATTTAATTTGCATGTATTTGGCTTACTTTCTGAACTTTATTCCATCAATCCTTCTTTTATCAGTATTTTACCATTTTAAGTACTGCTGCTCTGTGATAAATTTCCATTACTCTCTTGAAAAATCTTGGCTCTATAAGAATTTTAACAAAAATATTAGTATTTTAAAATATCAGTTTGTTCTGTGTTGGGGAGCACATCTATTTTATTTCGGAACCCACTTATAGAATCATTGTACAATTTACCTTGAAAACAAAAGTTGAATATAAATATTTGTTTTTATATTTTAAAAATCAAATTTCAATTTAAAAGACTTTTATGTGGTTCTGTGGAATTTGTTTTTATGAAATGTCACTCAACAAGTAATGCACCCTTGCAATTAAATAGTCACAAAGAGAGGTAATGAATCTACACATGATCTGAGTGAACTATTGGTAATAATGTCATGAAAAGGCTGGTCCTGATCCACCTCTTTGCTGAGAGGTCTGCTCAGTGTCTATGCCTGGTGGGCATCCAGCTCTTGCCAATTAATGGCAATGTTTCTTATCTGAGCTCATTTAGAAGCACTTCTAAGAGTTCAGACAGTGAGGACTAGATTGCCTTACATGCTGTCTCTGTGGTGCATAGGCATGAGTCACTTTGGATGATTTCACCTTAAAAGGCAAGGACATCAGCTACTCAAATATTCAACATTTTGATTCATTTGTAATAATCCATCTACACTTCATCGTTTTTCTGGGTACTTAGGGTCTGCCATTGGGTTTGAGTGAATATATACAGGATATACAGGTGGAAATGCCCAGCAGGACATTAAATACATGAATCAGAAGCTCCACAGAAAGAGAAATGTGTTAACCAAAGAATTAAATCAGGGAGACACTGATTTAGTAGATGCTAGTTTACAGTATGGGAGTGGATGACATCAACTGGAGAGAGGATATAGAATTAAAATAGACAAGTACAGGTTGAAACTCTTCAAGAATACCAAAAGTTAATGTGTGGGTAGTAAAACAGATAAAGGAAAACTAAGGAAAAGTTTTCAGAGAGAGAAAGATATGATGAAATCAAGAGAAAAGAATGTCAATCTTCAAAAAAAAGGATTGACTGAAAAGCATCCATTAGGTTTGAAAATTAGTTGGTCATCTGTGAACTTATCACGAGACATAGCAGTCATAGCAGTGCAAGGTTGTGAAAATAGCCAGTTTGCACAGAGTAGAAGACTGAGTTGGGGGATTTCCCTGGTTGCTAAGTGGTTAGCAATCCACCTGCCAATGCAGTGACATGGGTTTGAGCTCCGGTCCGGGAAGATCCCACATGCCAGGGAGCAACTAAGCCCAAGCACCACAACTACTGAGCCTACACTCTAGAGCCCTTGAGTCACAACTTCTGAAGCACGCTCACCAAGAGAAGCCACTGCAATGAGAATCCTGTGCACCGAAATGAAGAGTGGCCCCCACTCTGCACAACTAGAGAAAGCCCACGTGCAGCAACAAAGACCCAATGCAGCCAAAAAACCTAAGTAAATAAAATAAAAATTAAAAAATGAAACTGAGAGAGACAGCTTTGCATTTAAAGAAAAAGAGTGACTGGAAGAGTGAAGACATGAAGATATTGCTTTGCTTTGGCAGAGGGGGTGATTAGAAGGAGAGGAATATGACATAATTACGTATGAGGGGGATGTGAAAGCAAGAAGCATACTTTAAGGGAGCAGAGTCTTGAAGAAACAAGTAAAAGTAAAGTCAGATCAAGTAGAGAGAGTGTGTTAATAACTAATGGAGGGGCTTCCTAGGTGGTGCAGTGGTTGAGAATCCGCCTGCCAATGCAGAGGACACAGCTTCGATCCCTGCTCCAGGAAGATCCCACGTGCCACGGAGCAACTAAGTTCATGCGCCACAACTATTGAGCCTGCGCTTTAGAGCCCATGAGCCACAACTATTGAGCCCATGTGCTGCAACTACTGAAGCCCACGTGCCTAGAGCCCGAGCTCTGCAACAAGAGAAGCCACGACAATGAGGAGCCCGCGCACTACAACGAAGAGTAGCCCCCACTCACTGCAACTAAAAGAAAGCCTGCGCACAGCAAAAAAAACCCAACACAGCTAATAAAATAAATACATTTATAATAACTAATGGAATAGCACAGGAACACTTCTGAGGAAATGGAAGTCAAAGCAATCAATAGTGCAGATAGGGAGATTTAATCATGAACAGGAAGAAGGCATCTCTGCTGTTGAGAATGATTCTTGTGGCTTTAAAATATGCTCAATGGGAAGAGCTGGAAGTTGAGGACATTCCCCTGTAAAATACAAGATAAGTTGTCTCAAAGTTGTCTGCTGAGAATAACAAGGGCGGAGGTAAAATGGATGGGTTGAGAATGGTTGTGTAGGTGTATTAGTCACGGAGGGCTCTATGAAAGGAGTTGGGAAGTAATTCAATTTGAGCCAATGGTTGGAAACCATGATTCTCCACTTGCACAACCTCAGTGTGTCTCCAATCATTTCCATCAGTTTGAGTGTGGAAGCAGAGCTGATGGAGAGCAGGACTGTCCAGAGACTGAGGTCTGTAGAGGAGCCAAACTAAGAAGGAGTTCAGGGAGGTAAGCATATTGCTCAGAGAATGTCCAAGTGACTTGATATAGGCTAAGTCTAGGGAGAGAAAGTATGAAATGGGAAAGATAAACTGCAGAGAAACAGAGAATTGAATAGCTAGAGAGTGTTCAGGCAATTGAAGAAGAGAAATAAAAGGATAGGAAGTTTTCACTAAAAGAATGAAATATTGGAATTTAAATTTTTGGAAGGTGATAACATGATGTAGTCATGTAAGAAATTGTCTGAGTTTACTAAACATAAAGATGTTTGTAGTTAAAGAGATCAAGAAACTTAAATCATGTTTCTATTTCTAGCAGCTTAGTATACTACGTATTTCACTAAACCTCTTGCTGAAAGTAGTGAAGAAAATTAAATTACCAGATAAAATATTTTTTAAAAAGCTTTTGAATACATAAATGAGTTGAAAAAGAGCAAGAAATCTCCAAAGATCAAAAACTAACTGAAAAGGAAAGTCTGAGAGATAAATGTGGCAGTGAAGTGGGCTTTGCCTCAAGAACACTTGCTAACCTGGGTTAACATGACCTTTGGTTTCGTTCCATGGGTTATGGGACACAGAGGTCAGCAGGTAAAGCCCAAGAACAACTAAAATTTGTGAAGATCTAAGGAGAATTAGGAAAAAAATTATGAATAAATAAGCTCCAAGGACTTCATAGAAAGATTTCATATATTTTTTAAAAATGAAAGAAGTCAGGAGCAAGAGAAGAACAAAAATATTCTACAAAAAGAAAGACTAGATTATCTTGAAAGGAATAACAACAAATCGATAGATGATTTCTTAAGCCAGAGGATGGTGGAAGCCAGTTGACAGTGAAAGAAATGCCAAACTCAAAAAATTTAATTATTCAGTAGGTGCGTCCAGATTTTACATGAGACAATTTTTTGAGCTTTTTAATGTTTTTTAAAAATCTAGTAAAATGTATGATACGTTGGTTCAGTATTCACTGTCATGCTCTAACTGTATCAATAAAAAAGTTAAAAACTAAAGAAAAGATTTTTATCATCAATTTCATAGATCTAATTAACTGGCAGCATCTCTAAGAACAATCAGAAACTCAGTTTTCTCTTGCCTGTAATGAAATTTTGAATCCGCATGACAAATCAATGCATAATGTTTCCCTCTAATGAATTAAAATTTTGTTTTTTCAGTTATGCTCTGTGCAAGGGTCAAGTTGACTTCTAACTAAGACTATTTTCCTTAGTGTTTTCTTATATTCATAACTGATGAACTAATTCAGGGGTGATACAATTCCTTAATTTTTTTTTAAAGAAATGTACTAAGCAGTGGCCTCCTCCTTTAACATGGTTTTACTACATATTGCTTTGCTTTTGGGTGTAAAAAGAGCTGAATTATTCAAAGAAATAATCAGTAAAGTATTTACCACTCCTATCATTTGGAACTTTTTAGCTTTACATCCTGACTGCTCAGACTCACGGCAAACATTTCTGCTACAGTAATGTGCCTCAGATTCCAAGTTCTTTGTGTGACCCTATAACCCTTTGTAGAATTCTCACACCTATCAAATAGGGATCAGAAGCTCAACAACGACAACAATAAAAATAGAAGAAGAAGCTCAACAAGTAGAAAGAATCTAGAATTACTTTTACTCCCTGTGATTCAAGTAGAAAGTACAGAGGCAAAAGAAGCCACTCCCTAGAAGGCTAGGTTCATTTCTATTAAACAACTTGTGTAATTTTCATGTGGGAAATTATGCAAAATGAGCATTAAAAAGTATTCAGCCATGGTGAATAAACTTATTTAGAAAATAATCTTAAGATTCTGCTGGCAAATTAAGATGTGATATTTTGTAAACTCTAAAAATTGAGTAATTTCCATTGTAAACATGTTCAATTTAACCTAAAGAGATTAGATACTAATAGAAATCAAATTCTTTTTTAAAACTCTGCTATAGCTTAAATTTTTTGTGGTACTATCAATTGGAAAAAGTTAAAAGTGGTAATCCTCAGGTTCATGAGCAATAATGACTTTATAAATAAATTGGAGAGAAAATATTACTTGTCCTACCTAATTAGAATTAGAATTTTGTGATCTACAATTGACTAAACATTGCTATCATTATTGAAGTTATATCTTGGTTTTCTGAGTCCTCAAAAGGATTGCTTATTCAAAATGTTTCCTCCATAAATTTCCATGAAAATCAGCCAAACAATATGAAAGTTTGTGGGTTTTTTTAATTTTTGTTTTTCCATTTCATATAATTTGAAGTTGAAATAATATTAAATGGACTTAAAAGAAAATATTAACATAACCCTATCTGTGACCCAGCTCTTCTCCTTTCTAGATACTACCTCCAAGCATTAATTGATATATAACTGGTTTTGCACAGTTGAAATCAGTGCATTTCTTGTGTTTGTGCAGTGATATCATTAATATGACACATCTGTGCTTTTTAAAAACATTATCTTATTAGTGTGCAAATAAATTAGTTTTTCTTTCTTTCTAACCGACTTGTCAGAAACAATAAGTTCACATACCAATGTAAATACCAGAGGTTGCATAGAATAGTGGTTAAAAGAATGGATTCTGGAGACAGACTGCCTAGATTAAATCCTAAATTAGTCACTTGGGCAAGTTATTTAACTTTTGTGTCTGATTTAATTTATCAGTAAGATGGATACGTTATATCACCTGCTTCAAGGGGTTATTATGAAGATTAAATGAGATATAAAGATTAAATTCATGTAAATCTCAGAAAATTCATGGCATAAAGTAGGTAAAAATATTAGACATTAATACTAATCAACAGAAAAATGGACCTGCAAATAAAAAGCTGTGAAAGATTTCGTAAAATTTTATTAAAGTGCTTGTACTGACACTAATGTTTTCTTCCTACAAAAAAGATTGGAAAATAATAGAAATCAAATTCTTTTATAAAACTGTATGATACCTTAGAAAATAGTTTCAAGTGTTATTGTTGAATGAAAAAAATACTGGTAACACATGGTGATGTATTCCGTATCTGATGTCTTATAGAGAGACAGTATATATGTAATATCAAACTCACCATTATCTAACTACTCCTGCTGGAAGAGATGAGAATAAATGCAACGGAGCTTCAGAACTATGTTCTATTACAGAGTAAATAGTCATCAATCAGGAATGAATTTCTGCTTTAGGCAAAGTTCAGAGATGACTTCTCTGATCCCTTCCAATTAGGAGATTCTACTATTCCAATGTTCCTTAAGACATGATCCTCTAGAGTGACTCAATGGCTTAAGGGACAAACATCATTCTCTGATTCATTGTAACCCTTTTACTGCTTGGCAAACTGGCTAAGCAATTTGTGACTTATTTGTCAAATGAGAGTAGTAAGATTAGCAAAAGATTCATTTTGGAAATTATTCAAGGAAAATAAGAAAAGGGCATTTGGAGGAATAATTAAAAAGACAATTCATAGTGGCATTATGAACTAGGCATTTTAGTGGTATATTTTTATTATGCAGATTTATATGAACAAGGAATTTTATTACACAGATTTATATGAACAAGGAATATGAACAAGCCCCTTTAGTTCTTTTCATTCCTAGGCCTCAATAGGATTTCAGATAAGATAGCTGTGACTTGAACTCTATGGATGCTTCCTAGGGGAGAAGCATTTAGCACATGGTATAAAGACGAGAATGCAGGATTTACATTATTTCTTATTCCAGTTCTGCCATTGATTGATTCTGTGATCAGGTACAGGTCACTGAGCTTTCATTGATCTGTTTTCATAATTCAAGAATGGGCTTAAGTAATGCTGTTTTTCTTTCATTTCTAATATTAATCAATTTTTAAAAATCCATTCCTTTATAGAATATTAGACACCTATGTTGCTAGAAATGTACCAGATATGGCAAGTTATGTTGTGTTTTATAAAGTACCATTTCCACCTCAATTACCTTAAGTTCAAGAGCAAGGACTCCCCAGAGTGACTAAGAAGTAATAATTTTAGAAGTATGAAGAAGATGAGAGAATGTGTCTTAGATTCCAAGGAAGCAGGAGATTTGAGAAAGTGTGAGATTATTTAGTATCATACACTGAAGAGCAGCTAAGTAGGGTGGGGATGAAGTTTCACTGATAGATTTGGATTGCATTTCACTTTGGGGCTGTGGCTGGGAAATTAGAATAAGAATGGTTGTGATTGGTGTGAAGGGGTAAAACAATACTGAAAAGAGTTGAAGAGTAAATGTGCTGGAAGAAAAGAGGAGAGAAGGCAGAGATCACTCTTCATAGAAAGTGAACCATGTAAGGGGGAAGGAAGATAAGGTTGTTTAAGGAGTTTGGGTTTCTTGAGTGATTTTATCACTTTACTTAATATTTTCAATTGTCAGTGATCACCTCCCTCTTTGAGATTTTTACTGATTTTTTTTTTTTTTTTACCAGTGGCTTAATGAAACAGAGACATTTTCGTTTTTACATGAAACATTATAGACATAGAGAATTGTATCATTGTTACATAGACAAGCGTGACAATTTCCAAACGACACTTCAATCAAAGCATTCTAATGAATGGGACAATAGCTGGGGGGCGCAGTTCTACTGCACCTATTCACAAACCTGACACTACTCACAATTCTCCACCTCCCAAATTTTCTTATTTTTATGCCCACAATTTTAATTGTCTCTCAAATCACACACTAATGTATTAACAGATTTATATTGAGAATTTATTCTGTGCTAAGGATTATGCTGACTATGAAGTGGGGAGGAAGCAAGTAGGTGAAATTATGAAAGTTCAAGATGCTCCTGCCTACCTACGAAAACACACCAAAAAAGTCTGCAGAGCTTCAGAATTTAAAACATGTAAAACCACCATGTTTATAATAGAAAACATTATATTTAACCATAAACAGATTTAATTATCTACAAGTGTTCAGGGAAAATGACCAGGAATAAAGGCTGCAGCAATTACACCACTAAGAGAATAAATACAACAGCTCCCAGAAAGAGAATCTCATTGCAGAAACAATGTCAGAGAAATGGAAGAGAAAGACAGAGCACAGATTATTGAAACAGTATTCCAGGTATGATGTCCTTGAGGGTGTTTAAGAGATACATTCTGCATGGAAATGAATATATTTGATATATAACAATAAATAAAATATGTTTTTGATTTTCTAAGATAATTGTGTGACAATTTGGAGGGACAGCGGGATAAGTTGCTTTTCTCCGAGGATTAAACAGAAGTGGAATCAACACAGAGTGATCCAAAAAAAGAGCATCCTTCATGTACAAATGACAACGGCATCCTCTGGCACAGGGTATGTGGTGCAGGTTACTGACTTGCCAGCTCTCTCTCATTAAGTTTAAACTTCACAGGCAGCACCTCCTGGGGAAAACATTCCTCTGGGCTGCAGATACGGAATCTCTCCTTCCCCACTGAGCAGAGTGGACTCAGTGCGTGTATTCTGCACACAGGGGTGCATGTTCCTGGATAGGCAGGCAAAGGTGAACTTCATAAAGATCATCATGTTCTCCAATTAATTTATTTCACATCTCCTATCCTTGGATTCTTAAGAAAGAAAAATATATTGATATATACTATGTGTTCTTTAAGCCAATTTCTTAATGTAATTTGCCAAATCATCCTAGCAAAAAGTGACACACAACACAGTTTGGTTGTGTCCTGTTCTGATTTTTGACATTTAGATTTACAGATCCAAGCTGCTGGTCTTCGAGGGTGGCCTGGGTGGGCAATGGGTTAGTTTTGTGCAGGTCTGAGGAATGACACACAAGAAAGAAAGCTCCCTAAGACCCCATAAGTCCAGAGTGAATGATAAATATAAGTGGTTATCCTTTTTGAATCCTCTAGAGTATTGAAGGAATACAAACATAAGATTTTCTGTCATTTCTAAATCATGAAAGCCTGAAACCAAATAATGCCCCTTATCTTGAGAATTCTTTTGAATATGGACCCCTTTGGCATCTACAAAGTCAGCATCTTTAACTTGGGCGTCATACTTCTGAGACAAAGGAAAGAATTCTTAGTTTGGGGAGACTATTTTTTCTTGCCCCTAAAACATGTCCTTGTTACAGTAGACTAGAGTTTGGTTTTAGAAGTCACATCTGGATTCCCTTTTGATCAAATAGACACTATCGTTCAAGCAAGACACAGGTTCAAAACTCAAAGGAAATCTCAGAGGGGAGATTCTCTGGGCCACTGGACAGCAGATGGAGTGAGACTTCCATGTTCCTCACAAGGCAAACACAAACCATTTCCCACAATGAGACGTAAAAGGTGTAACAGAGAGTCATAAGACCACAGATCCTATCAAAATGCAATAGATAATCTCAGAAAGTTCCAGGAAATATTGTGGTCTCCCTGAAAATGTCTAATTCTGCAGGAAAATCTGAAAAAATGTTGGCCTTTCAAGGCTACTTGCTCATGAAACAGGGCTGAGTGTCTGCACTAAGCATTGGCTTCTTCTTCCCTGGGTCAACAGCCATTTTCTAAAAAATTCATTGAAAAACAAAACAAAAGCTCAAAAACTGTCCTTCAACCTCACATCCACCTCCAGCTCCCATCCTCCATCTCCTTTCCCATCATTTACACCGGAGCCTCTGGAAGGTGCAATTTGCTCTCACAGTGCTGCGTATGTGGATCAGTTAGTGACTCATGTCACTCTCATCACCTAGCTTTACTCTAAATTTCTAAACCTATTCTGAATCCTTAAAAATACCTCCTTTTTTGGCAAAAAAATGGCATATGTTAAATTTTATGAATACAGGATAGTTATGATAGGGTAAGAAAAAGGTTTTTGCATTTTTAAGAAGTGTTATTTTTGTCTCTAAATAAATAAATAAATATTTTTAAAATTAAAGAGATTAAAAAAGAAAACTTTGTTGGAAATTCCCTGGCGGTCCAGCGGTTGGGTTAGGACTCTGAGTTTTCACTTTGGGGGCCCAGGTTCGATCCCTGGTCGGGGGACTAAGATCCTGGAAGCCATGGTGGAGGTTAGGGGTGGGGAGGGGGTGGGAATACTTCATTTCTTTAGAGCAAAATTTCCTCTGTTTTCTATTTTGAAACTCTTAGCTATTTATTTATTTATTTAGCCTTCATTTTCTACTATGAACTGGGAAGAAGAGCCTCATAAAGGGTTATGCTTACATCTCTGTGTTTCTGACTTAGCTGGAGCCTGAAAAATAGCGTTCAGCTGTGAGTGAAGTCAGTTACTGCCAGATTAGTTCACTGACATTTGGGGCAGAGATGAAGAATTTAAAATGGTTAACCTAACACATTATAAACAGAATCCTTGGAATGAGCCTTAAAGAGCAGAAATGTTATGGTGTTGAGTCAGAAAATTTGAGTTTTGAGAAGATAAAATTTTGAAGTAACAGGACATAGAATTACTTTTTTTCATACAATTTTTCAGATGTAATGTGTCTAAAAGCTCCTCCCTTGCAACCCAACACACTTTACTGCATTTCTAAGTCACTACTTTTACTTTTCTTTCCAACTTGTGCGTTCTAGGATACTTTTATCAGAAAACCATAACTTCAATGATTTTTAAAATAGTATGTATACATAAAGCTTTACAGTATTATTTACACAAATTCAATTATAGTTGCTTTTTCTTTTTTCAAATTAAAAATATTGTAGAATATGTTTAACATAGGTACTCTATGTTATAGTAAATACTGTATATTGATAAATTAATATTTAGATATACATTTGTGTAGATATAAATATATAAATATAATGAACAATGTATAATATACATTGTGGGCAGTTTCAGGGATTTCTTTTGGAGAGGAATTTTGACTTAATACTATTTTGACCTTACTAGCTAATTTTAAAAATAATCCTTAAGCAGGATATAACACTATTACGAATATATCCTTGTAATTGGTTTATATACAGTTTCTACCTCAGTGCTACATTCATAGGAGAGTTTACTCTCTGCTTCTACATATTTCATTTTTTAGATTCCAAGTATAAGTGAGATCATACAGGTTTTTTTCTTTCTGTGTCTGGCTTATTTCACTTAGCATAATGTGCTCCAGGTTCATTCATATTGTTGCTAATGGCAGAATCTTTAAGGCTGAATAACGTTTTATTGTATGTAAATATATACACCTCGATTTCTTTATCCTGTATCCATTCACAGACACTTAGATTGAATGTCTCCCTTTGAGAAGTCAGGATCATTGGACAGCAAATGCTCTTCATTTTACAGCAAGAGAATGTTCACGTTGAGAGCCGTGATAGAGATACAAGGGCTGGGGCACCTATTAAAAAGGATTCACTAGTAGAATATCAACTCTATTATATGCTTATTTTAGTCATTAGTTAAGTGGCTGAAAATGAGATAGCCATGTGCAGCTCATTGACTAAATAGTTGGATTTATTATTCTTCTCCAATTAAACACTATTTTCCCCCATTTTATCTTGAGTGTTCACTTAATGAGATGTCGGTTGAAGATTCCCTGATCTTTGAAATATAGGTAAGCTTGCCTTGGCTTCTCTTCCAACTACAGTGTATGCCCTTTAAAAGCCCAGATTTCCCCTAAAATTTCTCTGAATTCTACTGGAATGTGAATTGTTAACAGGTAAAATGTTCACGTATCCGGGCTTCAAATTCCTGCCCTGGTCAACTTAATTTAAATTATGAGTCATCTCACCATCTCAGAAGGTCTGTCCCTGTTCCCTGTTTGGGCAATGCATTGAATCAATTATGAAATTTATCTTAATAATGCTACCTATGACCCTGTCCCTCCAAACTCTTCCCTGGACTGTTAGAAATGGAATAGACATTGTAATAATCTAGTAGAAGATGGGGGATGGTCAACATTAAACACAACTTCAACAAAGTCATTCCAGTTCCTGCAAGCCCTTTATTTGACCCAACTCAGATGTGTGTTCTGCCTGTTGCTCTCCAAATATTACCCAGATTCATGAATTCTTTCTCTCCCTTATGCTGCTGCTCTCTCTTTCTCTTTCTCATTTTCTCCCTCTCTCAAACTATCAAAAAGAAAAAAATCACTCTGCTACAAAAGAGTTTGGCCATTTCTTACATTGCCTTGACCCCTGATAACACCTGTGCCCTGGAGGTCTCATCTTTTACCAAAGCTGTTTAAATCATTCCCCTCTACAAAAAAGAATTCTTAGGCTAAACATTGAGGCTGTAGAATTTTCACCAGCAAATCCTCTTTTCTCCTTCCTGTTCTTATGTAAAGATCAACTCTCTAGATAACATTAGAATTTCCAAAGCAGGCCGGTGAGCACACAATTCCCCATATCTTTCAGGTTGTAAGTGAATGGAGCATTAGAAAGAGCCGGTTCAAAACATTACATCATGAGATACATATTTGTTTTTTATTTTTTAAGAAGATTTCTATTTATTTATTTATTTAGGCTGCACTGGGTCTTAGATGTGGCATGCAAGATCTTCATGGCAGTATGCAGGATCCTTTGTTGCAGCATGTGGACTCAGTTGTGGCATGCATGAGGGATCTAGTTCCCCGACCAGGGATCCAACCTGGGCCCTCTGCATTGGGAACATGGAATCTTACCCACTGGACCACCAGGGAAGTCCCTGGCTGTTCTTTTCATTTGGATGTAGAAATATATAGGGAATGGTAATTATATATGAAGAATTGGCTAAAGCATCTCACTGCACATTCCTCACAAACTGCATATACACAGAATTTATTCTTTACTAAATGTAGATGGATGATATTTACCAAGCCTGTTTTCAATTATGACTCTGCCTCATGGACAGAAATGATTCTTCAGGCTCACATTATTTCTTCCCGTTCCCTGCTATTTTTTAAGCTGGACTTCAGCACATTGCTGCATCACAGTTCAAACTAGAATATTCAGACAGATATACCTAAAAGAAAGTTTCTTATCTAGATAAGTAGGAAATGACATTTTAATGTGGCTGTTTTATCATCATAGATAAGCACTTAAGAAGTACCTGCTTGTGTTTTTCTGTTCAGATATAATAGAGAGACTTTGCTGATGATTAAAGAATTATGAAAGAGAAACCAAAGAAGATGCAAGCAAAACAAGTATAATGGATCCAGGCTATCAAAAGCACCAATAAAAAGAGGGTGTGGCTATAAAAGATAAGACACAAAAGAAGTGACTGAAATGATAGGCACAATACCATTATGTACAAAATTAAGAATATAACAACACACAAAACAGTTGCTGCGTGAGTAATATTTAAAAGCACCACTTGGGGGAAGACGGCTTGGGTTTGCCTTCCGACCCCAGCAGTTATAAGCGGGGTAATTTGGGGCAGCTTAACTTATCTTTCAGTGGCTCTGTTTCTTCATCTGTAAACTAGGCACAGTAACAAGGCCTTCCTTATAGATGAAGTAAGTAACACAAAGTGTTAAGCAAGAATTTTCAACAAAAAAAGAGCTCAAAAAATATTATTATTATTCTGGTACCAATAATAAAAATGTAGCTAGATTATACAATTATGCAAGTTGTGAAGTATAGTTTTATTTTGGTTTGTTTTTTATTAAGAAGAACGCAATTAGCTACAAAATAACCAGTGGTTTCACATAGCTCTCTCAGAAACCATTAAATAGGCACTATTATTGTTCAAATGAAGTAGCTCCTAATGGGAAAATTTTTAAAAGGACAGGAAAACACTATAATCCACAGAACATTATACCAGAATGGAACTCATATACAATCTATAGCAAAGACATTAATTTCCCTGACAAATTTAGCTTCCCTTATCAGTTAATTTGCTTCCTTGACAGCCCTAGATGAGAATTTCTCTCTGAAAAGACTGCTCTTCCGGTTCCTGCCAACAGGCGCAGGTGAGGCTCTGTGACTCCTTTAGTGGATGAGTTCTTTCCTTGCAGGCCCAGCACTGTCGAGTAGGGTCATGTGGATTCTTAACCCTGGTTTCCTATCTGGTGGCCGTGGAGAGAGGGAAGGGCAGAGGCACAGTAGGGCAACCATTGATTGTCCTGTGAAATGTCTCCTTTGAGATCTCTGCATAGCTTTCAATAAAAGGCTCAGGGGGAATCAAGAAGGTAAAGATCCTCAAGAACAACCTCATCATAAGCCTTAGATCCCACTTCTTCTCTCTCAGGACAGGGCTTTGGCTTGAGAGGACTGTCTAGGTCCAGAACTAAGTCTTTGAAAATGTGTCATTCTTCCAATTAGATCAAGTGCATGGTCTCCAGCTCTGTGTGCTGCCTATCTCAGGGATAAGTGTTTCTGTTACTGCAGCTAAGGATGCCCCAAACACTCACACTTTGTTCTAAACTAATGCCTTCTTCAATGCAACAATGACACTTGTCAAGGGCCACCCAATTCTAGTCTTTAATTACTACTTCCTTGAAGTTCTCAAATGCTAGAGACATTTACCAACGAGTGCACCTCCTTCCATCCACTTCCTGCCACAGTTCATCACAGGTGGAAGTATTAGTAACCCCTTTGCTATAGCATGAGAGACTCCCAAAGTCTGTCTTCTACCAGGAACAATGTGCTAACTGCCATTTGGCCAGTGATCAGTCTGCTTCCAGACTTCCATACTTAGAGTCTGCTTCCCAGGTTCGCTTCTGATATCAATTGTCTTAGGTAGAGTTTCTTTAAATCAAACCCTGAGAGAGGAATTCTTGCAAGAGTGATGTGCTGAGGAGTGCTCTCGGAGAAAGGGGCAAGGGAAGCAGGATAGGAAGAAAGCTAAGCAAGGTGGTCACCTTGGCTGGAAATGAGCCTCAGTCTGTCTGCTTTCACAAGGGCTCTAAAGCAGAAAAGATACCCCAGAGTGTGCTCCTTCTTAATACAAAGAAGCTTGGATCAATTAGTCTTTAACCTCTGACTGTCCTCTGAGAATATAACCTGTTAGAGGAAGCAGAACCCACTCAGCCAAGGTCAATTCTCTGACTCAGAGTACAACTGTGAGGTAATCAGCCATCCCTCACAGTGACTGGGGGATGGGTAACTGGACTGGTGAAGGTGATCTGGGTGGGTCCCAATAGCATTGGTACTGATCCCACAATGCCAGCCCCAAGCTACTCCAAGCTTCATTGATTTCCCCCAGCTCATAACTCTTTTACACTTACAGTCCATTCCTCACAAGGAAATTAAATTGGGGCATTTCACTGTGCATATCAATAATCTCATATATGATAATTTGTTCATCCAACTCTATGTCTTGGCATTTGAAGGATAAGAGTTGGGTATCACATTTGATTTTTCTCACAGTTTAAGAGTGTTGAACTCTTGCTTGAAACGTAATAAACACAGGGTGGTTAGAGGGGTTAATAATCTATGGCATATTACCATTAATACTACACTTCTTCTAAGCTTATAATATATACTTTACTGATTAAAGACCAACACAAACTGGATGAAATAGCAAAACTCTAAAACTAAATATCAATAGGAAAATACTAATGAATGAATAATGGAAAGTCTGTATTGATAAGGACCAATTATTTCATGCAGAAGTTTAAACGTTTGAACAAATGACACAGAAAACCGTCTAATAGTCTTTACCAGGTAAACTGTGAGAGATAAAGAATAAAAGATATTACACTTAAAAAATCTAAAAACATTGTATGTTTTATAATTGCTTAAATTTGCTTAGTACAATAGCCATAAAATTGACTTTTTTTTCTCTTGGTGAACAAAAGATAGGAAAATAATCAGAAGTGGTAACTCTTTTTAAAGAAATCAAGTAGAAATGGATGATGACCCAGAGTACATGAGGCACTTTAGTTAAACAGTAATGTTCCACGAGACTCAGACTGACACACCTGTAAACTAAAAGGAATGGCTATTATTCAATATCATAGAAGGGGAAAATTCCAAACACAATCATGTAATTCATAAGTGCTTCCTACCTGACCTTTTAAACAGCTAAATATTTCAGGCAGTGAAGCAAATCTTCAATGAGACTCAGATGCATTATTTATGTAAGCAGGTGTTTTCTGCAGTCATTTCAAAACCCCTCAGTGTAGAATCAAAGGAGACATGTTTAGCTCACAAAGAACAGTTTTAATCACCACAACCACAGTATATAATGACACAATTAAAGTTTTGTTTAATTACTGTTTTTTCAATTCCCAGCTCTCATGGATTCCTGTCTCAGTCCTGTAGACAAGAAATTTAAGTGAAAATAAGAAGAGCTATTTTATTTAAGTATCCCTAAGACACTGGGCAAAGAGACAGCACTGCTCTTAAACCCACATAGGAAAACAGCAATATCAGTAAAGTTTCACGCCACATTGGCAAAGAACACAGAGTAACTTCAGTATATGAAGGTCCCAGGAGGTCAGAGCCAGCTTTGGCACGTGAAGAGTTTAGCTGAGCAGTGAAGCAGCTTCAGGAAGCAGTGGGACCCATCATGCCCTGAGGCACCCCCGTAATTTGAAAGGACTGCATGGTAAGCACATATGAGATGTTTCCCGGGGTTTCCGTGAAAGTGTTGGGGGCAAGACTCTGCACACGATCTTGAGAGATCTAGAGATTTCACAAATAGAGGGTATATCATTTAGCGCTTTCTGTTTGTGAACTGCAGATAGCAATTCAGGTGATCCAACAGAAGAGAAACTCATTAGAGCAATTAGGGTGGGGGTAGGGGTTAGGGGCTCTCAGATTCAAGGCGAAGGCAGGGGAACTGGGCAAGACTGAGCGTAGCCGTGGGCACCTGTAGATAAGCCCGTCTCAGACCTGCTGCTTGCGTACATTTCAGCTCTACCTTCAGTGCTCTTTTCATTCTGTTACTGACATGCATTCCAGGAAGAACAACTAATAAGTGTAGCTTCAGTCACTTGCTCACTCTGGCTAGGGAACAGCCAAGTACCTTGATTGGCAGACTGTATTTAATAAGACATTAAATAGACTGTATTCAATGTGGTAAAGATAATTCTCCCAAAGGGATATCAGAGTGTTGTTCTAATTTCAGGCATATTTTGGTGTGTGGGAAGGGAGAGGTGTTAGAACCACTGAAGTTTAGTTGATTTTTAGTACACGTAACTTGGCATGGGACAGCAATGAAAAAGCAGGGCAGGAGATTAGAGTCCACAGTGACCAAAGTGTGGGAAATGAGGTCAACGTCAGGGGAAGATGGGGAGGGAGGGCAAAACGAATTTTAAGTGGAAGCAAAAGAACAGAACTAGAAACCAGTTTTTATAAGCTCCTGAATGTAAATGTGATATCTTGGAGGACAGAGACCATGCTTTACTCATATTTATTGTCACAGCTTACTCCCCTCAACTGACTAGTAGATAGATGTTCTGCAAAGATTTATTTGCTGGATTAATAATGAATAAATGAATAAGTGAGTAAATATATGAGCAAATGGATTGATGGATGGATAAATTGAAGATAGATGGATAAGTAATGCTAATTTGATGAAATCCAACCATCTGCCAACAGAAACAGGCGGGTATTAGGCTAGGTTGCCCCTGTTAGAACAGAGATTTGATAATTTAGGTGGGGCCATTAGGTGAGCTGCAAGGCTTCTTATGACCCATATCTAAACTCCTAGAAATTTTAAGGTTCAATTTTCTTCAATTCTGTGCATTCAGAGAGCACAGTTTGTCAGCCTCAAACAACCTGTGTTACTGAGGGTTCATGATTGCAATGCATTGGCTTTGGAAAAAGATAGCAAAACACGCCTGAATCCTTACATTTTCTAAAATCATCTACACTTGGTGTCTAGCCATTCTGTTTGCTATTTTCCCCGGAAGGTTTTCTAGAATGAGAGCTATAATAATCACATAAACGTGTTCAAAGCATACCTGAACCTAGATAGAAAATGGGAAATAATAAATTGATCCAACTCCTCAGAAATCTTGATGAAATTGCCACAACTCAGCAAGGATCATTATTATATGTTAAAAGTCCTATTTCTTAGAAGACTTCCTACTTCAGAAGAGGAAAAGAGAAAGACTACAATAATCTATTCCCATGTAATCAAAATTTGAGGGGTGAGATTATATGAGTTTTAGTCTTAGAGCAAATTTTTGCTTGTTAAACATTTTACAAACCTATGGGCATTTGTACTTCTACCTCAGCTGTGATGTTTACAATAGCCAGGACATGGAAGCAACCTAAAATGCCCATCAACAGATGAATGGATAAAGAAGATGTGGCACATATATACAATGGAATATTACTCAGCCATAAAAAGGAATGAAGTTGAACCATATGTAATGAGGTGGATAGACCTAGAGACTGTCATACAGAGCGAAGTAAGCCAGAAAGAGAAAAACAAATACCGTATGCTAACTCATATATATGGAATCTGAAGAAATGGTACTGATGAACCCAGTGACAGGGCAAGAATAAAGATGCAGATGTAGAGAATGCACTTGAGGACATGGGGCTGGAGTGGGGGGTGGGGGGCGAAGGGGAAGCTGGGACAAAGTGAGAGAGTAGCATAGACATATATACGCTACCAACTATAAAATAGATAGCTAGTGGGAAGTTGCTGTATAACAAAGGGAGATCAACTCGATGATGGGTGATGCCTTAGAGAGCCAGGACGGAGGGTGGGGGGGAGTTGTGGGAGGGAGGGGATATGGGGATATGTGTATAAATACAGCTGATTCACTTTGGTGTACCGCATAAGCTGGTACAAGAATGTAAAGCAATTATATTCCAATAAAAACCTTAAAAAAATAAATTAAAAAAAAGAGTGTAAAGTAATTACATTCCAATAAAGAGTTTAAAAAAATAAAAATAAAAAATTTAAAAAAATTTTTAAAAACGTGACATTTTCGGACGGACCAACTAGAAGTTTGCTATGTCTTTTAGTATAATGTACATAATCATTTTTAGCATCCAGTTGTAAATAACATCTTTCATTGTTCTTCAGGAAATTTTTACGTCTGACCTCAAGTAAGGCTAAGGGGAATATTGTGAGCATTAATTAAGATCATAGTTAATGATAATGATAAAAAAACTAACATTATTGCATGCCCATTACATGTCAGGAGCTGTGCTAAGTGCTCTACATAAGCACTGAGACTCAACAAAACTTTTCATTCTTGAGGTTCCTATGTGTTCCAAGCATCAGTCTGCAATCTAGAAAAGGTGACAGTAAATAATTCCTTGAAATATTTTTATTTCTTTGAACTATTGTGTGCTTTGGTTCAGCATATGCTGTGGGTCACATGTATACCATTATAAGAACCTCACGACACTTTTGAAGAATATAACCTGAAATCATCTTCTTGACATGAAATAATGGGCAAGGCTTAACACTGTAGTGAGTATCAATAATCTGCCTTCCAGGAGTGTCAGAAAGCCAAGAAGATGTAGATGCAACAGGATGAAGGAGGTGCCTCAGAGCAATAGTGGAAAATGGAAACTAGAGGAGAATGTCCTACTGAGACTTTAATGCAAAAGTGCACACCCCTGGTTAGGAACCTAACTTTGCCACATGTGTGATAATAGTTCAGTCTTTTAAGGCTGACACTACTTTCTGTCTGATTTTGCGATGTGTCTGATTACCCTCTGTCCAGGATCCAAAACATCAGTCAGTCATCCTGGAGAGGTGATATGAGAGGAAAGTAAGTTGAATGACATTCTGCTGCTAGAGAGATGGAGAAGCTGGTTCTAGGCATGGATGCTCCAAACTGCGCCTATGGACAGCTGATGAAGCCACAGGACATGGGAGATTCTTCCTCACTGGGTCTTGGCACTCTTTAACCACCTTAAATCCTCAACGAATTGAGTGGCAACTCTTAGCGCTGCTCACAGGCCTCTACCTCATTACCTCTCACACTGCATTTGCGCTGACAATGTCTTCTGCAGCCACCTTGGCCTTTTTTCTTCTTTTATTTCTTCTTTTCCAGCCTTCCTCTACCTCCATTCTCAGAGTCTTTCCAGTGGCTCATGACTCATCCTAGAAGTTTTCTTCCCTTCCTCACTGAGTTTTAATGGTCCTTCTGATCTCAGTTCAAATATCACTTCCTAAGGGAATTCTTTGCCCCTCAGACTATGTCAAATCCCCCTGTTGCAGACTCTCAGAGCACAATATATCCTTATTGATGGAACTTGCCTCACTTGTAACATATTTATGTGGGTGATTATCTTCTGTCTGTTTGCTTCCTGCACCACAAACCCATATTCCCCATTCTATACGCAGGTCCAATGCCTGGCATTGGATAGGTATTTGAGGAAAAATTGTTGGGTAAATGAATGACTAATTGCACATATCTCAGAGGAGTGATGAGAACTGAAGAGACATGAGGGATTTATATAAGTTGTTTGTGATGACTAATTGACCAAGATGGCCTTAATATTCCCTCAGTATGACTAAATCTTAGACAGATTTCTTCCTGACTGTATGCTCTAAAATTCCCTTTTCTCAATTTTTACTTCAGATAATTTATATTGCATCCTGTCTCCCCCCCTTTGAAAGGTAAACAGCCTTTTTATCAGCCTCTGACCAGTTTTACAACCCAGGAATGTCTTTAACAAGGACCTGGGAGCCATTCCATTGAAATGTAATCATGCAAGGAGACAGTGCCTCTGTTTCCCAGTCTCAGTGGAAAGGTAGGAGCCTAACTTTGATGAATATTAATTAGCAAACACAGATGGCCTACTCACTTTGATCAGTCTCCTTCCCATATCCTGCAGTCTTTTTCCACCAGCTCACCTCAGTGCTTGAGAACTTTCCTGCCTTTTGTTACAGCAGAGTTGAGTTTAGTCTCTCTCCCCTATTGTAAGATAGTAAGTCCCCTACATACAAACCTTCAAGTTGTGAACTTTCAAATATGCAAATGTGCATTCACATGTCCAATCTTATGTTAGTTCACGTGTCTGGCATACATTGTCAAGTGCATGGATCCTCTACAAGTGGTTGTGCTTTTGTGTACTTTACTGTACAGTATTGTATAGAGTGCAATAGCACAGTATTTTTATTTTAAGCCCCGGATGTCCAGAAGCAAGTGTAAAAGCAGCAGTGATGTAGTTGGTACAGTACTGTACTTTTCAAGATATTGTACTATAAGATTAACAATGCTTTCTTTATCTTTTGTGTTTGTTTCTTATATATTATTTGTGTGAAAAGTATTATAAACCTATTATGGTACAGAACTATATAGCCAATTGTGTTAGCTGGGTACTTAAGCTAACTTTGTTGGACTTACGAATAAATTGGACTTACGAACATGCTCTCGGAACGGAACTCGTTCGTATGTGTGGGACTTACTGTAATCTCGAAAAAAGTCTCCCAGGCCAGTTTAACTCTATGCGGTGCAATTTTCTTTGACATTATACAATTGAGCATCTGCTTGGCAGTATCTTTGGGAGAGGATGGTCTTCTGCTTTGCATGCCAGAAGAAGGTATGCCCCTAGCTCTGTAGACTTTCTATGACCAAAGCTGAGAAGTTGGCTAAATTACCTCCCATCCACCCCTTAAATGTGAAAGATCTTCCAATGCTAGGGCTATTTAAGGGATGGCTCTGCCTATAAAAACAAAAACAGAAGACTAATCCACTAAATTTACATCCAACAATATAATTTTCTGACTTTTTTTTTTAAAGTTTTCCTCCCTTAAATGTTCTTGGGTTTAGCTGTCACATTACCTATGGCATTTCCTTGTTCTCCAATGGCCTAACATTTCTTTGAAATTTCAGCATCTATAGCTAATTCCACTGAAATGTTTAATTAAGGTTGTCAGTCACTTAGTCCACACCACTTAATGAACGTTACATTGCTTGTCTTCCCTGGAGCGTTTCAAAATGGCTTAGTAAGCAGGACAAACCTGATGCGTGGCTCATCCTTGTTAGGTAACTGGGTGCTAAAAGTGCTTTTTAAAAATAGGAAGCCAGGTCTTCTAAGGGAAGAGTGAGTGGTTTAGGAAAGTTGTAGCTTTAGAAATCAGCAAGTTTGGGCAGAGATTTGAAGCACTGGAGGTGGGCAACCAGACAGATTAGTGGAAGGGCCAGGTAGGTGAGTGGTTTGCAATACAGAAATTTACTAACATTTGCATTTCCCTCCTTTCTTCCCTTCTCTTCCTTTCTTCTTTCTTTTCTTCCACAAGTATTTGCTGAACAACTATATGCCAGAGACTTTTCTAGGCCCTGGGTATACACAAGTGAACAAAACAGGTTAAACAAAAAATTCTGCTGTCCTAAAGCTTACATTTTAATGTAACATTCCTTCTTTCTTTTCTTCTTTTCTAGAATCTGATTTCAGAGACGGAATCAAAGCTTTTAGTGGGGCTGACAATTTAAAATCTTAGTTCCAGACCAACTTAAAAACAAATGACTTCAATAGGTCAGCTCAGTGCTGGGCCTGAAGACTTCCATTAAATTTCCCCAGATTTTATCTAAGCATTCATCATCACTCATGAAGACTCACATCTCTTATTCTCAGGGATGAATTAAGAGATCACATTAAAGAATAGGATAATGGTTCAGATCATGGGATTTTAAATAAAATTCAAAATTATCCCTACTACATTCTGCCATGTGACCCAGGGGAGACAGGATGTCCCTTCTAGGGTGGCTCTATGCAGCTTGTGGGCTCTGGGCTCTGGGGCTGGGGGGCTGAAAAACAGACTGAATATGAAGAAACAAACAACAAGTTGTTTCACAGTTTAAATTGTGGTCTCAGCTTGGTTTATGCTGTCCACTGAAAATAAAGGGAACCATCCCCGGAGCATTTTCTTTTCTTATCTTCTTGGGCTCTGTACCATATCTTAATTGCACATAAATTATATTAAGCCTTCCTACAAGCAAGTCAACTAAAATCACCCAAGTTCCTAACGTTAAATTGTTATGTTGGCAACATCATAATTGTTCATTGGCATGGAGAGTGTACTGGAAATTTTAGTGAGCGCCTTGGTAGTCATGAATGTGATTAACCAATTCCATGAGTGTTCGAGAGTATAATTACTTATGTTCTGCAATATTTATGTTCCCTTTAGATATCTTTCTATTTTCCTATGTGAGTAACTTTATAATTCATATATCTACAAAGGATCAAAGATATTCAAATAAGTTTATACTTAATTCCATCCAAAATATCTATATTATATTCATTCTTAAATTTACAAACATACAAATGAGGATTATGTGAAACTAGTTACCAGAACAAAAAAAATTAAGTGTAACTTTTTTGACAGTGAGGTTGGCTTCAAATGATACATGGTGATTTTACAAGCATACAGTATAAAAATATATACATGAGTTTACAAAAAATATAAAAATATTAACTCTTCTATATGTAATTATTGTTGCTATTCATTCACTAATTTGCCACTTATGTTTTAAAATACTTTTGGCAATGTATTGATTTAGGTTCTAAGCACTGTGCATTCACAAAAGAAACAATCTCTCCCCCTCAAACAAGGAAGATAAAATAATTTGTATGTAGCCAGAAAAGTATATTTAAATATACAAGGATTCTAAGGGAATAAAGTTAAAGAGTACCTGAACTTTATCGTTATTAGTTCTTTCCAGTTGAGGTGATTACAAACAGTGCTGCTATACTTTCTTGTACATATATGTAGCTGGACATGTACAAGAGTTTATTTTTATTGTCTTTTTTCTCTGACTAGGGCCTACAATGTGAAGTTGAATAGAAACAATGATTTTGAGCATCTCTAATATGTTCCTAATTTTAAAAGAGGTGCTTCTAAAGTTTTGCCATTGAGAATGACATATTGTAGGTTTGGGGTATATAACTTTTACCCAGATATATAATTCTATTTTGCCAAATTTTTTTATCATAAATGGGTACTGGAATTTATCAAATGTTTATAAGTGCCTCTTATCATATAGTTTTAGGTGCTTTAACTTGCTAATGTGGTGAATGGCATTTTTAGGTTGATATTAAAACATTTTATTTCTGAATATATCCAACTTGACTGATTTCTGTTATCTTCTTAAACACAGATGAATTTGTTTTGCTAATATTTTGTTCGGGATTTTGCATCCATGTTCATGAGTGACATTGGCCTGTAGTGTTCCCCTTTTATGTGCTTTTTATCTAGTTTTGTTATCAAAAGTTATGGCTTCATAGAATAAGTTGAATAGTGGATCTTTTTTCAGTTTTTCTGAAAATTGATTTAATATTGGACAAATCTGTCCCTTGAATATATAAGACACTAGGTCTGGGATTTCCTTTATGAAACTATGTTTGTCTTACTCATCTGGGACTGCCAAAGTAAACACCATAGATTAGGTGGCTTAAACAACAGAAATTTATTTTCTCACATTTCTGGAGACTGGAAATCTAAATCAAGGTGCCAACATGGCTGGTATCCAGTGAGCACTCTCTTCCTGGCTTGTAGATGGCCTTCTTGCTATGTCCTCACATGGCAGGAAAAAAAAAAGAGAGCAATTTCTCTGTATCTGTTTTTAAAAGGGCACTAATCCCATCATGAGGGCCCCACCCTCATGACCCCATCTAACCCTAATTGCCTCCCAAAGATGCCATCTCCAAATATCATCATATTGGGAATTAGGGCTTCAACATATGAATTTTTGAGGGGACACATTCAGTCCATAACAATGTTAAAAAATAATTTTAATTTGTTTAATATTTATAAGGTTATTTATCTTCTATTCCTGCTTAATACATTTTGATAAATTATAATTTTGTAGAAATTTGTCCATTGTGTCTATAATTTCAAATTTATTGGCAGAGAAGTTGCTCTTCCTATTTTCTTCTTGTATTTTTAATCACTTTTCTATACACAATTAGTTTCTCCTTTTCATACCGAATATTTTGTATATGACTTTGCACTTTTTTCTTCCTTTCTGGATTATTATTGCTAGAGGTTTCTTAAAATTTCATTAATATTTTCAAATAACAAGAAAAGTTATACAAACCTTATAGACCTTCTCTATTATTTCTTTATTTTCTACTTCGTTGATTTCTGCTATAGCCTTTGTTTTTTTTTTTTAGTATAGTTTGTTCTAAGGATATTTTTCAAATATTATGAATAAAACATAAAAAATTTATTGAAAGAGACATTAAGTAAAAATTTCTATCATTTTTATTGTTTTTCTTACTTTCACACTAATTTAGAAGAGAATAAAAAGAAAATGAGTCTCTTCTGGGTATATACCTGTACCAGTTGTTAATTTATTGCCTCTCAGCTACAAAACCACTGTTCATTACTCTGCTTGAAATACTGTAGTTAGAGGGCACTGGAAGGAACACTGCAGGAGGAAAACAGTTTTTCCCCTGTAGGCAGTATGTCTTCTTTCCTTGTGTCCCTGCAGTGCTAGGCTAGCCCATGTGATACTCACTGGAGTTCACGTCCAGTCAGTTTCAGCAACATCCACTGTGGGCATTTCCCAGCATCTCCAGTGGGTTACTTCCCAGATCCCCTGTGGGTGACTTTCCAGCATCCCCTATGGGCAATTCTCAGTGTCCCCTGTGAATGACTTCTCAGTGAGTCCTGCAAGGACCCCAGCCTGACTTCCCAGAGAGTCATAAGCTTTCCAGAGGTTCATAAGCTTCCCTTAGAGCAGGAGAATCTGAGAGAACCAGTCAAACCTCTTGTATGTAGGACAGTAACCATTCCATTTCAAACCGCTGGGATCAGTTTATTTACCTCAGGGCACAGTGAGAGATGAGGTAAGCTGTGATCCCCACAACTTCCCCATTCCCACAAACTCCTGCCCATCTGAGCCCTGCCCCAGTTTCACCTTTACTTGGCTATGGAGACTCAGAACTTTAGCTATAGTTTGTAGACTATGCCCCTTCTAGTCAACAGATATGGGAAATATTTTACATAATCCTATATTCTTGAAAAGTCTCAGAGTAGTAAGGATGGGTGGGAAGATTGCAGTGGGTGTGAGAATCCAATTATCGCCACAATTTTCCCAAATCCTTTAAATTTTCTAATTTCCTCTCTTATTGGACCGTAAGTTTTATGATTCTGTTGTTTTGTTTTGTTTTTGAAGACTGTCATTAAATGTCTGAGAAGATCAACAAAGAAAAGTTTCTATAGTAGCAATATCAATAGAAACACAGTTTTAACCTTATAAGATAAAGTTAACTAATTTCTACTTTATTTTATTGGAAGAGGGAATTTGGAATTTGCTTGGGCTTTGGTACACTATACTACTAATGAGAACACTGGGTTTTGACTATAGTAAAGCATATATTTAGAAAGGTTTTAATATCCTATTTATCACATATTTCTAATATTTCTTTATTTTAATTTTGGCTCTAGTAATAATTTATAAATTAAAATAATCTCATTAAAATGAGATAGAGCAGGATTAACTCATGTTGAAAAATCCAAAATTCCCAAACAATTTTCTGTGTTCTGACTCAGTTAGAATTTGAGATTGAATTCCTTTTTATCTGAACTGAATTATACATTTCACACATGAACTACCTTCACTAATAATTTTCTTTTCCCCAAATCCTGTTCTATGATTTCCTTGCCAGCATTTGGAGCATAATAAGCAAGAAATAGCTAAAGAAATATGGGAAATCAAAGTATGGAATAGAGATCTATTTGTGTGGACTCTTCTAGTTGTGTTTCAGAAAAAAATAAACTCTGAGAGTCAACATTCCCTGTGTTTCAGTTACACTGGAACAGGAAGAGCTATTTCTGTTTCTGTTGGTCTGTGGGTAGAAATAGTAAGCAAAGGATCTTTGCAGTTTGGTGTGGGAGCAGAAGTAAATTGTTGACTGAGGTTGAGGCCGGATCTTGAGGCCACTCAGCCCCCTTCTGAGCAGAGGTACAAACCTTGTGCTCGCAAATGGACCAGAGAAAGGTCACTGGGCCGAGAGAGACCAAATACAAGCCCTGAGTCGGGCAGCTCCTGAGCTGCAGAATGGCCCTGGGGAAGGAGACCTATGCAAACACTCTCCCACTTTAATACCCTCAATGTTTGATTCCTGGAAAAGTTCATCTTGCTTCTCAGCTTGCCTGCAGATGTAGCCGTGCATGGCAGTTCCTAAGCATTCATTCAATATCCTGAAGCTAAAATTATTTTTGGGAATCCAGGAAGTGAGATGATGTCCTTGAGTCAGTGGGGAAAGTTGACCTCTGCTCTTCCTTGTAGTAACTCAAAACCTTATACTGGCAATAGTAAAGTAGGCACTAACATTGCGTCAGCCCATGACTCGCATGCTAAGATTCAGTGTGGGCACTTAGGTTGCTCTGGTGTGAAGTTCACTGTGGTTCTGTAACAGGCTCTAGCTCTCAGTTCTATTTGTATACTTTATTTTCATAGTCATAGACCAATGTTTCATTGTCAGACCCAAGAATGAGTTTCTGGGTGCCAATGAAGATATATTATCAGAAGTTATAGAGAAGAGAGGTCCCTAAAGCATTCATCTTTACACATTAAAGCCACCCAAATACACAGGCTAGCACTTACCCAACAAGAAAACCAGGAACACTTGGATGTGTTATTCACTAGTCACCCATCTCTCTAGAGTCTTGTTTTCCCTCTCATAATATGGACTCAAGAAGTGGCATCAATCAGCAGTTTTGCTTATTGCAAACACATGTTGAGTGATGACACTAATTTCCTAGTTTATTCAAGCTAATGTGTGGAAGATGTTGGTCACCTGGACATTATTCATTGAGAAAAGTCTCTCCTATTTAGCCCCTGCCATGAGTATCCCACTGAGAGCCATGGGATACAGAACAAATATGCTGTTTCTGCTTTACTGATCATTCAAATACATCTTTTATCATCGATACACGTGCATTACTTCACAAAAGAAAGTGTGAACCTTGGCAAAAGCTCAAATTTACTCTTTCACCTACAATTCATTGAATTAACATGATCCATGTAATATTATTTCAGTACATATTAGTGATATTGTTATTCAGTTTCCAAACATGTTTGCTATTTATAAGTAACGATAGTTACGTCCCACACTTTAGTAAATAACATTCAATTTGGGAAATAAAATATTCACTTATATTTAATTTAAAAAAATTAAAAAAAAATTAATGTAGTGTTATCATAATGCTTTAAAATAAGATTACTGTAGTAGCCCCTCATGGAAGCCAACTTTTGCTATCACCTTTTATTTACCATTTTGCTTTTACTTTACAAGTGTATTTTTAGGCTAACACCTCTCTAATCAACTGCTTAACAAGAGCTGAGAGGTTAAGATGGGAATTTTCTCAGTTCTATTTCATTAGTCTTGAATGCACACAATTTCAGACAATTCATCTATGATAAGGTCTCTTTTTCTGACATATGCTTGCTGCTCCAAATCTCTGTCTCATTAATTTCTACTCGTCTACAAAGATATGGCTAAAGTTTCTTCATCTGTGTAAAATATCAAGGTAAAAAGAAAATGTCTTCCAGATAAAAACTAAAAAAGCATGGCATCATAATTTCACCAGCAGTAAATTATAACCTTACAGGCAATGGCAACTTCTAGCTCAAATATTCTATGTTTTCTTAACGAGAAAAATAAATAAAATGTAAATTAAGAAATTCACCTTAACAAGTGTCACCTATATGTAAGGCCTAAGGGCAAGAAAACCTAAGAGACAAAAAGAAATCTTGGGAGATCTATGTGAATAGTCTGTCACTGGAACAAATGAGCTTACGTGTGGGTAAGGCAAGCAGCAGAGCAAGATGCCCAAGTAAATGAATCTGCGAGGCTGTAGAGAACAGAAGAGCAAAAGAAAAAGGAGCAAAATTATGAAACCGGGGCAAATTTCCAAGGGAGAGAAAAAGAAAAAGCACAATTGTGTGGGGAAAAATGAAAAAAGCTGAAGTATGAAAGAAGATGTATCTTGCAAGAGACTTGCAATTACAGAAGGCAAAAGAGAAAGACCCAGGAAATGTTTTCTCTCTAATAGCCAGGGAGAGAAAGCTGTTCACAGAAGACTGTCAAAAGGCAGATGCTTTTAATGTGTCTTTCCCTCTCTCTCTTTTCAAACAATTGCAGCTGCTATCAGTTAACCAGAGAGGGTGCCATTTGAGTTTGGAGCACCAGACAAGAATAGGCAAATAAATAATTGCAGCGTCTTTTTCTAAAAATTTAGTTCTACTAAAATTTGCAGCTCCAAGGATTCTCAGGAAGTCATAGATATTATTGTAGACTTCTCAGTCTCTGCTTTTGAGATATCCTGTAGCATATTTCTGAAGCCCAGAAACGGAATGTGCATGCATGTGTTAGTATTATTATTATAGAGTGTTCTACATAGTACTAATAGTATATAATAATATTAACAGTAATTAATGTTATACTATGTTAATATTATAGCATATACTATGGTATATAGTAATATTAATAGTAATATGTAGTTTTTTACATAAAAACTTATAGATGAAAATATGTAATTTTGCTTACTAGACTGCACAGATTCACTTTAATTCATACAGAGATTTTAGAAAACTAAATATTTGGAATTGATCACACCCAGAAGTTGTAATAAATACATGTAATATAAACATGCTTAATATGCTCAGGATTTAATCTGCCACATTAGGGGTTTATTATCATCATCAGGGAAAATTTGATGCCTATTACAAAAGAATATAGCCCTAAACTGACAAATTCAACACACTATTAGACATCCTGTAACAGTTTATATAGTAAACAGCATGCATTGACTGATAAATAAAAGAGGGTGTGTAGTCAGACCTCATGAGAAGTACAATCTAGGGAAGGTAAAAACGACTTTTCTGGTATTTCTTAGATTATTTTCTCCCCTCTCTTTTCTCCATTCTCTTTTTCTGAAACTTCTATTTATCAAATGCAAAACTTCTTCATTTGATTATTTATGACTCCTTTTTTATTTCTAAATTTATCTCTCACATTTTAGATAATTTGCTTGACTCTGACCTACAACTCTTCTGTTAAATTTTAGTTTAATTCAGGCAGTTTTACAATCCAAGAGATTTTTCTTCTCTCTGTTCCTGCATCCGGTTCTTATATTACATGTGCAACATTTTCCTAATTGTCTCTTAGACTTTACCTTTTCTTCTCTGACATTCTTTTTCATCCATATTCAGTTTTTTAACTTAGGTCTCTCCTGCTTCAAGTTTTCCTCAAAGGCCTGGAGAAACTTGGTGGTTCACTCATATTCAGTATTTATAATAGCAGCTGCCATTGTTAACTTCAGGTCTGTTTGGATAAATGATTAAAGAACTTAAAGGGAGGAAAAAGAAAAGAAGGAGTAGCTAGACAGTCTGAATCAAGTTGCTGTGAGTAGATGAAGTTATTTAAAGGCAGGTTTCTTTTCGGGCTGAGCAGGCAAGGAGCTGAATGTGACTCAGGGTGGCCCACATGGGACAAGGCTTAATTCTGGGCATGAGCTCCCATGTTGGCCATCCTAGTTCTCCCCACCCAGTTTTTTTTTTTTTTTTCCATTTTTTAAGAGAATAACCCCCTAATTTTCAACCTTCAAAGTGTCTAGGTATTTTAGCATTCTCTAACTAGTGCGGGAAATCCGCAATCCTATGTGTAAACCTTCTATACAAGTCCTTATGTTCAGACCCTTCCACAATCTTGTCCTCAGGTGTAGTGTTTCCAAATTCCTGACAAAGATTAATCTTTGATGTGCAGGAAAGATCAATCAGAGTTTGCAGCAATTCTCAGGAATTTCCCAAATTGTAAGTAGTTACATATTTTTCCCAATATTTTATTTACACTGATCTAAAATAATAATGAATAATCATAATAACAAAAGTGAAGATTTTTATAGGATAAGATCACAGTAAAAGTTTCAGAGGTTTTCTATAACAAACACTACATGATAGTAAAGACAGAGTTGGTCATTTTTGTATATATTATGACAAAATTATATATTTTGATAATATTTAAAGATTGTTTTTTCCTAATATAGACATTTGGTAATAGAAAACATTATAAGAAAGGCACTCCTCACATCAGTGCCTCCTATGTTTGCTTTTGACTTGACATTAGTTGTGTTATGGGCTGAATTATGTTCTTCTAAAATTTATATGTTGCAGTCCTAGTCCCCAGGACCATAGAAAGTAACTCTTTGGAGAGAGGGTCTTTAAAGAGGTAATTAAGTTAAAATGAGGTCATTAAGGAACATCCTAATCCAATATGACTGGTATCCTTATATAAAGAGGAATTTGAATACAGACATGTATGCACAGAGGGAGGACCATGTGAAGACAAAGGGAGAAGATGGCCATCTGCAAGCTAACAGAGAGGCCTCGGAAGGAACACTGGAGACACCTTGATCTTGGACCTCTAGCCTCCAGAACTGTGAGACATTAAATTTAAACCAGGTGGCCTATAGCACTTTATTATGGCAGCCCTAGCAAATTAATACAAGTGAATTCCTTTAAACAGGTAACATTTTTATGTAGGTTGTTAAACTTTAATTCTTGAATTCCCCATTTCTTGACTGATTTTTTCCTTGGGCTTCAGCATTTGTTAAAGTGCCTAAACTCTCTGAGAAATGTCAGAAAGGAATTTCCACATGGAAACAATAGTTATTGTATTTGTCCAAATACAAGTACATCTGAGCTGGTCTATAGGACAAATCACCTGCTGCAGACTCTCCGTGCTGGTTCCTCGCTGAGGCTCCTTTAACTGTTCCATGGGATCCACCTCTTCAATGCTCCCCATTTTACTCCAAAATATATTGCAATCTCTGGCACTCATGGCTCTCTTTTTCTTATCTTTGCTGTATGTAATAATACTCCTTTACTCTTCCCATTTCCTCCTATTCAGTGAATGGTATTTAGGGAGTACAAAGAGACATGTTTATGGGCTCAGTCTCACATCTTGAACCTAAAAAATTCTTGAAATACTGTGTAATTTGGGGGTAGATTTTTTATGTATCAACTGAAAGAAAATGAAGAGTTAAAATATTTCAGGTCTCTAAAGAATGATTTATAATATAATTTTTGGAGACATTAATCTCAGTCTCATTTCGAACTCAGGTGTGTAAAAAATACGACTTTTTTTTTATAACTGAAATAAATTTGTATCTCACGCACCTATTACATTTGACCTTTTAAAAAGCACCTCAGTTAATTCATAATCATCTTAATTCAGGATTAACTCAGCAAATTCAGATTTTGACACCTCCTTTCTCCCTGAGTTACCCTAAAAGTCCAAAGAAAATTTTAATTTCAGCAGTTTGCTGTATTAACCTTCCTTAAAGCAATGGATACCAGACTCAAATTCTATTGTAATTGGAGAAGGACACTGGATTCAGTTCCTATTGCTGCTGGAACAAGCTACAAACCTGGGGACTTAAAACTTTCATTGTTTTTTATTTTATAGTTCTGGAGGTCAGAAGTCTGAAAACTGGTCTTATGAGGCTAATTTCAAGGTGTCGGTGGGGCTGTGTTCTTTCAGGAAGCTCTAGGAGAGAATCTTTTCCTTGCTTTTCCAGCTTGAAATTCTGCCTGCATTCCCCAATTCATGATCCACTCCAAGCAATGACATCACTCAAATCTTCGCATTATTGTCACATGTCCTTCTCTGACTCTGCAGCCTTCCTCTTCCATCATTTAAGGACCCTTGTACTTACCTTGGGCTACTTGAATAATCCAGGATAATCTTCCTATTTTAAGTTCGTAATATTAATCACATTTGTAAAGTCTCATTTGCCGTGTAATGTAAAATAGTCACAGGTTTCAGGGATTAAGACATAGACAGAGGGTGGGGAGACCTTGGTGAGGCGGCAGAGACACTTAGAGGAGGTAAAAGCATTGGCGGAAAGCAAAGTCCAGTGGCAAGATGCAGAGCTGGAGTCATGTGTTCTGTTCCTTGGCCAAGAGAGGCCATTTCAATCAAATATCTCATGGTCTGCAAGGAGTGTCTGCAGTACCGCTGAGAACTTATGCAGATCAACCAGCTGATGCTGATGTAATGATGATAGGTTCTGGTCCTGGAGGACATGTTGCTGCTACTAAAGCTGCCCAGTTAGGCTTCGAGAGAGTCTTGTGTTGAGAAAAACGAAACACACAGTGGAACATGCTTGAACGTTGGTTGTATTCCTTCTAAGGCTTTATTGAATAACTCTCATTATTACCATATGGCCCATGCAAAAGATTTTGCATCTAGGGGAACTGAAATGTCTGAAGTTCACTTGAATTTAGAGAAGATGATGGAGCAGAAGAGTAATGTAATAAAAGCTTTAATGGGTGGAATTGTCCACTTATTCAAACTGAATAAGGTTGGTCATGTAAGTGGATATGGAAAGATGACTGGGAAAAATCAGGTCACAACTACAAAAGCCTATGGTAGCACTCAAGTTATCGATACAAAGAACATTCTTATAGCCACAGGTTCAGAAGTCACTTCTTTTCCTGGAATTACGATCGATGAAGATACAATACTGTCATCTACAGATGCTTTGTCTTTATAAAATAAAGTTCCAGAAAGATGGTTGTCATTGGTGCAGAAATAATAGGTATAGAATTGGGCTCAGGTTGGCAAAGACTTGCTGCAGACGTGAGAGCAGTTGAGTTTTGGGGTCATGTTGGTGGAATTGGAATTGATATGTAGATATCTAAGAACTTTCAGTGCATCGTTTAAAAACAAGGATTTAAATTTAAACTGAATACCAAAGTTACTTGTGCTACTAAGAAGTCAGATGGAAAAATTGATGTTTCTATTGAAGCTGCTTCTGGTGGTAAAGCTGAAGTTATCACTTGTGATGTACTCTTTGTTTGCATTGGCCAACAACCCTTTACTAAGAATTTAGGATTAGAAGAGCTTGGAATTGGGCTGGATCCTACAGGTAGAATTCCAGTGAATACCAGATTCCAAACTAAAATTCCAAATATCTATGCAATTGGCAATGTGGTTGCTGGTCCAATGCTAGCTCACAAAGCAGAGGATGAAGGCATTATCACTGTTGAAGGCACTGTGCACGTTGACTACAATTGTGTACCATTGATGACACACACATCCTGAAGTTACTGAGTTGGCAAATCAGAAATGCAGTTGAAAGAAGAGGGTATTGAGTACAAAATTGGGAAATTCCCATTTGCTGTTAACAGCAGAGGTAAGACAAATGCTGACACAGATGGCATGGTGAAGAAACTTGGGCAGAAATCGACAGACAGAGTATTGGGAGCACATGTTCTAGGACCAGGTGCTGGTAAGATGTTAAATGAAGGTGCTCTTGCACTGGAATATGAAGCATCCTGTGAAGATATAGCTAGAGTCTGTCATGCACATCTGACCTTATCAGAAGCTCTTAGGGAAGCAAACCTGGCTGTATCATTTGGCAAATCAATCAATTTTTAAATTAGGAGATTATATTTTTCTGAAATTTCCTGGAAACTTTTATAGAGGTCACATCTCTGAACAGGAAATGTTCACAGCTCCAAGAATTTCTAGGACCGAATTATGAAACTTTTGGATGGTATTTAATAGGTTTGGACAGAATGGAATAATCTCATATCTGTTTTAAATAAATTTAATATTTTATTTCACTGCATTAAGACTGCAGGAAAAAAGTTACTTATAGTAGCATCCTGAAAAATTTTCTTCAACTCATATTTTCATGCTGTTTATGAAAGTTTCAACTTCACTGAATTTATGTTAAGTAGCTTTTGTCTGTGATACAGGATTTATTTACATAGATGGAGCTGGATTATGGTATGTGAACAGCTGTGTTTGAAGCAAGGTGACCAAGTTATTTTAAACTCGGTTTTCACATTGGAAACAGTCATTAGAATAAGTTAAACATGTATAAACTGAACTGATGTAAATAAAAAATGATGATCCCTCAGTTATTTTAATCCCCAAAGTCTTGGTGGTTAGAGGTAGAATTTGAGTTTAGATTTTTAAGGTTCTGTTGAGGTCTACAGTCTGAAGTATAGTTACATAGTTAACCAAAGTAAGGCAGCATATATACAAAATTCAAATATTAAATGGAGAAGCAATATATTACAGTGGGAAATGAAGATATGGTAATAAACATGTCTTAAATATTAAAAAAAAAAAGACATGGACATCTTTAAGGCTAACTACCACAATGATGTGGCAGATTTACTCTATGGAATATGAAATATTATACATCAGGTAATATTTCAAAACATATTCCACAACAGAGTAAACCAACAATACGTTATTTGCTGATAACTTTGTACTGCAGGGGCCTTAAAATGTACTTCGATTGCAAAGAGATATTTCACTGATTCTTGTATATTAGCAACACTAATTTATAAATGTAAGCCAGGATAAAAATGAACATTCTTCTTTTCCCAAATCAGTCACCAGCATCAAAGCCACAGAAAGGACTCTACACAATGGCCAAGTACTGAATTCAACATTGTATAATATACTAAAAAAAGTCCTTTCTAAACCAAGAGGCAACTTATTTAAAGATTGTCATTTTAGAAACTGTTGCAATAAAAGCTATTTGTATCATTCCAGGAACAATAGGCAGGTCTATTAAATGGTAAGCATTTTCTATCCTGGGCTGTCTTTCAAAACACAGCAAAACCCAGAACTCTCAGAGATTTCAGTTCCATCTAAGGACACAGGAAAGCGTTACTTTGCAATGGCAAAGAATATGCAAGGAGTAAAGGGAGAACCAGTTGGAGGGAGGAAACAATTGGGAAGTGAGACTATCATGGGGGAAGAAAATAGCATAGGCTGCTCAGAATGGGACTAGAAATCGCGAATGAAATACTTGTGACCTGAAGCAAGTTCTGAACAATTCCAGATACAGATTAAGTTCCAACGATAGAGCTGGGATGCCAAAGGGGAAAGGGGGGCAAGGCGATATTCACAGACAAGGCCCGTCTGAGACGTCACCAAGTACATTCAAGGTGCGGTAAGGAAAAGTACAGGGCCGTTCCGGGAAAGTTTCAGCAAAGAACAGCCCAAGAACTAGCTGAGGCTGGGTTTCAGGGCTAGACTTCTGAAAGGCAAGAGATAAGGAAAATCTGAGTACCCAGGAGACCCTGGCAGAATGGAACCATAAAGGGAGACAGTACTCCACCCCCACGGAAAGGATGAGATTTGAAAAGCTGCAATCCAGTATCACTGCTAAAACTTACAGCGTCGGGGTATCTTCCACGCTTCCTGAGCATGAGAAGAGAAGCAGAGTACCGTGTCTGGAAAAGCCTGACTGGTGAGGTGATAACTCTGGCTTTTTATCTGGCTGGCCTCTGAGATGCTCTAGGAGGGCAGGGCAGCTCCTACAGAGATGGGACTGAGACTGGGCGAGGTTTCAAGGGAATCCATGTACTGTGCATTGAATTTTGCCAGTAAATTGGCAAAATTCAATGCATAGTACATGGGTGTGAAAGAGAGTAAGAAGAAAGCATCTGAGTCCTAGATCCTGCTCTGCTGCTAAATAATTATGCTGTCTTGGGAAAGTCACTTAGTCTTTCTGCAGTCTTAAGTAAGACTCATTAGGGGACTGCATGGAGTATTTCCACATAAACTTCCAGTCAGCTATCTACTTTGTGCTTTAGCTCCCTCAGCTGAAAAACGGGTTAAAGATTAATACATGCCTCCTAGACTTGATATGATTTAACAATGTGAAGTCCCCAGAAAAGTCCCTGCTATATGTGTTAGCTATCTCCACCATTTTCTTTCCTTTCTCACTCCCACCAATCTAGTCCAAATCCTTATCATCTCACTTTTGGATGATTTCAATGGTCTGCACACCATCTCCCCATTTGCAATGACTCCAATCAGTACTCAACTGCTAGAGTAGGGCTTCTTAAAGACTAACCAAGGGACCTTCTAAAATCTCATGCCTGGGCATGTAACATTCAGGGAATTCCCTGAAAGCACAAAAAAATAATATGTGCATATTTTGGGGGGAAAAGCTCCTAACGGTCATTAAACTTTCAAATTAACAGAAAGTAATCTTGGACAAGTTAAGTTGACCCATATTTCTAAATCACCTCATTCATCACTGAATTCTTCAGGTTAGAAAAATATTCTTCCTACTTCATTTATTTTCCCACTCATCTGGTAAACTCTCATATTTTTATATATAATACTTTCTCACATCTCCAGCATCTCCTCACTTATTCTTACTCTCAGATATTTCTCTGAAAGAAAAGTTGTGATCAAAAGAGGCATTCATTCCATAAGCTTCTATCACTTCATTTGTTCATTCGGCCTTTGACCCAAACCTTGCGCCTGTTTCTTTGGTTGAAGAGTACTCGAGCCATGCAAATGTCAAGCCCTCTACTGCGTTATCATCCAATTTCTCTTCTCAAAGATATCGCTTAAACACAATCTCCCTTTACCTACAGCGTCACCAGATTTCCCTTTGTTGAGTTTTTCCCTTTAGCATGCAAACAGGCTCTTGAAATTTCTTCCACGTAAAAGCAAATTATTTAGTTCTTTTTTTCCCCACCAAGTCCCTCCTCTTTTCTTTGCTCCTCTATGCAGAAAAACAACTCTCCGAGTTGTAGATATTCACAGTATAGACCCCTCCCTCCCCATTCTCTTGGGCCCATTCTGACCTGGCTTTCACCCACATCACTGGATCAGGACTAATTGCGAAGGTCACTGGTGACAATCAATTCTTGTAATGGCTTCCCATCTCATTCAAAATAAAAGCTAAAGTTTTGCTATGACCTATAGTGTCCTATGTGGACTGGTTCCTCATAATCTCTCTTTCTCTCTTACATCCTGTCAATCATTCGGTCCACTTCTGCCAAATTGGTCTCCTCTCTGCTCCTTGCAATAGTAGGATTGCCCCCACCCCAGGGCTTTTGCATCTGGAATTCCCTTATTTAAAATGATCTTCCCGTAGAGACTCACAGTTGAGACTCACTTCTCTCAGGGCTTGTCTCAAATTCACCCTTTTGTGGGACCTTCTCTGGGAACCCCATCTAAAATTTTAACCTTCTTTTTGCACACTTCATATCCTCTTTCCCTGCATTAATTTTTCTCTTTAGCACATATTATTTTCTGACATAATATGTATTTTACTTATCGATTTGGTTTATCACGTGTTTTGCTCAATAAAATGGAAGTTCCATAGGAGCAGGAATTTGTGTCTGTTTTGTTCACTTTTATATCATCAGAACCAAGAGCAGTGCTTGGCACATAGTAGATTCCTTATATACACTTGCTTGAGAAATTTTACATAACAGCAGCATTTAAATCTGTTAAGGGTTCCTTCTTCCTTGAAAGGCTTTCTTCACTTCTTTTCCAGGTTTACACGCCCTCCTACATTTTTCCTATTTCACTAGCTTCTCTTTTCAATCCTTTTTACTTCATTTATTCCTCACAACACTCCAGCCTATTGATGTTGGGGTGCCTCAGTGTTATGGGTTGAATTGTGTCTCCCCAATATCCATATGTTGGAGTCCTAATCCCCAGAACCTCAGAATGTGACCTTATTTGGAGACAGGGTTTCTATGGAAGTAGCCAAGTTAAAATGAGGTCATTAGGAAGGATTCTAATTCAATATGACTGGTGACTTCATAAAAAAGGGGGAAATTTGGAGACACACAACACACAGGGAGAACATGTGAAGATCAAGACAGAGATTGAGGTAATGCTTCCACAAGCCAGAGATTGCCAGCAAACCACCGGAAGCCAGGGAGGAGGATGCAGTTCTCCCTCACAGTGCTTAGAGGGAACCAGCCCCCACTGATGCCTTGATCTCAGACTTCTAGCCTGCGGAATTGTGAAACAATCCATTTCTGTTGCTTAAGGCTCTCCATGTGTGGTACTTTGTTATGGCAGCCCCAGTGAATGAATACACCCCCGGGGTCAGGTGTTGAGATTCTTCTCTAGCCACTTTTAGTCCCTGGGTGATCTTGTTGTCTTGTGCTTGTACATCCCGTCTACGTCCTGAAGTCTCCCAGTGGTTTATCTCCAGCCCAGCATCTCCTTAGAAGCTTAGGTTCCCCAGGAACCTCCTTACCCACAGTTTTCTTCATTCCCTTAATAGAAACCCCACCCTTCAAGTAGCTCAGGTCATTTACCTTGGAATCCTTCTGGACTTTCCTCTTTCTTATCTTCCATTTATCAGCAAAAAACTTGACTCTACTTTCAAGATATATTCAGACTCCACTTATCACCACCTGTGCTGCTGGTGCCCTGGTAGCCACATCGCCTTTCACGTGATTTATAGCAGTAGCTTCCTCATTTGTCTCCCGTCTTCCACCTCTTCACCCTACTCCCAATGTAGCAGCCAGGAAATCCAAAACTGTGCCGTGTCTCCTCATCTCACTCATCAAGTCCTTACAGTGGCCTGTGAAGCCCCACCAGTTCCGGTCTTTGGTGACATCTTTGACCTCATCTCCTTCTCAGCTCTTGTCCAGCTCCTGCTGCTGCAGCCACGCTGCTTTCCTTGCTGTGCAGCTGTGCCGGGACTGTTCCCTCACTTGCACTTGCACTTGTACTTACTCTTGCCTCTGCCCACAACACTCACTTCTCAGATACCACCTTGTACACCACAGTCATTCAACAAATGTTTCTTGAAGGAATAAGGAATCAGTTGAAAAGATTGGTATTAATAAGGTAAAATTAAAACTCTTTGGATTCACATTCAAATTGCACTAAAATTATGCCCCCTTTTGATCTTTATAAGCTCCTTGTGTGCAAATGTCTAAAAGTTTTCTGTTTTTCACTGCAGTGATTTGGATAGAAAAGTCATTTAACAAAGATCTAATAATTTGTGGAATCAGACATGAACAAAAGTTACAGTTAGTTCAGTTCACTTCAACTTGTGTAAACTTGTGTAAACAATTTTACAATTACTAGTAGTTCTAGATTAGTCTCTCCTTATATATAATTCTAGTAAATGAAACTGAGCAAAGTTTTGCCTGTGACGATGATGATTCTTCATTAATAGAGTCTACCTGACTCTCACTTTCCTTATCATTTCTTTAAGCCTTTTTGGTGAGAATCTAAGATGCATAGCCTGAGATTCTAAAAAATCCTTGCATGAATCTATTCTTTCCTTGTTTTATATTCACAGAACCCCAGTTTTCACTGAGCACATGACCATCCAGAAAAAAAAAAATCCCAGCCTCTTTTACAAATAACTGTGACCATAAAACTATGTTCTACTCAACGGAATATTCGTGTAAGATATCATTTAAGAGAGAAACAGCATGTACTCTTTGTTCCCTTTTCTTCCATGCCCCTTCCTCCATCCTGCTGCCTGTAATGCAGATATGATGGCTGGAATGCTAGCTGCAATTTTGGATCATGAGGAAAAGGGCCATGTCCTAGGAAATGAGGAATGAGCTGAAAGGGGTTTAGATTACTGAGGGCTTCATGGAGCAGAACCATCATACTAATCTTTGACATTTTACTCCTGGCCTTGTATGAGAAAGAAATTTCTCTCTTATTTAGGTCAGAGTTATTTTAGGACACACCCAAAATCAAACATATTCCTACCTCAAACATCACAAAAACTATCTAGTTCCTGGAACTTTAGAGCTAAGACAAATTACTGCTGCATTGTTTAAAAGAATCAAAACAATAGAAAGTGTCTGCAATGATAATCAAAGGCCTTTATTTTCTATATTTAATTTCTTACAATCATTTTGGAAAAATAGTTGTTTCTCCAAATGTACTTTCACTGAAGAAAGCTCATATGACCTAAGCATTATTTGAGAGGTTATGGAAAAAATATTTATCACTGAAAAACAAATGTTCCATTCAGTTTACATGTTACACATACTTAACACAAGCATAAAGGAAAAGTCCAGAGTCAGAAGTAGAGGCCCTTCTCCTTAACTGAAACATTTGATCAGAACAGTTTTTGGCAATTAGAGATCCAAATTTGAGAGATTTAAAATTTTCATTCAAAATAAATGCTGCCTCAGAATGCAGAAACACACAACATTTTCTGAAAATCTTTTTTGATGAATGTCTCTGTTTTTGTTATTCTCTTAGACACTCTGAAGTTTATTTAATACACCATTCTATCTGCTCAACATTCAGATTTAGATGGGCTGATTATCTGCCCCACTCTTCTGAATAGTTAAGTATGTCCTACAAATAAACACATCAATTTTGCTCTAGTACTACCCTTCCAAAAGCCTCATATAATTGGAATTAACCTAGTATTTACTGACCATTAAATATATTTTTGTTAGAAAGGATACACAGCATATGAAATCACAGGACAAATTTTAGAACTCACAAATAATATTTACAATGTAAACATCACAGTTATTACATCAGAGTAAAACAAATCACAACATTCACAACACAATATATTTTATTTGGTTTTGATATTGAAGTTGTTTTCTTGAATTACTTATGGAGAACTCAAAATAGAATTACTTCGCTTATCGTTTTCCTTGAAGAATTCTGAAAAAGAAAGAATTGGTATTTTAAGCATAAAAATATTTTTTGTTTACAGCTTCTTACTTTCATTTACTTATCTACTCATTTAATAAATATTTCCCTTTGCCCCCTATCAGCAGCTTTTGAGAGGGGATCATGTTTTGGGATATCAAGAAGGAATCTGCCAAAGGACTTTTGTTGGAAAGGAAGCCAGAATGTGAAGGAGTTCTCTAGTCATAAATAATTACCCATTTGTAATTTTCAAGTGGTTGGCCAAAAAAAGTTCTTTTTAAAAGAATTTATCCAATGTCACCCATTCAAAGAAGCAAAGAATGAAGGATGGAAACTCATAAAAAGAGGGAGTAATTAATCCTCCTTTATATTGTAGTGTCTATTGTATTTCTGAATTTATTGGAAAAGCCTTATTTTTATAAACATTTTTTTGAGAAACTATATGTAACTCACTTTCTTTTTTGAGCATTTGAGGAATTTGTTTCTCTGAAATACCTATGCATGATGAGGAATGGTCACATAAGCCCTGACCAGGTATCTCTCTTAGAGGTATCTCTCATGCAACAATAGCAGAGTTGAGCAGGTGTTATAGAGACCATACAATCCACAAAGCCAAAAATATTTATTTGGAGTCCTTTAGAGAAATTTTTGACAACCTGATAGAGTGATGGCATAAAATTTCTTTAAAGGATTACCTAGCTTTATGAAAACATTTTATGAGCTAATGTAAGCATTAGTGTAACTGGGGAAGGAAATATGCCTTCTATTCATGTTGGCATAAAAACAACTTTGATAACAATCTTATCACTTAACAAAGGAAAAAAAATCTATTCATGGTTTCTCTACTCAAAAATTGTTTTACAGTGAATATTATTGAAGTTATAGTACCTACACTCACTTCAGAGGTAAAATAAGCTAAATTTGACTTCTGCTGCATGAAGTTTACTATGTTTCAAGAAACATAATGTGACCCAGAATGTCTTGGTATTTTCACAGCAATGAGCCACGCTGTAATTTTATGGTATTTCCTTAACTTAAATTAAATGAGATGCTAACAGTCGATTGTGGGACTAGACCTTAAATTAATAGAAGCAGCATGGCTTGACTATCAAAGAGAAAGCCAGTTTCCTCATTAGTGTGAGTCAGTTTCCTTTTCTATTATCTCATCAAAAGGATAGGAATGAGCCTAGGAGATACCAAAGTGTTTCCTCATTGTGAGCTTTCTCTTTCATGCTATCAGAACACTGCATGAATCGTTTTAAGCTGTTTACTAAGCTGGGGTCAGGTAGAAATGTCCTTTTTAGGTGAGGTCTCACTGAAAGAACTCTAAGATGTTTTTTACCAAGTGACTTTTACCTACTTAAATACTTAGGTGATTGCTACTAGAATATAATAACGCACAGATATACTCACCACTGGGAAGCTGACAGAAGCTTTGCTCCAAAGAGCTTTTTCATCATTTTTCTAACTCTTCCAGAAAGTCAGGAGATTCTCCCTCACTGCTGCAGACCAGAACAGGAGGATCATGCATGTTAAGGCAGTGGCAGAGGAAGAATAAAGACACAGATGTAGAGAACAGACTTGAGGACATGGTGAGGGGGGAAGGAGAAGCTAGGATGAAGTGAAAGAGCAGCACTGACATTTATACACTACCAAATGTAAAATAGAAGGCTAGTGGAAAGCAACTGCCTAACACAGGGAGGTCAACTCTATGATTGCTGATGACCTAGAGGCGTGGGATAGGGAGGGTGGGAGGGAGGCTCAAGAGGGAGAGGATATGGGGATATATGTATAAATACAACTGATTTGCTTTGTTGTACAGCAGAAACTGGCACAACAGTGTAAAACTATTATGCTCCAATAAACAGCAAAAAAGAAAAAAAAAAGTCTTTTGGATGAGAAAGCATCTAAAGAAAAGGTGATGTGTGACCTAGGTGGTGCTAGGTGCTCTGTAAAGTGCACTGGGAGCTAAACAACTCTCTTTCAGGTGAATCATTACCTATGAATGAATGCTTCTTCGATCTTAAAGTGTCTTAAAGTTTTCCTATAGAATTATAATCTGGTGAGCAAAGAGAGTCATCTTGCCTGATCTCACCCAAACAGAATTGTCCTAAACAAAAATAATTGGAATAAAAAGAGAGAGCACCACTTGTCCTATATATTGTGCTCCAATATTTACATACCATGGAGAGACATAGGTTTTACCAAATCTGAGATGACAAAATAATTCATGATTTAATTCAGTAAAATACAGATATTGAATACGCAGGTAAAGGAAATTCCATGTACCAAATTGCTAGTTGACTGCCTTGTACATGTTTTAAAAATCAGCACTTTTGATAAAATCTGTTCCCAGACTCAGACTAGATGTCCCTACAGTCATCACTCTTAACCCTGGAGGCACAGTAGAATCAAGCAGGGATTAATTAATACCAGTGTCTAGAACCAAATCCCTAGAGGCACTAATTTCCTGGCAATTGGTTTGGGTTAGGCTCAGACATCAGTATTTTTAAATTATCCAGGGTAGTCTAATGTTAGCCAAGGTTGAGAATCACTGCTTTAGAGATGAGAGAGGTATGTCTCTATATGCAGCTTCTGTTTTGAAAGTCATTTATAATTTCTCATTTTAGCAAATTCTCTGTTTCTTTACCTCCGCTTTCCATTTAGAATTGAGTTCAAGTATTTCTTTACAGCCATTTGTTTTCGAAGGCGAGTATAGTTGTCAGTGAAGACTGCATCCGAATGGCGTTTGATTGGTCCCTGGTCTTCTGAGATGCTATTGCTAAGAAACAAGAGGATAAGAAAATCAAATAATTTTAACAAGAAATGATAAAAGTACCAAAGGTCTGAATTTCTTGGAGTCAGATAAAAAGAAATTCTAACACCCAACTCATTTTCTACCACAAAAAGACTGAAAGAAAAATACATCGAAGCCTCAGTAGAGGTGAGCAAGGAGTAATCCCATGCACTTCGACCTTTACGGGGAGTGCCTTTAGACACGTTGTCCTAACTGCGCAAATAATTTATCAAAAAAAAAAAAAAAAATGAGGAAATACTTGAAGTTGTCTTCTGCCATTGGAAGGAAAAGTTCTTTAAAAAAAAAATGCTTCTTTATGAAGCTATGCCAGCCTGAGTACTGCCATCTAAATACTCAGTTATTTGGCCATTTAAGACAGAATCTTCCAATGTTTGATTTGAGCAGGAAGTAAAACACAAACACTATGGTTAACCTTAGAATTTGCTTCAGTTCATACTGTCTTATTTATTTATTACTGTGTCTAGTTCAGTTTGTTTGCAGATTTATAAATGATTATTATTTAAGAAAAATAAATGTGTCTGGAGCCAATGAGTACGATATTACTAGGAAACCTTATTTTCTTAATCCATGGGTCTGGTGTATTTCATTGAAGATATAAATTATTTTATAACCAAATTAAACATTATTAAGAGTTATTAATTTTGAATAAAGTAAATAAGTTGCTTACAGTGAAAATATAATTGCTGAATTTAATAATTATAATATGTTTTTAAAAATAATAAATTCTCTTTACCTAACTCGTTTTCCAATAAGAGATTCAAGGTACTTTTTGGCAGAAAGTTGACCCAAGAGTCTGCTATAGTCACTGGTGAAAACTCCATCAGCATGTCTGACATTTCTGAAAGAAGGTAGAAAGCAAAAACATTACTTTGTAAATAGTTTGCTAAAATACTATTTTGCCTCACTAAGTAAAAAAGAAACATCAACTTATTTGATAGCTCCTCATGAAAACTTAAGTCCAAAAAGAGGTTTTCTAACAACGCAATAAGCAATATACTCTAGTGACATATTCTAGTGACTTATATCTATATTTCCAGCCCAAAACTTAGAAAAAATAAAGAAATTAGCTTTTTTAGAAGCATATCTTAATGTTAAAATAATACTCCCTGGGAGGACCTATAAAACTAATTCTTTTCTAAGAAATATTGGTGGAAAAAGATATTAATTTCTATTTATTTATGGTGCTTTATTTCTTCTACTTTGCATAAAGATATATGCAAGGGGAAATTATCCCTATTTTAGCAAAATATCCTCTTATGCCTTTTGCTATTTCTTCTGCCAAAATATTTGGAAACAAAAATCTCTTAAGATAGAAAGGATCTTACAGCCTATCAACCAAATTTTTCCATCCAAATGAGAACTATTTTATGCTTTGTCTTCTGTACAGAGTTCCTCTGTCTACACTGAAAAGCTGCTCTGGACAAATAGTTCTATGAAGTGAATAGCTTTTATTATTACACATTTTTTCTTTACGTAGAGGTGAGACTCTAGTTTTAGAATTTTATCCGTCATGGAATCCTAAATGCTGTAGTTTTACTAGAATTGGCATAATTTCTGATGTTAAAATTTTATACAATAAAATATAAGTGGATGATTTGCTCAGCCTGGCCTGCTACAACCTCTCTACATGAACATCATGTACAGCAGCAAGATCTTCAATAAATCAGGCTGAGTGAAGCCATGACACAAGGAAACTTGTAGTGTTATGTTATGAGACTAGCTTCATGGTGACACAAATATAAAACACTTAGATTTCAAAAATGTATTTCCTAAAATAAAACTCAATAAAAATGAATTCACCTGGATACATCATAATAAGGTGTGTCATTTTCAGCTAATGCATTTTGTAAAACGTCAGTGTCTGCTTTTAATGAAATTTGATCAGGTTCATTTGCTCCTTCAAATGGTATTCTGTCGCCCATCCTGTTAAGAAAAAATACAGTAAAGTATAATACATGCCTTTCTCAGAAGCTAGTGCTTATGGTTTTATAATCCTCTGAAATCAGATACTCAAAATCTTAAGATGCATCACCCATTCACAGTATATGGATAACATAATTGATTTAACAATTTCTATGGTTTGCAAAAGTATAAAGAGTGAGAATTTTGCTTATCCCACACAACTTTTACAAGCTGTATGTACCAGAAGAGCTACTTAGTTCAGTTTTTCAGTACATGAAGTGAAGTGCACTTCCTTGGCAACAGCTTCACTTTGCAAAGTTCACAGGTAGAAAGATTTTACACAAAATAGAAACTTTGGGAAATTTTTTATATTCAATATGAAAATTGGGAGCAATTTATGTATTTCTTGATGGTCAGTATTAATTGCCTCAGTATTTCTCAAGAGCTGAATATTAACTATTTTTCTTTCTCCAAGTCCCTAAACTTTACTTCAAAGATTCACCTTGCTGTAATGTATTTCTAGTATTCTGTATTCAATATAATTCTGATGGAGTGACCAAGTTCAAAGACTCTCTCCATCTCTGAATAATTACTCAAATTCAATGAATTTTGTGGAGCTTTTTTGTTTCTAATCTTATGCAGTAACACAATTTTAATAGAGGATATACAGTGCTTTACTGGAAGGCTAAGAGTAGTCATGCCTATACATGGAATATGACTATACTTGGAGTGCGTGCACATTTTGAACACTAGTACACTGTTAAAATTATGTGTGTGCATATTTTCACTGTTAGAGTAAACTTCTAAGGAGTGTGTGGTCTGCCGGGCACTTGTGCATCTTTTGGTGAGGCAGTCGTTAGTAGTCAGTAACAAGCAGCCTTCTTTGAGTGTGAAGCCTCATAATCAGTGCAAACTTCAGCATTCTTGAGATTATTCCTCTCTTGTGATATAACCATTCAGATAGACTCATCCTATCTAGTTATCAAAGCAACATATGATCTGGCTTTAAGCCGATTTCACAGAGAACCACTAACAGCTAAGAGATTATTTACTCTATCAAGCATAAGCCTACCTTGAACAAAGACTCAGCAATGAGAAAATAAGCAAAGAAGTGATTATTTGTCCTTAGATAGAGTAGTCCCTGTAAACTGGAAGGAAGAATTAAGCTAAGGTAGTTTCCATTTACTGTTTCCTTCCTTAGCATAAATTTATTTCAGATAAAGCTTTAAAGATGAGTTGTATTACACTATATGAATTTGAAATATGAAACATAACATAGAGAGCAGTAAAACTAAGGAATTATGATAAAAAACCAAGTACCTTAAAATTCATTCATTGGGGGAGAGGGTCTCAGTAGATCAATTATCCCACAATTTTTTTTTTGATATTGACAAATTGGTTCTGCCTAGTCTGTCCAAACTGATTTTATGCACATTTCACTAATCAACTACTCATCTTATGATTATTTGCTGATTGATCTTGAAAATGAACTAAAATGAGGTAGGCAACTAGACACATATTTTTCCAACAGAAACTGAACTGGACTGAGATGACATTGGAGAACAGCCCATCACTCATCTAAAACCAGTTTTGAATGAAAGGAAAGTCAGACCCTCCTTCTGCCTTGCTTGGAAATGTGATCCACTCTACTCATAAAGCTAGTCATTGACCTTGTCTCTCTGGTTCTGAGAGTGAATTCCAGGACTCAGAATAATCACATTGGCCTGAATTTGAAAAAACTTGCTTAACATATCAACCGACAGATTTAAGTAACTAATACATTCTTTTTTAAAACTGAACTGTCCAAAATAACATATAAAAAATTCCCATTTACATGGAGAAAGAATGTTCAACAGCCTGAATTGAAAGAGAACCTACCTTAGAGCAGAAGGTGATCCAAAAAGAGGCCATGCCAAGGTATGTGCGAAGAGCACACTGAAAAGTGTCAGGAACACGAGGAGCTGGGGCTTACTTCTTGTTTCCATCTCTGTACCTCAAAAAGGGAGAGAATCACATCAGCTTTTCCAACCATAGATGTTCCAGTAAAGTAATTCTGAGTGTCTAGCAGTAATTTCTGAAGGTTCTTGCAGAGTTTAGAAAAAGTAATTTTCCTCCTATAGAAAGAGTTAAACTGCAATATGAATGCTTTTTAAATCAAGAAGGTTTTTGTGTATGTGAATGGTCTTGAATAAAAATTAAGGTCTTTTTCAGCTGCTGCCTCTCACTAGGCAAAAGCATATATTGAATGCAATACTTTTATATTACTGGAAGTAACTATAGGGACAATTTTCTTGTAACAGAGTTGTAACATCAATGTTTAGTATCTTTTCTAACTAAGGAAACAACTTCAAGAAACTAAAGTTTCTTCTTTTACTCTAACTTTTTAGTATCTGATCAATATAAAACTGGACTGTCATCTATTTAATAATGTATGTACATATGTATATACATATCTTTATAAAATTATTTTGTATTGCATTTTTTCCTCTTTTAATTATAGATGTTACCGGGAGTTTAACCTCCATAAGGAGTTTGGTTTTGAATTAACTAACTCAATTTGTAGCGAAAATTAGTACAAAAAAAATCATTGAACCACATATTACCAATGAAATAATTTTTGCCATAAAAGGAAAAATACATTAAATACAAAGCCTGTGTGTTTTTATATCTAATTCATTTACACATTTCAATTCTAAATAGTTTCTAGATAGAAACTTAGGAGTTTGTGCCTGTTTCTCTTGCTGTCTGTAAAACTCATAGCATTTAAAGAGGAAAATAAATGTTTTTTAAGTTCACATAACTAAGATATGAAATGAAAAAACATCACTGAAAAACAAGCTGAAACTTCCAAAACAAATGTACCCACTGAAACTTCAGTCAAAAATTTATACACAAGCCAAAAAAAAACAGTACTTTGATGCATTATTTTTAAAGGGGCATTGAGTAAAAGAAAAAGCAGGGTAAAGCATTTTCCAACTAAAGAATTCAGAAAACCCATCCATATGTGGGAAGTTGAGGCATTTCTATACTTACCAGGTGACTTAGAAACTTGTCTTTTTGTTGTTGTAAAGGAGGAACAGTGTAAAACTCTTTTTCAAGAGAAAAAAAAAAACTCAATATATGCTGAAAAAAAGTTCCAGAGGCAGGGGGAGAAAAAAAAGAAGAAAGGTAAAGTTTTCACTTACCTTGTCGAGTAGTGTTCCTTGGGAGCTTTCTGTTCCAAGGAGAATATTAGAGCTGTCTCAGGTGCTGAAGCCCTGTGAGGCCGACAAAATCTCCACCAGTTCTCTTGCCCTTAGAGCAGAACCAGAACTTGGTACTGGCTGAGGGTTGGCTGCTATTGCCAGCAACTCCTTTTCACTCTACTCTGACCAGCATTTCAAAGCCCATCATTTTATAGGGCTCAGGCGTAGGGCTGAGCAATCACAAAGCTCTCTGAAAGACGTCACAGTAGTACTCTCATGGGATGAATAGGACTTGAAGTTCTTATTAAATTGTCATTATGCCTGATTTATATAAACTTATAGTGAGTAACTTCAAGATGTAACATAAAAAGGGGAAATTTACTTTTCTTTAAACAAAAAAGTACCAAGCTTAATGTGAAATATTTTAGTCTCTAATGAGTAGCAATGAAATAAAAGCCTGATTGGTGTTATGGCCAGGGCCACTGGAATGCCTTCAGAAAATAAGAATTTTATGTGCAGGAACAGATGCAGAAAGCAAGAAATACTTAGGCTCATATGCTTACAAACATATAATTCTCCTTTATTACAAGGCATCGATTGCCCTAAAGCCTTTTTATTTTTATACTATTCATGTAGATCCTGACTTTACCTTTCTTGAGATCTACCCTAATTTTAAAAACATCTGAAAATAATTTTCCATATTCTTTCTATTATTACATTTTCTTTATATTGAAACTAAGCCTTGGGTAAATTTTCAAAAAGCCTCTAAGATAGTGTAATATGCACACTGTTGCACAGAATAACAGAAGTACTGCTATTTCACATTAGCATAAAATGTCATAACCCCTAATGCCTTTTCACCTACATGACCTCAAATGGACCAGAAAAATAAATAAATTATCATACTGGATAGCCAAAGAGGTTCATTTTTTTCTTTCTTTTTGAACATTATATTCATCAATTTTTTAAAGTTCTTGCACTGTGTGGAATTACACGTTTCCCTGAACACACACCCACACCAGCTTTGAACTTTTCCAGTTCAGTTACTTGACAGGTGATTTCAAAGAACTAGTTGGAAAGAATTTATGGAGTACTCTGATAAATACTTAATTTCTATTTATGGGTTTTTAATTTGAAGTAGCCTAGCATCAGAGCTTAAGGTAAAAATGCAGCTACCTGAACAATTTCATGGACAACAAAGTAAAATGCTAACCTTCCTTTTATTAAAAAAAAATAAATGGCCAGGGTGTGTGTTCTTTTACATTTTTCTTTGTAAGTTCCTAAGGGGTAACAGGTCTAAAGCCCCCTTTCTTTCTTCTACTTTAAGATTTCAGTATCTATTTCCTTCATTCAAAGTCAGACTGATCCAGTAAAAGAATATCCTGCTTTGCTTAATCATATTTTCTAATCCAGTTACAAGAAAAATTAAATGAATTAGATTTCAAAATGTCTGGAAATTTGTTTCCCAGTTGACAGCTCTGACTTAAGCCAGAGTTCCTGTGGCTTAATTCCAGGAAATCTTTTTTTACCTGATTATTACAAACTAGAGGTTGAAATCATTCTCATATGGAATTTTTTTTATCCTTAGCTCTTTGTCACCTAATTCCCAGTGAAGCAATTTTATCTGAAAACAGCAACAGCAAAATAAGTTGATTGAGTATCACAGGAAACCCAATGCTGAAGGTAAGCAGAAAAATTTAAAAGAAAAAAGACATAGAGCTGGTTATTATTTGGTCTAAGCAAGCACTTAGCATTCACACAGAGTGACTACAGCAAGTTTTCCAATGGTGAAGACAGTTTCTCCCATTATAATAATAAAACACAAAAATAAAGAGAAATAATTCAATCTTATTACCTCTGAATAAAAATAAACTAAATCAAAGAACTGTATTTTCTCCCGTGAATTTAAACTAGAAAGCAAAACTGAATTTCAAAATGGGATCACAGCACCATCTGGAGGTTCAAAAGACTTAATTCATAGATTTTTTTAAACAATGTGTTTCTTCTCTCTTTTTTTTTTTTTTCAAGGATATGGATGTTAACCAGAGGCTCTTTATCCAGCTAAATTATGGAATCTTTCAGAAAAATAAACAAGGTTAAAAAATACTATAGCTGAGTTTATCCTGAACACTTTCTTACTATAAAACTCAGTAAATACAAATGTGAATTAACTGTTTAAATTTGCTTTTTCCCCTACTTTGGCATATCTTTCCATAATGTTCCCACATCTCTAGCAAACCCTATTTTCTACCTTAAGTCTTCTCATAAAAATGATATTTATAAAAAGAAGAATCAACATTCATTCATACAACTAGGACAGATCTCCAAGATCCTTCTTTTACAAGTAAGTAAACTGATGTCCAGAGAGCTTAAATAATTTTTGCAAGGTCACTCAGGTGGTAGTTACAAATAAGGGATGATACCTAGGTCTCCGGATCTTGAATAAGCTTTCTTTCCATTGAGGACTGGTGGTTTTCTGCAACTGCTGTTATCATCATTATTGATGCTAACAGGTCAGATAAGGGAAAAAAAACTCATAAAGACATTGGCATGTCCCTCTCCTTTTTCACCAAGTGGACCAAGGGCAGGGAAAGGAAACTGGCATTCTAAACTAAAAGATACTGAATATAGGAAAGTCAGACAGAAGAGGTTTTCAGGCTCAGAAAATAGGCAGAAAGCCAGAGTCAGTCACCCTTTTTTCCTTAGTGCAAAGAGCTTAATAGAGAGTCCTTTTTAAAGATGATAAGCTAAAGCTGTGCGCTTCTGCTTCTTGATGTGACAGCTTTGCCGGAGTAACTCAGCCAAACTCACACTCTGCCATGAGACCCATCCTGAGTATCTACACCCTGAGTTGTGAGAGGTTCGCAAACTACTACTGGCTGTGAGCCACATTGGACTCAACTCTCTGGGTTTTATCGCTCAAGCTAAGAATGATGTTTACATTTTTAAAAGGCTGAAAAATATTAAAAGAGGAAAAATGCTTTGTTACATGTGAAAATTACACGACGCAAAATTTCAGTACTCATGAGTGAAGTTTTATTGGAACATGGAAATGCATCAAATATGTATTGTCTATGGCTGCTTTTGTGTTACAGTGGCCAAGTAGAGTAGTCCTGACTAGCCTGCAGCCTGGATAGCCTGCAAAGCCTAAAATGTTTACTATTTGACCTTTCACATAAAAGCTTTGACCTCTGGTCTAGAACCTCCCATTTGGGAAGATATTTAAGAAGTCATGTTAAACTTAATATTCTTAAGTACTTTAGTTTTCAATAACTTGTACTAGGAAGTATATACATGTGTATATGTGTATATCTAGATACTTTTAATATATGCTATGTATAATACATATGTATGTATATACTTAGTGTAATATACATAATGTATACATATATCTAAGGACTCCGTCACTGTAGCGCTGTTCGTAAGAGCCAAGATATGGAAACAACCTAATCGCCCATAGGTGAATGAATGGATAAAGAAGATATAGTGTATATACACAAAAGAACACTACCCAGTCATAAAAAAAAACAAAAAAACAAAAACAATGAAATCCTTTTTTGAAATGAAATCCTTTTGTGACAACATGGATGAAACTTGAAGGTATTATACTAAGTGAAATAAGTCACTTGGAGAAAGACAAATATGGTACGATTTCACTTATATGTGGAATTTTTTAAAAATGAAACGAATAAACAAAATAGAACGAAAACAAACTCATAGATAGAGATTGGATTAGTAGTTGCCAGAGGATAAGGGGGTTGGGAGGGTTAGGGAAACAGGTGGAAGGGGTCAACTGTATGGTAATGGACGGTAACTAGACCTGTGTTGGTGATCACTTCAACTACCCAGCAGTTGAATTATAATGCTGCACACCTGTAACTTATACCATAAAATAGATAAATGTGTTAAAGATATAAGAACAAATTTCATCTACTTCACAATGTCATGACCATACACATGCCCCTCCCCCACCATAAATACATTCCCTGTAACCAGCCTTCAACCTAGTGACCCCCCTCTACTTGGAGATCAGATTACATGAGGTCCACAGGAGAGGAGATGTTACCAGTGAAGAAAATGGAAAATAATGATGTCTAATTCCTGGCTCTTGAGTTTAAGGACGCTGAAGTAAAGATTTTTTTTCTTTATTGGAGTATAATTGCTTTACAGTATTGTGTTAGTTTCTGCTGTACAACAAAGTGAATCTGCTATATGTGTACATTTATCCCCATATCCCCTCCCTCTTGAGCCTCCCTCCCACCCTCCCTATCCTAACCCTTTAGGTCTTCACAAAGCATCGAGCTGATCTCCCTGTGCTCTGTAGCAGCTTCCCACTAGCCATATATTTTACATTTGGTAGTGTGTATATGTCAGTGCTATAGATGTTAGAATGAAAGATTTAGCAAGAATATTTACTGAGTTCGCACAGTCTCTGCACCACTATATCCATTCTCCTCAGACCAGGAAAGAGCCTCTGAGATGGGAAGGGAAGAAATTATTAGAGATGGAGAGGCAACCTTCTGCCCCCTTTTTGTAGTAGTAGGTTTATGGTAGGATTGAAAGGACGCGTGACAGAACCTTTCCCTATTAAGTTTGGGGACTCAGCAGTAGAGGCTAACTTGGCTTCATTTCTCATCTGATTGCCACAGAAAACCATGAAGAAACACTCTTCAATGGTAGAGGAAGCAGATAGACCTGTATGACAAAGAAAGTCCCCCACATCCTGCTTGGGAAGAACACAAATGCCTTCCAAGAGGTAAAAAGTGGAAAGGGCCCACCAATCTTTAACCAAGGGCCAGACCATAACTAGAGACCAGAGGGAACTGCACATCTCAGTGGATGACAGCTAGGCACAGAGCATCCCCCCAAGGACAGAGAGGCAGCATCCCAGATTTCATGTTGCGTACATATGCTCACAAACTTAGATGCTACTCTGAGGAAAAAGAGGGATATAGCAAATCCTGAACTGACAGAATTTAAGTCTTAAAATTACTGTGTTTACCCAGAAATGACTAAGAATACATTTTCTGTGGGATGGAGGAATAAAATAGAAGTTGAGTTAGAGAAAACATTTTAGAGCTAAAGTTTTTGTACATGATGTTATGTGGCCTGCAAAAACTTGTAGTCGCTATTACAGGATGATCTTGAGACAGAAGTCTGGCAATGTTGAGACCCATCCTGGAATAATGCGCCCTGCCCTCAGGTCTTCCTCCAACCCCTTGTCCTTCAGTCTTCTGGCTGGTCCCCAGTTTTGACATCTGGTTCCCTACCTAGGCTTCCCCAGCCCAATTCTCGGCCTTCAGGCTCTTAGTCTGTTTTGTTTCGTCTCAGTCCTATGTGACCTTAGGGAAGCCTGAGTTTTGACTTGCTCTCAGGCAAGATCTGATCCCACAGGGTACAAACCTAGGTGCCTCCCTCTGCTGAATATTCACCCATTGCCCCTTTGGATCGACCCTCTGCTCTTCTGCACTCTGCTTTCTGTGCCTTTGAAGGTGGACCTCCAGATTCATCCATGCTCTGAGGTCCTCCCGCTTGGGTTTAGCCAAAAAGAGGCACTGGTAGGAAACTAAAGGGACCAAAGACGAGAAGAAAACGGGTTCTGAGTATTTATTCTCCACAGGCCATAGTTGGAAGAGACTCCATCCCTCCCCCAAGACCCAGAATCTGTAAGGTGGCCCCTCTCCTGAAGCCCTAGAGGTGCCGAAAGCTTAGGGGCTGAGGCTATTCCGTGGGTTCTTTGCCACCTCTTTGGTTCTCAACATGTTTATCAAACTCTCCTCGGTCCTTATTAAACTCTCCTGTATCTTTATTAAACCCTGCTCAGTTAACCTCGGGAGAGAGCCGTGTGTGTCCTGCCCAGACCGTACCTCACGTACTTCCACTCGCAAACCCAAACTCACACTTCTAGGGATAACTAAAGACACTTAATTTTAGGATCCAATAGCTTTAGAAGACATGCTCATTTTTAAAGTTTTAATATGTTAAATTTAAGTTGAGAGAAGCCTTAGAATAATCAATGTGGAAACTTATAGGACGGTCACTCTAGCCCTGAGCACGTCTGTCGGATTGGTGAGCAATTGGTTTTTGAAGGTTGTGAAACACGAATAAACGAGAAGCCCTTTCAGACCCTTGTTGTTACTCAAGTCCCCCCAGGAAAAGAGGCTGGATCTATCGTAACACATGTCGGGAGGAAAGGTCAATGTACTGCCAGAAGCCAAACACCAAACCCTGGTGGTGTCTCTGTGGGGAGCAGCACAATGGCCCCGGGAAGGAGATCTGAGGCCAACATGGCCTCCACCTCTCCAGGGCTCCTGGCGCCTCATCCTCAGGAAATAAACCCTCACTGTCGAGGAAGCAGGAGATGTGGCTATTTGATAAACTTTGTTTTTTTAGTTAATCATCATTCTAATATCCTGTATCTGTAGTCATTTCACTGTACTTCCCAGGCTGAGAGACTGATGTTCTAATTTCTGACTCATAAAACCATCATTTTTAGCTAGAAAGAATTTAAGATAATGTAGTCCTGCCACTTTGTTTTGAGAGATTATGGAGATTCAATATCCAAAAGAGGCATCATTTTCTATTTCATTTGGGGACACAAAGTTGAAAAGCCAAACACTGTCCCAGCTCTCAAGGAGAGTAAAAATCAATGGAAAATATAGATACTTAATACGTAATTATAAGGTGAGTTGATGTAAAATGTATGATGTACTATGAGAGGTAGAGCAGGTATTTCTGCTGATGTCATATCAAAGCTAAGGTTTTTTGAGTGTGTGAACCTTGGCTTAAAAAATAAAGGAGAGAAAGAGGGAAGAACATTCCAGGTATAACCAAAAAAAATTATTTAGAAGACCTGGAGTTATGGCATAAATGAGAAATTGATATGAAACTTTATCTTAAGGAAAAGGAGAGTCAATAAATAGGGGTATGATAGGAGCTTGTATTTGTTTTTTAAAAAGATCCCTCTGGCTGCTGTATAGAGAACAGGTAAAGTACTGGGTACAGAAAAACCAGAATGTCCGTCTGCCGAGACTAGTATTCTAGTTCCAGAGGATACTAAAACAGATTTCCTTTCCAGAATGTCTTTACAGACATTTTAATTTACAGAATATGAGGAAAATAAAAGTGAACTTAAAGCTGCCTCACAGTACACAGTAGGAATAAAAGGGAACACACTTTAGTCAAAAAAGGGGATTAAGATGCAGGCTGAGTTGAGGACAGGGGTAAGTGGACAGGGACAGGGCAGAGTGGAATGGGTGAGCATGCTCTTCACACCCACTGTGCTTCCAAAAGCTGGGTCTTTTGCCTGGTGGAGAACATTTTTAGGATATACAAGAGAATCTGCCCAGGATTTGTGTGTATGTTGGAGAGCTGGCCATCCTCCCCTCCTTTTGAAAGGACCTGGTGGGTAAATTCCTTACTCTTTTCTCAGGTGGCAAGGTATGTAGGAGCCAGGCAGTTCGTTGACTTGAAGGTGATTTGACATTAAGTAGTTAGACTGTCCTGGGGTTCAGTGTCTGGAGAACCTGGGCAAGAACAATTCACCATCCTCTAGCACGTATCTACCACGTCAGTCACATGCTCACATACCAAAGCCATGGCACTGATGCCCGCACTCAAGATGCTCTCGCTCAAACCATCATAGTAGCTTTTATAGCTCATGATGTAGGATTTGAATACTCTATCCACTGATCTTATAAAGCCATGAAAGAACATTTCAAGATGACTGTATGTGGTCATAATGAGTGCGTGTGGATGGGAGTTGCTTAAAAGGGCATAAACCCCAAGGTGGGTTTTTCCCAGCAATTCCTATCAAAGCAATCAGTTAGGAGATGGGGCAAGTGAAAATATAAAAGTGTCTTGGTTTAGGTGGTCGCAGTGGTTGGGTTACTTGGTGACTGTCGAGGTATGAGGGATGTGGGGCAGAAGTCAGGGAGGTTTCCCAGGTTTCTAACTTGAACAAGATGGGTGGTTGTAGCCTCTAACAGAATAGGAGATAGAGAAGAAGAAACAGACTGACTCTTCATCAGGTTGGGTGAAGAGGATGAGGATAAGTTAAATCTTGGACATGTTGAGTTGAAGGAGTTATGTCAGTTACCCAGAATGAATGGAGAGCAGACGAAGGGACATATGGCTTGGGAGTTCAAAAGAAACATATGGGTAGGAGATATACCAGATTCATCAACTTGAGTAAGGTAAAAGAAACCACAGGACCAGGTTGGGTTGCCTAAGAAGGTAATGTAGAGAGAGAAGAGGGGTCAGAACAGAACCCTAAGGCACCTCGTGGTTTATCACTGGGTGGAGAAGGTCAAGTGAAAAGAAGCCTGCACAAAAAACAGAGAATATGAGTTTTAAACGGAAATGGAAGCTACTTTTTTTTTCAGGGTGCTCAGTAGTACTGAATCCTTCTGAGTCCAAATAAGAGGCTGACTGGAAATTTTGCATTAAAAAAATTTTTACATGGGATTTTCAGCAAAAGCAGTATTGGAAAGACAGTGAAGAAAAGAGTCCAGATCCAAACGTGTTGGGGTTTCAGCAGAAAGTAAATAAAGGAAGCCAGAAACTCTATTGAAAATGCTGGCTGTGAAGAAGGAGAAGGAGGACAATAGAGCACCTGGAATGAAGAGGCTTTACATGGTGAAAGGGGCTTCAGCATGTTTCAGTGAAGATGGAAAGAAAACTGTGGAAAGAAAATGTTGGAGATGCAAGACCCAAAAGTGATTAATCAATGGCGCAAGGCTTCTGACTAGTCAGTACGGCCTATTAAACTCCATGGCACCTGGAGAAAGAAGACAAGATCTGACACAGCTGCAAGTAGATGTGAGAATTTAGCGGTAGGAAGCTGAGCAAATTCCATCTTATGGCTTTCATGGAAAATAAAAGGTGAGATCTTATTAGGGGGCAGGCAGAAATATAATTTTTATGATCAAAGAAATAGTTTCATGGCAAAGGAGGGTTGAAATTAAACATTACAATAATAATAAAATAATAATGATGATGTTGATGATGATATAACATGAGATACACAGTTGAATATTTAGACAATGTTGAGAAGCTCAATGGATTGTCTTTTTAATCATTCATTCTTCAGTGAGTTAATTTCAATAGTCTGAATGGCGACCGAGAACATTAGAAAACAGAAAATATCTTCAGTCAGTTGATGCCATTTGCCAAAATGAGAAACGAGAAATCCAGGAAGGGGAACAGATTTTAAAGGGATGATGATTCATTCTGTTTTGAGGTTGGATGTGAGTTACGTATGACACATTCCGACGTAGGTAGTTATTTATGGGGGCAATAATCTGTGCTGGAGACAGTGATTTGAGAGTCACTAGCATAGATATTACAGTCGAAGGCAGATGAGTAGACGAGCTTGCCCAGGAAGAGAGAGTGGAGAGTGAGAAGAGAAAGGCCTGAGCAGACTTTTGAAGGGAAAACCAATATTTGAGGAATGGACAGAGGGGAAGTCCTTGAATGTGACCGAGAAAGAACAGCACAGAAGCAGAAGAGCAGGGTAGTTGAGAAAGCAAAGGGGAGAAATTAAGGAAGGGGAGAAATTCCAGTCAGGTCTCTGGGGCAACAGAAAGAGCAGAACCGAAAAGGTCCCCCTGGATTTGACAGACATGAGGTATCTTTGACAAGAGTCATTTCATTGGGTGTTAGGGGCAACAGTCAGACCACAGTAGCTTGTGGGAGGTGAGGAGGGGGTGGAATGGAAAAAGAGAAGGAAAAGGGAAGGATTTCAAGGAGCTCAGTTTTGTCATGAAGAAGCAACTGTGACAATAGCTCACGAGAAATGAGAATAAAGAGTTTATATTTAATATGGGAAAATCTGAGCATTTTTCATGACTGTTTTAAATGTACAGTCCCAAACTCTGGGGGGAAGGGATGTACTTTATTTCTGTAAAATTTCAGTTAGCTCTAGGAGTCCTTATTTCTGCTGCTAATGGATAGTCCAAACTTGCCAGTTCTAGTTAACAAGCATTTCTAGGTTCAGAAACAAACAAAAAAATATATTGGATGAATACGTAGTTACATTGGGGGTTTAGGTTCTTTCACTGCCTGGTTCTCCTCTTTTCTCTGGAGGTTGTCAAACCTTCTGAGGGGCACTGGGGAGGTCAGAGTTGGGGACCCAAATGTGACCTGTTCATTGTTCTCACTGGTTCCACTAAAGGCAGTTGGCCCCTCCCTGCTTGGCAAGTAAGAACACTGGCCTAATCTGGTTAATGCAAATGATCAGGTCCCCAGAAGAATAAGTTATCCACTAGGACCTCTTGCATGGCCACTGAGTGACAGAACCACATGTGTCTTCAGGAATAAAGTTTCTAGGAGTTAAATAAAAGAAGCCAAATTGAAGAGAAGCTAGGAGAAATTTGCCTTAAAGAATTATGATTAGTGAACCAAAACAAAATTATAAGTTATTCCTATATGACAGTAATTGTGCCAAAATACTGTAAGAAATAAACTGTTTTCTATTATTTATTTCTGCTCAACACAAGTTAGTGAAAAATAACTAATAAACAGTCCTTATATTTTTTCAGTCTACATTTTGGATAAAATATAAATGGCTCATCATCTTAAAATTTTTTAAATGTTCCAGTGCACTGAAAAGTACTACTAGAAGCGTTTTGATTGCTGATGTGCTAACTGATCATTAATTTAAAAAAAAAAAAAAGCTAATTAAATTGTCAGAAACTGGGGAAGAATAAAAGAAAATTATAAACACAAAGATAGAAAACTAAACGAAAGTAAAGCAAGAAAAGACAACTGTAACAAAAATACAAAGTTGAAAAAATAGGAAAAGAGAAATTGGTACATATTCTAGACATGGCTTTGCCTTTACTGACAGCTAGGCCGCAGCCTGTTCTACTATCCAAGGATTTACCAAGTGCTTGATCTACAGAAACGGGATCCCACAGAGGACCCGGGGGGCCCCTTATAGCAGTGGAGATGCAACAAAGGCACATAACAAGGGGACCCCCTGATGAAATTTCATGTTGTCCCTCCTGGAAGCTCCTGGCCAATAGGTAGAATACTTGAACTTGGGAACTGAGGAATGGACCCTGTTTACCATCATTCTCAGTGACCCACTGGAGGAATTCATGGTTGCCACTCCTGCAAATCTGGGCTTGTGGGTTTATAGAGGTCTTGAGACCATCTGGGGATACTGCAGCAGTCCCCTTCACACTGAAGGCATGCTGTCTTTTGGTGCTCTACCTTCCGTTGTGTATAATGGACAAAAACAGAAGTCACATCCTGAGGAGATGATGGTGGCCAGACACTCAGACGTCTCCTGGATGAGAGTCTATGTCATCTCACCCTACAGGTGTGCTATGGAGTCCTTCAGGTGTGATCCTCCAGACTGAGGGATGTCTAGACAGGACAGTAGTACAGAATATGAGTGTCAGTCTCAATTGTGAATTATACACCATCAGCAGCAGCAGGGGTTGTATTTCGTTCCACTACCCTTTTACAAATATCCTTGGGAAAAGAGACGCATCAGAATTCTGCAAGAGCTCCTTCCAGAATGTACTACATAAGCATAAGGAGAGGACTGCAGTGAATGCTGTCATGTGCCAGACGGATTGCTCCAGCTGCCCCAAGACCAAAGCCCTCAGGTATCGGGCGTGTTGGTAGTTTACCCTTGTCTGACATGCTTGGGAGTTGGCCTTGGCCGAAGAGATTCACTTTGTGCGAGGCCATGCTCCCTTGACAGGGTTTAGCCCACTTCCAGTGAGTGACCAGTGTGGGGCATGAGTTCCCTGTGGCATCAGCTGAGACCTTTGGGAAAATTGCACTGTGGGTTACTTTCTTCTCCTGCCGTCCAATCCTGTTTTCTCCACTTCTCCACAGGTTTTGTCTCGTGGTACACTTTCCAATAAACTTCTTGAATTGGAATCTTTATCTCAGAGTCAGTTTCCCTGGGATCGCGACCTTCAATGTAGAGACCACCCCAAGTTTCAAAGGTAAGAGAGAAATAGCTGCCACTCCATAATCCGAAAGCCCTTCTTCACTAACTCAGAGGGGAAGCCTTGTGCAATGAAAAAAAAAAATGCGGACGCTGCCAATTAGAAACATAGACAGTGTCTTGCTTTCATTACATTTTCTGGGAGGAAGGAGTGGAGAGGGGGAAATTGTGCACACTGGGCTTGCACTTAAGTATTGTACTAGTAGGGCAGCTATGGGCTGCTCGTTCCATATGAGGCGCTTATGTCACATGCTCCGCGATAGAGTCAAAGCTGATTAGTTCAACCATAGGAGGCTTTGTTAACTGCTCTGGTTCGAAACAGGTGGAGGTGGCAACCACAGCCCCCGTTATCCAAATGAGATGACTCAGATTTGCACTTGACTAAGTAATGTTCCAAGGTGAAGCCCTGCCCCCTTTTTGCACAAAAGCGAATTAAAATAGATAAAATCATTAAAACATAGGAGGGCTTCTTATGTTTAATGTGTAATATATAAAGTGATGGCAAAATTTTTGTAACAATGACATGAACACTCCAGTTTAAAAAAAAAATGAGTAAGAAGCATACTTTCATAGGTAATTTATATAAAAAAAGAAATACTCAAGGCCAATGAATACATGAAAAAATATTCAATTTTATTAGGTAAAAAGGGAATTCACATTAAAATATTGAGATAAAATTTGGTCTATCAATATGTCACAAATTTTAAAATTATAGTACTTTTATTGAAGAATGTTTAGTAAATGCAACTAACTATGAATTATGTAGATATTCTGGGAATTTGGAAAAATATGTACAATATATTACAGATGCTAGAAATATTTAAACATATGCTCTGTTATTGACAAAAAAAATTCTAATTCTAGGAATTTGGACTGGACAAATAATTAATGAGGAGCCCAGTTATTTTTCTGAAGAAAGCAATGACTGGTAGCAATATGTGGAAATAACGTAAAGGTCTTTTTCCCTCATTAGAATATATGTTTCCAAAAAATAAGGGCTGTGTCTGTTTCATTTTCATGACTCTTTCCAGCATTTACTACAGCCTCTACACCATGCATTATGTGGCCAATAAGTATTTTTTGAATTTGCATTTGGTAAAATAAGTTATGGTATATGCATAAATGGAGTATTGTGTACTCCAAAAAGGTTTATTTTTCAAAATAGAGATATGTTAACACCAGTTAAAAAAAAAAGACTGTCAAAATGCTCTTTAGGATATGATCCCCATTTGGGCTATATATTGTGTGCATACACATAAAAGTTCTGTAGGGATACACATTGATACATAATAGTAATTATCCCTGTGAGCTGGGGGAGGAGGAAGTGTTACTGACAATTTTCTCTTTAACTTGCTGTTCTAAATACATGCATTTAATATGTAATATTTTTAAGAGATACATGAAATTGTAAAGAGGTATGTAAAAGTTTCTTTACATACCTTTACTGCTCTCTATGGAGAACAGTACAGAGGTTCCTTAGAAAACTAAAAATAGAGCTGAGCTACCATATGATCCAGCAATCCCATTCCTGGGCATATATCCAGAGAAAAACTTGGTTCAAAAGTATACATGCACCCCAATGTTCATTGCAGCACTGTTTACAGTAGCCAGGACATGGAAGCAACCTAATGTCCATCAACAGATGAATGGATAAAGAAGTTGTGGTACATATATACAATGGAATATTACTCGGCCATTAAAAAGGATGAAATAGTGTCATTTGCAGCAACACGGGTGGATATGGTGATTACCATACTAAGTGAAAGTAAGTCAAACAGAAAGAGAGATATCATGTGCTACGGCTTATATGTGGAGTCTAAAAAAAAAAAATGATACAAATGAAACAGACTCAAACAGAGTCTGATACAAACAGAAACAGACTCATAGAGAATGAATTTATGGTTACCAGGGGTGAAGAGTGACAGGGAGGGATAGACTAGGAGTTTTGGATTAACATGTATACACTGTTATATTTAAAATAGGTAACCAACAAGGACTTATTGTATTGCACAGGGAACTCTGCTCAATATTCTGTAATAACCTAAGTGGGAAAGGAATTTGAAAAAGAATAGATACATGTATATGTATAACTGAACTTTGCTGTACACTTGAAACTAACACAACATTGTTAATCAACTATACTCCAATATAAAATAAAAAAAATTTTAAAAGAGGTATCCAAGAATAGAGTAGTTTTATATATATGCATATATATGTGTGTATATATGTGTGTATATATATATTTCAACATTTTAAAACTTTTATAGCAACTTGACAGAACAACATAACTACTGAATTTAATAGTAAAAATGTGAGGTCTATACACTTTTCTCACATTAATTTCATTTTGCCAGTAATTCATTTCCTTTGGTGTATAATAAAATTGATTCACAATAGATTGAGAACAAAAACAAAACATCAAAAAACCTGGTCCTTCAATGTAGATAGTTTGAGAAGCACTATTCTAAGTAATTCTCTCCAGAGTGGAAGATATCCACATTGTGTACATGGAAGCGTTGGGAAAAAAATAAATAAATTGGTAGAGATTATAAAATACTAATATGAACAAATATCAACAGAAGTTGATATAATTATCAAAATGTTTGACATAAAAGAACAATATAGTGAATGACAGTGAGAAAAAAGCATCTGAAATATGACAGTTCTATTGCAGCAATAGAGTTGGTCAACACAAGGTTGCCATGAACCTTCAATTTGTAAAAGACACACTATCTGTGAAGTGCAATAAAATGACGCATGCTTGTATTGATTTTCCTTTTGTTTATTTTTCAAGTTTCTAGTTCATATTAGTCTACTTTTGATTATTTAGAGCTCTTTTGTCAATTTGCCTAAGATTCTTTCTGACTAAACAGTAAGAAAAGAAGCAAATTTCTAAGCATTTATCAGAAAATAAGGACATTCTAGAACTTTCAGTTACTCAAATGATATTTTTTTTTTAATAAAGGATAAGGGAATTAATAATTTTAACATTTCAGAATGAGTCATTTCTTCTTTAATTTTATTTTTTCCTTTTACTCCTGGAAGTTAATAAATCTAAAGGGAAAAGAACTTTGTAGTGAAAACAAACACCTTCCTCTGACAGGAGACGAACATGAACAAACAATTGAGTTCAATTTTCACCAAAATAGTTAGATACAAATAAATGAGACTGAATGATGATGTAACATTTTTTAAAAAACAGAATTGAATATTTATCAAGTTTATGATATTGAAAGATGTAAAATTTACAGTGAATAAAAAATTACAAAAGAAGTCATAGACCCATTTGAAATCATTATGTGTAAAATTTTTGTTTGTTTAAAAATATCAAATTTAAAATGGAAAGACACTGGAGAAATACTTGAAGAAAACATGCTAAAAGGTAATAATTTTCTAAATGCAAATATTCATATGAATAGGTAATGAAATATTAAGTGCCTAAAAATAAGGTATAAGCAATATGAATAAATAATCCACACAGAAGAACTAAAATGGTCAATAAACACAGTAAAAAAATTCTACCATATAGTTATGGAAGATAAAAGAAACAAGTTTAAATGATAGAAACTCTAATTTTTCAAAAATTCTAAGTTTTTGGGTTTTGTCTTATTCTTTATTCATTCTTTGCTGACAATGTAGTGTATCACTCTATATCAAAATCCCTACAAATATTCATGATTTAAATCAATATTCTACTTCTAGAAAACCACTCTAAAGTAATAATGAAATAATCCTAAAAACCGAAAGAGCTTATGCACAAAAATGTTCATTATAGCTTTATTTTTTAGTAGTGAAAAACAAGGTACATTATTGTAAAACATTTTAATAAATTATGCTACCCAATCAATGTAATATTATGTTGCCATTTTACCATTCTGTTTAAAGAAACTAGCAACAAAGAAAACCATTTCTAATGAGGAAAGAGAAATACAAAATTGCAAATATAATTGTATTACTTTTGGAAAAGTATTCTATGTGTAGGAAACAGAAAGCTGAGAGTAAACCCTATCCCCCACCCAAAATGTTAATGGAGCTATACTTTTGGAGGGAGCCATTGATAATGTTTTATCTTTTTCCTCTTTTTCTCAATGTTTCAAATTTTTATTCATGAGTTTTAGTTTCTTTTAATTGAAATAACTTTTCTCCCTTAAAAGATCAAAATAAATGAAGCTGTATCTGATATTTGGTATTTTATGATTCATTATTTATCCCAAGACAGAGTTAAAAACAGAGTAACTTTCATTCTGACTGTTAATCACATTCTTTCTCTCACCATGAAATGGTAATGTCCCATACGTTAGTGTAAAATTCTGAACACTCAACAAAATGGTAGCTGAGTTTGTTTAACCACTTAGGCTCTTTTTGGTTTTGTTGTTTTGGGGGGTTTTGTGGGGGCTGTTTTGTTTTTTTTCTGGCTGCGTTGTGTCTACATTGCTGAGCATGGCCTTTCTCTAGTTGCAGTGAGCAGGGGCTACTCTTCATTGTGGTGCACGGGTTTCTCATTGTGGTGGCTTCTCTTGTTGCAGAGCATGGGCTCTAGGCACGCAGGCTCAGTAGTTGTGGCACTTGGGCTTAGTTGCTCCCCAGCATGTGGGATCTTCCCAGACCAGGGATCAAACCCATGTCCCCTGCATTGGCAGGCAGACTCTTATCCACTGCGCCACCAGGGAAATCCCTGCTCCTTTTGTTTTTTTAAAGGACATGCTAGTAGTAGGAAACACTGTATATTAAATGCTATCCCATTTGACCTAAATAATCCTACGAGCGAAGTGTTATTTTCTCCATCTTCAGCAGGGAAAAAAAATGCAGTCTAGAGAAGTTAGTTAATTGGCACAATATTGTCGACTAATGAGTGGGAGGAGCCAGTATTTAGAAAATACGAAGTCCATTAATGACCAATGAAATCTGAAAAACTCTAATGAAAACCCAAGAACTTGTGAAGGAATTTTTGAAATATTTATGAAATAAAAATCACAAGATTAAGAAAAGAATGGCAAATGTTTATAATTCCATCACAGTATGACTATTTCCATTTCTTTCACATTTCTTTTTACAAGTATATAATTTTGGTTGTTGAAATTACAACAGCTGTTAGGTATGTGTTTATAAATTAGTATTTTGCTATCCTTTCTTGATGCTTCACCAGTCTTTTCCATGATTTTACAACTTTTTATAATTATACATAATATTTTTATAATATTGCATTGTGTTGATATAGCTATCTTTATCCCCCTTAATATAAGTTCTCTGGGGTTTTTTCTTTCCAGTATTTTCTTATATTCTCTTACAAATAAAGACATACTGGATATCTTCATGAATATAGCTTTTTTGCTTTCTGCAAATAATTTCATTGGGATAAATCCCCAGGGTAGAATAACTGTGTCAATTCTGATGTAAACAGTCATAAAGCTGGCTGGAGAAATTTGAAAGAATGAAGAATAAATCATTTAAGTGGACACTCAATTACATACAAATGAAACAATACTTCCTACACTTAAACATTAGCTGACTAAAAGGAGATGTCCAGTTATTATATTAGCTGCTCTAGACCTCTCTCAGCTGTGAAACCTTAAACAAAATGTTCACTATACAAATGCTCTTAACAGAGCAGTTAATTGTTTCCAGGAGAAAATAATAGGGATAGATATTCTTTCTTTCATATGAACTTGTTCTTTAATAATTGAATAGCATTTTGAGTGCAATAGATGCATTGCTCCTCTACTGGACACAGACGGTGAAAAGGCATCTTCTTTTATAAGCAAGGAACATGATTATATTATTGTACATGGAGGGGGTCTATCTTAATGGCTAAAGTGTACACTCAGGAGTTGTAATGCCTTGGTTTGAATCCTACTCCACCATTTACATACAGTGTAAAACCTTAAGCAATTTACTCGATCTCTCTGGGATAGATATATAGATAGATATAGATATAGATATAGATATATAGATATATAAATACAAAGGCATATTTTGTATATTTTATGTAATAATAATATATATACACATGTATGTGTATATATCCATATGAGTATGAATTAAAATTTCATATAGTATATATTTTATATATTAAGAAAATATATTGACTATATATGTAAATATAATGTACTGTACATAGTCTTAATATAGACCTTTAATATATAAAATATATATGAAACCTTAATTTGTACTCACTCACATAAGATGCATAATAAATTTTTATACTTATGATCTAGCCAAGACCTTAAGAAACTTCTGGCCTGACTCTCTATTGCCAGAGAGAAAACTTTTAATTTATTTACAGCTAACAACCCCATTCGGCAAGGTACCTCATTCAGTTACAGAGGAATACATTTTGCAAGAAATTTATGTTAGTGTATTGTTCCAGGAAATTGCATCATTCAAAGCCAGACTGTCTATGGGTGATTTATTCAACTTATCTTTTGTGATGTTCAAGATAAGCTTCTGATTACACCAGCTTTAACAATATTCATGTTAAACTTAATGCAGTACATGATTTTTTTTCATTTCACTTGTAGTGTACACAAAATTATTTTCTATAAAAACCTTTATCTTTCCTGAAAATATACCTCTGAGCATATGTGAAGCAGGTTTCTCTACTGATAGGTAGAGCCTCAACTTTTATAAGAGATCAAGTCTACTCTGGTGAGCTGACTCATATGACATAGGTTTTCTTTTCTTAGTGGGCATGCCTAATTTTTGCATTCTGAGAAGGAGGCAGAGAGCACAGTCTCAAAACTCATTATCATATGTATTTTTGAAAATCTCATTAAGAAAAAGATGTCCATAATGGATGTGCAGCCTCTTTATTTCTATAAATCAATGGTTCTCAATCTTTTCTGAAGCAAAGATCCTCCTGATAAAAGTTACAAACCCTGTCCTCAGAAAAACGCACCCATGCCCATATATGCCCACCAACGTACACAACTTACAGGATCCCTAGAATCTTCTTTTAATGTTTATCTAGCAACACCCTTTGGGTTTTTGAAATGGTTAAGAAGTTTTGTTCAAGAACTCCGTCCATCTCCCAGGACCTCTGAGATCCTGCTTACCTGGGTGATCCTATGGCATTTGCCCCGATAGGTTTCTCTTAAGTGATTATTTACTGTCACAATGACAACTGCCTAAATTAAGACACACCCCCACAAAACTCCTTGCTGTAGTTATCCTAAGCACATTGTTCAGGACTTTGTTTGCTACATCACACAGATTCTGTTTAGAATAAACTTCAAATCTAAAATCATTGTGCTTCCCTGGGTGAATAATTTGCCTTTATTTTATGAGTACTCTGAATGATATAACTATTCATATTCCTGTTTTTAAATTTACAGCTAGAAAGCTAAGAACAAAATCCATGGCCCTTTGCTAGCAAGTTCTTTGATGTAACACTCTCTTTTTTGACCACTAATCTAATTACTGGCTCTACTTTACTTCCTCTTGGCCCTAATTTTATCATCTACTTCTTATTTATGTTTTCTTGTTTAGAAAACTTTTGTAAAAATTATATAACAATGTAAAGAAGGAAGGAAAAAAAGATGGAGTAAAGAAAAAGATGGGAAAGTTTTTAAAATTTTTATATTCCTTCATATTCAATTTCTTTCAAATCAATCAATTAATCAAATATTTAATTCTGATTTATATTTTAAAGTTTCATAAGGCTTTAGAAAATTTAGAAAGTAATAAAAATTTTGTTAATCCATGTTGCAAAATCTCAATTACCAAAATATTTTTTAGCTACAAAACATTTTTTAAATTTTTTATTATTGAAACTTTCAAATATATAGAAGAGTAGAGAAAATGGTATCATGAACACTCCCGGATTTTCAAATTTTGCCATATTTGCTTCTTTTAGTTTTCTTCTATCAAAGTATTTTAGAGTAAATAACAAATACAAAAGATACAAAGACTCCTCATTCTACACAAAGTCAGTATGAAAAGGCACACAGACAAGTTTTTTGTAAGGCAGAACAGAGAAATTCATACTAACTAATGTGTCAAAGACTCCAACACAAAGACTCCTACAAATAGAAACATCTATTTGTAGGAAGCAGAAAAGCTTTCCATAGAGAAACCACTCTCAGGAGATGATTAGGTGGACTTGGGTTTTATTTCCGCATTTGTCACTTGGCAAATAAAAAGATACTATCTTCAGGATGTCCCATGTTATCCGTTTCATACATGTATGATGATGCTATTGCAAGTGTAGTCCCATCACTACTGAAGACAAGTGATAGGATGCTGGAAAGGTATCCATGGAACAGGTACAGTCACTTTTTGTTAAATGGACCCCAAATATTTACAAATCCATCAGAACCACCCATAGCAAATATATTGTAGATGTTGTTAAAAGAAATGGCATTGACTGGATAAATCTGCTCAATATTATTTTCTTTCAGTCTTTGACGCTTGAAGACATGCTTCTACTGTACCTCGGGTCTCAGGAGCAAGTATTCAATTGCCACTCAATCTTCAACAGAGCTTAACGCATAACTCCGCTTTTTTGAAAATGCTCAAATGCAGCTAGCCTGATTCTTCAGTTGGACGACCAGCACTGCTGCACGTAGCCCATGTTCTGTAATTCCCACATTAATACTTTACTGCCCACCTTGCCCACAATCAGTCGATCTCCACACAAAGAGGGTATTCACAGAGAGAAGTTCCCAGCATTACAAGGAGTTCCAGGATTCCACGATCTAACTGTCTGATCCCAATGCCCGGTAACCACCACATTCGCTTCTGGGCAGTATTCAACACATATGATAGGGGCATCATGATCAAGATTTTCTTAATCAATGTTGGAATCATGCGTTTTCAGTTGAGGGTTTAGTCCCCAACTCAAGGCATGTGTTGGATGACTGAACACACGTCCAAGACAGAGCTGGATGCTGGTACTGGAGCCAAATGGCCAGCACATCGTGGAGATGCACCCACGCATCTCAGGAGGAGACCAGCAGGAACTGGAGGTGTTGGGGCTGGACTTCACAAGCAGACACTATCCTTGGTAGGTGGTTCAGCTTGAACTAATTAGAACCGAACATACGGGGCTCCTCTCAGAAGGAACTTCACTGCCACCTCCTCCTTGCTTCCCTCAGATGTTACACCATCTCACCTCCGTATAACTTAGTGTATATCTCTGAAAAATAAACATTTATTTCCATATAATCACAGTAACATTTTCACACCTAAAAAAATTTAAAATAATCTCATAATGTCACATAATACCTAGCCTATATTCAAATTTCCCAGTTATCCTACCCCCCTCAAAACACCTTTTAAAACTGCCAAAAATTCTTAACCTCAGAATACATGAGGTAAGCATACTCAAAACTCCTCTTCACCTCCACTAAGCCGTTTTGTTTACCTCTAAATGCCAACATGCCTGGGTACTTCTAAATGGTTAAGAAAAATAAAGTTATGGAATTGATCCCATACAGCAGCAAGAATTAACTCTAGACTCTTTAAGTCATTAATAAAAATTATCCTCTAGGAAAATTTCAACTTCCAATATTACTATAAGATGTTTATTATGAATTATCCAAAGTTTCTATTAATTAAGACCAATATGCATTGATTTTTAAATATAGGCTCACTGTACCAAAAAGCTTATTTATTTATAATATTTATAACTTTGAAATAAAGAGAAACTTCTCTGTCAGTTCTTTCAACAATGCTAAACATTGTCACCCTTTTAACATTTGACTACGCTGTCTGCCCCCCTTTTATTTTGTATCTTTTGGCTGCACCACATGGTTTGTGGGATCTCAGTTTCCTGACCAGGGACTGAACCCAGGCCATGGCAGTGAAAGCCCAGACTCCTAACCACTAGGCCACCAGGGAACTCTCCCTCTGCCTTCCCTTTAAAAAACTAGATTCCATCCTAATAATTTACACTATTCCTTGTATAGTTTCTGTTCCTTTGAACATAGTTTTACTCTTTTATGTGCTTTAAAAACATTAGATGTAAGTTTCTTTTTAAAAATTCCTTTCAGGAGCATTATCTCATAAGCATTGCCTAATTTTATAAAGCCTCTGTAGATCAGGGATCTGGCCTGTGTTGTTTTATTTTTAAAAACAAATTTCCAGTAAATGCAGTATTCAGTTTACACTTATGAAGTCAAAATGTCAAGATGACTCAAAAACAATACGTTAAATTGCAAGTGAACTTTACAGATTTGATTTGGTAAAGATAGCACAAGATTCAATGAGACCAGACCCTGCGTCTACAATACGCCTGAGTGAGCAATCAGAGATCCTTCAGGAAGATAACGTCAAAAGGCCAGACCTACACCACTTATGCAAATACCTTGCGGTGGAATTAACCTAATAGAATGAAACATTTTCCACAAAAAAAAAAAAAAAAGTCAAAGCATGTGGGAAATGTTACTGAAGTGTCTCCCCTAATGAGTTTCAGTGTGGAAAAGAAGAAAAAAAGAAACCACAGAAAAGCGTGTACTTAAAGGAAGAACAAAGGACAGAAAAGTCCCCGCACACAAGTCTCATTGCGTATCTCTACCACTGATGGCTGTGTTCCCCTCCAATGAGGTGAACAGAAGTACCTAATATATAAAGATTGAAATTATCACAAGCAGTGCCTTTGAGCTTGATGTCTATCACACATGAGCATCCCTTCACACCAAGACCTCTGGGGAAGGGATTTGAACTACAAAATCCTACACTTGTCCATAGGAAATAAGTCAAATGAAATTGTGGATTTCACACAAGAGTTGGAAGACCTAAAGCCTTGGGAAAATGGTCCAGATTTTGAAACTAAGATACAAGGTAGCAGTCTTTTAGCCAACAGTAGGCATTCCACATTCTGTTTTAGCTCACAAGAGATTCATGGTTGAGGAAGTCTATGCCATTAACATGAGCCAGCTCCTCTCAAAGGATGGTTAGCTCTTACCTATCATTTCATATCATAAGAAAAGCAGAGCCAGGGACAATCACTACAGTATTCTGGTGAAGCAATGATAGGCTCTGTCTCTAATTTTTAGGTCCTATGCACTTTATGCCAGTCGATTTTTACAGCATGATTGTCTAAATTCCAAGATAAGCAGAAGCACTTCTGGAGTGATGGAATGAGGACCTCTGAAAATTTTCTCCTTCATAAAAGCAATGAAGACATTGGCCAAAATTATGAACTTCTTCAGAACTCTGGAAATTAACCAAAGGCTTGCAACAACTCAAGAACCATTTATTCAAGAAAAACAACACAGTCTCGGTAAGAACAGTGAGCTATGTGGCATTTTTAACTCACCTATTCCCAGCTCCTTCTTGCCAGTTCCATGGTAGCTTGAAAGTCAGCAGCCTTGCAACCATCGCATCGGTGAAAACCAAAGCCTAACGGTCGCTGGAGAAGTCACAGTGGGTTTTGTCAAAGAATAAACAGAGCTGGACAGCAAAGGGGTAAAAACAGATTTTATTCAGAAAAAATATTACCATGGGGGAAAAGAGACTTCAGTATAGAACTGGGCTCAATTTTGAATACAAAAAGGAAAACTCAATTTATAGTTAAGGAGCAGGGTGGAGATCAGTGGATGGAAAATTACTAAGAGGAAACATCTCAGTTAAGAGGGGATTCTGGTGAAATTGGCTTAATGGGATTCTTACCAAAGGCAGGACAGGGTGACGAGACATCACCAGGAGATAGAGCAGGATACGAAGAGCAGATATCAAGAGTGATCAGATGTCGAGAAGGGAGGAATATGGCGAAACGGACTCAGCAGGATTCTCGCAAAATTTGGATAACACAGAGACAAAAAACAAAGCTCAAAAGGTAGACTATGGTTGAGAAGAGAGCTGAGGGGAACGTGAGCAGAATCTATGCCAGTTTGGAGGTCTTGAGAGAGCCCCATCTTCACAGAATTACTCACAATTGGACCTGCTGGCAGCTAGCTCCTAGAAAACCCCATGTACAGGGCATGTCATTATATAGCCTCAATCAGAGCTCATTCAACCCTAACCCTAATCCTAACCCTAACCCTAACCCTAACCCTAGTCCTAACCCTAGCCCTAACCCTAACCCTAGCCCTGACCCTGACCCTAACCCTAACACTAACCCTAACCCTAACCCTAGCCCTAGCCCTGACCCTGACCCTAACCCTAACCCTATCAATTGCCCAGCCCTTTGCTTTAGTTAGGGACAACTCTGGAGGACCATGCTAGCTCTCTCCACAGGACTGCCTGAGACCTCTACAGGGAAAGCTACTAATTTTCCTTCTGCCCAGTACTGCTTCCCTTGCTCATTTATAGATGTGTTTCCTGAGACCCATCCCCCTTCTAAATTTTTGCACACAAATCACTATTTCAGTCTGTTTCCAATATCTCAATTTTAAGATGGAAGAATTGTTAATACCAGAGAGGGAAGAGGTATTTGAAACAGTGAAATCATTAAGAAGGAAAGAGGGAATGAAACTAAAAGCACTCGTGGAATATCAATTGCAAGAGGGACAGTTTCTTCATTTTGATAAACAGGGTGGAGGGCATAGGGACAGGTGGGAAATGGTGACTGAGGGTTAGCATAAGACCGTGTCAAATGGAAGAATAGTTCCCCTAAGAAAATTAGGTAAGCAAAAATGGACATGTGTGCTAGCCAAGCAAATGAAACACTTGTCCACTATAAGCGAAAGTCTGGAGCACAAAAAAAGAATCTCAGAAAGGGCTGGAAACCAGAGGGCTAAATAGCTGTGGGGAAAGCGAAGCTTCTCTCTTCTTGTCATCCCACTCCAGTAATCTTTCTCTGTTAATCTGCTTCCCTTTCTCTCCTGCTGCTTTGTTTATTCAGCCTGGCCACATTTATGCTACCCACTTCATCTTTTATGTCCCCATGACCTCTGGTTCTAGCTCCTGCCTTTTACTTCTAACTCCTGCTTAATACCTACTTTGTGGTAGGTCACCAGACTTTTCTGTCTGAGCATTTGCAGAATGTGACCGATGTCTGAGTTCAGAGATTTTGGGTTATTTTGCGTGGAGTACAGTGAGAACTCTAAATTTTCACGTGCTCCCTTTCTGACTGTGAATTCAAATCCCAGCTCATCTCATCAGTCAAATGATGACTGAGCAACCTCTAGGTCAAGAGTATATTCTTATGTCAAACCTAATCTCCCAATTCTGGATAGCTAGTGGGAACTGCTGTAGAGCACAGGGAGCTCAGCTTGGTGCTCTGTGATTCTGTGATGATCTAGATGGGTGGGATGGGGGGGGGGTGAATGGGAAGGATGGGATATATATACACATATAGCCGATTCACTTCGTTGTACAGCAGAAACTAACACAACATTGTAAAGCAATTATATTCCAATTAAATAAAAAAGAGTACATTCTTAGTCTAGTAGAGATGTAAGTGGGTTTGGATTTGGGTTTGTGTTTAGGTTTCGGGGAAGGGGATTGTTTTGTATGCTGTCCATTCAGTGGAGGCTCTGGTTTAACAATCATCAGGCACCTAAGGAAGTAAGTTATAATATAAAATTTTGTAACAGCTAGCTAGAATTGCTCTCCCAGGGCAAATGCTTATTTAACCCTCAAAGAGTATTTATATGGCCAAAGTACACTTCAGCAAAGTAATTTTCAAGGCCATATTAGCCATTGACCCATTGTGCATTTTCCACTGAGACATTATTTTTCTATATTAAACAGTAGAACATTCAATCCATACTAAGGCTGTTACTCACAGTTCATAATTTGTCTTTAGTAAGGTTTAATATATAATTTGTCTTTTAATAAGGTTTAATAGCATCCCTTGCCCAGGTAGTGTTTAATCATTTTCTTTATTCTTTAAAAAAAAAAATAGCTTTTCAGAGACTTCCACCTCCAGCCACAATAGATTGATAAAAACAAGATTTACCTTCTGACCACAAACGAGCTACAAAACGGAGCATAATGAGCACAGGCAGCACATGAGTCTGATTCCTGAAATAATGAAAACAAATGTAAACCCCACAATCACATCACATTTCCTGTTTGGAGAGACACATTCAAGGGCAGGGAGAGGGATCCCAAGCACAGCACACTGGTCTCACCAAGTTGAGGCGAGAGATCCGAGTTCAGGGGGACTGAGGTAGCTGCAAGGTGCTACACAGTTATTACAACAGCATGAACAAACTAGTACAAAAATCTTTCTGACTTTTGGGGTAGATAAATATCATAAACATTAAAAATTGATAAAATTGATTTCATCAAAATTAGAAACTTATTCTTTGAAATACACATTAACAACATGAAAGGCAAGACAAACTTGGGAGAAAACATTTTTTCAATACACATATCTGGTAAAGGACTTTTACTTAGACTACATAAAGAACTCTCAAATCTTTTTAATAAGGCAATTCAGTTTTTTAAAAGTGGCACAATATCTGAGAAGGTACTTCACAAAGGAAACTATACAAATGGCGAACAAGCAAAATAAAAGTTGCTCCAGAATCTTTAGTCATCAGAAAAATGCAAATTAAGACTACAGTGAGATAACATTATATAACTACAAGAATGGCTAAAACTAAGCAGACAAACAAAAACACAAAATAAGAAGTGTTGTTGAGAATATGGAATACATGAAACTCTCATTCATTGCTAGTGAAAATTGAAAATGGTGCAGCCATTTTGGAAAAGAATTTAGTGGTTTCTTCTCAAGTTAAACATACATACCACACAATCCAGCAGTGATATTCCTAGGTATTTACCTAATAAAAATAAAAGTTAAAAAAAAGAAAAATCAAAACATAGTTCTTATGTTATTCTGTTACGGCTGCTGTAAAAATTACCACAAATATGGAAGCTTGCTATAACAGGGTTATCTCTCTCTGCTCTGTCTTCATATCACCTTCTCTTCCCTGTGTGTCTTCTCTTCTAAGGACACTTGTGATGGCATTTAGAACCCATCTATACAATTCAGGCTAATCTCCCCATCTCAAAATTGTTTAACTTAATTTTATCTGTGTAACCCCTTGTCCCAAAAAAGGTAACATCTATGGGTTCCAGGGATTAGGACCTGATATTTTTGGAGGTTATTCCTCAGCTAACCACAGGTCTGTACAAAGATTTGGACACAAATGTTCATAGAAATTTTATTCACAATAGCCAAAAACTGGGAATGAAATGCCCAATAGATTAACAAATAAACAAATCATAGTATATTCATCTATTAAAAAATGAATGCTTGAAACATGCAGCAACATGGATGAATTTCAAATACTTATCTTGAGGGAAGGAAGCCAGACACAAAATAGCACATATTGCATGATTTCATTTGTACAGAACTCCAGGGCACACAAACCTAATCTATAATGATAGAAAGTACACCCATGTTTGCTTCAACCTAGAGGGTGGAAAATGAAGATTGACTGGGAAGTGGTATAAGAGAACATTTTGTGATGATGGAAGTGTTATGTATCTTGAAAATGGTGATGGTAACATGGGTGTGTACCTACACTTAAAATGCCATGCATCTAATTATATACAAGTTAAATCTCATAAAGTTGGTTTCAAATGTAAATTTTAAATAGTAAGATTTATTTATTTAAAAAAATTAAACTTCAAAATTAAAAAAAAATCGATTACCCACCACTAAAACTCACTAAGAAAAGTAATTTCCATGTAAATATTTAAAAAATATTTTCCTATTTTTATTGTATGCCTTTATTTTATCTTAATATTTATGTTTCTTATTTGTACTGAACTTATTTTAGTTTAAGTGAGAGAAATATTTTTCTCTATGGCCATACAGCTTTCCCTGAAACATTTGCTAATCAATTTTTTTCATTTATTAGAAATGAAATTCTACCCTCATCAACTGATTATCCATACATGCTTTGATCTATTTCTGTACTGTTTGTTCAATTCATTTGTACATTATTTTCTTTTGATATTTTTGTTGCATGATTACTTTAGTTTTAAGAATATTTTAGTATCTAATAGGCCAAGTCCTTTCTCAATACTTTTCTTTCTCATAATTTTGATGACTTTTTCTCAAATTTTATTTCCAACATGACTCTATTTTCATCTAAGATAAAAGACAAACAAAAAAGATACGAAAACAAAACAAAACATAAGCCCTTATGGAAGGATTCTGACTGAAATAGATTGAAAGTATAAAAAAAATTAATTTAGGTATAAAATATCTTAAAATATTGAGGCTTCCTATCTATAATTAAGGCATGTCTCCCACATATAGTCAAATATTTTCTTATATACCTCACCGTGTCTGTAGTTTGTTTTACGAAGACATTTCTGTTGCTTTGCTACTTGCTGCCTAAGACTCAAGATAATTTATATCCTCATTGGGATTATGGTCTTTAACATTATGAAGTAATACTCTATCCTATTCACATATTTCATCTTGAATTCAACTTTTTCTGATACTGATAACAGGTATACTTTATTATATCTTTGCCCTTACTTTCAACTTTTCTGAATCACTTCATTTTAGGTAAGATTTACAACTGACTTACAGCTAGAATTTTTTGATGCAATAGAAGCTGTTATTCTGTGTGTGTTTATCTTATTTGTATCAATTTTGTAAAGAATATAATTGATTTTAATTCTGACATCTTAAGATCTCACTCTTTAGTTTTCATTATTTCCTTTGTTTTCTATCATTTGCTATATAATCTGTTGTCTACATGCTTATTTTCCTAAGATAGATACTGTATATTTAATTTTACTAGCAGTTGCTAATATATTTTCTCATAATATGCCTATGCCCATATTTCTCATTTTATCGGCTTCAGAAATAAAGCAATGGATATTAAATATCTGTTTAGTTAAAAACCTTTTTGGCAAGTTATTTTAGTCGAACCCAGTCTGATTTACAGAAAAATGAGAATATGCTAGAAAGCTATTATGATATCCAGTTGAATCCAAGAAAGATTTCATTATCCATGCCTTAGGAAGGTGAGGGATGTATACAGCCAGCCTACAGGAGCTACAAGGACTAAGAATTTCAAATCCATTGGCAATTCCTTTTTTTTTCCCCCCTATTTCTCTCTGTGGCTCAGTTTAATCTTTCCTACTCTATGGTAGAAAAAAGCTTTTAAATTTTACTTCTTACAGTTTTAATCATCTGAGAGATCCTGGCCTCTCTCGGGATCCCTACCACAAAATCCTTTGCAAAGGACCACTGGATTTGTTTGGTCAGGTGCCTTTTCCTAAATCAATTAATGAGGCAAAATTTGACGCAGGGATTGTCCCTGCCATAATCATGTGGGTAGACAGTCAGGGATAGGAATATGGTTTTCAGATTAGTAGAGGGTTTGGCAGACAAAAGAGTGTGACCTGTACTCTCACACTATGAAAGATAAGCAAACTATCCCTCTTTTGCTCCTGTCACCCAGTAGCTAATTAATTCTGGAAATTTCTGGCTTGACTTCCTTATATGTAAATGGGTCACTACTTGAGCTAAAATTAGATACTTCTGTAGCTCTTCTGTTATTTTCTTGTGGTTTTATTAGAGTTCTTTGTATTAGGGTTCTGTATTACTAGGGTTCTTTTTCTTAATTTCAGGAAGTTTATTACTAGTTGCTTCGAGACATGAATATATTTGACAAAATTCCAAATGAATCAATAGGACTTTCTACTGATATCAGAGAACAGATGCCCAGACATGGGGGGGAGGGAGAGATCAATTGGGTGAAGGTTGTCAAAAAAGGTATAAACTTCCAGTTGTAAAATAAATAAAGCTGGAGATGTAAAGTACAGTATGGTGACTATAGTTAATAATGCTGTATTATATATTGAAAGTTGCTGAGAGTAGATCTTCAAAGTTCATATCACAAGTAACTATGTGTGGTTATGGATGTTAATTAAACTGGACTGTAGTGATTTTGCAATATATACATATATTGAATCCTTATATTATACACTTAAAACTAATATAATGTTATAATTAAATTATATATCAATTAATAAGTTTATTCTCTAAAAAAGTTAAATAATTCTGGAATTGCTTATCTAATGAGATAAGAATCTAAATTAATATTTCAAACAAATAACTTACTGTCCATCTGTATTAATTCATCAAAAATTGTTTCCTTTATTTGTGATCTTACCCTTTTTCCGTTATACATTATTAGATAAAATAAGGTTTGTGTCTCTGGAATAGTTTATAAGAATGGTCTTGATTGAGTTAAAATACCAAATAAATAGGAAATAGTCACAGGTTACTCAATAAACTCTGAATCAAAATTGACATCAGTTTAATTTTATTTTGTAATCAACTAAATATTTCAAATAAATCAAATACAACTAAAGAATTCTCCAGATTTTACTTTAATTTCACATTTCATGCATTGCACAATATTTACAAGATATTCATTTTGATTGTTTCATAACTTGGGGAGGGAGAAGGCAATAATTCTGCCAGATGGTTAAATACACCAGAGGGTTTCTGCTCTCATTTTCCTCATTTGAGAGATACGAAGCGGTTTTTACTCCCAACATAAATTCTAGACAAAACCCATACACTTTGCTTACTTCTCATGTTAAACATTATGGATGACATACAAGCAAAAGATAACCTTGTTACTAAATTAATGATCTCTTGAAATCTTATGTGGCTGTATGATAATGTTAAGTTTGTCGAAAACAATTTACAACAAATTTGTTATCCTGCGAGTTTGTTTGTTCTCTTTCCTTTCCTTCTGCTTCCTTCTCCCTTCCTTCCTGCCTGCTCCCTTCTTTCTTTCTTCTTTCAGGTATATTGCATTAGAGAGCATTTAAAGACATTTATTACTATAAACATCATTAAGCATAATTTTCCTTGAGGAACAATAGAAAATCTAAGCCAAATAAAAACAGTAAAGAAAATGCTATATGGAATCTTTTATTACATAAAAATTATTGCATTCTTGAGTCATATTCAGATACTATTAGCTAGGACTGCTGCATTGCAGAAACTAAAATAAGAGTACATTTTTCTTCATGGAAAATTCCAGTGTTCAGAGAAACAAACAGCAACCTAAGCTAAATATTCACTATATCAGAAACAAACCACAGGTGTTTTGAGTAATAATCCTGTGAACTCGTGTCCTTAAATGAAAAAGGGCAGCCATGGTCATCTGGCCACTGAAGCTCTCTTCCTTCAAAGGATGGCTACCTGTAGAGGTGGACTCCTTAAATAACTGTCTGCACCAAGGACCATTTGGTATATTTTAACCTTTGTGCAAAGACTCTTCACAGAAGCTGAGGTTGAAATCCATAGAGGTGCAAATAAAAGATGATGACTGATGAGTCCATCCAGGAAGGAGGATACTTCATGGTTGTAACATCTATTTGGAGGACAGACTTCTTCCCAACTAACCCCTCCTTATTTGTCTGTGAGGTTACAGAAGATCCCTAGACAGCGTGCTTTCCCAGTTGCTAAATTTAAATGTAAGAAATAAAGTTTATCCCTTAAGAAAAATGGAAGCTCAGTGTTAAAGTTTGTTTTTAGATCAAATGAATTGGATTTTCTGTTGTTATTTTTATTACAGCAACACCGCAACAGTGAAGAAAGGGCAAATCATCATGTGAGTAAATCCAAGGATTTCGCCTCAACGATGTGGATAACTATTTTTGGAGAAAGCACTAAAAGAGTCTGGGGGTGGAAATAAGTGTCAGAATTGTAGTATTCCGTAACACACTCTGAGTTCAGCTTCCTTTGCTTGATTCCCTCATCAATGAGTGGAATCAAGGAACTTTAGAATTTCCTATGTTCCATCATTTTGTGTCCATCTAATCCATTAAAAATCCAAGATTGTAAAATGGTTCACTTGTCTTTATAAAGAAAGTTAAATTAAAATTCCTTAGGATAGAAAAAATTTTTAAAAAGCTACACAGTGATTTTTTCCCCTTTATAGTCACATTGGATAGCAAATGAGGACTGTAAACCACAAATATCTAAAGTTTTTATTTGAGTCTAAAATAGATATACTGTATCCAGCTGATTCTTAGGTTAGAACCACTCTAATAATCCTCATGTTGAATACAAAATACATAAATATATAACTATTTGGAAAAATATTATTTTTTGTGAGACAGAGGAAAAACCATGTTCCAAGAAAAGGTGTTTTACATTGTAATGTCCAACTTGTGTGTGCACATTTCAGCTTGGAGACTCATTAGTCATTTGGGCCACGTCTTCAAAATTCTGTTTAGCCACTTTGTGGTTTCCTTTCAATAAAAGACAAGAAAAGAAAGAAAAATTTTAAAAGCACCCTACTCAGGAATCCGGGAAAGCCTTTATGATTGACTCATAGGCAGGTGGGGGTGGTGTTGAAAGACCAATCCGAAGACTGTTATTGGACCAGTGGAAATCAGGACGGCCCAGACTGTGGGAAGTGTTGATGGTGGAGGAGGTATTGGAGGAAGGGAAAGTCACCAGCTGACTCTCAGTTTCCACGGGAAGTAGTGGACTTTGCAGAAAGGGATGGAAAGTTGAGCCTCTGAAGCTTGATTTTCTTGGAAAAGAATTGGCTTGTTCCAGGGAAGCTTGTCGCTGGAAAGTGAGGCTTGCCAGGCTTAGGTTGCTTCGACGTTCACAGCCACTGTGGCGGTAAAATCCAGTTCTGTTGAGGCCATGGTTGTAAGAAGATCTAGATCTCCGGCTTGAACTCCACTGTGAGATGGGGGCACTGGCTCTTCTTCGAGACAAACAAACAAACAAAGCCCAAATAAATCCTGCAATTACAAATACAGTTGCCATGGACACTGTGAAGGACGTTATAACATCCTCTGAAACAAAGAAAACAAAGAGATTTGTAAATAGATGTTCAACTAAATACACAGGCAAAACACAAGTGTTACTATGGATTACATGAGTAACTGAGATTTTGGATTAGGGAAATAGAAGATGGTGCTGGGTGGATATGGATAAATGAAGCAGATGTGCTTCCATTTATCAAAGCACAAGAATAAAGGATACAAAATGAGATTTTTTAACTGTAGCATTCCACATTGCTTATGCCATTTTATTATCTTTAAGAAATTAGTAATTTAAGTCTCATTTTTTTGAAAAAGGATATTCGTTAGCTCATAAATTTTTATAGAGTTGCAAATGCAGTCCGAAGATTATTTCCTTTAGAGTTACAGTAGTAACTAATGTGCCAAAAATTGATAAAAAATTTCACAGTCACATTGACTTTGCCTTTTCCTCTGTCTGCTTTCGTCATCCCCACCAATGTCTCCCACCTGCAGGCTGCATGATGCCTCACTTCCTGTCCATAGGAAGTGCTGGGCTAGAACCACCTGGGGGGCTGACTGATTTATGTCTTATTTCCAGAACTCCTAGACTGTCACCTGCATCTTTGACTCATTGATGACATGACCTATGCAGACTACTGAGCTCTTTCTTGGTTCCCAAGCTGGTTCATGCTGTTATCATGCCCTGTGATCATGAAATTCCTGTTCCCTGAATCCCCATAGAATCTCTGCTATACACCAGTATCCTCCAATTCACAGAACTTGTATTTATCCAGATTTCCTGTTGTAAGGAGGGAAAAATGCCTTTCCCAAATGGAAATTCTACCTTATAGCTTCTTCTTGTGAATTAAAAACCTACTCTTGAATAAAACTGGGTAGTGGAGCTCCTGCATTGAATGGAAAGACAAGCTGGATATTTGAAGACCCATCTGGCCTTATCATCCACACTCTTCCTGACCCTCTACCCCATGATCTAATCCACAAGCCACGTTGATTTTCCCACTATCCCAAACCTTTCATTCTCTCTCAAATTCTGTGCACTTCAACATATTTTTCCTGATACCTGGATATAATTTTTAAATTGTTGCTTGGAAAACTCAGTATGCATTAAATTTTAAACACAGTCAACCCAACAACTGCGGGTGGTCCATGAAAGAAAACCAGCAGAAAATCCATCAAGCTGATCCCAGCCCAGTTGCCAGCCCACAGAACTCTGAGCTAAGTAAATGGTTGTTTTAAGTCACAATGTTTTGGGGTGGATGGATTGTTACACAGCAAAAGCTAACAGAGTCAGTGTTCCAAACTCAGCTCTATTCCTAGACTCATTTTATTACTTTCTTCAAATGAAGGAGTTAGAATTTATGATTGCCAAAGTTCTTTCCAGTTTATTATTGTTACCTATGACAGTATATACAAAATCTATAATGCAGAAATAACAAAACAAGCCAATATTAATAAATACAAAAGAAAAATCATTGCTCCTTAATTTTTGTATATGTTTTAGTGTCCTTCCACCTTATATTCTCACATTTATCACCTGTGGAAAGACTATATTTGTTATGTCCTATTTTCACAATTATCACAAATGCTTATACCAAAATCCTCTAAAACAGCTGTTTATGTCAAATCTAAGCAATAAATTCTTTGTAACAGAAAAATGACTTGTGAAATACAAGATGATTTATAACAGATCTTTTAGACTCAATATTGTTCTTCAAAAGTGTCTCTCATCAAAATAACGTTGAGTCATAGCCTTAAAGTGCAATCTCTTGAGACTAGGATTTCAGTTAGGCTTTATCTGGAAAAAGCAATAAACACAGTCAGAACCTAAAATTAACCTTATTGATCATACAATAAAATTCCAAATTAATATGTAACTATCAGTGCACCAAATATTTGGAACCTAAAAAAGAAATTATAGAAAATCTGAGCTGCCAAGGCAATGAAACCATGTAAATCAGAATTTTCCAAAGTTTCTTCTAAAAAACAATAGAGATGGACTTCCCCAGTGGCCCAGTGGTTAAGACTCCGTGCTCCCAATGCAGGGGGCATGGGTTAGATTCCCTGGTTGGGGAACTAAGATCCTGCATGCCACATGGGACAGTCAAAAAATAAAAATAAAAATAAATTAAAAACAATAGAGAACAAGATAGCCAAATAAAAATATACAAAACCATACCTTCGACATAAGTAGAAGACAAAAAAAAAAAATCCAAGCTTCAATTTACCTAAAAATATAAATGATGGAAAACAAACCAGTAAATTAACTCCCATACTTCTAACACAAGCTCTCATGAAGAAGAAGGGCAATCCTGGAAATACTGTAAAAATAATGAAAAGGTGTCCTGGTCCATGAGAATGCTGACTGTAGAAAATGGACTTGCAAGTGAATACAGGAATAAGAAGAGGCAGTCTTGGAAAGTAATCCCTCCTGTAGGAAAGAAAAGAATTCAAGCACAAAAGAACACATATTTTATGATTCTATTTACATGTAATGTCCAGAATACACAAACTATATGGGTAGAGAGTAGATTAGTGATGGTCTAGGGCAAGGGGGTGAAGTGGAAGGGAATGGGAGGGACCTCGAATGGGGACAGGGTTTCTTTTTGAAGGGCAAAGTGTTCTTAAATCAGATTGCTATGGTGGTCACACAACTCTATGACTATAACAAAACCGTTTAATTGTACACTTTAAGTGGGGGAATTACATGGTCTTTGAAACATATCTCAATAAGGCTGTTTTAAAAAAGAAAGAAAGAAAAGGACAGGTGCTTTTTGGAAACCACATAATGAAGGAGAAAAGAGGCAAGACTGAGAGGAAACTTGAGGATCGTTCAAAACAAAAGAAAATTTAAAACAAAGGACATACAATGCCCCCCACCTCCATCTTCTAAAAATAAAATTCAACCAGTAAAAAACAACCAAACACACACACAAACACACACAGTCAACCAGTAAAAACACCACACTTTGCTACACTGAGAAAAGGGTGAACCTAGAATGATTCCCAGGTTCTGGTATGGGCAGGTGAGGGTAGATAGGTGGATACTAGTATCATTCATCCTAACAGGGAAGAAATATGAGACTGTAGAACTGGGGCTGAACCTGACATTAGGAAGATGTTGAATTTGTGTGTCCGTGAGATATACATTTGGAATTCAGGGTTAAATAAATATGGAGCTTAAAGAGAAGCAAAATTGGGAGTCTTCATGCTATAGGAGAGTTCAACCATCCATGGAAAACATTCTACTAAAGGAAAAGAATGTGTTTACAGAAGTGAGTTGAGAACAGACTTCCAGGAAAACCAGAATTTAACAGGTGGTGGAAGTCAACACCAGGGAAACAAAGAAGGGCTAATAAGGGTGGTCCACGGAAACGAGAAAGATTACTAGCACTGAATCAAATCGAGAAAAGAATTTTAGGTAAAAGTGATTAGTGATCAGATGCCCCAGAGATATTTACCTATTCATTTGTTGGCACATAAAGCACCCACTAGGTACCAAGTACTACTAAGTACAGAAAGAGCAGGGAAGAAAATGAAGTCTCAGCCTTAGTGGAGTTAACATTCTAGAAGACTTAAAGTAAGAAAAATGTCCTTTAGGTGTGACAATGAGTGGGGCATTGGCCACTTTACCCACAATAGGCTGGGGGTCAGATGATGGAAGACCAAAAGTACCTCTCCAAGAAGTTCAACCTCTCCACTGTGGACAAGGGAGAGGCTTGAGCAAATATTCTTTAGGAAGGATGAAGATGGAGCTGAGTGATATCTAGACTGAAAGCAGAGATGCAGGGAGGATAGTGAAGCAATGATTCAAACATGCAATAATAATGGCTTAATCTGGGACTTTGTAGTAAGAATAGGAAAGAATCTGGTCATGAGAGACCCAAAGTGAAAAGAAAGTAAAAATTATACCAAAGTATCATACCATCCAATGCCCTAGAAATAAGACATTGGGGGGTGAGGGGTGGGAGGTTGTGTTAAACTGAGGCTTAGAAGCTCTTGCTCCTAAGATCTAAATGAGAATGTTATTTTCTAGCAGTAATTGAATAATCAGATTAAATTGTAATGTTATAGAAATTTTATCTTCTGCTTCCTTTATATTTACTTGCCTTTGCCATTTTATGCCACAATAGTTTATCAGAGAATAATTTGCTATATCAAATTTTACTTTGTGTTATAATCACTATACGTTTCCTTTAAGCTTTGTGTTGCTTATAAAGTCTACCTAAATTCTGAATTTCACTGAAAAATTGTTTTAATTGCTCTTAGAAAAGAACTAAATAAAAATAATGAACTACTCAAATACTTCATAAAACCCAGTCCTTTGTCTTCTCTCCTAATAAGTGCATGAGTCCACGCATTTTATTATATTTGGTTCTTTGGTTAAGAAAAATAGCTAATTTTACCTTATTTCAGTGAGTTTTTGGCAACCTTTGTTTCTGTGAGGTGTATTGAACATAATTTGAATAATTTATTATTGTACATTATTAAGTGATCAGTTGTCCCTAAGTTTATTCATTAAACAGTTTATACTCCAGAGAACCTATGAATTGATTACCATGAGAAACATTTTAATCAAAGAAGATGGATAAACTCACTCAGAAATTCTGTCTTCTTATTTAGAATAGATGAATGAAAGATATATTATGATCCATCATAATGTTATTCTGCCTTTGAGTAGGAAAATAATGCATTAGATAGAGACTTAGTTGGTAAACCGTAAGGTCCTTTTAAATTTGAACTTCTATTATTCCAAGCTAGAAAGGTTTCACTAAAACTGTGATTAAGAAAATGGTGATGTTTGGAGGAATATTGTTTACAAAATGCAACCCTATTTTTATTTCATTATTTTGGTAAAAAGTAACATGCATTTCTAACTTGATTAATTTAATTTATAGGTCTCCGGCACTATTTTAAGTGTACTATATCACTTAATTGTCAAACAACCCAATTAGGTAAGTGCTTTATTTCTTCGGTGTGTTGTAAGAAAAAAATTAATCTAAAATGAAAGTGAAAAATGCATTAAAAATTGCATTGATTTGATACCAGATTGGGTAGCCTGACATGAACAGAAATACTTGGGGAAAATGTGGAAAGCAGTATTATATATTCTATAGTTATATTTTCCTGAATCAACAGCCTCCATTGGAGAATTTTAAATATCAACGACTTCAGATATAGAATCAGTGATACAAGTTTTCAATGAAAACAAACTCTAAAAAATGCCTCAGCTCGCACTCCTAATTTTATTTTTTATTCTTTACTGGTTTTTCTTTCTTTTTTTTTTTTTTTTGGCTGCGTTGCACAGCAATGCCCCCTGCAGTGGAAGCACAGAGTCTTAACCACTGGACCACCAGGGAAGTCCTACAATCTCTTAATTTTATTGATATTGAAACAGAGTCTAAGGTCTATGTTGTAGAACTAATGCTCAACTTATTTTAATAATTGAATATTGGCAATTAGCTCTGGTCAGGGACTATGGCTTTCACTCAGGCATGACACAGAGTGAAAAGATAAACACTCAAGTTTGCAAAGTACATGCCCTTGCTTTTGTGTATAAACCAGTGTAACCACCAGGGTCTGGTGGAGGATTCTAAATATCTCAGGATATAGGCAGGTCTAATGGATAAGATTAAAGAGATGTGTTTACTTTATTTCAACCATTTCAATTTAAAGTTTACAAGCATTCTTATACATGGTCTCAGAGCATATGCCCTCCGAGCCTCTCCACCCCAGTCTCTTCTGACAAATAAAATGTTCCAAAAGGTTAATCTATAGCAAAAAGTAGCATAATGTTCATTTCAAGAAAAAAAAATTAGATACTTTTAACATGTAGAATCAAGGGGAAATAATTTTACTTCATGTAATTACAATATAATGCAACTAAAAAGGCCAAATAATTGCCTTCAAAAAGGCAGATCTCCCTTTAAAGGAAAAAAGGAACAAACTCTAACATTAGTAGGGCATAACATATAAACTGTGCTGTTATCCTATTCTGTAACCTATGTCTGTACAACCAGCAAGGGGCTTGCATTTAAGTCCTCAATGAATGACAGCTATTGTTACTAATGGTTGCATAGCTTTCCCAAGTCATTTGACCCTTCCTGGCTTAATTATAACGGTCACTATAGTGCCTTTCAATTGTAAAATTCTAATGTAGAATCTGGTTTTCAATAAATCTATACTTAGAATTCTGTCCATTAGTATTAAAATTTAGTAGAGGTCACCATCTAGTGGCCTGGAGTTGAATCGTTCTGATATCTCAAAAGTGATTTTGACAATAGAACATTGATCAATTCACAAAACCCTTTGCAATTATAAGAATCATTAGGCTTAGCTATTACTGAAGTAGCCTGTGTTGTTCTTGGTACTCTAGAGTATATAGGAGGATGGTTCAAACAATAAGACTTTGGCAAAAATCGTTGTTAGGAAGAATTACATTTCAGGTTCAGAAAACTTGATTAATTCCAGTAATTTAAACAGAGCAAGTATTTTCTATGTGTATCTCATCTCCCAGAAAATCCTATTGGGTCTGTTTTCAGAATATATCCAGAATTCAACTTCTCATTATCTACTCTGCTATCTCCTTGATCAAAGTCACCATCATCTGTGACCTCAACTGTTACCATAGCCTCCTATCTGGTTCCTGCTTCTCTCCTTGCCCAATTCTCCATACAGCAGCCAGAGGGGACCTCTGAAAGTGTCAGTCAAATCACATCGCTCTTCTGTTCTAAACCCTTCATTTCTCCCAGAGTAAATATAAACTCCCTCAAATGTCCTTAAAGCTCCAACTTCTGTTCCCAATTATCTGTGCTCATCACTGCTTTTCTCCTGGCTCATTCATCTCCACACACTGCCCTCTTTGTCATTCCTTAAACACATCAGCTGTGCTCCCGACTTAGGGCCTCGTGCTGGTTGTAACCTATTCCTGAAACTCTGCTCGCTGTCTGCATGGGTGAATTTAAGTCTTCGCTCACATGTCACTCTCTCATTGAGGCCTACCCTGACCACCCCGTTTAAATTTCATCATGTCCCACCTCCTATGCCTAACTGCACCTTTGGTTTTCTTTTCTCTTTCTGGATTACTGGAAACTAGACTTACTTGATTGTGGGACAAATAAGGAAAAATCGGGGGGATTTGGAAGTAGTTTTGACCAAAGTCACAAGGCATAAGCCATATGCTGAATATAATTAGTTAACAGTATTGTTAGAGTAGAAGGTAAGTTAAATTATGTTCAGAAGGAAAAGAGTAGACCATCCCTTTCTGTGTGTGATAAACTAGCATATATCAAACCACTGGGACCAATTATAAAATACAGATCAAAAATATTGTTTTTAATCTGGTTGAAGCCATCAGAGACCTACCCAAACTGTTAACTTGAGGGAGAAAATTCCAAGAGAAAAGAAACTCTCTCATCACAATAATCTGTAAAGAGGGGCAAAAAATCTGAGTAGAACTCTGTGCTATCTCAGTAGGCTTAGGAAACAAAGACTGGATTTCAGGTAATACCAAGGAATATAGACTTTGGGAAATATTCTAGGCTCTGAGTTGGGCTTCCAAAGAACTACTCCCTAAGAGTAATAGCAAATAGGAAAAAAAGTAGACCTCACAAAGATGCAAACACAGTTGACCCTTGAACAACACAGGTTTGAACTACACAAGTCCACTTATACACAGATTTTTTTTTCAATAAACACGTATTAGTGGTTTCTTCTGGGGATGACGTAGAGAGGGATTGACTAAGAAGCGTCATTAGGGAACTTTTTGGGTTGGAGATTAAGTTCTGTATCTTGATTGGGGTTTGGGTTACTCAGGTGTGTATGTATTTGTCAAAATTCAGCAAATGTTCAGTTATGATCTGTGCACTTCATTTTTGATCATTTTATACATTTTATTGTATATACACTTGACCTTAAAAGGAAAAAACACTTAAAAATATTGAATTCCTGTTAATAATATGCATGCTGAATTAATTAGCGGGAAGTGTACTGATATCTGCAACTTACTTGGAAATATAAACTAACAGATTGGTGGATATAATGAATATTATAAAAATGTTAACAGCAAAATCCAGGTGATGGTATACGGATAGTCACTGTAAAATTTTTTTAATTTTCCTGTATATTTGAACACTTTCATAATAAATTTTAGAAAAACATACCAGAGAAGATCATGAACAACTTTAAGGTAACACAGTTAGAAATTTAATTCAAATGGGCAAATTCCTAGAAAATTAATTCAAATGGGCAAATACATAGAATAGATGATAGTCTTGAAAACCAATTGTTTTACTGCAATCACTAGACATTTTGAGGGAGACAAGAGTTGTTTGTTTGTTTGTTTGTTGCAGTTTCAAAATGCTAAGAGCCTAAAGGACTCAAGAATATACCTTTTTACTGTAATGAACATTATTGGGAAAAATAAACCATGGTCTATGAGTCACGCCCTTGTCAACTTAGGCTGCCATTTAAATACCATAGACTGGGTGGCTTAAACAATAGATGTTTATTTCTCACAGTTCTGGGGTCTAGGAAGTGCAAGATCCAGGTGCCAGCATGATCAGGTTCTGGTGAGAGCCCACATCCTCGTCCTCGCTTGCATGCAGACAGAGGGAGAAAGAGCAGTATCTCTTCCTCTGCTTATAAGGCCATTAACCTCATCATGGGGGCCCCACCCTCCAATTTAACCTAGATTACCCCCAAAGGCCCTATCTCCAAATAACATCGCGCTGGGGGTTGAGGCTTCGACACAGAATGGCATAGAATGGGGGAGGGGACATAAACACTCAATCCATAGTAAGTGAATTTTCAGAAGCAGTGTAAAGAGGAGAAGTTTGAGAGAGAGGGCAGAACTATAAAGCATGTGACCAGTAAGAGTTCTGGAGAAAGGGCCGTCACTCCATCTCTGCCTGTGATGAGCTACAGATTAGGGAATCCCAGAGAAACGGGTATTCATTCGCAGCTTCTTGGGATCCAGATGGGAAAGATGACAAGCCTCTCTGAGAAACTCTGGGTCCCTGAAAAGCAGGGTAGGAATGAGGAAATGTGGACAGTAGTATATCCAGGTCTAGGGGTCTGATCTACAGCCCAAATTCCCGCAGCTCTAGGGTTATGGGAGAGCATTCAACGTTGTTCTATGCCACTAGGACAGATGGAAAAGTACCTGAATAAGGACCAGCAGACCAGGAAGGAAAAATCATGCCATTAGCAAATGTTGTACAGACCATACGAGTCAGATTTTACGGTAAGAGCCCTCAGCAGTGGAGGCAAGAAAAAAGGGCAGTGCCCCTAAAGCAGATGAGAACTACACATCCGTAGGATCAGCGGAGACCAGAACTTGATTAAGAGCCAATGGCCCTCTCCTTCCAATACCCTTGATGGTGTATAGCTCCCACCCCTGTCCCTTCCCCTCTCCAACTTTAGAGAAAACTCCTAAGGAAGAAGAAAGTAGGGAGACTTGAAGTAACTAAATTGAAAATAATTATATTAAGTCAGGTCAAACTTTTACAGTGACATTCAAAACTACACAAATCTGTCTCAAGTCATTCACGTCTCCACAAATACGGCTTGTGTTTTTCTACTCCTGCATATTTGCTGATAACATTTCTCCTGAACTCCCTGAAATTCTCCAACTACGCCTTATTTATCTCACTAACACCTGACACATTGCCTTATATATAATGAGTGGTCAGTCAATGCTACTGTGTAAACTACTGAACTGGATAGATAAACGGATGAAAGAATGAGTTAATAAGTTAATGTAGGAAAAATGAATGACTATAGTATTCTTCCTAGAATTGTCTCCCTATTTAAACCTTATCTGATTTATAGGAATAGGTAAAGCCTCATTTTTTTTAAGAAGTATTTAGGGACTATTTCTGCCATATTTGTCTTTCTAACTCAAAACAATCATGGCCATTTTGCCAAATATTATTTTGTATTATTCCATAACAATATAGGCATATATTTGCATGTGTATGGACACACAATCTCCTCCAGGAGTGTAATCTTTTTGAGGACAGACATTTAAGTTTTGGTGAGGATTAAATGAGGTAAATAAATGCAAGTTCCTAAACCAACAAATTCCCCAATTTTTTACAGTGCTAGCCAAAAGGGAAAAACACACGTGGTAAGGCAAGAAGCATAACCAAACAGTCTTCTTTAAGACTCTAAATACCAAAAGACTAACCAAGTTTAACTACGCTGGTCTACTATTTCAAAAATAGTAAAGCGGAGTGCCGCAAACTTTCACAAGTTATGTTTCCTGCTGCTTTCATGGGGGACATTTATAGGGAAGGGAAATGCATGACAGAAAGCAAAAGTGAGAAATGCAAGGTGGTGGTCTCCCTCTGTGTTGTCCCTCTCAGGCCAATTTAATTGCCCGCCTTTGCAATAATTACTGTAATGTTTGTACAACATTTAGTAAGTTTTAATGGGTGATTACCGAGAAAATGCAAGCTGTCATTATTGGTAATAACCTGGTATCATTATCTTATTTTTCAACATTCGTTAAAGTAAATCAGGAAAATTATATTTGGAAAACAATTTTTTATGCAGCCTAAGTATAAGTCTGAGAAATTCGTATGGTTCAATGTACAAGTTTTGCTTTTCTAAACTGTTCTTTCTCTATTCTCTGAATTCAAAACACCAAGCAGACAATTGATTTTGGAAGCAATAGGGAATGTATTGCACTGCACTTTGCAAGATTTTCAAATAATATTTTTGCAGAGACAGTGACATAGATATAAATTTAGATACAAAAAGGAAATAAAAATTTAAAAGATCAACATTTATATTTTAGGAAATTTTTACAGTTCATATATTCACATTTACATCTTTGCATTTTACGCTTACCATTTTTTTTTTACCCCAGAAGAAACAATGTGATCTTTTATATATTTCCCCCACATCATTAAACATTATAACATTATATCTGCTCAACATATTTGTTTGGCTTTGTTAATGCTTATCAATGTAACACTCCCCTTCCTGGTTTTCATTATTTCCATCTTTTTTCTGTTGCATTCACAAAGTAAGATAAAGAAACACTAGGAACTATCTTTGGAACAATAAGTTTGAATTCTTTCTTAAGCATAGATTTCTATATTAAAAACAAATTTTTTTAGGATCGGTAAATAGAAAACAATTAAACAATCTGTTTTTAATTGGGGTTTATTTTATGATTATTATCCATGTTTTAATCAGTGGATAATGTTTTTGTTTCCTTAAGTCTTTAAGTAAACCTGAAATTTAACTTTGGTCTGAAAAAAATTGATTCGACTTTTACAGATTATTTTTTGGAGTAAGAATTACTTTACTTTTGAATAATCTGTACAGTCACTTATTTTTATAATGATGAATTTAGTGTAAACACACTCTAGCTATTTTGTAGCGTGTGTTTAGCACATTCACTTCCTCTATAAAGGACAACAAGCTGTATTGTAAAAAACCCATACAATCGAGACTCCCGCAATTCAAAGACTTGTTGTCTATTGGTGCCTACAGAGAATAACTTATTACCAAAACCATTCTTTACAATATGCAAGTATAATTTACTTTCTTTTTCTTAATTTTTTTAATAATTACATTAGGATGTTTACTAATATCCCTCATTTTCAGACTTGAAACAAACATAAATGTTGAAGGTAAAAAAAAGAATTAATTCCCTCCGTGCACATTTCTGTGATGGTGGACAACTAGGTAGGTTGTTAGTGGGGGCAGCACCACTACTCACTTTTCACATGATAGTTCCCAAAACGTACCTTGGAATCACAACGGAAAGTCTAAAATACGTCTCTGTGAAGATGAAACACGTGTTCTGAACTAATAAAGAGGGCTATCCATCTCTTCATAAACCCCATTGTCTTCTTTAAAGCTTTTTTTCCCCTCGATTTAACGCAAATTGCCCCTTTACTTTTAAAATTTCCCTGAACCCAAGCATCTGTGTCAATTTCATGTCTCAGCTCTTCTTCCTTGTATCTCCAGCCTTGGAAGACTGCGGTTCTGACCTGAGCTCCATTCTGCTGCTGATGATTGACTAGACGCTGTGTCTGAACCCAGCCCAAAACTACTTTTGTATTGTTCCTTTTTCCCTGTGATAGGCTTTCTTTATAATGTTATTTGTAGTGTTATTTCCATTTAATTGTTCTATTACAATTTTTATGCTAATTTCATAATATGATTTCTTATATAATTACATCATCACACTCCTTCAGTAAAGATTTATTATTTAGATTCACTTTGGAAATTAAAGAAAAAGAGTGTAACATTGACAGTGTTAGTTAAAATAATCTCTATAGAAATTCTTAGTTTCATTAAAGATGCATAATTTATATAACCGTAAGACAAATAAAAACAATTTTCCAACAAAATCCATACGATTAGTTTCCAAACAGCAATGATGTACAAGTTTTTTCTCATTTTTATTCTTATTGTTTTCTAATTAGTATTTCCTATTATTTCCTTATTTTTTGTAACACCAGCCAAAATCTCTACTTATTGCCCAGATTCTCCTTGAATGACTTCATAGCCCACTTTACAGACAAATTTATATGAACAAATTTTTTGTAATACATCTATGAAAACTTTAGGTAATCAATTTACAGTAAACAAAATGGCTCAGAGATTCCCAATGTTTTAATAACTTTCAGGCAGTGCATTACTCTGAGTCCTAATTCTAAATTAAAAACAATGAAAGAAAATCTTACCCCAAAAATTTTCTGGCCATGGACTCCCTAAACTTGTTGTATTATTCGCCATAATATCCAAAGGGAAGAGAAGAGAGAGAAAAACCAGGACGTCCAAAAGAAGCACTTTGATTTTATGTCTTCGTGGTTCAGCAAGAGAAAAATAATTTTCACACAACCCCTCATATACTTGTGTTTGCATAAAAGGAAATAAGTGTATCATGTTTCCTGCTTTTATACTCAAATTAGCAACTGTTTTTCTTATCTTGGAATTCCACACGGTTCCTGAGACACGAAACAATTTCCTTCTCGTCATTTCCTCAGCTAAATTGCTAAGTACCCTCCTTTCCACCACTTCCAAACTGCTTTGGGGATGAGAAGCTCCTTTTCTTGTTCTTTCGTCTTCCCCTACTAACATAAGGAGGAAGATTCCAAACTCTCAGCTACAGCACTTTGGGTTAAATTTATATAGGATAAAGAAATAGACTGCTTTCCAACGTTTGAAAACTGTATTTATGTAGTAAGTCAGGGGGGAAAACCCTTCAGAAATCCATACTGTTGCAGTACAATTAATTTTGTCCAATACTTATTTTTTATAACTCTCAGTTACTTACTAAAATTCTTAATATCTCTTGCTCTATTTGGCATATTGATTTTGAAAGGTTATTTCTTTAGTTATTTCATAAATACCTCTCGAATGTAATTCACATTTAAATTTTTATTAAAATTAATGTGTGAATTTGAGAAAGAACCATTTTCTACACGGAAGGGCCCTAGTTAGAACCAATTAGGGGAAACCCAAATGCAAACATTCCATTACAGCAGAACATTAAGCTCTATAGCAAGCAGTAGGATGAGAACAGTGTGTTTTTCTTCCTGGAGAGATGATGCCTTTGGTACTACCTATGACAGTATGAAAATAATGTTACCAAGCGGGGAAAGAGTAGGAAGGTAGAAATAACAGCATCATCAAAGGAGAGGAATCCTGACAATCCACACTGTGGCTATTCTGGATATGACTACAGTGGAACGTGGGCTATAGGAAAGAATCACGTGAGACTTCTCAGGAAATGTAGCTTCGTTAAAATTTCAAGAGTCTTTGTCTGCAAGCTTTATGAGCTTAGACTGGATCCTCTGAGCACTTGGAAGCCGATGGAAGTAGGAGTAACAGTGCCAACCCGTCCTTAATAGCTGCACTAAACTGCATGCAAGTATCTGGTTTCCTCCGTCTTTGATTCATTCTAACACTAACTCTTGTGTAACTTGCATTCATCCTAATTGTCATCACAATATGATTTTGTGTGACGCAGTAATCATCTTCCTGAAGCCTGTGATGTATTCCTGAGTATATCTAGGAAAATCTGGAAAAAACTTAATATGAAGTTGATCTCATATAAATTTTTGCTGTCCTAATTCTCTAAAAACTAGGTTGTTTCTGCTCATTTCTTAATTTTGATATATTTATATTAACTTTAAATTCATTGGAAATTAAAATACAGACACCGAGAGGAGAATAATGGAATGGTATAGAAAATTTAGAGATTTCACTGAGCAAATATAAAAACTCATCTCTATAATATTCTTGCTAAGGCATACTCCACATAACTGAGTGAATAAAATACTCATCTTTTTGCTTAAGAAAAACGAAAAACGGGGGGGGGGTGCTCATATTTTAATAGTTCTTTACTTTTCAATATTTTTGACAGAATTCATAAAAGTAGAAAATTGACTTATTTCTGGAAAAAAACAATCTGGATGAAAATATGTTGAAATACTTCTAAATTCTTATGGGATTCATCAATCATTACATGTATTTTTAAGTACACATTTTGTATTATAGGCTACCTGATTCAATAAGTACTAATTTCAAAAATGGATATACTTTTATAAAGAGTTATACTGAGTGCATGTGACCTAGAACAACAAACCAGATGAGTGGAGTGGATGCATCCAGGTTAGTGGAAATGCCTTCTGTGCAGAAGCAGGACTCACTCCATCTCAGGGCTGGGATACAGGCTGAGACTTCCTTTCATTGTTTCATATTTAATCATCTAGATTTTCTCCCATTTTTCACTTTCGCAGATGTTCAGAATCCAGTCGAAACCCTTAAGAAAATTTGTTTTATAGCACTTTATGACCTAGGAATATTTTTCTTTTCTGTGAGCTGCTTGTTGGTAGCATTCATGCTTATTTGTGTGTGTAATTTGCTTGGTAAAGGCTTCATATTTTTCCTGGCAGGGAGCCATATAAGCAAGTGTGTATGCCTATGTGATTTTCAAATCCCATGACTTCTAAGTCCAAAACAGGAAGCTGATTTTTATCTTTACAAAAATGTTAGGTGTGTTCTTCTACTGTTCATTATTTCACAAGTTGGGTCTTTATATCTATCTTTACCCAGTAGCAATAAAATACATTTGGAGGTTTGTTCTTCCCTACAGAGAGAGTCACAGGGCTCACTCCCTCCCTCCATCCAGGTCTCTGCATCCTCACCCAGCATCCGGCATCCCGTACTCACCTTGTCTAAAGTGTTTCCACTTGAACCACTCTCTCCCTTGACTCCAGGTTATCCTGGTCTTAAGAGCACTTATCGCTCCCTGGTGTTATGTTATGCATGCTTTTGCTTTTTCTGTTGTTCTTCATCTCTTCCACCAGAAGTTAGGTTGCATGAGGACAGGAACTTTATGGATCTTGCTTCTATCTGTAAATCCTGTGGCTAATATAGTGCTCTTAATTACATTTGCTAATGCTATTAATAATAGCACAACCTACTCTTAATACAGGCTCATAATAAATATTTATTCAATGAGGGAATGAAATAATTCCAAGGGATCCTATGATGAAAGTGTTACAGAACCAAGTTTGTTTGATGTGCAGCAAGCCAAATGCTGAGATTTGCAGCAGAGAAAAGTTTTTCTCAACAGGCAGCCAAGACAGTAAATGCTGGAGAGGATGTGGAGAAAAGGGAATGCTCTTGCACTGTTGGTGGGAATGTAAATTGATACAGCCACTATGGAGAACAGTATGGAGGGTCCTTGAAAAACTAAAAATAGAGTTACCATATGAGCCAGCAATCCCACTACTGCGCATACACCCAGAGAACACCATAATTCAAAAAGACACATGCACTCCAATGTGCATTGCAGCACTATTTACAGTAGCCAGAACATGGAAGCAAACTAAATGTCCATCAACAGATGAATGGATAAAGAAGATGTGGTACATACATACAATGGAATATAACTCAGCTGTAAAAAGCAATGAAACTGGGACATTTGTGGAGACATGGATGGACCTGGAGACAGTCATACAGAGTGAAGTGAGTCAGAAAGAGAAAAACAAAAATCGTATATTAACACATATATGCAGAATATAGAAAAATGGTACAAATCAACCGGTTTGCAAGGCAGAAATAGAGACACAGATGTAGAGAACAAACATGTGGACACCAAGTAGGGAAAGCGGGGAGAGTTGGGAGGGAATGAATTGGGAGATTGGGATTGCCATATATACATTACTAATAAGAAAAAAAAATACCAAATTGTACACTCTAAATATACGCAGTTTATTGTATGTTAACTGTATCTCAATAAAAGTTCTTAAAAAAAAAAGAGGCAGCCAAGAAAGTAGATGGGATAACAAATCTCAAATCCACCTCCCCAAAGATGACAGGCTCGGAGTATTTATGGGTGAAGCGTGTAGGGTGGTCAGAGGTGCAGGGGAAGGTGATTGGAAGCAGGAAAAAGGTGAGGTGATTGCAGCTCTGAACAAGCGTATCCGAGTTACATGCTTCTTCATAGGCTGCATCTTCAGAAAATGGCAGCATTAGCCCTCTGACGTTGAAAGGTCATCCATTGGACACTCACACAGGTCCACTTAAATGGTTGGTGGTCTAGACTAATTTGAGCTGGGCTAGAACTAGCTCCGAGTTGCTGAAAAACAACTCAGGCAACCATTACAATTGTGATCCGTACATCAGAGGTGTTATCTAGAGAGGGCAGTAAAAGGAGTCTTGTGATGCGCTGCCTAAGCTCTGTGAAGCTTGGAGAGTGTGCAATTTGCAAGAACAATTAAAGTAAGCTTGACCAGTGAAGGCAGGTTACAATGTACTATTTACTAGACAAACAAGTCATAGTTTAATGAATCTAATCCTCAACTGCAAGTATTTTGGACATCCCAGTGGAAATCAGAGACAATGGAATATCTTCAAAGTTCTGAAAGAAAAAATAGTCAGTCTACCCAGGCAGCTGAATATACTGGGAACACATTTTTCAAAGTTAAAAGTAAAATACAGATATTTTCAGGAAAACAAAAATTGAGTGATTTTGTTATCCTAAGAATTACTAAAGAATTTAGGTCAGAAAGATAGAAAATTATTCTAGAGAGCAATTCAATATAAAGACACCAGCTAGTGTGTGGGTCAATCCAAATGTTTATATTATGAAAACAGTAACAATAAATTCTAAATTGTTGGAATAAAAAAAAATCAAGACAGAACTAAAAGCCTGTAGGAAAATACAGCCTATAAGTAAAAGGTACAAAATGATCTAAAATATTCAGGTGTCTTAATTGTCCAAAAAAAGGGATGGAGATATTGATGAATATTAATAATTAATTATAGTCTAAAGAAAAGAATGAAGCTTCTTAACCTGAAATGTAGTATGAGTTAAAAACAAATTCTAAGGGCAAGAAATTGACTGTTAAACTATGAAAAGCAATAGGACTTTGGTAATTTTATTGACTAAAACACCAACACACTAACAATCAGTGATTTTCTTATATATCTTAAATCAACAATAGAAAATGTAGTAGAATATAGTCATCTTGATGAGAAAAACTATAAAAGAGTTAAGGATACACTAACAGGAAATGTACAATACATATACCAAGAAAATTATAAAATAAAATTTGTTCATAAAAGAAAAGAAATATTTCCACACTTTTGGAGTAGGAAGACCATGAAACGTAAAGCTATCAGTGTCTTCCAGTACGTTCTATACTATACCAAAGATTCATTTACAATATCTACTTTGAAAGATCTTATTAACAAGGTTTATTTTATTGTACTTATTTTATTGGATTTGGATCCAGTAAAATAAAAGGTATTATATAACTGGTCTTATTAAGAACATTTAGGCTATTCCCAACTTTTTTGCTCATTCAAAAATTTTTCAGCAAAATTATTGCATTTTATGGTTACAATATATTGCAGTGAATTGTAGATATATTTCTAGGAAATGGATTTTAAAGAGAAGTTCATGTGTCTACATATATATTCGTTTATACATTCTTATACATTTACTCGTCTGTGTATTATTTTATTGGATGAGATAAAAGTCCCAGTATGCTATATGACCTGGTACGTGCAGGTGATTAAGTGCTTACCAATTAGGTGTGAATGGAAGTGAGAAGGGTCACTTTTCAACCCTGCCTTAAAGTTACAGATAAGTGCCCTCTCTTTCCCCATTTTTCCTTTCTTCTTGCTGGAATGCACAGGATATGGAAATTGCTGGAGCTGATACCCAGGACCAGGAGATGAACAACACAGTCAAAAATGTGAACCCAGGAAAAGGACCTGCATCCCTCGTAACTGGAGCTACCATGCAGCATGTATCATTTACCTGCATGTTTACATGAACAGCACATTGGAATCTCTGTATGCCTGTCACACTGGGAACCAACCCAGTGGGGCCTGAAGGATGCGGTACAGCTGAGTCAGTGATGCTTCACTGATTTTATCTCAAAGGAATAGCTTACTTTGGTTGATACAATCATTGTTAATAGTGAGGGTCCTACAGCCTAGACATATTTTAATAAGAAAACTTATTTCACATGGCATAACTTGCTTTTATTGCGATAATACAGACTCCTGCAATGATCAGTGTTCATTCCTGAGAACCCCCAAGTCACTCATTGGAAAACTCATCCTAAAACCTATTAGGATTGATCGCAAATGTTTATATTAAATTTTAGGAACCAATTTCTTTCTTTTTAAACATAAAAACTTTTGTTTTCTCTGTGGCTCTCTAAAGCTACATTTGATAAGTTGATATTCAAATTCCCAATATGCTAGAATCCAGCAAAAAGGGGAAACAGATCGTTGTTACATGCAACCTGGTTGAATCTTGAGGGAATTGCAAAGAAACAAGCACACACCCCCACCCCACACACACATGATTGCATGTAAAACTGGGGACCTCTAAATAAGATCAATGGATTGTACCAATGTCAGTATCCTGGTTGTGATGTTGTACCACAGTTTTGCAAGATGTTTCCATTGGGTGATACTTGGTAAAGGGTACGAGCAATCACTCTTTATTTCTTTCAACTGCGTGTAAGTCTACAATGATGCCAAAATGAACACAAAAAAAAGAAAGGAAAGAAAGAAGAGGAAGGGAGGAACTTCCCTGGTGGCGCAATAGTTAAGAATCCACCTGCCAATGCAGGGGACACAGGTTTGATCCCTGGTCAGGGAAGATCCTGCATGCCTTTAAGCAACTAAGCCCATGTGCCACAACTACTGAGCCTGTGCTCTAGGCATGCAAGCCCCAACTACTGAGCCCACATGCTGCAACTACTGAAGCCATCACACGTAGAGTCTGTGCTCCACACCAAGAGAAGCCTCTGCAATGAGAAGTCCAAGCACCACAATGAAGAGTAGCTGCCGCTTGCCACAACTAGAGGAAGCCTGAGTGCAGCAACAAAGACCCAATGCAGCCAAAAATAAACAAATAAATAAATAAATAAATTTATTTTTTAAAAAAGAGAAAAGGAAGGGAGTATAAGAAAATGAAGGGAGTATACGCATTCACAACAAGGAGAAATACACAATTGGATTTAGAAAAAACTTTGTGAAAGATTAAAATCTGGAGTGATGACTAAATAAATAGGACTGGAGACACAGGACAAGGTCTCTAGGAATCAAGTCTCTCTGTCTTGCCAAGTCTCAGAGAATCTTGGGACATGAAAATGCCAGGTTTGAGTAAAAGTATGAGAGATGTGGGAATGAAAATAAGTTGATTGACTGTAACTATGTTTATTGTGCAGTCCACTGCCCATTTCCCCCCAAATCCACAACCTAAGAAGAGCACCTGACAGCCAGATAACTAGGTATTGTCCATACCACCTCCCAACTCCCACTGCTCCATCACCACTTTCCCCTCCTCCCTCCTGGAAAAAGTGGTGTTCTTCCTGGAGAGATTCTGTGAAGTTTGCTGGGAAAACTAGAGCACTTAGTCTGGTAGTCCATGTTCCAGAGCAAATCGCATGAACTCTACCATTTACAGGATTCCACAGAGCTACAGCCATCCTGTTACCTGAAAACAGCACTCGCCTCCTGCCGGTGTCAGGCAAAAAGACACAACCAAGCCAAAGAGCAGGAGAAGGAAGGATTTATTACTTGCAGCAAGTAAGAAGAACACTAGGAATCTTTCCCAAAGCAGTGTCTCCCCAAACAGCAAAACTGGGGAAGTTTTAAGCTGAGTACATGCATTGAATTGCCCCATTTTAGTCCTGTTGAAGTCCACTACTACTGTTTCATTTTAACTTTATTTTATGTCTTCTCGATTAATAGCCTGACATTTAAAAAATGAGAACTTATAATAATGTCACTATAATTAGGAAATTATCACCATCAAATTAGCTAAAATAAAAGCTAGAATAACTCTTAGAGATTTTCTAATCCAAGTCATTTTATAAGACATTAAGAATAGGGTTTGTATAAGTCAGGCACTAATTATAGTTACGATAGATTGACTTCGGGAGTAGAATTTCCTCTTGCCTATCATGTATAGCAGGTGTTTTACCTCTTTGGATGTTTGCCTATTGATTTCTTTCTTTCTTTCATTTCTTCCACTCTTTCCTAGGTATCTGAACTTAAATTTTTTTCACGTGTTAATTGAGGTGATTATAATACTCATCCCAAAACTGACAAATGATTTAATGAAAGGGTTAGTGTAAAGCATTTAGATCCCAAGGTCAATTTATGGTAACTATAATTAGTGCCTGACTTATACAAACCCTATTCTTAATGTCTTATAAAATGACTTGGATTAGAAAATCTCTAAGAGTTATTCTAGCTTTTATTTTAGCTAATTTGATGGTGATAATTTCCTAATTATAGTGACATTATTATAAGTTCTCATTTTTTAAATGTCAGGCTATTAATCGAGAAGACATAAAGTTAAAATGAAACAGTAGCAGTGGACTTCAACAGGACTAAAATGGGGTAATTCAATATCTAAATATGTTTTAGGACTTCCCTGGTGGCACAGTGGTTAAGAATCTGCCTGCCAATGTAGGGGACATGAGTTCAAGCCCTGGTCAGGAAAGATCCCACATGCCATGGAACAACTAAGCCCGTGCACCACAACTACTGAGCCTGTGCTCTAGAATCCTTGAGCCACAACTATTGAGCCCATGTGCCACAACTACTGAAGCCTGTGCACCAAGCGCTCATGCTCCACAACAAGAGAAGCCACCACAATGAGAAGCCTGAGCACCACAACAAAGAGTAGCCCCCGCTTGCCACAAGTAGAGAATGCCCGAAAACAGCAATGAAGACCCAAAACAGCCAATCAATCAATCAATCAATCAATTTATTTAAAAATATGTATATATGTTTTAGTAGAAATTATATTTATATAAAATAACAAAAAGTAAATGACTAGTAGAAATGGAAAACAGTAAAATGATGGTGGTATTTTTCAGTGAATATTAAATCTTGAACATAATTTATTGTTATTTCTTACATGTAAAACAGCATGATTTTATAATTTTGAATAATTTAAAATTATTTATCCTTGAAGAAATGTACTTAAACAATAAATCAGAAAGATAGTTTGTGTAATCCCATAGGTAGAAAAAATATCTCTATCATATTTACTTGTTTCAAGGGAATTCGTGACACAGAAGCTTAAGGCTAACCAGCTCAAATGAGTTGTCCAGATATAAAAATATTCTCAATAGTGTTCTCTACCAAAAGTACTTTTTGGTTATAAATAAAATGTGTGTAAGTTTTGAAATGGTGTTATTATACTAAGAGAAATACAATACTCTAAATAACTAATTTTTTTTTCCCTGACTTTTGCTTCTGCCAGCTTTTTCCCTATCTCTTATAGGTCATTGAAATTTTGAAAACAAAAAGCAAGCTAGCACTGGAGTAGTTGTTTTTAAGTTTTATTAAAGGCTCATTTCCTCTTGCTTAGTTCACACCCTAACAGAAGAATTCCAGGGGAGGAGACAGTAGAGAAATGTCCTTGAAAATCTATGTATAATCAGTGGAATTGTATTCCCCTGGGAGTGATTTTTTTTTTTAATCATGCACAGTTGACATTAATTGGATACCAGGTGCCTCTACATCCAAAGTTCTCAATGCCCCAGTATTTTTATTTTGTAACTGAGATTGCGTTATACACTCCAAAGTACAAACTTTTCGTTGAAACAACTCTGGTTTATTCATTACTATAACCTGAATTGGCCCTTATAAAAATAATTTTAAATGTATTATATGTAGACAATAGATATACTACCCAAAAGATAATTATAATCTCGTTTTAATAAAACACAGGAGTTCATTATTAAAGGAAGTTTTAAAGAGTTATTTTTGGTAAAATTGTGATTCTTTTTAAAATGCAAACGAATCAAACAATAAATGATATTTTAAAAACAAGGTAGATATGTATTACGTAGGTCCACATTAGATCTTTACATTCATTTTGTTTTTATTTATTTCAAGCAGATTTCATTGTGTGCTTTAGTTTGTTAAACAGATATATTTTGTGAAGAATATCTTTTAAAAAATTTATGTGAATAACATCCCCAATTCATTTTGAGAGTTGTTTTTAATGTTTGGATACATAAATTATATGACATAGGGATGATACCCACAATGCAGAGTGTGTAACCTCAGCCTCTTTGGATCTTAAATACTAAATGCATGAGTACAAAGCATACAGAGAGCAAGAAATGATGCTATGGAGTAAAGGAAAAAAATATGCTGTGAATTAGTGGTGTTAAAAGAAAACCTTTACATTACACACTGAAGCTAATTAAGTCCCAATTAAAGACAAAAGTGCTAAGTTTTTAACATTCATTGAAAAGAAGCTAAGCAAGAGCAGAGATACATTGTGATGCCATAATATTGCCCTGAGAAGTTGACATTTAAGAATAACTTCAACTAACACCCATTGCCATGATCATAATGGAAGACTCAATCAGCTTTGCCTGTCTCAGAGTGATTTCAAAGTGGCTAGATGGAACAGAAAGACCTAAAAGTGGGCAAGCAATGCTGTAAAACTATTACAATAGGAAACAACTGGAAGAACGCTTGTACATTCTATAGCCACCCTATCCAATACGGTAGCCACATTTGGCGATTTAAAACTAAAAATAACTGATTTAAGACTAAATTTAATTATAAATTCCAGTTATCAGTCACACTAGCCACATTTGAGGTGCTCAAGCTACATGTGGCTAGTAGCTGCCATATCGGGCAAGATGGATACCGGTCTCCGTCAGCACAGAAAGCTTTGTTGGACCGTGCTAGCCTACAATCGCCAGATTTGGAAAAGGTTTCCATGAAATTTGGATTATTTTTAAAATGTCTTTGGGATTATTCAAATTTTATAAAGTAGTGATGAGATAGTAGAAATATGCTTCTACTATTTAGATTTCTACTAAACCTAGTTTTAAACGGTTATATAGCCTCAAGAGAAGAACACAAAATTTGGTCTCAGATAATTCTGGGTTCTTGTCCTACCTCTGCTGAGTGACCTTGGACATATTATTTTTAGTTTCTGAGCCTACGTTCCTCTTTTCACATAACATAATGCTTACCTCCTAAGAAGTTTACAAATGTTAGAAATAATCTATGGAAAGTGATTCCTACAACACCTGACACATAGGAGGTATTCAATTATGGTAGTTACGGTTTTTGTCAATTAACAAATGGGAAGAGAGTAAAGCTAGCAATGGTTATACACAGAAATTGTACCTTTGAATAAAACGTGAGGTCTTATTTGCTAGAAAAAGTGTCTTATAAGTGACTTCGTGCATTTCAGAAGCTTCACACCAAAAATATTTGGAATCACGGTAATCACAGGACAGAGAGGAAATGGCCAAGCCATGACAGGAAAATATATAAGCACAAAGGAATCAGTGAGTCAGGAAGAGGATGATGAGAAAATGAACTGGTATGAAAGGGAAAGGGGAGAGCTGATAAAAGAAGAAAGATACAGATATACAGGGTCGAAATGGAAAAACTAATCTCAGACAAAGTTTTTCCTGGAAATGTACCAGAAAGCAGTGTGAAGCATAATGACATAATCAAATGAGGAAGGAAAAATCATTTTTCACTACAAGACTATGAGGAAACAGCTTTCCTATAAAATTTTTCTTGTGCTACAGAGGCAAATATGTCTAAGAGATTCAACAGAAAAAAGATGGCAAAACTGCTGGTAGAACATTGACTCCTGGTGTGGCTGACAACCTTAAACAAGTCACTCTAGATGATGTGCCACTGTTTTGCAATACACAAAATGCATTCGGTGGACTAACTGATATTTAATCTCACCAGATTCAGTATGCAATATGTATGGCGAGTAGTTTGGCTCTGACAACCAAAATGTGAATTATCTGACATGGTTCATCAGAAAGAGGCATCCCAGAAAAGATGCAAGGTCCAACTGCCAGAGGAGATTGCATGAAGGATAACACAGTAACGGAGAACAGAGCTGTCACATGGCACTATGGCCAAATCTTCCATAGTAAAGAATCAAGGAGTCAACAAGATAAAACTTCATCACTAGGGAAAGAGCTCGGCCATTGTCTGTATATTCCATGAGGAAAATATCAAGTGCTTGAAATTAACCAGGACATTGGAAGAGATAGGACATTTGGAAGAGGAAGCAAATCACCTCTTTCATAGGCAACTGGGGCTTTTTAACACCCAGAAGCAATAGGAATATGTTGGATACAATAAAAAACGAAGTGAGGAACTTAGAAAATTGTGAGATAGCCCAGAGGCCTCAGACTCAGAAATCAATTTCCCTTTGATTCTTTTCTTTTTTAAGCTCTTTATTGGAATATAATTTCTTTACACTGTTGTGCCAGTTTTTGAGGTACACCAAAGTGAGTCAACTATATTTATACATATATCCCCATATCCCCTCCCTCCCCTGGCTATCCCTCCCTCACTCTCCCTATCCCAGCCCTCTAAGTCATCACCCATCGAGTTGATCTCCCTAGGTTATGCAGCAGCTTCCCACTAGCTATCTATTTTACATTTGGTAGTGTATATATTTAAAAAGCAAAGTCAGACTATATAAAAACAATTTAAAAATCCATTATTATTATTCAACATATGTATACTGAATACCCAGATTGTACTATAAATAGTGTTAGGTACTCGGGGTGCAATGATGAACAAAACAACCATAAACCCAGGCCTTTGAAACTTAAAAACTGTCTATGTCTAAAAGTGGTTAATTTGATGGGACTTTCCTGGTGGTCCAGTGGTTAGGACTCCACGTTTCCACTGCCGGGGGCCTAGTTTGATCTCTGGTTGGGAAACTAAGATCCTGCATGCCACTCAGCACTGCTGAAAAAAGGGAAAAAAACAAAGGCCAAAAAAAAGAAAAAAGAGAAAAATAAAAAAAATAGGCAATTTTATTCCAGGTGTAATTTATATTGTTGATTTAATAAATACATATATTTATATTGGTAAGGGCATTAATGTAGGAGTCATCCATATTAAGGGTCTATTGTGAAACCTTATCCATCATCTGATTAAGTACTGCCAGGAGTAGATGCAACTCACCAGAAGATGGCAATACATAACTCTGAATCTCTCTGCATTAAATTTGCTGCAGCCAAAAGATTAGACATTGCTTATAGCCAGCCTAAAATGATTCCATTATAAATAATCCTTTTCATGTTAGTCATTTGCTTTAGGCATGCTATGTATGTTTCAATCACCAGGCAGTATAGGCATTGTCAGATTTATAGGTTTTATTGATGACCAGGTAGCTAAAAATTCCAGTGCTTGTAAATCTCAGATCTGGAGGCCCATAGGAAGATATCTCTTTCATGCACCTGCCCTTCTTATCCTTTTCCTATTTTCAACAATGTACATAGAAAGATTTATGAACGTAAAGTAGAATTATTTTATCAACATTAGTTATAGTTTACATTTGCACTAAAAAAAATTTTTTTTTTTTGGCCACACCACACAGCATGCAGGATCTTAATTCCCTGACCAGGGATCGAACCCGCACCCCCTGCAGTGGAAGTGTGGAGCCTTAACCTCTGGACCACAAGGGAAGTCCCTGTATTTTACATTTGAATCAACATGCAATCAATATAAAAATTATTAATTAAATATATTTTTGGACTGTCTTTGAAATACAGTTTGTATTTTACGCTTAAACAGCACATATCAATTCAGATTAGGCACATTTTAAAATGCTTAATAGCAACATGTAGCTAGTGGCTGCTGTATGGGATGGCCAAGCTCTAAATATGCCAATTAAAAGGCTAAGATCCACAGAGTGGTTAAAAAAGAACTCATTGGCTGACATTTTCCTTAAAAAGTTAAAAATATACCTACAAAATAACAACAACAAAAAAATTCTGTCCTTAGCTATTTACCTAAGAGTGAAGAAAATATCCATCCACCCCAAGACTTATACAAGAACATTCACAGCAGCTTTATTTGTAATTGCTCAAACTGGAAACAACCCAGATGTCTATCAGTGGATGAATAGATAAACATATTGTGACATATTCATATAATAGCACGCTACTTAACAATAAAAAGGAAGAAATTGTTGATATAAGCAACAACGTGAAGGAATCTCAGAATAACTATGCTTTGTAAAAGAAGCCAGGCAATAAAGGATGCATATCATATGATTCCATTTCTACATAATTCTATTAAATGCAACCTAATTCATAATGACTGAAAGTAGAACAGTGGTTGCCTGTGGAGGGAAAGATGGATTACCAAGGGGCACAAGGAATTTCTGGGGGTAATGAAAGTATTTTTTTACCTTGATGGTAAAGATGGCTTTACATAGATGTATGTAAAAACTGATAAAAATGAACACTTTAAATATGTGATGTTTACCATATTTCAATGAAGTTTTAAAAAACCTAATAAATTAATAAATAAGTAATAAAACTAGAAATAAACAACACACCAGAAATCAAAGTAACCTACCACGTGACAATTGGAATACTCTCTTAAGCAATGATTCTGTCAGAGAAAAAAAATCTGCGTGATAATTGCAGAAATTTAGATAATAATAGTTTTTACAGAAGCAAAAATATTACTGGACTTAACCAGAGCCTGAAGTTTTTACTCTGAAAACTGCAAACTGAGAGAAAATAATTAAATTTTTGTTCTGTTTTTCCTGAACAAATTATACGTCTGGGTAACTCCAACTGAGGAAGCAAAGCCTTTCTTATAGAAGATTTCTAACTATTAAATGTAGAAAAAATGATTGGTTTTTTCTTTTTTTTAAATTACCATTTTGCAATGCTTAGTTAAATACTTAATAAAGTGACCATCATCGAGTAAACCCATCAAAAGATAGGTTAAAAGGGAGTATTACAATAAAAGTATCAGGTTTTGTTATCTAAGCCTACCAATCTTTTTTTTTAACATTTTATTTTATATTGGAATATAGTTGATTAACAATGTGCTAGTTTCAGGTGTACAGCAAAGTGATTCAGTAATACATATACATGTATCTTTTTCAAATTCTTTTCCCATTTAGATTGTTACATGACATTGAGCAGAGTTCCCTATGCTATTCAGTAGGTCCTTGTTGTTTATCCTTTTCATTTTTTTTATTATTTTTTTAATATAGCAGTACATATATGTCAATCCCAAATTCCCTAACTATCCCTTCTCCCCAGCCTTCCCCAAGGTAACCACATGTTCCATTCTCTAAGTCTGTGAGTCTGTTTCTGTTTTGTAAATAAGTTCATTTGTATCATTTCTTTTTAGCTTCACAAAAAGGACAGCCAGACATCATGTGTCTCCTCATATGAGGTGCTGTGACAGCTCTGATGAAAAATTTGTAACATGAAAGTGTTCCTGAACTTTAATCAAAACTTTGGACCCAATTTCCATTTGCATGAATTATGACACTGTAAAGAAGCAAAGAAATAAATCCAGAATGTCCGGCATTATGCAAGACAACTGATCCAGTTTCAGTAAGAAATAAATGGCAGGAGAAACCAAGAAGGAGGGCAATTGCTCCAGATATAAATATACTTAAGAAACTCAACAATTAAATGCATTGTGTGGACCATGTTTGGATTCTGAGTTTTAAAAAAAGAAAAGAAAATCACTGTAAAAAAAAAAAGCATTTCATGACCAATTATGAACATTTAATTATAGATTAAATATTAGATGCATCAAAGAATAGTTAATTTTGTCACTGATAACAATACCACAGTTATGTTAAAAAATACCATTTTTTAGGAGATCCATACTGAAGTACGTAAGGATGAAATAATTCAATACCTAAGATTTGCCTTAATGTACTTTATCAAAGGAAAGCATGTTTAAAGTTGGGATAAAGCAAAATCTTGAAGACGGTTAAAATTAGGTGATGGGTACATTGGGAGTTCTCTCTACTGTTTTATTTGCTTAAAAAATTTTCATGACAAAATGTATCAAGCCACACATAGTATCTTGTTAATATAACATGAGAAGGAGCATCTGGTTCAAGACAGCAAGCAGCACACATTTGCCTCTCATCCATCTGACACTCCATTGAAATTAAAAAAAAAATAGAATCATGAAAAAGGAATAATCGCAAAATAAGACAGATAATAGGAGAGAGTATCTTTAGTGTAAGAGACATGCCAACACATTTCTGGAAGACTGAAGGGTATATGTTGATGGATGAAACCAGCAAAGAAAAGCATAGTCAAGAATACTCTACGTGGATGATTTCTGTAAACGTGGTGCCCAGCAGGGATTCCTGCCTCTAAGTCAGAAAAGTAAGTAGAGTAGCAATGGGAAGTAGTGCTGAAAAGGGGAGGTTCATTAAAGATCTGTATGTAGAACAAAGATACCATGAGGCCCTCCTAGACCTCTTTCCCACCCCACGCACCAATATAGGTAGCCTAACTAGGGTGACTTTCTGTCCCAGTTTGCCCAGGACTACTCAGCAGGATTACTGGAGGAAGGGAAATACCCAGTTCTTCCAGAAGTGATAGGATTCTGTTCTGATTCTGGGAGACCCCAAAACACCTCGTACATTGCCAGAGCAGTGACTTGTGGAGTCTGTGACGATCTTGTCCAAATCTGTCTTCTAGATTTGGATGGATGTACGGTAGTTCTCTCCTTCTATACAGAAGATTTTAGATCTTTCCTAATGATATATTTAAACCCACAAACATTATCCCATAGTTATTTTCCTAGTTCCAAAATGTCCAAGGGCAACAGATGCAATTAGTACTGGATTGATCCCTAAATTAGCTCTGATATACGGAGTAAGGTCCGTTCTGGAAGAAAAGGCAGACTGGAAACCCCTGGAATTGAATTGCTCCCCCTTACCCTCCATCCTTCTCCAAGATAGTAAACAATATGCCATGCCACATACCTGGAACACTGTCAAGATAAGTGCCACCATCAGAGACTTGAGAGGTGCAAGGCTAGTGACACTTTAACATGTCTATTTTAGCTGAGCAAAAGCCAAACGGGCTAGAGACAATAACAGTAGATTATAGCACCTTTAACCAACTAGTGAAATCAATTACGGCTGCATTTCCAGATGTGGTATCTCTCCTGGAGCAAATGAAAACAGCCTTTGGTACTCACTATGAAGTTACTGGCCTAGCAAAGGTTCCTATTTTCAAGGGAAATTAAAAGCAATTTGCATGTATGTGGCAGTACACTTTTAATGGATTAAATCCGTTCTCCCACTATCATAACATAGTCCAGGGGAGCATCAGTCATTTCAATATTGCACAGAACGTCACATCGATCCATTACACTGTTAACATTATTCTCCACCACCACCACTCCCCCGCCCCACTTCGTTGAGTCTTCGTTGCTGTGAGCAGGCTTTCTCTAGTTGCCCCGAGTGGGGGCTACTCTTCATTGCAGTGCATGGGCTTCTCACTGCAGTGGCTTCTCTTGTTGTGGAGCATGGGCTCTAAGCATGCGGGCTTCAGTAGTTGCAGCTAGTAGACTCAGTAGTTGTGGCTCACAGGCTCTAAAGTGCAGCCTCTGTACTTGTGGTGCGTGGGCTTAGTTGCTCTGCGGCATGTGGGATCTTCCCAGACCAGGGATTGAACCTGTGTCTCCTGCATTGGCAGGTGGATTCTTAACCACTGCACCACCAGGGAAGTCCCATGGTGACATTATTCTCATTGGACTTGGTGAGCAAGAAGTAGTAAGCGTCCTAAATTCCTTAGTAATATATATTAACTATGCGAAGATGGCAGATAAATATTCTAGATGTTCAAGAACTTGTCTCACAGATTAAGTTTCTAGAGGTCCAGTGATAGGAGGCATATCAGAATATCTCTTCCAGAGTAAGAGATGTGTTGCTGTACCTCGCTCAGCCCACCATGGGGTAGGTTGTGTAATGGTGAGTCTCTTCAGGTTTTTTTTTCTTAAGCTAATGAATGCATTTAATGAGGGTGATGGGAATCTTGCTTCCTGCTGTTGGAGAAAGGATTTACACACATGGAGAGATGGGACATGGGTATGAATGTGGGGGTGTTATCTGTGGGGAGTGTCCTGGGGTGGCTGTCACAAAATACCCCAAACTGCCGGCTTAAACAAGAGCCATTTATCCTCTTCCAGTCCTGGAGACCGGAAGTATGAGATCAAGGTGTCTGAGAGCCCTGCTCCCTCCAGAGGCTCCAGGCGACGGTCCTTCCTGCTTCTTCCAGCTTCCGGGGACTCCAGGCATCCCTGGGCTTGTGGCCACATCCTCCCAGTCTCTGCCTCCATCTTCACGTGGCTTCTCCTTTGTATCTGTGTCTCTCATCTTCTGAGTGCAGGCTGAGGTTTTTGCATCCCCTGCAAGTTGGGGTGAAGGTACCATTCTCTGAGCCTCCCTGAAGAAAACACTTGTATCCATGCTCACAGTGCTTCTGAAGCCAAGAGGGTGTGGTTTCCACACGGAGAGTTTCTCCAATTCTGCGTGGACAGCAGCAGGTTGTCAGCATCACTGCTGGCACTAGTTTCCCCAGGGTTAGTGCAGACCTGGCAGCATAAGGGCTCAGTCCCACAAGACTGGCCCCACTTCAGCCAAATGTTAGAGACTCACAGGGTAAGGTATGGGGTGAGGAGCTCCCCTGCCCTCTCCAGGCAAATATCACCCTCTTAGCACCTCCACTGTGGTCAAGATCGTCCAGCCCATTTACTGCCACCTGTAAAGTTGCTTGTTTTGAGTAGGGCCCAGAGGAAGAAAAGGCTCTGCAGCAGGTCCAGGCTGTGGCAGTGGCCTGACCCATGGCCCTTATGATGCAGTGGGTAATAGAAGTATCTGGAAAGGCACAGATTCTGTGTGGAGACTCTGAAAAGCCCCACTCAAGAGGATGCCAGTGCAGACCCTTAGGGTTTGGGAGTGAGGTCATGCTCTAGTCTATCAAAAACCATTCTTGATTGGAACATAATTTTCTTAGTCTTGATAGAAACTAAATACCTGACCATGGAATCAGAGGTATATGAGATGGAAGAGTGTCTCCCCAAATTTCTGGAACCTCAGAACATGACTATTTAGGAATAAGTTCATGGTAGATGTAATTAGCTTAGATGAGGTTATTCTGGAGCATGGTGGGCCCTTAATTCAAGATGGCTGATGTCCTTATAAAAAGAGAAGACACACAGATACAGACACACTGAGAGAACACCACGTGACAGCAGAAGTGGAAACTGGAGTGATGTGTAAACCAAGGAATGCCAAGGAGTGTCAGCAACTCCAGAAGCTAAGAGAAAGGCATGGAACAGGTTCTTCCCTAAAGCTTTCAGAGGAAACATGGCCCTGGCAATGCCTTGATTTGGAACTTCTAGCCTCCAGATTGAGAGAGAATAAACTTCTGTTGTTTTAAGCCACCCAGTTTGTGGGTAGTTTGTGACTGCAGCTCTAGGAGACTAACACAATAGGTGACCACACAGTCTGGGTTACACACCTTGAACTGGGTATTATATGCATCTAATTGTCGCTGGAAGAATTTTTGTTTAAAGTCCTCACAGCCTTACACACTGTAGGTTTGAAGGTCCCATGGCCTAGGAGAGGAATGAGTCCACCAGGAAACACGATTGTGATTCCAGTGAATTGGAAATTGATATTGTCCACTGGCCATTGCGGGCTCCTTGGGCTTCTGCAATAGGAGGAAAGAAGAGGGTTTCCCTACTGAGCAGGGTGACTGTCCCAATTCCTGGGGCAATTGGGTTGCTATTATTCAACAAGACATGAAGAATTGTGATTGGAACCTAGGGGATTTACCGGGATGTCTTGTATATTCCCGCTCCTAATAGTGCTAAATTGAGCACTACAGCAATGCATTAAAGACAAGACTACCAAGAGCTCAGATTCTTCAGAATGAGGGTTTCGGTCACTCCACCAGGGAAAAGTCTATCCAGTGAGGTGGCAGCAGAGGGAACCATTTAGGTCTGATGGCTGTAGTACCTGTGTTTCCTAAAGTTTCTTTTTCCCACTTTTATTCTCCAGGTGCCTTTTATGAAAAACATGAGTCTGGCTAAAATTTTAGGTTTTGGAGGATAGTGACTGACTTGTCATCTCCCCACAAACGTATAATAGCTGATGGGAACCTTGATTCATTTGTCCATATTCAGAGGAGATTTAGACTATTGGGAAGGGAAATCTGGGTGTTGAGACTGTAGAGAATTCATTAAAGATACACTAACAAAGTAACAAGGAAATTGTCAACTCCAGGGAAACCAAGGAATTGTACAGGGAATGATGAGCTGTCTCTGCATAATTTGTGGTTCAGCTGTGAACTTCACTCACCTGGCCATGATACTGTAAATACTGGGTATTTATCAAACTAGAATTATGATTAAAATCTACTGGGAACACAGAGGACAGGGAGTGTGTGTGTGTACAAGAGAGGTAGAGAGAAGTATTAGAATACACTTCAATGCTTGCAATACACTTCAAAGCTTGCAATACACTTCCATGGTGAGAAGTTAACAGATAATGCCCGATATGTCAAAATCAAGAATTAGCAATATAAGCATGTTATTTAAAGACATGGAGGTAAATACAAATTAAACATAGCCCTACGTGTTTACACTTGATGGCTGTGGGGAGGCAAAAATAAAAGGAAGTAATACTTCTGAGGATTTGAGTTTTCTTTTTGTTTTGCTTTCAATAACAAAGGAGAAGATAAATGTATCTTCACATTGTAGGGTGATTTGGGTTGTTACCTTCACATTCAAAGGAATCAAATATCCTGGCTGAATCATGTGCAGTATCATAGTAAATACCCTTTATGGACATTTGACACTGCAAATTTTCTTTCAATAAGCACAACAATATTCATTTGCATGCTTCATTTTTAATTTGCTAAGTCTTAATAGGCTGGCATATATTTTTGTGCAATTGAAAATTTTTAAATTATTTGTAAAATTTATTATCAATATTAATTCCTAGTTGTAAATTCCTATATAATAGGGGTAGAAGTGGTTACATTGTTTTAGAAATGAAGTTGAAGCTTATTTATTATTTTTTATCTTCAGCACCTGATGAACAGTATATAAACTAAGAAATAATTTTGTCTGTCTACTATGATCAGAGTTTTCTAAATATACTGAGAAAGTATTTTTACCCAGACTCAACGGTTTTTAATTTTTGTTGTTTTGTTTTTGTTTGGGGGCAAGGATCTCATTTTTTACTCTATTATCATGACATTTCTTTCTAGAGTTGCCTGTAGATTGTTCCATTTTGTCAACTTCAAATAGCAAAGTCAACAGAATATCTCATCAGACATTTTTTTTGTGAGAAGAAATTACAATAGTTTCTAAACTTACATTAAAACCAGCATTGCCATTATTCAAGTGTCAGCCACTGGAATATAGTTATCCGGTCTGAAATTGGTTCTGAACCTGGCTGGGTGTCCAGACTTCCTGAGTTTATTTAAAGTACAGATTTTCATACCTTATCTCAGAGCTAGAAAATCAAAATGTAGGAGGTTGGAGTCCAAAAAAAAAAAAAAAAAAGAAATTTTTAGTAAGATCCCCAGATTATTCAGATGTAGTATTTAAAAAACATTGCTATTACATAAATCTCAAAAACTTAGGAAAATACCTTCAAATAATACAATTTCCATTATAATCTATTTTCTAACTATTGTCCACAAATTTATCTAAGCCTTCATTCTTATAATATCCTACCTGGGTTCCCACATTCCTGAGTTTATATTAACCTATTCATATTTTAGTCAGTATCACTTTGGAAAATTTAGTTCCAAAAGCTCATTTCATACTTTGTAAAGGAATGCTTCTTTATTTGTGTTGTGTTTCCTTCCTTTAAAATGATCTCTCTACATGTACATTATCAAGCAATAGCTTGGACATGATGATTCTTAAGGGCAATAACTGAGACCTGATAAGAAATGACAGCAGTGATGGGAGGGAAGAAGGTTAACTAAGAAAAACAGGTGGACTAGTAAACAAAGCAACCAAAACAAACAAAAAATTGCAATGCCTGAAAATGTAGGAAGAGGGGCAGAAAAGGGACAGTAGAAGTGACATGAAAGATTTGTTTCCTGGCATTGTCTTAAGGAAGATTAACCTTGAAGAGACTGTAAGAATTTCTGTTGTTGTAGTAAATTGTAGATGGGAAGTAGAGAAAGATAATGGGGTGGAGGTAGTTTCTAGAGAACATAAATGAAGTACCAAGTGAAGGAGGCAAATACACACATAAAGAGGCCATATTTTTGTTTAAGGGCAGTATCATTCTCCTTGTTACTGAGGCTCAATACTTATGATTTATCACTGGTTCCTTTGTCTTGGCCTCTGTATTCAATCAGTTGCTCAGTTATTGTAGCTTTTACCTGTGAAGTGTCTTTCATAGCCATCTTCTTTTCCACTCCATTATGATTACCTTGGTTCAGATCCCAATTTCCTCCCACTAAGAAAGTTACAATGATATCCTTGCCTCTGTTTTCATACCCCTCTGTCATGGACTGAATTGTGTCTCCCCAAAATTCATATGTTGAAGCCCTAAACAACAGTACTGTATTTGGAGATATGACCTTTAAAGAGGTAATGGAGGTTAAATGAGGTCCTAAGGGTGGGTCCCTAGTCCAATACTATTGGTGTCCTTATAAGAAGAGGAGGAGACACCAAGGATGAGTGTGCATGTAAAGACACAGCAAGAAGGCAGCTGACTGCAAGTCAAGGAAAGAAGTTTCAGTAGAAACCAACCCTGCTGGCACCTTATTCTTGGGTTTCCAGGCTTTAGAGCTATGAGAAAGTGCATTTTTGTTGTTTGAGCCAAGCAGTCTGTGGTGTTTTGTTATGGCAGCCTCAGTGGACTAAGACACATTCACACTGATGGTTGATGATGCTTTTTAACCTGCAACACTCATACTGTACTCTCTTCCTCCCAAAGCATTAACGACTCCCCGTAGGGATTCCTCATCCTGGTCTTTAAAGGCATTCCTCCTGAATTTACCTTTCAACATCCCATGTTTCAACAAAATATGACTCCTCACCATTTCTACGCATGTTAAATAATATTTTTACTTCCATGGCTTTCATAGTCTGTGTTTTTCTGTCGGGGAATGCATTTCTTTTCTCTAACCTCAGTAACAATCAGGAGTAGGAGGAACCCTGACCAAAGACATCCCAGGGAGCCGCCTCACAGTGACTGGACTGAATGCACCACCAGAAAGTCATTGGAGCAGCAGCCGAGGCAGCAGAGGCTATGGAATCCCCAGAAGGAAAAAAAAAATGCCTTCTGTAGTTTACTGTTGACCTTCAGGTCCTGTTAGCACTTGGGTCTTTGAGAGCGATAAACCTCAGGTCTTAACTTGCTTGGCTTCCAGTCATGTAATCTGCTTTACTCTCCAGTTGGATTTATCCCAGCCTCATCTCTGAGATCAGCCCTGGCTTAGCAGGGAAAATACAAAGAGCATTAGGAAAATAGTTCAATATCTAAGCATCAAATTGGTTATGAAGTTGCTCCAGCTCCAGCCTGTGTGTCCTAGTAATGTGTTTGATACTCTGTAACTAAATCTCTTTCGGAACCAATGAATTGCTTCCTTGTTCCATGATGATCAAGTTATTGCCCAATACTCAAAGTCCACTAGAGTCAAAATGATCATGATTGATGTTTCTAGGTGTCCCTGAAGCCTCCCTGCCTAAAACTGTGTTGATCACCAAGTATAGATCTGCCAATCACTTTTCCTCAGCCATTCTTGCCTCACTTTAACTCACTCTGGATCTTATCCTGGGTTAAGAAACTTTGTTATTCTATCCAATCCCAACTGCCCCAGAGTTTCACTTGTTAATTGCTCCAGGAGAATGACCCACTTCCAATTTCAGACCTGTTAGAACTCATGTTTTCATGCAATCTTTTGGAAACACTCTTCTGGTCTTAATGTCTAATGACTTCTCTCTCATGAGCTACTTCCAGTCTGTCAATAAATAAAATCTCTCATGTCAAAATACATTCAGAATCTAATCACTTCTCACCACCCACACTGTCATCACTCTGGTCCAGACTACAATCATCTCTCACCTGTTCTACTGCAATGGCCTCCTAACTTGTTTTCTGCTTTTGCCTTTGATAATTCAGGCTATTCTCAATACAGTAGCCAGAATTTTCCTAAAATAGAAGTTATATTATGCCATTCTTACACTCAGGACTCTCCAGTGAATTCCCCTATCCCCCAGAGTGACAGCAAAGTCCCCAAGATGACTAACCAGGACTAAAGGATCTGTCCTCCACTACTGCTCACTATTTCTCTGCCCTCACCTCCTATGGCTCTCCCCATCATTCACTGCACTCCAGCTACTCTAGCTTCCTTCCTATTCCTCAAATAGAACAGCAAGTTTTCAACCACAGGGCCTTTGCACTTGCTCTCTACACTCCCTGGGATTCTTTTCCCAGGTATACTATCACTTCTTGATTTACTTCCTTTAGGACTTTTCTCAGCAGTTACATTCTCTGTGCTGTCTTTCTTAACCATTCTAACTAAAATTTCAGCCATATATTGGATACAACTTTTATCTTTTCTCTGTTTTATATTTTTCTCCCTAGCATCTGTCATCATCCAGTATAGTTTATATTTGTGTGTATATTGTTTGCCTCCTTCTCCCTCTAGAAGATAACTTCATGAACGCACAGATGTTTTCTGTTTTGTTCACTGCTTTAACCAACACAAAATACATTACCTGGCCTGTACATACTAGGCACTCAATAAATATCAAATGAAGAAACGAATGAATGAGTGTTCTGAGCCCTAACTCTGCTTATCTTCCTGGATTTTGAGTCCTTCCTTTTCTGCACTTGCTTATCATTCTACGCTTGTGTCCCTGTCATGCCACATGAAGGCTGGAGAGGAATCTGAGGGCCCTGCTATGCCTTGCAATGCCTTGGCCATCTCAATTTCTTACAGCCAGCTCTAGACAAAGATGGAAATATGATCCACTAGTCCTACAACCATAACAGCTGTCACAGTGATAGTCATCCTGGGACACCTTGCAGTTCTGTGCCTGGAGAGGAAAATTACTTTTTATATCCATTGCAGGCCCCGTTAGTTGCCAGATTTATCTTAGAACATCAGCAGAGGAATCACAAAACTATGCTCAAAAGAATTCAAGGGGTAAAAACTTGGGGATTTAACAGATCCTACTGTCAAGAAGTCCTTTTATTTAATCTAAATATTTCATGCTAACAGTAAATTTATTTTCTCTTATTTTATGCTCAAGGAAGATAGATAATATCATCCACATGATAATCTTTCAGGTGCAAAATATTTTTGTCTAGGAAGTTTTCGTAGAAGTCATGCAATATGTCTCATCCATTAGCTAACATTCTTTCTGTAGTTGTTGATACATATGATGACAATAAATATGGTGAATTAAGAAAAATAGTTGGTCCATTGTTCTAGTCATTGGGGTAGGAGAATACTCGTATATATATAATGTGATATTGTAAGTATTTTTAAGAGGCTTTGTCTGTTTTTGGGGGGGGGGAGGGTTGTTTGTTTTTTGTTTGTTTGTTTGTTTTGAATACAGGTGCTTCTCTAAGTATCTTAAGGGCCCCTAATAAGATTAGTGACTAAGATAGTTCTGGTCTATAGGGAACATAGGCTGGTTGTCTCCCCAGGATTTATTACTCCCTCCCACCTTCCTCGCACTACCCAAAGTGTGATTCAGATACAGTGCAGAGTAGTGCCATTCATCCTCCCAGCTCTATTTTCTGCCTTTTTCCACTGTGCACCCTGCCTTGGATGGCTGACCAGGGTAGGCCACATTAACCGGGCTCCTGCACCCTCAGCGCTGGTTTGGTTTGGACAATGGGAAGCCCCAGTAGAAAGAGGAGAGAACGAGCATGTCGGAGCTCCCTCTCAAGCTCCTCCGAAGTTACCTGCGTTCCTAATGGCTCACTGCTCCTTTCAACATGCTGTCTTACATAAGACTCTGCTTCCAGGTTCCCTCCCCTCTTCCTCTGGTCTCAGGGTGAGCAATGGCTCTGCTGTTGCCCTCTCCAAGTTCCTGTGGTAGGCCCTGTGGTTCTACTACATCTCCTTGTTATTTGGCCTTTCGAATAAAACAAAAATGAAAACAAATACATCTCACCTCAAAGTATCCTAATCTAGAGTTTGACTGCTGATTCTTTTGAGGACCCTGACAAATTCAGATATCTATACTTTGTTCATGTAGACCAATGGCTCTTGGAAAACATAATGTCAAGTTTAATACCCAGGATGGGTCCTGGTTGACTAGAGGAGGACATTTTTTTCTTCTTGGCCACAGAAGTTGGTTGGGATGAGGATTTTGGGCACATAACATAAGCTAGTCCAATTGGGGTAAGTTTTAGAACCTTTGTACAAAATTTTAGCACAAGCAATTTCCTTTCCAATTGGTGAACCAAGATGTATGTAGCTAGTCTACAACCACTAGGGCAATCAGCCTTAGAGTGAGGCCAACATGTGGGCAGCAGAACAGAGGAGAAGAAAGAAATCAAATCCTTGATGGAGACTTTGAGTGAATCCTGAAACCTATTTTTCAGACTTTATGAGTTTTGCCAGTTTCAGCTGGCTTTTCTCCTGCTTGCATCATAACGATTCTGAAATGAAACATGGTCACATATAAACTTGATTTTGATGATTTCGCACACATTTTTCAGCTGGAAATAGGTATGGGTAGTGAAATAAACCAGGAAGAAGAAATTCACAAATAACTACCTCTTTTCCTTTCTCAGAGGTTTCTTGAAGTATTTCCAAGTGACCAATAAAACTCTGTGTTCCAGTGAGCTCATTCAGCCATTCTGGAAGACTCTTTGTAGGAATCCAATTAAGAAGTTCTTCAATCCACATGATCTTTTCCCATTGCAAACCCATCTACAACCTGATGTCATCACTGGCACAGTTACCTTGTAAACAAAAGCTCAATTCAAAATAGTATTTAGGAAATTCATTATCCAAAATGAGGCAGAATGGTGGTGGCCTTTGAAATAAACTTTTTAAAGTATCCAGAAAATGTTAGTACCTTTTGAAAAAGAGAGAAATAAGGACAGAGAAAGGATAGATGATTTTTAATATAAGAAAAAGAACAAAGAAAAGACTCCAATATGCCTAAACTGTGACACAAACCCAAGGGAAATAGGAAAAGAGCACAAAGTAGAAGGGAATTTATCAGTGGATTTCAGAGATGTCTACTTATCAGATGTCAGGCATAAAACTATATCTCCAATCAAAGCCTAAAGCACAGTGACAAAAGTGCTTTGGAGTAGTTACAAAATTGTGAACCAAAAAGAAAAGATAGAAGGAAGAGTTGAAAAAAAAGAAACACATCATTTTCTTTTTCATTTTACATCATGAAGCATGGGATTATCTGGTGTTGATGACCCACTGAGGATCCAGATAGCCTGGAGATTTGGGTAACCATTTTCCAATGGGTTTGATAATAACATAACACTGTAATTGATGATTTGTAGAATTTCATAAGGTATAGTGAGATTGATGCATTATTCATTTGTTTATTCAACAAATATATATTTAGTACATTCTATGCATCTGTTATAAATGCCAGGAATATGAGTTACTAAACAGACAAAATACCTGCCTTTGTGGAGCTCACATTCGAAGAGCACACAGAAAATAAATTAGATAAGTAAGGAAATACATACACAATGTTGGTGTTAAGTGCTGGAGGAAAAAAATAAAGTGGAAAGAAGGATAGAAAGTTTGAGGTACAGTGGAGAGTATTTAAAAATCTTATATAGGACATTCAAGAAAGACTTAGAAGGTGATATTTGATAAAAAAAAAAAAAAAAAAAAAAGTCCTGAAAAATTTAGGGAGTAAGCCCTGTGAGTAATTTTCAGAGCTGAATTTCTCAGCAGAAGGAATATTACGTGAAAGGGCCCTGGGGCAGCAAATTGCCTAGTCCCCTTCGGGAACATCAAGGAGTAAGTACATATGGCTGCCGGCAGGGAGTGAAGGGAAGAGTTGTAGTTGAGACCAGAAGGCTAACAGGGTCACAGGGACAAATCACAAAAGGCCTTATAGATCATAAAGGCACTTCAGTCTTCATTCTAAGTAAGATGGAATGCTATTGGAGGACTTCAAGCAAGGGTGTAGAAAGTAACTTGTTCCTGCTGTAATGAGAGTTGTTTGGCTGTTATACTGAGAATAGCCTGAAGTTAAGAGATGGTGGTCCAGGTAGTGGCAATAGAGCTAATGAGTAATGGATTTTAGATATATTTTTTGTAACCTAGAGAAAAGTTTCAAGAGTATTACATATAACTCCCATATACCTTTCAACCAGACTCATCGATTGTTTACATTTTGCCTCATTTTCTTTCTGTGAATATTCTTCTTTTTTCTGAACCATTTGAGAGTATGTTAGATACACCATGCTCTACTACTACTAAATAGTTCAGAGCTTATTTCCTAGGAAAAAGGAAACCATATAGATATATTTTTTTAGAAAGAATTAACATAATTTGTTGATTGACGGAGGATGAGAAATGAGAAAAAGAATTAAGTGTGACACAAACACTTGAAGCTTGAGCAACTAACTGGGAAGGATGGAATTATCATTAACTGATGTGAAGAAGGCAGAAAGAGGGGCAGGTTTGAAAGGAAATATGGAAAGATCACAAATTTAGTTTTGGGTATATTTTATTTGGGATACCTCTTAAACTTCCCAGTGGAAATCTTAAGTAGACGATTGCATATTCAAGTCTGGAGTTCAGGAGAGAGGTCTGAGCTAAAGATTTCAATTTGGGAGTTCATAGTATATACATGATATTTAACACTATGAAACTGAGTAAGATTACTGAGCGATTAGTACAGCTGGGACACAGAAAACCTCCAAGGTTGGAGCCTGTGGTCCTCCAAAGATTAGAGGTTGAGGAGGTGAGAAGGAAATAGGAAAGAAGACCAAGAAGGGGAATTCCCTGGTGGTCCAGTGCTCAGGATTCCAGGCTTTCACTGCCAAGGGCCCAGGCTCGATCCCTGCTGGGAGAACTAAGATCCCACAAGCCATGCAGCACAGCCAGAAAAAAAAAAAAAAAAGAAGAAGAAGAAGAAGCCCAAGAAGGGGTAGTCCATAGAAGTGATAAAACAAGGGAAGTGTGTGGTGGGTTCTGAAGGCAAGTGAGGAAAGCACTTTAAGGAGGAGAGAAAAAATAAAATTTGTCAAGTTGTTCTAATAGGTCAAGATAAGGACAAAGACCACCACTTAATTTAACAAAGAAGTCACTGGTAACCCAGATACGGTAGATGCTATGAGCTCAGAAGCAAGTGGGAGGAGAAAAATGACCAACAGTGAGTACAGCCAACCCTTTCAAGAAGTTTGCTTGAAAATAAGAAAGAAATGGGTGGTATTTAGAGTTCAGATAGTGATCAAGAGAGATTTTTTTTTAGTATGAGATAAATAGCAGCATATTTCCATACTGATGGGAATAAAATAGTAAAGAGAAAAAAAATGATTCTGGGAAGAGAGGAAAATATTGTTGGCAGGAAGGATGGATTGAGTATATAAGTGGAGGAATTAGCCGTAGCTAGGAGCTTGAAGAGCTCTTTTGTAGCAGTAGCAGACAAGTTTGAATATTATATAAGGCACCGTTGCAAATAGTGAAGATGTCAGTGGAAGCTTGTGGAAATTCTCTTGATTACTTAAGATGTTCAAGAGAAATAGGAAGAAAGGTTGGCAGTTGAAAATGTAGATGTGGGGAAGGATGTTTGGAGCTTGTGGAGACAGGGAAATGTATGAAATTTGTGCAAGAAAGTGGGAGAGCGTGTTGATCAGAGAAGCAAAGTATTCAAGGGCATTTGGTTTAGTGATCATAAAGGCAAGGAACAGTTAGCACAGTTCAATTTTTCTCCACCTATGCTCAGTACTGTGAGTGCAGGCACCAAGTAGGCAGAGTTGAATTTAACATGGTATGCGGTTTAGGCAAGTAAATAGGAGAAAGTGAGAGGAACCGTAGTTAAAGATAAAGGTAAGGAGGTGATTTTTAAAGTAAATATGAAATTTAAATCATTTTAAGAGCAATAATCATAAAAGGGGTGGTGTACGATAAAAAAATGGTAGGATCAATAGTCACAGAGCTGCCACGTATGATTGATACAGGCTATGCAGTATATACACCTGATGGTACCCCTTCTAAGTGGGTGCCTTTCATGTTTGAAATTTGATTTGTATATTTAATATAATAATTATCTGGCAGATAGAAACTAAATGTCTTGTTTTATCAAAAAATGGTCTTTTATGACATTTATTGTTTTCTTTCTAATTTCTCAAGCAATAGTTACTGTCAGATAACTAAAAATTCAGAAAAAATAAACTGAAGTAATTGAACAATTACCCCTAATCCCTACTCCCCACATACAACTGTAATTGGCATTTTGATACAGCTCTTCCCAGGGTCTACATACTTTTTTTTTTTAATTTTTTCTTTAAAAAATTTTTTTTTCTAGTGTCCACATACTTTTTAAATTGAAGTACAATTGACCTACAATACTATATTAGTTCCAGGTACATAACTTAGTGATTCCATATTTCTATGCATTATAAAATGATCACCTTGATATGTCTGGTTACCCTATATCCCACACAATGATGTTACAATAAAATGGACTGTACTCCCCATGCTATACATATCATCCTGGTGATGCATTTACTTTGTAAGTGGAAGTTTGTACCTCTTAATCTCCCTCACCTATTTCACCCATCCCCTAATCTCCCTTTCCTCTGGCAACTACTCATTTGTTCTTTGTATCTATTAATCTGTTCTGTTTTGTTAGGTTTGTTCATTTGTTTTGTATTTTAGATTCCACATATAAGTGAAATCATATGGTATTTATCTTTCTTTGTCTGACTTATTTCATTTAGCGTGATACCCTCTAGGTCCATCCATGTTGTTTCGAATAGCAGGATTTCATTCTTTTTTATGGCTTAGTAATTGTGTGTGTGTGTGTATATATATATATATATAACATCTTCTTTATCCATTAATCCATCCACAGACACTTAGATTGCTTGCATATATTGGCTATTGTAAATAATGTTACAAATATCTTCTCCCATTCAGTAGATGACCTTTTTATTGTGTTGATAGTTTCCTTCATTGTGCAAAGTCTTTTTAGTTTGATGTAGTCCCATTTGTTTATTTTTGCTTTTGTTTCTCTTACCTGAGAAGATATATCCCCCCAAATACTGCTAAGGCCAATGTCAAAGAGCTTATTGCTTTTTGTTTTCTTCTAGGAGTGTTATGGTTTCAGGTCTTACATTTAAGTCTTAATCTGTTTTGAGTTTATCTTGGTATGTAGCTTGAGAAAGTAGTCCAGTTTGATTCTTTGCCATGTGGTTGCCCAGTTTTCCTCAAACCATTTATTGAAGAGTCTGTCTTTTCCCAGTTGCATATTCTTGTCTCTTTAAATAGACTAATTGACAATATAAATGTGGGTTTATTTCTGGGCTCTCTATTCTATCCCATTGACCTATGTGTCTGTTTTTGTTGTAGTACCATACAGTTTTGTTACCATAGCTTTGTAATATACTTTGAAAACAGGGAGTGTGATATCTCCAGCTTTGTTCTTTTTCAAGATTGTTTTGGCTATTCTGGATCTTTTGTGTTCCCATACAAATTGTAGAATTATTTGTTCTAGTTCTATGAAAAATGCCATTGGTATTTCGATAGGAATTGCACTGAATCTGTAGACTGCCTTGAGTAGTATGGTTATTTTAACAATATTAAGTCTTCCGTTCCATGAGCACAGTATACCTTTCTATCCGTTTGTGTCATCTTCAATTTCTTTTATCAATGTCTTAGAGTTTTCTGAGTACAGTTTTACTTTCTTGGTTAGATTTATTCCTAGGTATTTACTCTTTTTGGTGCAATTACAATGGGATTGTTTTCTTAATTTCTTTTTCTAATAGTTCATTGTTAGTGTATAGAAACACAACAGATTTCTGTAGATTAATTTTGTATCTGCAACTTTACTGAATTTATTGATGGGTTCTAACAGTTTTTGGTGGTGTCTTTAGGATTTTCTATATGTAGTATCATTGAAATGGAGCAGGGCCCCATGGTCTTTGTCCCCCACATCCTCAGCCTGCCTTTTGTCTGTGGAAAAACTTTAGCCAAAGAATAAGTTTAATCAGGGAAATGAGAAAATGCAGAAGCAAAGGAAAACAGTTAAAGGAGACTAAATAATAATAATTTAGTCATTAGGCATAGTCAAGGACTTTTATTTCCTTCTCAAGGGCTATAGATAATATTCTGAGCCATGTCCTGTGAACTGTCTTATAGATACTGAAATCCCCACCAGGTGGAAGAAGTTAACTGCGTGATGACCGGACTGTAGCCATGACATAAGCTGCCACAATTCTGAGAATTAGCCTCAAGGAAATGGAAACAAACCAACCCTGGAACTGAAGATTAACTGTACTTAAACCAATCAAATGACGCTGATCAGAGCATCTCATGATTAATTTCAAGATGACTGTCAGAGCTGACTGTGCCATTTCTGCATGTAGCCCCCTCTGCCTATAAAAGCTCTTGCCCACTGATTGTCAGTGACGGGGAGTCAGCCTTTGGACAGCCATCTGCCCTCCCCGCCCCCCACCACAGGTTGCCAACATCCAAAATAAAGCAAACTTCTCTTTCCACCACCCTTGCCTCTTTATTGGCTTTTGAGTGGTGAGCAAATAGACCCCACTTTCAGTTACATCATGTCATCTGCAAACAGTGACAGTTTTACTTCTTCAAAAATGGTCTGTTATAATAGTCTCCAAAAGAAGGAATTGAGGCGTCTAATACAAAGGCATCATAAAGGCTGGCAGTGGCCTTATCAATGGCTATAAAGTTCTATTCAGCTGAGGGATTATTGGAATTGAAGCAAAAGAATAAGTGGGCTGGAAACAAATGAGGAGGTAGTCAGAGAGTGGAGTGTTAATTGAGATTATCAGCATCAAATAAGTGTCATTATTGACAATGACAAGATCAAGACCATGATCATGGGAGTGGATAGTTAAAGTGGGAGAGAGACAATACTGGTCTAATAAGAACAGCTCCTGAAGGAAACATGGGGAGGAAGTGACAAGCAGTTAACACCAGGTAGTCAATAATGTCATCTTAAAATTCATCAGCAATGCTAATTTTTTGTGTTCTTTTAAAAAATAGTCTTAAAATCCTAACTTTTAAAATTCTAAAATAATATCAATATGAAAGTTAAAATAGGTTAAAATGACTCAATGTTTTAAACTGGATTTTCTATGAGTTTTAACTTAAATACATGCTTGCTTTTCTCCCCAAGTCTGTGTTTGTTGGCAAACAGTCTTCACTAACAATCTTTTCTATGCTCTCTCCCTGTATCTCAGGGGCTGGAAGTCTGGGGATTACCTTTCCTGGGCTCTTTCCTGGGGGGTGGGGTAGGTGGATGAAATGTACATTCTACCAATGCTCTCACACGAGATTTGGAAGGCAAATGGGACATAGAGAAATTGCCCTCCATAGCAATGACAGTAGTTCTACAGTGGTTGGCACCAAGCTCCATTCCCAGGAATCAGAGCAGAGGCAGCTGTGATGCTGCTGGGCATTTGTTGCAGCATCTTGACCTCTAGGTGGCAGCAGTGAGTTACTAAGTTCTGAACTGCACTTGCAATGGCAGGTGCAATGAAAACTAAAGGCAGCCATATTAATAGTCCCCTCTCTCGTCTTATCAAAAACTTTGAACACCTAAATCCCTGTTTCAAATCCTCAAGTTGTTTTGATTTTTCTTTAATGAATCCTGGCTGACACAATATTTCATGCCAAGCCTGGGTCCAGACCTTCAAAGATGAGGATCTCAAATTGGTTAGTTGACCTGCTTAGGTTCACATACAGTGATGATATGATTCCAATGCAAAAGAGAATGCTAAAGAGACATGGAAAGTAGTGGTGAAGAAATTAACACCTGAAATTAAGGGCCTACTGAAGACAAGAATTTAGGAGACCAATTTGTCAATTGCTGTGGAATCTTATGGTAGGAATGAGAATTAGAAGAACTATGGGGTATGTCAGCTACTTTTGACAATGCAGGCCGTGAAGAAAAGAAAATGACAGATTCAGAAACTTTATAGTCTTAGATCAAGGCATGGTAGCACCCTTACCCTTGCAGCTACATTGTAAATGTAGTCAAACATCAGACCTAAGGTGTGTTGCTGCAGGTCGCACCTGTATAATGGAAGATGAATTCAAAGCCTTGCTAGGCCTCTCATGTGAAAGTGAAGGCCCTTATTGAGAATTGCAAAAGGTGCATTTTGGAGGATTTGGTTGAATCCTAGTTCTTTAGACCCCAAATCCTCCTGAGCTCTCCTTGCCAGGAGAGGTAAGTCCCTCCTTCCCTGTCTATCCATTCCCTCTTATTAGCAGACTGTGATAACTCCACTAGAGGCAATTACCTAGTAAGGGGCTGCCTAACCCAACCAGACCATTACTAACTGCATCAAGACCATGAAGATACAGAGCCCCTTTACCTTTGAAACTTAGTCATTTTGTTTAGTTTCCCTGCACTGTGCGTAGAAGTTTGTTTTGAAGGGACTTAAGACTAATGGAAGGAGGTGGAAGAAGAGACCCGCTTGTTGAATTGCACATGTGCTCATGCTTGTAAAAATGCATCTCTGTAAGATTCCGGGCTGCTGCTTTGATAAATCGACAATGTATTTTAATTGTGGTAAATATCTGCCATGGTGTTAACACAGTTACATAAAAGAGAAAGGACAGACATAAAAAGGATTATTTGCTAATTTCATATGGACACTGTGACTTATTTTACAAATTTATAGAACACAATTATGCAGCCATTGGGATAATGCTGAACTAAAACCAGTTGGCATTTTTTGCTGTTCTTTGCCACCTCGTATTAATGCAGGGAGGAGGTATTGGGGGCCCAGCTGCCATGATGTATAGGAACAGGATTCTGTGTAAACTCAGTGAATACCAAGAGTAGACAGATGAGGAGGACAGTCCTTGGGTTCCGTGGAGGAAGAAATCAAGTTGCTGCCTGGGCCATTGTCTCTCAAACCTGTGATGGCCCCATGGTTATATTCTGCTGCTCTCAGAAACTAGTGTTCTAGCCCAATCAGCCTGTTGCAAAGCAGAGATGGTAATCCTTTTATTTGCCAACTTCGGAAACATCTATAATAGTAATAATAACTATAACACTGACGTTAATTATATTGCTCTTCCCGACCACATGCCAGGCACTGAAGTATGAAGTACTTGCCATTATTAGCTCATTTAGTCCCCACAGCAGCCTTATGATTGAGCTATGCTGTTGTAATTCTGATTATAGGTTTGTAAAATCTGAACTTGTGAGAGGTTAAATCACTAGCTAAAAACCACACAGGTAGTTAATGATGGAGCTGAGACTCAAACTTAGGCCTTTCTTGCTTCAAAACCCAAGACTTTTACCGCTATACTGTTCTGACTTCCTCCTGCGACACATGTCCTTATGTCCCATACACTTTATTTATTGAACATCCCTCAAATCCATGCACTTTTCCCGTCACCATCACTCTAACAATGAGGGTTATGATCTTTCTAAAAGATTGCTGAAGCAGCTTCCTCACTGGTCCACCTTTATCCATTTTGGCCCCACTTCTAATCTATTTTCCACATTGTAGCCAAAGAGAAAATTTCAAGACATAAATGTCATCATATTGCACCACTTACTGAGAGCACTCTGAAGTCTTCATGTAAAGACCCACCTCTTTGGGCTGATTTTTAAGACCCGCACAACCTGCCCCATGCTTGTTTTGGGTCTCATGTTGGGGCCCATTTCCCCCTGAAGCGCCTGTGCCCTCCCTTGCTTTCTCTTCTGCAGCCACATTTGTCTTCACTTCCTCAAACGCACCATGCACTTTTCTTCCATTGATCCTTTTTGACATGCTGTTCCCTCTGTCTGGAACGCTGTTCCAGATCCCAGCCTACCTGTCTTTCTCCTAGTTAATGTTTCCTTTCTTGCAGATCACAGTTCAAAGGTCACTTCCTTAGCAAAGTATTTCTGATCTCTGAACTAAATGAATTCCTTTCACTGAAGGCTCTCATAATATTTGCCTCCTCTTGGAGACTGGGGTTTTATACTCGTGTGTGTGGTTCTTCGATGAACATCTCTCTTCCTGGTTATACTGGAAGCTCTGTGAAGGCAGGAATCAGGTCTGGTTTTACTTACCACTGTGGCTCCAAGGATTAGGACACTATTTGGTATATGGTAGGTGTTCGAACAATAGATGTTGAATAAATGAAGCTACAACACACTTCCCTGGGGTTTATGAAAAACAGACGAGTCTTTTCCAAAAGTCGATGATGTGTTTAAGTCCTTCTGTGGAGGATAAAATTGAGCTGAGAGTGGAGATTCAGTTCATCAGGCAACCAATGCCAGCCAGTCAGCCCTAGTCTCCTGCCTGTCTGCACCTGGGAGAAGAGCAACTAAGTCTAGGGAGGGAGTTTCAGTTGGTGGGTGAGTTGGTTAGATGAAAGCACAGACCAGACGGAGAGGAAGAACTCAGATCCTTTCCTCCTGAGAGGCAGGCCTGCAGCTTGGATCTCAGTCTGGTCGCACCCAGGTAGTGTGTGCTACTGGCACTACTAGGCTCTGGCGAGTTATCTGCACAAGGAGCTCTAGGCACCCACAGCGAGTGTCACCCTGAGGCAGAGGCAAGATATGTTGAGGGTGGTCCCAAACACCGCCCTCTCCAGGCCTGACTCCCTGGCACAACCAGTTCTACACTTAGAGATTCATTCTTTGTGCTCTAAAATATGTAAACACAAGGAAAGATAGCACATCAGAGTAATTTACTAGATTCGCGTCTGATATTATTATTTTGATGGAATCCAGAGGGAAGAGAATTTGAAGAAAATGCAAAGTTAAATAGTGGAGTGTTGGCGGCGAACTAGGAAAAGGCAGGAGGCAAAGAAAAACTTCATCCACTTTAAAGCCCCATCCTTCCATTCTGCAAATGCAGAGAATAGAAAAACAAAACTATTATCAGATTGAAAATTCTAGGAGGTAATTATTATTTTTAAGATTCTTGCAACATAGCTTCGATTATTTGAGTTGCTGCAACTCTGCTGGACTTGAGCTCCTTTGTTGGTGAAGAGAGATTATGTTTGACTTCGCTTGGAAACCATAAAACCACAACAAGATAAATTCTCCGGAAGGCTACTAGGCAACCCCAGACTCTCCTCTACACCATGAGAAGAACTTGTGACGAAAGCCTCGCAGAGAGCGCGAGGGAAGAACCTGAAGGTAGTTCTCCAGCGTCATCTTAACCAAGAATAAATATGATTATGATGTCGGGTGTCTTCTCAGGAAATCTAAGCTTTATAAACCACAGGAACAAAAATCGATAGTCAGATCAGAGTCCCTAAAATTATACGCTGCTGATTTGACAGCCAAAAGGTGAGCCATTAGGATCTTTTTGAAAGTTGATTTAAAGGGAGCCAGAGGAATGTCCTCAGTGAACCACATCACTTCCTTCCTGGGACCATTAGGGAACCTCCCCAGCCTTTCAAGATAGGTTCTGCTCAGAAAGGTCAGCGGGGCAGTGGAAACCCCGAAGCAAAAGTTAGCAGCCGGAGCAGCGAATCTCCTTCCCAGAGCTCTCGGCCATTTCTTTCCTCCTCGACCCCCGGGAAGTGGCCCCCGGTGGAAAGGCTCCGGGAGAGGGAGGCTCACGTAAAAGCTTTGCTGCTGCGGAGAGACGCCGGAGGCCGTGCATCTCCAGGAGGTAGGGAAGCGGGCTAGAGAGCCTCGGATCCCCGCCCCCGGCTCGGCCAGGGACCAGCGCATCCTGGAGCCCGGCGCGGGGCGCGGGGAGGGGCGTGGCGGCGCACGGGTCGTGCCGGGAACCTGCCCGGGGGCTGAACCCGCCTCGTCGACCTTCCCAAAAGGAGCCTTAGTGCGGGGGTCAGGGGAGTGGGGGGAGGCCCGGACCCCCAGGGTGCACCCGGAAGGAGGACCCGGTAGCGGTGGGAGGGCAGAGTCGCCGAGCAGCTGGGCGCAGGAGTGAGTGAGTGTGCGAGCGGGCCCGGGAGCGCGGCCACGCTTCCGCCGCCGGCGGGGAGCCGACCCGGCGTGCTGTGCTCGGTCACCCGGGCCGCCCGGCGCCCCGCAGCCCTGCAGCCGCGCCCCGGCTCCCGCCACCGCGGCCGGCCCAGAGCGCGCACCGCCGCCGCCGCTTCGCTCGCTGCGCTGCCTGGAACCTGAACGAGCCCGAGAGAGAGAGAGAGAGAGAGAGAGAGAGAGAGAGAGAGAGAGCGCGAGCGAAAGAAGGTAAAGGGAAAGAGAGAGGGAGAGAGACGAAGGAGAGAGAAAATATGGGTGCAAGCCGAACAAATTGCAGACAAATTGTAAGCAAGTTTGTACTTGCATGCTCGGGTCGTGCGTGCTTGATGGGAGGGAGAGGTGGTGATGGTGGCGGTGGTGTGTGTACATGTGTGATACTCAAGGATGAGGAGAGACGGAGGTGGGAAGCGTCCGTCTTGCATCTAGTACGTAGGTACCCCTGCTAATACCCCCCCTGAGTTGTCATTTCCGCCTGTGGCACTTCTTCTGGAGTCCAGTGATGCAGAAGCAAGAGGCAGCCACCCTCTTATTGCGATGGTCGGGGCTGTTGCTACTATCAGATGGGAGATGTAGGGCGTTGAACAAATTCCAGGAGCCTCCCTTCCTCCACCGCCGACTATTTTCGGAAGGGCTGGGGGAGGGGAAATGAGTAGCACAGCCCGGGGCTTGAAGAACCGCGGAGGCCGGGGCTTCAGACTCTACTCCAGCTGTCGCCGCGCGATTGCTGGCAGGCGGAGCCTACGCTAGAGGGCAAGATAACTTTCATCTCCTCTCCAGAAAGACACGTTTCAGACAGATTTTGCATCACTGCCGGAGGGAGTTCTGCGAAATGGTGGTTCACAGAGCGGCAGGTGTATGGCAAGAGGGCAGGAAAATAGGCAAAATAAAGCAGCTATTAGCCATCAAGGGAAGAAAGCCGGTTGGGAAACGGGGTTCAGCGGGCTGCCTGGGATAACAGAGCTTGGAGGCTGCAAGTTCAGGCCCTCTTCCATAGACAGAGTCAGGTCCAGCCCGAGGGGGAAAAGACACCAGCTGTGAAACCGGTCTTAGCATCCTAGAATGTTCATTTCTGAGCTTCTCTGTTTGGGGTAGAAAACCTGTATGCATCTGTCATTTTTCTGTAAATGTTAAGAAAGTTCAAAATGAACGATTTTTTTTCTCTCTCTTAATGCTTATCTATTTTTGTCTTCACCTAAGAGCCACTTTCCCAAAGAAAACATTTGTATACAGGAGCCAGACTTGTGCAGGAGAAAGTATAATAATTTTCAGTTAAGCAAAGATTGTTAATATGACCCACATCTGCATAAAATGCTGATTTAACCATGAGTCATGAGGATTGTTCTTTGAGAGGCTTGCTGTTCTCCATGATGAAAAAGATTGATAGGATGGATGAAAAGTTCCTGACATCACCAGAGCAGTGTAATATAAAAAACATGTCTGTTTTTTTCTTGCATTTTTGAGTCTGTGTATCACTTTGTGGCAGATTTGGAACAAAATATGCCGAATCAATGCTAACTTAATATATTTCATGCTGAAGATAAAGGCACATCTTCAGACTGACTCAGATAATATTGCTAGCCTTCGAAAATATTTGCTCAGTTACTACATTATAGCCTCATTTTTATCTGTCTTAACTAATGTTTTTTTTCACAAACTGGCTTATTTCTGTCCTCGTTGTCCCCCACATAAGAATTTTTTTCCACTTGATTCTTCACTGCAAAGGAATAAAGATTGGGAAAAGGTAGTTTATCATTTACAAATGTTCACGAATTGCTTGTGTTAACTGGAAAGGGTGCTACAGTAGGACCTGCTCTCTGATCATTATGCAGCCCACACAGCTACTTGGAGATGGAGGGAGGTGTCACTGAAACCGGATGTAAGAAACCCATGACTGGGCAAGGTTGGTAGCAGTTTCTCCCCCCAGGAGGGAGGCACCAGCGCTAGATACAGCAGCCACACCCTGTGGTCTGAAGGACTGGCCTGCAGGACCCAAGACTCCCTTTTGAGGATATCTGCATATCTCCTGCTCTTAAATGTGTTGAAAGTGTCCTTGTGGTCTAAACCAGTGAGAACTCGTGTTTGGCACGAAGTGCAGTACAGACTCTAGCAAAGCATGGGAGGAAGGTAGCAGATATCTTTGGGCATGATTTATACTGCAGGCTTACCAAAAAAAGTTCAGTCATGACACAGTATCTGTCATGCTGATCAGTGCTGTACTTTATCCTTTGATTACTTCTACATATTTTATTCTTCCAGGGAAAAGACAAATTTTTGTTTGTTACCTAGTATAATTCATGAGTGAATAATTACACAGACATTAGTGATATATTTGTATTAACTGCAGGATGTCCCTCTTCTTCCCCACCGTTTAGCCATCTTAAGCGTTCATTAATTAGCACCATTACTAAAGGATGAGTAGAGAAAAACAATAATTAAATGTAAAATTAGACACTTATGTGACTTACTCCAGCAAAGGACTTAGGTAGAAGGGAGGTTGAAATGTATTCACTAGCTTTTTAAATTTTTGTTTAAGAGTAGATTTTAATAGGAGTGCTATTGGACATATTTAAACATCTAATGAAGTAATACTTCATAGGGTTGTGAATCTGGTTATGTCTTATGGTCTCAGTTCATCTTTTTCAGCTAGAAATGAGCCATATCATCTCTGGTTGTTTCAGGGCTTGGAACTTTCTGCTGTAGTTTCCTAATATTTAAAAACTCAGTCGCGTTGCTTGAAGATGTAGTCTTGTGGCTTAGCAGTGTTTCTTTTAATGTTTTCCCACCGTATTTCTTTTTAATAGCACAGATAGGAAACTGCTTTAGCAGCCAGTTGTCCATTCTGCTTTGAGACTGGAAGAGTCAAGTTGTGATGATTCACTCCCGTGCTTTTCACAGGTGTCAGTGTTAAAAAGAGGACATTGTTCAGATAGGAGAACCCCAGATAAGCAGTAGTCTGAATTCCCCCTGCATCCTGCACGATGCTTGCAGCAGATGGTATTGATTGGGTATTCTCTTTGCTCCCATATTACCCTGGATCTCTCCATTACAGTATGCAGTCTACTTTGCTGTAATGTTGTTTATATCATCCCCTCCTCTGGTACATAAATGCTAAGAGGGCCTTATCTGTCTTGTTCCCTGCTATTTACTCAGTATCATTGTCCTTTACACATGGTTTCTCAATACATTTGCTGTATGAAATAATAAATACAGGAATCTTACCTCTCTGCTAGGTGTGGTGGATTTAATTAGCTGTTTGGTAATCTTAGCTCCTTCTCTGGAAATGATTAGGAGATGGTGCAAGAACTATTAATTAGTATACAACCCATCAGTGTCTACCTAATTCTCTCTTCCCATCCCTCACCCTCTCCCCCACCCCCGCAATATACTCCACCTGATTGAAAACTCTTAATTACCCTGGGAATAGCAGGCTCATTGCTGGTGGTGCTGGACATTCGTCTGATGTCCTAGTGCTGTGGGTCATGCCCACATGGACAGGAAGAGGCAGAATTAAGACTCGGCTCCTTGTCTTTTTTAGTCCAGAGTCTGTGCATTTCCCGTTACCGTGCTCCACATGTCAGATGGTTGTTGAGGACCACCATACACAGAACCAGCTCAGAAATCATCCAACTAGTCAGAACAAAGCTAAGTCTAACATCCAGAACGCATATCTTGTAAAAATCTCCTTTTATTATCTTTGATTAATTTGAAATTTCTTATCTAATCATATGTCCCTTTAAATTTGAGTATGAGTAAAAAGCAAGAATATCATAATTTCACAAAATAGGAAATATGTGTGCACATGAATGATGAAAGCAAAATATTTAATCTTATGTCTAAAAAGGGAAGGATGTTGCCTCAGCGTCCTTTGCAGCGGGGAGGAAGGAGTTTCTGGGGGTTGTCCTGCAGAGGTAAAGTACTATGAATGTGATTCAGCACAACAAAAATATGTATTGGGGGCTAGGATGTGTTCAGGGATCTAGTTAATATCAGCTGTTGGGATGTCAACACAATAAGAGTTATAATCTCTATGCCCGCAAAATGTTCACAGTCTGGTTAGAGGGAGATAAGATTAATTGGTGAGGATTATAAGACGAATCTTACTTATCATAGTGTGGAGTGTTGGTGCTGGAGGAATGGAGGGGATTGCTGAAAGCGTGCTGCTATGTGAAGGATGGCTTCACGCAGAGTGTGGGTCCTGGGCTGGGTCCAGCAAGCCTTTGGATTTGTTCAGCTGAGCATGTGGAGGGGTAATTAAGAGACTGTTCAGCAAGGATGTGAGGGTATGAACTGCAGAATTTGGGGGAGTAATAACCTGCACAGCCCCTCTAATGCTGAGCTCAGCCGATGGCCCACAGAATCTCAAGTCAGGAGGCTGAGAGTCTGCCAGCATCCTCCGACCACCTTACCTCCCACTTCCTGTCTCCCCTCTCCCACCAATCACCAAGCCCTGCACATTTTGCCTCCTCAAGATTTTTTGGATTTTACCCTCTGCTCACTGTCCTGTTTCAGTCTCCCATCATCTTCCACCTGGGTGCCTGAGATGCCTTCCTAACGCTTCTTCCTGGAACTCTGAGTTGTCAATCTCAAATACACCCTTAAAAAACGTAGCTAGGATAATCTACATTACATGTGGTCATATCTGGTTTAAAATCCTTCAGGGTTTGCTGTTGCCTCCTGGAGGCTCAGGACCAGCTTCTGAGCAGAGTACACAGGGCTCAGCCATCTGGCTGCTCCCTGTTCCAGCCTCAGCCCCAGAATGGCACCTGGTAGCATCCCTCACTGACTGTTGGTGGTTCTACATACGAATCATGCTGTTTCTTGTATCCATGCCGTTGCTCGAGCTATTCATTCTGCCTCGAATGCATCTTTCGTATTTTTCACCTAACTCTAACCCCTTTTACCAAGGCTCAGGTCAGGGGCTAGCTCCCTCCCGGGACACTCTCAGAACCTCCAAGTTGGTTCAGTGCCCGTCCTTTGTATCCTTCATGTCTATATTTGCACATACCCATGGTTTTGTTATATTATCTTTTCTATGTTGCATCTTCCACTATGTTCTAAGTTCCTCAAACAATAGATTATGTGTCATATTCATCTTGTTCCCCCAGCATTGAACTCTGACACTCAGAATGCATCAGTTACATGGTGGAAGTAAGACTGAGTGTATCAGCTAAAGTCGGACACAGCAGAGGAACTTCTAAGTTTAATGTGGTATCAAAAGAAAGAGAGAGAGAAAGAGGGGGAGAGGGAGGGGGAAATGTTTCAGGATTACTCAATTGTGAACATGAATGTGAACCAAAACAGGTAGGAGCCTGGTGATCTGTAGTGCAATGGCTCATAGAAACCCCTTTTAATTCTTTAATTCCTGATTGATGGTGGGGGCCACGTCTTAATCATCTGGGAACTCCAGCACTGAGCAGGGCCTGGCATGGGGTAGCTAAATTAGAATGAGTTTCTTCCCTCATTTCTACTTAGTATGTAGGTAGGTAGCTAGCTAGATTTCAGGAAGTTATATTCTTGCATTTGGAGAGCCTAACTTTCTAACAGCTTAGGGGCCCCATTTGTAAGATCCCTTAGGCACTTAGTCTATCAACCTTCAAATTAAGGTAGCTTTGGTATGTGGGCTGGTGAAATGTTAGTAATTATTTCTCTTTGGAGAATGCCTGGGGGAACCACCCACTGACAGGTTCCTCTCTAGCCCAGAAGCTGCCAAGTATTGGGTCCTACTTCCTGCATCTTTGCAAGTAGCCAGGCGAAGTCTGTTTTTACCTTCTTACCAATCAATGCTGTTCACTGCATTGCTGCCCCCTAACTTGCTAAGTGACCAGTACACCCTTTCTGGCCCCAGAAATGTGCAGGGAAATGGCAGTGTGCAGTGTTTTACATCCTTTCGGAGAAGGTGGTCTAAAAAAGATGTTATCAGCTTCTTTGTACTATCTAACTAGATACTGATATCTACTAGTATTAATGCCATTTTAAAAATAAATTGTATAAACGCTGAAAAGGGTGTGGAGAAAAGGGAACCCTCCTGCACTGTTGGTGGGAATGTAAATTGGTACAGCCACTATGGAAAACAGTATGGAGGTTCCTTAAAAAACTAAAAATAGAACTACCATATGACTCAACAATCCCACTACTGGGCATATATCCTAAGAAAACCATAATTCAAAAAGATACATGTACCACAATGTTCATTGCAACACTATTTACATTAGCCAGAACATGGAAGCAACCTAAATGCCCATCAACAGATGAATGGATAAGAAGTTGTGACACACATATACAGTGGAGTATTACTCAGCCATAAAAAGGAATGAAATTGAGTTATTTGTAGTGAGGTGGATGGACCTAGAGACTGTCATGCAGAGTGAAGTAAGCCAGAAAGAGAAAAACAAATACCCTATGCTAACGCATATATATGGAATCTAAAAAAATGGTAGTGATGAACCTACTGGCAGGGCAAGAATAAAGATGCAGATATAGAGAACAGACTTGAGGACATGGGGGCAGGAAGGGGAAGCTGGGACCAAGTGACAGAGTAGCATTCACATATATACACTACCAAATATAAAATAGATAGCTAGTGGGAAGCTGCTGTATGACACAGGGAGATCAACTCGATGCTTGTTGATGACCTACAGGGGTAGGGTAGGGAGGATGGGAGGGAGGCTCAAGAGGGGGAGTCTTTGTTGTACAGCAGAGACTGGCACAACAGTGTAAAGCAATTATACTTCAATAAAGATATGAAAAAAAAATCACTTATAGGGACTTCCTAGGTGGTGCAGTGGTTACAAAACCGCCTGCCAATGCAGGGGACATGTGTTCAATCCCTGGTCCGGGAAAATCCCACACGCCGCAGAGCAGCTAAGCCTGTGCGCCACAACTATTGATCCTGCTCTTGAGAGCCCATGAGCCACAACTGTTGAGCGTGTGCTGCTGCAACTACTGAAGCCCGCGCACCTAGAGCCCGTGCTCCACAACAAGAGAAGCCACTGCAATAAGAAGCCCCTGCACCACAGTGAAGAGTAGCCCCCGTTCGCCGCAATTAGAGAAAGCCCACGTGCAGCAACGAAGACCCAACGCAGCCAATAAAAAAAAAATCAATTATAATGTGTAATTACCCTCTATTACTTAACCAATTCTTCATAAATAATACAGGTTTTGTGATGCATTCAGCTTATAATAGATTGTTTGATAGCACTCACAGACTCCTCTTCCTTCCTTGCTGAAGGTGGACCATCCCACATAGATGTGCTGTGTTTTCTTTACAGTTTTGCTTTTGCCATCCTCCCCTGCCCCCGCCCTATTTCTTTTCTTCACCTTCATCATCATAGCCCAGAGATGAGTTTGAATTATAAAAGTATCATGTTCACATAGGCCCCCTTTTTTTGGTACCTTGGGTAAATTTCTTTCTCTGGGTACATTTTTCACCTCCCTCTTCTTTCTGTCATTAATTGTCCTATTTGTGGTAAGACCTCCTCTTCAGCTAACCCTAAAATTAGGAAATCCTTGTTCAAAGTACATCTCTCAATATCAAGATTTAATCAACTACTCTCCTGACTCTTTTTTTTTTTTTAACCTCCTCCAGCCTAGCATGATAAATCAACTTGACCAAAGCAGAGCATTCAGGAAGGGGTTAGAAGGAAAATGTCCTCTCTGCTTACCTCCCAACCCCACCCCAGCCTTACTTACTTTAGAGTCTTTCTATGGGGAGGGAAAAGATAAATCAAACCCATTCGTCTTCTAAAATGACAATATTTGAAATTCAAATTTTTAGAATGAAATAGTTTTATATTTATCCTGTTTCAATTCATCAGATTTTAGGAGCTAAGATCTGATCTTATTCCTGAAAAGTGTACAGACAAAACAGAGCAAAATAGATGTGCAAAGCAGGCTAAAATAGCCCAGATAAGAGAACCTGTGAATACTGAGAAACAGAACTCAGTGTGTTGAGTATGGGTACTTTCATTTTCATAGATCAGTGGAAACAGTCTGTAGTTTAAAATTTAAACATGGAACAAAGTGAGCACTTCTCCTTTTTAGCAACCAGTTTTATTGTGTATGTTTCAAGTATGTGTTTATTTTATCAAATATCATAAGTATTCCTCATATTTGCCTACTAGTTTATAGTTTATAAATATTTTTATATTAATTATTTCACTTTGGTAATGAATCATCTCTTCACATTGAATAAAGATAGCTCTACTTTCTACACTTGGGTGACCTATATAGATTTTTAAAAAAAAATATTGAACCTTTTCTGTTTGGTTTTCAGATTCCTGAGTTCATTTAAGAGGCTAATCTTAAAGCAAAAGAAGGAAAAGCAGTGGTTGGATTTCAGGGAGATCTCCTCGCTGACTGCTGTGAGTGCCTGGAATTCGTCCATGACTCGACAGAACTGAATAAGTTCAAGTATGTCTTCTGGAGTGGCCTAGGGCTGCACTGTGTGGGGCAAAGAGTCTCCGGTGGTGGTTCCATGCCAAGGTGCGGCCATGGCGGCCTCCAAGACAACCTCACGGGCTCCCCGGGACATTGCCAACGTGATGCAAAGGCTGCAAGGTAAGGGGCGGAAATGTCCAGGTTTTTTGTTTTGTTTTGTTACATGCGTTTGTTGTGTTACATGCTTTAAATCGTAAGTACCAATGTACCTGATTCTTTTTTTATTCAGTTTTATGAATTTTTATTCAATTTTATGAAACTACAGCAAGGAATAGCACCATGATCGTTTTATCCTAGAGTTTTCAAACTAGTCCATGCTATTTTAAGATGCTGTCTTCTTTAAGTAAAAAAAAGACAAAGCTCCTTTTTTGGTTTTGTGTGTGCGTTAGTGTGACCTTAATGGCTATTCAGTTCAGTGTCTGGCTGAGAATTGAGTCATCAAAAACAGCCAAGCTGACTTTCAATAAGCAATGACAATACAGCACCAGGACAAGGCCCTGGTAAGGATATCGTGACAGTGGTGAACAAGTAACTATATGCTGTAAACCAGTGGTTTACTTATACCAGCGAGACAGCCCTTAGAGATCTAGAAGGTCTTTAAGCCAGAAGAGGCAAAGAGGCCCAGAGGGGTCACGTGATGTGACGAGGTTAATGGCTAGTGGTCGTGTATGGACATCCTTCACCTGTGTTCTTTCTCTAACACCAAACTTGTTTTATTAGAAGAAAGTTCACTGTGAAATGTTTTGGCAGCTCAAAGATGAATTCCTAACTGTGCATTTTCTTTAATATATGTATTCCTTGAGCCATAAAAATAATCATCATCTATAGATATGTGAAAATATTGCTTCTTTGTCACAGCCCCTGTGTCACTTTTCTCCAATGGCTGTTTTCAGGATATAAAAATGTCCACACTTAGCAGGGTTTTGCTCTAGTCTTTGTCAAGAGAGCTTGAATGTAATGCGGTAGCTTGGCTCTTAGGTTTCCTGGTATCTCCAGCAACTGAGCATGTGGTTTTGCACCACAGCCATCATATTAATCTGTCACAGCCCCACTTTCGTTGCTTATAATGCGTTTAATATGCATAGCAGTCCTTTCCAGTTAAGCACTTTTGACTTTCAAATATGGACCAAACTCCTACACCTGGGTCTTCATGACCTGAAACATGTTCCCAGTTATAGAAAATCAGGCAATCAGTGGAATTGTATGTTTTTCCTCGCCTGACCAGAGACCACCAATTTGACCGAAGCTCCTGCAGGCTTGTGACCCTCACCCATGTGTATCTGCCTGGGTTGATTCATGATGCCTCAGTGCAAGGGGTGCTTGTTTCACATTGATTGTATTGATTGTTGAAAAATCCCACCTTTCATGCCGCAAAGAATCTGGTTGGGCAAAAGACCAGATTCTTGCTGACTATGTGGGCATAAACCTCCTCCATAGGCTGGAAAACCTCTGATTGAGTCCACCTGGCACCAAGGATCTCCAGTTTAAGTTGTACATCTTTACTTGGGTGGATGGAACACTGAACTTGAAGGTCCAGTCCTCTGTCCATGTCTGTCTTTGCCATTTGCCTGAGCGCAGATGACTGAACCATTTTGTGCCTCAGTAACCTCAGCTTCAAAATGATGGAATGGAAACCTAGGGTTCCTTGCAAAAGTGTGGGAAGATAATTAGGTAATAAAGCAGAGTTTCCTTTGAGTGATTAAATGTGAAAAGTCTCTGGATAAGATACGTATTGACAACAAAGGAAAGTTGTAGAGAGTAAGTTTGAAAACACTTAATTCAGAATCAGATTATGGTCCTGCCCTCACTGTACTCTTTGTATTTATTTTGGTTTGAATGAAAATTCTTTTATTAAAGTAGTGGTTAGAGGGTGAGAGGAGAGGGAAGGGTACTGATGTTTTGTTTTGTTTTATTTTATTTCATTTTTTTGTAGTGTAGCAGCACAGATGGATTTGGAGGGCATTGTGCTAAGTGAAATAAGTCAGACAGAGAAAGACAAATACTGTAGGCTAGCACTTATATGTGGAATCTAAAAAATACAACAAACTAGTGAATACAACAAAAAGCAGCAGACACAGAGAACAAATTCAGGGTTACCGGTGGGGAGGGGGAAGGGTGGAGGGGGAATACAGGGGAAGGTGAGTGGGTGGTACAAACTACTATGTATAAAGTAATAAGCTACAAGGATATGTTGTGCAGCACAGGAGCATAACCAATATTTTATGATAACTATAGAGGGAACATAATCTTTAAAAATTGTGAGTCAGTATATTATAGACCTGTAATAATTTATATAATCTGTGTAGCAACTATACTTCAATAAAAACTTTTTTGTTATGGTAATGGTTAGGGGTGAGAGGAGAGAGAAGGGTACTGACGCCGCAGTGTTTTGTTCGTTTGTTTGTTTTTGTGGATATATAAGTGGTTTTTCTTGAGAGGTGGGTGGAGTGGGGGAAAGCCCTGGAGCCCCACCCTTACCCCACCCTAGGCCCGTGATGGTAAATGTCCTAATTAACATCTATGTGTTGAGGAACCCCACGTGAAAAATGTGGACAGTTTTCACCCTGCTGAGCCCTCCCGAGATTGCTGTCAAGCTCAGTGAGATAACAGAGGAACGATGCTTTAAAAACTATAAATACTATCATATGGCGAACTGTCTCAACAGTCATGGAAGAAAATTGGATGAGAAGCCACAGGTCGGACAATGTGTTGCACATTGGGCTAGTCATGCAGATTTGGGAAGGAATGTTAACCGTTTATATATTCTGTGTTGTATAAAGCTAGTAATTTTATGACATAATGAAGGGACTATACTTACTGTATAATTTTTTTTCCTTTCTAGTGTAAGAAAGAGTTATAACATGTCCTAAGGGTGCCTGACACATTTAGAACAGTAAACCTTACCATTCAGAATGAGAGAAAATTCCTGAGCACTAGATACGTATTAACTTTTAGCATCAGTTACTTCATAAAATAGATCATTGGTGACAACAGAATGTATGGTCTGCCCTGCTGCAGGATGCAGCACGTCTAGCCCACAGCCGTGGAAGCCGGATGACAGGGCTGGAGGGAAAGATGATCTGGAGGATTTGTCTGTTAACATATGGATCTGTTGGGTTAATTCTGCTGATTCAGCCGGCGAGGTTCCCATCTCCTCCTCATCTCAGCTCTCACTGCGCACCTTACAGATGCTGTGAGCCCAAACAAGAGTCAGCCAGACAGAGGAGACCTGTTTTCTGCCAAGGGTATTGAGTCACTTTTCTTGCCCGCTAGAAACCTCCAAACCAAGTGACCAAGATCGTAATAAATGGGGGGCTGGCATTATTGCCCAGATGGTGAAGACAAGTGAGGGAATTTATTTGAAGAAAAGTAAATTTTTATTAACTTAAAATAGCATCAGAGTTGCTATTTTCAAAGTTCAAATCCACAAGAACATTCTTCTTGAATCCTCTTTTCTTTGCCTGGATAGATAAACCATGTAACTAATGTTTTTCCGCCTCTTGGGCTCTATTGTCCTATCAGCTCCATGTATAACTAATAAAAAGCCCGTAGCTTTGAACAATCGCAACTTGGCTTTCCTCTCTTGGCTTACTTCGTTTACAGCCATAATTGTTGACTGTTTTTCTGCTTTTGGTTTTTATTTCCAGTGCTAGGAAATTAAAGCTCACACACAGATTGCTGCATAATTTAGCTGCTACTGTAGTGGTTCAATATCTCACCTTTGCCAATATTTGTGCTTGTTTGGGCATAATGTTTTAGGCTGGGATCCTGAATTATGGGTGAGCAGACAGACCACAAGGCAGTTTTGTTGGTTTCTTAAGAAGAATGAATGTTTCTGTAACGTTCATCAATTTAAATATGAGCAATTTACTATTTAAATATTTAAATAAAAGAAAGTATTAGACTCCAGCATAGTAGATTATTTAAGTTATTAAATTTTAAATGCACATAATTAGTATATACATTTTCTGCTCACAAAGGGAATCTATTTAACAGGTGGCTTGTAGAGGTCACTTTAGTTTATAATCACATTTAAAAAAATAATTGTTGAACTGTTCAGGTTATAAATTTCTTTAAGACAGTGACAAGAGGTTAAGGCTTTTGTCATTTTTCATAGTGTTCCTGCATAACGTTTGCTTAAAGAGGGTTTGTTGACTGACTTTTATCAGTTACATTTTTTTCATTTGAAGGTCATCTGCTGGGATTTTTAAATTAATGTATGAGTGTTGAGCAAGAGGTAAATGCCAGAGATGACTCAGATGGGCATGCTAGGGTGTCACATAGAGATCAATTTAATAAAAAAGAATTATTGACTGCAAGGTCAAGCTTTGATTTATAAACTTTGTGAATAAATTCAAAGAGAAACAAATGAGGAAAGGAATAAACATTTACTTTTGGAGCTATAGCTATGACATTTGCTAACTTTCTGGGGGTTTTTTATCTTCCATGCTACACAGCTAGTGGGAAATTAGTTCCCTGACCAGGGATTGAACCCGGGCCCCAGCAGTGGAAGTGCCAAGTCCTAACCACTGGACCACCAGGGAATTCCCACTAACTGTTTAGAAAAAAATAATCATGACCTCCCCCTAAAATTGTTTTTACGAGCAACTTTAAACTTTTTTTGGGTCAAATATAATATTTCATATAAAGCCATTATACTGTTAAAAAACCTCACACTAACAAAAAAGCTAACTGAAAAGTAGAATAAACAATGATAACTATTGAAAACATAATTTTCTTTTAGCTTAACATCAAATAAGCAGGGGGAGGAAAAGTTTGTCATGTTGTGAAAATTCTGATTTTTTTATAGTGCCTTGAGGAATGTTTTGTACTTTGCTACTCTGACCTAGTGACTCATCTTATTAAACTACAAAGTAGTGTCAAAGATCCATTTATCTTATTTAGGCTGAATTTCTCCTTTTGGTTTAATCCTTTTTGCCTATAATGAATATTATATGACAGAATCTCAAATTTAAATATAACACAAAACTCAACACAAAACAATGATATTTTGGAACATCATAGTGCAATAGATATTTGATGAACAAGTAGATGTCATGATCCCTAAATTAAGGAATTGAAGATGAAGTTAGTCAAAACATATGTTAAAACAAAGGAAGAAACCAGTTAAATTGGCTCCTACTTTATTTGCCTTCTTTTTAAAACATCTTTATCTGAATTTTAATCAAAATTGGATTTTGACCATAAAATCATTTTAAGAACACATGTCCAATCTGAATGGGTGACTATGTTGACCCCTAGATGTGTGTGTTGTTTTTGTAACTATTGTGCTTTAAACACATTTTTCCTTCCTAAAGGTACATTACACGTTCATATTACTCTTAAATGTATTAAAGCGTTTACATTCCTATAAGGCCCTATTCTCCAGGCCATTCCTTTTGCAGAGCCTCTTTTTCCACTATGCATTATGGAGAAAGTGCCTGAAGCTTTCAGGATTTTTAAAGGCTATAAAAATATTGGCTCTCAGATAGGAAAAGAAAACTGCTAAATAAAAATTAACAAAGGTTTATGAATGCTAAAATTATGTCAGCTAGTCAAATGTAAATCAAGCCAATTCAAAAATTATGTGTAAATATATTTGATATGGGGTAAGGGTGCACTTTCTTGATGTTGATATAGTAGTGTGTGGTGGACTTTTAAACATAAGGGCCTCTAAGGCCTACCAATAAAACATAAAGTATTCCTACACTTTGCCTCCAAATTAATTCTTGTTAACGTACCACTTTAATTTAATTTAAATTTTTTAATGTTTTATTTTTTATCGATTTTTTTATTATCTATTTTATACATGTTCGCATATATATGTCAACCCTAATCTCCCAATTCATCCCCCTCCCACTTTCTCCTTGTGGTGTCCATACATTTTTTCTCTACATCTGTGTCTCTATTTCTGCCTTGCAAACTGGTTCATCTCTATGGTTTTTCTAGATTCCACATACATGCATTAATATATGATATTTGTTTTTCTCTTTCTGACTTACTCCACTCTGTATGACTCAAGGTCCCCCCACATCTCTACAAATGACCCAGTTTCGTACCTTTTTATGGCTGAGTAATATTCCATTGTGTATACGTACCACATCTTCTTTATCCATTCATCTGTTGATAGACATTTAGGTTGCTTCCATGTCCTGGCTATTGTAAATAGTGCTGCAATGAACCCTGAGGAGCATGTGTCTTTTTGGATTATGGTTTTCTCTGTGTATATGCCCAGTAGTGGGATTGCTGGGTTATATGGTAATTCTATTTTTAGTTTTTAAGGAACCTTCATAGTGGCTGTATCAATTTACATTCCCACCAACAGTGCAAGAGGGTTCTCTTTTCTCTGCACCCTCTCTAGCATTTATTGTTTATCACTTTAATTTTATTACTTTCATGATTAAATTCTTCCTTGTCTCTTGATCTTTCTGTCAAAGTTCCTGGCTTGGCATCCTCTTCTAACTCCACCTTAACCATCTAGCATCTGTGTCCTCTGGGTCCCCTACCAATCCCCAGATGTCTGCCAAATGACACTACTTGCAGTGCTCTCAGTATGCCCTGACTCTTCTGTCTCCTGCTGGGGCACTTTTCGGAAGGACTACACCTAAAACTCCACTTGTCTTCAAGGCCAGACTTAAATACAGTCTCCTCAGTGAAGACCTTACTGCTGATAAATCAGAAACTCTCTCTCCTCTGTCTAAATTCCTTTAGCACCTTGTAGCTCTGTTATGTCCATTGTTTGGTATTGCTTTGCATTACATCACATATAGTGTTTAATTCACCCACTCAGAGTATAAACAGCTTGAAGGCAGAAATTGGGTCAAGTGCACATCTGTGCCCTACACATTGACTAGCACAGTGCATTTCATAATATGGACACTTCATAAGTTTTTGTTGAGTGAATATAATATAAATATTAATAACAGACTGATTTTCAATGGCGAAAGCAGGGAGACCAGGAGGGTCAACTTTGATAAGTCAGAAGAGAGATGAAAGTGGCTTCGACTAGATATTAAACAGTGGATAGAGAAAGAAGCGATAAAAATCTAGGTATAGTTCAAAAGCAAAGCCAAAAGATTTTGCTGATGCATTGGCTGTGGTGTGTGAGAGAGAGGAGTGAAAGTTGCCCCCCTCGTTTTTCATTTGAAGTGAGGAAAGACATGACTATTGGGAGCAAGGTTGAGAAGGAAAATCAAGAGCTTTGTGGGGACATGTTGCATTTTAGATGCCGGTGGACATCCAAGACAGTAATTGAGTGTCTGTGACTGTGAAGATCAAGGGAGAAGACACAGCTGGAGAAAACATTTGGAAATCATAAGCATACATGGTATTGAAAGCCGTGGGATGGGCTGACACCACCCCGGGAATAAGAATAGATAAAGAGGTTTGAGAACTAGGACATCCAGTATTGGGGGTGGAAGGATGAAGAGGGCTCCACGTGTGCGACTGAGAGCTGCAGCCTATGTGGTCAGAAGAAAGAAGATAGAAAGCCTTCTGTCTCCTTCCCTGGCGACCAAAGGAGAAAGTTCAAGGAGGGAATGATCAATTGTGTTGATACCGTTAATGTTCTTTACATGTGGACATTTCAGTGTTTATAGTATTGATGTATAAAAAGATTGTGTATATATATATATATATAAAATATATATATCAGGCCTGAGTTGATGCATAGTTTTTCTTTTTTTTTGAAAGCAGAGGTCTTATTGTTTTATTTATTTATATATTTATTTTAAATTTATTTATTTATTATTTATTTTTTATTTATTTGCTGTGTTGGGTCTTCATTGCTGTGTGTGGGCTTTCTCTAGTTGTGGCGAGTAGGGGCTGCTCTTTGTTGCTGTCCGCAGGCTTCTCATTGCGGTGGCTTCTCTTGTTGCGGAGCACAGGTTCTAGGCGTGGGGGCTTCGGTAGTTGCGGAGCATGGGCTCATTAGTTGTGGCTCGCGGGCTCTAGAGCACAGGCTCAGTAGTTGTGGCACACGGGCTTAGTTGCTCCGTGGCATGTGGGATCCTCTCAGACCAGGGGTCGAACCCATGTCCCCTACATTGACAGGCAGATTCTTAACCACTCTGCTACCAGGGAAGCCCATATAGTTTCAAAATAACTTCTGGAAGAATAAAAGAATGGTCCTGTGCTTTGCCTGTAAAAAGTTGCAAGGTTCTTGGAAGTTAATTGGATAAGAGCAATTCCTTAAGAATTTATTAAATCTAATTCTGTATTGATGTCAAGCCCAATCAAAAATGCATCCTAAGGATAAAATATCTGTCACTCAGGCCCTAATCAGTTCTCCATTCTTGTGGAATTGGGGGCCCTGCTCTCCTCCTCGTGAGAATGGTGTGCCCACAGATGGCATTTTGGACTCCTGTGTGAGACTCTTACATCTCAGTGCACCTCTTCCCCTCATAAATCTCCATTTACATCCCTTGACTTTATCTTTCTAGTTTCATTCCACATAACAAAACTAAAAGCATTCCTCTCCTGTTTTGGAGAAAGCCATTACGGAGTCAGTGTCATCTCTTTTCTCTGCTTTGACCACTGTCGAGTTAGCTCCTCTGGGACATAATGGACCTAGGACATTAGAGGTGTTGGGATTATCTGAAACATCGTGAGGACTCTGGGATTTCCTCTCCATCAAGACTAGGGTGGTAGGTACACTTCCCCAAAGTGCTGCAACTGAATTTGGGAAAACTGCGTTTGCATTTGGGGAGCTCTTTCAGTCACTGTGCTGGTAGCTACTTAATCCTCCCTGTATTGAGTCAGACCTGGGACCGTGGGTTGGCCTCTGTAAGAAAATGAAGGCCACACAGGTGTCCATGAACTTTAGAATTTCATGAATGTATAATTTAGGTAATAGACACCGATAAAGAGAAAAAATGCTAGACTTTAAATGTCGTGTGATATATTCTTGATATATTTTAAGAGCCTTACAGAAATAATTCACACCCCAGATTATTATTTTTCACTTATATTTTCCTTCTAATTGGAGCTAATGAGAATGTTGACACATTTTTTATGTGGTATTCACACCTAAATACATAGTTCCTGATCTTTGCATGACATCTTGTAATTTAATTAAGCAATTATTAATCATAGGATTCAGTTAACCATGCACTCATTTACTTTAGAAGTTATTGTGTAAGAATATATGTAGCTTTGCCATAATTCTGAGGAGAGGCAAGTCATGATTTCCTGTTTGTCTTACTCAAAAAATGAAATATCTGGGAGAAGGAGGAATTGACATCTGCCTCAAACAGGGTCAAGGTCAAATGGTATATGTAAGATTTTTAATTCCTTGGATGTAGTGAAGTTTGCTTTAGTATTTTTAAATGGTTTCTGTGGTAACCTATGTTCATTTTTTTCCCCATTGTTCACAATGACCTCTTGGATTAAAAACAAACAATTCCTTCCTCTGCTGATATTAATCTTTCATGTTTAGTAAACACTGGTCTCCTCCCATGTTTTAAAACATTTATTTACCTTGAATTATGCAACTGTTCTCCATTCTTTTGCTTCCTTTCTCCTCACATGTCACCAACATTGTTCACATGGCATTTTGAATCCCTTTTATCTATGTATTCTTTATTATACTGATGACTTGTTTACTTATTCAGGAAGAATTTTGAAGTTTCCATGACTTATCTTGTGGGCTTTCTGTTGTTGTTGTTGATGTTGTTATTATTTTATGGGCCACAGTGCTCATGTTGCCAAGAATTACACTAATTACATATTCATGGTCACATTTTCAGCCCCTTTATTTTTTTGAGAGTTCTCACAGATTATCTCCTTTTATCCACTTGTGGTTGAGAGGAGCATTCATTGCTCTAAAATTGAACAGAAAAATGTGGAATTCTTACCCAGAAACCCTGGAGCTAAGCTAGATGGTACCCTTGATATTATAATTAGGGAGATAGTTCAAAATACAATTCTAATTGGGTCTCTTCCCCTGTTTAAAAGCCTGCAATGACTCATCATAACCTTCAAGATAAATTCATTATTCAACATGGATCTTCATATGTGACTCCTTTTAATTTCCTATCTTTGTTTCCGATCACACTCCGTAAATGATGGTGTTTCCACCACCCTGAACCAGCTCTGGTTTTTGGCAAACTAACTTCCATCTCACTTCCATGTCTTTGCATGTTCTTTCTCTCTGTCTATCTCTCCCCTTTCTCTTTTATTTACCTAGACTGCTCAGGCTTTAAGACTCAAATCACACATTGTCTCCACTCTCCCAGTGCCACCAGTCAAAGTGAAAGGACTCTTCCTTTGTCATCTGCTTTCAACATGCTTCTATTAAAGTATTGATTGATTACATCAGTCTGTCACGGTTTGTTTCTTTCTCTCTGTGTCCCATTAGAATATTCCAACCTTGAGGGTAAGGGTCTTGTCTTAGTCTACTTTGGATATCCGGTACTGCACACAGAGTTTGACATGTAGTAGGTACTCAGTTCATCCACTTGTACATGCCTGCATTTAACAAAAAATTTTTTTGAGCATCTGCTGTGTCCAAGTCCTCTGACTACAGATGTGAATATGATATATGAGATTTCTGTCTTCGTGTGGCTGTAGTCTACTGGAGTGACATGATAATTAACAGGGAATTTATACACTGGGTGATAGATATGACGGGGAAGTATATGTTTGATGAATAAATGAATGAATAAATTAAATTTTCACACAACATGCAGTCGTAATTAAATAAATTGACCAGAGTAGCAGACCATTTAACAGTGTAAATTATTTTCATTTAATCTCTTACTCTGCCTGTGTTGAAAATACCTTACACTTAGAAGCCCAGGTCCCTAGTTTTATAGAGGTGGTGTGGTTGTTTAGATTGGAAGAGACTTATCATTTATAATTTGATGTTCTTATTTTGAAGATGAAATAACAGAGTTCTTGAGCAGTGAAGTGATAAACCAAGGTCATAAGTAGATATTTGAGGAACTCCAATCTCTGAGAAAATTGAGGGGTAACTTGCTTTTCATACATTAGTGCATATTCCTTCACGATTATTCTTTTGCATAGTTGCTAATGATCACTGGATCATTATGGATAGGAGATCAGACTGACTTCGTAATTTCTTTATTTTGGCCTAGTACAAATAAAAATGTGGGGCCCGTGTTCAACAGTTATTAAGAATAGTTTAATATGCAGCAGAGCATTATGTGTGGGGCCCATCTGGGTACTGGACCCATCTGGGTGCAGGGCCCCATACAATACTCACCGCACACACCCCTGAGGCCAGTACTGGTAGGAGATCAGACTTTGGAGGACTTGGGACCCTGAAGACTTTAGGGCCATCGCAAAAGTAAAATTAAGAGGTGGAAGAGGGTGAAGAACGAGAGGAAGCAAAATATCAGAGAGTGCCCTTAGCTATCTCAAAATTGTATCTGGAACAGTCTTGTGTAAAAGGAGGACTCTCTCTCACCCCATCTCAACTCTCCCTTGACCAGAACACAAAGCTAGTCCTTGAGCACTTGAGTGCAATCAATCAACTGGTCTATGGGTTAAACATACTGGGGGCCTGGGAGCCTTCCCATCACTTACAATCTTATCTTTCTGGGTGCAAAATAACTTATCAAAGAAATGATTCATGGCCACTTAGTGAATGGAAGCTTGCTTCTACATTTCATCAAAAGTAAAGATCATTTTGAATATTAATTATTATAATATCCAGTTTTCTACCAGAAACATTTAGGTTGTACTGAATAATCATGATGAGAAACTAGCAATTATTTTCTTATTTCTAGATGCATTCATGCTAGTTCTATAATTTCTGTAATTTCTCTATTCTGCAATTAGTAGCACTACAGTCAAATTTGTAAGAAATGTGAAATAGGGCATATGGAAAGATTTGGTGGAAATATCTTGTCTCTTGACTTCATCTTATTCAGCAAAGTTGTGAAAAATCCCTAAAGAGTGCATGGCTTTTGTGTTTACAAGTCAAAAGGCATGAAAACATTTAGTTGTGAAAGCATTGCCAAGTTCATCTCATAGAGTGAGTGTCAGATATTCTGAGATCATTTCATGTTCTAATGTTATGATACTTCTTTATTTTCATAATTATGTCAGATAGACACATGTGCATAATTAATGAATTTAATAAATTAATATAAAGCATAGTTAAATCAGACTGGAAACATGTATATGCAAATAGCACTCTTTTTTATTCTTTTTCATATTCTCTTCCATTATGGTTTATTACAGAATATTGAATATAGTTCCCTGTTCTACACATTGTTGTTTGTCCATTCTACATATAATAGTTTGCACCTGGTAATCCCAAACTCCCAATCCATCCCTCCCCCTAACCCCCGGGAATCACAAGCCTGCTCTCTATATCTGTGAGTTTGTTTCTGCCTCATAGATAAGTTCATTCATGTCATACTTTAGATTCCACATATAAGTGATATCATAGGATATTTGTCTCTGCCTGACATACTTCACTTAGTATGATAACCTCTAGATCCATCCATGTTGCTGCAAATGGCATTATTTTGTTTTTTTATGACTGAGTTGTATTCCATTTTATATGTATACACACATACACACACACTCATATATATATATATTTATATACACACACACCCCACACATCTTTATCCATTGATATGTCGATGGACATTTAGGTCGTTTCTAGTGCTGCTATGAATATAGGGGTGCATGTATCTTTTTAAATTATAGTTTTGTCCAGATATATGCCCAGGAGTGAGATTGCCCAGGATCATATGGTAGCTCTAGTTTTAGTTTTTTGAGGAACCTCTGTTTTCCATAGCGGCTACATCAATTTACATTTCCACCAAGAGTGTAGGAGGGTTTCTTTTTCTCCACACCTTCTTCAACATTTGCTATTTGTAGAACTTTTGATGATGGCCATTCTGACTGGGGTGAGGAGGTACCTTATTTTAGTCTGATTTGCATTTCTCTAATAATAGTGATGATGAGCAGTTTTCCCGATTGGCCATCGTTGTGTCTCTTTTGGAAAAATGTCCATTTCGGTCTTCTGCCCATTTACAAATAGCACTCTTTAACATTTTCTGTTTGGTTTTATAATATCTGTTTTCTGTGAAATATATGTGTCTCACCTTTGTGATAAAATGGCTCCTTTTCAAAAAATAGCTGACCACAACAGTAATCAGACAAAGAAGGAATGGTATTTCTGGTGCATTTTAAAGCCTTGCTTATTTTCTTCTTTTGATACTTTGTAGTTTTAAAAAGAATAGTTTCATGACTGAATCTTGGACATACATTCTGAGTTTAATATGATGATAGCAATGGTCACATAAAACTCCCAAGTATCTATAAATATTTGGAAGATGGCCAGTTATATTAAAAATACCGCTTTAACATTACCCATAAAAATCTGCACTTTCTAGATTTCCTAGGTGACACTCAGTGATTGAAATCTAAGTGTCCTGAAAGGCTTATAGAATCTTACAATTTTTGAGGGAAAAATCCTAAAAGATCTTGTCTAACTCTGATTTTAAAGATGAATAATTGAGATTCCTAAAGATTAAACAACTTGTCCAAAGTCATGCATTTAGTTAAGGCAGAGTAGGACTAGGACGTTAGATTATCTGACTTTCTCTACAATTATGGAATTTTCTCCTCACAATAAAATTATATGGCTCATTAATAAGCATTGCCTTTTTAAATTTATTTTTTATAAATTTATTTATTTATTCATTTATTTTTGGCTGCATTGGGTCTTTGTTGCTGCCTGCAGGCTTTCTCTAGTTGCATGGGCTACTCTTCATTGTAGTGCGAGGGCTTCTCAGTGTGGTAGCTTCTCTTGTGGAGCACGGGCTGTAGGCGTGCAGGCTTCAGTACTTGTGGCACATGGGCTCAGTAGTTGTGGCTCGTGGGCTCTAGAGCGCAGGCTCAGTAGTTGTGGCTTACGAGCTTAGTTGCTCCGCAGCATGTGGGATCTTCCTGGACCAAGGATCAAACCCATGTCCCCTGCATTGGCAGGCGGATTCTTAAACACTGTGCCACCAAGGAAGTCCCAGCATTGCCTTTTTAGCTTTGTTCTGAGTTGAAAAGCAAGGTTGATATTTAGTGCTTAGTTCATATAAAAACATACACTTTGTATTTACCTCTAATTAGAGCACTTTTTACAAATAGTTGGAGCTGTTGAGGGCATAGACAATGTCTTTCTCAAGTTTGCAAAATATGGTAAATGTTCACTGAACATTTGTTGAATGGCTGTTAGGTTAGTAAATTCCCCTCTTCTACAGTGTGCCTTTGAAGAGAGAGAGAGAGGGAGAGTACCTTTGAAGGGGCTGGGCTGGGGGGAGGGAGGGAGGGAGAGGGAGACAGAGATGGGGGAGAGAGAGAGCTTATCACTTGACTTTTTAACTGTTGCTTCAATAGGGCCGTTGCAAAAATTTCTCTGTAGGCACTATTTACTTGCTGTAGTCACTTGATCTAGCAAATATTAGCTATAGGCTATAGCTTTAAAAATAGTTATTTTCAAGGATGCTTTTTCTTCTGAAAGCTCTGCCATTCAGTTGACTAGTTTCTTTGCATTTGTGTGACCTTTTGTTTGTGAAATGCAGTCATGAGTGACCATTCAGCAGATATTCCATTCCTACAACAAATGTAAATTGAACACCTCCTATGTTCCAGGTACTGTGTTAAGCCGAGAGGATCTTAGTCTGAAACTGACAGTCATGTCCTGGTCCTTCTGGGACTTCGGAGCTAGCGACCAGCTTGTGACCACAACTGAAGAATTTTGCCAGGAGTCACTCTGGACAGGGGGCAGAGGTCCCTTTGGAAGTTGGTTGAGATTCCTCCTGGGCTGACGCCAGACATGGCCCCAGGAGCCTTCCTGGCTACCGCTGGGCTGGTGCTCCACCTTGGGCACTGGCCCTGCCTCATGTTAATTCTCCTGCCAGCTTTTGGGAACCAGGCCACAGTCTGACAGAACTGCCAATGTGCTCCCCTTCTTGCCACACTCCAGATGGGCGGTTGGGTCATGGACAACAAACTGTGGCTCCTTTTCTCAAAGTACTGCCAAGCCACAGACCGGGAGGACAGAGGGCTGAAGGATGCTCACTTCCTTCCCCACAGTGCATCCACAGCTCATTTATGCCACAGACTTGTAATGTTAACCTAGCCTTCATTATACCAGGGAAAGTTGGCTTTTATTCTACGTCCAAGACTTTTAGGAATAGTATTGTTAATTACTACTTTCCCAAACTTCGTGTTTTAAGTTTGCTTTGGGGAAGGTATGGACTAGTTGAAAAGCAAACTCTGCCCGTTTTATTTAAAACAAGCATTACTCTAATGAACACCTAAGAGTAATTTAAAATACTTTTAAAATTAGTGAAAACCCCAAGCCTTAATCGCAGCTATAAAAATGCCCTTAAACCTCTGCATTTAGAAAAGCAAAATTGTTCCTATGCTCCAAACTATAAAGAAAGCCTTTCTACCCAGAAAGCTATGTTCAGTTCCAACCTGACATTGGTTTTAATTGGCTCCATTATCAATGCCCCAAAAAAGGGAATTTTATAAGGGAAAAGTTGAATCAGGCTTAAGTGTTAACCTCTGGACTCAAGTGCTGCAATGCATTTCTTCTTAGCAGAGTTACTTCATAACCAGCTACACATTAATGAGAGCTTTTATGTGTTGGATAAAGATAGCTATTTCCCGTTGTCCAAAGTAGCTTCTATGTGGGTCAGATTGTCGATGCAGAACATTAGGCCCTCCTTTTATATTTCAGGAACAATCAGTGCTTTGAAAATACCAAGTGGCTTTTGTTTCTGGTTTGAGAGAGAAAACATGAATCCATTTTTCGAAAACATCTTCATTGTTCCTTGGCTATTTAATAATTTAAGATAGATGTCTAGAAAATAGAGAGATTTTATCATTGCTTTTTTAGCCACATGGGCTGAAAGAAACAAGTCCCAATGGAAAACTAGTAAGACTACTGTCCTTCAAGCAAAAATATGCTTCATAAACTATAGTGATTGTTTTTAGCATTTTTGTAGTGAGATTAACCAAAAAATATATTAGCTAGGTTTCTGAATTTTTTTCCAAAATTTAGATAACTTAATTTTCTCAGATTATGTAAATAATATGTTTCTTAAAATTCAACCAGCATAGAAGAGGATAAACAAAGTAATAATGTCTCCGATATACCGAGGTAGATGAATAGATGACAGATAGATGTATCTAAGCATTTTGGTGGATATCCTTCTGGATGTTTTTCAGGGCATATACTATAAATGAGGAAAAATGGCTATGCAAGTTGAGTACTCTTTTTTTAAAAATTATTTATTTATTTATATTTTGGGGGCTGCTTTTTGGGTCTTCATTGCTGCGCACGGGCTTTCTCTAGTTGTGGTGAGCAGGGATTACTCTTCGTTGTGGAGCACGGGCCCAGGCGCACTGGCTTCAGTAGATGCAGCACATGGGCTCAGTAGTTCTGGCTCGCAGGCTAAGTTGCTCTGCGGCATGTAGGATCTTCCCGGACCAGGGATCAAACCCGTGTCCCCTGCATTGGCAGGCGGATTCTTAACCACTGTGTCACCAAGGTAGTCCCTGAATACTCTTTTATTATCTGTAGCTTTTTTTAATGGAGCAATATACTGTGCACTTCTTCACACATCAATAAATATAAATCTACATTGACATTGAATGGCTAGATAATATTCCATTTTAGATATGCACTGTTCTTGGTTTAACTATTCTTTTATTGTATCTCGCTTTTCACTATTATAGGTAAGAATAATAATCTTTTAACATAGGATGCCCTTCTTTCTGTATTGGATTTTACTTTAAGGAAATATAGGCTAAAAAAGGCATAATAGTTTATGCCTTTTAAGAATCAATTGTATAATCATTTTAATGAACAAGTTTTCAAAAGAGTAAGATGGTAAAAATCTAATTATGATTATCAGTGACTTAAAAGTTTGAGTATAAGTTGGTATAAATTCTCCATTACTATGGAATATTTTCACATGAAGTTCCCAAACATTTTCTTCAGTTCCCAAACATTTTTCTACCTAACCCAGAAGAAGAATAGATCTGCCGTTATCCACATCAGACTTAAATGGGAACTTCTGAAAGGAGATTTATATCAAGAGCGGATGCTTCCTTTCCTTTGATCAGACTGATTCCCGTGCAGCGAAGGGCAACGCCATCAGTAGCATTTTATTCAAAATGACACAAACATTTTTGCAAAACAACACAACCTGTGTTATCATAGCACTGAATTTAGTCCTTCTGTTGCAGAATACAACCTTGAAATCAAGGATGCAGGGCAAAAAAAAAAAAATCTCCAAGCCTGCTGTGATATGTAGCAATTGAAGTACTGGAGTTTTATTTTCCTTTTCCTTGAATCACCCAGACGACTGCCTCAGCTCTCAGTTTGATGCTGTGCGTGGGAGGGAGAAGTTGTGAGACGTCAGGAAAATAATAGGGGCCAAGACGCTGCTGTCTTGCCTCATGTTCCTGCCAGTGACTGTTTCACCTGCAGAGCGAGCAGTTCCTTTAGTCTGGAATGTGCAGAGCTTCTTCCCCGGCTGGCCCCTCCTGCAGCTCCTCCATTCCGCCCTCTCACGACTCCTGTTCTGTCCCTCAGCTCACGGTCAGTGGCCACAGAGGGGGTGCCTCTCCCTCCAAGTTAACTCTTATGGTAGGACTCACTCGTATCTATTTTACATGTAGTCCTGTGTATCTTAGTCTCTCCCTCCCTCCCTCCCGGCCTCCCTCACTTCTCTCTCTCTCTCTGAGTAGTAACTACTGAAAACTCGATAGGTACTAACCAAAAAATAAAGCACCTCTGGGTCTGGTTTCAGATCACGAGAAATTTTTATTTATATCCTACTTGTTCCAGAAAGGATTGAAAATAACAAAAATACACACAACCAGGTGCAGTTTGTTTTTAAATGAGGAAGCGAGGAACTGAGACCCAGGGAAAGTACTAATTAACATCGCCTTCCTTCTTCGCTTCCTGCCCTGTCCAGGCTTTTCTCCAGCTGCGGGTTGAAGGAGTCAGGGTGGTGGAGGAGCGGAGGGTGGAGAAGATGCAGAGTATCTTATCTCCAGGTGGCTGAGCACCAGACTTTGACATCAACTGAAGGAGTGGAAAATGAGTAGACGTCAGGGGGCAAGACAAGCCAGGACAAGGAGCATCTGGATAAACAAACGCCGCGGCTGGGGAACCCTGGGGATGAATTTCCAAAGTCTCTGTAGCTTTTTACACGCACCCTGTGACTGACTGTAGAGGAGTTGGGATGGCATCAGTAAGAAGCACATACCCTCCCTACCCCCCCACCTGCCACACACACACACACACACACACACACACACACACACACTTTGTTTAGGTGTTCTCACATTGCCCAATGCTCAGACCTCATCATATGAGCCATTTCTCTCAGTGCTATTTAAATTCCATTCCTATTGGAACTATTGCTAAGTCTAGTGACTCTCAAATCATTTCAGGTCATGATTTGTAATCTTGTCTGTGGGTGTCCAAGGTGGCCCCTGCCCATGGCCTGACCTTCATCTTTACACTTTGGCTATTCAGTAGGGCTGTATCCTGCCAGGATGCTTTGTCCTTCAGGAAAGGAAAACGTTAACATCCCTGTTGTGCCGTGGTTTTCTCATCTGGCCTAGGCTGGTGTCTTTCATCTGCTTCATTTACCCCTACCATTTGCTTCTCAGTAGTATTGGTTGTTGAAAGTTGACTTTAACCTTTAAGCATTTAACTCCCCATTGAGCTTCTACCAGCGTTAGTCCTTTTGGTATAAATAAGTTATTTATAAATGAATCATTAGAATAAACACTGTACTTAGTTGAGTGAACAGGCCTTTCTCACTTCAGACGAACAATGTTTTTCTTATCCCAGGTTCTCTTTGGTGCCTTCGTAGATTTAGAAGGTGACTTTCCCAAATTATCTCATTTTAAGTTTGCAACTTTAGGACCGTATGAATATGTTGGAAAATGGAAGTATAGTTTCCATGAAAAAAAGAGGAAAATTATTTGTTCCTACCCTCACTGGACATTTAGTTCCTTATGGAAGCATCATTTTTAGCAGAACTACATTTAAGGAAGAGCTTTTTAATTTCACGGTACATAGATTCATATCTAGAATGTCTGAGAACTCCATAGACTGCATTTTTCCCTCATGAAATAAAAAGCCATCTAGAGGAAAACTTTCCTCCTATGATTCTAATTCTGTCCCATCTCTCAATTATTTCTCTGAACATCAAGGAGAATTGAGACTGCCTGAGGTCAAAGACAAGAAGAAAGAGGAAACTGATCATAAAAGATGGAGCTAAAAGATTGTCATTAGTCAGAAGGAAAATACAGAGGCAGATTTTCAGATCTGTCCGCTTCTTTTTTTTTTTTAACTATTTGCCAACTCACAAACACTTCTACCACAAGGGAGAAAGGTTACCATAGCTTCTACCTGCTCATGACTGATGCTAAAATTCTGCCTCTTATTTTCCATAGAAGATAGAGAAAGAACACTGAAAAGAGGTATCTGTTTTTGGTGTTTTTTGTTCATTTTTTACATTAGGAAACTTTGAGAAATTATGTATGTGTGTATATATTTTTGGCTGCGTTGCGTCTTCATTGCTGCACACAGGCTTTGTCTAGTTGTGGTGAGCCGGGGCTACTCTTTGTTGCAGTGCACAGGCTTCTCATTGTGGTGGCTTCTCTTGTTGTGGAGCATGGGCTCTAGGCACGCGGGCTTTAGTAGTTGTGGCACGTGGGCTCAGTAGTTGTAGCTCGAGGGCTCTAGAGCGCAGGCTCAGTAGTTGTGGTGCACAGGCGTAGTTGCTCTGCGGCATGTGGGATCTTCCCGGACCAGGGCTCGAACCCATGTCCTCTGTGTTGGCAGGCGGATTCTTAACCACGGTGCCACCAGGGAAGTCCCTAGGAAACTTTTTTTAAAAAAACACAATTATTACCATTTACTAGCCACTTCAATAAAAATTCTTGTTTGGATGGTACGTTTTACTTGTCTTGTGTCTAAAAGAAAGCTATGCAAATGTGAGAATTGTTTGGACTGTCAGTCCCTTGTCACCTAAGTGGTAGCAGCTGCTCCTTGTGCCCTCTCGCCATCTGTTGTCTTGCTTTGTCACCTCTTCTAAGGTTTTTGCCACATCAGAGCTATCTTCTCATTGTTCAAATGTTCATCTTTGTTATTCTATATCGAGTTTCAGGACTTGTCAACCACTACTGAACTTAAAATATTGATCAGTCCTGACTAATATCACCGGGCTTTGCTGGCTCTTGCTGCTACTGAAAGAGAGACATCTCAAACAATTTACTGAATGTTTTCAAGTCCCACATTACTTTGAGGCTCAACTCAAGGAGTGCTCTTCATCGTGCAAGTAGTTCTTGTGTCTCCACTTACCTTATCTTCCACTTTTAACCTACCGGATATCATTCCAGGTGTTTCTACTCATCTGTTGACTTGTAGCATCTGATTAGAGTGCTTGTGTCTAACCTTCAAGACTATAGGGCAAATATACAATTGAATGTTTGCCATTGCTTTCTTAGGATAAGTAAGCAGTAGAAGACCTGGTGGCATAAAAAAAAAGACATCCCTGCATACACTTGACTCAAGTGAGCCTGACCAGTGGATTTTAATTCTTAACTGTAGACCAGCAGTAGAAATTTAGTCATATAAATGACCAGTTTTTTAATCAGCAGTTTGAAGATTCTTACCAAAGGAATTGACCAGACCTCAGGCAAATCTTGCAGTTTGTGCACCTTTATCTGCAAAGTAAGAGGAAAAACGCCAGCATGTCTGGTCGTCGTGGATAATGTCTAGAGCACTAATTCCAAGATGCATGTCTATTTGATGCTTAAAAATAAGTTTACCTCCATATGTCTAATGGGAAAACGTGTTCAGAACTCAAACGTCTGTGGTTTACTACCATATCTAGAGCCTCCCAATAGGGTGCATTTAAACGAGAGCCACCATTTCATATTCAATGTAATAAAAATCCTGCATGACTTATTACTTTAGGAACCAGAGTTTTTTAGTTCTTTGACCTGAGAGTGTCACCTATGTGGGATCGCTCAGTATGTCCAGAGAGGGAAGTGGGAGGAGTTCTGGAAAGATGTGGGTACATGATAACCTAAAGTCATCAGATAAGAAGATCCAGATAGGATTGGAAAAAAAAAAAAGAAAAGAAAATTCCTTCCTCTGTATTCCAGGCACTTATTAGAGTGAGCCACAGTGATGTTTTCTTTGGCAGGCTTGTAGAGCACTGGGTTCTCCAGTCTAAAATTTATGATGATTTGAGAGACTCATAAGAGCCTGTACTTAGTGCTTTAAATTAATTCAAAATGATAGTCTTTCTCTCCTGTGAATATTCATTATTGAAATTATTAAAGGGACAGTAAACTTTCCTGGACTGTATTGCTTATTTATCTCATATGAAGGTTGAAAGTCAAATCCCTATGTTTGTTCTCATTTTGTTTTTTGAATATTGTGGAAGACATAGAAAAGGCCTCTGATCTCTTACAAAAGAGAATGACATCACTTGAATTTACTAATTATTCTGCTTCTCTCTGTGACACACATGAACAGCAACAAAACAACTGCATTAGCAAGGAAGACAGCTAGATGAAAAATAACACTATTACTTATGTCATAAAATACTCTCATTGGTCAGTGATCTTTATCTGTCATATATATGAGGGTCAGTCAAAAGTTATCTGCACTCTGGCTGTAGAATTTATTTTAATTAACTTTTAGAAAAAACAAATATATCATTTTACAACATAATCTCCTTGCTTTTCAATACACTTCGTCCATCTGTCAACAAGCTTTCGTGTTCCCTCAATTAAAAAAGGTTTTAAGCTGAGCTGCGAGCCATGAATTCACTGCTGTCTTCACTTCTTCATCAGAAGTGAATCTTCATCCTTGTAGGGCTGCTTTCAGGGAACCAAACAGGTAAAAGTCCGATGGAGCAAGATCAGGACTATCGGGAGGATGCTTTAACACCTCAAAACAAAGTTTTTGCAGCGTGTCGACAGTGTGGGCAGAAGTGTGTGGACGTGCACACCCTCAGACCACAAAAAACGAATCACTGCCCACTGCTCTTCTTTGGTGCAGATCACAAGCAGGGCATCCATTTTTGCTCACACCACAGTTACAAATGAACTGATGTAACACGTCCACACCTGCACAGCAGTGACTGGGGAGACAGTAGCCTTGAACGGAAAGCACTGATAAGACAGTGCAGCCAACAATAGTTTTAATGTAACCAGAGTGCGGATAATTTTTGACTCAGCCTCATAGATCAGATAGTGAGCGTATGAGTATATATTACTGATGCTCTGTCTACCTGATTCTTTTTCTGCATAAAAAGAGTAGATTCATCCAGACTCTTAGAGGCTGTTATTAGCTGTCAGCATTCGTGAGTAATTGCCATATTGCCCCTTCCTCTTGTGCTCTGAAAATGGTAAGCTCTTTTGTAACCTTGCAAATTAAGAGTATACTATGTGCACGTGATGTTATTTTGAAAATCCTGAAGCTGAAACCATATTTATTTTGGGAGGTATTGCTACGAGACCAAGGGACTTGTGAAAAAATTGGCAAGTGTGATTTAATTAATTTACTTCTTTAAAAAAGAGTGATTTTAATATTCTAATATGTATGTTCAGCTCCTGAATTTGAGCTTCCGAGCCTCAGCTTTTTCCTTCCTAAGCCCCAGGAGATATTTTCTGTCTCTTACCTTGGTTAAGTGTAATAAAAGGGAAGTGTATTTGCTGCCATTTCATCAACTCAGTGATTCTGTTGACAAACTAGAGGGCATTAATGGATCAATTCCTAGTCTTAGAAAAAAAAAGAAGAAATAAATATACATATAAAAGAATCATCATCATATAAAAAGTAAATAATATTCAATACCATAGCTGTCATAGGGACTATGAAAGAAAAAGGGAGTTTTTCTAAAGGAGAAAAACTTTCCATTTGACTGTAACATGTACTACATATTCAGGAGTGTATTTGATTTTTTTCCTTATATACTCATAATGTTTACAATGAAAGAAAGAATTTGTCACCTTTGGCCATTTTCTCATTAGACATGCACTCTACAATTGGATAATAGTCAATAATATGGCCTTTGGAGTTTATGTTCACTCATTCTGAGCACCACAGGTAGCTGGGCTGGTGAATCCAATCCAACAGGTATTTATCTTGCACTTGCTAAACCACATACATTTCATAAGGTGGAAAGTTTGAGGCCAAGAGGAAAATGCTTTAGGGAGTTTCAGTTACTGTAAGATGCACATCTATTTGATATTTAAGGATAAATTTGCCTACATATGCTTAATGGGAAAATGTCATGTTCCAGAAAACTCAAATGTCTGTTGATTTACTAAGATATCACCCAGAACAGTGCATGAAAACCAAACTCCACGATTTCTCATTCAATTTCAGAAAAACCACCCATGTCATTAAATAAATATCTGTGATTTAAGAGGATGGTAAGAATGGTTTTATTGGGCTTTATTTTTTCTACCAATTTGACATTTTCCCTGGACATATGAAAGCACTCACATTCCTGGCACAGAGGTTGAGCAGTTTTTGCTGTGTCTTTGTCTGCGCCTTTATAGAGAACCAGTTGTTTATGAAATAAACCAGTGCTCCAGCAAGTCAGAAAGTCTGTAATGCCAACTTTACTTAAGATTGTTAAATTCAACAGGAAGGGGAGATAATAGAAAGGAAATCTCTTTTCCAATTAATTTTTTGGCTCTTTTTTTTTTTAACATACAATGAACTGCATATATTTAGAGTGTACAATTTGGTATCCCAATCTCCCAATTCATTCCCCCCCAACCCTCCCCGCTTTCCTCACTTGGTGTCCATATGTTTGTTCTCTACATCTGGGTCTCTATTTCTGCCTTGCAAACTGGTTGGTTTGTACAGTTTTTCTATATTCTGCATGTGTTAATATACGATATTTGTTTTTCTCTTGCTGACTCCAGTTTATTTTTAAAAGCTTCGTTTTATGCAGCCCATAGTTCAGATAATATAAGTGAAACAGTCCTATAAAAATCATGCTTCCTGTACCCTTTTCTTTCCTTCTGCTTCCATGTAACATTCACTTTGAGTGTAGCTAAACAGTTAATACTTCCAGTCACCATATGTAGTGGAAGGCTTAAAGAAATAAGTATTATAGAAGGAGGATCAAGTTAAAACAATACTGTAAGATTTTTTAAAATGTGATTTTTTTAAATTATGAGAAAATTGAAAAATATCTCATGATGCCAAGTTGGCCTTTAGGTATATATAGAAAATTCATTCTTCTCTAGGGAACTTCTAGCCAAAGAACCACAGATCAGAGGGGGCCTTTTTTTTTTAAGATTGTTTGCTCCAGGTTTTGAGAGTGAGGTGCAATGAAATAGTAAAGAAGGTCAGCCTCAGCCCTCCACCTTCAGTGGTCTTGATTAGAGCAGCCATCTCAGCCTTCATCTCATTCCTGTGTACAAGTATAAGGCCCACGTCCCCAATTAGTTACTTAGAACGTAGTGTATTTGAAACATGAAAGTGCAGAATTTTAGAACTGGATGGGACTGTAAACAGCATAGAGCCAACAGTGGCATCTTATAGGTGAGGCAACTGTGTCCTTGAAGCCTCAGGCTTTGTCGAAGCCTGGAATCTGGGTTAGCCGCTGCTATCACACCCTCTTTATAAAGTTCCCAGAGTTCCCTCTAGGGGCAGATGTACAGCCAAGTACATTTTCCCACAACAGCTCTGTTAACAGATTTCTGTTCCAGTGTTTCCAAATTCGGGAAAGAATATATAGTTTCTGGCAAGGCAGTTTGGAATAGCTAGTGGTAGTATTTTTCAGTATTATGATAAAAAGAGATCAGTGATTGCTCATTTATTCATCTGCTAACCATTTAATAAACTGCTGCAACACTCCTTGAAATAGGGTTGCCAGCAAAGGCATGTGTGAGAGATAAGATTTGATCAGACACTGAACAAGAAGGATGGAGCCTTGAAATGAGGAGGACATTCCAGGCCATGTCAACCACAAACATAAAGCACCGTGGAACAAATGTGTCCACTATATTTGGGGTTTAGAAGATGAGGTATGGGGAATGGTTAGAACTAGGTGTTTTCACTGCCGTGGGCCAGGTTCAGTCCCTGGTCGGGGAACTAAGATCCCACAAGCCATGTGACACGGCCAAAAAAAAAAAAAAAAAGAAAAGAATCGAATTGTTGTATCAAAAAGAAAAAGAAAGACAGAAAAAATTGAAAATTATATCTCCTGCTAAACATCTCCCATTGTGAAAATGGGGAGTGGGGGCAGATAAAAGACAAAGGTCATCTCTATAGTCTGCAATAGAAGGCATTGATCTGGCAGGGCCAGGAACACATTCGTGTTGTATATGGCAGGAACCGGACTGGTGCACAGCAGATAGTATTGTTCAATAGTAATAAGTAACAATTAGAAGAAAATAAAAAGAACATGAGGCATCGGATCAAGTACTGTACTTTGGAACTGTTCACAGTGAGATGTTATGATATCCAGTGGAAATGTCTGTAAATTAGTTTTATCAAAGAGGCTGAAGCTCAGGGGAGAGTCCAGGACTGGGGATAGACTTGTATGATTCAGGAGCTTATAGGTGACGTTTCGCTGGATGAGAGCTCCTGAAGGGAGAATGTCAGCCGAGAAAGAAATGATCAGTGCTCGCTTGGTCCTCTCCAATATTTGAAGTTCAGCAGGGGAAGAGGACACAACAATGCAGATTGGAAAGGAAAGTAAGGGAAAAAAACCAACAAGAGAAGAGGAGGACCTGGAATCCAAGTCTGATAGAGTTTCGAGGATAAGGGGTTACCTAGCAATGCCAGTGTGCTGAGAGGTCGTGGACTCTGAGACCTGGGAATTCAGCGTGGCATTTGGTAAGGCAGAAGTGTGGCGCTGACAAGAGTGTTTTCATTGGATGGAAGTCTGACTGGGTTAGGCTTGAGAGAGACTGGAGAATAAGGAAGTGGAGGTTGACGTATTAGAGATTCCTTGGAACAGAGTTTTTCAGTACAAGAGAGTCGGAAAATTGGTGGTAGCTGGAGGGACACGTGACATTCAGGGAGGTATTTACTTAATGAATCTTTTTAGAGATTTTTCAATAAATTTACTGCAGAATTTAATAGTTAAAAATAATGATTTTTACATTTTATAGTCATTTTTGCCATAATTTTTAAAAATTTATTTTATTAAAGTATAGTTGATTTACAATGCTGTGTTAGTTTTTGCTGCACAGCAAAGTGATTCAGTTTTTTATATATGTACACACACACACACACACACACATACATATATACACACATACACACACATTCTTTTTCATATACTTTTCCATTATGGTTTATCACAGGATATTGAGTATAGTTCCCTGAGGTATACAGTAGGACCTTGTTGTCTATCCATTCCATATAATAGTTTGCACTGTTTGCTATAAACGGAATCTTGTGCATCATCAGACACAAAGATGTTTCCTAAAGGCTTCATAAATTTATTGGGTATCAAGTTTAAAATAAATCCTAAAGACAGAATAATCTGACCTCTTCTCAAACTAACATCCCTGCCCATAAGGCAGCACATTGCATCTTTGGACAGACCAGAGTCCTCAAACACAAATTCTTTGTGTGTATGAAAAAGAAATCTGTCTTCTTGTAACTTCGGACGGATGTCCTAGTTTTACCCATTGGGCCACGCAAACCTTGTCTGGCTTCTGCTGCACATAAGATGACCCTGGTGTCCTTGGTACTTCTCTTTTACAGGCAACACTCCCATCCCCCATCCACTCTCGTCTAATATGATTTCAAATCCCTTTGCCAGTCTGACAACCATTCCTTTCCAGTGGGCCAGGTCCCACATACAATCGCATAACCAGCAGATTTCCTCTGTGGAACTTCAGCTCTTCCTAAAAATGACTCTCCTATTCAGGTGCTTAAGTCTCTCTGGAATCCAAATGAATAGGAATTGAACAGAATGGGGTGGGCAGTGGGTACAGGGAGGAAATGAGTGTATATCTGATCTAAAATATTGGTAAAAAGAAGTTAATGAGAAGGTGAGTGGGTGCTTCTCGTGGAGAGTTTGGTTGAGTGGAGCTGGCACTGTGGTCCTCTCCCGACCTTTGTGTTTGTGGAACGCCACGTTATGTATGTGCTGAGAACACATCCAGGTGGTCACACAGTGATCGCATATAATTTTCACAACCCTGTAAGTAGACGTCTCTAATCTTTGCTCAGTAAATGAGGAAATAAAGGCCCAGAAACTCTGGGTAAATTGTCCAAAGTCACATGGTTTGAAAATGGCAGCTTTGACATTAAAATCAAAGTCTGTCAGACTTTAGAGTCTCTCTTAGACTTGACCTGGGCACTTGGCAAAGGACTTGGATCACAGGCTTGGAGCACCGTGGATGTTTTCCTCTTTCTGTGGTTCTTTAAGATTTGTCATTTCTTAACACATTTCCTTATATTATATTTTTTATTATGGTATGCTCTTCATGGTACTATACTAGTCATATGTTTTATTTTCTAAAATATTTCATTATGTTAGATTCTTCTGTGGAGTGCCTTCTCTGGGTCTGACACTATTCAAGCCTCTATGGAAGGTGCTAAGATGGGAAAAACTCAGTCCCTGACTCGAAGCGGTTGATGGCTCTGTGAAGAAGAGAACCCAAATAATTATGCAGACTATTACATATAAAATGGATTAAACAATAAGGTCCTAATTTATAGCCCAGGGAATTATATTCAATATCCTGGAATAAACTGTAATAGAAAAGAACATGAAAAAGAATGTATATATGTATGTATAACTGAGTCACTGCTGTAAAGCAGAAAGTAACACAACATTGTACATCAACTATACCTCAATAAAAGTGTTTTAAATCACATAAAAATAATTATATAAGGCAAAATATGATGGATAATCCTGAAGAGAGGCACTAATAAATTCTCTTGCCTCTAGATCTGTATGGAGATGGGGAAGGCATGATCAAGTGGAAGACCTTGACATTCTTCATGGAAAAGTTAGAATGTGAGATGAGTTTCAGAGGATGAGTGAGTGAGATTGTCCATAGGGGGGCATAGCCACATCTCGAGAACAGATAAGTCATGGCCTATCTAATAATTTAGTTTAACTAGAGAAAAGGATGCATCCTGGAGGTCGATGACAAACAACTTAGGAAAGCCAGGACCGTATTGACAAAGGTATGACTATTATTTTGCACCTGGTAACTGGAAACTGTACAGGATTTATTTTTTAAGAAAAGTAATGACTTTGGTACATTTAGGAGGCTCATGGTTTTTTAGATTTTATAATTTTTTGTGGTGAAGAGAAACTACGCTTGTAATTATTATGAGTAATTATTTTTGTCTTTTTTGACACTGTACAAAGCCATTTAACATGTAAGATTAGGTAACATGCTATGACGTATTTGGAATTGATGGATTTTTGCCCCATCAATTTCTTAAAAGTTTTCTTGTAATCTAAGATCTTGTTTGTTATATCTTCAGGTGATTATTTTGTAAGATGAACACAATTTACAAAGTTATTGGTGGTAAAAAATAAGTAAAATTGATTTTATTAGTTCTGATTCCCCTGTTAAGTGAAATACAGTTTTATATATGAAGACTGTAGATTCAGACTAGCAAAAACAAACTGGTGAAATGTGAAAAATTGTGTATAAGAAAAAATAATATTCAACTAAGATATGCTAAATCCTTTATTTCATTTTGAATTACTATTCCAAGTGAATAATTGTAATTCATGTGTAGTTAAGAAAACCACACTAGATTGTCACACTGGCCCTTTGCTGTCCCCTGACATCCCTCAGGATTGGTAACATGATTCTTGTTTGACTCAAAGCTGGCAAATATTAATGGCAATGTGAATTGATGGATAAAATGTTGACTGCAGACTTCTCGGACAAAAGGTCCCCATTCAGTTCTATTTTTGTACCTTTCAAATTATAATTTACACTACACACCTCTGTCTGTTTAGATCCATTTAATACTCAAACTCATTTTTGTGATTGATTTTCTGGTAAGAGGATGAAAAAATTTCACCTTAATGGGTTTTTATTTAAAGCCCATAGCAGATAAGAACTTAAAATCAACTAGATTCATATTAAATTTCCTGATAGGAAATAGTTTTCTGAGATTACTAGTAGACTGTTTTTCAGATAACCAAAACTATTAACAGACCATTTCCTTATTACATATTTCTTCAATAATCTCATGCAATAGCTATCAGATACTCCCAATCTCTGTTAAAAGGAGGATTGAAATTGAAACATTTAAAACTCTGGGGTTTCCTAGCTTTGCTTTTGCGGTCAACTAGCTGAGTAACTCTTTGCTTACTACTTGGTTGTAGAGGGATGAGACGGCTGTCTCAGAAGATGCTGTTAGTGCTGGGCATCCTCCCAGGGGCCCAGCTGGGTCAATCTTTTCAGGACAGTACTCCCCAACCCGCCCCTGCCCCAGCCCTATGTGCATGCAGAGTAAGGAGGGATCTTCTTTAAAACATGCCTGCATGTCTCCCCTGGCCTCTCTAAAGTTTTATTGAACTGCCAGAGGAGGAAGCCTAGGCATGTGTGTTTGCGAAGAGCTCCACTGGTAACCTGGTCTGTCTGCTATAACCTACTCCTCCCTCCTCCCTCCTTCCTCCTTCTTCATCACCACCATCTATAATGGCCCTTGCAGAGGATGCTTCTTCCTTCCTCAAGTCTCATCTTGACCTTCCTTGTCCTAGAACCCAATCAACCACTGGTTAGGCCTCTCATTGGCTGTCCAATTTGTATCTAAAGGGAGTAAAGCCATAAAACAATTTGGACAAAAGAACCTGTAGAATAGTTCCTGCCTTTCTGTGTGATACTATATCACAGATCATTTGAATTTTAGAATATTTTTCACGTGATAAATTGTCATCTATATGGAAGTGATCTGTTTAATCCAATACAATGCAAGACTCTTCAAGACACAGATCATATAGTACATTTCTTTGTTTTTATTTCCTAGCACAGAGCCTCAGCACAGCAGTTATGTAAAAGTTTCTATGATTTTTGTTGTTGACATTGATATTTTCTTCTCTGCTGTCTACCTTTAATACTCAATCTGATTTGCATCTGTATTTAACGCATAGATGAGTGGTTGGAGTTACAGAGTCTTAAAAGTCAACTAGTCTGGTTGTCTATAGGTTATTTCTTTTTCTTTTTTATTTTTTTTTGTCTCCTCCCTCCCGCGACTCCCTCCCATCCTCCCTAACCTGGCCCTTTAAGTCATCACCTATCATTGAGTTTATCTCCCTATGTTATGCAGCAACTTCCTACTAGCTATCTATTTTACATTTGATAGTGTATATATGTCAATGCTGCTGTCTCACTTCGTCCCAGCTTCCCCTTCGCCCCCTCCCAACCCCGTGTCCTCAAGTCCATTCTCTATATCTGCATCTTTATTCCTGCCCTGTCACTGGGTTCCTCAGTACCATTTTTTTAGATTCCATATATATGAGTTAGCATACGGTATTTGTTTTTCTTTTACTGGCTTACTTCGCTCCGTATGACAGTCTCTAGGTCTCTCCACCTCATTACAAATAACTCAATTTCATTCCTTTTTTATGGCTGAGTAATATTCCATTGTATATATGTGCCACATCTTCTGGGAACATTTAAAAAATTTTATGGCGTTTGTCTTTAAGATAGGTGACCAATACAATGTTGCTATCAGTATTCCTAAACAAAACAGCACATACAAACCCAAGATAGAGTTTACCTCATTTATTCGAGGTGACCAACCGCCTGACTCTAAATTGATGTAATATCCCCATAATCATGATTTATGATAGTTGAGCTCCATGTGGCATAAAAGGAATTTCTTCCAGACAATAAGTCTGACCTAAAAAACACTTCTGTGATTACTATTGGAACCCTGGTATCTTAGCATCTTACACATCAAGTGAGAGAGGCTTTCTAATCTCTCACAGCAGTATTGCCACAACAGCTTCTGTATGAGAGAGGATGTGGGAAGGAAAAAAGAAGAAGATGTTAAGTAAGAGGAACTTGCCCAAGAGATTAAGTTCCTTGCTGCCTGAGTAGCTTACCCCTTAAAAGTAGCACTAGTCAGCACCCTTTTCATTATTGTACAGACATCCTCTACTTTTCTGCCAGTCATTATTTGGTGTAACTGAATTGGATTTTCTCTAATCCTGCTCTTTTGAAATGCTCTTTCTTTTCGATGATATCTATCGCAGTGAAAATGTGGAACAACCTAAATATCTAATTAAATACAGCTGCTCAATGGAACATTGGATGGACAGCCTTTAGAATAATAGTGTATAGGTGTCTGGTAAAAGATGGTGAGGAACGATATTTTTTTATTTTATATCTTTCCCTGAGACTTATCAAAAGCAACAAAAAAGAGTGGAAAAATAATGAAAAATTTTAACTTTAGTAAACTTGAAAATACGAGCCATAATCCAACCCCCAGCCCCTGCCCACCAAAAAAAATGTCTGCCGAATAATAGTGACATAATCATTGAGAAGGACTTTGAGAACCAATGCACACTTATCCAGAGCTCAAGCAAGGCATGGACCTCTCAAAAAATAAGCATCATGGTCCTGAAATAAGCCTTTACAAAGATTCCCTGGCTGAATCTTTGTGGCAAGCCATTGTAGATGTAGAGAACATTCTTCACTGAAGCACATTGGAGAATCAGGATTGAAGAAAAAGCCGTGACCGAGAATAACTTTGACCTAGAATAACTAGAACTTAGCTGTTGATTGAAATAATCATATACCATCAAATGAGGTCTCTTTAGGAATTTAGGGATGATTCAATATTATGAATGTTATTCACATAATTTATTTTAGTAATAACTCAAAGGAGAAAAACCATATACTCATCCAAATGCAAAATAAATTATACAAATTGATACAATTCTGATTTTTAAAATATCTTCCTAGTGTGTGTGTAGCCAGAATCATGCCTAATAAGTTTTAGTCAGCAGTCACATACCAGCCAATTCAGTCAAGCAAGAATTAAAAAACATAAAAATCTGAGGTGTTATGGCAAACATCATAAGTTGCATTAATATGAATGGATAACTGGAAAACACAAAGACAATTAAAAACTGTTAAAAACAGTAACAGAATTCAGTAGGCAGTAGATTTTAAATGTGGAAGAACCATATAAGGAAAAATTTGAACACCCTTTTGAGGAATAGGTAAAAGAGAATTTGACTAAAGAAAAACGCTATACACTTTCCTGGACAGGAAAACTCAACTGAAAAGATGTCAGATCTTCTTAAATTAACCTCAAATTGCACTCTTCAGAAAGATATTAGCAATATTTTTTTAATTTGAATTAATCAAAATGATATCTGTCAAAAAATTCACATTATATAATAGCCAGAAAAAAATCTGAGAAAGAAGAGTTATGAGGGAAGACTAGTTCTATCAGACATCAAAATATATTTAACAACTGCAGTAATTTTGACAGATATATCCTGGAGCAAAATATAGAGTCCAAAATAGACATATATGTAAGCGATAGATATTCATAAAATCATTTGGAGATAACTGGATAACCACGAGGAACGAGGGGAGCCAGCTGACTTATTTCCTCATGTCTTCACACCTCACACATACTCTTGCACGCGCACACACAAGCGTGTGCACACACACACATGCATGCACACACAGTTTCAAGTAGACCAAAGGTTTAAATGCATTTGTTTGAAACTGACATTTTGTAGGCTAACACCATGTGATTACTGGCTACTTCACATGGTTTAATGCACATTTTAAAACATGAAACCACATAATTAAAAGATATTACAGAGGTTTAATTTTCCCTTTTATAATCTAGTCCTGGGGAAATCCATCCTTATCAAAAACTCAGAACCAAAAAGGGATTGATTTGTACTTTTGAGTATGTAATAATATCTGTACAACAAAATGTGTAGCTAAAAAAGCAAATGAAAAGATGGGAGAAAAATGTCAGATATATAACAAAAGTTATATAATTTTGTAATCACAAAGGTCTTTGTAAATCAGTACAAGAAAATCAGCCAATAGAAAATGCACAAAGTCTGTAAGAAAACATCCGTATTTAGGCAACATTCCTCCAAGTAAAGATGCACATAAATGTCCAGTCAGCAATTTTTTTCTAGGATTTTATCCCCGGAATCTATATGCACTTGTCTGCAAAGCTATATTACAGAATTGTTGATTGCAGCATTTTTGTTTCCTTAACATCCTAAATTTCCCTATAGGGAGCTCCTTATAAATAGTAAAATGTGCCTATACAATGAAATATTATGCATCTATTTAAAAATGAGGACAATTTGTATTCGTGTAATGTGAAGATGCAGAAACATATGTACACTTTCATCCCAAAAGTAGTCTCTGCATATGTAAGAGTGTGTGAGCATATATAAATATTACATTGTTATAGTAAACATTATATTAAAATTGTAAGGATAACCAAGAAGCTGTTAATATTTATTGATATCAGGTAAATTAAGTATTGATAGAAAAAGTTAGATAAAGTAGAATATGATTTTATCTGTGGTCTCATTTTCCTTCTCTCTCTCTCTCTCTCACTATATTTACTGAAACTTTGTGCCAGGCACTGTTGTAAGAGCTTCACATGGGTTATCTTACTTAAACCTCACAACAGCCCTGAAACAACCATACAGAAAGCTTTTATTAGTACGTCCCCAGTTTAGCCATGAAGGTATTGAGGCATAGAATTTAATAATTTGCCAGAGATCTGAGAGCTAGTGAATGCCAGAGCTGGGATTTGAAACCGGGCAGTCTGGCTTTAGAGCTTATGTTCATAACCCTTAGGTAATCACACTCTCCTGTACATATGTGCATAGAACTCCACCACACAAATTCACACAGAAAAAGTGTTTAGGAGAATATAACTTTATAGTCTCTGGATAAGGTTGCATAAGTATTTGCTTTTCCTTACAATTTTTCTTTATATATTGTTCTACAATGCGTGTGCATTTTTTGCGTGACATTTTTAATAGGGTGTTTTTATTTAATTTATACTTCCATATGTCAATTATACATTCTGTGACCATTATACAATTTTACTGTATTACTGTTTTTTAAATTAATTAATTAATTAATTATATTGGCTGTGTTGGGTCTTTTTTGCTGTGTGCGGGCTTTCTTTAGTTGCGGTGAGTGGGGGCTACTCTTTGTTGTGGTGCGCGGGCTCCTCATTGCCGTGGCTTCTCTTGTTGTGGAGCACAGGCTCTAGGCGCGTGGGCTTCAGTAGTTGCAGCACATGGGCTCAATAGTTGTGGCTCACGGGCTCTAAAGCGTAGGCTCGATAGTTGTGGCGCACATGGCTTAGTTGCTCCGCGGCATGTGGGACCTTCCTGGAGCAGGGGTCGAACCCATGTCCCCTACATTGGCAGATGGATTCTTAACCACTGCGCCACCTAGGAAGCCCCTGTATTACTATTGTTTTTTGTAAAATCAGGCATAATACTTTATTATGTACTGCAAAAAACTCTAAAGTACATGGGCCTGCCTTGTCTTCTAGTGGAGAAATCTAGCACGTTATCTGTGGGATTTTAGATTTATACTTTCCACTAAGAAAAGGATCAGAGTAGCAATTTCTATGTCAGCGTTCCTGTGTACCTTTAAGCAGTCTCTGGTTTCTTGCGGAAAAGCTGCACCAAAGGCAGCTGCCTTTCTCTTAAGAGTGGCTGGGAATGTTTTTTGTTTGTTCTGGGCTAATTTTTATTCTCACTAAACATTTAAAGAGCCTGTGCCGAGTACAGCTTTCTTTATTTAGTTTTCCTCCTATCATTCGTTTGATCTCACTCCTCTCTATTCCTAATTTTTCTAAAGACACTGATTTTAATTTTGAGATTCAATTGGAATACTGACATCTTGTCTTTGTTTCATGTTCACGTGGCTTTTTCCGGCTTGACTGCTAAGTGCCTTGGTTCATTACTGTCAGAAATACATTTATTGGCAACACTTGTCTGTGTTGTGATTTTTGGGGATGATGTGTAGTATGTTGTTTGAGGTGGCTAAATTCTATCATTTCAAAGTAACACTTCCATCTTTCCTTGGCTGTTTTAGAGATTAACCCCTGTTTTTCTAAGCAGTGCTTACAGCCAAGGTGCTCTGAGTTCTTGCTCCCACAGCTCCTATACAGAAGTCTTTCCAAACTTTTAAACTGATGGGAAGTAATGTAGGAATTATTTAGCTCGTGAATTTCATTTTTTATTCCAGTGGACTCTAACGCAGTTATTTTTATATGAATTTTTGACCCCCTAGATTGGTACAAAGGTAGAAGCTGAATCTTTCTTGTTGTGGAATGAATAAAACTACTCCTTATTATCTACCTCAAGTAACTTTCTATTCCAAACCTATGCTTACTCGACAGCAGTTACTTGAAGTGTGACTGTTGTGGTTGAGTCTACAGGTCTTGTCCTTGGCGACACACCATTAACAGTACTCTCTCCATGTTTGAGACGAAAATGATTTTGCATCATAAGGCTAAAATTAAGTCGTAGTTTTGGTCATGGAGATCATATAGATAGCCAGAGCCATACATCATTACTAACATGTGTTTATTTTTTACAAAAGCCTTCATGAATTCTTATCCAGCTCTATTATGTTTTGGTTTATACCCCAGGAGGAACTAGAAGAGAAAGAATTATAAATAGTACCAGGCTGGTTAACAAAAATATGTGAATAGATATTCTACTCCAGTCCTGGGGAAAGATTTTAACGAAATACAAAGTAACTAAAAACAGAGAAAATAGGCAGCTTACTTAGATGGATACTTCCTATGGAACTTTGAAGCTCAAGTTCTTACTGTGGATGGGAGAAGCTTAACAAGAAGATGCAGTAAGTAGCATCAGTCCTTATAGTATACCAATATACCATTGTTATTTTGTCCCAGAAGTTCCATATTCCCCCAAGATGGACAAGCCATGCTCTGTACTGTTCCTGCAGACCTCCCTGTCTCCCTAATATTAGGGGGACAACACAGGGTCATGGTTAAGAATGCAGGCTCTGGTCATCCTGCTGGAATGTGACACTGTCCTCTGCTGTGTAGTTGTGCAACCTGGGACCAGTTACTTCACTTCTTTCTACCTTTGCTTGCTCAGGTGTCATGAAAAGGATAGACTTCTTCATTTGTAGTCAGGATTAAATGTTTATCCATGTCAAGTGCCCAGAACACAAATCAGTATGTTCAATAAACATTAGCTATTGCATTACCTGGGCACTTCAGTAAATTCAGCCTCATCCGTTGAACCTGAAAGGGTTGGGAGAAAGAGAACGGACATTCATCCAGATGGTGCTGGTGATGCTGCCAGGCTTTCCCCTGGCTCTGGAGCAAGTCTGAGAAGAATGACATGGGAGTCCAGGGCCTGTACTTCCCTCAAGCAGTCTCAGCATCCACTTACCTCTCAAGTGTAGGCATCTCACCTCCCTGAGGATGTTTCTAGGCTTAAAGATATGCAATTTTCATATGAGGTGGCTAGCACAAACTAAGGATATCGACCTATGAAACTGCCTTCACCTGACTGTTCTGGATCCACAAAATTGGCAGTTTCATATGGTTCAACTGAACAAGTTATCAAGTGCTCAGCTGGAAAATTCTTGGGTTTTGCCTTGGTTCAGAATCTAATTACTGAGAAAGATAAGACATTATATATTTTTTATCACTGCTTTTTTTCCACCCATGGAGTATGTTTTCTGTTTTTCTCCTTCATTATGTGGTTATATCTATTTTCAAGGCAATTTTGAGTAGTGGAAATATGTTTTTGATGACTCCTGACCTCCAATCCATCCCTGCTTCTTTACTCTCTGCCCTGGGGCTCATACACTGTCTAATTCACCCACATCTGCTCTCAGAAAAGGACCTAATAAATTCAGTCATGCAGAGGAACAAATGACAAATAAGGCCTGATGCTCTCCTCCCAAAGACGATTTTTATAACCATCATCCTCTGTAAGAAGGGCATGAAACACAGATTATAGACCGAATGGCTCTACTGTGTCATTGGAAGCTTTTATGGGGTTGGAGGCTGACAATGGGATTTAAGGGAGGAGAATTTCTGGAACCTGTGAAAACAGATATGGCCTGTTTCCCAGACTCTGGTGGCAGGGAATACCCTGTTTCCCCAATTTTTCTGATAAAGACTTTAAGATCACATGCTGGGATTGTTGTAATAAAATAGATAACACTTACAGATTTCTTATTGTTCTATACAGTCCTCACAATAACCTTAGGAAGCTAGTGGACACTATTATTATCCTCATTTTAGAAATAAGGAAATGGAGACTTACAGCAGTTAGGTAATTTGCTCAAGACCATTCAACTAGTAGCAGTAGAGATGTTGCTACAAAGCCTACAACTATGGGTTGGGACCATGGGAAAAAGAATGTTGATTGTGATGGTCCTACAGGCCCCTCCCCCCAAGCTGCCTTGATTTTAGGATGTGACCATGAGGCCAAGGTGTACTAAAAGCCCTAGCTCATGCTGGCTCTTTTTTTAAAATTAATTAATTAATTAATTAATTTATTTATTTATTGGCTGCATTGGTTCTTCGTTGCTGCACATGGGCTTTCTCTAGTTGTGGCGAGCCCGGGCTACTCTTCATTGTGGTGCGTGGGCTCCCCATTACTTCTCTTGTTGCGGAGCACAGGCTCTAGTGGGCTTCAGAGTTGCGGCACATGGGCTCAATAGTTGTGGCTCATGGGTTCTAGAGTGCAGGCTCAATAGTGGTGCACGGGCTTAGTTGCTCCTTGGCATGTGGGATCTTCCTGGAGCAGGGATCAAACCTGTGTCCCTTACATTGGCAGGCGGATTCTTAACCACTGCACCACCTAGGAAGTTCTCATGCTGGTTCTTTAATGAGCGTCACTGTTTAGAATCTGAGTACAGTTAATTTATCATATATTTTAATGTATTCCCTTTTAGTGCAAAATAAGTTTTAGTTTGGTAAATATATTACTAGAGAGCAGCTTAATTATTATCAATAAAATAATTACAAAATGTAGGGTAAGATTTGTAATACTTCAAAAGCCTTCTATTCTAATAAAAGTACTAATTTAAATCTGATAGTCCTCCATGATTTTGTCCACATTTAGAGTGAAACAAATGCTAAATATAATAATCTGACAAAAAACCAATTAAAAATATTGAATGAGGGACTTCACTGGTGGGTCAGTTGTTAAGACTTTGCCTTCCAATGCAGGGGTGCAGGTTCAGTCCCTGATCGGGGAGCTAATATCCCACATGCCTCCCGCGGCCAAAAAACGAAAACATAAAACAGAAGCAACATTGTAACAAATTCAATAAAGACTTCAAAAATGGTCCACATCAAAAAAAAATCTAAAAAAGAAAAATAAATAAAATATTGAATGATTCCAGCCTGCCACAAAGTATTTAAAAACAATGAAATATATTTTCGTTGTAGAATTATGAATATCACAATATAAGTGGCCAGTAGTGTTTGAAGTGTAAGGAACTGATGTAAACACAATTGTGCTAAAAAGAAAGTATAACCTTTGTGTTTGGGGTTATTAACAAGTATATATATGATGAGTCATCATTTCTTTGTCAAGAAAATAAGTATAATTTTCAAGAAATTAATAAACACCAGTTTCTTACTAGACTGATTGCAGCTTTAAATTATGTTTTGTGCCGTATTATTTGTAAATCAAGGTAGTCATTTACATTTCAAAAGCCCTTTGAAACTAGACGTTAAATAGAATAAATTATCACAAGGTGATATAACATGATTTCCTTTGAGTTTCCTGCTGAGATAACTTCATATTTGCAGCTGTTCAGGACCATCATACATTATAAATTTGGTCTTCCTTTTTTAATTTAACACCATGTGTATGTGTATCTACACACACAAACACAAAGCTCTTGAAGCACTTTAATGGGGTGAGTGGGGCCAGCTATGTGGAAAAATAGGTAAATATTGGTGTTATTAATGCAAGGAAGAATGTGAGAACTACTATGAAAGTGTTTAAGACAAGGTGCTACAGATTTTGAGAGGAAGGAAAGAGAACTTCATGTATGATATCACGGGAGAGCTTGCCTTTGAATTAAGAGCTAAGGAGGAGGAGAATTTTTACCAGATGCAGCAGAGAAGATGAAGGTGTCCAAGGTGGCAGAGTCAACTTGAAAAAAGATGCAGTCAGTAGGCGGCTGGATAGAGAGCCCAGTCAGTGTTCAGCAAGTGTAGAGGGGTCCCGTTTGGCATAAGGGAGCCGCAGTGCAGTACAACCAGCTTATCTGGGTTATTGGTGACACGACCAGAAAGTAGGTTGAGGCCAGATTAGAAAAAGTTTTGAGTCCTGGGATATGGAGTAAGAACCCTGCTAGGCAGTGGTAACCCATTTTAAGGTGGCAGGGGAATGACATTGTCAGAGTTATGCTCTGAAAAAAATACTCTAGAGTTAGTGAGTAGTGTGAAGCAGACAGCAGAGAGACTGGAGCCCGGGAGGCCAGAAGAGATGCGTGAGAATCAGCTGGAGTATTTACAGAAGTACCCAGGCCAGGTACCACCAGCAGTGATTCTGATTCAGTGAGTCTGGAGTGGCCCAGGGGCCTGCTAGCACCAAGGGGCCCAGATGATTCCTAGGCTGCTGGACACTGTGTACCCTTTAAGAAACGTCCGGGGAGAGTTAGGAGGTTTTGAACTAAAAACTGAGTGGGATTGGCTTGAGGATAAAAGGAATGAAAGTGGTCAGAGGTGACTGAGGTGGAGAATTGGGGCCAGGAGGGGCTTAGCTCAGCGGTGGGACTGACCACACAGTGCCTATGTGTTACATGGTCATTTCCTGCCCTGAAATTGCTACTGGATCCTCTTAGGATGCAGCGGGCACTAAAGTTTTGTGGAATATTTGTGGAGTGGCCCCCCTTGCAAGCTCAGAGATGCCTGCAGTGATCTGGCCTCTGTCTCGGAAGACCAGCCAGGAGTTCAGGCAGTTGAAGGTACTAGTTGCACAAAGCTCGTCTGAAAAATGATCATAATGATTAGAAACATTTCAGTGTTAGAACATGGCTTTGATCTAAAATATCACAGCTGGGTCATTTTTAGACTCAGTTGTTTTCCTGGATCTTGGTGGATTTTCTTTATCAGCAGTAGTATACACAGCCTTTTGCGAAGTATGTGGTGGTCGGTGGTCATGTCCATATTTCTGCCTGCAGACCTGGGCTGTAGCTTAGCTCTGTGACTTCTCTAAGGCTCGACATTCATTATAGCTTCTAATAAAATTCTTCCAATTATTGAACCACTTGCAACGGGTTTTATTCTTGGTAAAAAATAGAAAACATTTCATTATCCCCTGATTGTGACTAGCCTTCCAAGCCAAAGCTTGATTTAATTTAAAGAAGAGAAAAGAAAATCCCTTTTTAATGTATGAAAAATTATGATTGACAGTCAAAAGCTGGCATTTGTATATTCCTCAATTTATTTTTGAAAAGCCCTTCTTATATAAAAACGATTGGTATAAAACATATTTGCAGGACTTCCTTTGTGGCGCAGTAGTTAAGAATCCACCTGCCAATGCAGGAGACACAGGTTTGAGCCCTGGTCTGGGAAGATCCCACACGCCGTGGGGCAGCTAAGCCCGTGAGCCACAACTATTGAGCCCACATGCTGCAACTACTGAAGCCCACTCGCCTAGAGGCTGTGCTTCACAAGAGAAGCCATCGCAATGAGAAGCCTGAGCACTGCAACGAAGACTAGCTCCTGCTCACCACAACTAGAGAGAGCCCGCTCGCAGCAACAAAGACCAAGCACAGCCAAAAATAAATATTTAAAATAATTTTTAAAAAACCATATTTGCTTTGGTCACAGTCTGTTTTTCATAGATCTTTTGCTAATGCTCAATTATTAAGTCAAATTGTATCTCCATTTCCTCTGCTTGCTTTGAGGGTTATCTGCTCATCTTCACTATTATTGGACTAAGTAGGAATTAGATTTGGCGGAACCCAGAGACAAAGCCGGATTTTTCCACTGATTTTTGACAGTTTCAGGAGAGTGTAAGATAATTTCCACCTTTCCTCTGGCTCATTTCAATAGGAAGGTCAAGAATTTGGCCATCTATTTTTGTACCTGCTGTGATCCAGAGTATCTTGTCAAGATTTTGAAAGCCCTTTGGTCTAGGTGTCATTGTGTCCCTTGGAAATACCTGTGTCTTTTGAGGAAAGCCACCATTTCGTAGTAGTGATTCTTTAGTTACCTCTGACAAATTTAGGAATGTATACCTTAGAAGTTATTTTGATGGAGAAATGACCAGATTTAGAGATGTGAACACACCAAGTTGCAAAGGGTTAGTCATCAAGAACCTGCTAATGTACTCTTGGAAACTGATTGAAACAAACAAAAAATAACATCATATAAACTATATGAGAGTGTTGTTCTGTGCATAACAGAACTCAAAAATCAAGACTAGAGTGTGTGCTAATATTTCTGCCATCGGTGCCTACTAATCAGTTATTCCGTGTCTGGGCTGTGAGCTGTGACCCCCTAACATGTTGCCTGCCTTGGACCGCCAGAGAATCCTCTTATACATAACAATTTTTATTTATTTTGGACATACCCTAAAGCTATAGAATGTGAATACCTACCCAGACCTGCACACAGCAAACAGCTAAGGCGGATTAGATTTAACATTAGTGAAGAAAGATGAGTTGGTACATAGTAAAAAAAAAGAAGAAGAACGAAAGAAAGAAAAAGAAACCACAGTAGGAACAATTAAACAGCTGAATCATGGCTGCCAGAAGGACATGCAGGGGCATGTTTGTGGATTAGTCAAGGTCCACTTTGTTCTATTTGGTATGTTATGCAAGAGTCCTTTCCCAGAACATTACTGAGAATACTGCAGGAATTATAAGAGAAACTTTGTTTAAACTGGATATTTTTAAAGAGATTATATTCACATCAAGTTGCCCTGATGGAGGGTAGTAGTAGTAATAATAATAATAATAATAATAAAGTTTACCATAGATTAAGTCCTCATTATATTATGTTTCACACGTGTTGCCATTTAACCCAGCAACCCTGCAGGGTCGCTGTTACTACTTTCCTCATTTCAGAGCTAAGGAAATTGATGCCCAGATAGGTTAAGAAACTTGCTCAAGGTCACACAGCTAGTAAGTGGTGGGAAACCTAGGTTGTTCTGACTCCAAAGATCATGTTTATTCCCATGACATTGCACTGTAAAAATGCAAAGACATCTTAGATGATGACTGATCTGTATTGAGATGCAGTATCACTGCTCTCTTGACTGTTAGCAGCAATTAACATAATGACATTATCATAAAATATTTTAAGGATCTAAAGCACTGGTTTTTAAACTTCGTTTGGATAAGAGTCACATGAGGAGTGTGTCTTAGCCTTGCCTGAGAGGTTCTCAGGCAGGGTTGAGCTTGGGGACACCTTTGCCATATAAAGGTGTTGGCCCATTTCTTAGACACTCTCCAGTGTCATCTGCAAATATATAAATATATATATGATATAGATGATGTATATAAATATTATATATGATATGTAAAAATATTATATATATATCAACATAGTAGATTTTATCTCTCTTCTTCATTTTTCCCCTATTCTGTGGCTCAAGTTATAATTATAAACTGGTGTCAATGTCCACTTTCACAGGTCGGAATCAGGAGATTCTTGTATCTGGGCCTTCCTGTCATTTGTTATTGAAAAGCTACAACTGGTAAAGAGATGACTCAAAGCTTGGATGACTATTGTTAAAGTTTTACCTTTTCTTTCTTTCTCTTTCTTTCTTTCTTTCTTTCTTTCTTTCTTTCTTTCTTTCTTTCTTTCTTTCTTTCTTTCTTTCTTTCTTCCTTCCTTCCTTCCTTTCTTTCTTTTTCTTTCTTATTTATTTTTTTTGTAAATTTAAAATATATTCTGTGTTTCCAGCAGGTGAAACAGAGCTTCAGTGAGAGTCTGCTGTGTTCGAAAATGAACTTGTTCTGTTTCTTAGTCACAGAAGTTAGCATTCTGGGATAAATGTCATTTTAGGATAGACAGGTGCTATTATCACAATTAGTTTGCTAATCTTAATCAGTTTTTTTAAAAAGTGATTGACCTGATTCACAAACGTATGTATTAGAGTACAAGGGTAATGGACTTTTACAGGGAAATCCTCAGCAAAAGTTATTATTTTTGAAAGTCCCAAGGTTACATGCTGAACATTTTTTTGAGGTTGAGCTTTCTAAAAGCTTCCTGAACATTTATTTACATATTCAAAATTGGAGATAGTTCCAGGGCTATCAAAGGGAAGGAGAATTGTGAGAAATGGAATCCAGCCTACTTTTTCATTCTTTCTCTCTAGTTTAGGTTCTTAAACTGCCTCTAAGTGCCTCACCCTTAGAAAATATTCTTTTTTTTTTCTCCATCCCTTATTTCTCCATTACCAGAGGCAATTGAGCAAGGTGTTGTCTAATTAGAGCAATTGACAGTGAGGTGCGAATGACAAAAAGACTTACCCTTCCCAGCAGGTGTTTGCATTCCTGAAATGTTTATTAGACCAAAGACATGTCCTTGCTTCAGTTTGTGGCTGAGATATGTTCCACTGATGTACTTTCCCTGCCTACCCCAGGAAGCCAAATGACCAGGAAGACACGCCCACACACAAAACCCATTTAACACAAAATGCCAATGAACAAAATTCACGGAATCAGTTTTATTTTATAGTTTTTGGCATTACATTAATTGATTCTTTTTATCTCTGTTCTCTTCCCTTTTAAGTGGACTCTTCAACCTCGGCAGTAAGTGAACCGTCCTCAGGGAAAGACGTTTCCTTTAGCTCATCTTTCTGACTGTAGAGGAAAGAGCTTTGGGGTGTCAGGCAGTGACGAGCATCACTTGTGACTCTTTGTGTCTCCCTGGTTTTGTGACATTGGGCAGGTCACAGACGTGAGCTTAACCCATACACAGTGCTCTAATGGTAGAATTCTGTTATTCTAGGAGTCCCCTTACTGTATTTGCTTTGAAGCTGTCCCTATCTGAGTAATTTCTCCTGTGAGACATACAAAAGGAGCAGTTGTAAAAAAAGCAAGTTATCTAGGACTGAACTGAATTGTTCTAAAAGCTAAGTAGATTGTTGTGCGGTTTGGATACAGGTAATTAATGGACCTCACCTTTAACCAGGGGCGTGGGAAGAACCGATCACCAGTTGACAAAATTGGCAGAAGTATGAACCTACTTTGGTTTGTAGAAATTTCATTGTATGTAGATTGTAGTAAAAATTACCTTGATTGTCATGCCTGTTACAGTAAGATGCTAAATAATGTAATGGCAATGGAAATATCACAGACACTTTAAGGAATGTCACTAAGGATGTAGACATTTTATTTTTAAAAACTTCAATATCTGTTTGCCTTCTCAGACGCTTAAGGCAAAATGCCAGTCCAAGACTGTGATTTTGAAGATACCCTCCTCCCTGCTCCCTGCCTCATTCAGGGAGTTGCTGAGAAGAGTTTTGTCATTATACCTACAAATAGGATCATCTCTTCACAAGGGCATTGTGAAAAATTTGTGATGATGCACAAACTAGCATTTGATTTTTTAAAAAATCCATTAAAAATAACAAGTTAGTTGCACGTAGCAAGTAAGCAGGAAACAAAGTTAAAAGTAGAGTCATGTGTTATGTTTTCCTTTTTAAATTATTTAAGAAAATAAAATACTGATATTCTTTACTCTACCAGAGAAAATACCCTTCTGTCACAGTAATTGGTCCAATACAAATACAGAAATAGATAGTCATGTTTCTAAGAACTGTTTTCCTTCTTCCCTCCCATGGGCACATCACAGTCCCCAATTTTGCAAACATGTTCAATCACAGCTGTTTTTCATAAGAAGGGAACACACATGCTTCCTTCTTTTGTTAGGGCAAAAAGGTGTCTACGTATGAAAATTAAATGCATATTCTCCCCTTCATCCTGAAGCTCTTATGAAATGCCTCTGAGGGACTATAGGTGTGCAGCTCTAACTTCTGGGGGGCTGCAGGATTCACACACACACACACTCTATTCTTTAAGGAATCTCATATCTTTCTTGTTTCTGCACAATGTGTTTTTCTTTCTTCTTTCGATTTTCTTTTCTGAAGTGCCATTTCTAAACTAGAATTCATTGTCAAGGCTGTTGTTTGAAAAGCAAGGCTATTAATGGGTACTTTGTTTTCCGTTCTTAAGCAATCTCAGAAGACAAGAAAATAGCCTTTCCATTAGTATATTGGGTTAAGAGGAACCTCAGAACTGAACAGTGAATTTTTCTGGTTAAATTTATCGCAACTAGGTAGCTGAGATACATTGTCAATTGAATAAAATCTCTGTGTTCCTACATGGGTCTAAGAAGTCCAGATTAAGAAATAGATTAAAGAAGTGATTTGATTTCTGAGCCAGACCCTTCCCTTCTCCTAATTTTCCAGCCAAAGGGATGAAAATCCCCTTGTTCATCCCTTCCTGAGACTGGGCAGAGAGGTCTCACACAGACCCCTCCAGATTGGAGCCTGATTAGGGAGCGGGTCCTGGGTAGCCACTCACCTACTGACCATCTCCATAGCGCTGTGGGGAGGAGTTGGGCTTTTTCCCTTTGCAGTGATGTGCACAACACAGGAAAGGTTCTTTCTTTGATGCTAGGGACTGACCCTTCCTAGACAGCTCTTTATGAATTTGTAGGAGGAAATAGATCCCTTCCTTTCAGTTGCTTCTGACCGGAGGAACAATTGCTAGAGTCTGTGAGTCTGACTTTCCGATGGGAGCAGGTGGAACACACCGCCCATCCCAAATTTGTTTGAGGTGAAGAAAGAGAAGGTCCCAGCACCTTCCCTTGTGCTGTGAGGAGACACTAAAGATTCATGATAGCCTCAGTGAGTCCAATTCCTAGACATGCAAAGGCTGGGCCTCCCCAAAAGGTTCAAGTTGACAACTTTGTTCTTCGACAACCTCTTTATTTTCCATGAGCCTCAGTGACTTCCTCATCTACCTAATCCTAAATGCACAGGTAACTCGCTGGTTATTCTGTTCTTATGAAGGGAGCTGAAAATTCTGTCCAGAGGTGGAAGAGTACATATTTGGAATGTGAGAGAGTAAACGTTTTATAGGCACTCAAAAAATTTTTGAGAGCATAAAAAAAGATAGTTTAATGTTTTGAACAATCAAATATCTACACAATACACAGAAAGTAATAATATCTTAATTTTTATATTATTTTGTTTAGTCTTGAGTGAGAGTGATTAAAAATAGAGAGAAACAAGACCGTGTTTTCCATTTATTTTGTTGTGACTTCATAATTCATTTAGTTATTGTTAACAGCTAAATAATTGAAGAATTCAGTGGGGTTGTCAGACAGGGTCTAGACAACACTGAAAAAATTACTAGCCTTGCACTTTTTGTTTTTAAATTATTTCAGTAACAAAACTATAATTCAGAAGAGTGCCTATTAATAGACTGAAATCACTAAGAACACATCTTGATGACAGGCTCAGATCGTATTTGGATCACTTGTAAATTAATGAAGGCTTATTTATTTCATCAAAGTAGGGCCTCAAGCCATGTTTCCACAGCTGCTTTATTAGCATAGAAAACCAAACAAACACATCTTTACCATCAACGAGATGCATTTTCTATTCCCATATCGTTTTAGACTGAACATAAGAACTCACACTGCCGGGCTTACTCCAAGAAGATCACTGACTTACGCGTGGCCCTTGACTGTCAGAGTATTTGAGAGTATTTTGGATACAGCCTGTGTGTATTCTTTTTTCTTCCTCTCTCTTGTTCTTATCATTCCTAACGCTGCTTAGTAACCTGCGTTTCTATTACAGATGTGCAAATTAATGTCATTTTTGATAGTGTAATTATTATGTAGAAAAAAACTTTTAATATGTTCTTTTCCCTTTTAAAATAAGAAGTTACTTATTTTTAAATTTTTATTTAACAATACAGCTAGACTTTATGCTAAGCACTGTTTTGTATGCTTTTAGGCTACTATGTTACCCTCTAACAACCGTACAAGGCAGGTGGCATTATTGTCCCCATTTTACAGATGAGGAAGCTGAAAGATGGAGAGTCTGAGTAACCAGCCCAAGAGGTGGAGTTGGAACTTAGAGCAGGCATTTTGGACACAAGCTGTTAACTACTGTCCCACAGAGTTTCGTATAGCTTATGATCCATGCGCTGATTCCCGCACTTGACTATACCTAAGAATCACCCAGAAGTCTTGTTAAACCAGGTTGCTGATCTGAATCTGTAGGTCCGGGTTGGAGCCGGGGAATGTATGAGGGTGAGCCAAAAATTATCCAAACTCTGGTTGTAGAATTTACTTTAATTAACTTTTAAAAAAGACAAATTATTTTTCGACATAATCTTGCTTTTCAATGCAGTTTGTCCATCTGTCAGCAAGCTTTCATATTCCCTCATTAAAAAATGTTTTTGGCTGAATTGTGAGCCATGAATGCACTGCTGTCTTCACGTCTTCACGTGGACCGGTATCCGGCTCCTTCTTGATGGCTAAACACTTGTGCGACCTTCCTTGAACTTCTCTATCCATTCATACACACTTCTTCGCGACAGAACACTTTCTCCATACTGCGCACAAAGTCTTCAATAAATAACGGCACCGGGTACACCCTCAGCCCACAAAAACCAAATCACTGCACGCTGCTCTTCTTTCATGCAAATCACAAGTGAGGCATCCATTTTTGCTTGCATCGCAGTTACAAATGAACTGATGTAACATGTTCACACCTGCCCAGGAGCAGCCTTGAACGGAAAGCACTGATAAGACAGTGCGGCCAACAGGAGTTTTAATATAACCAGAGTGTGGATAATTTTTGACTCACCCTTGTATATTTCTAACAAGTTCCTAGGTGATGCTGTGAAGGCACTTTAAGCACCACTGATATATCATAATACTGAGCGCATGGGAAATAAATAGCTAATTTATTAATGTTGCTTAAACATCATTGTAATAATTGAAAATAGCTTTCAGAAATAGGGGCTCTTTGCAGCTCAAAATCTTTCTATTTAGAAGTTACCCCTGGAATTCATGCTTACCTCACTGTTTTAATCTCCACTTTTTATTTAAGTAATTGCAAACCTTATTTCACATATTTTAAAAACCAGTGTGAGAATTGCTGGTTTATATCTTTGCTTAGGATTTGAAGGTTTTTTCATTGATTTTATTTAAAATTTTTACTATTGTATTTCTGGCAAACATTTTCCCCATATGCCCTTTGCCTTTAATTATGGTTATGATTTGTTGAGTGTGCATTTTTATTTTTATGCAATGAAATCTCTCCCTCTTCAGTTTCTTTTAGGCCTAGAATATCTTTCTTCATTTAGTAAACATAGGTATTGATGCATTTTTCCAGTAGTTATTATAATTACTTTATTTTCTTTAATTTTCTAACCCATTTGAAATTTATTTTGGGGCAAAGTGAGGCTGTAAATGGATTTTTCTGTTTAATTTGCTTTCTAGTTTTCCCTTATCCATTTACTAAGTAATCTTTCTCATTTTTAAATATTCTAGAGTCTCTTCCAGGACTGTGTATTCCATTGCATTCTGTGGTGTTTTCCTTCTCTGTTGTCACACTGTTTTAATTAACTTAGCTCTCCATTGTATTTGAATATTTGGTAGGGTGAGACTCCTATTCGCCTTATCATTATGTTTCTTTTTTATAACCAAGATTATCTTTGTAAAGGAGTCAGATCTCACTCTTTTTTTTTCCAGGAAGAAGGTAAGAAGCTGTTTGTTTTTGTTTGTTTTTTTGTTTTGTTTTTTGGTTTTTTCTTTTTTTTTTTTTTTTGGCAACTAAGTAAAGATCACTAACTTCCTGGATTTTGCAGAAGTATCTATAAATTCAAGGCAACTGTTATAATAACTATTTGGCATTGGGACAGCAGGAGAGTTTCAGACTAAAGACATCATGACAGAATAAAAAATATTCTTTTATTCTTATTTATTGCCTTTGCTTCAAGAAATGGTAAGAAGGGAGACAAAGAATTCAACAGGAGCATTCAAAGTACTTGTTCTATATATTGATACTTCACCATAGGCTTGTAGAGCAATTCACTAATAAAGGTTTTTGCTATTAAAGAAAACTATGAGTTGTGTAGGTTAGGCAAACAAAAGAATGTACATTTTTATATTATTGTGAGAAAGGAAAGTCTATTTCATTGATGGGTTGGTTAATATTTAAAATAATGTGTAGTAAACCAAATGACACTTTACAGCACCACCAAAAAAGAAAACAAAAAACAACAAACAAAAAACCCCCAACAAAAACAAAACAAAACAAGAGATTGTTTTTCTACCACTGAGATTATAGCCCTAAATGATGAAGAGTCTCTCTTATAACTGCAGTTGTTTATGAAATTAATATTTGAGTCAGGCCAAGCTCTATGTGGAGTGATGCTGGAAGGACACCTTGCTGAAAATGAACCTGTGGTTTCTCTTCCTGCCTGATGTCCATTTGGCATCCACACTCTTTTGATGATTCCACTAAGCCTTATCCTAGAGGGCCGTGAATTGGAGATGTACTGCCAAAAATGCCATTTTAACCATGCTTTTAGTATAATTTGAAAGGTGGTGCATTGGATTCAAATTGCCTCTGAATCCATATTTTCCTGCGCTTGTGTCTTCCTGTGTTCCTTTTTCACCCCTTCCCTATCAGGCTTCTTTGTTGTTGCTATTTTTTAATGTGGATATTTTTTTTTCTCCCTGTTGGTATTGTTTCTTCCTGAAAAGAAACAATATTGCCCTTGACAGTGCAAACTGAAAACAAAAGGAAGGTCATGCTGGTTGCTTGCTCCCCTGGTGAGCAGAGAGAACATGTTATTCTCAAACAAACCATCATCTTTATCTTGCCTGTGTCTTTCCTTGTTGCCCTTTCTCAATGTCTAAAAAAAATTTTAATTGAAGTGTAGTTGATGTATAATTTCATGTAAGTTGCAGGTGTACAATATAGTAATTCACAATTTTTTAAGTTTATACCCCATTTATAGTTATTATACAATATTGGCTATATTCCCCTTGTACACTATATACTTGTGGCTTTTTTTTTTTTCATCTTTATTGGAGTATAATTGCTTTACAATGTTATGTTAGTTTCTGCCTTACAACAATGTGAATCAGCTACATGTATACATATATCCCCTCCCTCTTGAGCCTCCCTCCCACCCTCCCTATCCCACCCTTCTAGGTTGTCACAAGTAGCTTATTTTATACTTAATAGTTTATACCTCTTAATCCCCTACCCCTGTACTGCCCCTCCTATCTTCCCTCTTCCCTCTCCCCCTGGTAATCACTAGTTTGTTCTCTATATCTGTGAGTTTGCTTCTTTTTTGTCATATTCACTAGTTTGCTGAATCTTTTTAGATTCCACATGTAGGTGATATCCTACAGTATTTGTCTTTCTCTGTCTGGCTTATTTCACTAAGCATAATGCCCTCCAAGTTCATCCAGGTTACTGCAAATGGCAAAAATTTCATTCTTTTTTCTGACTGAGGAGTATTCCATTGTATATGTATACAACATCTTCTTATCCATTCGTCTGCTGCTGGACCCTTAGGCTGCAGTAACCGAAGTGCCCTTTCTCTCTTACCTCAATGGGCTGAGGTGCTTAACGCTGGGGTGCCGTGTGTACCACAGGTTCGAGCTATCAGAGAAATAAAATGAAATGGAGGCTGCTGTGTTTGCATGATGTTTCTTCCCCTTACACACACACACACACACACACACACACACACACACACACAGACAGCCATACTGTTGAAGGGGAAAATACTTTTCTGAGATGTGAAGAGACTGAGTTTACAGCTTGGGTTTAAGATCTGTGTCTTCTTCCTCTAGTCTCCTTGCCCCACCGCCCTCCGTCCCCAAAGCCATCAGTATACCTAGATGCCTTGCACATAATTTGTGTGCAGTGAATATTTCTTAAAGTCAATTAAGAAACTCAGTGCTCCTTTAGGACTGCAAACCCTGTTTAACCTAACTTTTCATCCCCACAGTTCTTTGCCCTTAAGTCAGCACTGAGGCACTGCTTATAGGATGGAAATAGGTTTAAATGAAAAATCTGAAAGGATAAGACATCTTATTTGTAAATCTACTGTAAATTATCTTTATCTTATTTCTTTTCTACCATTGGTTAGAAATATATCCTTCCTTAGAATTGTTTTATTTCTTTTTTCTTTCATCAAGGGAAGTGTCTGAATAAGAGGACATTTTAAAGTGATATAGAGTTTAGCAACCTAATTAAATCATTACAGTGATTCTGTGGGACTCGTATTACCGTTTTCATGTCCATTTTACATATGCATCAACTGAGGCATAAAGTGGCTGAGTCACCTTTTTAAGGACTCACAGTAAATGTTGTTGCTGAGATTCCAAATCACATCTGTTTTACTTTCAGGGCCCAAAATTTACTTCTGAGAAAATTAGTTATTCCATATTTGCCTCTACTAGACTTTGGGATGTTTTTCTATAAGTCATGGTAATAGCCAACATTCTTTATAAACAAGCTTTTGGGATTAACAAATTTTATATCACAGTAAACATTCCTTACTCTAAATGGGATAGAAAAATGAAAACAACCCCTTTACTAATTTTGTTGTGTCGTTTAACAGGCATGAGTATGGCTACAACTGATTTCTATTTTACCTTGAAATCCCAGGTCAACGAATTATTTTATTCTAGCCTGCAGAGACCCACACGTCTGTAAGCATTTCTTGCTTGGTGATCTGGTCTTAAGTTGCCTTAGAAAGCATAACGTGGAACTTTTGATATACTCTTTGTGGATCCTTGCACTTATATTTGTTTATTTTTGTACGGCTTTTCCTTTAACTGATATTTTATGTATTTAAATAATGTAAAATCTCTCCAATATTCTTTGCGCATACATATATTTTTAAAACCAGTGTGTGACTCCCCTGGCAACTTGCTATGAGGCATGTTTCTGATGTGGTAATTATAACTTTTAATGTCTGTTCCACAACATTAGACATTTGGAAAAAATTCAGTAAATTCAAAGAACAAATTAGAAATAAATCAGATTATATCTTGTGTAAATACAAATATGAGAAACTAAATGCCAATGTGATATTGGTTTACAAAGGAGTTATTTAATTTCTTTCTCTCAAATTCTAAAATTAAAACTTTACATATATAGCTAAAATTGGGGACTTTTAATAAATAAATGATTTTTTTAAGTTAAAAAAAAACTTCGAAGTTAAGATTTTAACATAATAAAAATGCCTGAATTCCTAAACACTGACTGAAAAAGCTGTCATTTTTTTTTCCCCCGAAAATGCATCTGAAGCACTTTTTATAAATCGATGTGAAAACTGTCTTTGTTGAAATCCTGGCATTAGGGAGTGGTGCATTTGGTCCCTAAGGAGGGGGTAAGGCTAAAGAATGAGAGAAGAACAATATGCTTTTATAGAGGTGTTGCTCTAGGGATATTTTAAGAAGAGTGCTGCTAGGAGAGTTGGAAGTTCCCTTGGTGAAAGCTGTGTTTGATTTAGATACTGATTGAATTGGGACAACTCCCAAAAGCCACCATAAAAGGTGGACTATGATAAAAACAACATTCAAGACTCCTGGTGCGATAAAAGGTACTTTTTGTTGTCTTTCTCTCTGTGTGTGTGTGTGTGTGTGTGCACTCTTTCTTCTAATATAATTCCAGTCTGAATCCCTGGAACAAAAAGTCGGGATTATGTAGAGAAGGTTTTAAAACAACTCTAAATTAAACTTTTTTTTCTTCCTATTTTATCTAAATCTGAAACTAATAAAAGTGAAATGATACTACTGATTTATGCTCATGATTTTGGAAAACCTAAAGCCAGTATTTATGGTGAAAACCTGAATTGTGAAAGTTTGCTAGGAATGCTAAAATAAGATAAAAGCCAATTTTTAAAACAGAAATTTAGATGATTTACATTTAAGTGTCTTAAAGAGATGGTTTCTAAAAGTTAAGGCATCACTGTCATAAGTGCATTTATGACAGAGCTAAATATCTTCCTCAAATTAGTGACCAAAATATTCTTGAAGTCTCAATCTCAGGTCAAAAATTTGTTACAGTCTGTTGTGGCTTTTTTTTTTTTCACTTCCAGTTTTATTGTTTTTAAATTCTGATTTTAAAAGTACACTAACTTATTTCATATCTTTACGTGAATGTAATGGAATTCTTTCATCTTATTTTTAATTTTATTTTCAGACTTCTTATAAAATATGACTCAAAATTTCTCCTCCTTTCCTTTATGTGTAGATCCTAGAGGATGGTAACCAGATGCACTCAACTTTTCCTCTGGAATCCCAACAATTTTTCCTCAGGGGTGACCCCCCAAAACATTCTTAGGTAGCTGCGCCATTTTACTTACCTGGAAACAAATGTAGATGCAGTAGCAAGTTTTGTGCTGGTGTTCAGCTACAGGGAATATACTGTTAATCAATTATTCTCAATACATGCCCTGGTAATTTCCAAAATTTTATATAGAATGTACCATGCATTTTTATAGCTGATTGAAATTTTGAATCTGGTGTTTGGTTATATATAAAAACACCCAAAGCTTACATTTTTGTATACATTTATCAGAACATATATGTTTCCTTTATTTATATCTTTACATTGCTAACAAATAACTTTTATTTATTTCTGATTGTTCTGAGTTTCCTTGAAATAATTTGGTTGAAATAGTGCACTTATTTAAATTTATACTAATTTAAAATATTGAGCAGCGGGGTGGAGAAAGTGAACAGAGCCTCTTCTACTTTCCCCAAGGATATAATTTAAATAACTTTATTAAAAAATTACAATAGCTTCTTTTTAAATTGGGAGCATCTTTATTCTGCTTATTACCTCTTTCTTAGATTTCTCATCAGACTCCCTCTTTACCTCCCTTCCCATCTGTGTATATGTGGAAGTCAAGTCTTTCTCTTTTATAGACATTTTAAACTCATTTACCTTTAGGTGATTTGAGATGTGGCTGGTTTCAGAAAATTGAGAGTAATGAATCTGTGGAAAACTGGGAAATATTAAGTCACCCAAAAACATTCAAATTAAAGTGTTTCCTTATAATGTTGCTAGTGAAAGAAAATATATTTTGGGCCCAGATTCTGCCTACATGCCACTACTTGGCAACGCCCTTTCTTTCTTTTTTTTTTTTCTTTAATTGAAATATAGTCAGCTTACAATGTTGTGTTAGTTTCAGGTATACAGAAAAGTGATTAAGACATATATTACATCTAAATATATATATATATATTATATATATATACTTTTTCAGATTTTTTCCCATATAGCTTATTACAAAATATTGATTATATAGTTCCCTGTGCTATATAGTAGGTCCTTTTTGGTTATCTATATATATATAGTAGTGTGTATGTTTTAATCCCAAACTCCTAATTTATCTCCCCCCCCACTTCCCCTTTGGTAACTGTAAGCTTGTTTACTATGTCTGTGGATACATTTCTGTTTTGTATATAAGCTCATTTGTATCATGATTTTTAGATTCCACATATAAGCAATATCATGTGATATTTGTCTTTCTCTATCTGACTTCCTTCACTTAGTATGACAATCTCTGGGTCCATCTGTGTTGCTCCAAATAGCATTATTTCAATCATTTTTATGGCTGAGTAATATTACATTGTAATATATATCTATATACCACATCTTTATCCATTCATCTGGCTCCTGGCCAATGGTGTTTAAGAGCTGGGAGAGAGGCATCATCTGTGGGAGAAGGAATCAGACAGGATGGATGGTGATATGGAGCCAGACAGAGGGCAGGACTAGATAGGGGTTGCTGGAGTTGTCTGGTTGGGGAGGTAGAAAAGGTACCTAGGCAGGCAGGCTCAGAGGGGAGAAAGGCGGAACCCAGCTTGGTTGGTTGGCTAGAGAAAGCATATGAATCAGTGAGCAACCATTCCATGTGGTAGAAAAACAGACATCTGACACAGTTTGGAGACCTGCATGTAGTTGCCTGCCTCATGAGAGGTGTGGCCCTTTCCCTTTCTTTGCACTGTCCTCATTGCTGCCACACTTCTAATTCAGTCCCCAGAAAAGTGCGACAGTGGGCCTTGGAAACAGTGTTTGTTTAGAAATAAATGGAGAAAGCAACATCTCATGGTGATAAAGGCTTTGACTCTGGTGTCAAACAGGTATGAAAGCAACTGTTTCTTCGCTCTGTATTCAGCATGTCGTACATGTATGTCTCACAGCTGAGCCCCTCCCCAGGCTGTGTCCTCAGCCCAGGGGATTTGCCTCATCTGAGTTGTGCCCTTCCCTAGGGTATCCCGTACCCAGCCAGTGGGTATAAGGTCCCTGCCCCTTGCCTTTGTTTAGGACATCTCTCAAGGACCACCCCAGCTAATTGCATCTCAGGTCAGTATCTCTCTCTGTCCAGTCGTGCTTCCCTCATGCCCTTGAAAGTGTTGTTTTTTTGAGAGCATATCCCCCCAAACACATCCTACTGACCAAATTCCTTCTAGAGCCTGTCTCTCTGTTAGCCTTGACAAATGATAACACCACGGCAGACACAAATAAAGAGATGGGGAAGGGAAATCATTTATATGTGAACCAACTTCCACGACCTTTTGGTTGGATTCTGTTTCTAGCTGTGAGGGCACCACAGCAGGCACGAGGTAGGCTGAGAAGGAAGGATGGAAAAGGTTGGAGAATTGAAGACAGGAGGTCAGGGCGCCACTGGGGAGGAGAGGTCCTCATAGCCTGTAGCTCACGAATCTGCTGGAACATACAAGACCTAGCTTGGAGCTGCTCTGTCTCTCTAGCTAAATACGAGGGTGAGTCAAAAATTATCTGCACTCTGGCTGTAGAATTTATTTTAATTAACTTTTAGAAAAGACAAATACATCATTTTTCGACATAATCTCCTTGCTTTTCAGTACACTTTATCCAACTATCAACAAGCTTTTGTATTCCCTCATTAAAAAATGTTTTAGGCTGAGCTGCGAGCCATGAATGCACTGCTGTCTTCACTTCTTCCTCAGAAGTGAATCTTCGTCCTCATAGGGCTGCTTTCAGGGGACCAAACAGGTGCAAGTTTGATGGAGCAAGATCAGGACTATAAGGAGGATGCTTTAACACCTCAAAACGAAGTTTCTGCAGAATGTCAGCAGTGTGGACAGAAGTGTGCAGACGTGCATTATCATGCAAGATCACAACACCCTTGGATCGCAGTCCTGTGCGTTTAATCCGAAGTTTAGGCTTCAGCTCTTCCATAAGCATCTCTATCCATTCATACACACTTCTTCGCGACAAAACACTTTCTCCATACTGCGCACAAAGTCTTCGATAAATAACGGCACCAGATACACCCTCAGACCACAAAAAACAAATCACTGCACACTGCTCTTTTTTTGTGCAGATCACAAGTGGGGCATCCATTTTTGCTCACGCCACAGTTACAAATGAACTGATGTAGCACGTTCACACCTGCACAGCAGTGACTGGGGAGACAGTACCCTTGAACGGAAAGCACTGATAAGACAGTGCAGCCAACAGAAGTTTTAATATAACTGGAGTGCGGATAATTTTTGACTCACCCTTGTAGTTTGCTAATATGATGCAGGGGAAGAGGGGTCAGAAAGACTTAGTCTGACTTTGACACCTACTTGCTGACACACAACTTCTGAAACTGGGTTGTTAACATCTGTGGGTTAGGGGCAGTATCAGTGTTTGGTAATTTCAGATAATGTATATGCACGTATTCTAGAAACCTCAATGGGCAATTTGGAAAAGAGGGTAGAGTGAAGTGATTGAAGGCTCAGGCTTTGGAGGGAGACAGAATCATGCTCTGCCGCTTAGTGTCTGTGTCACCTCAGGCAAATAGATTAACTTTGACATGCTAGTTTTCTCACGTGTGAAATCAAGGCAGGGTGGGGTGTAATTATCTCTTGAGGTTGTTGCAAAGTTTTAATTAGACAATGTATGTAATGACTGCATGCAACATTATGCCTGCCACATAATAAGTTCTAAATAGATGATCATTATTTTTGCTATTGAAAATAAACATGAATATATTGCTATACAAATAAGCTTGAACATATGAGGTTAGGCTGACACCTGGGAAATCCACTTGTGACATCACCAGCTGCTGTCTTATGTAGAAACCCCTGCTACTGGGTTGTCACAGGTTCTGTGATGGGGATCTTTCTTTATGGTGAAGGTCACTGGTGTCACCCCAGTCCGGAAGCAACAGAAAGTTACAGCACCATCTGGTGTTCTGTGTGTGACTGAACACAGAATGCATATCTTCCTAGGGGATAATTGAATGGTATGTGGGGGTTGAATTTCCAGCACCTGCACCTCAAACTCTGTGCTTTGATCTTATTTTTCAGTTATACTCTGCTCAGCTCCTATTTTTATCATTTCATCTCCATTTCAAGTTTAGGAATTTTAACGTCAAAATTGTAGCTCTTTTTACATCTTCTTAAGGGGACATGCAGTGTAAAGTAGAAGATAAGTGAAATTGTGTCAAATGTTTGTATCTGTGCTTGGATATTGATAAAAATAATAGAGAGAAAAGGAAAATTTACATGGCAAGGTGAAAATTAAAAATAACATTAGTAGTAATTTAAAATAAAAAAATCCCAAAGCATGGGATTGTAATCTTAAACCTGTTTCAGACAAAGAACAGTAATTTAATAAAAATAAATAAATAAATAAATAAATAAATAAATAAATAAAACCAAAAAATGCAAAAAGCAAAAAACAACCATCTTTGAAGAAACTAGCTGGGGAAAAATCATATTTATTTGGGAGAACTATATGTTTTTTAAAAGCTAGACTAAATATTGGATATAAAATATATGAAGACTTTGATCAACTACTCTCCCCTCTTTGCCTTACTCAAAATTAAACACTATTTTTATTGATTGAAACACTAGTACAATTTAATGTTCAAGTAAGGTGTTTGTCTGAAGATGGTATTTCAGGACATTTTCAATATTCACTTTCCTTCTACTGTGCTGGTATTGCTAAATATTTACAAGGAAAAGCTTTCAAAGTTGTGGTAGCTTTCTTTCTTTTTTCCTTAATTTTATTTATTTATTGGCTGCACTGGGTCTTCGTTGCTGCGCATGGGCTTAGTTGTGGCAGGCAAGGGCTGCTCTTGGTTGTGGTGCACGGGCTTCTCATCGCGGTGGCTTCTCTTTCTGTGGAGCAGGGCTCTAGGCATGCAGGCTTCAGTAGTTGTGGCTCGTGGGCTCAGTAGTTGTGGCACACAGGTTTAGTTGCTCTGTGGCATGTGGGGTCTTCCCTGACCAGGGCTCGAACCCCTGTCCTCTGCATTGGCAGGCAAATTCTAAACCGCTGCACCACCAGGGAAGCCCCCAGTAGTAGCTTTCTCACAAAACCAGGAGACAGGGCACTTTTTACAGTAGGGAGTTCAGCCAGCGCCAGTGTGAAGCTCTTCTAAAGACCTCTGTGTAATTGGAAATAATGCTTCATTGAGATCCGTTGTCCTCACTTTTTCTTTATCATATGCCTTTATATGTAACTTATTAGGAAAAATCTTAGATATAGAAGCAGGATTTTCCCATTAGTTCCCATCCTTGCAAACTATAGGGATTGATTTTTATTTATCATCTATGTTGCCTTTAATTTCCTCCACTGTGGACTTTTTTTTTTATCCTCTCACATATTCCTGGCCCCTGTTCTTACTTTGCGCTGCAGGTGCAGAACTTGGGCTGTGATGTGCTTCTTTTTGACTCCTGTCCTCCCTATTGGACCGTCAGGAACCACACTATCCTCTCCTGTTGCATCCTTAGCTTGTCAGAGGTGGGTGCTGGCACACAGGAGGGCATAAGGACATTTATTAAATACACAAATCCATCAGTGAATGGATGGAACTTAGAATAGGAGTCAGACTTCCTAAATTCTGGCCATGGTTCTGTAACTTTCTAGCTTTCCTTCTAGTTTCTAGATTTCTGGCATATTTCTTAACCCCACCAAGCTTCACCTCCTTATTTCCATCTGGAGTAATGATACCTCCTCTGCTCGGTCAGGCTACTTGTGTGAATCATATGAGAAGTATACACAAAAACAAGAGTAAATTAAAGTGTTATAAAAATATAAGGTATTTTTATCAATTCACCATGTGATTGTTTTCTTTTGCAATGTTTATACCCACAGATAAAGGGAGAAAAAAGTGACAGAAAAGATCCCACTAAAATTCAGCAGAAACAATTCAGAGTCATTGTCTTTATTTAGAACTAGAAGATTTTGAAGGAAGCTGCCAGTATGAATGGCTGTAATGAACTCTGCTGCTTTTGCTCTCATTGTATTTACTGCTTATCTTCTCTTCATTATGATTACCACTCCTCTGCAGGGCACATCGCTATCACTGTATTTCTATACTGTACACACAATCCTTTATGCAGAAGTCTAAGCTATGTTTTCAAATTCGGAATCGTTTGGACTTTAGGAATATAATAGGGTGGCCATCCCACATAGTGTGTATCACCCCTAATCAGGGACTGTGAAGACAGTTTGTAATTGGAGACATTATTATTTCTGCAAAGAAAAGTATGAATTTTAACATTAAGTGGGATAAAGATTATAAACAGGCTCTTCTTAATTTAGGTGAGTTATTTTTTTCCACCAAATGATTTTTACTAAAGGTGAATGAAATTGAGACCTATTTTAAAGGTTCAAGGCTGATGTATCTATTACCTTCTCCCTCCCTCACCCCCATACATACCTAATTAAAATTCCTCATGGTAAGAAAGCATTTCCTCCATCATTGTTTTCCTAGAGACTAACCCACTGCCTGGGCCACTGCCTGGCACATTGTCTGATCTACGTGTCCTTAGAAAATCAGCCATATTTAACTGTCTCCCAAACAAATATATGAGAATTCTCTAAATATTTAAATTTTTTGTAATTTTCTGACTGACATATGCTGTATGCTTTTCCTTGTCTGACAATGATAAAATTAAAATGTTATAATGAATGGTTCAGGCTATATTTTTAACTAATAATAACCAACTGAAGCTGAAAAATTATCTTTTGTTTTGTTTTCTATATTTCTGAAATTTTTTTTAAAGGTTTAGAATAGTTAAATAAACCAAACACAATATCAGGACATACACACCCTCTCCCTTCCCGCCCACTCCCCATCACGTAAGACCAAATTTTCCAGATTTGAATGACAGTTATCTCAGACATTGTAGGAAATTTTATTCATACTGGAAAAATCATGTAATCGTTCAGCAAATGTTCTAGACTTACTGCATTTTGACACTTCTTAAATAAATATATCTCAGGGTAAATTTTTGTCTAGATAAATATACAAACTGTGGGAATAACCCAATACGATAATGACATTTTGGAGTAGTTAATTGGACAGTAGTAATTCAACTGAACAGATATAAATTTTTCAGATGTTCAAACCACTTCATTCCCATTGTTACACATAGATGGGAAGGACATAGTTTAGGCCAGTGATTCTCAAGTGGGATGATATTTCCCCAGCAGAGTTTCGACAAGGTCTGGAGGCATTTTTGATTGTCACAGCTTGTTGGGTGGGAGAGAGAGATGTGTTCCTGGCAACTCGTGAGCAGAGGCAAGGAATGCTGCCAGCCATCCTATGCTGCACGGGACAGGCTCTGATCACAAACAACTATCTTGCCCAAAGGGTCAGTAGTGTTGAGGTTGAGAAATTTCTAATTTAGGAGCTAAGATAATTATACTCTTCTCATCTCTGGTGCCTTAGATCTTTCAATCTCATCACTGATTTTACATACAAAAGCAACATAACTCCACTTCCAAAAATGTTAAGAGCAATATGTTTTTACCGACATGTGCTTGAAAAAAATTGAAGCTGTGATTAGAGCACTCAATATAGGCAAAAATCCTTAAAAATTCCCTTTACTCATCTCTTTCCTCAGTCTCACTCTTCTACTAGCTCTTGATCTTCTCTCCTTCTCTGCCCGCTCCCATCAGTCTACGCGGAACTTGTGCAGAGTAACTTTGGATGCCCTTGTTCTAGAGGCCGCTTTTCTCCCCATTGCTCATCTAATCAGAAAACCAAAGGCCCAGAAGGGGAGCCCAAGCAAGCAAAGCCTAGAATCTTTCTATCATAGAAGACAGAGTGAAGGAGGGTGTGTGTGTGTGTGTATCTGTCACACAAGTAAATGCATTTGTTTAGTTAGCCTTTGCTATGTAACAAATGGCTCCAAAACCTTGTGGCTTAAACAGTCGTAACTCGTCATTTCTCATGATCTGTGGGTTAGCTGGTTAATTGATAGTTAAAAATGGCTGGTTTTCTGAGGAGCACATACATAAATAACGTGCCAGGCAGTGGGTTCATTTCTGTGGATACAATGATGGGGAAAATGCTTTCTTCCCAGGAGGAATTTGTAATCAGGTATGTCTGGGGGCGTGGGAGGGAGGAATAACAGATGTGTCAACTCTGAAGCCTTATATGGGTCTCATTTTGCTGATTTTTCCTGGTCTGTGTCCATCTGCAGGGTTGGCCAAACTAGAAGGTCCAAGATGACCTCACCCACGGCTCTGGTGGTTGGTTCAAGCTATTGGGTAGAGCGTCTCAATTCTTTTCCACATAGACTCTCATCCTGCAATATAGACTGCTTTCCTTGCTTGGTGATTTTAGGACAGGGATCCAAGACAGCTAAAATAGAAGCTGTAAGACTTCTTAAGGCCTAAAATCAGATGCTATAAAGTCATTTCTGCTGCATTATTGATCAAAGCAAATACAATGCAAGATTAAATTCAAGGAGAGGGGAAATCAATTCTACCCTTGATGGGAGGAAGGACAAAGTCACATTGCAGAGGAGCATGCATATTGGAACTAGAGGCTGCTGTGTCCATAATTTGAAATCTGCCCTCTGGTCACTATGATTTATATTCTTTCTGCATAAAAATACACTCATCCCCTATCAAGATATCAAAAGTTTCATCCAATTATGTCATCAAGCTCCAACTCCAGTTACAGATGAGGCCTCTCAGGTGTAATTACTCTCAGTCCCCAGACCTGGAAACTGAAAAGAGAGTTACTGCTTCCCATTCATCCAACATGCAATGCTGAGACAGGGAAGGGCTATTGCAGTGGATGCTTCTGTCCAAAGAAGGGAAGAATGGAAAGGAGATGGCAATTGTGGCCTGAAGTCATTCTGAAATCCAGCCAGGCACATGTGGCCTCTTCCTGTAATTCAAGGGCAAGGGGCGTTCCCTGTCTTTTTGATAGGAAGTGGCTCATGTTTGTGGCCTATAGTCTTCTTAGCTTCTTCTTAGCCATATAAAGTTGTGATTCCAAAGTCTTCTCTTCATTTTTAACTGTCCTGTCCCTTTAGCACAAGCTGGTGGCATTTTTGCTAAACAGATTTGTTGGCTTCCTAAAAATCTGCTTGGAGTTCATCCTGTGCCCCCCAAACCCAAAGTCTGAAATAGACTTTGGACCACATATGAGGCTGCAGTGGGCAGTGCCCTTAAGAGTCTTAGAAGTGGTTTGTCTGGGTGAGAATATCCACCAAGCACTGCCTTAAATCTTTCTGAGTTCTTAACAGTGGGTCTTAGAGTCACATTCTTGATTTATTGTTATCCTGAAGCTATTTTTTACTTTGAGAATCTTTTTCCAGGAAAGACTGGCAGTCACAAACCAATTATTTTTTCCGATGCCCCGTATCAAAGGCCTTCTATGTTTCCTCTAAGTTCTGTTTGCAAACTAAATAGTTCCTTCTTTGGTTCATCTGCCTTTCTTCGAGTACCTTATAATGTGCAGCTAAAAGAAGCTGGTTGACAGCTTTCTGCAGGGAAATCTCCCTAGCCAGTTGCAGAAGTTCAAGTTACTGCTGATGAGCGAATATATAACTCATAAAATATGTGTAGCTCTCCTTCCAGTGCCAGCTAGCGGTTTCCTCACTGTCTTCTCAGCCTCGACTGACAGTCTTTTTTGTGTTCTTCAGCCTCCTTCCCCATCTGATCCCAAGGCCAAGGCCACATGTTTTGGATTTCTATTAAAGCAGCACTGACCCCCAGTAGCGATTTTTGTTTCAACTAACCTTCGCTAAACCACCACCAGAACTTAGTGGCTTAAAGCAATGATACACATGGTTTCTCCCAGCCCTGGGGTGGGCTAGCTGTTGCCTCTGCTGGCTGTGCCTGGGCTTATTCATTTGGCTATGTTCCGCTGGAGGATCAGCAAGGGTGGCGGGTCCCCTCACTCATGTGTCTGGCAGTTGGCTCTGGCTGTCACCTGGGGTACCTTAGTGCTCCTACAAGTGACTTTTTTCCTCTAGGATGCTATATTAGCTTCCTGATGTGGTGGCCTCAGGGCAGAGCTTTAAGAGCGCCAAAACGGATCCTCAGAGCCTTTTAAAAGCCCAGCCTCCGAAGTCATATAAAATCACTGCAGCCACATTATTGGTCAAAGCAGGTCTCAAGGTCCAACCCAGACTCAAGGGGTGGAGGAATTGTCTCTGTCCTGATAGGAGGAGCAGCAAAACCACATTTTTTTCTTTTTTTCTTCTTCCTTTTAAAAAGAGTTTTATCAAGATATAATTGACATACAATAAACTGCATATATTTAAAGTATACAATTTTATATTTTGTTACTAGTCATCTGTTTTATACATATTAATGTATATGTGTCAAACCCAATCTCCCAATTCATCCCACTCGAACCCCCAGCAAAACCACATTGCAAAGGGCGTGCTGACCAGAATGGGAGAAATTTGTGGACATGTTTTGCAATCAGCCACAGCCTGGACCTGTATTTTTTTTTCATTTATATGTTTAATTTAAAAATCTAAACATTGGGTAATTATTATAAACTGTTTATTTCATTATGTTGAAATAGGCAATATACCTTAGACCCTACCCAGGATAAACAAGGTGAGTAGTGATTTTGGTAATAGTAAGTCAACAATTGGGGCCATATAATTCTGATTCCAAAAGAAATAATATGATTTAGGTCATTGATCGAGGCTGCTATTAAAGTAATAATAATTACATTGTCACCTTATCATTTTGTTGTTTTTTCCTTTGTAACCACATCATTTGATTGTGTCAAGAAATTCAATCTACGTATCTCTATTTGTAAATTTCTTTCCAGCTTTTTTGAGGCGTGTTCATCTGCATCAAAAATGGTGAAAAAACCGTATTAGATACAATTAGGAACAATATGATTTTAAATTAAGATGTATATTCTTAGGAAATTAAAATCTGTAAGACTTTTATTTGAGCCACCATTGTCATTGAAGCACCCAAGGAGTTTAATAAGAATCTACAAAAAGCAAAAAAGCTAGTCATAACTTATTATAATCTATGAGTGTATTAATACATGATACCCTAATGTTCTTATCAGAGATGGCAACCATATCTGTTTATACAGTTTTTCTTCTTGGTATTTCTGTATTAAAGATGACATTGATTAAGGATGGATATACCTAGAAATTTAGTATTTTACTGATTATGATTGTTCATAACTCTGATAAAAATATACATCTTTATGTGCATACCCACATGTGAAATGCTATATACCTCAGAAATAAATTCTTATAGACTAATTTGTTACATATATTGAAATACACTAACTTCAATTACTGTTAGCATCTAAGAGGATATTGGCACATAATTTTAATTTTTTTTTAATTTAGTAATGCTACTTAAAAGCTACCGACAGTTGGATTCTGTGTCACAATTTTACATAACATATTACATGTGATAAATTTATTAATATGGTAAAATGAAAATACAGTGAACATATTTCTAGGCAGCAAATTGTTCATAATTGATTGCGAAGCCTTCAAATAACCCAGTCACCTTTTCCTGTGGCCTCTGGGCTTCCAGGTGCATGTGTTAAGTCACTTAGGCCAAACCACAGTTGTGAGAAATCAGCGAGTCTCTGTTACTGTGACTCTTCAGGAAGAAAGCTATTGATATAGTCAGATGTGACAATTTCTTACTGGTCAAATTTAATCACCCTTGCTGCACTGGGCCTCGTTTCTTCATGTGTCATGATCTTGTCCTAAAATGGCAAAATACTTAGGAAGTATAATATAGAGACAGGGCAAAGGAATACAGAAGTTGAACATCAGAGCCAGCTCCTTTTATTTTTCACTCATTTCTAGAGAAGAATATTACCTTGGAATTTGGGGATTATTTCTTATAACAACATGACCCAGGGCCGTGTGCATACAACAGCTTTCCTAGGTAGACATCTCTCAAGGCCCAACAACCGCCAACTCCTGAGGTCTATAGGACCAACAGTTTTTGAAACAGAACCAGTGATGGAAGCCTCAAGGTTGAAGCACCTAGAGAATTCCCATAACTAGTTCTGTGGGTTTTTTTTTCCCCTCGCAGTCCAGCCTTTATAAAAGAATCAAGATTCAAGCTATAAGAGAGGGGAGCTTGAGCTGCATCTGCCCAGTAATATTCACCTAGACGAAGACCTGGCCTTAAATCAGAGCCTATTACAAGTTCCTGTCAGTGGGGCACCCACCTCGTAACCTGGCTTCTCAAGTCTCATCCCTCTTCTGTGCTGATGCTACCACTTCATCCAGATATTTCATGATGCAGTTGCAGTGGGCCTGAATTCTCATACTCTTCCCTCAGAAGCACACTACTTTTTCTCCCTTCCTTCCTTCCTCCCTCCCTTGTGCCTTCCTTCCTTCCTTCGTTCCTTCTTTCTTTTCTTTCAAAAACTTGTGAAGTCTAAAACTTGACACTGCCACTGGGTGACCTTGATAAAAATGTTTAACCTATATGTGCCTTTGTGCCTTGGTTTGTTTTTCTTTTCTTCTTCTTCTTTTTTTTTTTTTTTTTGGTCATGCTGCATGGCTTGCAGAATCTTAGTTCCCTGACCAGTAATTGAACCCGTGCCCCCTGAGGTGGAAGCACGGAGTCTTAACCACTGGACCACCAGGGAAGTCCCCTGGTTTTCTTATTTGTAAAATGGACATTATAATAGTTCTTGTCTGTAGATTTGTTATAAGAATTCAGTGAGTTAATACATATTTATTACATGATACATGATACATGATTGTTATCAATCAATTTAAATATAATAATCAATTTAAATATAATGTGATCTATAAATAGAGAGAGAGAGAGAAAGTGCCTGGCACCTAGGAAGCCTTGCCCATTATTATTTGGGTTTGTTTCTGGTAGGTACTTGAAAGTTAAAAGTGCATGTTTACTGTGCATTAGAAATAATGGTATTCTTTAAATTTTATGGATATATACAAATTTTCTCTAAATTTAAAGGTTTTCTTATTTATTTTCCTCATCATTTATTCAGTAGGATTTATTTGTCACATTTGTAGGCACTGGGGACAAAGTTACTGTCCTCATGGGGTTTATATTCTAGCAGGCAAAACAGGATTCTGAGCTGAAGCCCAGGAGAGGTGTCAGCTTCAGAGATGAAATCTCTCTCTCTGGCGCTTATACGTACATTTTAGCCAAAAGCTCTTTTTTAAAAGAACGCTGAAATTATGTTTCCTTGAGCATCACTTTTCAAATGGTGAGGAATCAATATGATATCTTGTTCATCTGTGATCCTGGCAACATTAGTTTACAGCAAAGAGTTGACACTCAGTAGATGTTGGTGGAAAGAGTAGAATTCACCCTTTCCGTGAAAGGTGTTACACTGCCGCCCCTACCCATGATCTCTTTATTTCTCTATTTCAAGCCTTCTTGAAGGTGACCTCTTTTTCTTTGTATATTAGTTTTCCCTTATTGCATAACAAATCACCAAACTTAGCAGTTTAAAACAACGTTCGTTTATTATCTCCAGATGTTTTGGCTCAGGAGCCCGTGCAGCTACCCATGCCCTCTGCTCAGGGTCTCACAAGTCCACAGTCAAGGTGTCCGCTGGGCTGCATTCTCTTCCGGAGGCTGAATGAGGGAAGCATCCACTTTCAAACTCACTCAGGTTGTTGGCAGAATTCACTTCCTTGTGTATGTTGGAGCTTCTTCCTGGCTCTTGGCTGGAGCCTGCCCAGCCCCGCCCCCCCCAACCCCTACCAGAGGCCGCTCCCAGTTCTCTGCTCCAGGGCCCTCTGCATGGACTGTTCACAGCTTGGCTGTTTGCTTCTTTAAGCCAGCAGGAGAATCTCTCACTCCGGTCAGCTCAGAAGGAATCTTACATGAAGTAACATGTCCATGGGCGTGGCATCTCATCACCTTTGCTGTATCCTGTTGATTACAAGCTGTTCACAGGTTCTGGCTGCAGTTCCCCACACAAAGGTGTGGCCTCCAGGAGGTGGGAATTTTTGGAGGTTACCCTATAATGTGTTTACCACTCTCCGCATCTGGCTGAGGTCCCTGTAGTGCCTCTATCGTGTTGCCTTGCTGTATGAGCCTCCACTACACATGTGCCCTTTCTTCTCTCGCTCCACCTCTAAATATTTACCTTTTTAATAATTTTTTGGCTCTGTTTTGACTTTGCTACTTTTTTCTTCCAGTTTTACTGAGATATAATTGACATGCAGCTCTGTATAAGTTTAAGGTGTACAGGATAACCATTTGACCTACACACATCATGAAATGATTATCACAGTAAGTTTAGTGACACCCTCATCTCATATAGATACAAAATTAAAGAAATAGAAAAAAATAGTTTTCCTTGTAATGAGAACTCTTAGGATTTACTCTCTTAACCACTCTCATATATAACATATAGCAGTGTTAATTGTATTTATCATGTTGTATACTCCATCCCTACTGCTTATTTATCTTATGCCCGGAAGTTTGCACCTTTTGACCACCCCTCCCCCCACCCCACCCCCACCTCTGCTAACCACAAATCTGCTCTCTTTTTCTATGACTTTGTTCATTTTTGAAGTACACTTGACCTAAACACTATGTAAGTTCCTGTTATACAGCACAGTGATTCACTATTTCTATACAGTACAAAGTGATCACCGCGATAAGCGTAGTTACCATCTGTCACCATCCAAAGAGATTACATAATTATTAACTATGTTCCCCACTCTGTATATTTCATACCTGTGACATTTATTTTGCAGCTGGCAGTTTGTACCTCTTAATCTCCCTCACCTATTTCTCTCCTCCCCTCAACCTCTCCCAGCAACTGCCTATTTCTTCTCTGTATCTGTGACTCTGTTTCTATTTTTTATGTTTGTTCATTCATTTTGTTTTTTTAGATTTCACATATAAGTGAAATCATATGGTATTTGTCTTTGGTATTTGCCTTTCTTTTTCTGACTTATTTCACTTAGCATAATACCCTCTGGGTCCATCCATTGTTGCAAATGGCAAGATTTTATTCTTTTTCAATGGCTGAGTAATATTCCATTATATATATATACACAGATACACATATATACACACATTATATATAAATACATGTATATTGTTCTTTATCCATTCATCTATTGATGGGCACTTAGGTTGCTTCCATATCTTGGCTATTGCAAATAATGCTGCAGTGAACATAGGGGTACATATATCTCTTCTAATTAGTGTTTTCATTTTCTAAATACCCAGGAGAAGAGTTGCTGGATTGTATGGTAGTTCTATTTCTTAAAATTTTTGAGGAATCTCTATATTGTTTTCCATAGTGGCTGCACCCAGTTTATATTCCCTCCAATGGCGCATAAGGGTTTTCTTTTCTCTACATCCTCGTTATTTTCTCCAAAACTTGTTATTTGTTGTCTTTTGGTAATAGCCATTCTAATAGGTATGAGATGATATCTCATTCTGGTTTTGATTTACATTCCCTGATGATTAGTGATGTTGAGCATCTTTTCACATACCTATTGGCCATCTGTATGTCTTCTTTGGAAAAATGTCTATTCAGATCCTCTGCCCATTTTTCAGTCCCAGGTTTTTTTGTTTTTTTTTTTTTTTTGATCTTGAGTTATATGAGTTATTTGTATATTTTGGTTATTAACCTCTTATCAGATACATCGTTTGCAAATATCTTCTCCCATTCAATAGGCAGCCTTTTTGTTTTGTTGATAGTTTCCTTCACTGTGCAAAAACTCTTTAGTTTGATGTAGTCCCGTTTGTTTATTTTTGCGTTTGTTTCCCTTGCCTGAGGATGCATATAAAATATATATTGTTAAGACCAATATCAAAGAACATACTGCCCATGTTGTCTTATAGATATTTACCTTTAGATATGTCATGGTAGTGACTGTGTCCTGTTCATCAATCTGTATCCTTTTGCACCAAGCATGAAACTTGGCACTTAGTTGGTCTTGAGTGAACTTTTTAAAAGACAAAATTTATTGAGGTTTAATTATTCAGCTCACCTTCAATAAGTGAATGTGGATAAACATAGGGCTAATATATGCAAACTTTAAAGCATTTGCTGATAATTTTTAAATAAATAGTTGAATTGCTTAATATATTTGAAGTTTTACTGGCTCTTCCTTCAAGACAACAATTGGTAAAATGAATTATAAGATAAAATAATATAATAATCATTTCTAGAGTTGTGTAACTATAATTTTTTTCATGCTACAACGTCATGACACGTTATCTAACCAGATAATTTTTTTTCTTCTAGATGAGCAAGAAATAGTACAAAAACGTACTTTTACAAAATGGATCAACTCTCATCTGGCCAAGGTAAGGGAAACTATGCAGAGTTCTATATTTACTTAGTTTGAGCCAATAAATCATTAAATGCACAGTATAAAGTAATGCTGCTGTAGCTTTTGTCACTATAGCTAGTCAATAATGTTGGCAGTCCTATCAGTTTAATCGTCGCCCAAGTGTGGCATTTGCTAACATTGCCTTTGGGAAGAAATCAACAGACACCCAGAGTCAATAGCAGTTACTTCATGTCAATTCCATGAATCCTGATGAAATATTTCATCCAGTTGTTTCTTCTGTACTAACGTGTCATACCAAAAGGAGCATTCATGCTAGATTTTTGTTTGTATTTGCTTTTATTTGGAACAGAAAGAAACAATGAGTGGTCTGCCCTGAGCAAAGAATTTTATCTGAAGAGATTGTAATGGTGTGTGGGCTCCCCTCTCAAGTGCTTTTATAGAAAAGTAACCATGGTGGCAGGATACTACAAAGACTAACCGTTCTGAGATTATCCATACTGATGTTGGGTTGTATCAGGTGACTGTGTATCCATCCATTGTAAAGACTTGGAACATAAATACTAATATAAAACAAATTTCCAGGTAGCTACATTACAATAAAATTAATCTCTTATAATGCTGGTGAACAAATATGTAAACCAAAAAGCACTGCATTTGTAAAAATAAATGCAGGTGATAGGACAATTTTCTGTATTCAATTAGAGAATCTTTGCTGAGGGCAGTGCCTATAGTGTGCAAGGCATAAACCTATGAGCAGTTTTTGATTGGGGAGAAATCAAAGCTTATTTTATAGTTCAGAAGCAAACAAACATGGCAACTTATTTCAGTCCCGTTGTACAAATTCACTGCTTACTGTGTGTCTGTGCTAGGCTTTGGAGACAGAAAAAAAGATAGTAAGATACTTTCCCAGGCCTTGGAAGGCTCACAGTCTAGCAAAGACAGAAGATTAGAATAATGTATCTAGATGCAGGATAAAATGGGATTATCTTTCCTAGAATCTCTCTCCAAAAACCACTTGATAAGATGGGAATTCTCTGGCCCAGTGGCTGCACCCAGAATCTGCTCTGTGACAAGGCACTGAATGCCCTTGGGGCTCATTTTCTGAGGCTTTGGCTGGTGCCATCTGGCCCCGCTGGCTGCTTGTACTACAGAATTGTCATCTTTGGGGGAAGGTTCTTTTTTCCCAAAATGAAAATAGAGTTATTGTTTTTTCATATTGTAAAAAGGTCACTTGCTAATTGTATATCATTTTGATAATAAACCTCTTAGAAAGTGTAATGAAAGTAAAAATCCCCTTAAATCCCACAATCCTGATATAACCATTGCTAACGTATTGATCACCATTTTCCTACACGTGGACACACACAATTTCATGTAAATGATTATAGAGGATACTATTCATTTGCCTCTATTCACTCAGCACAACTCCTACCCCACTCCCATTCCTGTATCATCTCCAGCTCTCCCATCCCTTCTCCTCCTCCATTATACCTCCACCCACCCACCCTCTTTCCATCTGTATCTCAATCTCCCATCCCTATCTTATCCCCATTCCCATCTCTATTTCTTTTTGTACCCTTTCTCTATAAAAACATAGGCAACCTATACATCCTAGTCTTCACAGTCTCGTTGAGGGCACGTTTACATATACACCCAAATTCAAACGGAAGCACACACTTCCCTCCCCATTGCAATGTGCTCACTGACTTCTGAGAATAATACCTTACTTGCAACAGAAGCAAGGTCAGTTTCATATCTTTGATCTGGTCTCTGGGCTAGGACATTGTGTCACTTTTGTTGCTGTCTCTGTGATGGGGCTTGCTCCCAAAGCCATGGTGTGATGCTAGAGTGTGCCCATCACTCTAGCACTCCAGGTGCGGACAACAAACACCTGCACAGTCACACAGACACAGACATACACACACACACATACACACACACACACACACACGCACTTTAGTTACCTGAGCTCCACAGAACATATATTATGCCCAGAGTCTCACTAAGTCTATCGTGAAAACAGCTTCTTAGATTTGTGGTCCTCAGCCCCTGCTTACCTTTTAATAACACGGATATGTTCCCTGGCCCCTGGTGTTTAGTCATAGAGCAAGCCCAAAGTCATATTTAGAATCAAAATGTTTCTCACTAGATAAATAAGCCACAGAGAAACAACTTGATCTGTCTCAAGGTCTTTCCTTATCCTCCAGAGATTCTTGAGCCAACTTTTCCTCTTCCTTCTTGCTTATTAAATAACCAAAGCCAATGGTTTGTCCTATAACTAACAGTCTGCTCCAAAGATGGAGCCATAACTGCTATCAGGTTTGAAAGGATGTGGTGTTCTTTGATTTGTTGGATCAGATTGAGTCTGATTTGGTGTATTGTTTGTGTTTGTTTGTTTACTTTGTCCAGTAAATATGCAACCAGCTTAGACCCAGTGTTACTCAGCTTGAGCTGCTGTAACAAAATACCATAGACTGTGGCTTAAACAAGGAACATTTATTTCTTGAAATTCTGGAAGCTGGGGAGTTCGCAATCAACATGTCGACTGATTGGTCGACTGATTCGTTCCCAGTGAAGGTCCACTTCCTGGCTGTGTCTTCACATGGTAGAGATAGAGGGAACTCTGGTTTCTCCTCCTTTTCTTATAAGGACACTAATTCCATCATGAGGGCATCACTTTGTGATGTCATTTACACCCAATTACCTTCCAAAGGCCCCACTTCCAAATACCATCACTTTGGGGGTTAAGACTGCAACATATGCATCTGGGGGGACACGCAAACATTCAGTCCGTAATGGGCCCCAGGTTCATCCTGAGGACTGCCCTGAAGCACATGAGAATTTCTTCCAAACATCAGTCCTGGAATGATGTAAGTAATGAGCTTGTCTCCTCTTTCATATCAAATGCTTGTTTGTGTTTCAGTTCCTATTGTACATAGCTCTGTGCTTTAGAATGCTTCAGGTAATCTAATAACCAAATCCTTGAAAAGAATTAAAATGCATTTTATTTCTTGGTGTTGTGTGTGTGTGTGTGTGAGTATGTGTGCATATTTCTTCTCCAGTTTTCTGTTGACATCTATCAATAAAGGCAAGGAAGTGGCCCATGTCAAAAATATTTTTGTGCTGGTGATCAGATACTAGTCTTAAGTCACCTATTACTTATGCTATATAACATACTTTATCTCTAAGAAAGAGAAAGGAGAAAGCACTAAATTGGCAGGAAAAAAGTTTCAACTTTCTTTTAGAGTGCAAGCTGTAAATATTTTGTAGGATCTCTTATTGTCTGAGAGCTTTTGCAGAGTCACGGGAATTTTTGTGGATTTGAACAAGAATAATAAACCATCTCATCCTAAACTCTGTGATTGTGTCTGGCTACTATAATGCCTTCTTTAAAGGTTTTAAGCAAGCTAACTAACTAAATAAATATAACTTTTATTTTAAAGGACAATTTAAAAAACCCCTTATTTAGAAAGAAAACTTAATATGCCAATTATATCTCAGTAAAACTGGAAGAAAAAATTATATCTGTTTTCTCAAAATCTTCTTTGAAAATTGACTGTTTCCAAAAATAGATTTAATAATAGGTTGTGGCAGATTTAAGAGCAAAATTGAGAAGCAAAAAAATTGATCCCCTGTCCTATTGGGAGATGTTCAAAGATGCTTTGTGGGGATAAATTTGGGGAGGGTTTTTAATGGGAAATTTTCATTTTTGTTGTAGGCTGCTTTGCTCTGTTGCAAATAAGAAAACTATTTACTGCTAATTAAATAAAATAAACTCTTTTACTGATGACATTTCATTCTGTTATAACAATTCTTTATAAATATTGTGACAGTAGTGTGAAGAGATAGGATGCAAATAAGAGAGCAATCTGTTTTCAAAAAAATATGTTTTTTTAAAAAAAAAATTTTTCTTAAAAGTACGAAAAAGCCAAGAATTTTTGGTAGATTTTTCAAACTTGTGGCTATAACGATCAGGTTTTAAAAATGTTTGTTTTCAAATTGAAGTCTTCATGCTTCTGCAATTATGCATAACATTGCAAATCATAGATGGTCGATATAATGTAATATAACATCAACAAAAATTTGTGAATTCTGTTTATTTCATATACCTGATTATTCCTTTCAGGAAGGTGGCTTCATATTGAAACGTAGACCCTGTAATTTTCTACCTTTTTAAGAAGAAATCTGCCTCTTTCATTTCTGTTTGCTTTTTGTCAGTGTAAGAAGGTGAAGTATTTGTTTTGTAATTAGCCCAATATTGATCCAAGAAATAGTTTCTCAAAGTTAGATCCTGATTCAGTGCTAGCTGTCACCACTCATTGCTAAATATGTTTCTAAATTGCAGGGCTGTTGCTTATTGAACTCTTATCATGTGCCAGTTACTGTGCCTTGGCAACTTTATCTTTTATTTTATTTAAATATCACAACAATCAAATATAAGCATTATTTTCACCATTTTATAGATTACGAACCTGAAGCTTAGAGTTAATTAATAAGCTCAAGGTCATATAACAAGTAAGTGTAAAACCAGATTTCAATCCCAGGACTCCAAAATTTGGGCACTAACCATTGTGTTGTATATACCCATGCTTCTTTTGTTTTTTTAGTTTTTCACATAGCAAATACTTTTCAAGTACCTATTATGTGCTAGGAGTTGTGGATACAGTGGTGAGCAAAACCAGATATAGGTCATGCCATCATGGAACTGACAGGCTAGCAGAAGAGACAGCCATTACAGACACATGTGTGTGGTAAAATCCATGCATGGAGAAGCACAGGGTGTCAGAGAGTACTGTGTAAGCACTAACACCCATACAGGTCACCTTAAGGAGGGCATCAGAATAGGCTTTCAGAGGAAGAAACATTTAAGTTGGAGCCTGAGCTACGTCTTGGGATTGAGTAGGTGCAGGAGCTAATATTTTCAGAAGTTAAGAGGTAAGAAAGAGCCTGGCACAGTAAAGGAAATGGAGGAAGCTCAGAATACCTGAAAATGTGATTCCAGGAGTGGGTTGGCAAAAAATAAAACTGAGAATTGATCAAAGGTCAGCCATTAAAAGGGTTTGGATGTTGTGTTATGGGCACTGGGAGGCATTAAAGAATCTTAGGAAGGTGAAATGATCACTCTGGGCTAAACCTCTCTCCCAGCCTCTGTCTCTCTCTCCTGTCTCTCATCTCTCTCTCATTCCCCCTCTCTCATTCCCCCTACACCCCTTTCACATAAATTAGAGCAGGAATCAGTAAAACTGGAGGTGGAGTGAACTTGCAATAAATCAGATGAGAGGTGAGGAGAGTTTGGAGTAAAGTAGTGTGGAGAAAATGGGTAGGGGTGGACTTGATACAAATGAGTCAGTTGAATCTTAGGGAAGAAGGGGTCAAGAATGACTTCCAGATTTCTGCGTTGAACAAATGATTAGAATCATTCACAGAGATAAAGAATACAAGAGACCTTGGGGGAAAGCTCATAGGTTCAGTTACAGACAGAAATTACTTGGTAGAGATGAACCCATTTGATTTGGCAATTAGGAAGTCATTAGCCATGACTGGGCGTGGCCAAGTCATGGCAGAAGCCCGACTCTAGCAAACTGATGAGTAAATGACAGGTGAGGATGTTAGGATCTGAGTGTATATTACATGTTCGGGAGATAGAGTATTAACTAAAGCAGAACATAGTATCTGGTAACAGCTGTGTTAGTAAAGGGTGGTCTTAAGTGTGTGTCTATGGAAGGGAATGATGAAGAACTAGTAGAGAGGGATAGGCTTAGAAAGAAGGTTATTTTAAGACACAAGACTCCTGAGAAGGCAGGGTGGGGAGAAAAATCAAGAGCACAGGTAGAGGGTGGAGGTTTGTACCAGGGGAGAAGCAGCTTCCCATCCCTGAGGCCAGAGGCAGAATAGGAAGATTGGTGTGGATGTGCCTAAATTTGCAATGGGGGAGAGAGAAAGACAGAGTGGGGTGGCCTTGAATTTGAGGGGATTCCCACTTAATGACCTCATGTTTTTTAGATCTAATAGAATAGTCCGCATCTCTGAGCAAAAGAATTTATGTTAGGATAAATAATTTTAAAATTGGAAGTTAATAATATGTTAGCTCTTTCACATTTTAAATTTTTTCATCTTAGTAAATGCCTAAATTTTATGCAAGATCCATAAGCTATTGTACAGTGTCACCTTGGCCCTCCAAGGGAACAGTTAAAAGATGTGTTTTCCAGAAAGCTTTCCCCCAGAGTTTTATTTTTAATTAGAAAAAGATAGTATAAGTAGTTTTAACATTAAGATTTTGGTTTGGTTTGTCAAATGATTGTAGTTTCACATTTTTCTTTAAATTTGTCAAATAGAATAGAATGTTATATTTGTATTTAACTACCTTTGATTCAGTCTTTATGATATTTGGCTTTGAAATAAATATATGTTTCACATCAAGTCCTTTGGGAAAAAAATAGGTCTGAGATAGCCATTGTTTGGTGTTTCTATAAATGGGGCTTCTCTTTCAATATGCAACAAATAGCCCTTTCTCCTTCTGCCAGCCTTAGATCTAAGGGGCTATTAAGGATACGCACTGAGCACTTGAAATACTGACTATTGGATGGCCTTCGTAATGAGCATCTCCTCACTTTTTAGATGAGCTGGAAAAAAAGCAGCATTACACAGTGTTTACATTCTGTATTAGTTTGCTAGGGCTACCATAACAACGTATAATATGCAGGGTGCCTTAAAATGAGAAATTTATTATCTCACAGTCCTCAAGACTAGGCAGCATGCCTCCCTCTGAGATTCTGGGCAGAGTCCTTCTTTGCCTCTTCCGAGCCTCAGGTGGTACCTGCAGTACCTGAGGTTCCTTGGTTTGCAGCTGCATTAGTCCAATGCCTGCCTCTGTGCCTGAGACTGCGTCCAAATTTCCCCTTTATGTGAGGACACTAGTCATATTGGATTAGTTCTCCCCCATCCCATGACCTCGTTTTATCTTGATTACTTCTCTAAAGATCCTATTTCCAAATGAGATCACATCCTGAGGTACCTGGGATTAAAACTTCCCTGTATCTTGGGGGAAGCACACGCTTTAACCCATAATAGGCTCTATTAAGAGCACATTTTATTTTAAGACCAAGTCAGATTCATATATTCCTTTAAAAGGAACACTTTTGATTTACCGTGTTTTTTTTAAATAATCCATACTAATGATGACTTTGATTGACATCTTCACAGTCATAAAATATCACTTTGGTGGCTGTTTGTTCTTCTTCAGTTGTCTTTCCACCAGTGGTGCTGAAAGATAACATGGAAACACTTTCAAAATTGAAATTTAATCCCATCTGTTTCCTTGTACACACTTTGGTGGGAATATTAATGAACTAAGATGAAGAGATAAAGAAGTGAAGAGGAAAAAGCAAATGTAATAATATACCCCAGAAACCATTCTTTATTTGATTTTCTAAAATTAATTTCATAATCCTAAGCATACTGATAAATTAGTAATTTCCAAATATGCAACTAAAGGATTACAAGGAAAACCGTCATTTCAAAATGAATAGCATTTATTAATTTGTTAATAGGATGTATTAATTTGTTAGTAACAAAGATGTCGATATGGCAAAGTTTATGTAGTTTAATAAAAATTTTGATAATATTCATCAAAGTTCCTTCTTTAGAAATATGTTTTGTCTAGTCATACATTCATTCAATAAATATTTTTAAATGTTGTTTGTATGCTTGGCAAGATTCTAGATACTGAGAATGCAGCAGGAACAAAACAGGAAAAGTAACCCCTGCGTTATGGTATTTATATCTCAATGGGGGAGATGGACAGAAGAGAAGGAAAAAAAGCTGTTCTGTTGAGAATAGACTGAAGAGGGACACGGGCTGAAGGAGGGAGATAAAGTAGGAGATTGCCGAGTCATCCAGGTGAGAGATGGCTGGCTTGGACCAAGGTTGTAGCAGTGGAGATGGTGAAAAATGGTTGGATTCTAGGTGAATTTTGAAAATAAAGCCAACAAGATTTGTTAACAGATCAGCTATGGAGTATGAGCAAAAGAGAGGGGTAAAGGATAACCCCAACTTAGTCCTGAATAAAACAAATAACTTGAAGACTGTGCTTCTTTTAAACTAGATGGTGAAAAAAATTATTCCATGTGAAAGTTGTTAAGAGCAGTTTTCCAGGCAGATTTAAAGTTGGGCTGGAGGGCAGTTATTGCCTTTGGTATATTTACTGCGAATTGAATTAAATAATTAAGGAAATGGAAATGGTTATGCTATCTGTCATAGGAAACAGAAAAGAATGGGAACTGTCTTCTCACTTTTGCCAAGCAGAGGTGGAAAATAATCACAATAGTGCTTTTATAAAGGGAGTGAAGGAGAAACAGATTATATACAACTTTTTTTTTAAGTACTTTACCTTGTTTCTGGAGATATTGGTAATGTCTAATTAGATTTTCTGAATAAGATGACAAAGCCTTTTAGAGGTTGAATTTATTTTATCTGGCTCCTGTGAGTGTTTTTGATCATGATGTTACTGATCTAGTCTAGCTGCTTGGGCATTTTTAGACAGTTTAGTGTGGTGGGCTCCTTGCCAACCATTGGGGGGTAACTTGCTCCACATCTGCTGGTCAACCTCTCTTCCCTTCCCACTCTCCTCTCTGTTCCTGTTGTTTAGTATGCGGTTCCTGCCCATCAGATAACCTGCAGAGCATGGGAACACTCTAAACTGGTCCTGGGATGGCATATTTTCCCCATACCCTCTCTCTCAGCCTGTGAAATAGCTCCCACCTGAAACTCATGTAAACTGGGGACAGGAGTGGTTTGTCTGGTTCTAGAAGTGAGGGGCCACTCTGTGTACATAGGTGTCAGGGTGCACAGGATACACCTTGAGATCCAGCCTTTGCCCTCAGACCTCTTTATATACTGCACAGAAGGTCATCTGGGGAATATCTCAGGCCATGATTTTGCATCATTTTCAGCAAGCCTGACTATGCTTGACAGTGTGTGTGTCTCAAATAAAGTAAAGCATCATCTGTGCCATGGGCTCTTCCTTTAGGCCTTTTCCAGTTCAGTTTTATTGGTATCACTAAGCATCCAGCAATCACAATTTTTAAATCTGGGGATATGTATTTAGTAATTTAAAGTAAAATGCTATAATTTTTGTATTATAAAATGTTTTAAGAGCTCTTTCCCCAAGAGGGAAAAGCACTTAGTAAAAGACTGCCCAGTAGTTGTGAAACTGAAAGTAATGATGGTAAATGAGGACCTGGGTTGGTCTAGAATGAAATGGGTGATTTTGCCCTTTCCTTTGCTAAGGACTAAACCCCTCATGCTCCAAATCTCCTTGATATCAGTGTGATATTTGTCATTAAGGGGCTCTAAGATTCTCACAGAGTGTAGATACCTGCTGATAAAGCCATGATGTGCTGGTAATGTTTCAGGGTAGGTTTGTACTTTTACACATCACTGATTTCAAACACCCAAAGCTTCTTTCTTCTTAATTGATGTGCATGTGATTGCCCTATTAATGCAAAGTTAACAATGCTAAAAATAATTTTAGTACATTAACATTTTATAATTTTGGATATATAGGCATACACTTGTCCATGCAAAATGACTTCCTTCCTTCCTTTTTTTTCTTTCCCCCTCCCGTCCTCCCTCCCACCTTCCTTCCTTCCTTTCCTTCCTTCCTTTCTGCTTTCTTTCTCTCTTTCTTTCTTTCTCTCTCTTTTTTTCTTTCTTTCTTTCTTTCTTTCTTTCTTTCTTTCTTTCTTTCTTTCTTTCTTTCTTTCTTCTTTCTGTTTCTCAGTACTAGTCAACTGTTTCTACCTTCTTCATTTACCAATATCAATTGATCAAAAGTTTATAAAACATCTTCTTATGTTAAATTCAATCAGGTTCCCCTGAAAACACACACTGTATCAATAAAGAATGCCTCATGGAGTGGGAGGGCACTAAAATGTACATTGTTATGCTCAGGAGACTGTTTGCAAAGTAATAATAAAATGTGGTCACATGTCAGTTGTGCTTTATTTTGTTGCAAGTGAATGAAATTGATTTTACATGATTTAACTAAGAAGTGAGTTGTATTAAAAGATACAGGGTGAGTCAGGGTATGGAAAGAAATGCTGACTGGGCAGGAAAAGGTTAACTCAGCAGGCCTGGTTGCTCAAACCCTGCACATTCCAAATAAAGACAGGCCTTTAAGAATGGTCCTTGACTGGCTCCTGGGAGATAACCTCTGGGCACTTGGAATATTCTGCCTGATATTGCCTTTTGTATGCCTGAGGGCTGGAGCCATGCTGTACTACTTGATAAAATCTATTTACCTTAAGGAGTTGTATGGTGAACACCTGTTTTTGCTGGGGGCAGGGACAGGCAGAGACTGGAGACTGAGTAGCTGAGGTCATTTAGGCAAGTGCTGCATGCCTACATGACAGACTCCAAATAAAAACCCACAACCAAGGCTCAGGTATGCTCTCTGGTTGATAACGCTTTACATGCAACATCAAACACCATTGCTGGGAAAACTAAGCATGTCCCTGTGCAAGTCCACTGGAGGGGAACCAGTTACTCAGCTCTGGAAGCTCTCATGTGGTTCCTTCTAGACTTTGCTCCATGTGCCTTTTCCCTTTGCTGATTTTAACCTGTGTCCTTTTCCTGTAATGTCAGCTTTTCTGAGTCCTGTGAGTCCATCTAGAGAGTCATCAAGCTAAGGAGTGTCTTGGGGACCCCCAACACACTGACTAGCCCAGGCTTGAGGAAGACAGAGAGGCAGAGTGGCTCTTGGGGCCTCAGCAGCAGGACCTAATGTCACTTGTCCTTAGGTCATTGCCATGTGAGAACTTGGCTCCAGCCATCTTCTGCATCCAAGCCTAGAACGTGATGGGCTCAGCTCAGGTCACTCAGATAACAAAAGATGAGGGTGTAGCACAGACATGACCATGGAGAGACATGGTGTGCACTGGGCTGATTTGTGTCTATTCCAATATATATTTATACCATGCAGTGCTTCTATTATTATTTTTTAGTCTTTCTTATATCATTTTATTATTTTTAGTCTTTCTTTTTTAAAAATATTTATGTATTTATTTGGCTGCGCCAGGTCTTAGTTGCAGCATGCGAGATCTTCGTTGTGGCAAGTGAGATCTTTAGTTGTGGCATGCAGCATCTTTTAGTTGTGGCATGCGGGCTCTTAGCTGTGGCATGCGGGGTCTAGTTCCATGACCAGGGATTGAACCTGGGCTCCCTGCTTTGGGAGCTTGGAGTCTGAACCACTGGACCACCAGAGAAGTCCCTTTAGTCTTTTTTATATCCATCCACATAATAGTGGCTTTCTGTTAGTTAGTATTTTGTTCCTAGTAGAGTGGCAGGCACTTTGATCAGTTAATACTTTCCATATTGATATTAAATAAAAATCACATTTATAGGTTTGTGTATTATTCAGAAAGAAATAGTGTTAACACCCGTATTTTCATACTAAGCTTTCTGTCTAACTAAGTGGCTGAAAGTATAATAAACCTGGGCTCAAACCTAGTCACTTAGTAGTGGTGTGATCTAGGGCAATGGTTTAACCTCTCTAAGATTCAGATTCCTTGCTTTTAAAGAGGGGGTAATACCCCCATATGTGGTGGTTCCGGATATTAATGAGGTGACATGTACAATCCCTCAGCATAGTGCTCTACATAGTAAGATGTTCAACATATTTCATTCATTCTTTCCTACCCATCCTATTCTTCTTCTTTCCTTCTTCCTTTCATTTCTATTAAAACACCTACTAAATTATATATAATATATAAATAACTAAGCCACGGGTCTAGTACATGTTGGAATTCATATATATAGTCTATAATAGTGACTACTAAGTGGGGAAAGCGGGGGGGGGGTTGGGGGAAATGAATTGGGAGATTGGGATTGCCATATAAACATTGCTAATAAGAAAAAATATATCAAATTGTACACTTTAAATATATGCAGTTTATTGTATGTCAGTTGTATCTCAATAAAAGTTCTTAAAGGAAAAAAAATAGTGACTACTTTGTTGTATTTACTTTATGCACCAATATTTTTCATTTCTATGTAGTTTTTTCAATTTATTTTATATTTGTTTTCTTCCAGTTTTATTGAGATATAATTGACATACAGTATTATATGTTTAAGGTGTACAGCATAATTATTTGACTTATATACATCATGAAATGATTACCACAAGTTTAATGAACATCATCTCCTATAGATACAAAATTAAAGAAGCAGAAAAAAATGTCTTTTCCTTGTGGTGAGAACTCAGGATTTACTCTCTTAACCACTTTCATATATAACATATAGCAGTGTTAATTATATTTATCATGTTGTATATTACATATTTCATTATTTATTTATTTATTTATTTTTGGCTGCATTGGGTCTGTGTTGCTGCGCATGGGCTTTCTCTAGTTGTGGCAAGTGGAGGCTACTCTTCATTGTGGTGCATGGGCTTCTCACTGTAGTGGCTTCTCTTGTTGCAGAACATGGGCTCTAGGCTCGTGGGCTCAGTAGTTGTGGTGCACAGGCTTAGTTGCTCCGCAGTATGTGGGATCTTCCCGGACCAGGGATCAAACCTGTGTCCCCTGCATTGGCAGGCAGATTCTTAACTACTGCACCACCAGGGAAGTCCCGTTAGTATTTATTTATCTTATAACTGGAAATTTGCACCTTTTGACCACCTTCATCCAATTTCCCCTCCACCAACAGCTGCTAACCACAAATCTGATCTCTTTTTTCTATGGGCTTGTTATTTTGGTTTTTTTGTTTTTTCAATTTATTTATTATTTATTTATTTATTTTTTGGTTGCATTGGGCCTTCACTGCTGTCCATGGGCTTTCTCTAGTTGCAACAAAGAGAGCAGGGCTACTCTTTGTTGTGGTGTGCAGGCTTCTCACTGTGGTGGCTTCTCTTGTTGGGGAGCATAGGCTCTAGGCACACGGGCTTCAATAGTTGTGGCATGCAGGCTCTAGAGTCCAGGCTCAGTAGTTGTGGCACACAGGCTTAGTTGCTCTGCGGCATGTGGGATCTACCTGGACCAGGGATCAAACCCATGTCCCCTGCATTGGCAGGTGGGTTCTTAACCACTGCACCACCAGGGAAGTCCCTGTTTATTTTTGAAGTATAATTGATCTATAGCACTGTTAGCTCCTGATATACAACATAGTGATTCCATATTTCTATACATTTCAAAATGATCCCTACAATAAGTCTGCTTACTATCTGTCACCATGACAGGTATATTGACTATATACCTGTCATTGTACATTTCATACCTATGACTCATTTATTTTGTAACTGGAAGTTTGTACCTCTTAATCCCTTCATCTGTTTTTCTTTTCCCAACAACCTTCTCCCGTCTAGTAGCCACCTGTTTGTTCTCTGTATCTATGAATCTGTTTTGTTATGTTTGTTTATTTTTTTTAAGATTCCACATATAAGTGAAATCAGACAGTATTTGTTTTTCTCCATCTGACTTATTTCACTCAGCATAATACCCTCTAGGTCTGTACATGTTGTCCTAAATAGCACGATTTCATTTATTTTTATGTCTAACATTCTATTGTATATATACCACATTGCCTTTATTCATTCATCTATTGATGGGCTCAAACTAGAACAAATACTTCTAAAATTTGTATGGAAACACAAAAGACCCTGAGTAGTCCAAACAATCCTGAGGGGGGGAAAAGCTGGAGGCATCATACGCCCTGATTTCAAAGTATACTACAAAGCAACAGTAATCAAAACTGTATGGTACTGGCACAAAAAACGGATACATAGATTAATAGAATAGAATGGAGAGCCCAGAAATGAACCCACATTTATATGGACAATTAATCTTTGATAAAGGAGATAAGAATATACAATGGGGAAAAAGACACTTACTTCAATAAATGGTGCTGGGAAAACTGGACAGCTGCATGCAAAATAATCACACTGGACTGCTTTCTCCTACCACACACAAAAATAAATCCAAATGGATTAAAGACTTAAATATGAGTTGAAACCATAAAACTTCTAGAAGAAAACATAGGCAGTATGCTCTTTGACGTCAGTCTTTGTAATACTTTTTTGGATATGTCTCCTTAAGCAAGAGAAATGAGAAAAAGTAAACAAATGGGGCAATATTAAACTAAAAGCTTTTATACAGCAAAGGAAACTATCAACAAAATGAAAAGGCTGCCAACTTAGTGGGAGAAGATATTTGCAAATGACATCTGATAAGGGGTTAATATCCAAAATATACAAAGAACTCATACAACTCAATATAGAAAACAAAAAACAAAAAACAACCAAACAATCCTATTGAAAAATGGGCAGAGGCTCTAAATAGACATTTTCCCAAAGAAAACATGCAGGTATCCAACAAGCACATGAAAAGATACTCAACACTGCTAATCATTAAGGAAATGCAAATCAAAACCACAATGAGATATCACCTCACATCTGTTAGAATGGCTATTACCATTTCTATACTATAAAAGTTTTAAAATGTGAGAATTCCTTAAATTTTCATTTCAAGCCAATAGTTATGCCTTTTTTCATCAAAATTATTCTCATAATACTTTTCTCCTGAGTGTTGTAATTCTAGGGGCATAAAATCAGCATGTGGCATAGCAAACAACTGGTCAGTAAAAACTATGTCAAAGATATCTGTGCTTTCTCAGATTTCATAAAGTTCAAGGAGAAATATTTCATCCATTTAAGTCCTAAGAGAAAGGGAATGAATCTCATTATATGGCATTAAAAGGGCTGCAAAAGTAAAGGGGGAGGAGAAAAAACAGAGAAAAATACTTTATGAGATCTGTTCCACTCGTGCGTTAACTACCAAGGTTATAGCCAGGCATGTGCATTTTCCCTGAGTTTCTAGAGACTTTAGACCACGCAGTCCTCTGACAGCCAGAACCTAGGGCTTAAACCTAGCTTGAGGAGAGCTTCTAGAAGGGAGTAGCCACAGAAGCCAAGTGCCTCTTTATCTTTTGTTTTCTCCATCTCCCTCTCCCCTCACTCAGTCAGGACGTCCCATTCTTTGAGCATCTCAGATTCAGCATGCATATCTGTGGAATATCTAAATGTGATTCACAAGGCCAAGAATATAATTCTTCCAAATACTGTACAAAAAAAAAGAGCTTATCATAATCTTAATAAAAAATAGATAACTGTGGCCTTAAAAAGTTCCCCGATAGATTTCTTTTTTTTTTTGAGTTGAAATATTTATTATCTGTACAATAATATAACTTTTCAGAATTAACAATAGGTCATAAACATACACACACTCATATATACAGATATATATATAACAACATGATCTTTTTTCTTTGTTTTGCCCGATAGATTTCTGTCTAATGCTTGAAACTGCAAATTGTCGAGCCATCAGAACAAACCATGTTATCTTTATTTTCCATTAAGTCAGGCTCCAATGAATTACCCTCACTTCTAACTCTTCCTTTTGGCCTCCAGCCCCATGACCTGAATCCTACAAAGTAATCAGATTGATGTTGTGAATATTTATATCTATGACTAGAGGCATTTTAGATGAAAAGTTTTCTATTAAAACATTGTTTCAAAAAATAAATGTGATGCTGTCACAATAGTAAGGTCCCCTCTAGTTGATCATGTGCTATATGTAAACAGTATACAAAATGGGAGAGTAAAACTTGTCCAATAATTACTAGGACCTTTTTTATTCTGGTGTAATTTTTGATAAATAAAGTGTTTTGTTGGTTTTACACAATATTTACATTATGTACAATTCGATAGAACTTGTATAATTATAAAGATCATTCTCTAGTATGCACTTTTGCTAGCTCTTTGCAGTAAGGTTGGTCAGAGGTTTATTTTCTTCCTCTTTTATTGGTTGAGGTATTAAGTCAAGAATTTATTACATGCTAGGTTCTGTAATTCAGTGTTGAAAATAGCTGCATATCATAAATTACATAATTACATAAACATTTTTATTTTAAAGAAAATATTTTCACTAATTTCTGTTTAGTCTATTAATAGCCATCAGACTACATCTCTTTACTTAGTGTAGGAAGATACTGGTGAAAAATTTTTCAGACGCAACTCACATTTCCTATAAAAAGAGAAATTTTTGCATCATGTCCTTATTTGTATGCATCTCTCCAAGATTCCAAAAGGTATTTGCAAATAAGCATTACATATCTCTGTTGAGATATCTACATATTTACTGCCAACCAGTGTTAAGCACAGTGCCTGGTATTACATATATAAAGATATATTCAACTTCTTTGTCCTCCAGAAGTCCCATGATCTGAATTCTTGAGGATACAAAATTATAAATAACTAACTAAAAGCAATGTGGTCATTATAATCTGAACAATGCACTTAAGACAAAAGAAGTGATTTAATTCTAGTTAGAAAACTGGAGAAGATTACATAAGAGCTCAGTCATAAAAACTGACTAGGAATTTGCTAAACGGGAAAAGAGGAAACTGAGAGTATTCTAGGCATCTCTGTTCTTGAAATAAAAACTACCTACTCTTTTCTCCTATATACAGACTAGGAACTTCATTCATTCCTTCAACAAGTTTTTAATGAGTTCCTACTATGAACAGGACACTCAGAAGCAAGATGCTTCTATGTGTTGTGTTGTAGTCTGTGACTGCCTAAAACCTGGAGAACATTTTTGTTTACCCATCATATAGGCACTACATTTTAAGAACCGTTAGTGTGGGCATAGGGCCTGCAAAGGTTATTTTTTTAGAAAACTGAATTCATTCATTCATGCAGTCAGTCAGTCAGCCAACAGTATATGTTGAGTGCCTGCCATGTGCTCAACAATATTTAAGAGAGAACACTTACCTGGAAGGAAAGATTCAAGAGTCAGGTCTATCCAGACAACATTGTGTAAAGAACAGAGGAGTCAGGATTGAGTTTGGTGAATGGCCACAGTTAGGAAGAAAGGAGAGAGAGAGAAGGAGAAGAAGCCTGTGAACCAGGCAGGCTGATCAAAGAGGTTTGGGAAGGAACAGCTCAAGGAAAGGTTGGTACCAACAACACCCAGTGCAGAGGGGCCAATGGACCACTGACTTGTTCAATGGTCAGTGCTGATCTAGAGGCCACTTCTAGGAGCAGCTGGAGGGACAGGGAACATGTAGAGCACAAGTACAGGTGCAAAAGGACACATGAGGGGCAGAAGTGGGGTCGAGAGAAAATGTTCTTCAGAGTGGCAGAGACCTGTGTATGTTTAAAGGCTGAATGGATGGATGGATGCAATTTATATATATATATAGGCTTCCAATTTCTTGGAATCTTTATTATTTCATGAAAATCCCCTGGCTTGTTTAATTTTTAAAATATATTTTCAGGTTAACACAATATGTGAAAAATTTCACTTGTATTTGTGCACAGAATATATCACATATTTATTAACTTTTTTCCTCATTATTCCACTGTATATTATAGACACAAATGGACATTTTGAATGATAAATAGACTGTATTTTTAATGATTATATATAGCTAATACAATAATTTTGATTCTTATCCCATCGAATATTTTTCATTGTAGAAGTTCCTCTTACTCTGAATATTTTTACTTATGTGCTTAGAGTCACTATTACATTTTTGCTGTATAAATAATAAGCTGTATGAATAGTGGAATTTAAAAGAGAAAGCTTGAAAATGAAAACTCTGTTATTTTTGAACATGTATTTCACAGCATAAGAACAAAATGTATTCAGCTGTTCATTTTATAAAGAGAAAAAATGCATTTAAAATTAGAATTGTACCATTCAGAGACAGTAATTCATGTAATACAAGAGAAATATAAATGCGCCATATCAGTGGGTAGGGAAAAAGTCACATTTCAGTAAAACGTTTGGTGGTTAAATATCTATACAAAGGATTTTCTTTCTTTCCCTCCCTCCCTCCCTCCCTCTCTTCCTCCCTTCCTTCCTTCCTTCCTTCCTTCCTTCCTTCCTTCCTTCCTTCCTTCCTTCCTTCCTTCCTTCCTTCCTTCCTTCCAAGACAACTCAAAGTCCAGTAGGCAGCATTAGGCCTTTAACATGTTCAGTGAGAATTAGAAAACTACAGAGCTTGACCCAGGTTATAAATTTATAAAAATTCTTATTCTGTGAGAAATCTGAGGGCCCCTACCTTCCACTGACCATCAACTTTAGCATCATCACTTTTTTACTTTCTTCTGAGCCAAGAGATACCTTAATTTAAGATTTTATGAACTCTAGTATACTAAGTATTGTAATAACCTTCATAAAAGAATAAAAACTCTCCATGAATTAAAAATGGGCTTTGACTTACTTCTCCAGTAGTGGCGATAGATTTGCCCTGACTGGTCTGTACTCTTGCGCTTACAACCCTTTGGGTTCAGTGCCACACGGAGAGAGGTTTGCTGGATTTGCCAGCTTGTGAAACAGAACGGACGTGGCCAGCTAACCCACAGGAGATTCAATCTGCCATCCAGGCTGTGCTAACAGTGTCCTCACAGCAGGTCACTGACTTAACGAGGTTACCTTGGAGGGAATGTTCATAGAAATTTGGCACCTGCCTCAGCCCAGTGATGTGCTCACTCAGGGTGAAGGTAGGGAGGTTGGTCCAGTTTATCTGGGGTACCTCATGTTCCCTGTTCACATCCTGCTTTAAGCTATCTTTTATCTTTTATGTTGCTAGTACCCTCTTTTCCTTCCCAATCCCACACCTTCCCATTCTTGTCGAAACTCTCTTCCTAGAAAGACGCTGGTGTGTATGTGAAAGCCCGCGCATGAGGTTCTTGAATGTTAAGGTTACCTCCGAAGGGTCATTTTTCTCTTTGCAGCGGTCAAAAGGTAATCGCCAATCATATCCCAAATAAAGGATTTTGGCATTTAGATGTTTTTCTTCACATCTTGCCACAATGAGTAGCAAATGTCTGACAGAGAGTGAGAGAAACAATTTTTTCATTTATTCTTTTTTTTTTTTTATAGCGGAAACCACCAATGGTGGTAGATGATCTTTTTGAAGACATGAAAGATGGTGTGAAGCTGCTTGCTCTGCTGGAGGTCTTGTCTGGGCAGAAACTGGTAAGGATGTTTTCTGTGACCAGACTTGTCAAATTGTTCCAGTTTGGAATTTGGGGGCTGTGGAGTTGGGAGTATAAGGGGTGCTGCTACCCATGTAAGAGAAAGTTTTTCTCTTTTGTAGTTGGTAATACATAGGAAATCCTAGTCTGTTGGTCACTTCTAGGAACAAGGAATAAATTTCCTTTCTTGTTCCCGCACACCTATAGTAGATTTAAAACATTATGTATAGTAATGGCAATCCTAGAAATAAGAGTAAAGAACTTCATCAATAATCAGTTCTGATTAACTACTGCATCTGTAGGGTATCCAGGAAGATTTGTTGAAAATTAACATCTAACACACTTTAAGTGCCTGCTTTGCATTTGGAAAGGATTGTTGGTCCATATCTGTGTATTTATATAGTTGTTGAAAATTAAGCTTGAAATCAGGGTGGCATTTTTCATCCACTTGTGGACATTCTGCATCATCAGTCATTTGTAGTAGGAACAGTGTGTTCAAAGTCATTTGTTTTTGTTTTCAGCAGAGCCAGCAGAGTGAAAAACAAATTGACAGTGACCTATAAAATATATTTTTCTACATTACTCGAGTAATAAAATATTTCTTTCTTTCTGGCTTACGTTTTTTCATTTCAGAGTAGTAGAGAAGTAAGTAGTTTGCAAACATAAATTATTTATGTGATGTTCACCATAATTTTTAAAAGGAGCTCAGTAAATAATCTTCAGAATGTGGTGTAACACACTAGACACAGGGTCCAAAATTGGGGGTACTTATTTTTTCTTAATCTGTTGCATCATGACATAGAGCTACACAATCATTATTACTTGGATAATAGATTTTTTTTTTAAAGTTTTTTTGCCCGATCATCAGTTTCCAGTTCATTTCTTGTGGGGGGTCTTCAACCGAGCTTTTGTAAGAGAATTGTCTGTGGGAAAGTACAAACAGATGGTGATTTTGTGTAAGTCATCATCTACTTGGATTCATATTATAGCAGATGTTTTTGGTGCCCCCAGCGCCATCTTAGCTCACCTCTGATTCCAGCAGCCTCGGGGGTGGACACGATCCACAGCCTCCACCAGTGTCTCAAGTCAAGCACCAGCAGTGTGTCTCTGGGTTTCTGCCCTCAGGGCTGAAGTGTGGGAGGGTTAATGGTCCCAAAGGAAATGGGAGTCTGTGAATAAAAACTCCAGCCTGGCATTTGTAGGAAGGAGGATTCCAAGGCTTATTTCACCCATCAGGTAAAGTGTCCCATTGGATCCCCAGTGGACCTGAGCCCCAGTTGATCACTGTGGAGACCCTCGATCACACACCATCCTGTTATTGATTATTATTTATTGACTTTTCCTCCTTCCCTGTCTCACGTTCCATGCATCCTCACTCCTGCTATCTGGGGTCACTTCCCCAGTGAGCATGCACCCATGTTCTTATCTCAGGCTCCACTTTGGGAGAAATCAAAGAAGACACATGTGAAAAGCCAGCTTGGAATAAACAGACATATACATGAGCTAAATAAAGTGGATTAACATTACAATGTGGGAGTCATCGAACCGAAATATTTACTCCCTTGATGCCCTGATATAACTGGTCATCTTCATATACCTTCCTAAATTAAGCTGTTTACTTGAATTAAAGGAACCTTCATTACAATTCAGATGGGTGTATAAGAAGTCTGTTGTTCTAAGTGTCATTATGATTCTGCCACTGTACTTGGCCAACAGTATACAAAGACCTTAATGGGCATTACCTGCCAAGCTAAGTGATTCTAGAAAAAAGGGTATTTTTTGATATAAGAATCCTACTTCTGTTTAAGTGTCCTACTCATTCAGATGTGGTTAGATAGGCTCTTGAAGCTAGAAGCAATTTCAGAAAGAATCTAGCATTCTCACTTAATAGATAGAGAAACTGAGACACAGAGGGACAGTTTCTGATTTAACCTTTATTTATTTTTATTGAGCCCTTAAAGATTCTAGATTATATAAAATGAAATTACTCTGAAATTATAAATAAACCATGGCAATGGTTATTTAAGATTTGTACATGTAGACATTTTGGTTCAGGACCACAGTAAGATGAAAAGCATCATTTAAAGGCGTGAGCATCCTAGGCATTCTTCTAGAGCTTTCAAAGGGAGAATGTGAACAAAAGCATTTCCCTCAGGAGTGTCAGCCAAATATCTTAGTATCCCCTTTTACCACCAGCATCTCAAGGTAAGGGAGGAATTTCAATATCTTAGTTTCTTTTAATAACCTATTGTGACTCTCTTGTCTATGATTTTATTTCAGTTACTAGGGAATTTTTAATTTTTTTAATTTTTATTCTTGGCTTTCTCTGTACCCTTTGATTATTATTTATAGAACATTTACTCTTTGAATGGACCGGTGATTATATATATCTTTAATCACAATAAAGACAGGAACAATAAATTTAATTTTATACTTAGGATTTTTTTAAGAATGTGAAGAATTGCCATTGAAAAATTAAAAATAATAGAAGCAATATGCATGGAGCTTAAGGACTGTAGAAAAATTTATTTCTTATCTAGTTTGTTAACCTTCTGTATTAAAGATTCCCTAACGCTCTGCATTCAAGAGGAGCCTAAAAATCCACTCAAAAGCACACAATGGGCATTCTTGGGAAACTGGGAGCATTAAAGGCCCCTGCACGCTCACCAGGTGACTGTGTTAAACATCAGTCAAATATTTAGAGTAAAAGTCAAGTCTACAGCTGGGTTTGGCGTTATCTTTTGACTGTTCAGCTAACATACCTGGACTCTCTGTTATGGATAAGGCACTGCCTTTTGCCCTCCAAGGAGAACAAAGATGAGTGAGGTTTGTTTGGTGCCCTCAAAGAGCTTGTAGCCTGGTAGGGAGGAGCACTGCATTAGTTAGGGCAGGTCAGTTGCATTACAATAGATGCAAATATGGGTTAGAACTATACAATAGATGCTTATAGCTTGCTCTTTTAGCTAGTATACAGCCAAAGAAGAAAAGAAGAGAAAAGGTATTTGCTCTACTAGATATCAGCCCTTACAATGAAACTTCATCACTTAAGATAGTGTGGTATTGATACAGGGATTGGCATACTGACTAATGCAATAGAGTCTAGAAACAGACCAAGGCATGAATGGAAATTTAGTTTATGTCAGAGGTGGACGTCAGATCTGGGAGGGAAAGATGGTTCAATATGGGACAGAAAGAATAAAGTATAGTTGGATCCTTATGTCATGGCCTCTATAGAAATCAAATATACAGAGATAAAGGCCCTAATGGCAAAAATGCTTTAAACTCTTAGAAAATATAGGTGAATATCTCTGAGACAATGGGATAGGGAAAAAATAAGGTGAAAAAATACTGACTATAAAAAGTTGTTCTGTTTGACTATATTAAAATTCAGAACATTTTTTAATAAAAAATCTTTTAAAAAATGACAAAGTTAAAAATTGGTCAAAGATATTCATAATACATATTATAAAAGGATTAAGAAAAGACTGTATCAAGAATATATAAGGTACATCTTCAAAACAGTAAAAGTACAAACAACCCAAAGGGAGAGTTGGGCAAAAGATGTGAAAAGGCATTTTATAAAAGAAACAGGGACTTCCTAGATGACACAGTGATTAAGAATCCGCCTGCCAATGCAGGGGACACGAGTTTGATCCCTGCTCTGGGAAGATCCCACATGCCTTGGAGCCACTAAGCCCATGGGCCACAACTATTGAGCCTGTGCTCTAGAGCCCATGAGCAACAACTGCTGAAGCCCACGTGCCTAGAGCCCGTGCTCCGCAACAAGAGAAGCCACTGCATTGAGGAGCCCATGCACCACAATGAAGAGTAGCCCCCACTGTCTGCAACTAGAGAAAGCCCTTGTGCAGCAACCAAGACCCAACACAGCCAATAAATAAACAAATAAATAAATACATCAATCAATCAATAAATTTATATATATATAAAGAAACAGACTTGCTAAAGAACAGGGAATGAGATGATCACATCATTGTTGAACAGGGAAATGCAAATGAAGACCACCACGAAAGACATGTTACATGCATTCAATTGAAAATAATTTTTAAAAAAATATCCGTCAAAATCAAGTGTTGGACAGAATATGCATCTCAGGATTATTCTTATATTGCTAATAAGAGTGAGTAGTACAAACACTTTGAAAAAGTTTGGCATTAGATTAGAAGTTCAAAAGTCACATTCCCTCTGACTCAGCAGTTACACTGTTAAATATACATCCAAGAGAAACTCTTTATACAGGAATGACCTATCAGCACAGGTCACATAGAAATAACCTGGAAATAACCCAGATTCACATCAGACGGAGAGTAGATAAATGGCACAGTATATGACTGTCAAAATGATTGAAGTTTAGTGACAGGAAACAATATGGATGGATCTTAGCAATATATATTATGTGGAAAAGTAAGTATCAAAAGTTTAATACAGTGATACTGTCTATATAAAGCTAACAACTGAAATAAATATTCTTTTTAAGAATGCAGTGAATAAAATGAATGTATATAAAAGGGAAAAGATTGGGCTGGATTTAGTGTGATGGTTGCCGTGGTGGAGGAGGACAGGGGATGGAAAGAAGGGTCACGTTGAGGGATGTGGCTTTTGTGCTTAATTTCTTGGCCCTGGCTTTGTTTTAGTTGCAGGTTTCTACGTGCTTTTTACATTATAAAAGGTAATTATATGACTAAATAAGTGGGCCATGCAAGAAAAGGATCAATAAACATTTTTAAAGTATGTTTTCTATTTAAATATTTGTTTAAAATCACGTCATAAAAAATTACCTGTTACACTATTAATTGGAAGTGAAAAAATACTTGGTTTTGAGCTCTAATGGGAGATAGTTTAGAGTTCTCGTGTCACAAAGAAAAGACCAGTCTATCAGCTCTGTAATCATGGACCTGTTATCCTCTTAGGTCCTGAAGATGTAATGTTATTCAACTTCACTGAAATTATTTTGTATTTTTAAATGAATAATATGACACATAGAGAGCACTTATTATTTTATTCTATTTGTTAACTTATTTATTACTTTATTATATTTTGCTAAGTCAAACGCAAGTAACTTAGTATTCTTGTATCAGAATATACTTTTTTGTGAAGAACATTTTCATTCTCACATTCCTTCTTTTTAACTTTGGCTTATATGCACCATGCATTTTGGTCCTTCATACAGAGAAATGTCACTAATACTGTCAGTAACTTTCATGTAAGTATGACTGAAAAAAAAATGTGAGAAAGCAAGAGTACTTTTTTTAAGACTTTGTTAGAGCAGTTTCAGGTTTATGACAAAATTGAGAGGAAAGGAGAAAGATTTCCCGTGTATCTTCTTCCCCCTCTTATGCACCAAGAGCACTTTTCATAAAAATACTTCCTAACTTGCAGAAGTAACAGTCTCAGTAGACAACAGAAGGATTTTGTGAATTTCTAACCTTAGGCATACAGAAACCTTAAGGGTAAATGCGTTCATAAGCTGAGAATGAATGTATTTATTGAATAAATTACACACCTTCCAAGGGCTGTGGGCATAATGCTTCTGTGTATATCTGCTAACCTTTATAGAAGCTGAGTAGTGTTGGCTGTTCTTGAACATTCTTCAAATATATTTTTAATCCATTTATTTTTTTTTTATTTGTTGTTTGTTTTGGCTGTGTTGGGTCTTCGTTGCTGCACATGGGCTTTCTCTAGTTGTGGTGAGTGGGAACTACTCTTCATTGTGATGCACAGGCTTCTCAGTGTGGTGGCTTCTTTTGTTGCAGAACACGGACTCTAGGTGCGCACGCTTCAGTAGTTGCAGCACACAGGCTCAGTAGTTGTGACACATGGGTCCTAGAGCGTGCAGGCTTCAGTAGTTGTGGCACACAACCAGGGATTGAACCTGTATCCCCTGCATTGGCAGGCGGATTCTTAACCACTGTGCCAGCAGGGAAGTCCCTGAATCCATTTAAATAGATTTTATAACTATCTTTTTAATGTGTGCATTTTTACTTATTGCTATCCTTCCCCTTCTGCAGCCCTGTGAACAAGGACGCCGGATGAAGCGAATCCACGCCGTGGCAAACATCGGTACAGCACTCAAGTTCCTTGAAGGAAGGAAGGTAAGAGAAACAAAAACAAAACACTTCAAGAAGAAGGCGTGGACATACTGCTATTTTCAATATTGATTGTGGGATGAGAACACTGTATGCAATCTGTACAACATAGATGTGCAATATTATTGTAAAATCGTTTTAGACTTACAGAAAAGTGGCAAAACAAAAGGCACAGAAATTTCATGTCTGTACTTCAGCCAGCTTCTTCTAATGTGAGGAACTTACTTGTATGTAGTACATATGTATAACACAGTACAACTATCAAATAAGGAAATTAAAATTGCTATGATACTAAGTAAAACGTAGAAATTAATCTAGTTTCATCATTTTTTCTCCAATGTCTTATTTCTGTTCCAGGATCCAATCCAATAACACACCTTGCATTTTAATTGTTGCGGCTGCTTTGTCTTTTCCATTCTGTGACCTTGTCTCTCTGTGTCTTTCATGACCTTGATGATAACTGCTAGGCAGTTATTTTTCAGGATGTCTCTCAGTTTGGTTTGTATGATGGTTTTTCATAATTAGATTGAGGTTATATGTTTTTGGCAAGAATTCCAAGGATGTGATGTATTCTTCTCGGTGCATCATGTTAGTGGATATTGGACTCTGACATGTCATTGCTGGTGATGCTAACCTCAACCACTTGATTAAATCATCTGCTGAGGTTTTTTTAATGATAAAACTACTATTTTTCCATTTATAATTCAGAAGTAACTTAAGGGTGATAATTAAGATTATGCCAATATTCTGCTTCTCCTCAAACTTTTGCTTACTGATTTTAGCATCAGTTGCCTTCAATAATTACTTCCGTGCTGTTTGCCGAATGATGATTTTGTTTTTCCCTCATTTGTTTTATACTTATTAGTTGGAATTGTTACACAAGAGAAAGATGACCTTTCCTCCCCATTTATTTATTTATTCAGTTGCTTATTTATTTCATTATGTACTCATGGATATTTATTTTATTCTGTGGTTATAATCCAGTGTGACTACTACTGTTGTTGTTGTTGTTATTTTGTTGCTCAGATTGTTCTAGCTCTGGCCATTAAGAGTTCCTTCAAGCTGGCTCCTGTACTCTTTTGACATGACCCCATCCTTTTTCAAGCATTTCCTTATTTTCAGGAACTATGGATTTTCCAGGTTTATCTTATATTTTCCCTACCCCAGTCCTGGAATCAATCACTTCTCTAAGGGGGCTTTGTTCCTTTCATTAGTGAATGGCATTTAGAAACCAAGATTTGGGTGCTAAGTGTGCTCTTTGCTACTGAGGTTTCATTGCCCCTAGGTCCTCTCACATACAGGTCTAGAAATACGTATGTTTACTAGCCTGGGAACACACACATATCTATGTTTCTTCCTCTCTTTTTCTCTCCCCCTTCTCTCTCTCTCTTTCTATTTAGCTTCTCCTATTATGTATGTGTATAAACCTTTACTTCAAAGTGATACTTCTGATTTCAATCCAACACCTGAAGGTCCATTTCATGCTGATCTCTTTGTTTTCTCTGACAGTGAGAAACCTGGCTCTCATCTAAAACATATTCTCTTCTTTTTCATCCCTAGTATATACACATAAAGTAGTTTCAGAATTGCTGACCCACACCTTTGTGAGACCCAGTTTGACTAACTGGAGAGCGGTATTTGCACACAGCTCTTTCGGTCTTCAGCATTACATTATCCAGGTTACTTCTGTTGTCCCCATCCCTTTCGGTGTGATTATGTTATTCGTTCGTAATAGAGTTAGGTAATAGAGTTATATTTCATCTTGGGCAACCCCACGCACATCCTAGTTGACGTTAATTATTTTTTATTTTAGAGAATGAGACATTACTATGATTCTAGGAGTAGAAGTTATACTTAGAGGAGTGGCATTCCCTCCTCATCCCTACTTCACCATTCCCATTCCCCTTCCTCTCACTCCTTTTCTCACCTCTAGGTAACTAGTCACTCCAGTTTCTGATTTATCCTTCTTGCATATCTTTTGCAGGAATGAGCAGGTGTACCTTCCTTTACAACTTTCTTTTTTACATGAAGGTAACATATTAGAGATAACACCAATTGTACTTTTTCATTTAACAGTATGTTCTGGAAATTATGCAAATCAATTCACAGAGATCTTCCTTACTCATTTTCACAGTTGCATAATTTTCCATTGTCTAGATGTGCCAGAGCTCATTCAACCACTCTCTTATGAATGAGCGTTTAGCTTGTTTCTAGCATTTTTCAAACAGAAACAATGATGCAATTAATAACTATGTATAAGTACTTTTGTATTATTGGAAGTGCATCTGCTTGGTAAATTTTTAGAAGTATAATTGCTGGGTCAAAACATAAGTGTGTATTTTGTTTGTTAGGTGTTTACATATTTCCCTCCAGAAAGGCTGCACCAACTCTTTTAGATTTAGCCTTTTATAATTTGTGGAAATTTGGGAACACCAAATTTGGCAACACCAAAACTAGCTTTATAAATGGATACTCAGGTACTTCTGGGAAAAAAGTGATTCAATTATTTACTTCTCTATTTGCACTAAATTAATTCATTTACTCCGCAAATGCATAACTGAATACTTTCTGTAAAACAAGAACTCTGGAAAATATAAAATTAAAGAAAATTATATTCTGGCTCTTAAATAATTTACATTTTGATGAGTTGATAGTACAGTGAATCAGTATAAAGTTCAGTCAAGTGTGCTAACTTCATGACAAAGAGAGATTCTAGGCATTAAATGGTGTAGAAAAAGAACCTTAGCTTCTTGTAGAGCATTGGATATTGTTTCCAGGTCATGCTAACATCATTCTTAATGGAGTTTCTTTTCTTCCTTCTCTTCCACCATGAGTTTTTCCTTCTTTGTTCTGATGTGTATTTATTGGCTAGAATATGAAAACAAAATTCCTCTTATTAATTAATGTCTTGGAGAAAAATTTAATGACATAACCTATGAAAGGCACTGTTTGTAAAGAGAACCAAAGAGTCTTCTTTTCATAGGAGACTTGTTTGTGCCAGGTCCATTTTCACAGGAAAAACCTAAGTAATCTTTTAAAAAATTAGAGGATTCAGATTTTAAATATTATATTTACTAAGGGGAAAAAGGAATGCATTTGAGTCTCAGTACAAAATCCAAAGTATTTCTTTTTGTACCCACAAAACTCTAACCTGTTTTAATTTTAAAAAGTCTGCCTGAAATACATATGTAGTTTTGGGCCTCTCTTTCTTGCATTTTTTTTACCCCATTGGCTCACAAAGTAATTGAAGACTCTTTGGTGCCCTCCTGCTTACTATTTATTTTTGTTCTTTGTGATTTAAAAACTTATGACTCAAATGTATTTTCAAGAATTTGGCTTTAATCTTTGTATTTACTTTGTCCTCCATTTAGATTTTTTCTTTAGATGATAGATTTATTTGGCTTCTAGCTTGATTTAAGGAATAGTAAAGGCACTCTTCAAGTTTTACTGAAGAAAACCCTACCATTGTGTTTATTTTCCACTTGTTTATAGGGCTACTGAAACAAGGGATACGTTAGTATTCGATAAGAATTGTGTAAGTGTGACTCTGATGAACGGATTCATCACACTTTCCACACGTTTTTTTCTCCAATGATGTATCAGGTGGATCATTCTAAATAGTAATACATTCTAAATAGTAATACAACTAAATAGTAATACCAACCACTGACCACTTTTCCTAAAACTTGCCATAGTACACACAAGGACATAAATTCAGATTCCTGTGAGGTCCAGGTAGATGATCCAAAATATGAAGTGAGGCAGAGGTTAATTATGGCAGCAGGAGAACTGTGCAGTCCCATGGCCTATCTGGAAGAAGGAAGCAGATAATTCCAACTAGAGTTACCTCCATGAAATGTAAGCCCAGGTTTAACAATGGAATGAGAAAAGCCAGTAGTCTGGATTTTTATTGAAACCTTATTGTTTATTTAATTTATTTATTTATCAGGTAATGCAGGTATTTGGCTACATATACATATATATATATATATTACTGTTTAGAATGATTCACCTGATACCTCATTGTAGAAAACCATTCATATAAAATGGTGATGCATCTATTCATTAGATTTTTCCGATGCACCAAGAAAAGCTAGTAGTCTGGATTTTTTATTTAAATTTTTTTTGAAATTTTTTCCCAAATAATTTGAATACTTTTTGCAAATGTCTGTGGCCCTTGTATTAGTCTGCTGTGGCCGCCATAACAGAATACCATGGACTGGGTATTTTAAACAACAGAAAAGTATTTTCTCATAGTTCTGGAGGCTGAAAGTCCAAGATCAAGGTGTCATCAAATTTGGTTTCCTCCTTTCTTCAAGGCTTGCGGACAGCTGCTTTGGCATTGTGTCTTCACATGACTTCTGTGTGTATGCAGAGAGGGAGAGAGAGGGAGAGAAAGAGAGGTATCCAGTGTCTCTTCTCTTCTTATAAGGATACCAGTCCTATTAGATGATTAGGGCTCACTCTTATAACCTTGTTTCACTTTAGATGCCTCCTTAAAGGTTCTATCTCCAAACGCAGTCACATTGAAGGTTAGGGCCTCAACGTGAATTTTGAAGATAATTCAGTCCATTTGGGCCTCTGGTTTGCAAAATCAAACTTCTCCAAGCCTAGAGGTTTTGTTAAAAGAGATTCTTAGGCTGCACTCCTTATTTTCTGGTTCAGAAGGCCTGAGGTGAGGTCTATCTATGTGATTCATCCTTTCTGGTTTCTGGAATTCTTCAGTCTCTTTGGATGTGTCTCTACTGCCCATCCCACAATCTTAGGCTATTCAAAGTTCATTGTATATTTCATAGGATTTTGCAAAGGAGAGGAGGTAAAACAACAACAACAAAAAAACCTGTGCTCCCCTAACCCATTACAGATCACAGTTTTTAAGAGAGAAAATAATTTTGAAAAACATTTTTTCTTCACAAGTTGAGCAAAAGATCTTCACATTATATACTAAGCTGAATGTGTAAACTTCATAGTCGGAGCTGAGTTGAGGTAGGAGATTCAACTTATATACTCAATTGCATTTTAAAAAAGAATGATATATGAGGAAAGAGAAATAATTTATCTTCTATGAAAGGTATTAATCTTGTGATGATTAGCATGTATTATAAATTTGTGACCCATGGATACTAAAATGGATATAGATAAAATTCTGGAGAAATTATAAAATGAAGCAATCAAAATGATTATAAAGATTGTAATAGGTTCTGTCATAAAAGATTAAAGCGATGTGACACTTTATTTTCCACAAACAATTATTACATGTCTTACATGGTGCTAGGTTTAAAAGAAGTAAACACATGAGCTTATAATCTATGAAAGTTCTCAATCTTTTTCTGTCTCTGAACCTGATGAATGAACTTCGCCAGTGAGACAATATCCCATGGGTATGTCTCAAATTGTTTACAGTGACTTTTGTGCTAGTTTTTACTTTACCCCTCTGATGTATAACCAGTAAAGTTAAACTAATTACTCAAGAGTAAAGTGTTTGAGGGATGATTTTGCTTCTGATATTTTTTTAAAAAGTAAGCTATTTGCAAACTCCTGAACTTTATTTTAATATCACACCTTATTAAATCTTGGCTGAGAATTATTGAGCTATAAATCTAAGGCATACTTTAGTTTTTTTCCAATTTGTCCAGGGATTTTGAAGAGGAGGATGAGTGGTTGTTAATTGTATTCTATAGAGGCTGACTGAGCTAGACCTACCATAGTCTGTTTTCCTGGGAATTAGGAAGTGACATTTCTCATAGTTGGGAAGGCACTGAAATGAGTAATTGGGGACAATTGTAGACAGATTAATTCTGACTGCTTTATAGTGGTCAGTGCCCCAAAGTAGGGAACTGAAACTGCACAGTCTCTTTCTACTCTCTTAACTATTTCTCTTAACTACTAACTATTTCTCTTAACTATTTCTTGGCTTTATGCTTAAAATGTATTCTGCAAATCATGCTCTAAATTTACCACCTGCATTTTTATTCCCTTTGAACAAATAAGATGGATTTTGAAAGACTATTTATGTACGTGTATCATCTTCTCCCTTTGTTTTTCATGTCAGTCCATGTACAGAGGATCACCGGTTAGTACAAATTTTAGAATTTTTAACTCCTGACTTTTATAGGTAAAAGACAACATAAGTTTCATGCTATTTGGTAACAAACTTCAAAGTAAGTGCATCTTCTTAAACTACCCCTCACAGTTTCTTTTACGTTCCAGTCAACCTCTGAATGTAAAGAATAACCTTTTTTTTTTCTGTCTGGCATTTTGTTGGTAATTCCTTGCATGACGTCATATTTTTTTCAACTTTAAACCAGTTTTTGAAATTCATTCTGCGGTTGTGTTTATTGTGTGCACCTAACGAATGCCCCTGACATCTCCACTGAAACCGTGTGCTTGTTTGTTTTTACGGCTCACCCTACTTACCCTCGTGTACCACTGCACAGGCATGACCAGATGTGATCAGTGTCTAATAAATGCTACTTATGCATAACTAAATAACCTGTAATCTTCTAGGACATTACTAGTACAGTTTTTCTTTTTACACAGATTAAACTAGTCAACATTAACTCCACCGATATAGCTGACGGCCGACCCTCGATAGTTCTCGGATTGATGTGGACCATTATTCTATATTTCCAGGTATTGTACTACAGCTCCCTTTTCAGTTGATATAATGTCACAGATGGAGGTAGTGGTGGACATTTTAATAATGAATAACGCCCTCATTTTCCATACTTTTGGGGTTAATCGTCAAGTTAGCAGAAATGTGACCTTCACACATACGTTATTTTTTGTTAGCAGAAAATGCCCTCTTCTTCTCTGCTAAGGTGTTATATGTGGAACTCCGCAAAGAACTCTGGCCAGGGTACCCAATCTGAAAAGTGGGCAGAACACGATGGAGATGAAGTATTGGTGTAGAAAGAGTTCAGGAAATTTTTCTTTGTCCTCTGAAAGGGAGCAGGTCTATGCTCCTATTAAACATTAAGGGAAGAAATTAACTTGCTATTCTATCCAGGATAATGCTTCTAGCAAATAGGTTAGTTTTTAAAGAAAAGGACTTTATTTTTTAGAGCATTTTGAGGTTCACAGAAAAATTGAGCAAAGAGTACAGAAATTTCCCAGGTACCCCCACACCCACACATGCATAGCCTCCCCCTTAACCAACATTCCCCACCAGAAGGGTAGATTGGTTACAATTAATGAACCTTTATTGACACATTACTCTCATTTCAAGGTTAGTAGTTTACATTAGAGTTCACTCTTGGTGTGTACATTCTTTGAATTTGGAGAACCATTAGGTTTTGTTTTAGTTATTCATGCTTGTATTTTACCAAGTGTTCATTACTGTGTACAAGATCCCATTTTAGATGTGGTAGGAAGTGCAAAGAGGAGTAAGACATCAGCCGTGCCGTTTAAGAGCCTACATTGTTGGGACGTTAAGGGTGTTCAGATCAATTAAGTTGGAAAAGTAAACCATTGCTGAGAGAAGAACAAGGATAATGCTGACATTTTTGCCGACTGTTGATATGCACGTGCAGATTGAGGAGTTGACCAGCAACCTGCCACAGCTGCAGTCTCTGTCCAGCAGCACATCCTCCGTGGACAGCATAGTCAGCTCTGAGACCGCCAGCCCCCCGAGCACACGGAAGGTGGCCACCAAATTCCAAGGAAACGCTAAGAAGGCATTATTAAAGTGGGTCCAGTACACGGTCACCAAGTAAGTACCAAGAAGGAGTTTGTTTACATTAGAAACCTTTGAATAATTTGAGTTTTCAATTTATGACTGAGTGCACGTTCCAGTGATTGCAAAATTTGTGGAGACATATGAATGAACAGCTTTGCTTCAGGTCTCTTTCCATTCTTCCTTGAATTAAAATGTAAACAGAAAATATCCCTCATACTCTAGGAAAATGCTGTAATAAAATTAATTCCTTCTTCACTCATGTGATGGGGCACGATTAAGTTGTATAATGCCTACACTTTGATTAGCATGGGGACTAATTCTATTGAGGTCATTGTTTGGATTTTCTGCTGCTATTAGATAATCTTTACACAAATAAGTTAGATTTAAACCTGATTATCTCTTCAAAAGATTATTGTTTTATTTAATAATATTGTGAACTAAGGTCCACATTCTGAAATAATTATATTTGTTCTCATATCTTGAAACTTTCTAGCAATTTTATTTTTTAATGTTTTCTTTGATCTCATCTTTTATCTAGAATGTAGATTCTTTTGTCAACTCCAGCTATGTGGACTGGGAGTTTGCTTCTAGTTTGTTTGCTCCTAAGCATAATAAATTTACATGCATGCACATATATGTGAGAATACTGGATATGAAATTACTGCTCTTAAAAAGCACCTTCTCATAGCAATTTCAATAGGGTTTTCAATTGATCATACCAATATTTTGTGGTCAGATATGGTCAATAACAAGCTCTCTTCACCTAGAAGTTGTGTTTTTGTAAGATTTTCCCAAAGGACATGTAAAATTAACTCACTTTCTATTTTGTTTCACATGCCTAAATATGATCTGAATCTAATTCTTTCCTTCTGGAAAACAGTTGTAAACAAGTACTTATTATTATAAAACACTGAAGCACTAAACATAGGGAGTTCTATTTTTAAAGAGTTTGAAGAGCAAAACTAAGGAGAGAAAAAAATAAACACAGAAGATGTAATTAGTGTTACTAATTTATATAGTTTTGTTTAACTTTTAAAGTGCATTGGTGGTTTTCTAATTTGAGGTATATTTTTATAACTCAAGTTGCAATCAAAAATACTTCTGAAAGCATAACTTTGTGGCTCTTGGGACTCTACTAGGGATGAAATAAAAAGCCCTTCCCACATTGTTGGCATGCTCTTTGCGTTCCATCTACAGTGGGCATTACTAGTCTCTTCTGCCATCTTCAGTCTTGTGAGATGGATAAACCTTCACACTACAGAGTCTCCAAGCAGAGAGAAGAAACGTGTTGGGTGGAGAGGACGGCTGACCACATGCTATGACATATCATCATGCTTTCTCAATAAAACTTTGTAATAATGTCAATATGATATTCTGTTGTCGGTTGCTACACATGGCATTTAATTAACCAAAAATAAATAGATTTTCATTTACTATTATAGTAGCTTGAAATAAAATCCAATTCAATGCTGTTGGAGTTTTCTGTGCACGTTTTGTTTCACAATTGGTAGGTTGGCTTTTGGAGATGTGCAGTGGTCTAATAATAATGAAGTCCTTCCTACATGTCTGTTTGTAACATCGGCGGAAGTTGTATTTTCCTTACCTTCATAAATGTCCAGATTCATGGATCCAAGTGTTCTCCACCTATCAACACATCAATGAGATCCATCTGTTTTACAGCTGTAGAAATTGTAGAGATTTATGGAGATGACTGCTCTCTGCCATGAATAGTCTGGAATGAACACATGATTCTGTCATGCTACTACATTGTTGATACTTTTTCTAAAAGTTAATTTTACACTATCCTGGTATTTATTTTTCAAGCAGTTTCTTACCTGACATGGATAAAATAACTTTAGAATCTGTACCCACTTCAGTATATGACATGTTTGTGAAATTATAATTTGTGAGACTCTGTAGTGTGAAGGTTTTTGCATCTCACAAAACTGAAGATGGCGAAAAAGGATAAAACAGCCAGTGAACACCAAATTGTCAGAGTGATTTCACTGTTTTCATATAAAATTTCAGAATATTTGAGAAGTAAATCAGGTAACTGTTTCAGAACATGGGATAGTTAATCCACCTTTTTTTTTTTTTTTAACTGATTTCATCTACTATCAGTACTCTCAGAAATGAAAGCATATCTGACATTTACATACCTTATTTTCAAATGTCTAAGAACAATTGTATTTTAGGACAAAAATCAATAAAATAAGCAAACAAATGAAGATGTGTATCCAGATCCACTCAAAATAACTTGAAGTAAATATTTATTAGGGATCAGAAATGGCTATAAACTGGATGTACTTCTTTAGGTGATGTATCTAAGTTTCTTTAAGTTTGTATCACTTCTTTAAGTGAGGTATCTAAATTTTCTTTGATTTTGTATCTACGATTCAGAAGCTTGGATTAAAACTTATTAGGAATATCACCTACTAGTTTGATCTAATACAAAGCATTATAGGTGTATGTGTGTGTGTGTGTTCAACAGATAAAGAAGAAAACAATATGCCAAACCATTTTTAATTGTTCCAACATGGTGAATATTGTGGAAAACATTTTATATATTTCTCCTTGAAAATGTCTAAAACAATAAACAAGCTCAAGAAAATCAGAAAATATCTAATATATGATGAATATTTATCAGCTGTTTACTTATTTACACGCACCTTAATTTGTTAAAAAATAATTTGAGGTGGCTTAAAGAGACTGTGAATACAAAAACTGTGCGTAAAACATACGTAGAAAAGTAAGATGAGGCCAGAGGTGAATGTAGAAATGCATAGATAATAAGAACATACCGCTTAACCTTGGTGGATATTTGCCAGTATGTCAGGCATTGGCTGAAAAAATTATATCTGTACCACCAGAGACAGAATCTCTAAAAGAACTAAGAGATGTTACTGGAATCTTAAAGAATTGTTTTTAAAATATTTACTTATGAAGCCAGTGATTAGGTCCAACAATGCTATTTTTAGCACAATATATTTTATGCAAACTGAGTGTACATTGGTAAAACATGATTTAAAGTGAACCTTAAAGTTTGCAGAGATGAAATGTTAGGGCATTTATCAACTTTTTATATTAATCTGAGTATCAGTAAAATATATTGTATCTTACAGCTTGTGGAAATTTTGAGAATATAGTAGAAAAAAAGAGTTGAGTGGTATTATTTCTGCTTTATTTAGAAACAACTGTAATAAGACTAATTTTCTAAAAAGAAACTATCAGAATATTTATCTACTGAGTGTTACCTAGTTCATTGATCACCTTTAAGGCTCTGGACTTAACAAAAAATGTTGTTCAAAGACATCTTTGCAATTTTTTTTGAAACTGCTTTTATAGTTGATAAGTTACATGTAGAAAAAAATTATTCATTGTGAGCTTGCCTTGCTTCTGTTTTCAACAACCACCAACTTGAATCACTTCTTAGTCACCATAACTGGCATTGAATTAAATCCACCATGAAAGGACAAAGATTTACCACCAGCATGTTGCCTTCAAGGCAATTCTAGAAAACAATTTGATAAAATCATTTGGTTGGTTGGGTAGATTAATCTTGTCTGTACTGATGCAGAGTATAGGCTTTTTTGTGACTAATTTAGAGAGATATTCACAGCCATTTACATTTTGTTTGTTCTACTGCATTTGCTGTAATTCAGCCACATTATGTTTGTGTGTTATGATCTAATGCATGTACAGCACAGGCTGCTTGTCATTGTCATTAGAAATGTGGTAGACTTCTTCAAAAAATACACAATGGTGAATTATTATCAATTTTGATGTTTTTAAAATGTTTCCTTTTTTTTTTTTAATTTTGTCAGGTATTTTTTCTCTCCATTAGTTTTCTTTAAAAATGTGCTTTAAAATTGAGTCTCTCAATTACTGAAAACTCTAAATATAGAAACTCTTAAGTATGGAACCAGAATTTCTACATCTTATCTCGTTACCTGCTAAAAAGTTTGTTTTGCTTATTTTTTCTCAAAACCAGTTAACTGATGTAGCTAACTGCACCTGATCCATTTGCCGAGGAGGACTGGATTGAGTCTTTGAGGAAGGAAGCGTGCATTACCTGTTTAGAAAGTGACATTATTGTTATTTTTTTTTTTAAGGCAGAGTGGAATAGAAGTAAAAGACTTCGGGCGGAGTTGGAGAAGTGGAGTCGCCTTTCATTCAGTCATCCATGCTATTCGACCGGAACTAGTGGACTTGGAGAAGGTGAAAGGAAGATCTAACCTGGAAAACCTGGAGGAGGCTTTCACTATTGCCGAAACGGAACTGGGAATCCCGAGACTCCTAGATCCCGAAGGCACGTTTAGTGATTGCTGGCTTTTGTATCCCTCAACTCAGTAGGTCTTAAACCCAGAAATTACAGATGCCTTCTGAGAGATCAGAAAACCTTGAAAAGTGGGAAGGAACAGTATCTTCCTGCACCAGTTTTCTTTTGGAAAGATATTTGCTGCTATACACAGGAGCGAAATACAGCTTCATTGCTCCTGACAGCCCTTTGACATGGGTGGTACCAGCCCGATGAACTGTACTTACTCAGTGTGCTTAAGGATGGAATGAAAGTTTTAGAAGTGTGTGTTCTGGGGGGAGGAGGAGTGTCACAGAATCTGGAAGAATAAAAATGTATTAGCAATCTCATTAGAAACTTATAGTTGATAACTATACAGTATTCGAGTGTCAGGAGGGCAAACTACACTAATGATTGACCTAATGTTTTTCATTAGAATTGCTTGGCACCTTTTTGGTAAGGCTGTGAATTTTAAGACTTAACTCTTTTAAGCCTTCAAAAGACAATTTTGATGCCTTTAATAAACTTTCATAAACTAAATTATTGGTTAAAATGAAATAAAAGGGTAAAAGTGAATTTTCCGAATGTCCCAGATGATTTCTTATTTGGCTTGGTAGTTATGGAAGTTTCCACCAATGAATGCAGAAATGTAAATCCAGTGCAAGCAAGTTATTTTTAAAGATGAGATTTCAGATGAACATTTCTAGCTCTAAAACAGGGTCTGCCTGGTTGGCTTCCTCTGAGATGGTGGCCAGCATGGAGATCCCCTGCCGCTTTAGGAACCTGCTGTTGGCCCCCCAGTTTCACTAGGGTAGCCAAGGGCTTTCCACCTTGTTTCTGCACAAAAGAAGCCAGTAGTATCCAGGACACTACTCAGCTCAGGGGGAAAGACACCCAAATATCCCAGCCCTCAACTTCAGAGAATGCATCAGAGCTGAAATTTTTCCTATAGGAGAATAGGAGGAGGCCGTGAGTGGTTCTTTCATATTCAGTAGACCGGAGGATCTTGATATTTCCTTTGATGATCAGAAACTGAGTTTGCCCAAATGCAAGGCTATCCCAGGTATAAAGTGATTATTTCCTTAATGAGAACTGCTCCCTCAAAGCTTTTTTTTAGCCAATTTGAACGTGTAAACTCCTAGGAATACAGATTAAATAGACCAATATCTATTACAACAATTGTTTTATGATTTAGTCCCATCTGTATTTAAAAACATATACTATATTAAGTTATGTGTTAAATGTTTTTCTTTCCACTTTCACACTTCATGAAAGTTTACTTTTTACATGCATTCTCCACATCAGGGATCTTATCATTTCTAAAATCACCTTCGAGTCATCTCGTGAATTCCAGAATACGTTATCTTTATTGTTTAAGTCTTTTAAGAGTTGTACCACTTCTTAAATATCCTACATTGATAGTTCCTAGGAATTATATTTGAAATCACAAGGAACAATACAAAATATTAGGGCAGTTTTATATTTTGATTTTCATGATTTTTGTTCTGTTTTTTTTCTCTATTGGTACATATATCGTAATCTCCAAATGTAACCCCTTATTTCATTGCTTTAAAGAGGGATATTTAAGACTTGTTTAAAACATTCAACACTTTTTAGGTATCCAGTCTTACCCTGATTCTATAATTATTAAATTCGTATAAATATCTTTGCTAGTTTTTTACTGATTTTATTAGGTAAACATCTATATACTTTAAAATGGCTCCCCATTGGAGAGGCTATATAAGGACTTGGACATTAGGCATCTCCCTCTTCCCTAAAATAAATTAGTATTTGGCTACATATAGTATACAAACTATATAGTCACTTGTCATTCAGTGCCACACCCGTAAGTGTGTTTTGCTACCCATTTATCCCAATTCTGAAATGTACATATTATTTGTATTTTAGTAACTAGCCAGAATGTAGGGATAACTATATATATCTCATATTTCTGATGAGTGTTGAGATTATTTAAATGAAACATGTACTACTTTCCTAAAAGCTCTTGGTTAAAATATGTCATCTTTCTGAGTCATAAATTTCTGCTACGGATTATCCAGACTAAATTGGTTTTCCCTCTCCCCACCTCTAAATAGTATTTTATTTGTCTTTTGCATTTAGGACAGTGTCTTTTGATGTATTAGCTCGATTTCAAAGATTGTATTATTAAAATATTTGTAATGCTAATTAATTTATTCACATTTGGGTTTGGTTTTTCCAGATGTCGATGTGGATAAACCAGATGAGAAGTCTATTATGACCTATGTAGCCCAGTTTCTGAAACATTATCCCGACATTCACAGTACAGGCACTGATGCACAGGAGAATGATGTAAGTATTCGTTTTTCTTCGATTGTCGATAACACACTCAATGGTAGTAACTTGGATTTTTAAGATGCTGTTTTCACAAAATGAAACTGGAATACATTTTAATATGAGAGCAACTGAGTAAAGACTAATATCACCAATTGGGGAGGGGATTAGAGGGAAAGATTTCTCTGATTTATATGTTGATTATGTCAGAGAAAGCATTATTAATAATAAATGCTGAACATACAATAGTGATGAATTAAAATCTAGGAAAGATTGGGAATTCCCTGGTGGTCCGGTGGTTAGGACTCCGCACTTTCACTGCTTGAGGGAGTGGGTTCAGTCTCTGGTGGGGGAACCAAGATCCCACAAGCTGCACAGCATGGCCAAAAAATAAATCAATACAATAAAATAATATAAAATAAAATCTAGGAAAGATAGCAATATTAGGAGACTTTATTTTAGCTATTTGACAATTGAATTAATTTTATATCTATCATAATATTTATACATTGAGATCCTGAGTTCCCTTCTTCTGTTCAATCTGATAAAATCTAATTTTGACCTTTAGATTTATTATATAAGTTACTACTCATTGCAGACACATGGAAGTAAGGCAAACTTATGAAAGTTCTAATTATTCACTGTGTTCAGATTTTCAGCCTCTCAATAAATAACATTCAAATTTTTCATACTGCTCAGATGACATATGTTTGTTGTCATAAATAAAGAAAAACAAAAATTGGGAAAAAAGAAAAAGAAAATTACCTGTACTTGACCTTCTGCAGAGAATCTATTCTAAAAAAAATTAATACTTTGGTGTGAATTCCATGTGCATGTAGACACAAAATATTTTAACAAAAATAGAATTGTAGTACCCTACAACTTTAGAATTATTTTTTTCTGTTAACATCATACAAAACCCTTCTCATGCCATTCTTTCTAGAACATCATACAGATGTACAGTAATTTATTTATCCAATATTAATTGTTGAAAATTTCTGATTTTTTGCTATTATAAAAAATACTTCTATGAACAATTTTGTAGTAAGCATTGTTTTACAGTTCTTAGAAGAGAAATTGCTAGAGTAAAGGGGATACCGATTTTTAATGCTTTTGAAATGATTTTTTCAAATCCTCTTGTAGAAGGATGTCCCATTTTACACTCTAGCCAGCACACCAGAATGCCTGTATTCTGTCTTTAACAACAAGCGATATTACATTATCCTAATCTTTAAAAGTACTGTAGTATTGTTTGGTTTTGATTTTGTCTTGTTATTGTTGTTTTGGTTTTGGTTTGCTTTTTGTTTCTGTTTTAGAGAGAAGTGGATTTACTACTGAATTTAAAATTATTAGGCAAGATGACATCAGGGAGAGCAATAAATGGAATTTTCAAGACATGTTACAACAATCTCTCTGTCTTTACTGTTCAGGTCTCAAACTAGAGTTTTCAGAGAGGTTTGAGATTATAATGAAGAGAAACAAGAAAAACAAAAAAGAGTGTACCGTGTTTCTTAGAAACAGATCTAAGGAAGAAAAAGGTTAGGGGAACATAAACCAAAGTTTTCAAGTAGGAAAAGGTTTTGCACTAATAGAAATCTTTGTAAAGAATTAAACAAAACAATGGTAACTGGTGTTTCCTAGGTCACTTGGATGAAGTTAAGGTGGCATTTGATAGAACTATGTTAGTTATTTTAAAAACTATGGTTTCAAGAAAGGTTTTTTGTTTGTTTGTTTGTGTTTTGTTCCTTGCCAGGCTTCAGACACAAATATTGATCACCAGAGTAACTTATTCTATAGTTAGCAAATAATGTTCCTAAGAAGCACCACTGAAAGCGAAAGAGTCTCTGTACAAATTCCAGCGTGGACTGAGTTATGTGCTTGGGATTCATTTGGGGTTTTCTGGGTTTTGAGAATATAATTGGGCATGGATGTTGCTCTGTGAATAAGAAATTCTATAAGGAGGTATATTAGACTTACTCTTTACGGCATAGAGAAAATCAGCTTTCCATCTGATTGTCATGTCTAAAGTTCTTATGTTACCCAATTGGATTTACTTCTGAGCTGATTTCCAAGCTTGTACTATTTTAATTTCTCTGACATTAATCATCTCTGCAGTTGAGTAAACACAGTGGCTGGTAATGTCTGAGAAATGAAAGGAGATACTTACATTAATGCTCATAAGCAAGGATTTAATGCAAAAATCCCCAGAGATTTGAAACACACTCCTGCTTTAAACGTGTTAATATACTCTACTAAAGAGCTTTATTATTAAGAAATTAATCTTATTCTCTAGAAGATAAATTCTGATTTTTCTTTTAACAACCTCTTTCCTAAAAAGAAAATGCATATGATTTCTTCAAGATACTTTTGAAAAATAATTTTGAGGAACATGTATTATAAGCTTTACCCTTTTTTTAATGAGGCATTTGTAATGTAGGGTATGAACATCTAAAAATGAATATTTTGAGTAGAAAAAAAGAATTTTTAAATTTTTTATGATGTAGGACTTATGTTTATTTAATGCAGCTAAATGGCCATCTAATTCTGTCTAATGAACCTTTAAACTTTTATAGGCTATACATATTAGGACTGATGTCATCACCTTGAAATCCTCATTATTTGTCTGTTCAAGTTTTATTAAATACTTCTTTTAATTCATTTTTTAAAATATTGGCATCAACATATCTACCAGGCTTTCATTTTTTGGTGTATTTGATTTTCATATCCCTTTTATGAATTTATTTAAATTAGATATTTTATAGATACTATTTTATTTTATTTATTTATTGTTTTTTGAATCATTGAAAGGCTATTTATTTATTTATTTATTTATTTATTTATTGACTGTTGAGTTTTTGTTGCTGCACATGGGCTTTCTCTAGTTGTGGTGAACGAGGGCTTCTCTTCGTTGTGGTGTGCGGGCTTCTCACTGCCGCGGCTTCCCTTGTTGCAGAGCACAGGCTCTAGATGCACAGGGTTCAGTAGTTGCAGTACATGGGCTCAGTAGTTGTGGCTCACAGGCTCTAGAGCACAGGCTCAGTAGCTGTGATGCATGGACTTAGTTGCTCCGCAGCATATGGGATCTTCCCGGACCAGGGATCAAACCCGTGTCCCCTGCATTGGCAGATTCTTAACCACTGCACCACCAGGGAAGTCCCTATAGGTACTATTTTAAGTCTAATTTTCTTACCAGAAATGGTGCTATGCCTTTCCTACTTCAGCCAATAAAACTCATAAAAGAAACTTTTCCCCTAAAGGTAGTCCTTGTATAATTAGGGCTCAACCATAAATACAGAAAATAGGCCTGTTGACTCATCTCTCTCATCTGTTAAACTTTCAGTTATTTATTCACTCATTCCTCCCCCCATTGCAACAAATTTTACTTACTACTTTCAGAAGCACAGCACAGTCTTAATTGTATAGGAATACAGAGGTGCATATTATGGCTGTATTTATAGAGAAAAATATGAATCCATATACCTTTCTTTACATTGTTCTCCTTCAAAATATTCACTACTTCAAGACGTATGTATAATATATATATAGCACCACATGTGACTATTACGAATTAAAACAAAAACATCAAATGCTAGAATACTACACTGCCTTATTTGATTCAAACATTTTCATACTTTCAAAAGTTGTGAAAACATCATAAAATAATTATACCCTTAAAATTATTGTCTATTTGTAGACAGATGTCTCACCATTTTTCTTGTTTCCTATATAATTTTTTCCATGATTTATATTATTTTTCTATATATTATCTTTTTATATTGTTAGGAAATATTTCCAGGTTTCCTATCTTTTGCAAATTCTATCCAAATGCTTAAGGTAAGATTTAAGCAATCTTGAGTTAGCGACCTCTTTCAAACTTTCCACATTCTGTGATTTGTTAGCCATTCTTTTGCATGTATTTGTCTTTATATACACATTTATTTTAACACCTTAAATCTGTTATTTCCTTTTCCTTTCTAGTAGAACAAATAACATGTGTTATTAAATGCTAGTTACATTCTAAGCCACTCCCGTGGACTTCATCACTAATCTTTAATTATAAGATGACATTATTTTATTTTTAATAATACTTGTTAACACTAATAAAAGGAAAAATTAAAATAAGTACAACTTCTTTATATGTAACATGGAAAATAAAAATAAAGTTAAAGATTTATTTTTATAGTTTAAAATACTAAGCAGGAAATAATTGGAAAAGGTAAGTGTTTAATTAGCTCTTAATTCTGAGTTTCATCACATATCTTCTGCACAATATTGAGTCGTATGGTTTAATAAAGTTCATGACACGTGGTGAGTGCTCAAAAAAATATTTGTGGAATTAATGATTAAGAATCTTTTCCCATATCCAAGTTATCCCCTACTTCAGTTTTTTCATCTTTCTTTATATTCCACCTAGGCCTGAAATTAAGGCTCTGTCAACACAATAGACTTTATGCCAACACTGGAATAAAAAATTAGAAGTAACTAATTTCATATCAAATGTTGAATTAATTTTTATCTCATGTTTCATGAAGCATGAGTTTATGTATATATAAATACGCTATAAAACATATAATGTATATGTTTGAGTGAGTGAGAGAGAAAGAGAAAGAGAAATAGTGAGAATGCTGACAGTTTAGCTACTTGGCATTTAGATGGTTTCTATAGGCAAATAGTCGCCTGTGTTTTTCAAGACGTGAAAGTTACCAATTGAAGAAAAGCCACTGGAATAAAGGGGTTTTAGAAATCTAAATACTATTTTGTACTTCCTTTTCCTCTTAAAAGGGAGAATGTTGTGTGTATAAATAGCCACATCCTTTTTAATCTTATTGCCACCTGCCCACCACTAGAAAAAGTCATTTACTCATGTTCTCTAATATAGCTATTGTAAGAGTATAATCCTTTTCTCTCAGATGACTCTGAAATGATTTCAATTGGTGAAAAAAAAGGCAATGATGAGCCTGTCTTTGGAAGTTCCTAGTGAAGTCCCATGCTCACTTTGGTAGGCCCCACTTAGTGGTCACATTGACCTCAGGTCCCTTAAGGGGAGGTCGACCAAGAGCATTGAGTCCCTGTGAGCTCATAAGATACGTTATTAGTGCTTTTATGGGCATGAAAGTCAACCGAAAATAAAATATGTGCCTTGATCCTGTTCACCTCTTCATTCAGAAAAGACATCGTGGGAAGAGCTGAGGCTTTGGACTCTTGGGCTCCTATTCCATATCTTTCTCTAATTAACTATATTATCAATCAATTGTTTATTCCACAATTATTTACTGAGTGGATACCAAGTGCCAGACACTGTTTTAGGCTAGAGAAAAAAAAAGACACAAAAGGGATTTGGAATGCTGGTGGTGGGGGGAGACAATTAATGGACAATATAATTTAGTGCATTTTGGGTGAATATTTGAGCTCAGGTTTTTACAAGGTCATAGAAAAATGTTCTCAAAATGTGGTTCCTAGACCAGCAGCATCAGATTCACCTAGAAATACAAATTCTCAGACTCCATCCTAGATACACTGAGCCAGAAACTCTGAGGGTGGTGCCCAGTAATCTTTCTCACAAGCCCTCCAGGTGATTCTAGTGTCCACTAAAGTTTGAGAACCCCTGGCGGAAGCGAAACTCATAACTGAGGCTTGTGGGTCGGAAAATGCTTTCCAGAGAAGGGTGTGCCTGAGCTGAGCTCTGAGCAACATTATCCAGGGGAAATTGTTCCAGGCAGAAGAGGCTTGTCTTTGTAACACCAGGAAGGGAGAAAGGACACAGATCATGATAGCACGTGCCAACCTCTGCACAGGGCTCTTCTTCAATTGGTAACATTCACATGTGTACAAAGACACAGGCAACTATTTGCTATAGAGACCTTCTAAATGCCAAGCAGCTAAACTGTCAGCATTCTCACTACTTTTCTTCCTTCTTCCCTCCCTCCCTCCTTTCTTTCTTTCTTTCTTTTTCTTTCTTTCTTTCTTTCTTTCTTTCTTTCTTTCTTTCTTTCTTTCTTTCTTTCTTTCTTTCTTTCTTTCTTTTTCTTTCTTTCTTTCTCTTTTCCTTTCTTTCTTTCTTTCTTTCTTTCTTTCTTTCTTTCTTTCTTTCTCCTTTCTTTCTTTCTTTCTTTCTTTCTTTCTTTCTTTCTTTCTTTCTTTTTCTTTCTCTCACTCACTCAAACATACACATTATATGTTTCGTAGCATATTTATATATATACATAAACTCATGCTTCATGAAGCATGAGATAAAAATTAACATTTGATATGAAATTAGTTACTTCTAATTTTTATTCCAGTGTTGGCCTAAAGTCTATTGTGTTGATAGATCCGTAACTTCCGGCCTAGATAAAATATAAAGAAAGATGAAAAAAATGAAGTACAGGATTAAAAAATATATGTATATTGTGCCCAAACTCGCAGAGCTAATACGTGTCAGAACCAGAATTTGAAACCAGCTTTGCTGGCCTCCATAGCCAGCACTTTTTCTCCTCGGCCACTTCACCTGTCAGCAGAGAGTCACTTCATCTGTGTCACGGGGCTGTGATCATCAGATGAGATGCTATAGTTGAAAGCTGCTTGTAAGTGCCAAACGATCATGTTAAATATGTTCGTGATTACTTTGGCATTTTTCTTACCAGATAAGAAGATGATGAAATTTTAGGATATTTTCACTAAATCAGTGCTAGAATGGCTCTTATCATTTGTGGGAATGAACATGTAACTCTCCAATTCTTTTTCGTTTTTGAGATGTGAATGGTGGCTTGTATGCATTCATTCAGCAGATAATTTGGTAAATATCTGATAGGTTCCACATTGCCAGGGTCTGGGAATACCATATTGAACAAGATAAATGTACTTTCTGCCCTCATGGAGCTTATGTTATAATACTAGATAATATTTTTAAAAATAATATACACAAGTAATCCAATGTTACTGTGACTGTAGCTCCTCAAATTCAGTCAGAATTAATCTTATCCAGAACAGTCCTCTGGGTTACCAATGGCCTTGGGTTAAGAAGTAACCACAGGCCTGTTTCCACTCCCCTGCCAGCCATTGCTTTTTCTGAGTGTTTTTGACTAAGCACATTTCCTCTTGAGCACATTTTCTTAATTAAATTAATGTTTCTTGGGAAGAACAATGGAGGTAGATAATTTCAATATTCCATACAATAATTAAGATTTTTTTTTTTAGAATTAATTTTTGCTTCTTAGTCTCCAAAAGAGGTGAGGGCAGGGAGAGAGAAAATTTTTCAGAAACATTTGGAACTTATTAAATATTCAGTGTCTTCTAGGATCAGTCAGGTATTAATCAGCAATTAAATAAATGAACAGTTACTAATAAAATTGTAATGTCTGCTGGTTTCTAGAGAGAAGACAGGATAATTTTGAAGGAAATGAAAGTTTGGATAGAACAATTTGAAAGAGATTTGACAAGGGCGCAGATGACAGAATCAAAGTTGCAGGATAAATATCAGGTAATGTATGGAAAAGAGATTTCAATTTTTTTAAAAGCCTTTGATGAGTAAGATTCATGCATGTCATTTAATCTATGTTTAATCTTTCAAATGATATTAATGAGAAATGTCTTTAAAGAAATAATATACATTATCTTAAGTTTACATATAATTTAATAATTGTATTGCTATGTAAATAGGTAGTTTTCTAAATTTAATACATTTATATATTGTAATATGATTGCCATTGTAGCAATAATTATAATTAACACCTCTGTCATGGTACATAATTATCATTTCTTTTTAGTGGTTGAGATGATTAAGTTCTAGTCTCTTAGCAAGTTTGATGATTATAATACAATATTGTTGTCTATATTCACTATAATATGCATTTGATATCTAGGATTTTTTACTACTCATTTCAAGTTTGTATAATTAAATGTTCATCCTATCCCTTCCATCCCTTGTCTCCTGGTAACCACCATTTTGCTCTCTGTTTTTATGAGTTTGGCTTTTTTAGATTCCATGTGTAAGTGATATTATACAGTGTTTGTATTTCTCTATCTGCTTTATCTCACTCAGTATTGATATAATGTCCTCAGGTTTCATCCATGTTGCCACAAATGGCAGGATGTCCTTCTTTCTAATGGCTGAATAATATTCCGCTGTATACATACACCACATCATCTTTACCCATTCATCCATTAATGGGCTCTCTTCGATTGTTTCCATAACTTGGCTATTGTGAGAATGCTGCAGTGAACATGGGAGTATATATATCTCTTCAATATCCTGTTTTCATTTCCTTTGAGTATACACCCAGAGGTGGAGTTGGTAGTTTTAAATTGTATGTATCCACACTATAGAGTTCTGTGGCTTCATGACTTTCCCAGAACTCAGAGTCTTGTAGATGATCCAAAACACACACATTTACATTGTTTTTGTACTACTCATGATCTTACTGGTGTTACCTAACAGAACATTCCACCCCAAAGTGACTTTAGTGCCATGTTGAAAATTACTATAGAATAGGCTGAATTAAGTAAAAAATTGCAACATGAATATTTGGAGTGTGCCCATTAATGAGATCAGTTGCTCCTGCCACCTGCCTCGTTCAACTCTGTTGCGCTCAGATTGCGGCCAGGGTTGTTGTTGCTGTCATGGTTGTTCTTTCTCCAGGCCTCATTACACTCTCATTAATTGAATTTCAGCTTCCAATTCCCACTTCCAAAGCTTTTTCCATTAAATTGTGACTTACTCTGTGTAGCACTGACATTTTCTCCTACTTAAAATATCATTGCATTTTAGTGGCAAAACCGTAGTATATTCTAATCTACATTATATTTCGATCATTTTTGCTACGAAAAAAGGGTGTATGATGTAAGAGATGCAAAATGGCAGACGATGATAGATTTAGCTGTTGGAGTTAGTGTGTGATTTTATATAATCATATCTATAAAGCGTGCCTGAATTTAGATTGATGATGCCATCAGTATTGTATTTGGTGGACTTGCCATTGCGATAAATACTGTATGTGCTTATATGTGTGTACTGTTTGCTTTGAACTGCAATGTAATTTTTTTCCCCAAAAAAGATAATTTTCTGGGATGAGCTCAATTAAAATGATTAAATCAGTATAATGAGACTATAACTACAAGAACAGAATGAATGTACTTAGTCCATCAGCGAGCTTTAGTTTTAGCATAAATTATCAAAAAATAAATTCCAAGTTATAAAGTTACCAGTTATACAGATGTTAATTGATAAGATGAAAACTAAGGATTGGAAAAGTACAAAACAGAAACATTCCTTTCAAGCCAAAGATGATCACCGGTCTCTTAAAATAGGGTCAGACAGCAGAGGGAATGTTTTCTCTCATCTGTGTGTTTATTATGTAATCAGCATTTTCTGTTTCTACTTATCAGTTAATAGTATGTTTTCCACTTTTTCCATATATAGAATTCTGTAGAACAAAACTGAAGACTGATTTTATGTTTTGGTATTTTAAAATTACATCAAGTTAGGGAGAATGGAAGGTAAAATTTGCGGGAAAATATTTATTCACCATCTCCCCCAAGTGTTCGTCACGTGAATTTACATGTTTGTTTACTCAGTGACTTAGAAATTCTTTCAAATGTGTTATCTGTTAGATCCTGCAGGGCTACTCCCATGTTCTTTAATATAATTGCACATTGAGTAGCATTTTCAATTCACATTTGGGCTTTGAGACGTATTTCAGGATGTGTTAATTTAACATGAAAAAGGTAGAGCTTTCATTAAAATGACTACTTTCCTAGGTTAGTAGTAGATTTACAGTTGAGTCTACATACAAATTTATGTTAACCATACTGTGCTAAAAGAAAGATATAATACTTAATATTTTGACACTATACAATTAAAGCAAAAGATTATTACCTAAGTGCTGTGCCCTAAAGTAAACCTCTTACTTAAGCACAAATTAAGATATCGTTAATTCTGTATTATTTTGATATACGCAACTTCTATTTGTAAGTTGCTTGATACCTTAAAGGAAAGCAACTGTTTTGATTATTAATGTAGATTTATACTCCTGTTGATTATTATTTCCTGATGAGAAGGGACTGGCTTGTAGATTATTTAACTAGGAATGAGAGATCTTAGCCTTTAGCCCCGTCTCTACCACTTGTCTTTGCCAAGTCACCTCTGGGCTTACTATGGTAGTAATAACGGGGCTTGTCCAAGCTGCAGGGTGACAGGGAGCCAAAGAAGATAATGCGTAGAAAGCGCTCAGCGTGGGGCCAGGCTCATTGTCAGGGCTTGGTGCATGCTGGCTGCTTTCAGCATCATGCCTGTCATTATTACTGTCGGCAACATATATTGAACGTTATCCAAATATAAAGGATTGTTATTTAGGAAATGTGGTTTCCTTTGCTTTTGCTTTTTTTGATTGACTGCCATGTTGTTGCTGTTTTTCCTCTCTTAGTCGTTTAAGCACTTCAGAGTTCAATATGAAATGAAAAGGAAACAGATTGATCACTTAATACAACCATTACACAGAGATGGTAAATTGTCACTTGACCAAGCATTGGTAAAGCAGTCCTGGGAGAGAGTGTCCTCCAGGGTAAGTTCTCCAACGATTCATTTCATAAGCCTCATGTGATTTAGTCAAGAATATTTTCTGTCATCTCTTTCTTCAAAATGATGTTACATTGGGTCCTCCTACCTCTGTCTGAGGTGGGAAGGTTTACCTGTGAATAGCCTTTGTCCTCTTGTCAAGTTTTCCTTTCAGTTCGAAGAAGTGCTTGTTTAACAGTTCTTTTCCTGCTTTGCCTACCCTACTTGTAATATCACCATTGACCAGATGATACACTGAAATCCTGAAAGACCACCTGGGTTACTTCTTACTTTACACAATTTAATCCTGGCTTGTGTAGAAGAGGTGACTCCCCAGGAATGGAGCCTCAACAACTTATCCAAATTCCATCATCAGATTTCATCAACAGTGAATCATCTTCCTATATTCACGTTTATTTTTATATTCTTTAATTTAAACTTATTTTCTTACCAGGTCATGAACTTGAAGGCAAATTGCTCTGTAACTTTCATATTAACATTTTGCAAACTTAAAGACCAAGATTTCAAAATCCCTGAAACTTCTATCACTCATGGGAATATTTGCCTCGTACTTACCCTATTTTCTTCATTTTCATAATCTAATTTTCCCGTTAAGCTCTGTCAAAGAATAGGTTAGATCTCAAGCACCCCAACCCATCCCACCTATCATTCCAATAAGCTATGAAACAATACTTGAGAACTGGATGAAGTGGAAGAAATGACAAGATGGTTAGAGAATTATATTATTATAGAAAAAACCCTGAATATTCATTTTCCTCCAGAGATGTCTAGATGACACTGATTTTCTGGACCTGTTTTCATCATGGGGAAGGTTTTAAAGGATACACACCAGCAGGTGTATAACTGCTGCATCTTTGCTCATGTCAGCAAACCCAGTCTGTTTCCAGTCCATTCCCTTTCCCAAAAGCCAGTCTCAAAATCAGTGGGCACTTTATGCTATTCCTATAAAAAGAAAATTGCTTAATCTCCAAATAATATCCTTCCGTGTCTGAGATGTACTTTAGGTTTCCTCACAACTTGCTTGTGTCATTTTTTCCCCATTCAAGTTAATAATTTTGGGTTGATTTAATAAATATCAAGTAAGGAAATAGCTGTGTTCTGAACTTCTCAAAGCATCAGATTAAGAACACAGTTATTTTCTTACTTGATATTTACTAAATTAACCCAAAATTGTTAACTTAAAATGTTTTGTAGGCTTTAAAATCATTTGGGGGAATTTTAGGAATTGTCTTCCATGTTAAGATATCGTCTTTCTACTTTTGTATTTCAGCTCTTTGATTGGCATATACAACTTGATAAGTCTCTCCCTGCACCTCTGGGCACCATAGGGGCCTGGTTATACAGAGCAGAGGTGGCCCTGAGAGAGGAAATAACCATCCAGCAGGTTCATGAGGAAACGGCCAACACAATACAGCGGAAACGTGAGCAGCACAAGGTAACCGGTCTGGCCTTCCAGCATAACAGTTCTCATGTTACCAGTCAGGTTGGTTTGCCTGTTGCTCAGCAAGCCAAATGCTGAGACATTGAGGTCTGCAGCAGAGAAAGGGTTATTCACCAGGCAACCCAACGAGGAGAGGAGAAAACAAATCTCAGACAGGCCTCCCTGAAGGTGAGGGGCTCTCAGTATTTATGGGATAGAGCTGAGGCATGGGGAGCCTGGGGAAAGGTAATTGGAGGTAAGAAAAAGGCAAGGTGACCCTCTTTCTGTGTAGATGCGCCTAAGCTACAGGCTTCCTCGTGGGATGTATGCTCAGAAAATGGCGGCATTAACATGATCCGAGGGTGGAGTTTTGGGCCCTCTGATGTCAAAAGGTCACCAAGCAGACACTCACACACGTCCACATGAAGGGTTGGTGGATCTAGCCCGTCTTAACTGGCTGGAGCTCAAACTGGACACAGCTGACTCCAAGTTCCTAAGTTCACCTTAGGCTGTGTGACGCTTGGAGGATATGTAAGCTTTTATTAAAGCAAGTCTGATTAGTGAAGACAGGTTACAGTTTATTATTTATTAATGGTTAAATGATAACTACCCTCGTTTCACGAGTATGGCCTGGAACTTGCAACCCAGGCACCCATTCACGCTGGTTCAGACATGTTGCAGCTTCTTAGAAGTTCTCTGATTTGTACTTCTCTCTTCTGTACCTGTTAATGACAGTTCCAGTAGATTAATTTCCTGAGGTATTTTCTGATAGCTCTGTGATATTTTTTTCATCTGCAGTTACCTTTGTTATTTCTCTTGCTACATGTTATCTTTGAAAAGATAAGGTGACAGGCAGTGTGAATTTGCATAATAATGTGATTGGCTTCAGACCTCATTCCTGCCTCCATTCTCAAGGGAAGGCAAACCAAGTCACAGAGTTCTTCTGTCCTGGTGCTAATGGAGTGGAGGTCAGAGTCGGGGTGGCGGTCAGTAGTGGCCTTAGAAAGTGGTAGATTTAGGCCCGGGTGATCTCTGAGTCACTGACGACTTTATCTGGTGCACTGCATGGTTTGTCGCGCCTCGCATAAATTCTAATACACTTCCTCTGCGTTTTGTGACAGTATAGACCTAACTCAAAATGCTGTTTTTCATTACTGTCTCGTTAACGCAACCCTGCATTTTGTGCAATTGAACTTGTGTACCTCATTTACTGTGTCATGGTGGGGGTTTACTGTATATGTGGAAAATAAACCGACAACTGGGTCTCCCTCTGTCCCGCTCTCCTGGTTAAACGTAACCCAGGTGAAAGCCAGCTCTCTGCCTAGTTCCTGCCCACACTCGTGCAGTTGGCTGTGGCCGGAGAAAAACACACCCCCAGCATGGTGACTAACCCAGTGGGCCCTCAGTGCTCCCTGGCACTCCAAACGCATTTTTGGACTCTAGTCCCTCTGCATTTCTGAGGCAACTATTTTATACCTTGTCTCCTTAAACCTTCCACACCTCCTCCCTCATCCTTACTCTTAGCTGATGACACCACTTCCTATTTCTTTGAGAAAATAGAAGCAATCAGAAAAGAATTTCCGCAGGCTCCCACGACCACATCAACCCACCTACAAGCATCTGTGCCCGAATATTCCGTCTCCTCTTCTGTTACTATGGGCGAACCATCTGTGCTCTGAGCTAAGGCCAGCCCCGCCACATGTGCGCTAGAGCCCATCCTCCCTGCTCTTTTTCCAAAAGATAATTCCTGTAGTTCTTTCCTTCTTCATTTTTCTGTCTCTCTCTGTGCTGGATTTTTCCCACCCACATAAAATACACCATTATTATTCTCATCTTAAAAAAGCCTCTTTCGTAACCCTACCTCCTTTTTCAGCTACTGTCCTTTTGTTTTTCTCCCTTTTATAGTGAAGCCCTTTGAAAGAAGATCTTATTTTGGTTTCATACTACTCTTCTCCCATTCTTTCTAGAACCCATTCCAGTCACACGTTCCCTTGCCCTTCCATCCATGTCAGCTTCAGGAGGGTTCTTTTTGTTCCTCACTCAGCGGCCAGTTCTCAGTCCTCATTTTACCTCACTTATCAGAAGCATTTTAGATACGTATTCCTTCATCTTTGAAATTCTTTCTTCCTTTGGTTTCCTAATTTTCTCTCTATTCCTCTGGCTATGACTTTCCAGTCTTTCCAGTTAGCCGACATTTGGTCCAAAATGCCCATGCGCGTAATGGTCCGTGCCAGATGGTTTTGGACAGGACCAAATATCAAGGCCTTTTTTGGTGTAGACCAAATAGCTCCATAGGCATTTTGGACAGGACCAAATATGACCAATTATCATAAACCAGATGTTTTATGATCATTTTGGACAGGACGAAATGGTCCTAAAAGGATCACTCCCTCTCTTTCCACAAGTATTTATTGAGCTCTTTCTATGTGCAAAGTGGTGTTCCAGCCATTTGTGATACTCCCATCGGCAAAACAGACAAAATCCCTGCCCTAATGTAACTTGCCTTCTCATAGCGGTAGGAAGTTAAGAAATCATAAACATAATCAATCAATAAATTTCCTATTAGAATGGAAGCTAAAAGGACAGGGAGTATGAGGTGGTGTTGCAATTTTACGTGGGGTAGTCAGTGCGACCTCACTGAGAAGGTCATCGCAAACAGGCAGGCACGTTCCCGCCTGAAGTCCTTTGCCCTTGCCATCGTTCTTGTCCCTTGGCCTGAAACAGTCTCCACTGAAATTTCCAGTACATTCTTCCTCATCTCCTTTGGGCCTTTACTGAAAGGTCACCTTTTAATCAATCCTTGCTTGGCCACCCCTTTGAAAGTGGAACTTCCCTTTCCCCTTCCCCTATTCAGGCTTTCTTTTTAGCATTTATCTTCATCTCAACTGCGAGTTTAATTATCTTATTTATTGCTTGATTTCCTACACTGTAATGTCAACTTCATAAGGGCAAGGAATTACCGTTTGATTTTTGCTCTTGTGTCCCCAGCCTCTAAAAATGGTTTAAAAATTATCCAGGATTTCAAAATTTTAATCGGGTCAAGAATGCTAATCATACTTTCTGAGAATTTGCTCATTTGACTGTGTTTTCAAAATTATAGTCACAAAATTATTCGAAATGTTCTGCTATATATTTTTTGTAATCTTTTCTGAGCCTATAGTTAAGCTTCCATTTTCCCCCAGTATTGTTTCTTTGCACCTTCTCACTTTCCTTAATTGCACTTTTGGCGTTGTTTTCTCTGCTATATCCTAACGATCTTTTTCCATCAACTTTCTTAACCAGAGGAATGACAGTATCACTCTTTTGACAGCATCACTCTGACTACTGTGTGATGATAAGGCTGGATTGGTGATAGAGGGTAGGAGCCAGAGAACCAATGTCAATGATCCAGGTAGAGTGGCTTGAGCCATGGTCCTAGTTGTAGAGATGGTGAGAAATGGTAAAATTCTAAGTATATTTTGAGGGCAGAGCAAAGAGAATTTTTAGCATTAGATATTGATTGTGAAGGAAGGGGAATCATAAATGCCACTCTGCTTTTTCAACTGGGCAATTGGGAAAATGGAGTTTCCATCGGTTGAGATGGAGAGACAGTGAAACACATTCAGGAAGAAGAATGGAGTTCAATCTGGGGCAAGGTAAGTATGAGACTTTTTCACATCCACATGGATGTGTGGAGTGGGCAGTAGGAGATGAGGCAGGAGGGGGATAAATATTCAGAGTCATTGGTATATAAAGGGATGTTGAAAGCTCTGAGACTGAAATTAAATAAGGGAGTGTAGACAGAGAAAGGATCAAGAACTGAGCCCTGAGGGAATCCAGTACTAACAGATCAGAGAGTAGAAGATGAACCAGTTGGAGAAAAAAAAAGTGAACTAGCCTGAGAAAAAGCAATCAGCAAGGTGGGCGGGGATCTAGCTACTGTGTTTTCTTAAAAGCCAAGGGAAACAGTGTATCAAGGAGAGAGTATTTTCAGTAGAATGGCCAAAGGGATCCTTTTAATATACAGTTCAGTTCATTTTACGCCTCTGTTCAAAACTCCCCGCTGGCTTCCATCTATTCAAAAGAAATACCAAAAAATTCTTTAAAAAACCCAGGAGGCCCACAGGTCTGCAGCCCTTTCCCTCCTCTGCCCTCCCTCACCTCCAACCTGCTGTTCCAATTGCTTCCTTTGCTTTCTCTCAATCACTGGGAGAAGCGTGTTGATAACTTCCCCAGCCACGTGGATTTCTCGGTTTTCCCTATGGTTCTATGAGCTTTGGCTTTATATATTTTGAGGTTTACTACGTATGTTCAAGTTTAGAATTAATATATCTTTGAGTAAATTGAAAGTTTCATCATTAAGCAATTACTAACTTGTAATGAATTCTGTTCAGGAATCTATTTTGCCTGATACTGATGCACTCATATGAGCTTTCTTTCATTAGTATTTGCCTGGCATGTTGTTTTCCATTCTATTAATTTCAACCTATCCTTGTTCTTAATGTTTAGGAGTATCTCTTTTAAAAAGCAGGTGGCTCTGTTTTATTCGTCTGATCTGACAATCTCTGCCTGTTGATGAGTATATATATATTCCATTCACATTTATTATAATTATTGATATACTTGAATTTGTTCCTACCATTTGACTCTGTTTCTATTTGCCCTACTTTTTCTTTTTTCTTTTCCTACATTCTTCCTATTTATAAGTTGATGCAGGGGTTTTTGTTTGTTGATTCGCTTGCTCATTTTTCTTATTCCATGTTTGGAATAAGACTGGTTTGAAATTATAAACTCTAGTTGTATAGTGTGGTTGTCCTTGAAATTATACCATAGATACCTAACAAAATTGAAAGTTAATCAATTTTGACCTCCTCTTGATCAATATAAGGAATTAAGAACACTTTAACCAGGTCATATTCTTCTAACTTGCAAATTGTTGTTGTCAAGTATTAAATTATTCACATTTTTCTAACACTGTAAATGTGTTTTTCTGCTGATTCTACTCATGGTAGCTTGTCTCCTGTGTTTGGAGACCTTTGCTTTCCTCCTTTTGTATTTGCATTCTCTGTCAACCAGGCAACCATCTTTGAGGGTTCTAGCTAAGTGTAGGGGCCTCAATTTAAATTTCAGTGTTTCTCACCTTATTCAGGTTCCAAGACTCCATCTCCTGTAGCAATGGTATAGATATTTGCCTGAAACAACCAGCTTTTTCAATTTGTTTTTGCCAACAGGTCCGTGATCCAGTTTTGAATCATGCTTTACCTAGAGTGGGAGCCCTAAAAGGTTTCACGTACTTCCTGTGAGCCCACTAGTGAATTAGTCATATGCTGCACTCAGCATCCAGCTTTTTTGTAGTGAGACAGCCTTTCAAAGGGTCCAGTGACATCACACCAACTGTAGCTCTTTTTTTTTTTTTTTTTTTTAGTTGTGGCGCATGGGCTTAGTTGCTCCACGGCATGTGGGATCTTCCTGGAGCAGGGATCGAACCCGTGTCCCCTGCATTGGCAGGCGGATTCTTAACCACTGCACCACCTAGGAAGCCCCCAACTGTAGTTCTTTTGTTATTGTTTGAAAATATTTTTGTTTTGATTTCTTGTCAACATTTTTTCAAATGATAACGGAAAACTACAATAGGGAATGCTTCTTGGGAGGCAACTGGATGTATGGGTATTCCAGTATAGTCAGACCCCCACCCATACATTAACATATGGTCACACATAACAAATCCGAGCTGGGAGTGGTGGTGGCTCTAAATTTGCCCTGCAGTCATTTGGGGGAGTCTCAGTTATAAGCCATAGAAATGTGTCTGGATGTTAAGAAGGAGACAGAGAGTGACTAAAATACTCACAGACAAGAGCTGCTCTAGGACAGTCCTCTGTCCTCAGTGATGAGCTCTGAGATGTCTGTGGTGCTCTCCCTCTGGGAACAGGGAACTTGTGGATATCTGTGCAGTTCCCTACAGACTCAAAGCAGGTCAGAAGGTGATAATAGTAAATATATATCAAGATAGAAATAGTCTGGTCCTGGATTTTTTTTTTCCTACAACATAAAATTTAATGTTCCCTGAATTAAGAGAAAATTAATTTTACTTGTGTGAACAAACACATATGACTTTAACATCGTAATTTATATATGAAAGCCTTCATTTGTACCCGTCCATCAAGTATCTTTCTTATGATTTAGGCTGTTTTTTTGCTTCTATTTTCTCCAATTAATCTACTAAATCTTAGTGGGAGAGAAACAGGGTTAATTTTGATGTATCATTCTGGTGGGCTAATGTATCCTCTTTTTCTGTGAGTGACCAACTGTTGACTATTTACTCTGCTATTGAGAAACAACCTAGGCTCTAGAAAATATGACATGAATCTGCTTTCACCTCTCTCTTTCTTTGCTTCTATGTGAGAAATTGGCTAGGAATGATGACGTACATGTAAGTCTTTATATGAACATGTCTTTTGACAGTGAAAACCCCAGGAAAAAAATCTAAATAAATTATTAAAATTTGTGGAGTTCTATACAGTCTAGAAAGAATCTTTATAAACATCACATTTTCTCTTCCCACTGTGATATCCGTAGGACGTTCCCTGAGCTTGTTTGAAATCTTCTAACCATAAGGGTATTTTCATAATATGTTGTAATGTAATTGACTTACTTTAAGATGGCAAGCAAACATTACTTTACAGTAGCCTGCATGCACTCAAAATAGAATAACAATAGAGAATTTAATATTTTTATTTTTTACCATTAAAGGGTTAAACTGGTTGTGCTTAGTGTTAAGCTTTGAAAAACCCACAGATTCAAAATCAGGGAAAGAGAAAAATGCTAACAATTGTTTATAGCACTACCTACATTTCCCTTTGGACCATGTGCCTTTAAAATGTCTGAATGCATTGCTGTGCAAGTGTCATGTGTGTTTAAAAGATGCCATAATTATTAGCTACCGCTCGAGCACAGGGCCTTATGGACAAGCATCCAGGCTCCTGTACAAGGTAAAAGCCTGTGATCGGCACTAAACCGCGTGTGGCTGTGGCAACACGATCAAATTGTTGAATGCATTGACTCATCTGTGCAGGCTGAAATTTATGCTTCTTAGCCTCCTGTGAACATATTTCCTCGTTTTTTATTTTTTTAAATTTGTATCTTAGGATCTGCTTCAAAACACAGATGCCCACAAAAGAGCATTCCATGAAATCTACCGAACCAGGTCTGTTAACGGGATCCCAGTGCCACCTGATCAATTAGAGGACATGGCTGAGAGGTAAGAGAATGTCCGGTTTTAAATGCAATGTCTTTAAAAGGCTCGGTGGATGCTTTTTTTCCATTTCTTTCCTTTCAATGAATTGATATTTTTACAGAGATTTTTATGTACATTTGGTACATAAAAATTGGGTTCCCATAGCATATGCTAAGAATGCAAACATTCTAATATATTATTAATTGAAAAGAGTAAACCTGCATGTACCCACAGGCTGGAAATCACAGAAATGGTTTCTTCAGAAGCTGTATTTTTATTCAGTACTGTGAGGAACATTATGTAATATTACAAAAACAGCTTATAAAAGAAACAGATGAGAGCTATCTTGGCAGGAGAAAGAACTAAATCAAAGACTTCAATCAATCGTGATTTGCCTTTAAACCCAGAGCTAGAAACAGAACCAGATCTCCTGAGAGTGATTGATCAGCAGAGTTTAGAAGACCTTGTGCCTGCATTTTATTTAAAACTGAGGTGTAACAGGTTAAGTAAGCCCTGTTCTGTTACTCTTAGTTACATTCTGTTAATTCTCCGTGTTTTGTTTCTAGGTTTCATTTTGTTTCCTCCACATCAGAGCTACACTTAATGAAAATGGAATTTCTAGAATTAAAGTACCGTCTGCTCTCACTGCTGGTTCTTGCAGAATCAAAGCTGAAATCTTGGATCATCAAGTATGGGAGGAGAGACTCAGTGGAGCTACTTCTGCAAAACTACATTGTAAGTCTCCCTGGTGCTCTGACAGAGAGGTTAGAGGACCCCTGGATTTAGTACCTAATACCTACTAGTTTATTGGACTCTGTTACTTTTATCTTGAATTTAAACATTAAGAAATGGGTTTGGTATAAGTTTGTGAGCTTTTCACAACAATCTGAAATGCACACCCAAAATCTTTGAAGATAAGAAAGGTTTTGCTGCATTCATCATATTGAACCATTGTGACTGGCTTTGTTGCTTAAGAAAAGAAAGTTTTTGCACTGCATACAACTGACAGTGAGCTAACCACTCAATCTGAATTAAAATACTTAAAGATTATCTTCACGTTTCTAAAATCCAATCATGAGTAGTTTAGAACAATTCTCAATTGGGGACTATCTTTTTATTTTTATTTTTTTTAGATTAGTTCAAAGACGCCTTTTTTAATGGTCATTCCAAGAGCTTCATTGCTTCCTGTGTACACCCAGGAAAAGTAAAATTTTGTCTGTGAATCTCTGTACCAACTTATTTTTGAGGAGTATCTCATATGTTGGGCTATCAGTATAGATAATCCAATGTTTACATAGAGTAGTAGCCCTGCATTTAGTAGCCCTGCGTTATTGGGGGAAGTAGGTCGTTCTGTAACTAGACGTTTCCATTTACATATAATCAGAGAATTATAGTTATTAAAGACAGTTTATTTTTTCTAGTTAAACATGCCCCCCAATTTATTAGCAACACAAATTTGCTCTCAAAATTAATGTTAATAGGGCATCTCAGTCCTGTAACTGTTTCATTTATGTTTAATCACAAGTTCTAAATGATAAATTAATAAATTTAAAATATAAGCCCATTTCTAACCTAACTATTCTCAGTGGCTCTTTAACTGACACGACTGAATGTTTATTGAAACCGTATCTTTCAATAAACATCCTAGAACCACAATATATTTTGCTATATTTTAATTTTATTTTCTAAGTGCTAAATGAACAACATGCATTTGAAAAAAAAAAAAAGATTTAACAGGTTTACAATGAAATCTTTCTCAAGATTTACTACAGTTTTCTAGGAAACATTTGTCCAAAAATGTGCAAATCTGTGACGATTTGTTCCTTTATTCATTCTGAATGATTTTGGAAACTAATGTGAAATCTGATTTTTTTTTTTTTAAGTTTAAGCAATTGCAGTAATCCTACAAATATTAAATACAGATATGCATTTATGGTTTGGGGTTTAGTCATGTCAAATGAAACACTCTGAGCTCAGCAGGTAATTATTCAGAATCCGTTTTTGTTCTCGCTATTTAAGGAGAGCCAATTAGATTGAAATGTCTAATGGGACTGTTCCACCAGGTTAATGTTCCAACACAAAGATGTTAATAATTCTCTTGGAACTTCTCAAATAAAGCATATGTAAGTAAAGAATTATTACTAATGATTAAAAAAATCAGTACTTTTTTCTTACTTCATAAATAGACATTCACTGAGCTGCTAATTTTAAACTTCATGGTAACATCTCTCAAAATTACTTTTAAAATTGTTAATAACTCTACAAATATAGCAGGTTTTAATGAATATTTCCTAATATTTTTATCTCCTGATGAAAGACACATATTTATCGCCTAAGCTTCTATTTCAAAAAGGGGTTTAAGGTATTTATAGCTTAATAGTTTTAATAATTGTAGGATATTGCTAATTTCCATGTGCCCGGTGTTTTACACGTGTCATCTTCCATCTCAATGACCACCCTATGGGCTGGGCATTTCCACACTGTTTCACTGAGGAAGTGGAGTCTTTGAACCCTCAAGTCACATGTTCCAGGTGTCAGGGGTTAATAAGAAGTGGAATCTGGATTTGAATCCACATCTTTCCAAATCAAAAGCCTTTGTGCTTAAGTACTGAGCTTTACTCTCTAACAAAATTGGTTGGGAAAAAAGGTTTTGTTTTGGTTTTTTTTAAACCGAAAAGACCAAATGATCTCTTGTAGCTCAGTGAACAAAAAGAAAGTAGTTCACATAAGTATCAGTTACATTTAATGCTGGTCCACAGTTGACAATATTTTACACTTCCATACCTGCAGCCTGCTAGTTACTGTTACGTCTGTTTATAGGCAGCGTGGCATTGGGCCAGGGGGGATGAGGTGAGGGAGATTATTGAAGCCTGGCCACCAGTCACATAGAAACATGTTGAATTATGACTCGGTTACACACTATCCCTGTGACCTTATAAATAACTTAATGTCTAGAAGACATAATCTTTCCCAAGTTTTTGATAACAGCAACAACAACCATAATAACAGAATAATAGGGATTTTTCTAAGGAACAAAGCCTAACACATTATTGTTTTCCTTCTATCTCATACCCCACAGAGCTTCTCTCATTCTTTTGGAGTTTTTGGGAAAATCATTCTCTTTAGAACAGACTAATTCAAAGTGCATGAAGACTTTCAAATAAAATCATAAAATCAGTTTCTTAAATATAATCCTTTACTTGGTTTCTAAAAAAAATTATTGTAATGAGCCATATGTTGCTACATCATCAAATAAGCAAAGTAATATTTGGGATGTAGGGGTTCCATAATTATCTTTTCCTTAGTCTGAATTCTCAGTTCAACTTTATTCATCTGCAAAAAAAGATACATTTTTTTAAGAGTTAGGAAATTAGAGAATGTGCTTCCTCACCTCTTATAAGAGGTATGCAGCACCTAAGTGCTCAAGGAATTTTTGGAAAATACTACACACATACTTGTTGATGAAATTAGGCCACATGTTCCTGTTGAGAGATTACATAGTGTAATGTAAATCAGAAGATGATTGGTTTGATTCTTGCTGTCAGAATTGTTCATGACATAACCATGTAAGTTAATACATGCTCCAGTTTTACAGTGGAAGAAATGAGAGACAACATTTCATTCTTTCACATAAAAGAAGAACTCTTGGAAGTGTAGGCCATGTGAATGTAGCATGAGTAATGTAAACATTTAGTCGATTATTTGTAATGGTTTTATTAAAGTAAATAAGCAGTTCTAATGAAACTGTTTCTCAAAGTTGATTTTTTAAAATCTTAAATTGCCTGATATAGCTCCCTTTGAGTGAAATTGATGAGCTTTTTTACTTATTATATCGGTATTTATCTTTTGAGAGTAGAAATTAAGTCCCTTCCACCACTACTTTGAATTTTGTGCATAAAGAGATATTTTTCTTGAAGTGCTACCAACTTTAAAAGTCCCTTGACCAACATGGCTTATTTGGTGAACTTGATATCCAAATGTAGGCAGTATTTTGAAAGAAATAAACTAATCCTGTCAATGTTATTTTAAACATACATTTGTGCTTAATTTTGCATTCTTCTGAGAGACTTTGTCTCGATAGCTCACAACAAAAAGGAGATTTAGCAGTCCTCCTGCTGAAGTGATTCTAATAGACAAAGTAATTCGCGTTACTAAATGGATTTACTCAGGACTCAGGAAAAAAAATGACAAAAATAAATAAACCATGAAAAACTAAAATAATAAATAAGGTTTCTTCCTTCCAAAATTAATTACCTAGTTTTCCTCATAGAAAGGCTCAAAAATACTTTAATGAATTTCTATAACTTTTATAATATTCTTAAAACATTCTCCATCCTCCACCTCCGGACCGAAAATGAAACTGGAAATAGCTTTTCTCTCTTGTTCATTTACAATGAATTTGTAAACCACTCTAGCAAAAGCATGTATGTCTTAACGTCCAGTATAGGCACTATTTCCCATTTATTTGACGTTTAGAACAATTGTTTCCCATTAGTATCTTGAAATTTGTGTCCAAACTAAATGGAGACTATTTTTTTAAACTTTGCCAAATATATTTATCTCTCCAGTTCTTTACAGTGTCTTAAACATTAGGTTTAATCTTCCATTTTTCATCAAATCAGGGCCTGCTTATTTGTTAAATTATTCAAAATTTAAATTCCAGTAAATTACTCTTTCCCCGCTTGGAGAGCGGGCAGAGGTTAAGGGATTAGGACGCAAGGCTAAATAATGAACTAACCAATTCTCATACAAGAATAATAAAGCCTATTAAAGTTATTGGATAAGGTATTCATCAGGGAACCCCTCATCCCAGGTGATTCACAGCTTTCTCTGTTCCTTATATCCTTGAAGAATAGTTACTATATAAATAAACGCAAACATGAAGTGATATGAAATGTATTCTATGTATTTTTAATGTAATCCTGAAATATTGTAAACTTCTATCCATAAAATCTAGGGATGTCTATGAAATTGCTGTATGAATAGTTTTGCCTCTGCACACAAGCATGTTGCATCTCCATATTAAGCACTTCATCAACATCCTATTCAGGATTTCAGCTGGTTTTTTTAGGCTAATTTTGTATTTTATAATAGTGACATTTACAGAGTATTTTACTGAATTTAAATCATGGGAACTAATTATGCTATTAAAAGAAATTAAGAAGCCTTTGGTAATATGTTGTTGTCTATAATCGCATTAATTTTCTGCTTTAGAGAAGTAGGAATAATCTTTGAAACAGGATTTATTTCATATTTCCTGGAGTTAACAATAATAAGACCCACCTAAGGATTTTTTGTGTGTTCTCTATTTTATAGTATTCATTTTCTTATAGTTACTCTAATACATATGTAAACTGAATGCAAACATAGATATAGACATGCCTTATCTTTAATTTTTATACTAGGTAATAGAAATATGAGAGCATGGATAATGTGGATGGAATGTGTGATTATTTAACATTTTTCTACTTGTAAATATTTTTGTATTTACTTTCCACTTCAAGAAAGTGTGCATTGTGCCAGTTATTTATAATCTGAAATTCTTCAGAGCCATCATTCACCAGAATTTTTGTTCAAAGAGCAACAGAATCCCACAGCTAAAACACAGTGGGACACTTTAAAATGTTGTTCCAAATTTAGTGCTTTCTAAATGTTAACTCCAGGTTCTCTGGAGAAACTTCTGTTTCTTCTAAAAACAAACCCTTGGGTGGAGAAAAAATATAATGTTTTCTCAATCTAGGGGTGAATTAGAAATAAAAGTGTGGAATCAAGTTACAGTCTCAGAAATAATCAGGTTATTAATGGCAGTTGAATTAATTTGATATTTTTAAGAAGAGTGAGGTTGGTAAATTTGGGTAACATATCCACATACCTATACTGAAGAAAATTGACTTTGGCATGTCTGTATAAGCCGATATTGGTTCTTGTCTAACCATTCCTTCTTTTTCTAGTCTTTTATAGAAAATAGCAAATTCTTTGAACAGTATGAAGTGACCTACCAGATCCTGAAACAGACAGCTGAGATGTACGTCAAAGCTGATGGTTCAGGTAAAACACAAGACAGAATTTGTTTCGGTATTGAATACAGCAACATTTAGAATATACAGGTTTCTGTATGATCAAATCATTTTTTTCTCTGCAGAATCTTTGTGTGACCATGCCACTGGCCTGGAAAGCACATAAAGGATTCAGTCTCCTTGGCTTTGTTCAATGCCTAGCCTGTATAATTATACGCCTCTGTGTGTGTGTGTGTGTGTGTGTGTGTGTGTGTGTGTGATCTTCTAAGAGAGAGGAAAATAAGCATTCATTTTCTAAATTGTAATGTTCAAACCTTTTTTAATTTCCAATGGTTAGAGGCAAAAATATAAACTAACTGAATAATATAATGAAATAAATGAAAACTTAAGTTAGTGTAAAGACAATTATAAAATGTGTCTGTTTCAATTTGCAGATATAGCTGTCATATTTGCTGAAAATGAAGTACAGCATTTGTGATTATACTATATATGTGTCTATCTGAGTGCGTGTAAAATGAAAATATATCATTTATTGCATCCCATTTATCAGGCATTTTAAATGTATCATTGTCTTTAATCTTTATACCTATGAATACCTATGAATACCTATGAATAAGATATAATGTGTCCCCAACATTAGCTGAATGTAATTCTAACATAACATCTGTTGAATTTAAAATCCTAGGAAGAATTATGAACGCACACCAGTGTATAGGCACTAGAAAAAAGGTGTGGTGGATTTAAAATGTAAAATAAGGACTATAATTTGTTTTGTCTGTTTCAGTGGAAGAAGCTGAGAATGTGATGAAATTCATGAATGAAACCACTGCCCAGTGGAGGAACCTCTCAGTGGAAGTCAGGAGCGTGCGGAGCATGCTGGAAGAGGTCATTGCCAACTGGGACCGATACAGCAATACCGTGGCTAGTCTTCAGGCTTGGCTAGAGGATGCTGAGAAAATGCTGAATCAGTCAGAACATGCCAAAAAGGTAAGACTGCTTCTTACAAAAGGAAACAGGCATAGGTGAGTTTAGAAATAGGAGACTCTCACAGCAAAGTTCTCTAGGGAGTGTTATATATTTGCACACGTGTTACAAAAATCTTGATTTTGCCTGAGAAGCTGAATTTTCAGGTTAGTAAATTATTTTAGGCCAAGAAATACACTGCTTTATAAAATTTATGTTAAAACAGCGTTTGACTCCTGCGTTCAGAAGAGCAGTAACCAGTGGAGCGGCAGCCAAACCCAGTGCACAGCAGAGGGCGTTATATGCACAGTAAGATCTGGGCTTGGAGGGGCAGGTCCAGGGCACAGCCTCTGAGGATTTGTTAATTTCAGCAAGGATGGAAACAACTTTGGCTAACATAACACTAAATCTGTGTGATAGCACGCACTGGTTCAAAAGACGGGTCACCACATTTTTGTCTCTTTGGATATTCTTTTTGGATTTTTATCAACCCTCAGTCAACGATCTTATTCTGGGTAAAAGTGCTTTTTTACTCTCCGTTACAGATGTGTATGATTTTTTGCAAGAGATACTATTTTACTTTAATATCACATACATTAAAATATCACATGAAATGGACTGATTTCTGTATATACACTTCTTAATGGGAGCCTGGTATTTCCTCATGGAAAAAGAATTTATATGTAAAAGATTAAAATGCCAGATTCCCATTAGAAGTATAGTACTTATATTAGAATTACTGCTTGTCATACAAGATTGGCTCTTTGATTATTGTGTTATATAAATAGATGTATAATTTTTGTATGTTTTCCCACTCTGCATTTCATATAAAGTATTTTTGTGTAGCTGAGCAACTGTAACCCACACAGATTTTGGCTTTTCTGATTAGACTGGCAGTGCCCTAGTAGATGTCATATGTGTTAATTTCATCCAAGGGAATATAACCACCAGAAACAGAATTGTTCTCATCTATTTATGTAGAAAGTCCTCCCACACATGGCTTATGAAATCTATTTTGAGTTATCTTCAGTGTCCTTGGTTTTTAACTGTGGTGTGTATGTGTATATGTGCACATGCACACATGCATTTAACTCCAAACCAAGTAGAAGCTGTTCTGTCACCAAGTGTGTAACCTTAAATAAGGAAGGATGTCATTGTATTAAGTGCTCTTGGCCCAGATAATTAATTTTTAAATTCTTTCCTTCAAGGGTTTATCTTCGTGATTGTTAATTATCTTCATGTACTATATTCAGATTTTAAAATCAAAAGTTAGGAATTCCCTGGTGGAAATAGATGTTCTTATAAAAAGACATTCAGCATTTCTAGTTCATATTTTTGAACTTCTTTATTAAAAATTTCCATTTTGGAAGACATTTAGGATTCACCTTTAAATTTGTGCAAATTTTAGAGAAAAGATATTTCTTAGTCTGATTATTTTGGTATCCTTTATTAACTTTTTGTTTATGGTTTACAATAGTGTGCATTGTTTCTTTTTTTCTTTTTCTTTTCTTTTTTTTTCTTCTATTCTTGTCATGAAAACGATGGGGTTTTTTAAATTTACTTATTTATTTTTATTGAGGTATAGTTGTTTTACAATGCTGTGTTAGTTTCTACTGTACAGTGAAGTGGAGTTCCCTGTGCTATACAGCAGGTTCTCATTAGTTATCTATTTTATACATATTAGTTTATATATATTAGTTTATATATGTCAATTGTTTCTTGTTTAGGATTTTTTTCGAAATTTGCCTCATTGGATACAGCAGCACACTGCCATGAACGATGCTGGCAATTTTCTGATTGAAACATGTGATGAGATGGTTTCCCGTGATCTCAAACAGCAGTTACTATTGCTGAATGGACGATGGAGAGAGTTGTTTATGGAAGTCAAGCAAGTATGTTTTTCAAATCTATTTATGCCTAGAACATGCATGCGTCATAAATGTTGTGAGAAAGTCTGTTTAGAGACTTTTATTGTTATAGCACGGGCTTATTAAGGCAGAGTACAGATGTGTTTAGAACCATTATGTTTATATTTGGTCCTTGATTCTTTCCCGTTTGTAGTGGAGGAACATAACAGAAACGTGTAGCTTGATTAAAGATTATGTTGACATATGGAGCTTACTTATATAGAATGATTCATGCCTCAAATCATAATTCTTTGCTTCTCTGCTAGTTCCTTTCTTCTTTTCACAGTAATTGGACTAACTTCAAGTGTATCTAAAATAAGAATCAGGAATGAGAGTCTTTCCTACCTCCTAACAATTCCAGAGAGTATGTACAAGTGAAAGTTACAAGCTTCCAGAGTCTTGGCTTCACGGTTTTTGATGTTACCCCCTCTCTCTTCTTAACAGTATGCTCGAGCTGATGAGTTGGACAGAATGAAGAAAGAATACACAGATTGTGTTACTACCCTGTCTGATTTTGCAACTGAAGCCCTTAGGAAACTTTCAGAGCACTTAGAAGTCTCTTTTATTAATGTCAAGTTATTAATTCAAGACTTGGAGGTGAGCTGGTTTTTTGGAACACAAAGTGAAAAACCAGTTGTATTGTGAAAAGAAAGATCAGTGAAGTTACTTATCCGTTGCCAAAGCTGTTTCTGTGCCTCCCTGACATCATTTTGACATGGGTACCTATCCTGATTTGCACCTCCCATAAAAAAATCTATTTGAATTTTTTAAAGATGTGTATTGACCATAGAGTAACTTCAAAATAGTGTTTTAATTGAGATTTTGTATTTTCTGCAACCAAATTATAAAGTACTAGGAAAAAAACAGATGTTTGGAGAGAACACCGCTACATAAATGCCTCCAATGATAAAGGATTTACCAAATGAATTGTGCTATTTACATATTTTGAATACTCTGCAGCTCTCAAAAATTAAGTAATGTAAGAATATTAATGACATAGAAAGGCTTTTCCAATATACTATTAAGTAAGAAAAGCAAAAAATATCATCCTTTTTTTGGTAAAATTAAAAAATGAGTGTAAACACACACAAGAAAAATTTTAATTTTGTTCAGTAATTTTAGCAGAGCCTTGAGGTGGTATGGATTTTGGCTCTGGTGTGAGAAAAATGTATACATTTTCTTTAACTTATTATCTCTAATTTATAAATTTCTGCAATGACAATGTGTTATTTTTTTAAAAGAAAAAGTAAGTTGTTTAATTTTTAAAATTGGAGGAATTGCCCTAAATTGCTAACATACATTTACCTGATATAATGTTTACATACTGCATTAACATATGTATTTTGAAAGTGTAAAGATTACTTCGGCTTATCTTTATGTTAATTTAAGGATTATGGTGACTTTTAAAGGAAACATTTATTTGTATGATATTACTAGTATATCATATATTAGTAACGAAGGAAAGTAGTAATTGGAATCTCCAAAAGATTATTACAAGTATAGAGTTTTATTCAGTGCATACTGCTTTGTGTCCAGTTGTAGAATCTTGAAATTAAGAGGAAATGTATCATGTGATAATGTAGCTGTTTCAATGATTCGTGTAGGATGTTGAGCAAAGGGTGCCTGTCATGGACGCTCAGTATAAGATGATTACAAAGACAGCGCACCTCATTACCAAAGAGATCTCCCAAGAAGAAGCTAATGAAATGTTCGCAACCATGTCTGGGCTCAAAGAGCAGCTAACCAAGGTGGGAAAATACTTTAAAGTGTGGGACCATCACTGCCTTCAGCTCACTTTACTCCTCCTTTCTCACCTGGGCAAATCATTTACTTGTCAGCAGATCATGTTTTTATTTCTTATTGAAATTCTTCATCTAGTAATTTTGTCATGAGTTTTAAGAATGAAACTATGGAGCTGATACCTCTGTTAATTTAAAAGTACTAGCAGCTGTATTTTAATAGAAAGATAGATCTTCTCTGGGAGGACAGAGGACCAGTTAAAAGTGATAAAGCAGGAAGCAAGGGGAGAAGAATAGGAGGAGGAAGGAGTAAAAAGACATCATATATTTAAATGAGAAGGAATTCCCAAATACCTTTTATTGAGATGTATTTGACATACCTCCAGGCTAAGATTATTTATGCGGTTTTTTGCTTACATAGCCACAATGCAGTGAAAATTCTCTTCTCTTCATCTCACAGAGCTCACCTAGGATTTGATATATACATTTATGCCACTTCTGTGCAGGAAACTCAATGAATATCAAGCACTAGCTACAAGCCTTTTCTATTCTATTGAGGGATTTTCCTTAAGAGTTTTCGAAGTTTCATTGGAATTTTTATCTATCTGAAGTTGAATTTTATGAAGATGATTCTGTTGGCAAAGTCCACTTAGACTGGGTAATTAATATCTGGTAAAAGAAAGGAGTGATTATATAAGTGAATAAAAAAATTTCAAAATGAAGAATTGGACAAGAAAGGAAAAGTTAGCAGAAAACCCTGTTAATTAGGAAAGGAAAAGTAGAAAGAGAATAGCTGATATGAAATCAGCTGTAGAATAAATGAGATAGGTGAAAATAGGAAGAATCATGGCCATGAAAAAGAAAATTTTGTCAAGCTGGTATATATGAGAATGTTAATTTTAAATTCTTTCAGACATTCAAGTTAAGGTTATTTATAGTGATCAGGTACAATTTGGAGTCAACATTATCAATTGGATAACCTTCAAGAAGCCTTTAGAGCCCCATCTTGGGCTGGCACATCTCAGCCTTGGTTGGGTTTAGCGGTTTAGGGCAACTTTTGAGAAAACAAGTTACTCCTTTAGACATACGTAAGTCATCATGCTTTCTTAACTGCTGCATTAGATGTAGCATCTTGGTAAGTTTCCTGTCATATCGAGGGAAGACTTCTAAAGCATACTGATTTTTGTACATGTCAGTAGATTCTCTTTATTCTGTTCAGTAATTTTAGCAGAGCCTTGTGGCAATAGGACAGTAGCTTTCTTTAGATTATTTTCTCCTTCAGGCAGTGCATCCAAGAGCATGAGGATGATTATAGTGTAAGGGAAAAAACAAATGGTCTTCTAATGAGTACTTAATTTCCTTTCCTTGATTTCCAAAAGCAATACTTTGGGGGCAACTCTAAGTAAAATAAGGAGGACAGGAAGTTCTTGCAGGATTGTATAAGGTCCTGGATTCCGACATAAATGTGACAAGGCAGACACTTTAGGGAGATCTTCGTCTCCAGGAGCTCATCATGAAGATAAAGGCAATGCAGATGTATAAACTAACAGCATTTTCTGAAAGACAAGTAACAGATGAGGGCTGGGTCAATTCAGACTAGGGAGACATCTTCTCGCATGAGAACCTTTGTGAATAAATTTGTATATGACATGAACGCCTGGAATGAGTGGGATGTGGATAGGGAAAGAGTAGCAAAGCATGGCGCTAGGAGGCGGTTAGGAAAGCACAGCACCTCTCTGTGAAGAAGGAGTCAACACGTTTGTAAGATTGTCTAGAGTTAAGGGATCAAGTAGTGGAGTTCTTAAAAATAAAGTTGGAAGGTACAGGTTGGTCTAGATAATGTAATTCATGAGTGTCTTAGGTCAGATTTTGAGGCCAAAGTGCAGATGGGTTGCAGAGTTTATGAAGTGGAATTTGATGTCATCTGGCTCACTAACATCATTTAGATGAGCAAGTGCTATGCAGACGGACGATTTAGATGAATTTTCATGAGAAAACTCCATAGCGTTTACTTGTCTCAGTGGTAGAGGAGTAGTGATTTTTTTTTACATCAAAATTTAATAATATACAGGAAATATCATTAAACAATGTCTTTGGAGATCTGTAAGCACAAAATGATCCTATACTGAAGAAAACATTCCCGAGAGCTGTGAATAGTACCCTGAGCTTGTGGCCCTTAATGGCCTTTAATGGAATTTTTGTCTTTGTATTTTTAAAGGTCAAAGACTGTTATTCCCCTCTCCTTTGTGAGTCTCAGCAGCTGTTGATACCATTGGAGGAATTAGAAAAGCAGATGACGGTCTTTTATGACTCACTTGGGAAAATCGATGAAATTATGACAGTTCTTGAGCACGAGGCACAATCCAGTGCTCTTTTTAAACAGAAACATCAGGTAAGGAAAATTCCCTTTCAGGAGACATAGTTAATTTAATGCACATGCAATAAGATGCCTGTAATGATAGAATTCAGTGACAGGACAAGAAACCTTTTTATAGAATAGTACGGGCGACTCAAAACAAAAACACTTGTCCAACGCTGAAAACCCTATCTACCACAGATAAAATAAAAATTTTATATCTCTCTATATATTTATATAGATAAAAATTTTATAGATAAATTTTAAATCATGTGTATTTAGCTATATAAGAATAAATAATTGCCTTCCATTTCTATCCAGTGTCTATCATCTGTGTCTTATGAGATCTTTTCTTGCCTCTAGGACTGGGCCTGTTTACATGACCATAAAATTTTGGAAATATATTTGGAGTGATAATCATTTTTCTTTGTCTCATTTTCAGTAAGCAGATCTGTATGCAGAACAGCCTGCTACTGAGTGTGGCAGTTAATTGACTTATTTAGTTGGTTTATTATAAATGAACTTATGCCTCAGAGGAGGGTGAAACTGATGGGCAAAAGGTTTGCCACTGTATTCACTGAAATAGACTCATGGGAGGAAGGCAGCATCACTTAGCAGAAAGAGCAGAGAGTATCTTAAGTGAGTCAGACAGGTATTTAGATCCGATACAGCAGATTGCAGAGCCTTAATTAGCTTTATTTCCTCACCTTATAAAGGGGGGTGGTGGTACCTAAGTTTAGAACTTCTCGTGGAGATTACAGTAAATCTTCTATAAGGTGACTAACCCATTAAAGCACATACCCTATAACTGGTAGCAACTAATATTTATTATTATTATTATAAATGGTAAGCTACAATGATTAGACCACCAAGCCCTATTCTAATGGGTTCTCATCTCATTGGATAAAGATTGTTTTTCATTTTGAAGTCACAGTGCCACTTCTTAAGTTCCCAGCTTGCTGTAAGTTACCATCAAAGAATCCTTCCATGATTAAAATTGTATGTAGTATTTTATTAATAATAATAAATATGTTACTTTTTTACCTCCTAAATCTTCAAAAGGAAAAGATATCCTTATTCTGTTTTCCTAGAACAAAACAGATATCTTGCTCTTAATATCTGCATCTAAGTTACCCAAACTGGTATCCAATAAGCAGTTTGAAATATTTTTTCAAAGCAGTTAAGGATGTTGAAGTGCAGATGGTGTAGATTCGCGTCAACAGGACTGCTTGCCTTGGGCCGAGCTGAATGGCTTCCATGTTGTCTAGGGCAGAAATCTCCAGGATCCCAGGTTACAGTCAGAGGTGGAAGGGCCTGTGAGTCACCATTGCTTCTCATCTGCAAATGTGTGACAATTGCCAAGTCCTCCCAGGCCCACTGATCTGCTGCCTTTTGTGTTAGGATCTGGGGTCCACCATTTTATTAATGAGGTTGATAGCTTGCAAACCTTAGGAATTCAAACGTTGTGTATTTTAGGATACACAAATGACGTATCATCTGCTGCATGTGACTCTTTCAGTAAAGCATTTATAATGTGCATTGGTATTAAATGTATTGAGTCAGATTATAGCCCGATATGTAGATTGATCACATTATTGTTCTTTCAGTAAATTATGGACCTATTAGTTAGTTGGAGGAACGCAGACACCAGGCAAATAACAATGTTGACGCTCCGCCTTTCTCTTGATGTTAATAAGATGGGCATGAAATGTAAAATATTCAGAAAACTCAATGTGACATTTAAGTGCCTCATGTAAAAAGCACTGACTTTAGTGATTGCTTAAAATTGTGCTCATCTGAAAAGCAGTACTTCTCTATACTTTCGATTTTACTTATTGCTGATTAAAAGCCTAAAAGCTATATAATGCTGTTTTTATTGTTTTGTAATGGTTACTCTCTTTCTTTCTTGCCCTTTTAAATACTATTGTTGTGGGTTTCCTTTCCCTGTAGGAACTGTTAGCTTGTCAAGAAAGCTGTAAGAAAGCCATGACTCAAATTGAGAAAGGCAGTCATAGTGTTCAGAAGTTTGTGACCTTGAGCAACGTGGTAACGCATTTTGATCAGACGAAGCTACAGAGAAAGATTGCAGATGTGCATGTTGCTTTTCAAGTAAGTTCTCTGCCTGCTTTAGAGATGTGAATGAGGGAAGATTCCAAGAAGGGGGAGGTGTAATCATCACGCTTCACGTCTTCATTCTCGATAAACGCCTCATCTACTGGTGTTTGGAAACCAATCATTTTACTTCTTTCTCTAATATTGATTAATATTTAAAAGGGTTGATTATTCTCATCATAGTGAAATGTGTTCCTTCCAAGTGTTTTTTGAAAGAAACAATCCTCTTTACCAAAATGACATTTTCAGTAATGAGAGATCAGTATCCCATTCTGATTATTTTTTAAATCAAGAACATGGTAAAGAAAACTGGAGATTGGAAGAAACATGTGGAAACCAACAGCCGCTTGATGAAGAAGTTTGAGGAGTCTCGAGCAGAATTGGAGAAGGTGCTGCGGATGGCTCAGGAGGGCCTGGAGGAGAAGGGGAATCCGGAAGACCTCCTGAAGAAGCACACCGTGAGTGCATCTTGCACACGGGGCCCCTTGACCTGGAGACACGGGCAGACCATCTTGGATGAAAAATAAAAAGAACATAATGATCTAATACAGAGAAGGAGAAAGAGACAGAGAGAGACACACACAGAGAGAGAAGAAGAAGAAGAAGATGGAGGAGGAGGAGGAGAAGGAGGATGGGGAGGAGAGGGAGGAGGGGGGAGGTTAAAGGGGGAGAAATGATTTATGAAGGCAGAAACTTTTTAGGTATGAGACCCACAGAAATGGTGGCAAAAAGAACCTCAAGAGCAGCTGATGAGCTGCTTTATAATTGGTCATTCTTAAGCCCCTAGAGTAGTAGAGAATCATAGGATAGATAATTCAGGCTCTCCAAACTACTAATTCATTATTTAGCTGAAAATCTCTTTCACTACCAACATATTCTTTTTAAGAGATAGCTTTAGGTGGATGGCTGAGTCTTTGTACTAATTTCATAAATCCGCCATATCACGGTATAGATGCCGTGTCACTTGAAGTTTGGTAGCTGATCTACAATTTGACCCAGTATTGTGAAGCCATCTCCCTGTTAATCATACTCATTTAAAGCGCATCAGTATTGAGAATATTAGTAATCTATTAAATGATGTATGGAGATGATGGGCCCTCTGAGAACATATATTTTGAGTTACTTTTCCTGGAATTTCAGTGGATATATGTATAAAACACACTCTCAAATAACGAATGCAATGTATCTGTGATGCAGCTGACTGGATTTAGGGTTAATGTGCATGACCATCCAACATCTCATTCAAGTTTATACAACTCTACTGTGTGGTACTTTCTTTTGAATCGTTGTTTCAAAATATCTCTGCATATACAGACTTAGTCATGTGTGTTTGTGCACGTGTTGTATTCGTCTGCTCAGCCTACCATAAAAAATACACAAGCTGGGTGGCTTAAGGAGCAGGTATTTATTTTCTCAGTTCTGAAAACTAGAAGTCTGAGGTTAGGGTGTTAGCCTGTCTGGGTTCTGGTGAGGACTCTTCCTGATGTGCAGTTGGTCACCTTCTCACTGTGTCCTCACATGGCAGAGATAGATGGAGTAAGATCTTTAATGTCTCTCCTTATAAGGACACTAATTCCTTCAGGAGGGACCCACCCTCATGACCTCATCTAAACCTAATCACCTCCCAAAGGCCCCACCTTCAAATATCATCACATTGCAGGTTAGAGGTCAACATATGAATTTAGTGGGACGAGGTGGTGGGGACGGGGCAGCACGATTCAGTCCACGGCCTGTGTGCCCGTATGTATGCTTGGTGTGGGTGCAGAAATGACTCATGATGAACCAGGAGGCCTGGAACACATTGCAATTAGGGAGGGAGGAATTGTGAGGCTTAGTCCTGGCTTCTGCTCAGCTCTTCTTTTAGCAAAGAGGAACTAAAGCTCTATCACTGTGGGATCAAGTTTTAGGATCTCCCATTGGCTTTCTAGAATATTCTACCAAATTTGAAAACTGCAAAGATTTTTTTTCTAAAAAATAAAAAGCTCTAGTTGAATTTCAGATCTGGTAGCTTCTGACTCATAACTATAGATAATTATAGTTTGTTCCTGAGAGAGAAATGGTAGCTTCCTGGAAAGTTTGAAGAGGGCAGCGGCTGGCTAAGAGGCTTGTTTAGCAGCGTGACTCCTTCACTGCCTAGTGTGTGATGCTGCCTTTATTCTGCCCAACACTCTTAACCATTTTCCCCCTCTCCATGCCAGGAGTTTTTCAGTCAGCTCGATCAGAGGGTGCTCAATGCTTTCCTGAAAGCTTGTGACGAACTCACCGACATTCTCCCTGAGCAGGAACAGCAGGGCCTGCAGGAAGCCGTTAGAAAGCTCCACAAACAGTGGAAGGTGAGTCAGGACAACATGGGAACGTTGTGTGTCTTGGATGATGGGAGAGAACGTGAGGGTTTGAAGGTTGAATTGCAAGAGAAATTAAGAAATCAGGGAAAGTTGTCATAGTTACTTTTCCCATTGAAAAAGCTGAACTTGAATAAAGCAGAGTAAAATATTGATATAATTTTGTTTTTCCTATTTTTAAGTAGCATCAATTTTATCATATTATTTAAGAGTACTCCTTTTCTTTTCCGGATTATTTTTGGGGACAGGAACATCAAGGGTTTAACTTTTTCAGCAGCACTTCATAAACTCTTCTTATCTTAGCTATGTTAGGTAGGCTACTGTTAGGTAGCCTACCTAACCTAGTATCTATATTATATATGTATATAAGTATATGTAAGTATGTATTATATATATCAATATATATTTGAAGTTTTCAAGGATTTTGACATCTGTTATGATCTGAAACATATAAATAAAAACATGTATTAGGCAAGGATTCAATGATGAACAAAGCATATTCCTTTTCCCCAAAGAGCTTAGATCCCAGTAAGGGAGACAATTAATTGCAAAATAATGAGTATATATATAATGAGTCCCAAAAAAGTGTAGGTAATATATTGATGAAAGCTTTGAAAGAGAGAAGCAGGCCCACTTGGAGAGTGGAAAAAGGTGAGGCAGGTAATTAGTTTTGAGCTAGGCCCTTAAAGAAGCAGCAGAGATCTGGGGGCGCCAGGAAGGAAGAAACAAAGCCAGAGGCTGTGCCAGTGGGGACATGGGGTCCACAGGGCTCAGCCTGACTGGAGTGTCTTGCTCTGGGCTTGTTGCATGGAAAGTGACTTCAGAATCTGCATGTCAGGAGAAGCAGCTGCAGGATAACAAAGGCCCTTTGAGGGTGTCATCCTTGAGATGGACTGGAGGAAGCTGCTCTAGCAGCAGGTTCACAAGTGCTGCTACGAAGGAGCATTGAGTGGTGAATTTCATATGTGTTATACAAAGGAGCCACAGGGTCCAGAAGACAGGCAGCTGGAACACTCCATCAGGTTGTGTTATTGAAAACTTTCTGAATTTTTATTTTAATCTCATTAACATAGACCAAAAAATCAGCCCTTTGCATAAGAAAAAACACAGTTAAAGAAATACCTTTTTTTAAAAAATAACCAACAGGGACCTACTGTATTGCACAGGGAACTACAATCAATATTTTGTAATAACCTATAAGGTAAAAGAATATGAAAAAATGGATGTATATGTATGTATAACCGAATCACTTTGCTGTACACCTGAAACTAACACAACATTGTAAATCAACTCCACTTCAATAAAAATAAAAAAAACACCTTGTTACTTGCTAAATTTGAAAATTAAAAAAAAAAAAGATGCTTAAAGAAATCCAAGCTTTTAAAGATGCTTTTGAGACTTAACATTACCATAAGTGTACTATGGAATAGAGACCTATAATTGAAGGCTGTATTTTATTTTACTCACACACACTTACATGAAGCTCTCTAGGATATAATGTCCTATTCTTTCCAAAGCCCTATCTCATTTTCTCATCAGTTATTTCAGTATTTTATTTTAAAGGTAATCTTTTAAACGCCATAGGAGACAGGTTGGCTAAAATTAAATTGTAGGACGAAAGGTAATGATGAAGCTTATGCTTATATCAGAAAAGAATGTAGAAAGTTTCGTGTTGTTCCTGTGCTGGCTTGCTTGTTTTCTCAGCATGTGCTCCGAGGAAAAGAGGACATGGCAGGCGGTTGGAGCCGTGGGCTGCTTAATCCTGGCTTTTTCACTAATAAGGTTTCCTTGAGATCCCCCCCTTGTGTAGTGAGTGCAATATCTAAAGGGACTCATGCTAGGGAGAGAGTATGTGGAATCAGTGCGTGATTTAAATTTAGATTCAAATCCAGCTTTTCTATGTAACCCTGAGCCTCAATGGTCTAATCTTTAAAATAGGAACATTAATACTGTGTGTGGCTATTGTAAAAATTAAATAGTAATCACTGTGGAAACACCCACCTCACAGCAGGCTGAAAAGATTTGCTGTGATCCCAGTACTTAGAAAAGTACAAAGCACAGCAGCCCAGCGCAGACAACAGGGAATAAATCACCTTAGGGACTATTTCATGTTTTCTGCCACTTCAGTTGGAAATGTACATAATCAGGAATGGTACCTTATTTTTTGGAATCTTCCTGTGGCATGTAGGATCTTCAGGGAGAAGCTCCGTATCATTTGCTTCATCTGAAGATTGAGGTGGAGAAGAACAGGTTCTTAGCTTCTGTAGAAGAATGCAGAGCTGAGTTGGACCGAGAGACCAAGCTGGCGCCCCAGGAAGGCAGTGAAAAGATCATCAAAGAGCACAGGGTACGTCCTGACACGTCACAATGTTCCTTCAAGTATAGAACTGATACTTTCATTTGGGTCTGAAAACACTCAGTAGCTTAATTACTTTATACTGCTAGACTAGATGGGTGTCTGCTATGAATATAGGAAAGTCTTACATGGATTCTCACAGGGATTATATAAACGTTTATTGCTCATTAGATCTTCTTCAGTGACAAGGGTCCTCATCATCTCTGTGAGAAAAGGTTACAGCTCATTGAAGAACTGTGTCTGAAACTCCCAGTCCGGGACCCCGTACGGAACACACCTGAGACCTGTCACATGACCCTCAAGGAGCTCAGAGCTGCCATTGACAGCACCTACGCGAAGCTGGTGGAAGACCCAGACAAGTGGAAGGACTATGCTACCAGGTAGTCTTGGGCTTGTTCCCAGAGAAGGATGCAGTCTTTCCTGATTCCGTTAATTCAGACATCTTTGCTAAACAAGCCATGAAGTATGTTTCATCTCACGCAATAATTAGATGGTATAATTGCGTTTGTGCTCCAGTACAGAAATGCCTCATTTAATTTAAGGAGTGAGTTTCAGTCACAAAGTGACGCTCTTTACTTCCAAGTGACCCAGATGTTGTCCCTTTGAAGCAGAATTAGGCAATCCCTTTCTCCCCAGTTTCCTCACAAACCCCCAAATGGACTTCTGCATCTTGGGTTTCTGTCTCACTTGGGTGGAGACACGTGCGGTCAGATCTCTGGCGGTACCTGCCTCACTCCCACGTGCCCAGGCTCTGGGATGCATCTTCCTCCACCGCTCAGCTCCCTCTCCTCTGCTTTCTCTTTCCTCCAAATGACTGAGCACAGGGACAGCCAATCCTGCCCTAAGTTTTGTGTGGAAGGAACCATTGCCAGGAAATTGGTTAATAACTTTGCTAATGAGCTTAATGAAATCTGTTAGCCAGTTTTCTAATCAGTTGATTGTTAAATTTCCATGAATAAATTCAAAAGAGAATATGTATTCTAACCACAGGGGTATTTTCTCCCTTTAATAAGAAAATACCTGTGTTATTTCAGAATTTCTGAGTTCTCCTCTTGGATAACTGCAAAGGAGACCCAGTTGAAGGAGATCAAGAACGAGACCATCGATACTGCCAACCATGGAGAGATTAAATGTGCTGTAGAGGTAAGTTTTAGGCCTTTTTTGTTATTAGAAAATACCCATTAATAAAAAAAATAATGATAACAGTGTAACTGATGTTTTCTTTCTATAAAAAAAATTAACCTCCTGAAAATTGTCTTAAAATAAGTCTCCTCCTGTTACTGTGGAGAACTGCAGGGGTTTTTCCTATGGAATCATTGTTAGCTTTGAGATTTGGTCGTGCTCAGTGGTGCCTCTAATGCATCTTTAGCTAATGGGGAATCCTGAGAAGAAAATTGCACGCATGGGTGTACAACACAGCGGAGGTTTAAGAACTGTCATAGAAAACAAGAACACTATAGGTTTTTATACATTTTCAGCTACCCAAAAGCCCGGTTATAGAAAATGAGGGAATTGGGCAAGGTCACTAAGCATCATTTCTATGTCACTTTCAGCCTGGATTGGATCAGCCTCTGTGAGCAGGGGTACCACCTGATAAATCCAGCTAGGGCAACAGAACCTCAGGCCTGAACCCAGTTTGCATTCTGTGAATGGCACACAGCAACTCTCTCCCTCTTAGCTTGGCTCTTGGTTTTGTAGACATACGCTTTTGTGAACATTTTTTTATTTTTCAACTTTTTGAACCTTTGCAAGTCACAGAGTTGCTGTTGATGAGAATATATTTCCTTTCTATTCCTATCCCCTAATTTTCATTTTTTTCCTATTAAATTTGTAATCCCCTTAAATGCTAAAGGTACTCAACAATACCATGCTACACCTATAGAAGGATATCTGTATTTGCCATTGGTTGCTGTTATAGTACAAAAAAAAAAAAAAAATCACATCTTAGAATGAAGAAATCACTTGCTTCTAAAACCAGCCACTTTCCTACATATGCATTTGCCCTGTAAGACCCTCTTGTATCAGCACAAGTGGTTGGAGGCCACAGTCCTCATCTACCCAAGCGGGTGTAGGAGGGAGAGGTTGCCTCAGTCACCACTGCCCTGGTCCCCAGCCCTAGAACGGCTGAGGCCCAGAGTCTTTCTGGTATCATCTTGGCCAGTCAATCCTCCCTTCCTGGATTACAGCTGAGCTCCCGTTTTTCATTCTTACTGTCTGGAGTATTGACTTCCAAAAGCCAACCAAAATGAGGCATAAAATATGAGTTAATGAAGTTAAAATAAATCTTGCTATTTTATTATACCATGTTCCTTCCAGCTCACAGAAAATACGACGACAAAGATATGTTATTCCCAATCTTGGTGTCACGTATTCTTCTACAGTACTTTAAGAAGCATCTTTGTTGTGGTCAAGGAGATATCTAGACATCTAATTATGGAGGTGATTTTTTGGTATGAAGAGTACTGATTTTACACATTGGGTATTGGTGTTGGGGAAACATTTCTTTCTAGCACTTGTAGACTTTGTTAGAGATGTGAACAAAAAGTGAAATAAGCACTGAGTTGGTGAATGAATGCCTGGCTCTCCTACCTCCCTCTTACAAGCCTTCTTAGGTTGAGTCCTTTCTTGCTGGAAACTTATGATTCACAGTTGTATTTTGTTCCTCAAAAGTGTTCTTTCATTCCAGGAGATCAGAAATGGTGTTACCAAAAAAGGCGAGACTCTCAGCTGGCTGAAATCCAGGCTTAAAAGTTTGATTGAAGTTTCTTCTGAGAATGAAGCCCAAAAGCAAGGAGATGAGCTGGCCAAATTATCTAGTTCCTTCAAGGCTCTCGGGACTCTGTTGTCAGAGGTAAACCATTTAGTCATTCTCTAAATGGATAGATCTGGGTAAAGAATCTGGAAGGTTCCTTTGGGTTGCAGTTTAACAAGTAATTTTATAAAGAATGTGTCATCTAAACAGAATAGTTCAGATACTTATGTATGTGATGATGGGTGGCGAAGACGAGCAGGATGTTTGCTTTATGATCTGTGCCGTATTGGATATGTTAATTTAGGTTAACAATCTATATTTAGAGTGCAAAGCTTATAGATCCACACTTTTACTAGAAGCATTATTTCATGGTAGGTTTAAGGTAAATCACAGAGGTTAAGAACCCAGGCTTGACAGTCAAGCAAGCCCAGTGGTAGAGTTTAACTCTGATTCCCCATTTCCTATGTAACCATGAGCTTGTCATTTAACATCTCTGGACCTTGATTTCTGTACCTGTAAAACAGGGCTAAAAATACTTACCCCAAAAGGTGGTGTCAAGAATTGAGTGCACTAATGCATGTAAAGCACTTAGTACCGTGCTTGGAACAGAGTAAATAACTGATAGCTAATAATAATAAAATATTCATGTTGAGTCAGCAGGCCAGTAAAGTCTCTTTCAGGCAAGATCTGCTCATTTTAAACTTCTTGATATACATTTCAATGTTTATAGTCCTTTGTAGATTATGCAAACCCACCAACTTCATTTCAAGTAGGGCCACTTCTACCCTTGGCAAGAATATTTTTACTGACTGAGTTGTCCTATGAATCGAATGAGTTTGTACATGGGAAGATAATGTAAGAATGTAAAGTGCAATACATAGTTATCAGGATTTCTTGAAATCATTTATAAACTTGCATGGAAAAATTATCACTTGGGTGACTTAAAGTTCCCTGATTCTGAAAGATCTGAAAGTCTCTGTAGATGTCCCTAATCTAAGTTTGATTGATTGATTTTTCATGAAAATCAAGGTTGAAAAGATGTTAAGCAACTTCGGAGACTGTGTCCAGTACAAAGAAATAGTCAAAAGTTCCCTTGAAGAGTTAATTACTGGCTCTGAAGAAGTCCAGGAAGAAGCCGAGAAGATTTTGGACACTGAAAATTTGTTTGAAGCACAGCAGCTACTCCTTCATCACCAGGTAGAATGCCTCTTTACTTGAGTAAAGAGACATTTGTGCAAAGTTGATTAGTTACTAAGAACCAGAGGGATGAGGAGTAAGTCTATCCACTGGCTCGAGGGGGGAGCTTGGGAGGGAATTCAGCTGAATAGTTAAAAGAACTTGGCACTTCTGTTCTCTCTATTAAATATTAAATATTTCAGAAGGCCTTGCAAGATAAATTCTTGGCCAGAGTGATTTGATGATACCAAAAGGAAGGAACATTGATTTAACGATGAAAACCTTCATAAAACTTGCTAAATTGTCCTTTTCATAACAGAAGGAAAGCATAGACCAGCTACTTTATATTTGAGATTGCTATTCTTTTATTATGTTACAATCTTTGCTTTTCGATTTACAACTTTGAATACATCCTGGTTTGGGAAATTATAACTTATGTGAAGTACCAGTCCTTTCCTGAGAGTATGCTGCTAAAAGGATTAGAACTGGAACTAAAGAAGTTTTGGTGCTTGTATTGATAATTAACAATTATAACCAACTTTACTTGTCAAACTCAACATAAGTGGAAGTGTTGATTCAAATTAATCTAATGACAGAATTTTAGCTAACAATGTATAAGAAAATGTTAGCTAATTTTATATGTAATAATATATCAAAATGGAAACTTCATTAAAAGCATGTGAAAGAGCAGCCTTTAGACTTTACTTAATAATTTTAAAAAGGCCGTGAGTACAAAAAAAAAAAAAACACCCCACAGTATTATTTGTTCTCAATCACTGTAAAAGTGTTGTTTGGGTTTCAGTTTACTTTAAATCAGAGAAATGTGAGATTATAGATATTTACATTATAAATGTAAAACTTTACATTTCTTGGACCAGGTGCTTGGTGATATGGGCGTGTTTACTTTGTGAAAATTCATAAGCTGTATTTTGAAATTTGTGTACCATTCTGTTTATACATTAGACCTCAATAAAAAGTGTATTTTAAAACACAACTCTCCTCAAATCTCAGCATATTAATCTTTCTGAATATACCCTGGAATGAAATCTCTTCATATTAGCATTTTTACAGCATGAATGATTTTTTAAAAAGTGGTGTTGGGACTTTCTGTTTTTAGGCAGAATATAGTTCTTTAAGAATTATGTCAAATGAATAGTTTTGCCAAATTCCATCCGGCGTATTGCACAAAACATTAAATGTTGTCTAAATTAGCACACAGCTAAAACACTCAGGCCAAATTAATTATGTTGTTCCCATTAAAAAACATAAAGTACTTATAAATAATGCCCAACTTTGATTGCAACAGAGCCTTCATTATCGTCTTAACTATTCATCCTAAGTGTAAAATGCAGTTTGGGCCCCCGCTGCTGAAGACTGTACCTTTCTGCACCTCTGTTACAGTGTGGGTGTTAATGTCCCTGGCCTAGGTGCTTAAAGAGTTAACATTTCTATCCGTCTGTTGAACAAATACTTCCAGCAAAAGACAAAGAGGATCAATGCAAAGAAGAAGGATGTGCAGCAGCAGATGGCGCAGGCTCAGCAGGGTGAAGGTGGGCTGCCTGGCAGGGTCCAAGAGGAGCTGCGGAAGCTGGAGAGCACCCTGGACAGCGTGGAGCACAGCCGGGAGAAGCAGGAGCGCCGCATCCAGGTCAGAGACCGAAAGTCACGTCATGGGTTGTGTGAACTTCCGGGTCACAGGTTATGTCTCCTACTAGCGGGAGCAAACGTTTATCTTTCCCGCCTCTGAGGTGCCAGCATTCTGTTAAACACTTATGTGAGTTATCTCTTTTAATTATAGCATCAGCCTTGTGACATGGGTTCTGTAATTAGCACATTTTCCAAGTGTGGATGCTTAAAAACAAAGAGTTTGAGGATTTTCCCTGAAATCACAGAGCAGTGATCAATGGTAAAGCCAGGATTTTAATCCACACTTGTCTGAATCCAGAAATTTCCATTGGATAATTTCACTTTTCTGGACAGTCCAGCAGTCACACTTTTATGATTTATTGTGCCCTTGACACATTAACTTAAAAAAGTTTTTGGATTTTTTTTTTCCACCTGCTCACCACCTGCTTCTCTTCCTTCTCCCTGTCCTTTTCATCCTTTCTCTTTTTTTTTTTTGAGAGACATTGGGAGGGTTTCTTTCCTTTGTCCCTTATCTATGGTTAAGTAATATCCTAAAATTCACAGGACTTTATAGCAGATGAAAAAACTGAGTCCTAGGCCACACATCCTCTTTTGGTAGATGAATTGAGACTCAAAAGGGGAGTTCTTATAGAAAACATTAAGATTATCTTTATTCAGTATAATTGACATTTGAACTGAGAGTTGTTACCTGGAAGTTGACAGCCTGACAAATGGATGGAAATGTGACAATGTTTTGTGACACAATGATAATTCATAACATGATATGTTATTTATTTTTTCAAATTTAGGTCACATTAAGAAAATGGGAGAGATTTGAAACAAACAAAGAGACTGTGGTTAGATACCTTTTTCAAACAGGTTCCAGCCACGAGCGCTTCTTGAGTTTTAGCAGTTTGGAAAGCTTATCTTCAGAATTGGAACAGACAAAGGTATATTGGCAAGACCACACTGTCCCTTGGTACCCATTATTCCCAAGAAAAACTGTGTTTCTACTTCATTATTTCCTTAATTATTATAGTTATTCATTTAATCAATTCTTATTGTTTGTTTTTGATTCACTCTTCAACACATTGGTCAAGCTGCTCTGGGGAATGAAAACATAAATAAGATTGAAACATCAAGATGAAAGAGAAAGTTTTCATTGAAGTGGGAAATGATTAGTTTCCTAATAGATGGATGAATTTCTAAAACATCTTTCCGAAGTCAGTGATTTTTTTAACTGAGGCTTGAAGGGCAGATAAGACATAGAGAAGCAGAGTTTGGGGCAGAAAACCAGCATTCCTCTAATGGGAAATGCTGTGAAGTATAAAAGCGTGAGAAATGGTGATTCTCTGTTTTAAAGCAGAAAAAGGGAAGTGAAGTTGTAAAGGAAAGTTGGACCACATCACAAAGACTCTTGAAGGCCTAAAGCATTACTCTCTAGGCAACATGGAACCCGTAGAGGTTTGTGTGAAGGGGAGTCACATGATCAGAGCTGTACTTTAGGGAGATGAGTTTTTAAACAGGTATAGAATATTGAAAGGGTGGAAGGCTGGAGTCATGGGTTCTAATTATAAAGTTGTCGCATGTGTATGTGAATAGGAACGTGAATTCAGATAATGAGGATGGCAGTGGATATATGGGAACAGATGTGAAGACAGAGTGAAGGAAAAGAGGATGACACCCAAGGTTCTGAGCCTGACAGAGACAATGGGAGAGAGACAGTAAATTGGAGTAGTTGTTAGTGGGGGCAGATGACCAACTCAGTTTTGAGCATATTGAGTTTGATGTCCAGTGGACATACAAGAGATAATATTTAGTAAGTGTGCTTAGTAAGCTCAACCCTGTAAGTTCAGACACCTTGGACAGTCACAGCAGACCAATAAATTTGTGCGACTCATTTAGAGGAGTTGCACAGGCCCCTTTGATTCCTATTGCTTGTGTTTTGGGTTTATAGAAAGACTAAATTAGTGTAGAAATGTGTTGGTCAATGTATAAGAAAGAACACTCTTACATCCATCTTTTCATAACCTTTAGCAGGGAAACCCCTGTGCTGCTATTTTCTCACCAGTAAAAGGCTTGTGTCTCCTGTACTGCCAATATGTCATTATTTCTCCTATTAGTAACTCATTGCGGAGATGAGTTTTTATAAAGCCACAGAATCTTTCTATTGTGTATGATTTTCATCAATCATTTAGATAGAAAAGTTTTGATTTTTGATTTCAGTTATTTTACATACTAAAAATATATCAGGGGTCTTTTATAAATACAAACACATTTGTTGGGTGAATTATCACATGGGTTTTCCTCCTGGGTTCCATCCAGAGTTTCTGATACCCTGCAGCTCTAACTCTTTTGAATCTGTTTGCCAGCAATAGATGAAACAAATGTAATATTTTTGCCTTATTATTAAAATTCTCCTAGCCAATAATCTTGCACACTTTGGGAGTGATTTAATGATGGGAGCTAACGTTTATTGAGCATACACTATTTGCTGATCTAATCACTTGATGTTTATCATCTTGTTCAATCACCGAAATAATCCTCAGAGATAGGTACCATTATTAATCATGTTGTATAAATGAGGACATGTAAGGTACAAAGTTGTTACTGAATTTGTCCAGGATCTCAGGATTACTAACTGGCGAGGTTAGGATACAAACCCAAGAGGTCTGAGTCTAGAGCCCAAAACCTCAGAAACTATAATATATTTTCATTAAAAAACTGAGCTACTTTACTAATTGTTTACATACGCTGCTGCACAGGCATGTCATTTGGAATAATTGTCCTCTGCTTCTTTGCTTACTTGACATTGTTAATATAGCCCTCGTGCCTGTTTTAACCCTGGAGTGGTTGTGCTGAGGAACTTGAGGGTTTTCTGTCTGCCGTTGTGTGTTTACAGCAATATCATGTTTAATCTTCACAACAAGGCTTTACTGATAAGGAAGTGAAAATTCAAAGACTGAGGCGACCCAAGGTCACAAGGCTACTTTGTGTGTGAAGGACAGAGCCAAGTTTCAACTCTAGACCTATCTGATGCCAGAGTCCATTTGTTCTTGTCGCACCCTGCTGCCACCCATAGGTCTTCTTAGGACGTAGAGATAAAACCTTACAACATGATTCTAGTTTTGTTTAATTTGGTTTTTATCAGCATCATTCTGCTTTTCAGATTCCTCTGCATTGTGCTTTCCAATACGTAGCTCCCACAAAAGTCTCTTAGATTGAATGTATATAAGCACTTTCAAACGTAACTCTACTTTCTCCATGTTTTCTTTCCTGGGTTCTGGGAAACACTAGGGGAAGAAACACTGTTTTACACTTCTGATTTTATTCATGGGGTTCTGCTGTGATTCACAGGTTTCACAATTGAATCTACAATGACTGTATATTCACATATAGTGGTAGTAGATGCTTCTAACCACAGAAATTAATGTTGTGACATTAGTACATACTGTATTTTAGGATATTATAAATCTCTCTACCATAAGGAAGCCGTACTTACTCATTTTTATTCTTTCAAGTTGCAGGGTACTTTTCTGAAGTAATGTTGATATTTCTAGGAGGACGTTAAATCTTTCAGACATGAAGGTGCAATGGTATTATGTAGTAACTATCTTTTATGGTGTTATCTAATAATTTTGAGAGATGTTCTGTAGGAAAAAGTGGCTATCAGGAGCTTGACTTTTAAAAATTATTTACATTACCTACTTAGGAGAGAGGAGTTTATGATCAAAATTTGAACCTCCTTTGATATAATCCAGGAGAAGAAAGGAGACCCTAAGTTACTTTTTTTCACTCAAGATTGTCTCCGGGTTTACCTTTTCTAATTTAGTATTCAATATATTTATGTGACAAAGTTGAGATGACTAAAATTTACCAGTGCCTCAAATATATGAAATTAATTTTTGAATTAAGGTGCTTCACTGTTATTGAAAATCAGTGTGTGAACTTTATAAACCATTTTATTCTCAATTTTATGTGAAAGTAGTAAAAAAAAATTATAATAAGTCCCTGCCAAGAGTGCTGGGCACTTAAAAATGAAATTGCTAAAGAAATGCTAACAGTAATCTTTTGAGAAAACTATTACTACCTGCATTTATGTGAAAGAGCCTGAAAAGTAATTTGCAAAGACGAACAACTAGTAATTAGAAAATCCAGAATCCTAGTCTAGGTTTGACCAAAATTTATCTTCTTTCCTTCATGTAGTGTATAGATATACAGTAAATAAGATTTAACAGTATTAAGATCAGTTTATAGCTCTTTTCAGAGAACTAGTTAACAAATTTTTTTTTTAAGGATCAGTGATACTCTGTGTTGACTAAGATATCCTTCATCTAAATAAACAAGTATTTGTATTCACTGGTCTAGAAATCTGTCATCTTTATGACTGAAAAAAAACCGATCACAAATGATCATTGCCCAACTGGCCTATAATAAACTAACCTATGTGTAGACAAGTTACTTACTATAATGCAACTCAAAATTCTAAACAAAAAATCCAAACCAGGAGACAATGGAGTAAACATTTTTTTGAGAATCGTTGGATAACTATGAAAGTAGTTCTCCAACTCTGAAGGTGTGGTTGTGGTTTCATTCATATAAAATGAAAATAATTTAACAAAGTGTCAAATTTGGCCATAATGAAAATGTCTGTTTATTGCTAAGAATATTATATGCTAATGTTCACACATGTTTGAATCTGTCTGTTCATCTGTCCATCTATTCTGGGGGAGACTGCAGTATGTGCAGTTTATTTGAGGGCAGAGTCTAATAGAAGATGCTGTCCTAAGAATTATAATATCTTTTTTAGGAGTTTTCTAAACGAACAGAAGGTATTGCGGTCCAGGCTGAGAATCTTGTGAAGGAAGCTTCAGAGATCCCACTTGGGCCCAAGAATAAGCAGCTGCTTCAGCAGCAGGCCAAGTCAATCAAAGAGCAAGTCAGAAAATTAGAAGACACACTTGAAGAAGAGTATGTGCTTGACAAGTCCTAAACTTTCTTCTCTGAGATATAGTTTCATACACTCTTCCCTGTATATTGTATTCAAAACATTCTTTTAAAATCTCCAAGTGTCTGTGTATTTCAGCATGTTTTGAGGAAGCAACTTGCCATTCAAAAGAAGGTATCACCAATAGAGAATCCCACATCTGTAACAGAGCAGGGAAATATAAGGGATGTGGTTTTTGTATCATAAACTGATTCTGTTCATGAGAAAGCCATATCTATAAAATTCAAGTGGCCTTCGTACATTGGAGAAGGGAATCTCAAAAAAGAACCAATACTTAAGATAATTTTTTTTACTGTATTATTCTTTGCTGTCACCAGTTAGAGGGAAGGGTAGATTTGTGGTTGTGTAGATTCTAGGCCTAAACACATATGACATAGACCACACATCTCCAGCTCTAAGAAGCTCAGAGAGCTTGCTGACAGTGCCTCAATATTCAAATTGTCACTGATTGTATACTATTTCCAAAAATTAAATTCAAAAATATATTTTATTTTTAAACAATTAGCATTTGAATATCTAAAGAGAAGGAAAATACTTTGGCCTGTGGTATCCTGTTATGTACAAAATAGACACACATAACTATTTAAAGGGGATAAACATATGGCCAATGTTCCTAAAAATAATATGGCTGAATAGTTCTATTTTAAAGCTATTTGGTGGCAAATCACCAACACATATTGTTTTTCAGGTAGAGGACATAATTTCTAAGATGGGTTTTAAAATGTAAAATCTGTTTTTAATACTATTCACACCTTATAATCAATTTTGTAAATTTGTCTAAACTTTACAATTTGTTAAATACTTTATTTAAAGCAAATCATGACTTAAGACTTTAAATACTACCCCTCAAGGTAGAAATAATAAAACTTAGAGTTTATTAGAAAGCAAGATACTTCTGTTAGAAATATCTATTTGAATCTTTATTTCATTAAAAAATTACAATATAATTTAGCTTGCATCGCCTGTATTAAGGAGCGCATAGGCACATCCAGGGTGTACATTTGAGACTGCAATATTATTGAATTTGACAATCAATGATGCCATTGTATTTTCCTTGATGTCTTCAAGTGCCTTTTGGTAAACAGGGAAATTCCTTCTTTTTTTTTTTTAACCCAAGGACTTAACAGTTCAATGATATACTCTTAGTTTCCTAGTCTTTTTCTAAACCGAAAGCCATAATCACCTGGTTATATATGCATAACTATCACATGGTTTATATATGCATAACTAATACAAACTGGGACTCTATAGCTGAAATTTTGTTCACTACATTTATTAAAAATAAAGCCCAAGTTGTCTACAAGCAGTTAGGGTGCTCATGTACAAGCATTTATAGTCTTTTGGAATCAAGATCATACAGATATCTAAGAATAGCTGAAATCATTATAGATGATAGATTGCAGGCTTCGCTCTAATAATAGAAACAGTTCCTGTGTGGCAGCATGGGATTCAGATTACAAGCTCTCTCTTGATTCATAAAGATGTATTTTATAAAGATCTTTGAATATAAAGCATCACTGCAGTATCTCTCCTCTAAGAGCAAAAGGATCATGTTGACAAAAGTAGAACTGTTAAAAAAACTGTATTCACTGGAATCTAGGCAGGCAGTTTACTAAAATAAGTCCCGGCAACTACTGGTCATGTGCAGAGTTTAACTAGATGATACCTGGATTCAAACCCTTTGGACCCAGCAATATTTTGTTCAAAGCACAATTCCATCCATAACACAGCGTAGTGCTACCTCATTCTCAGAGGAGATAGAAAGACTTGAGGACTGACTCACTCAGATCAAATGTGCATTTTTTTTCCCAATCTAATCATTTCAGCTTCTATGTGGTCACAAATGTCTTCACTATCTTTTCACCTGGTGATTTAAAAGAAAATGTATTGTTGTTCTCTATTAAAATACTGCATTTTATTTACTTAATTTGGTTAATTTTAGTATTAAAACCATGGAAATGGTGAAAAACAAGTGGGATCATTTTGGCACTAATTTTGAGACCCTGTCCGTCTGGATAACTGAGAAAGAAAAAGAACTCAATGCCTTGGAAACTTCGTCATCTGCCATGGACACACAAATCAACCAAATTAAGGTGACCTGCTCACAAGTTATGTTTATAATCCATGTCTAGCTTTTAAGAGCGCCTTTCCTACATTTCATCAAATGCTATTTGGCCCCGGGACAAATCTTTCATTGCTATGTGACTCTATTAAAATTAAATTATCACAAAATGCTGAGCTAAGAGGTCTTGATTGATACTGGGCAACACTTAATAGGTGGAACTGTGTATTAATATTGTTCGACTTACGCTTTCAAAGTCATTATTGTGTGCAATATCATTAAAATGTTTATATGGTTACATTATTCTTTTCCTTGATTTTGAGTTAACCCCATTAGAGTGTCCTGTTGATGGATTTATACATCATGAAATGTGTTCATCATCTACAACCTTACTTTTTAAGAACTATTCTAAATGTCTAGCTCAAGTATTGGTGGCATTTACTCTCACCAACTACAAGGAGAGGTTCCAGAAATTACTTTCTTTAGGTGAAGCAATCAGATTCCATTGCTCTAATGCTGGCATTTATGATGCCTTCAGAGGCATGAACTGAGATGCTCTGATATGTTATCCTCCAGTTCTAAAATAACCAGGTGCATAGACCATCATCATCCACTTCATTCAAATAGCTTAAGAAAAAAAAATGGGCTGAAAGAAATGAATTCTGAGTGTTCATTTCTCTTTCTTGTATACTACTTTTACACAACACATTTTCAAAATTCAGCCAGTTCTTTTTCTATCTCAGCTTATTTTTTTGGAATGGGAAAACCCGCTTCCATTTCATTTGATTAAATATAGTAAAATAAATACCAAGGTGAGGGAACGTTTCACATTATGACTCAGAACAAGTCTTTGCCATGTGCACAGTGGGAGGATGCAGTATTGTTTAGCTAAGACTATGAATTGTGCAGATTGCTTACCACACATCTTCTGCAGTCAAGGATGCATGGAGTCTGGTGTCTGCAGTCTAGGTTATGACTTGTGTGATATACCAGGAGAAACAGGTGCCTAGCCATTAAAGAATATCCATGAAATAGGTTTAATCTTTAAAACTGTTTTTAAAAGTTGCCATTTAATCATTTTCACTAAGTTCCAAAAAAAGAAAGAATAGCACATTTAAATAATTTTGTCGCAACATTTTTCTTTCAAAATTTTTTGACATACACACTTTAACTTGTTTATCCTTTCTCTAATTTATTTTTCTATTTTTTAAACCTTAATTCCAGAACTTCTGAAATATATCAATAATCAAATGTCATCATGTTGCTTTTAGGAAACAAAATGATTAAGTATTTTATTTATAAGCTTATAAACATTAAATTGTGGACTTCCATGCCATCAGACTAGAAATACATTTTAATATTCCAATATGGCACTTTGAAAACTATCTAAAAATGAATATGAGTAGCAGGAAAAATATATTTGCTAAAAATAAGCAAAGATAGAGTTGAATACACTGTACTGTGGAGTTGGGGCTCATAGGTTCATTTTCTATTTCCAAACAGAAGACTACACTATAGGAAATATTCAAAATATGTTAACACTTACAATCTTCACTTAAAACAATTTCAGGATTAAGATTAATGAAATATTTGCATGTTGCCGTGAAGATAGTTATCTCTAAGCCCATTTTTGTTCTTCATTACATGCTATTCCAAATTGACTAATTCATTATTCCTAATTGATAACTCATAAATAATAAGAACATGTGCTGGATTCATCTTCCATCCTCTCTTCTTGGATTGGAAATTTTTTCTGCCACAATCCAGCAATATAATTATATAGTTTGCATCTGTGAATTTGTTAATGCCAGATATTACTCTAGCAATTGAGAACTCTGATCTTAGATTGTTTCACTGAGGTATTGGAAGCACCTAGAATAACGATTAGCACATTAAAAACTCAAAATACATTTGTTGAATTTATAAGTAATTTTTCCAAAAAAATAATCTAAAAGACAGCAAAACAAAGAAAGATTGTGTCCATGCTCAAACAACAAATATCTATTGGATCTACCACTATAGTCATGAATATGAAAAATAAAAACAAACAAATGATGTGTACCTGGCATTAATCTGATGCCAGCTATTTCTTACTGTCTTATCTAAACAGAAGTTATTTCTGACTCTGTTGTCTCCTCTAGACAGAATTCACGCATTTATTTTTTCTAGTATTTTCTATTTAAATTATTTGAAACAGACTCTGAATTTTTGGCTTTATTTTGATTGAATGATTTGGCTCTTTTTCTCAGAGAAGTAATTTTTCTTCTCTTATACATAAATAAAATTCTATGTTTATGAGAGACCCCCGCCCCCAACACACACACACACACACACACACACATACACACACACGCGCGTGCGCGCCCACTTCTTTAGTGGCTTTCAGTATTTTTCTTGTGCTGACTAATAGATAAAATGTCCTCCTGCCCCAAATGGAAATCATAGTCTGTAGGTGCTTTACTGTCGAGTCCACAGATAGTGATAAAGCAATGGTTCCCTGAGTGGATTCCCTTGGTCAGTAGCAGTGCATCACCCGGAAGTTGTTAGAGCTGCAGAGTGGGCCCCACCTTTGACCCAGTGAGTCTGCATCCCTGAGGTTGGGGCCAGGTGACCCTAATGCATTCCAGATTTGGACACCATTGGCATAAAGAATAGGTAATAAATTTGAAAAGACTGGGAGCAGAATTGGAAAATTTTTTATTTTGGTAAAATATGAAATACTCGACTATATTTTAGGAAAATTAAATGAATGTCAATATTAACATTCCTATGAGTTTGGGAACATGCTACTTTCTTGACCAGTTGGTCAAAACCCTTGACTCTTAGGATAAACAGAGTATTCTCTGCACCTTCAGAGAGACTGTAAGGGTTTCAGGGACATGTTCCTGCTTACTTCACTGCAAGCAAGGGTGGCTGTTTCTCCTTATTCTCCATCCAGAGAGCATGACCACCATCAGTTTGCATTTTTCAGACATTGTCTGCATACCTATCCTCCCCAGATGAGGTCAGGAAACACATGCTATTTGTTTGTAGCTGCTCTCTAATGGTGCAAGTATGTTGAAATGTCAGTTAAGGAAAATTCTGCTGATTTTCTCTCTCTGCAGATGACTACATTATTTCAGGAAGGCAAGCTTGCTCAGCCTACATTGTCATTTTTCTTGTTTTAAATATTAGGTCACAATTCAGGAGATAGAAAGTAAGATCAGCAGCATTACAGGGCTAGAAGAAGAAGCTCAGTCTTTTGCTCAATTTATTACCACTGGAGAAGCTGCTCGAATCAAAGCCAAGTTAACACAAGTAAGAAGATACTGGGAAGAACTCCGAGAACATGCACAGAATCTGGAAGGAACAATCCTGGGACGTTTATCTCAGCAGCAAAAGTTTAAAGAGAATCTTAAAAAGGTAAGAGCTGGTCCTTGCTAAAATTACCTATTTCACATTGCATTTTATAAATTGTCCAGAAATAATGGAATATGGAAAAGACACAATTTGCCAATTATTTACTGAGTTGTCAATGATGATTGAGTTTATAATTTATATGTAACTTTTTGAGGGAATGTAAAAATGTCATTATATGTTGGGTTCAGATAGGTATTAAGGCTTATTCCTTTCAAATAGTGGAACACATTGATTTGGGGTTTTTTAAAAAATATATTTTATCATCACATTGAAAGTTATCCAAAAAAGAACGGCATGCTGGTTCCCCAATAATCTTTCCTGTTTTGATGTATGTTTTTCCCACCATTATTTTTATATTTTACTAATGTTTTAGATCCAGCAGACTGTGTTGGAATTTGAAGATAAACTTGCTGATCCAATTAAAACATGTTCTTCAGCTACAGAAACATACAAGGTTCTCCAAGAACATATGGTAAGAGCATGTTTCAATGTTTCTTCTTATTTATCTACTCAGAAATGTGCTAATTCCTGCTTGAAAGGAAAACAGTAAATATTTTTATTAGAGTTAAAATTGAAAAAAATTGTTACTTGAGGAATAATGTGGATCAGACATATTCACTTCATATAACAGAAGAAATATAACTGTACAAATAAGTTTTCATTAAAAATGTGTATTAAAGAGTAGTCATTTAAGATATATTTCTCTCTCGTAATTGGCACATGTAACTTTTTCAGATTATAGTTTTAATAAACCCTGTTACCTCTTGCCAACATTATAAAAAATTAAATGTGCAGAAAAATATGTATATATTTGCATAGCAGACTTCAGATTTTAACCCACTACACACAGATGTGCAAAGACTATGTCTGCACTGATCTTTTCCCCAATGGCTAGCTTTTTTGGTCTGGTCTCTGAACTGGAAACCACTGTGAGATATTTTGCAAAGCAATAGATGCCTCTGGCAGAATTTAGAGGAAGGAGCAAAGCAAGAGAATCATGCACAAAGAAATACTGAGAAGAAATGTGTTAATTAATAAACAAACAAAATATACATACATTCGTATTATCCCTACTATGTGTGCATGCACACGTATACGTAAAAGCAGAGAAAGGGGCTGTAGTAACAGACAACTGAGAAAAGCACAACTCAGTTGACCAAAGCACAACTCAGTTGACCAAAGCACAACTGGAAGGGAAAGTGGAATTCATATCATTTGAATATTTATAATAAGAAGGTATTTTTGTGTTACTTATGTAATTAAAAGAAAAACCCAAATGAGGAAAAGTAGAAAAATTGGATTTGATGGAATTATTTTAATGGACAACTAAATTAACAATTGAGTACCAGAGAGGATAATGTATTCTTCTAATATTTGGGTTTCCTAAAGAAAGTTATTTTTCTCTGTCTTGATTTTCTTATCTGTAAAATGGGGGCAAAAAAAAGAACATATCTCTTAAGGTTCTTACGAAGATTAAATGAGTTAATATATGTAATGTACATAACACGGTGCCTGCCACGTTCTCATGTGCCCTAATTGTTGTTATCATGGGATTCCTGATGCCAGCTGTGTCAGCCATGACTTCCCATATAATTTTTGCATGTAGCTCTTATAAATGAGGAAAAGGGTTTTTTAAAATACGTTTGGTATAACATGAATAACAATTTTCACAAATTATCTAAATCCTTAAGGGAAAGTTGAAATTATTCAGATGAACAACAACAAATTCTTATTTGGGGAATAGTCAATCCATTCTCCCCCTTGACGTCTGCATTCATGAAGTAACTTTCTCGTCCCTTTCACTCTGTCTTCCTGAAAATAGTGGGCAGAGACTTTCTTTTGCTGAAGAGACTTTTTTTTGCTGAAAATCATGGGCAGAGACATCTTTTAGTACCGTTGCTTTTTATTATGACGTTGGGAAAACATTTGGTGATAACGGGTCTCAAAGAAAACTTAGGTCTCCTTTCTTGATGCTGTGTGTTCATTGAACTCTTTTGCCCTCCCTTCAGGATCTGTGTCAGGCCCTGGAATCACTGACCAGCACAGTAGCTGCCCTGTCAGCCAGTGCCCGGAAGGTCTCTAACAGAGACACCTCCATCCAGGAGGCTGCAGCCCTGCAGCAGAGCTATGAGGATTCGCTGTGTCGGGCTAAGGAGAGACAGACTGCGCTGGAGAAACTGCTGGCCCACTGGCAGAGGTGAGCAGCCTTCCTTCTCCAGTTGGCAGCAAGGGTTTCAATAATTACCCTTAAATAGGAAATTCCGGACTTTATGTGATGGGAAATGATCATCCCATGTAAAACTCATCAACTCATGTGGCTGCCATGGGAAGACATTGATCTTCATCATAAGATAAAGATCTCTGTGGAGAGGATGTGTGTGTATCTTTACACATTGCACAGATCTAAACACATGTGCAAGCTCCTAAACAAACATGAAAGGAGTGGTTCTTGGACCTTCACATCTAGAAAAAGACAACCAACATTGTGGTATTTATAATGGTTACTGCTGAACCCCCAACTTCAGAAAGGTTTAGTTTTCAAGTATGATAATTTTGCATGAATTTGTTTCTTATCTTTGCTTTCTGTAGGCTAGAGAAAGAACTGTCAACCTTTTTGACTTGGTTAGAGCGGTGTGAAGCTATAGCCAGTTCCCCAGAAGCCAACATTTCTGCAGACAGAGTCAAGGTGGAGAGTGAACTTCAGTTAATACAGGCAAGTTCAAGGAGCTGTGAGGAAAATGAAATGCTCTTTGTTATGGTTGCATTGTAAAACAACATCGAGTACAAAATCCTCTCTTCAACTCAACTTCTTGTTTTCGTTTCATGATCCTGAAAAGAAAAGTAGCCCTGACCTGAAAGACAAAGTCATGGTGAAGTTTGTGATGATCAGTTTCCATGATGTGTTAAAAATTCCTGTAACATAATGCCTTTCAGTTGAATACAAATGATCTGGCAGGGGAGTTGAAGGAGAAGTGTGTAGAAACAAAGATGAAACAAGGTTGACTATCAGTGAATAATTTTTGAAGTTGGATAATAGCTATATTTCTTCTACTTTTGCATTTATATGAATTTTTGGTAATAAAAAAAGTCACAGTAATGATTATTTTCAAGCAAGACACTAAAAAATGAATAAACACAAATGCAGAAGATAGAAAGATAAAGAATACTAGCTTATTACGTCCTTGAAGAGGCCAACTTTTTTATACTTAAAAGAATCTTTAACTATTATTGAAACTACAGACAATGTTACTGATTTCTGGAGACTAATGACTTATGTTAAGTGATGCTGTCTGTGCCAGAAAATTCAACAGGCAAAATTGCTTCACAAAAGAGATTTACACCCCAATTTTCTGTGTAACAGATTTACACCCCAACTTTCTCCCATCACCTTTTATAACATGTTTAAGAAAGCTAGGTTCTTTTATTTTTCGTAATTGCTTCCCTAAAAACTCCATCAGAGCATGTTTGTAGCATCTGATCCTGTTCTGCCATCTTCAGATGTTCTCCAGCCTTGACTTTTAGGGTATCCCATATTCTTGGTTCTTCTGCCTTTCTAGTTTATTAAACACCAGTGTTCTGCATTAATCTCCCCAAAAGTCCCTGCTCAGAAACCTCCAGTAGCTGTCCTGCCTGAGGATAAAGAGCCATCCTCAGTCCACAGTCCAGTGTTTAACTTCTTATAAATGTAATATATGGGTGTTCTAAGAGGGGAAGTCATAGCTTTTCTTAAAAATGTCACAAAGAATTCTGTCTGTATCAAACTGTATTCCTATGTGTCTCTGTATGGAAAACAGTGCTACTCAAGTTAGAGGACCAAGACTGGGCTGCAAGCTCATGTCCAGGCACTGTGTCAGCCAAGGTGCCTCCCCACTGTGGTCTGAACACACCTTGTGCGTTCCCACTTCCGGCCTTGTGTCCTTCATCCTGCTCAGCATAGGTCCCGATTCTGCCCTGAGGTCTTTCCTGTCGTCCGTAGGCTGTGTACTCCTTCCTCTGATACTTTTAGCAATCTTGCTTGTATCACACATGTAGCCTCACTGGGGAGGGGAAAGTAAACATTTTGACAAGCATCAGCTATGTGCCATGCTGCAACTATCTATATAGTGCTTATATTTTACCTCTTATTAGGTAGGAACCACGGCTTTTATGCACCATTCACATCACCTTAAGAGATTCATTGCCTGATTAAAAATAAGTAATTCTGTTGCATAAAAGTAAAATGAAGAGCCTTTGAGTTCCCTGGTTTGGCCTAATGTAGTCTCTAAACAGAGAGACACACTGTGTTCCCAGTACCTTAAATTGCACCCCTGTCATTGTTAGATATGCACTGTTTCTCTTCAGCAGTGGTTTTTCTTGGATTCTTTTCACCTACCCAGTTTCTTTATTCTTAAAGAAATTCTACAGCTTCTGAGTTTGCCTAACTTAATATAACTCAGATTCTGGGAAACTAATTCAGGTTTCAGAAGCATTTTTAATGTTGCATTAGAGGTTAAGTGGATCCATTTCTAAATCAAGGGATTTAGAAACCCTTTTTAGCCTGGTCCTAATGACCTCTGTTTTGCAAGAACGCAAAGCCTTTGGACAACAACCGCCGGTGTCATGTGGTCCTTCCTGGTCAATCTCTTTGGGATGAGATGTGTAATCCACTCCGTGTTTTCTCAGGGGCTGCAAAATGAAGTTGTATCCAAGGCCTCAACCTACAGCAACCTATTGCAACTAAAAGAATCCCTATTCTCGGTGGCCTCCAAAGATGATGTGAAAATGATGAAACTACATTTGGAGCAGCTGGATGAGAGATGGAGAGATCTGCCCCAGATAATTAGCAAAAGGTTGGGTTTCAAAAAAAAAAAAAAGAAACGTATAGTATTGCTCATTTTTTAAATGGTGAGGATATAAATTAAGAAAGCATAGCTTTCTTTACCTTTAGTTAACCCAGTTATTCAGATATAATTATAGAAGGGAAGAAAACTACATTATTCATTTTAAAAATCAAAGTGCTTGCAGGGGTGGGGGGGTTGGGGTGGGATGAATTGGGAAATTGGGATTGCCATATATACATTACTAATAAGAAAAAAATCAAATTGTACACTTTAAATATATGCAGTTTATTGTAGTGCAAAAAAATGCAAAAAATAAAATAAAATAAAAATCAAAGTACTTAATAATTAGTATTTCTAATGAACCTCAATTCGAAATTTTAGACTTGCAGTCAGGGCAATGATCAAATTAGTTGAACACTATTGAAGAGCATAGGATTACTTGTGTTTGTATTACTATTGTCCAAGCTGTTTGTGTACGGGAGAAAAATGGTAATTAAAATTTTGCCTCACATGGTATTTCTCAACAGAGGATATGTATTTTTTTTTCATCTCATTCCAGTATAGGTCTTTGTAGAGAGCAGGGAAATTATTATTATATTAAAAGGAGACAAAAACGGATTAAAGCTTAATTTACTAGATTATTAACAATTAACATCTATAGCTTTCTAATATGCCAAAAAACAAATTTTTGACTTAAATTGGTATTGATCATGCATGTAATCTTGAATAAGGCATTTAACCTTTCTAGTCAATTTTTAATTCATTCATTCAGGAAACATTTACTGAGTTTTTATAATTAGTAGCACACTCTTCTGTGTTCTGGGGTTAGCTACGGCAGGCAGCTGCTCTTTACCTCCGTGGAACTTGTATTTGTTCCATTGTCTAGTCGTTCATTTATTCAATCAATCAGCAAATGTTTATTTTTATTGAGTATGAGGCACCATATCAAAGATTGAAACCATGAAAATAGATAAAACCTGACCCAAGTATTTTACAAATCAACATGGGAATAACAAGAAACCCAATCAGAAGTGAGCACAAGATATTATGGGAACAAAAAGAAAGGACATTTGAATGGGTTCATGAAAGGCAGACAAAACGTTTTGGTGCCAAACTCTTGAAAGATGAGTAATTTTCTGTAAAGCACAGGAGGGTCTGTTCTCTGCCTCTCTCCCAGAGAGAAACTGGAAGGGTTTTAAAATGATACAAGTGTATGAAAGCATTCGAAATATAATATATCCATGGAAAGATAAAGTGTAGATGGTTTTGTAAGGATTAAAACATGAAAGTCTATTTAAAAAGTTGAACTTTAGATAAGAACCATTGTAACAAATATTAACATTTGGTTAAGGTATTATTCTTTTCTTTTTTTTTAAGTTGCAGCTGGCTTCTTTTATTATTTTTTAAGGATTTTTGTTGAGATATAATTGACATACAAAAACTGCATATATTTAAGGTATACAATTTGATTTTTTTTTTCTTATTAGTAATGTATGTATGGCAATGGCAATCTCCCAATTCCTCCCACCCTAACCCCCTATGGTATTATTCTTAATGCCAGCTTTGGATCCTGACCTCAGATCACCTATTGTTTATCAATCTAATTCCTTCATTATGCAAGCAGTGATTCATCTCTGACCATATCCCAGGCACCTTTCTTGGTACTAAGGATATAGCAGTAAGCAATGCAAGTAAAGCCCAGTCTTTTATTGCGTGAGGGAGAGGGTAATGTATTATTAATCAAATGAATGAACAAGACTGCTTCGAGTGGTGTTCAGTAATATGAAGACAACAAAATAGGGCAACATGTCAGGGACCGTAGATTGGGTGGCCAAGCAAAGCCTCTCAGGGGATGTAACATCTGATTAAAATCTGAATGCTGTGTAGGAAGCAGATTCATGGTACTTTGGGGGCAAAGGATGCAGGCAGAGCGAGCAAAAAGGGCAGAGGTCCTAAGACAGTAATAAGCTGGGATATTGTGGCAACAGAGATCAGTGGAAGTGTGGGGCCTCGCCGTATTAGATGAGGTCAGAGAAGTTGATTACGTGGGATCCTTCACAGACCGCAGTAAGGAGTTTTGGAGTTTTACCTTCCTGTGTGCAACAGGAAATTGCCCCATGTTTAAGCCTGGCAGAGAACGTTCTGATTACATTAAGATCATTTCTGGCTGTTACCTACAGAGTGGATGGTAGGGAGGCCACAGTGACAGGAAGGAGGCCAGTGTGGGAGGCTGTTGGAGGCAAGGCAAGAGATGAAGTTATTTAGACCAGGGTGTAGCGGTGGAGAGAAGAGCACAGAACAAACCGTGTTGGGGGCGCTGACAGGATGTGCGTAGATCAGATGTGGTGGTAAAGAAATAAAGGGATGAAGACGGACTCGTAGAACCTTTTGGGTGGATGGTGGTAACATTAACTGAGACGGGAGAAGTGTGAGGGAAACGGGGTTTGAGAAGTAGAAAACATCAGGAGTTTCAGTCTGTCCATGTATGACAACACTGCTTTTGCCCTTGGTTAAGTTATTCACAAAAAAACTATCATTAATTCTTTCTGTCCAGCTATGGGGCATTTTAACTTTAATACCTTCTGTACATAGGATTCACTTTCTTCAGTCTGTGGTCGCTGAACACCAGCAGTTTGATGAACTGCTGCTTTCTTTTTCTGTCTGGATTAAGCTGTTCCTCAGTGAATTACACACGACTTCTGACATAAGCATAATGGACCATCAGGCAGCTCTTACTCGGCACAAGGTAACATGCATTCTGTTAAGACTGAAGAGGAATTTATTCATAACAGAGAGCTCTTGATTTATAAAGGGATGCAACATTAAAAAAAAAAAAAACACTTGGCAGCAATTTAATTTCTTATTAATATGCAAATGTTTTAATAATTGAGCATATGGCTCCAGGCAATGTGTTGTACAGACAATCAAACAGATAAAGCCACTTCAGATAAAATAGGCAACCACCTTAAGACACTGTTCCTTCAAAGTGGAGTAAATGATTTGTAAGGTGAAGTGATGAGAATGTTCCTTTTTTAGCTTCATTTGCTTTGTTCCAATGCTGACAACTACTACTGAATTCCCATGCTTTCATGATAGAGTTTTTCTGAATTACTATTTAGCTTGAAAGTTATTTAAGATTTGTGATTTATCTTCCTTATTTATAATTGATGCATAATATCTATGCTGCATCAAAAATTAAAACATTTAAAAAAATCAGATACTGACCATCAAGCACTGGGATAGTTGGAGATAAGCTACATAATCCACTTATAACAATATTTAATAATAAAATACTTAATATTTATTGAGTGCTGACTCTATTCTGGGTTTGCTAATTGGTTTTACCCAAAGGAAAAGTACTTTCTCATATCTTCCTGTTACAAGACAGAGATGCTGTCTTCCTTAATGACTTACATTTCAAAGAAACAGCTCCTCCAGTCCTTGAGAAGGATATTCTGAGCTGTAAAACTGGCCAGAGGCTTTAAAAAGATGTACATAGCAAAGGGGCAGAGAGTGGATTTGTGAATTTTCTAATGTGAATGCTCAGAGAAGCCCTCAAAAGTTTAGTAGTCAAGCTGAGGAGAATATTAAGGCCACTGTGGTCAAGATCAAGATACATGATGATTTGTCTTTAATAGGAACCATGCTGAGATCGTTGGCAAATCTCTGCTAGATTTTAAACAAGTTTTATTGAGAGCTAGTCAAATTTCCTATACAACAGGCTCACCCTGGTTAATCTACATCTATTTAAAGAGAAGGCAGCTAAAACTTGCGCAGGTTTCTACCTGCCTTATTCATGACCTCTGAACAGGTGCTAATGTTCATCTGTTCTCACACTCCTTCCCTACAAACTGTTAGAATTAGCTCTAATATATATAGATATTATACTTTGTATGTAAATGTATTATTATAATATATAAAATATAAATATATGTTATATACAATAGAGCTAATTCCATATATTAATAATTCTAAATAAAATCTAATTAATTCTAAAATAGAGCTAATTCTATGTATATTTTAGTTATATTGTAGGCATCTGTATAGTTAAGGGAAATTGAAAATTTGGAAGACTTTAGAAGTTATATATGTATATGCATGATGTATGTGTATATATACACATGTATAAATATATATATCTATAATTTCTTTTAACTATTTCTCTCCAGTAAGAAATTATTTTGCATGGAATGAATTAATTCCAAATGAGAGCTGTATTTTATGTGAAATATATAGATAAGCAAAACAAAAGAAATTTTAAGAATGTTTCTACAAGATTCACCATAGTTGACCTTTAATTACTATGCCATCCATTGCATTTAAAATGTATCTTGACATCACAAATCCCAACTGTATCCGTGCGGGTAAAACATAGTGTGTCTGGGGAATCAATAGCTAACTCTCTCTCCTCTTCCAGGACCATGCAGCCGAAGTAGAGAGCAAAAGGGGAGAATTGCAGAGTCTGCAGGGTCACCTAGCGAAGCTGGGTGCTCTGGGCCATGCTGAGGACCTTCACCTCCTCCAGGGCAAAGCGGAAGACTGCTTCCAGCTGTTTGAGGAGGCCAGCCAGGTCGTGGAGAGGCGGCAGCTGGCCTTGTCTCAGCTGGCTGAATTCCTGCAGAGCCATGCCTCTCTGTCAGAGGTTCTCCACCGGCTGAGGCAAACAGTGGAAGCAACCAACAGTATGAATAAGAAACAGTCTGACTTATTAGCAAAGGACCTCAGTGATGCTATTCGAGATGTGAAAACATTAGAATCTACTGCCATCAGTCTTGATGGCCTTCTTACCAAAGCCCAATACCACCTCAAAAGTGGAAGTTCTGAGCAGAGGACTTCCTGCAGAACTACAGCTGATCATCTCTGCTTCGAATTAGAGAGTATCCAGAACCTTCTGGGAACCAAACAGAGTGAGGCGGATGCCCTGGCGGTATTGAAGAAAGCCTTCCAAGAGCAGAAAGAGGAGTTGCTGAAAAGCATTGAGGACATTGAAGAAAGGACTGACAAAGAGCGGCTGAAGGAACTAACCCGCCAAGCACTTCAACAGAGGTGAATGGAAACTGCATGGAAGCCGGTTGTCTCATTTACTTTTTATTTGCTCTGGAATTAACTCTTGTACAAAACTATGATAGTACCAGATTTAGCTACTTATTTTAAAAATATTTTGAGGGGACTTCGCTGGCGGTCCAGTGGTTAAGACTCTGCACTTCCACTGCAGAGTGCACAGGTTCAATCCCACAGGTTGGGTAACTAAGATCTCATATGCCACATGGCCAAAATATATATATGTATATATATATATGTATTTAGGATAAAAATATATATATTTATTTATATATATATATGTGCATATATATATAGGATAAAATTAATGACTATTTTAACACTTAAGAAGTACTAAAATTTCTTTGTTTTCCCTAAGGACTTTCCTAAGAGCTATATGTAAGCCACTCTGAGATTTTATCTACCGTAGAGTATATTAATCATATTATCTATTTTTGAATAGTTTTTAACTGATAGAAGAAGGGACTCATCTTCTGTAACAAGAGTGAAAAGCAGAGGAGAAATGAAGTGAAATAGATTTGTATTTCTGGTGGTAAAATATGAGGGAATTTTCCCTGGTGGCTTCTAACCTCTCAGAAAGGACTGGAGTGAGTTCCTTAGTTGAGAGTGAGTGACAGGAAGGTGTGGGGAGAAACGTAGGGAGAAAAGGGAGGGAAGCCTCTGGCGCCCGGTAAGTGATAGGCTGCCATTTGAGATTTGTATTCATTCACTTAAAGTGGAACCATCAGCCTGGCAAAGTGGTTCTCCCCAGCTACTTTTAAGTGTTTGCTTAGAGGTGTGGAGAAGACAGAGAAGTAGGTTTAAGCCAAGTTGGGGTTTTGTCAGGTGAGTTTAATAGAGAAGCTAAGGGGTCAAAGGTATTTTTCTGCAGTAAATTTGAGAAGTAATTTTTTACTGTAGCCTTCTTTTCAGTCTTATCTTTCCTTCTTAATAGAACTTCTCCCCACGTATCTTCTTAGCATCACTTTCTTTTCCATTTTTTCAGGGTGCAAAGAAACAGGAGAAATGCATTCATACCAAGGCACACATAATCGACAGGGATTCTATTGATCCTGCCACGGTCACTGCCCTTTGCTTTCTTTTAACCAGAATCAAACATTAAACTAAGGCTTTGGTTAGATGCTAATGACTCCTAAGGTTTTATGCCTCATGGGCAATAAGCTATTTGACTAGTTTAACAGTAAACTGACTAAAGGGAATAAGATTTGGGAAGGAAAAATGGCCTCCAGAGTAAGGGTAGAAGGAGGAGCCAAGTGTGGGAAAGGAACAAATGGCTCACCCGGGAAATAAGCAATAGGATTGGTGCTGCATGGCCTTCCCTGGCCTGCTCAGGTCTAGCAGATCAGGAGATCCTAAAATTGCTGGAGGAGGCCTGGGTTGGGCCCAAGAGCCACATCAGTACCCACAACACTGAATTCACCAAAGTTGCACTGAGGCTCCAGAAAATGTTGTCTGCAATCGATTGGTCATTAAATCCCAGTCATACCATACTTACGTGTTACTGGGTGACCTTGAGCAAATCACCTCTCTTCTTATAAGAGGGAGATATTGATAGTGCCTGCTCCTAGCCACTTTGCTTTGGGAATTAAATGGGATGATGCACATAGTCGGCACTATACAAAGATGCAAGGACTAAAAGAGTCAATGGCTGCCTCTATGTGGCCACTTTTTTCACAAACACTCAAATATTAATATATTAAGGACCAAAAAAGCTCATGATCATTTTCTAGTGGTAATCTTTTCAAATAAGTGGGTTAAGTTTTTAAAACATATATTTATTGTAGAGCTCAGTAAAGCTATTTTTATTTTGAATGAAACAACTGTGATTTTTAAATATTATTATTTTAATATGAATCGAAACTCATGGCACTGAAGAATTTCTTACCAATGACCTTGCAATAAGTACTCACCTCCTTTACCTCCAATGTTGGCCCGCGTCTTAAAATTCTTATACCACTAAAGAGAATACAAACTTAACAGAAGTTTGAAGGTGAATAGTAAGAATGACAAAGTGTTTTCTAAGGTACAGTCTGAAGTATGCAAAGTTAACTTTAAAAGCATCTTTATCCATTGATATATACGATTGCTGTGTTAAAAGCTTTCCTAGCTACCAATATGCATGCCTTATGGAAAGGAAATACTCGGTAACTACCTTTAGTAAATTAATGGTAAAATAACATTTTAATTTTCAGATTGAGAGTCTTCAATCAGTTAGAAGATGAATTGAATTCTCATGAGCATGAACTATGTTGGTTGAAAGACAAAGCTAAGCAAATTGCTCAGAAAGATGTAGCCTTTGCACCTGAAGTTGACAGAGAGATAAATCACTTAGAGGTTATCTGGGATGATACCAAAAAACTAATTCATGAAAAGTAAGTAAAAAACCTCTCAGTTTTTGTTTTTAACTTTCTACTTATTTTATGACACTGGGGCATTGCCCGTTAATCAAGAGTCTAGTATCTTTTGCCAACTTAGGTATTCTGTGTCTACTTAGTAACATTAAAAATTTAGTCCTACAGAACTTGGTTGAGGAAATTGTGTTGAGGTGACAATTAGACATGAAATTTGATACCTAAAATCAGAAGTTGTCAATGGAGTTGTCAGTTTACAAAATGCCACCAGGAGAGTCTTACCCCTGATTTTCTTTTTTGTTTTGTTGTATTTGTTTGTAATTGAGGTATGATTTACATTCAGTAAAATTCACCTTTATAAGTATATATCCTTAAACTGTAGGAGTTTAACAAACTCATGCAGTTCTGTAAATATCACAAATATCAGATTTCACAGTAACAGTTCCACCACCTGAAAAAATTCCCTCATGTCTCACTGTGGTCAGTCCCTCCCCTCACTCCCAGTCCCTGGCAACCATTGATCAGTTTCTGTCTCTGTAATATCATCTTTTGAAGAATCACACACAAATGGATTCTTTCCAGTTTGGACAATTGTGAATAGAGCATCTCTAAACGCTCATGTTCATCTTTTGGTGTGTGCATAAGTTTTTGCTACACTTGGTTAAATACCTTCTTTTACTGAGCTCAGTGTACATGGTGATATGTACCCACAGAGCCCATTCTGTTTTTATAGCTGAGTGGTTTTCCATTTACTAGGTGCGCCACAGTTGATCCGTTCACCAGTTGATGGGCATTTGGGATCTTTCTGGTTTGGACAATTATAAATAAAGCATCTGTAAACATTCACATTTAATTTTTATGTGTACATAAGCTTTTTACTATATACTGTAGACTATTAATGTAGGCTTTTAAAAATTTAACCGTATTGTACAAACTTTATTCCATGTTATGAAACATTCTTCTAAATTGTGATTTGTGCAGGTTGCACAGTACTCAATCATAAGGATGTATCACAATTTATTCACATATTGGCCTATTTTTAACATTGGGTTACTTCTTTTTTTAAAATATTTATTTATTTATTTATTTTTGTCTTTGTTGCTGCATGCAGGCTTTCTCTAGTTGTGGTGAGCTGGGGCTACCCTTCATTGCAATATGCGGGCTTCTCATTGTGGTGACTTCTCTTGTTGTAGAGCACGGGCTCTAGGCACGCGGGCTTCAGTAATTGTGGTGTGCAGGCTCAGTAGTTGTGGCGCATAGGCTTCATTGCTCTTCGGCATGTGGGATCTTCCTGGACTAGGAATCGAACCCATGTCCTCTGCTTTGGCAGGTGGATTGTTAGCCACTGTGCCACCAGAGAAGTCCCTGACATTATTTCTAAATTTTCTCCTATTACAAATAATGGTGTGAAGAATATAATTTTACCCAAATATTAGTGCACACTTCTTTCTTTGGAAAATTTCCTGGGTAAAGAATTGTTTGCTCAAAGGCATTTTACTCTTATAAACAAAAACTATTTTATATTTTGACAATTCTCAGGGGATTCATATTCAATGAAAATTTGTGTTATTGAAATGGAAAAGAAAATCTCATATGTACTTTAGTTACTGAGCAGTATTTTTTGTTTTGTTTTTTGGGTTTTTTTTTTTTTTGAAGGGGGAGGTGGATTTGCTTCCCCTCAACACATATCACTATGAAGTAATTAAATCACAGGAAAATTTTTTTTTTAATTTAACAGATTTTGTTTTAATGGCTATGTGAATTCTTCATTCATGGAGAGCATTTTGGACATTAGGGTTAAGTCAGATTGACCAGAATGCTTTTGACCTCAGTAGGTGGAAATATGGTTTTCCCTTGATTCAGCATTCATCAGAGTACACTTATGTAGTTATATATCAGGTCCAGTCATAGAGAACTCTTCCCTGTCCTGATATGTGACAATAAATGATGTATTTTCTTAATCATTACAGCCAGGGTCAATGCTGTGGACTTATTGACTTAATGAGAGAGTATCAGAATTTGAAGTCAGCTGTAACTAAAGTTCTAGAAAATGCCAGCCATGTGATTGTAACCAGAACTACTATAAAAGATCAGGAGGACCTTAAGTGGGCTTTATCAAAGGTAATAATTCAAAATGTATTTATTTTACTAGACTTTTTTAGTAGATTTGTTTTTTTACTCATAATTTTTTTACTCTATACAACTTATGTCAGTAAATTTAGATATAGCTAATTCATGCTGACAAGCTCAACCTTTTTTTTTTTTTAAGGAATACTTACATCCTAGGATTCTAGCAATTCAAGAAAATTATAATATGTTTGTATAGTTCATTATAATTACTGGTTTCTGCATAAGGTCAACCACGAATTAAATTTCTTAAAGGCAAATGGTTATAAATTCTTGACTTCTCACTGGTTGTTTTATTAATTAAGGAAACATTTATCTCCACAGCATGAAACTGCCAAGAATGAAATGTGTAACAAACAGAAAGAATTGGATAACTTTACTAGTAAAGGAAAACAGTTGTTGTCTCAGCTGAAAAAAATTCACAGTGGTGATTACATCTTGGTGAAAACAGACATGGAAAGCACTGTGGACAAATGGCTGGATGTAAGCTCATCAGCTGGGATTCTATGAATAGTTTATATATGCACATTTCTCAATAACATTTTTGGGCAAAAGATTATTCAGGAATGTGTCTTCCTTTTTTAACTTGTAATGCTAAATTCAAAATGATACTGTTAAGAAAAATAATGTTCACATACAATTTAGAAATAGCTAAAAATTATTTGCTTTATTTGTTAAAACTTATTGGCAGATTTTCTGGAAGTTCACTTGATAACTTCAGTCATAACATATTTATAACCCTAAATGTTTTTCTTTTCCAAACTTTGGGATCATGGTTAAAATAGAAGAATAAATATCTTCCAAATACTAAACCATGATGTATAATAATTTAAAGTAGTAAGACTGTAATTGTGCATTGAAAAACACTGGACTTGTAGTTTACATCCTTGGCTCTTAGTTCTTGCTGTCATTTGCTGGCTATGTGCCCATACAAGTCGCTTGATCTCTCTGGAACTCTACATCTCAATCCATACATATTTTACATCATTTTCCAACTCATAAAGCCTGTGATTCGCCCCCCCACCCCCATTATCAATATCCAGGTTCAAAAGTTTAACCTGCAGTGGACTCCCTTACTTAAGCTAAATTACTTTAGTTAGATATTGATATTTGCATATTATAATCAAATAATTATTATAGGGACTTCAGAAAACCTCATCTGCCTCCACTTTTAAAATGGCATTCTTATTATGGGAAGATTGTTAAACAGCAATACCTTAACCATACAGAGTGGGTTGCTCTCCTGTGTTTTTACTTATTTTATACATATGTCCGGGTCTAATTATGCACATTTTTATAACTCAGCATTACAAATAAAAGGGCTTGCTGTGTCATTTTCAAAATTGAATCCAGTACTGCCCTAGGTGAACTCCTATCCTGTGAAATTAAACCTTAGAGTGAGTTATATTATAGTAGACTGCAATAGACATGTAACTGTTTTCCAATTTACAGGTGAAAATCGAAATTCAGTGAACTCTCCTAATGACAGAAATACCTTATGTAATGGGTAGCATTTACTTGAACCAGGAGCACTAATTAGATTATAATAATTTTTGTAAAACTTTGTTTTTCATTCAGAATATGAAGGAAGCATTGGCATAGTTAATACTTTGGTGGGCAAAGAGCATCTGAAAGCCTCAGATTTAATGATATGGCCTCTGTTTTCTATCCCAGATATCAGAGAAAATTGAGGAAAACATGGACAGGCTGAGGGTAAGCCTGTCCATTTGGGATGATGTACTTGCAAGTAAAGATGAGATCGATGGATGGGCAAACAATTCTGTTCCACAGCTGACCGAAAGCATCAGCAACCTGAATAATAGCCTCCAAGCAGAAGAATTCCTGAAAGAATTTGAGGTAAAATGACTTCACCTTCATATGTGAGCTTGTGGTACATCACTGACCAGAATATAAAAAAAGTGTGCCTTTTTTTTAAAGCTCATTCTTCCTTTCAAGACACATACTGTACTCAATAGTTTATAATAACCTATAAGAGAAAGAACCTGGAAAAAAATAGATATATATTTATGTGTAACTGAATCACTTTGCTATACACTTGAAACTAACACAGTATTGTAAATCAACTATACTTCACTTAAAAAAAAGAAAGAAAACAAACTGCCAGGGGGAAAAAGTAAAGTTTAGTCTTCTTTTCAAGACACATGTAAGTGTAATAAAACTCAACTATCTTTTGCTGTTTGCTTGAAAGTTGATTAGGCTATGGGTAAGAGGCGTGTTTTCTTTTTTTGTGTTTTTATCATTTCTTAGTTGGAGTTCTTCACTTAAAGTATTAATAGAAAAGTAAAGATTCATAAAAGCTATAAACTGTCCCATTCATCTGAGATTATGGTACATTCCGATTGGAAAACCAAATTGAAAATGTTTGTAATCTAATAGTATTTAGTATCTGTTTTTTCTTTATTCAAATGAAATGTTTACTGAGTACTTACCACGACCTGAACACTTATGTTGGGTGCTGGATTCCTCCACTGCCTTTGCAGAAGTGAAAGAAAACTGGAGACTGGAGTGTCACAGACTTGCTGGAAAGTGGGCTTTTAAAGTTCTAGTGGCCAATTTATTTTAAACTCCTCTTTTAAACTCCCATTTCTTGCATTCATTTATTCATCTGCTCATCAAATTCCTGATGGGCATCTAAAATGTGTCAGGCACTAAGAATTTAATAGTAAAACAAAGTCACTGCCATTATGGTATTTACATTATTTACATTATAATATATATCATATGTAAAATGTCAAGCAGTAATTGTGCTATGATGAAAAATGAAGCAGGGTGAGGGGAAATAGTGACCAGAGGTAACCTGTTTCACAAAGCACAGGACTGAGTGCATCCTTGGTGAGGGACGAGACTGCTCACATTCTGTGCTCCAGGGCCCTGCGCTGCGCCTGGCACAGGTAGGGAATGTGGCAGATAGTGAGAGAACCACTGCATCTGAATAAAATGTTGTTGAATCATCTGTATTTCCTAAGTTACCAACTGTATTTACTCAAAGAACATTCTATAGATTGTCCCTATTTCTAAGAGCAGACAGAAGTAGAGGGAATATTCCAGACCCAAAGCGGAGTCAGGAGAGGGATCCCACAGTATCCTTAGTTGTTATCTTTGATGTTAAATTAACATAACAGCTCAAACAGTGCTGTGTGCTGGAGTATAGCTTGTACCAGCCCACAAAAGTCAGTTACTAGGTTTTCAGGAATTTTGTGAGCTAGTGTTAAACACAGCCATTATTAAAAATTAAATTGTACCATTAAATTGTATTAAAAATGAAAGTAATACATTCTCAAAGCTTAATTACTTCCTAATTATTATTTGATAATTACTGCTATCCAGGATCTTGAATTATTGATATTTATTATATATGTATGATGGAAATACTGTGGAAAGTGTGCACCTGTATGGTGCTTCCAACTCCATGTTCTGTGACGTCATGTTGTAGCTCAAAATGGTGGTAAATGCTGCAACTCAGGGCCAGTTGTTCAACCAGCCTGGAGGGTACTCCTACTGCTGACCTCTGGGATCCAGGGAGCCGGTGGGCCTCAGCCACGTTCACTATGTCCAGGTTCAGTCGCTCGCAGAGATGGGTGTTTTATGTTACTCTCTGTGATACAGCAGCTAATAAAATCAGTGAGCTGGATTCAGCCCGGTGCCTAACAGTGCAGGAAATGAAGTTAAGGTGCGTAGGTGTGACTCCTTAATTGCCCACATGGTTCTGGGGAAGGCCCATGGGCCTGGCAGGCAATTCATCACTTTTTACCGGGCGAGTAAATTACTTGCTGGGTTGAAGGCATCAGGAGTTTTGTTAGTGTCTACCGAGCACCAAAATAGCACATTTAAGCTGAGAGGGACACTTTATTAAAATGTTCCTTCGTGGGCCCAAATAGCTAATGAAGTTTCCAAGCATCTAATTTGTTTTGTAATGATTCTTTGATTATACTTTCTTCTTGTGTTAATGTTAGTGCCAAAAAAAAAAGGCAAAAGGCAAAATGTTAGATGTCAATTTCCTAATTAACCTGATTTCTGTTTTAACACCCTTTCCATTTCCATTTGAAGTATTTCTTCTATCTTACACATAGTGTACAGTAATTAGGAGGCCCTCCTGATGTGTGTTTCTCTTAAAATGCTTCCCCAAGACTTTCATGCTGCCATAGTAGCCAATGACATTAATGCTGATAAGTAAACGGCTGTTAGTCTGTTGCAAATCCCCACTGACTCAAGAGTGTGGTTAATGTTTAATTTTTTCCAGGAGCATTTTTTTTCTAATAGAAGAGGGTGGGAAGAAAGTTCTGCATACGCCCTCACATTCCCAGTAAAACTTAATGGTGACATTTTTCCACATGTGCAAATAATGACAGCCCTGAGAAAATGAAGCAGTTTTGGTTTTAGTATTTTGGTTTTTTGTTTTGTCTTACCCTGGGTTAAAGTTGGGGCTTTTTGACAGAGTTAGTACTTGAAATTATTAAATGCCAAGTATAACATGTCAGTGTTTGGATTAGTTATATTTTTCCCCTTTGTCTTTTATTTTGGCAGTCTGAAGTTAAAAAGAAAGCACTGAGGTTAGAAGAACTACATTCCAAAGTTAATGATCTTAAAGAATTAACTAAAAATCCAGAAACACCAACAGACCTTCAGGTAAGCACTCAATCGTTTGTAATAACTCTATATACTATACACCCTCAAAAAAGTGTGTGTGTGTATATATATATATATGTAATCTCTCCATGGATATATATATATACACACACACACTTTATGTATTTATTTATAAAGTACATGTGTATGTGTATGTGTGTATATTCTTATTGTTATCATTGTTGCTAACTCCAGGCAAACACATAGACCTTATCAGATATGAGGGTTAAAATATCAACATTTTTAGAATTCCTTGTGCTAATGTTAATAGCATATTTCCAACTCAAATATTATAAGATTAGTTCTTTTTTCCTTACTAAATTTTGAAAGTGAAGCACTCAGCTTGCCTCATGGACCCTTTTAAGCCTAGACAGAAACAGAAACCACGTTTGTGAATATTGATATCTTTATTGATATTTTTCTAATGCATTTACTGAATAATTGTGTTTGGAAGGGTCACTATCACCGATGTCCCTTCAAGGCCCTTTAGATGGCGCAATCCACAGGCACCAGGAGGCAGGCCAGGCAGGGCTGACCAGGAAACCTGGGCTGCTTCACTGAGAGAGCCTGGGAGCAGCCCACACTCAGGGGTCAGGGCCAAGGGCTCTTACTCACTACTTTCACACTCAGGGGTCAGGGCCAAGGGCTCTTACTCACTACTTTCACACTCAGGGGTCAGGGCCAAGGGCTCTTACTCACTACTTTCACACTCAGGGGTCAGGGCCAAGGGCTCTTACTCACTACTTTAAGCTATCTATTTGCTGCTGCCCTCATTTTCTGTACATTTCCCCTCTTACTATTGTGCCTTTCTCCTTTACCTTCTGTTTCTCGCTAACCAGTCAGTCTTGTTTGATCACCTGTACTTTTGCTCTGACCCAAGACTGTGTATCTATCCGTTAGTATCATCGGTAGATGATCTACTTGTACCAGAAGGTTAGAAGTTTCACTTGAAGCAAGAACAGGCAGAAGGGGTGCTGATCACCCACAAAACTGAAAAGGAGAGCTTTGCATATCAAGGGCATAAATGGGTAACCGTTGGTTTTTGCCGGAGTGACGATGGAGTAGGGTTTTGAGAGAGAGCTACTGTTGTACTCTGGTTTCTCTCTTTCTCCCTCTCTCTCTCTCTCATACACATACACACTCCTACCCATACTCAAGGAAGAGGCAAGGGAGTGCCTGCACCACACCTCAAAATGAGGAGGATTTTGGTGGTACTGTCTGGAGAGCAGGTGGCATCCCTGCAGGTGGCAGACACAGAAGTCTAGTATCTAACCCTCCTTGAAAGACCTTAAGGGTGAGAGACAAACTGGCTGACTGCTGATGTATTTGCCAAGGAGAAATGATTGTTTTGAGTGGCCTGCATCTCAGAGTCATCTGGGGTGAAATGCCAGCTTGTGACTCCTGACCCGGAAGTAAATTATGAAAGGAAAGGAAAGAGGAGAGTGTCACGTGGTACCTAAGCAGACTTTCTGGGGGATAAACAGGCCTTAGCAGCACAGAGTTAAAGAGAGGCCCACAGGCTGCACAAGGAGAAAGGAAAGAGCCAGAAAGGACTGTGTTGCCTGCACCTAGGGGATTTCAGTGGGAGGTGGCCAGAGTGAGGGGAGTCTCTGAAAACCCCACACACGAGTCCTGTGAGAGGAGGGATGTGAATTCTCACCTGGCCCGGCCAGCAGAGATGCCAGCCCCCAGCGGTTGTCACCCGCCTCCTGCGGGTCCAAGCCTGCAGGAGTCAGGGGCTGTAGAAAGTGGGGGAATAGAAAGAATGTGAAGAAAGATGAAAAAAGGCACTTTGCCCCTTTCTTCACTGGAGGCTTCCTGTTTGCAGCAGGTCTGAGCAGAGGATAAGAAAAAACATCTTAACTTTAAGTTCAAAGTTTTGATTATTAAATCAGCCTGTCTAATTGTGGAATAGATACTGCTGTGCAGTTGATCAGGATTATAAGTCCTTTTATTGTTATGTGTGGGGCCCGAAAAGTCCAGGGCCCTCCCCAAACCAATAATCCAGGCAAGAGAATAGCTAGTCTCACCGAATATTTTAAACAGGAGACAAAGATGACATTGCTTCATGATACAGTCCCAAGTGTTGTTTGCTCAAAGCAGTGGCTACATCAGGGCAAAAAGTGTGTGTTTCCAAGGGAGAATGAAGAGCAGATTTTTGGGTACCAACTTGGTTACTCTGTGTAAGTCTAGGTCTGCTTTGAAATGGGATCTTGTGGATTCCCAGGAAACTCAGTCAAATCTTCCACTTTCAAAGTCCAGTGTTAACCGTAATCCTCACTCTTTCCATTTCCCCATTACTTAGGATATTTGGCAACTTGTACCCACTGATTTTCCTTCTTAGAAAAGCTGAATTAGCATCCGTGGTTAGGCTTCTGTGATTTTTACGGTTAAGCTGCGCATGAATGGAATCCCTACTGAATGAGTGCGCTGGTCTTCACAGACTTCAACGAAATCTTACTTTATGTTTAGTTTATAGAAGCTGACTTAAGGCAGAAACTGGAGCATGCCAAAGAAATTACTGAAGAAGGAAAAGGAACCTTGAAAGAGTTCACCGCTCAGAGTGCACAAGTGGAGAAGTTTATTAATGACATCACAACCTGGCTGACAAAACTAGAAGAATCGTTGATGAACTGTGCCCAAACTGAGACTTGTGAAGCATTGAAAAAAGTGAAGGTAAGTCATAAACTATCACTAAGTGTTTACATTTCAGTATTAATATTAATTCTCCTGTTTTGCAGTGACTTTAATAAAAGTGTAACCTCCATTCTCAGTTACCTGTATTAACAACAAACCGACTAATTCATACTATAGGAAACAGCAAAGCAAATAACAGATGGAGAACTGAATGCAGGTGGTAAGAAACCGAAGACGAATATTTTAAACACAGAAAGCATGAACTGCTATAGCACTTGCTCAAAGATTATACTTGTTAGTAAAGGTTATACTTTAGTAAAAAGGCGGGAGCCCATAGAAGAACTGTTTAAATTTTTATGAATTTTCAAACTTGAATGCCCAGTAGTTTTTCATCACTTAATTATTTTTATTGGTGACTATGACTGCTTTCATCCTGAGAAGGATAAATTTTTTAAAAATTGTTGAGAAAACAACATACATTGTCTGTGCTCTTTTAGCATATTTTCTTACTGTACTTGAGACTGGGGACATATACTTTTAGAATTAACTACCAGTGCTTTTGGTGTGGCCTGGGAGCCTGAAACAAAGCCCAAGTGGCCCATGGAGGAATGTGAACATAGGAGGATGGCTCCATTAATATAATAGTTTCTAATCAACTAACTAAACCCAAGATCCTGGGCTGGAATCCACAAAGACCTTTTCAATTTGCTTGAAATCCTAGACTATAACCTAAACCCCAGCTACCTCTCAACAGCTGTTTGCAGTTGTTCCCAAGGAGAACTGAGCAAAATTCTGAAAGAATCAACACAGATCTGTCACAGATACTATCTGACAAAAATGTATACATTATTGAGTGGATTTCAGCAGCCTCACTTGCCAAAATATCTCCCTGAGTGGAGTAGATGGAATATTTCTCTTGAATGTGATGAATTTTATTCTCTTGAATGTGATGCTTTTATTCTGTAGGAAATACAAAAAGAACTTCCAAGTCAGCAAAGCAACATCAGTTCCACCCAAGAAAATCTCAATAGCTTGTGCCGCAAGTACCATTCAGTGGAGCTGGAGAGCCTGGGCAGTGCGATGACGGGGCTGATAAAGAGATACGAGGCTGTGAGCCAGTCCTGCTCCAAGACACAGGCCAGCCTTCAGGATTCTCTGGAAAAACACTTCAATGGTGAGCTCAGACAGGCGTTAGCATGAGTAGTTTGTTTATGAGACACAATCCAAACCAAATGCTGCCTAGAAACTGCCAGAAAACTTTCCACAAGAGTATCGTTTTAAATTTTTGTGTGCGTTGAGATTTGAGCAATGAAATTGTGATGGTTGGGCCTTCACCACACGCAGAATTCTTCCTCTTTCTCCCCAAGAAAGTAGGAGTCCACCATCTTGTTGAATCTGAACTTCATCTGGATTTTCTACGTAGGGCTCATTTGTGTGGAAAGTGACTCCCACTGCTATGATGAAGTGACACAGTAAACTTGGATCTTAAGAGAGGCCGTGAAACAGCAGCCACGTCATTGAGGAAACTGCTGGTCATGTGTCTCTGACTCGGCCTCACACACAGCTGTGCCTCTGCTCTGGTGTGGATGTGAGATGCTCTAAGTCAGCATGATGGGCAGAGGAGATGGTTCCTCCATTTGCCAGAGAAGTGGCTTTGACACCCCTAGAGCATTGCTCACTCTTACATAGTCAGGCAATTATCTATCTTTACCAAAAAAACAAAAACAAAAAAAACACAGTGGGAAATCAAACATGTCAGGAATACAAATTTCTTTTCAGTCTTATATCTGAGATAGTTTCTCAATTCTACCATGAACAGTCATGATTGTAGATCATACTGAATTATATTCTGTATTATTATTGTTGTTGTTTTCTCTCTGGAATATGTTGTATGGCAAGATGCGATGGGCTGGAGGCCAGAACTAATTCATGGTGGTCATCCTGGAAGCTCTTTCAATGTTTTGGATGTTTTTCTTATTTTTGTTACTTTCCAAAGAGTCTATGCAGGAATTCCAAAAGTGGTTTTCCAGTATAAAGGCAGCAGCAAAGGACTCATCAGACAGAACTGGGGACAGCAAGGCTCTGGAGGCAAAGCTCCATGATCTTCAGGTATGCAAGCTGGCGCTGCTTTTTCCTAACCTGCACTCAAGTGCCTTCAAGTCAGACCTAAATCATCTATTTCCCCAAACCTTATTTTCTTCAAACTTTTCTTCTTACCTAATAGAGTTAGATTTCTCGACTGAAAAGGAGATAGTTAATATGAAAAGTAAGTTGAGAAAATGTTAGAATTTCAGAATTGCTAGATCCCTTTCCTTTCTTTTTTAGCCTATTGGTTATTCCTTGGGTTTCATTCAGAACTAAACATAATTTTAGTTTTTATGGCAGTAAAAGCATAAATAATTGTATCTATTTTACATCATTAGCATGGAGAGGTGTTGAAAAGAAGACATGGCTTGTGCTTTTTAATAACCTATCGTCTAAATTTGGAGCTAGGATATATTCAAATAAAAGCAATAGATATTACAGGTTTTATAGGTGTTACAGACAATGAAAAATGTATAAAAATTCTGATAAGAGAAAGCCATTGTGTAGCAGAGTTAAGAATGATTGACAGGAGCCTAGGTTCAAATTTAGTTTTGGCCAAGGTTCTTAAGTGGCTAATTTGAGCAAAGTGCTGTGTTAAGTATTATAAAAATAATTTTTAAAAATTAACGAGGAACATGAGGATTTTGTGGCCTCATGGGTGATGGCAATTATGTAGACAACTCATTAGCAGTTAGGGTAGGAAGATCATTATAATACAGGAAGCTGGTTTTGCAGGAGGTGTGGTGAATTCAGATGTGGAGTTGTCCGCTTTGAGGACTGAGGAGCGGGACAGGCAGGGCTAGCACAACAGTCCTGGGCTTCTTTTGCTCTGTTGAAACCACGCCCATGCATATGATCTTCCAAGGAAGAGGTGCATACCAAGAAAAGAAGGGATCTGAAGACAGGGTTTTGTGTGCAGGGTGGGCCGACAAGGAGGAGAGGTGGAGACAGTTAACCAGTTAGAAGATGTCACTCTAACCGTATGAGGAGGTGGAGGCTGGACCAGGTTGGGATGGTGGGAATGGGGAGAGACTGAGAACAGCCCTTGATGAGAGCATCCTCCTTTCCAGCTCGACGTTGCTTGCATTCGGTCCTCAGTGGTTCCAGGGACTGGCTGGCACCGTCCTCCATTCTAAGTCTTGATTATATCCAATTGTATACATCTTTCTCACTCCAGCCTTGTTAAAAGCCTTCTTCCTTTGGGCTCTGTTTTTCTTCTCTTGCTCTACTTTCTCAGGTCAGAACTGTAATTAATGCTCCCATGCAGGGTCTCTGAATAACAGCATATGTTTTCTATTACCTTTACTTCCCAAAACAGAACATTTTGGACTCAGTCAGTGATGGGCAGAGCAAGCTTGATGCGGTGACTCGAGAAGGACAAACTCTGTATGCACATTTGTCTAAACAAATTGTCAGTAGCATTCAGGAACAAATTACAAAAGCTAATGAAGAGTTTCAAGCATTTCTCAAACAATGCCTTAAAGACAAACAGGCTCTTCAAGACTGTGCTCTGGAACTTGGGAGGTAGGTTGTTTTGACAAGTGCAGATTTCCTCATACACAGGATATGTTTTCAAGGATTTAGAGTAAAGAGACATTGGAAATAAAAATATTTGAAATTATGAGCTTAAATTATAATAAGTGTTGACCTTAGGACTTCTCTGGAGAGACCTTAAGTTCATGTTCATACTAGGACAATAATTAATTGCTCAAACTCTGATGGCGTCATTTAACTTTATTTTCTATATAGAAAAAGAAAGGAATTATATTCACTAATAACTGTAAATGGCATAAATGCGTGTATATTTTGTCTGTTTGGTTAACTCAAGACATTAGACACTCAGGTTTTAGATTATCCAAGTCTTGTCCTTGTGTCTACTTCTGCTGTGTTGGAATTATGGCAGAAAACACCTATTGTATTTCTCTGAATCAAGATTCTAATCAGGAAGCTATGCCAACAGGGGTGAATATAAAATTAGAAAGAAGAAAAAAACTTCTGTTGCTAGGAAAAGAAAGATGTCTGTGTAATCAAAATGTCTTTTTTGATTGGAGAGTAATTTGCCTGACTCTTGTCCAGGATTCTAGAGAATTTACGTTGTGTTCTAAACTTAAGAGCCCTAGACCTCTTGTGCTATATTCAAATCCCCATAAAGTACAAAGACATGAGATGACTTTCCTTCTTTTCCCAGGGCTTCCGCTGCCCAATTTATCCACTGGCCCCAATTCAGGGTCTTTATAGTAAGACACAAAGTTAAGTGCATACTGACGTAGGAATGTTATCTTGCTGGTAACTACCAGGTATGATTACCAAGGAAATCAACTCAGCAAGATGGAGTGCTTCTTTTTCTGCTTGGATCTCAAGAGAAATGTCCAGAATTTGTTACTTTCTTGAGGAAATGAGTGATCATTTAAATGGGCTTATTGCTAAGTTTTCTTCTCTACTTGAAAATTCATGAGATCTTAATTGCCAGAGACATTGTGACCTCAGATATTAGAATGTATTTATTATAATGAGCACATAAGAATTTCTCTAAGGCGTTTTTCTCTTCTTTAGCTTTGAAGATCAGCACAGAAAACTGAACTTATGGATCCATGAAATGGATGAAAGATTAAGTACAGAAAACTTAGGAGAGAGTAAGCAGCACATTCCTGAGAAGAAAAATGAAGTGCATAAAATTGAGATGTTTCTGGGAGAACTACTGGCTGCAAGGTAGGGTGCAGAAGTGGAATAGATTCTTTCCCTATTAACAAGTGTTTGTTTGGTTGGTCAGGTATTTGGGTGGATTAGTTGGTTAGTTGGTGGTGGTTGTGCTTCTATCCTTGAATGTCTAGCATACAAATGACTGTGCAATGTTTCTATGGCAGCGTGGTGATCTAGAGAGAGCATCGGGGTGGAGGAAAGGAGCTGGTCTCCATCTCAGTAACATCTTCCTTTGCTCAACAAATTGGACAGGCCAATCATTTCCTGTATTTTTTGATACTGGCTTTTAAGCATTGAAATAATAATATTAGTAATAATAAAATAAAATATATTTTCCTCTCAGGGATTATTATAATGATGTAAGGTGATTATAAAGATAGCCTTCATTTACAAAAATAATGCTGTAGACTCCAAGTTCCATGTATTCTTCACACACTTCAGCCTCCAGTACCATTTCCTGTTCACCCCTTCCTCATAATATTCTTTTTTTCCTTTTAAAAAGAGTTTTATTGAGATATAATTGACATACAATAAACTGGATATATTTATGTTTTTTTTTTTTTTTTTTTGGCACACGGGCTTAGTTGCTCTGTGGCATGTGGGATCTTCCTGGAGCTGGGATTGAACCCGTGACCTCTGCATTGTCAGGCGGATTCTTAACCACTGTGCCACCTAGGAAGCCCCAAACTGGATATATTTAAAGTGTACAATTTGATTTTTTTTCTTATTAGTCATCTGTTTTATACATATTAACATATATATAGCAATCCCAATCTCCCAATTCATCCTACCCTACCCCACCCCACCCCTCAACCCCCACGTCCCCCCCTTGGTGTCCACATGTTTGCTCTCTACATCTGTGTCTCTATTTCTGCCTTGTAAGCAGGTTGATCTGTACCATTTTTCTAGATTCCACATATATGCATTAGTGTATGATATTTGTTTTTCTCTTTCTGACTTACTTCACTCTGTATGACAGTCTCTAGGTCCATCTGTGTCTCTACAAATGACCCAATTTCATTCCTTTTTATGGCTGAGTAATATTCCTTTGTATATATGTACCACATCTTCTTTATGCATTTGTCTGTCAGTGGACATTTAGGTTGCTTCCATGTCCTGGTGATTGTAAATAGTGCTGCAGTGAACATTGGGGTGCATGTATCTTTTTGAATTACAGTTTTCTCTGGGTATATGCCCAGTAGTGGGATTTCTGGGTCATATAGTAATTCCATTTGTAGTTTTTTAAGGAACCTCCATACTGTTCTCCGTAGTGGCTGTATCAATTTATATTCCCACCAATAGTACAAGAAGGTTCCCTTTTCTCCACACCCTCTCCAGCATTTATTGTTTGTAGATTTTCTGATGATGCCCATTCTAACCGATGTGAGGTGATATCTCATTGTAGCTTTGATTTGCATTTCTCTAATAATAAGTGATGTTGAGCAGCTTTTCATGTGCCTCTTGGCCATCTGTTTGTCTTCTTTGGAGAAATACCTATGTAGGTCTTCCGCCCATTTTTTTATTGGGTTGTTTGTTTTGTTGATATTGAGTTGCATGAACTGTTTATATATTTTGGAGATTAATCCTTTGTCTGTTGATTCATTTGCAAATATTCTGAGGATTGTCTTTTCATCTTATTTATAGTTTCCTTTGCTGTGCAGAAGCTTTTAAGTTTCATTAGGTCCCATTTGTTTATTTTTGCTTCTCATAAGATTCTTAGTAAAGCAAAAGGTATGGTCATGAAATCTGGCTCTCCTAGAGGTTTGTTTTCTCCACTGCAATATTTGTCTCTTCATTGCTGACTGAGCAAACGTTTCTGCTTCCTTCTTGGGCAAAGTCCTCCAGCCTGTGCTTTGGACTCTACCACGCTGATGGCTTTGCTCCCTCAATTCATGCTCCACCCCTAGCATTTTCAGTTGCTTCTTTGGAACTCTTGCATTGGAAGATAGAATACTTTCCACTATGGTAGGGCAGCTTGGCCCCAAACTCTTTAACCATCTCACTGTTGTCTTACAGAGCAGATGCATTTTGAGCAGCAGAAGGCTGGTATCCAGCCTGCTTCATCAGCCAAATCAGCAACCATGATCAACTGAGCAAAATTGACCTAAATCAGATCATTCTCATTCCCTGTTTCGACTGAATCCTTTTTTTGGTCAAACATGCTAGGTATTCCTTGTCTTGAAAAAATAAAATACAAACAAGTGCACAAACAGAACCCATACGATAGCTATTTTTTGGTGCGCTAGTTCAATGACCATTATAAAATCTCCCTGGAATATTTTGGTCCCACCTCTATGAACCTTTACCATGGGGTAAACCCTTTGTTGATTTTGTTCTGAACTTAGGTTAAGCATCTCATCGCTTAAGAATCCAATACTGAGAGACAAGTATTGGGTAAAAGGAAAGATGGCTTTATTGAGGAAGTTGGCAGTCCTGGGGAGAAGGTGGGCTCATGTCCCAGAGAGCCAACTCCCCATTGCTAATCAGAGGGCAAGAGCTTTTAAAGGAGAGCTTCAAGGGTGTGCAGCAGAGACTATGTGCAGAACAGTACAGTTCGCTTCTAGAATCATCTTAAAACTGATCGTGCGGCGGTCTGGGCAGTGTCATCTTGATTGTTCTAAGCACAGTTAATCTTCATTTCCAGGGTCGGTTTGTTACCATTTCCTTGAGGCCATTTCCTGGAATCGTGCAAGCCCCATATTCAGTAGTGCTCAAGATGGAGCAGCTTTGCTTATGGCTACAGTGTGGTCATCATGCAGATAGCTTTTTCCCTGGTGGTGGTTTTAGTATCTGCAGAATAACTCGGGAATGTGCATCAGACACTGTTATCTATGTCTTTCAGGGAGAAACCAAAGATTCTGTGACTCTGTTATCCTAATCATTAACTGTTTGAGCCTGCTCTTCTGTGACTCAGAGGAGGCCTGGAAGATTACAGCTTTTCTACAAACAAGAGACGGGGGACACAGAAGGACTTTTGTATCTAGGAGGGCCCCATAGGGTCCTGTTTCAGTTTTAGAAACCCCAACCCAATGGTGAATTTCTCAAGGCCGGGGACCATCAGGTCTTTGTCATCTTTATCTAGTATAGTGCCAATAAAGAAAATATTTGCTAAACGAACAGAATAATAGCATTATTCTAACTACATAACTTCCTGAAAATTACACTACACTTTATTTACTTTTTAAATCTTAACTCTTGTCTAGGTACAATATAACATAGCCGGACCTAATTCTCTCCTCCTTTTAAACATTTGAAATGACTTTACATATTCTTCTTGAGCTATGAATTCCAGGACCAGATGCTAAGAGTCTTCAGGTGTGTTTGCTCCCAGCTTCTTTCAACCTGGCTGCTTCTCCGGACCATCCTAATGCGCTCTGCTGGTCTCCCAGCTTCTCCAGCTGAGTCACCCGACTTCTCTCACTTGCTTGCCACTGGCTCCTCCCAGTAATCTGGATTTTTTCATCATAATATTTTCTAGTACTTCAGATATTTTGAAGGGATGTCCTGTATTTTTAAAAAGAACCCCAGGCTTGAGAATCATGGAATTTTTTTTCATCCATTAAGCAATTCTCCTTGTGATAACAAGTGATATCTGTCATCTCGAATTGTTTAACTCACATCGTTGCTTAAGCCACCTGCATGTCTCACCAAGGAGATTACAAGTATAAGAGATGTATTTTAAAGTATATGTAATGTTTTATAAGTCTTATATATCTCACAGAGGCCCATAGAATGCCATTTACAGAGTAGCTGCTCAGAAAAGAAAATGAGACAAGGTAGGAGATGGGCTTCCTATCCTTTTCTCTAGCATTCACAGCAGTTTGTGTTAGAGTATCTGCACTCCCCCTTCTGGTATCCCAGGCATCTCCTGATAGATGTACTGATTGGAATTCAGAACTCTGTAAAACAGGATGAAACCAACCCCGCTATTATGTTTTTCCCTTGACCTAATTAACATAATCCAAAACTGAGATGAGCAAAGTACCCGAGACGCAACAAAGAAACCCATGAGTATTCATAAGGTGGCCATTTGAAAGAAACTTTTTTTTTTTTTGGCACTTTATCTCTGCCAAACCTTGTGCTGGGTGCTGGGAATATGAAATGAGTGTAATACCCTTGACTTCCAGAAGGTGAAACTCTTGTGGATTGATACAGGCAAGGTGTATGAGGTGACATAGCCAGACAGGAAGAGGGCACCCAGGAGTCACCACGATGCTTTCTGGGGATGTGATGACTGCAGTGAGATTGAAAGGGTCAATTAGAAAAGAAGCAGAAAAAAGCGGGAGAATTTTCGGGAAAGAGGAGTCTCCATGTGTATACAACAGAGCGCAGTGTTTAGGGAATTTCAGGGAGCTGTTTATGGTTAGAGCATTAGCTAGGAATGGAGAAAAGTTAGAGATCTGCCCAAAAAGACTGGCCGGGACCATTTCCTGAAGTGAATCCCTAACAATAGAGTGGGCTGGGGTCTAGACGCAGAGTGAATCAGATCCCCCATGTGAATTGACTGCATTCAGAGAAACCACAAGGGTCCCCAGCGTCATCCTTGAAAGGCATGTCAGCTGTGAGCACTTGTCTGCTCACTGCTCCAATATCAACAACGATTTGTCACTCCCCTGCATTCCAGAATGTCAGAATTAATTTTTTTTTTCTGTTTTCTTTAGAGAGTCCCTTGACAAGCTTTCCCAGAGAGGGCAGCTTCTCAGTGAAGAAGGCCACGGCGCTGGGAAAGAAGGACGCCTGTGCTCCCAGCTCCTCACTAACTACCAGAACTTACTCCGAATGACCAAGGAGAAACTCCGGAGCTGCCAGGTGGCCCTGCAGGAGCACGAGGCCCTGGAGGAAGCGCTGCAGAGCATGTGGTCCTGGGTGAAAGACGTGCAAGACAGACTGGCCTGTGCAGAGAGCACCGTGGGGAGCAAAGACGCCTTGGAGAGAAGGCTGTCACAAGTGCAGGTACGGGGGCAGCGGCCCAATGCGGATGCCCTCGGAAGACTATTTGATTAGATTCACACATGTTTGAGTTGGGTCCTCACTGTTCTGTGAGCCTGCACGTGAGGATTATGTGGGCAAAGGGAGAAATTGAGCAAAACGGATTTGGAGGGATTGTTTTTCTCTTTTGTAAAGGAGTATTTTTGTTCTAATAGCTTTAAAATAATTTTTAAATTGTTTTAGTAAACATTTAGCAAACATTATGGAGTACCTACTCTACTTCAAGCACTATGCAAGTTGATAGGAATGTAGAGACAAAAATTAGTCCTTGCTTTCTAGGAGTTCACAGTTAGTGAGAGACACTAACCTGTAAATTGTTGCTTGCAGTGCAGCCTGTATGTAGGGACCATGATTGAAGTACGAAGGAGGCCACCAACCCAGCCTGCAGTCAGCGAAGGTGACCTTGAAAGGCAGAAATTAGCCGGGCAATGAAAATAAAGGACTGTTAAGTTTTTGACAAGTGTGTCTTCCTTTTCAAAATGACTTCCTTTTACTCTGATGCAAAATTCAATAAAGTTCCATTTCTAGGCTACTGGCCCAAATTTTTCCAAGAACTTAAGTCGGAGTTAATCTCTGACTCCCAGACTCCCGGATAGCTAATATTTAAGTAAGCTGTTATAGTGCAATAAGGCACAGAGTTTGATGTTGTTGTTGTTGTTTTGTTTTTCATTTTAAAGTGAGTAAGGTATGCCCTGCCTTGATTATCGTGGGAAACATAGCCGTTTGTGTGAAACATCAGAGGTTTTTAGTAATCCTGCTATAAGTATTCATTCTTCCTTCATAGGATATTCTCCTGATGAAAGGGGAAGGGGAAGTTAAATTGAACATGGCCATTGGCAAAGGGGAACAGGCCTTGAGAAGTAGCAACAAGGAAGGTCAGAAGGTGATCCAGACTCAGCTACAGACCCTTAAAGACGTGTGGGCTAACATCATGAGCTCCTCCGTCCATGCTCAGAGGTACAGAGCCTGTTTTTAGTGTTTCTTTGCCTGAATCAAACCCAGTGGCTTAGTAAAATGATGGAGCAGAGTAGAGGGTATCCTGCATGAGAGTTGCCCAGTATGTTATATTAGCTAGTTGTGTGCATGCCGGTCTTTGCCTAGATTGTATTTTCTGTAACTGCAGAGGCTGGTTTTGTTTGCTTGCTTGCTTGCTTGCTTGCTGTGTGTGTGTGTGTGTCTGTGTGTGTGTGTGTGTGTGTGTGTGTGTAATATTTACATCTCCCATAATATCTCTCATGGATTCATACCTCCTTTCAATTCATCAGAGCAAGAATATGTGGTCTTTAACAACTTTAATAACTTCTTGCTTTTTAAGGAAAATTAAGTTGTTGGCAACTATTGAGCTTAAGTATAAATCTTTTTCTCAACCGAAGTAATATTACTGACATTGGGGTTTTGAAGATGTTGGGGGAGTATTTGATCACCCCAGCAATGGGGTATCCTGGCATTTTCTGTGAGGCCAGGACAACCAACCTCCTGCAGTGCGTGGACATCCTCACACAAGTATCAACCAGCTCACCCAGCCCCATTGTACTAGACACTGATGAGAAAGTAGAGAAGATATAGATTGTTACACCAGGTGTTGTTGTTGTGTTATATTTATGAGTGGAAGACTTTCATCTTCCTCCCTCTTCTCAGAGTATCTACAAATAATCTGGCAAGCTTGTTGGGCAAATGACTTTCAGTCAGAATTATACTGAAGCATATTTCTGGAGCCACACACTAAAGGTTATATATATATATATATATATATATATATATATATATATATATACCATTTTGTCACTGAAGAAGTGTGTACTCAGTGTGATCTTAATAAATAGATGAGTAAAAGATTAAAGTTCATCACAAAACAAAACAACACTGCAGTTACTCACTGCAGTGTAAACAATGAACCATGGTTACAACTAGAATCTGAGGAGTTGTACTTTGTTTTGTTTCTTTTAAATATGGAGCGTAGGTGGTGACTCCCAAAGTCAGCAGGACTTGAATCTTCAACTGAACTCATAATGGTCTGCAAAGAAAAAAAATCAGATCCCATGGTTCTGTTATTCTGTAGAGCAGACCGCTGGAGCATGAACTAAACTTCCCAAGGCTTGGCAATAGGCCAGCTTCACAAAGTGACTAGGAATACGGGTGACTACGTTGGAATAAAACGTTAAACACAAGAAGCAGATTCAAATCCTTGATTTCCCTCTTTCAGCAAGAAATTAAATTTGGCAATGGCATTCTGAACTGTAGCAGTGCTCAAATTATTGTGCTGAAATAATGAAACAGAACGAAGTAGTTTTTGCCCTCTAAGTGCTCAGAGGCTAGGGTAGGGTACACTCCAAAAGAACTCCGATTCAGATTGTGTTACTAAGATGTTGTGGGACTGTGGAAGGAGGCAGGGGTTGGGGTGGCTTCTGGAGAAGTGAAGTTGATTTGGACTTTATAGAAAATTCTTTGAGGAAAGAATAGGGCTTTAAGGCATGTATGATGAGGTGTCTGTTGATGCAAAAGGAACAATTTGAGCAAAAGGAACAATTTGGAAGTACATTCACCACAAATATAACTCCAGGACCACAGGATTATATGCAAGGGAGGGTGGATATGAGTTTAGAATATGAGTTTAGAATAGTTTTGTAAAGCTAAATACTGGAGATTTTTTTTTTTAAATGCCAGTCTGGAGAGCTATTTACTTGACAATTACCTATGTGACTATATTTCTTCTATGATTAATGCATTGAGCCTTCATTCCTTCACACATTCAACACAGAAGCACTAAACATTATGCATTATATCCATAAATGAAAAATCAATCTAATTATATTATTTACCCAGAAAGAATACCTTACGTTTTTAATTCCTGTCACTAAATAATTATCATCTGACTTTAATGAGATAAACTGAGTCCAAGAAAATAAAGAGTTGATATATATTAAATAAAATTTAACTGACGCCCCAGTTCTGATGTTTTCACAATGAAACACGTGTATGTGTTCTATTCATTTAGGACAGTTGACATTTGGAAGACAGATCTTCAGATGCATATGTGACTATGACGTCTTCAAATTTTGACATAGATTTATTTCCATTTGAAGAAGCTGTGTTGTAGGTCAGAGGAGTTAAGTTCCCTGTACTTAACAGCAGTTTTCATCACTTACAATATCATTCAGTAAAACAGTTTACTGAATGCAGTGCCGTAGTAATTGGTTTTTAGTAGACATGTTAAGATAATTAATTTTTATAATATGTGATATTAATTCTAGCACTTTAGAGTCTGTGATTAGCCAATGGAATGACTATCTGGAGTGGAAAAACCAGTTGGAGCAGTGGATGGAATCGGTGGATCAAAAAGTAGAACATCCCTTGCAACTGCAGCCTGGTCTGAAAGAGAAGTTTTCCCTCCTGGACCACTTTCAGTCCATCGTATCTGAGGCAGAAGAACATGCCAGAGTCCTGCAGCGACTCACTGCCAAGGCCAGGGAGCTCTACCAGAAGACTGAGGATGAGTCTTTCAAGGAAACCGCTCAAGAGGAACTGAGAACACAGTTTAACGATATAGTGACTGTTTCCAAGGTTAGTGCTGTATAGTGAAGAAACAATTTCAAGGGTTAGGTAAAGAATACACTATGTGTCGAATTATAGGGGAGTTGACTGCTCTGAAACTATGTGTACATTTAGTGAACAGGGATTTCATAAAGGGTCATTTCTCACTAATGGATCCCCATGAATTTTTCTCTTTCTGCAATTTGGATTATTTTTTGTTCTTCGCTTTTCATCTTTCTCCGTTTAGAACGTTAATCAACCCATTTATTTTTTCTTTGTAAGATTGTCTGAGACTCCGTTGGTAGCGTTTAGAGTTCTTTTTCCTTTGCTGCCACTTACATTTGTTGTATTAAATCCAAGACCAGTTACCTCCTAGATTTCAGTCATGCACCAAGTATTTTGTCTGTTTCTCATTTTAGTAAAAGCTGCATTTTCCTGTTCTCCAATAAATAGGTCCCTTCATGTAATATCAAGATCTTTTTTCAGTTCTATCTCTGCATCATTACTTTCCTTCATGATTTTTCTTTTGTATATTTATGAGAATGTTAAAGAAAATAAAGGAGAGGTTTTTTCTCCCCCTCTCTTGGTTTTCCTTTTGAGAATTCTCTTTGTATTATTAATACTACAATTTTTAACATATGTGTTAGTTTATCTTAGTTTTTATTTTGGTAATGATTAAGAGCTATGACTGTTGAGTCAAAAAGACCAACATTTGAATTCTGGCTTTGACCCTTTTTTGGATGTGTGACTTCAGGCATGTTACTTAACCTCTGTAACCTTTGGAGGTCCGTTCCTGTAATATAGTGTTAATATTATGTAGATCACACAGCTGTTGTGAGGCTTAAATGAGCAAACACATTTAAAGTGCTGAGCAGCATACTGTACACAAAGGCAACACAAATAATTGCCTGGAGAGTGAGAATAGTTATTATAATAATAATAATAAAGTGGATTGCTAGTGGGGGATGCTAGTCGACGTTCATTAAGCATAGATTTTTATTCTAAGCTAGACTAAAGAAAACAAAGGAAAATAGTTGCCTCCTCAAAGTCTTTCAGTCTAAGATTTGATGTTTTCATTTGAACATATTAAACATAAAGAAAATTCAAGAATAAGAATGAAATCTTCTAAGATCATTGACACCTGTTGCCTTGTCTGATTTCAGATTCTCAATAGTGACTACTTTTAAAGTACTGTTCTTTCTCTACTAGGAGAAAATGAGGAAAGTGGAAGAGATCGTAAAAGACCATCTCATGTATTTAGATGCAGTCCAGGAATTCACGGATTGGCTGCATTCGGCAAAGGAAGAACTTCATCGGTGGTCAGATATGTCTGGAGATTCATCAGCCACCCAAAAAAAGTTATCTAAAATTAAGGTCAGAAAATGAACAGATTTTTATCACTTCATTGTTTCATCAGTTCTTGAGTATCACACGCCTGTGATAAAGATTCTGTGGATAAGACTCTTCATTTAAAATGTTTTCTTCCTATTTTCTATTTGTTGGTATTTATTACTTTGCCCTTAAGCAAAAGAAAAAAGGGAATTTAAAACACTTTACACTTGTGAGGAAAGTAGAACATTGTCCCTAGATGCTTCTCTATGCAAATATGCTAATTGTTGTAGCATCAAAACCTACGAAATATGCACCAGATTGGTGGGCTGACAAAACCAGATAATATTTTCTAGCACAGTGGAAGAAAAGCTTATGAAGTAACTTGGTTAAATGTATTTGAATAATAATTAGGAAATGTCACTCACTTGTTTTATTCTACCTTCCTAGCCAATAGTACAATAACATAGTAGAAGACAGTACTTTAAAAGGCTTTAAAATTATCTCCTAGTTTACTGCTTATAAGGACAACTTAAAAAAAAAAGGAAATTCACATATCTGAGGCAGGTGGAACAAGTATATTTTTAGTTACTTGAATATTAAATTGCAATAATTTCCCCTCTCTGGGAACAATAGTTTTAATCTGAAAAATAGGTAATGATGAAATCCTCAGTTATTTAGTTGTAGATGAGTAAATGCTGGAATATGTAGTATAATTGTGGTGAGAAATGGAAGACTCAGGCTGTGTTCTGATACCTGGAAATCAGAACATGAAAATGATAGTTGATGATAATAATAATAACTACATTTTGAGGATTTACTTTGAACCGTTCAGAAGGTACCATCTTATTTAAATCTTACCATGACCACGTAGGTTTTCAAATGAGATAACCACATAAAGCCACTTGCTAAATTCTTATTATCTGTGCGATTCTCTAAAATATTTCTTCGATATATTCCTCACTAATACTTTGATTTATTCATCCGTTCATCCAGCCATCCAGCCATTTATTCAACCAGGGTTGTGCAGCCCTCAAGGAAATTGCAGTGTAGGAGAGAATGGTGGTGCACAGACTGATGTTTATAAGATACTGCATCCAGTGTAACGACAGAGCATAAGACTTTTCATGTTCAGGCTCTAGAATCAGACCCTGACACTGCATCTTGCCTCTACTGCTTTTCTAGCTGTGTCTTTGGGCAAGTCACTTGATGTTCTGAAGTGTCAATCTCTTTCTTAATTCGTAACATAAGAATAACAGTGCTACCTGCCTCACAGAGTTGTTTTGAGGACTAAATTGGATCGTACTCATAAGGCATTTAGCAACATGCTTGACACATAGAACACAATAAGAAAACCCAATGGATTTTGTATGAGTGATTTAATTGGCTATGGAGGGACAATGTCAGAAAAGTCAAACATGATGGTCAAGACTTTACCTAGAGTCAGCAGAGCTGTCTCCACCTGAGGAAAACAAGTACATTCAGAGGAGACAGGTTATGGAGGAGGAGGGATGAAGTGTTCAGTGTGAACAGATGGATGTGAATAGCCAGGTGGTGATGTCCAGGAGGCAGTTGAACACTCAAGTCTGAATTTCAGATTAGGAATCTGGATTGAAGACACAAGTTGGAATGATCAGCACGTAATTTGTAGGTGATGTCACCGGAGTGAATGAAACCAAGACCTATGTGTAAAGCAAACAGAATGATGTGCACAGGACCAAAATATGAGTGCTGTCAATGTTTAAGGGGCCTCAGAAGAGAAGCTGAAAGGAAGAGGCAGGAAAGAGAGGAGAGATAATAATGAGAGGGGAAAGGACAGTGTGGTCCACCAGGGCCCCTGTTGGAGGAGGTGGTCACCATCATGGAAACATCAAGAAGTGGCCATGAGGGGAGTTCCCTGGCAGTCTAGTGGTTAGGATTTGGCACTTTTACTGCTGTGTCCTGGTTTCAATCCCTGGTCACGGAACTGAGATCCCACAAGCTGCACAGTGCAGCCAAAACAAAAACAAAAACAAAAAGAGATGGCCATTAAGAGGGGGACTAACGATGGGACTTCCCTGGCTGTCCAGTGGTTAAGAATCCATGCTTCCACTGCAGGGGGCCTGGGTTTGCTCCCTGGCCGGGAGGCTAAGATCCCACGTGCCTCATGGCCAAATAATGATAATAATGATAATAATAGTAAAATAAAAAATTTAAAAAAGAGGACTAATGAATGTCCCCTGAACTTGGCAGTTAAGCTGCTTGGCAGTCACCAAGAGCCATTTCCATAGCCAGGTCAGGAGGAACACTGGATGACCTGGACTGGGGAGTGAAGAGTAGGGTGGAAGACCAGATAGCAAGGATGAACTCATGTTTTGAGATGTTGGTATAAGAAAAGTAAGGTAATTCTTTACAAAGGCTGATTTCTGGGTTGTCATTGCTCTTTTTTTTGAAATGCTTTTATAAAATACTTCAAAAAATATAGGAAATGTGAGAGAAGGAGCTGGCAGAAAGAAATTGGGGTTTGGGAAAGAGAATGTACAGCTTGGCAGAAATTACCTGTCAAAGTCCAGGTTAGGCCTGAGTGTAGGCTGGTGTGTGGGTGAGGAGGAACCTTGGAGGAAGTCAGGTAGCGTTGTCGCTGACCTTCAGTGTCATCCCTCCCCACCCCCAGCGGTGACCAAGAACAGGCAACTTCAAAGCCAAACATGTATGTTTTTATGAAGGTGTGTATGTACATATAATATTTACAGTTTAAATACAAGATGGGGAAAGGCATGAAAAAGTCATTTCAGAACACTTCAAAATGGTGATATCCTTGTTCAAAATCTGGATGAGTAGAACTAGTGATTGCAAATATTGAGATATCCCAATGTCATGCCAAAGAAAACAGAGAGTATTTTGGGAAACTGATTTTTGACAGTTGATACCGTTGATACCCTCCAAACTCCAAATTCAAAATCACTCACAGAGGCAAATTATAAGTATTTAAATCTAATAGTTATACACAGCTCTTTTCAAAAAGTTGTAATTTTTCTTCATCAAATCACTACTTACTATATGCATTGATAAACAAAAAAGATTTTTAGCATCCTACTGCTGAGAAAAGGGTGATGAATATGTATATAAATGCTAATTGTGTATAAGGATTTCATGAGATTATGCTTTGGACTACTATATGAATACTTTTAAATGATCTGTACTAAAATGTGGCTCTCATAATTATGAGAGGATATTTATTTCAAGCTAATCTAATGAAATATGAACTATAGTATATAAAGTAGGTAAGACATAGTTGTGTTCAACATAATTTGTTAAACATGCTTCATACTTAATACCCCTATTTTTCTTATACTTGTTAATTTGTAATTGATTTTCTTCTGGAAGTTTTTTTTTCCCTAATCATCATCTTTTCCTTCTATTTAATCCAGAAGCAAAGTCATAATTTTGTATTAATACTAACAAAATCCTGGCTTTAGCAATAGATATATAAGTATATAAACATCAGAATAGAGTCTGTAAAAGAGTCAGTTCTCAGAAAGAAGTGCCACTGTTTTACCTAATTAGCAATGCATATTTTAATTTTGTCTTGTTATCTTTTAGAGCGTTTGCGTACTTTAAGCCCAAAAGTTACAGTTAAACCGTGAAATTTCTAGTGAGGTTTTTAAAAGTAAATATAATAGTAATAAATGAATGCGGTCTAAAGGTTACTTTGAACTTTTGATTTATTTATTTTAGTTACTATAAAAATGTTTACTTAACACACTGAAGTTTTGAAATCGAGTAGAGATTATTTTTTTATTGTGATGGATTAGCTAGATTCCTAGTGGAACGGAAGTGTGATGTGATTCACCATCTCAGGGAAGAAGATAAAAATAGAGTAGAGACATGAGCAGAGTACAGTTTTGCCACAACCCGTGTTCACTTGTCTTGACGTCAACTTAGGGAAAAATAGGATTCGCACATTTACAGGAGCACTACACCAAAGGCAAATATTTAAATCACTTATCAAAATAGTTTCACATATTCAAACAATGTCTGATTTCAGGCTCCTTCCTTAGTCTATTTCAGAATGTTGTGGATTCCTCAACTTATTTCACCACAAACCTTGGCGCTCACAGTGATAATTCTCTGCTATTATAACTTAGGAGGAGGCGGATGAATTGATTCCGGTTCCTTGTGGCACGCTTGCTAAAACTTCCTAGCAGGACAGGGTCTCCCTCTGTACACATTTGGAAGCTCGCAGCCCAAGTGACTCAGAGCCTCCTCGGTTGCCATGGTGATATTCCATTACAGGAGCTGATGGATTCCAGAGAGATTGGTGCAAGCCGCCTAAGCAGAGTAGAGTCGCTGGCCCCTGCAGTGAAACAGAACACAACTGCCAGTGGCTGTGAGCTCTTGGACACGGAGATGCAGGCCCTGCGTGCGGACTGGAAGCAGTGGGAAGACAGTGTTTTGCAAACGCAGACCAGCTTGGAGAACCTGGTTAGCCAAATGGCCCTTTCGGAGCAGGAGTTCTCAGGCCAAGTGTCTCAGCTGGAGCAGGCCGTGGAACAGTTCAGTGCCCTCCTGACAAGCTGGGCTCAGCAGTTAGCTCTCTTGGAAGGCAAGAACACAGATACGGAGCTAGTGGAATGCTGGCAGAAGGGCAGGGTAAGTTGACTTTCTATTTTCTGTTGGGGGTTATGCTAAAATTTTTGTTTGCCTCTCTTTGTTGCTGAAAAATCCTTGCTAACTAAGAACATGCAACATTCAGACTTGGAAAAATAAGTATTTACCTAATTAAATTTGTAAAGCTGACCCATTTCCTTTTTTCATAAATCAAAATATTGTAAGCATACAGACATAAGGGAGAAGGAGTTTTTATTTACCGTAATAAGCATTTATTGTTAGTGGAAGTATTTTACTTTCATTCTTATGGTGTAAGAGTTTGCAATATTGTGTTCAGCCCTGCAGTCTGAAAAAATGGCCTGTGGGTAGAGGCATAAATAGACGGAGAGTCATAGCTGTTTTCTGCCGGGGAATTACTTCCAACAATTAAATGATTGAGTGTATAGCTTTGAAAGAAACGTTTGGTAATCTCCTAAAGCACAACTAATAGTTTTCACCCTGATTAGCTCTCTTGTGTGTGGCTTTGACAGCTGTGCTTGAATTAACCCATTAACAGAACTCCTAGTCATGCTTACCAGTTGCCTTGTGGACGTTTTTTTTGAACTAACAGCCGCTGTTTCAGAATATGAGGAAGGGAAGCATGAAAGGAAGAGTGAAGAAAGGGCAGAAGCCTGAAATCTTCTTTCTTTCTTTTACCGTTAAATAGTATCTTGGAAAGCCTTTTGATATTTGCAGTTTTATAGTGCTCTGAATCGTGGATGTCCTTAAAAGGAAGTTTAGTAAACTTCTCTATTTCTATTTATGTTATAATCTTTTCAAAACAGCTTCAGCCAGTACTGTAGTAAGTCACGTGGTATTTCCCACATTGTCTTGTTTTAAGTCAAGTATTTGAAACAAATACAGCACACCACAAAATAAAACTTTATAATCATCTCTTCATACTATTTTATTTATAATGTTTCTAGGTTTTCTGTTTTTTTTTTTCCTCATGCCTTTCCTATCCTTTAGGCTTAAGCCGTAGAATAAAACACATAAAAGCAGTTCTATAAAACAGGGACAAGGAAGCTGGTAATTGTCCCATGTAGTCAGTGTTATTCACTCTGATTTCAAACAAATCAGTTGTAATGTTTTGGTTCTTTTTTCTTCCCTTCCTTTCTCTTCCACTAATACGAATGACATTTTTAAAAGAGAAAGACTTGGTTGCATTTAGATTACATTACTTTTCTGAGCTAGCATTTTTTCATTGATACTATTAGTGAAAATAATAGGTGAAGCCTATAAAAAATGCCCATGATAATGTAAAAGTGAATATGGACTTTTAATGGTGCTAATAATTCAAAGCTGACAGCCCTCTGCTTAAATCTACTTCCAGATTTGGCTCTAAAGTTCACACTTTTAAATTACAATACTACATTGCATCCCAATATTCAGATTTTCTTTTATTTCTAATAATGATATTTTTCTCTTAAAATGGAGATATTCTGCTGTATACCTTAAACTTACACAGTGCCGTATGTCAATTATGTCTCAATAAAACTAGGAGAAAAGAATAAATGAAAAAAATTAAATAAAAACAGAGATAATTGGGCTTCCCTGGTGGCGCAGTGGTTAAGAATCCGCCTGCCAGTGCAGGGGACACGCATTTGATCACTGGGCCAGGAAGATCCCACATGCCGCGGAGCAACTGAGCCCGTGTGCCACAACTACTGAGCCTGTGCTCTAGAGCCCGTGAGCCACAAGTATTGAGCCCACGTGCCACAACTACTGAAGCCCGTGCACCTAGAGCCCATGCCCCGCAACAAGAGAAGCCACAGCAATGAGAAGCCCGTGCAGCACAACAAAGACTAACCCTTGCTGGCCACAACTAGAGAAAGCCCTCACGCAGCAACAAAGACCCAACACAGCCAATAAATAAATAAATAAACAAAATAAAAAAAAAACACACACACAAAAAACAGATAATAAATATTCTCACCGCAAAAAAGAAATGGTAATTATGTGATGGGATGGAGGTGTTAGCTAAGTGGTAATCATTTTGCAATATATAAATATATCATATCAACACATTGTATGCCTTAAATTTATACAATATATTATGTCAATTTTATCTCAATAAAGCTAGGAAAATTTTAAATTTTAAAAAATAGTGATAATACTTCCATGCTGTGAATACATAGGAAAAGTTTTACAAAGTAATGGATTCGCCGGCGTTCTTTGGCGTTGTCTTGCTGTTGGGGATGGGGTGCGGCTTGTCATTGCTGAAAACCATAGTAATAGACACAAAACTTCACAAGTATTTACTCTCTCTTCTGCAATGAAGGGATGAGACTCAAGAAATCCTTTAAAAAATAAAAATGGATCATCATGTGTAAGTTATGTTGTCATGTTGCAAAATATGTTGTTCACTATGTTTGCAAAACTCATATTTTTTAATATCCATTAGGTTGTTAGTGTTAGAAATTTAGCAATTTTATTAAACTGTATAACTTCTAAGGAAAAACAATGCATTCTAGAACTTAACTGAAACAGAAGTATCTGACCTGATATTTATAAAATGAAAGTTTCTGCTAAAATGTTTTAATTTATGATGAAGTTTAGATTTCTTTTTTTTTTTAGTATAAAGTTTTGGTCAAAAGCTTTTCATTTTTTTGTCATATCATCTAATTTATAAATGACCACTTTGAATTTCTGGTTCTTTTTACTTTTTGTATGTGATACATTTCTTTAGTTCTTATAATGTTCTTCCTTAAATAAATGGTTCAACGTGGTGTAAAATAGTAGTTACGAGTTTAGTGTTTGGAGTTTTGGAGAGAAACTTTCTAGTTATTATTTGTGAATTTTATAAATTAAAATATTTTAGACTCCACTGTAGCCCATCCACTAAGCTAAATAAAGCATTTTAAAACCAAGAGAAGAGTTTCCCTCCTCTGAGAATCACAGTCTGGGTAGAAAGGCCAGCAAGTTAAAGACCAGTGGGGACTCTGGATTGCGATGAGTGCTGACAAGGTACTGTGTGTGCTTGAAATAAGCCCCTAAGAGGTGGGACAGAGGGTAGATCATCCTTAGAGGAGCTGTGATTTGAGCTGAGCCTTGAGGTGCAACTACAGATTGATCAGATGGATGAGGTGGAGGAACAGCATTGAGATCCAAAATTACTGAGGAATGGGAACACACAGGAGAGACACTAGAGAACAGGAGTCACATTACGAGAACATCGTGCCATTCTGCAGAGTAAATGAGGTCTGTGAGAGTCAAGAAGCAGAGGAAAAGAGATAACTGAACTGATTAAAAGAGTTAAGACACAGAATAGACCAGACCTCATTTCTCTTATATGGAGTGAGAAGGGAAGTGGGCGAGGCCAAGATGATGCTTAGTTTCCTGATCGGGATCAGTGGGAGGACACTGGTGCCATTTGCTAGGATGAAGAATACAACACAGACCTGCTTTGTTGAGAGGCAAGTTTTTCCTACAAATCTAGGCCATGTCTTGATAAATATCTCTGAGAATAGTAATAGTGACAGCAACAGCTCTCTGAATACTTACACTGAATACTCCTTGCCCCTCCTCCTTAATAATTTTTTTTTAACCTTGGCAATGCTATTATCCACACAGTCCCACTTAAATAACCTGCTGTCTTTACTAATTAGGCACTTGGTATGCCAGGAATTATGCTAAGTATTTGACACTGGTGATCTCATTTGCTCCTTGCAACAATGCTGTAAGAAGAATGATCTGATTGCAAAGCACCTTGTGTAACTTAGTAGACCATGGCCTTAATTTCAGAGGTACACTTGTCAAATCCTAACACTTTATTTTGGGTTAGGGATTCACAGTCCTGTGATTATTCACGTCTCTCTCTCTCTCACTTGTTAAATTGTGAGCTCTTCAACTACAAAAAATTATACCATTAGTCATTTTGGGGGTGCCAAATTCCAGCAAAATGATTGGCACATACCAGACGTTTAGCAAATATTTGATGACTGTATGAATGAAACTATGAAATGAATAAATTGCTTGTTAAATTAGACCTCTGGAATATAAGAAATTCTTTTTTTAATTAATTGATTATTAATTTATTTTATTTATTTATTGGCTGTGTTGGGTCTTTGATGCTGCACATGGGCGTTCTCTAGCTGCAGTGAGAGGGGGCTACTCTTCATTGTGGTACCCGGGCTCCTCGTTGTGGTGGCTTCTCTTGTTGCGGAGCATGGGCTCCAGGCACGTGGGCTTCAGTAGTTGTGGCACACAGGCTCAACAGCTGTGGTGCACAAACTTAGTTGCCCTGAGGCATGTGAAATCTTCCTGGAGCAGGGATCGAACTCATGTTCCCTGCATTGGTAGGTGGATTCTTAACCACTGAGCCACCTAGGAAGTCCCAGAATATAAGAAATCCTTAATGTGAAAGTTAACTGTATATACAAGGTATAATCAGTTGCTATATGTGTTTTTTAATCCAAAATAAATTTTTCTTTGCTTTGAAATGATTTCTTTCACCTTTAAACAGTACTTATACACATTTTCCAATGGCCTAGTCGGAATGTTTTTGTTTTTTTTTTATAAACAATTTAAGCTATTTTTGCTTCTCTTTTTCTTGTCCCACTTTAAGTTACTTGACCACTTGATCATTTGACTACCCCATAACATTAGATGCTCAAGTGGCTATCCATTCCTTGAAAAGGATGCAAATCCTGAAAATAGATCTCATTTCCTTACAGAATCTACTGTGTTGGTTCTTTCCTTACTAGTAGTTTATTATGTGATTTATGCATGTATAGTATGAGGATGTGGAAATCACCAAGTTTAAACGTTTGCTCCTCTGTCTTCTTCTTTCCTAATAGGAGATACTGGATGCTCTACAAAAAGCAGAGCCTCAGACGGAGGATCTCAAGTCTCAGCTGAATGAACTTTGTCGATTTTCTAGAGACCTGAGTACATACAGCGGGAAAGTTTCTGGCTTGATTAAAGAATATAATTGGTGAGCATGAACCTTACTGGTATTCAAAATATTTTCACACAAATGAAAAGCCAGAGGTTTGTTTATTTTAAGTTGTGAGTCCAGTAATAATATAAATTAAGTAATCTTTATATACATTACCAAATGGTGTGAGTGCATACTCAGGACTGTTGACTCCATTGAACATTATTTTAATCTACTTTATCATTTTTTTCTCCTACTAAATGTTTCAAATCATGGTTTTAGTCTTTGTTTGCAAGCATCCAAGGGCTGTCAGAATAAAGAGCAGATTTTACAGCAAAGATTTCGAAGAGCCTTCAAGGATTTCCAACAGTGGTTGGTTAATGCAAAGATCACTACTGCTAAATGTTTTGATATACCTCAAAATATTAGCGAAGTTTCAACAAGTCTTCAGAAAATACAGGTAAGAGTGTGATCAATTAATTCTAATGACGGTGCTGGGAATTCCCAGGCAGTCCAGTGGTTAGGACTCTGTGCTTCCACTGCAGGGAGCACAGGTTCAATTCCTGTTCTGGGAACTAAGATCCCACAAGGTGCACAGCCAAAAAAAAAAGGAAGATCCAGAACTATCTAATAATGGTGCTTAAGTGGATTAAGAAGGTGCCTCTAGATCTTATTATAAGCATATTAAAGTTTGCTTAGGAAACGCAGATTTTAAGTAAATCCCTGCTGGAAACTATTGATGTGTACACGAAAAGAAACTAGTCCATTGATGTAAATTCATGCCATTTTTATATATTAATAGGGATTTAGCAAATACTAAAAGCTCTTTATATGTGACATATTGTGGCTGAGCACTCTAAGCAGATTTTCTCATTAATTTTCACAATAACCATATCAGTTACCTAAGATTATTATTGGATACAATACACACATAATACAGTAACACATAAGGGTATTTTTGTACAAACAGGGTAAAAGAATCTTAGTCATTTAATATATACAATAAAAAGTGTTTATTTCTTTTCTTTGATTGTATTGAGAAATAAGTAGGAAATACAATGGTTACAGCATTTTATTATGCCTAATCTCTTACGTTTTTCTTTATAGGAATTTTTGTCAGAAAGTGAAAATGGACAGCACAAGCTAAACATGATGCTTTCTAAAGGGGAACTTTTGAGTACTCTGTTGACCGAAGAGAAAGCTAGCGGCATCCAGGCTAAAATTGCAACTGCAAAAGAAGATTGGAAAAATTTTCATTCAAATCTCCACCAAAAGGAAGCTGCCCTAGAGGTATACCGTAGCCAGCCACTCGGATGTGTGCTGTGTTTTTGTTGTTGCTGTTGTCATTGTTACAATACGATGTACTGTATTTAATACCTCCAAATACCCATCGTTGATTTTGGCCAGCCCTCTCTGAATATTGGTGGATAACTGGATAACTCTGAGAATCAGCTCAGTGTTGAAGTATGGACCTCATTGAGGAATTTGATAGCTTCTTGCCTGGGGCTGTCATCACAGGCTTACCCATGCACCATCCCACCAGGAACAACTGGTTTTACTTTTAAGCAAGATCACTTAATTGGCCATTTGAAATCCCTTAATTTTGGAAGTTGACCTAGGAGAAATGAACAAAAATATCCACGTAAAGCTACAAAATGCTATGGATGAGACGGTATATTATAACCAATCAAGGAGTAGGCTTTAAGAGTTCAGTATGCAAAGAGACAATAGTTATTTTATTTTATTTTATCCAGAGACAACATAAGTTGAATTCCTTACAATCATAACATAATTTCTGCCACAATGCAATTATATTTTTTCTTGCGATCATGTTTTGCGTACCAAGTCTTCTCTTAGAGAATAACTGAGAGGCACAGAGAGTATTTTTTCCCTTTTAAAATAATGCTTCCTAAAAAAAAAAAATAATAATAATGCTTCCTAGCAGAATAGAGCCTTAATTTAGTTATGGTCATAATTAATGCAAGATGGAAAAAATAATAATAGAGAAATAATATCTGGAAAGAGAAAATGGATGTTTCTTCAGTTCTTCCCTAACCAGAGATCACTGTAGTCCTCCTTTGTCATGGTGGCTCTTCTTTCATGGCAGACATCCTCCATTTAATGAAACCATTGTGAGTGCCCAGAAATTTACTCTTAACCCTGCAGGGATCATTAGTGCAGTGTGGCCTGAGCTGGGAAGCATCTGCTGTTGAGGGTAGTACATCTAGCATACCTAGTGAGGTTACCTCGTTCAAGAGATGTCCAGGAGTTGATGGAAGTCAGGAATTACCTGCCTTCCTGTTTTTCTCATTTTCCTTCCTTCCTTCCTTCCTTCCTTCTTTCCTTCCTTCCTTCCCTCCTGTCTTCCCTCCATACTTCCTCATTTCCATTAGGAATAAACATGTAATAACACCTATTATGTCCCATGCATTATGTTAGGAATACAAAATTGTTGGTCTTTTCTTATTCCTCAGGGAATTCATTTTCTAAAGAGGGAAACAGTTTATAAAGAGATGGTTGCAATATAACATAGGTATGCTCGGGATATGGTAGTCACTCAAAGAAGGATACAACTAACTCTATTTGGAGAAATCAAGGAAAGTATCCAGAAAGGCGACATTCTAACTGAACCTCGAAGGCTAAACAGTCCTTGAATTTGCCCAGGCCGATGTACGTTTCAGGTAGAAGGAATTGAATGTGCAGCGCCAGGGTGTCCTGAGTGTCAACAATACTACCCAAAGCTCTGATTTAAATTTTTTTTTTATAGTGTGATTCCATTTATATAAAATGTCCAGGACAGACAAATCTATGGAGATACAAGCTCATCCCAACCTATTCTTCTAGCCTCCTCTCCCTCTTCTTCCCCCAACGAAGCTGATTTAAATTTAAATTTAAAATCCTTTAGTGGGTTCACATGGTAACATAAATTTCAAATTCACTTCAGTCTAGCATTTTTAATAAGTAATAGAATGTGGATATAAACACTTTGGCTAAGATGAAATGGTACCAGATAAAACTTTTTCAAATACACATGACAGCTACAAATTACCTGTGCAAGTGGTGACAACATTCTTATGTAGTAAACACAGAACACTATTTCATATTTCTTGTATCTTTACAAATCAGAATAAACAAATTGTTTCTTAAAAACATAATAAGCCTATCAACCATATGCTATTTCTCGTGTCACCATTAATCAAAATCAAAAAAATGTTTGCAAAGATGTCTTTATATTCCTGCAAGGTACCATGATGTGTCCCACGAAGTGTCAGACACAACCCTCCCCTCATGGAGCTTGTAATCTACTTGTAGGCAGGCTTGCAGGCATGAGATGAACACTCACCATCTAACCCAGTCTGTGATAAAGTATACAGTGACTGGTATAAACAACAAATGTGACAGAGGCTGAGAAGGGGGCCTGTGTGAACTCTGGGGTGGCCTGGATAATGAGGGAAACATTCATTTATTAAAAAGTGGAACTTAAAAAGCTCTAAAGGGATGTTCACGAATTATCCAGATACCAAGGTAAAGGATAGAATGTTCCAGACATTGGGAACAGGGAAAGAAAGGGAGATGGGTGAGGAGGCCTGGTTGGGGTGGGCTTTGAATGCCAAGTGAAGGACTCTGGACTTGGTATTAACATCTCTTTTTGGTCCCTAACACTGTCTAAAACCTCATAGAATCTAAAGATCCAAATGAAGGACTTTGAAGTAAGTGCCGAGCCTGTACAGGACTGGCTGAGTAAAACCGAGAAGATGGTGCACGAAAGCCTCAATCGCCTGTATGACCTGCCAGCGAAGAGGCGGGAACAGCAGAAGCTGCAGGTGATCAACCCCTCAGCCTGTCCAGCCATCCACGGCCCCCCCTCGTCTGCCGCGCATTCAGATCAGAGGCATGCAAGCACCGTGGAGTTAGATGATGCTGTCCTGAGATAGCATGCACCCTTCCCAGACTTCAGATTTCCTGTTTCCCAGCTTTCCTTTGGGTGTGATTTGTCTGGTCCTGTAGTCCACACTGTATGTAGCTTGGAAATCATAACGCCTTCGGGGCACACCTGTTACTTGCCGGTGTTTGTTTCCGCGGTCTTGGGGCCGAAGCTTTGTCTGCGATGTGCTCTCCCCCAAACTCTTAATAGTGACTCGCTTGTGCTTTTCAGTCTGTCCTTGAGGAAATACACTGCTACGAGCCTCAGCTCCACAGGCTGAAAGAGAAAGCTCAGCAGCTGTGGGAGGGCCAAGCGGCCAGCAGGAGCTTTATGCACCGAGTGTCACAGCTGTCTTCTCAGTATCTAGCGCTAAGCAATGTAACAAAGGTAACGCCTGCCATGTGCTGTGTGGGAGTGTGGGAGCCCAGGGCAGGGCTGTGGCGTGTGAGTGCTCTTCCCAGCCTTGCCACCCCAGCCAAACATTTGTGCTGCGTCATCTCAATGTGCTTGTCTGAAAAGAGCAAAGGAGGTTTCAAACATTGAAGAGAATTCCCATCTCTTTACACAGAATATTCCCTTTAATCCTGAAGTGGTATGTTCCCCAGGGCTTTTATTCTGAAGACTTAAAGCCTAAACATAAGGCAGAATTCAGAATATTGCGTCTAAAGATACACGGATTAAATCACTTTAGAAAAACAGAAATTCAAAGCAGTTTAAATTTATTTAGTGGACTAAACAGAATGAGTCGGGGATAATTTTTTTCTGTTTGTCTCATTTCTTTATATTCATTACATGGTAGTCAAAGATGTGCTGATTGAGTTTCAGTTCAGATTCTAGAACAGGGCTCAAAACTGGCAATGATTCCTATAACTGATTAAAGCTCTTTTCTAACAGTGTAGAAAAAAGTAAATGGGATCCCACAGTGGCCTCCCTTAGAGCATTCAGCAGGCACATCTTGAACTTCATAGGGCCAGCCCACCTTGAGATTCATTGCCTTGTAATATTTGTGGCCTGTATTTCCCTGTTGCATTTCAGATCTGAGAATGTAGGGAACCTGCTGTAACTTGGCTTTGCCTGTTTCGGGGTGGGCTTACTCATGGCCTGCTGTTTGCATCCTGAATGAAACATCCTTGAGACAATCACCCTAGTATAGGTCTTGGAGTAAAGAGTCTATGTTTACACCCATGTTTTTTTACTTTTTCGTCTTTAGAAAATCTGGCACATATCTAAAATTAGAATAAATTAAGGCTGTCTTTCTATCCCTTTCTATTCATTTAGATACCAAAAAATCAACAGAGACTCATATGCTTTTTAAGGGCTGAAAATTATATTTATAAAATCTTCACTGTGTTGGATATAAGCTTTAACTTAATAAATAAAACCACATTTATGGTCCCAAATTTAGGGATATTACAAAATCTCAGATTACTGTTTTTTAGAACTGGTTACAATGTCGGTCATGTGGGTACGTGGTATCAATTGGTATCAATTATGGTATCAATTGGTATTAATTATGATCATGTGAAAGCAGAAACTACTTCAGTGGGTTTTCCAGACAAGGTGTGAGGAAGAAATTAATGAAATTTCTGAAAAAATCCCAATTTTCATAAAGAAGAGTAGCGAGTACATTGAGGGGCAGTAAATCGTCATTGTAATCTTCCTGCTTCTTGACCCAATTATTCTCCTATTTTCACTCTTAGGAAAGCTGTTTCACATCTCATAGATTCATACAGCCTTGCATCGTATCTGCGAGCATACAAACCATGGCTGACAGCAGTTATTTGGAGCAAGGGGTTAGCTTTACAATCTGAGTCGCTTCGGGCTATGAGGTCTCTGTGTAAGGGACAGCTGGAAAACGATTTCTGTCATTTCCAGGAGAAAGTGTCCAGACTGGACAGAATTGTTGCAGAACACAATCAGTTATCCCTTGGGATTAAAGACCTGCAAGACTGGATGACGGATGCAGTCCACATGCTAGATTCCTACTGTGCCCCGACCTCTGACAAGAGCGTGCTGGACAGCAGGATGCTCAAGCTTGAGGTGTGCCTTTGATGAGAAATGTCTCTGATTTACAGAATTTCTTTTTCTCAAAATTTCGCGAGTCTCCATCTGCCTGATGGGATAATGTCATACTCTGTCCACGAGAAGTCCAAGAGTGCTCCGTGGATATGACCCTGTTTGCATAGGGTGGCCGTGCCTAAACATTTCTGAATCGATAGAGCCTGGATATACTGAGATATAAATACTTTACAAAAATGAAAATAAAATAAAGAGATTCCCTGGCTGTCCAGTGGTTAGGACTCCATGCTTTCACTACCAAGGGCCTAGGTTCAGTGCCTGATTGGGGAACTAAGATCTCGCAAGCTGCACGGCACAGCCAAAAAAATGGATTTTTTTTTAATTAAAAAAATGAAAAATAAAATAACAACCCAAACATGGTTATTGCTTGATGTAGCCAGTTAAGAGGCTAGTTTCAGAGTACATCACAGACACATCACATTTTTTTTCTGAGAAAATACTTAGATGAAACATTTTACTGGGCAAAACCTTTCCCATCCTGTTCAACTCACTTGCCTGCCTGTATCAGTTAGTCTGTTTTTCTCCCATCAAAAGATATTAATTTCTGCCTTGGTTTATGTGTGTGATAAAGTGATCATTCTGCGTTCATTCACCTGTCATTTATATACTAGGTGTGTCTGGGAGACTAGCACTCTGTCCTGACACCAGAGATTCAAAAATGAATAAGATATGTTCATTATCCTCAAGGATTTCATTGTCTGAGGCTGGAGGCTGAGGCACAGAAGACAATATTGATTACGGAGCTGTGGTTACACAGAGGCGAGGAGCCAGGCAGGGGGAGGGGGCGCAGAGTTGAGGCACGTTTCTCAGAAAGGCTGATACCTCAGTGGAGATTTGCGAGAGGGACCAAATGAGTGAAAGCTGAGGAAAGCCAACAGCATTGTGTATGAGACATTGCTAGCAGGTCCTTCCTGCTGCAGCAAAAGCTGATGGCCCTGGGTCGCTGAAACTGAATCTGTAGAGGTTGGCAAGGTCCCGATGACAGAGAGAGGTGGAACTTTACTTTTTAGGTGATAAACACCAATTTTACAACTTTGAATTCAAACATCTTTCTTATGTAGAAAAAGAATAGTACTTGTGAAGAACTCAAAATATATAAATTCATATTATATATTAATTAATCTGTTTCTTTCGGTTTGTTGTATGAGTGATCTTAACATTTATAGAGCTCTTCATCCTGTGACCTTTGAGAATTCAGAAATCCTACTGTCGTCTATTTTTCTCTTATTAAAAATCAGTAAAATTAAACTTCATTGGAAATCAGGGATTATTCCAAGAATAATAAAGACCTGAAAGCCAAGGCCACTCAGAGACCAGTAGGTGACTGGTGACTGGTCACTGGTTACTGGCACCACCAGCGAGTGACTCTCCCGTCCTCCACCTGATCAGCCTGAGAGATCCAGGGCTCAGCACAACTGCAGATCGTCTGCTCTCCACAGGGACTCTGAAATATTTAAAGCTAGAAATGCTAAACATGCAAATGACAAAGGACTTCTGTCTGTGCTTTTACAGGCGCTATTATCAGTGAAACAGGAAAAAGAGATCCAGATGAAAATGATAGTGACCAGAGGGGAATCTGTCCTTCAGAATACCTCTCCGGAAGGCGTCCCTGCAGTTCAGCAGCAGCTGCAGAGTGTGAAGGACATGTGGGCGTCCCTTTTGTCTGCAGCGATTCGTTGTAAAAGGTTAGCGAAGCTGAAGGGCTGCTGAGAAGTCATTGCTAACAGATATGCAGAATAGCTCAGTAACAGACTTTCCCGGCTTCTCCCTTTCTCTCTCTCTCTCTCTCCCTCTCAGTCTTTTTCTTTCTCTCTCTATTGCCCTGCTCACTTATTTTTTTCTCCCCTCCTCTTCCCTCCCTTCTTCCTTCCTTTTCTTTTTTCTTCTTGAAGCAAAAGAAATTGACAGGTACAATCTCGCATTTAGGTTGACCTGCAGTACTATGTCTGTGTTTTAATATAACTACATGTTTCCTTGTGTTCATGTTCACTGCTTAAAAAGTCAAAAGATAAATACATGTTTAATCATGTGAAGATACATTAGTTAAAACCGAGCAGTTTACTTGGGAAGTAACCCCAGAGAACACCAGTAGGTGGTGGGAATGACACAGGAGAAAGGGAGGGCAGCCCATAAAGGGTATGGGCAGCTGGAACTTACCCCAGTGGGCACTGCTGGCAGTCAGCATAGACAGAGCATGTCTGGGAATCAGCCATGGAGAGCAGGGGAGCTGAAATGTTTGTAAACAAACTGCCCTGAGTCCAGAAGGCAGTTGAGAGCTGCCTCCAGGGGACAACAATCCCTGGCGCTTCTTGCTTGCTGTGCCCTCAAGCTGAGAGGGCACCAGGGGCCAAAGGATACCCCGGGGCCAAGAGGACAAGGAGCTGGCCTTGGAGGACTGGTTGGCAGCGTAGTGCAGGGGTCTGTCTGAGCGTGGCGCACAGAGTGTCTGCTAGAGAAGGGCTCAAGCATGGTCGTAAAATTCGGCACAAAGGATTAAGGAAGTTAAAATATATAACATCTGCATTGAGAGAAAGAAGTGTTTAGTTTATCTGTAAGAGAAATAATCAGGTTTTATAATTAGTCAAATTCAGAAAATGTTAGCCTATGTCATTGTGATTTTCTGATTTTTAAATCTCATGCAAGATAGTGATTATGCTTGTTCTTGCTCAGTTCTTCCTTCCTTCTTTTATTCCTTTTTTTTTTCTCTCCTCTGGATGTCCTGCTCAGCTTGATGAAGTTAAATATTGATTCTATTTCTGTCCCAAGTCTTGGCTCCAGAAAAGCCTCGCTCAGGGCATCTCTCTTGGTTTTGCCTTCAAGCCTCTCCTGTGTCTCATGTGACCTGATTACTGACTCCAGATTTTATATCCAGTCCCACTTCTCCACCTGTTGGCCTAGACTTCTCAAGGTTTTTCTTGCCAGGGACCCAGACTTGGATTTGATAAGCTACAGCCACTCAGCCCCCCTCCACCCTGCCCCTTCCTGATCTATGGGCTTCCTGCTGGGGAGTGAACAGAGCAGACACAGTGCTAGAGAGTGGACAGATTGGATGTTTACGGCTTCTCAGTGTAGATTACTGTGCTTTCAATTACCTTTCAGTCAACTTGAAGGAGCTCTTTCTAAGTGGACAAGTTACCAGGATGATGTTCGGCAGTTTTCCAGTTGGATGGACAACGTGGAGGCCAGCCTAAATGAATCCAAGAGGCAGTATGCAGAACTGCGGGAGAAAACAGCCGCTCTCGGGAAAGCCAAGGTGGGAGCTGGAGTTCACATTCGATTTGTTCTCTGACAGGTGCTTCATAATTGCCACAGTTGCACAGAAACATGCTCACCTGTGTGCTGAGGCTGTCCACGTCGCTAAACTCTATTTGAGAGGTTTACTATAATTTCTAATGGCCTCTTAAATCAAACTTTTGTTTGTGGATATTTTGTTAGTGAGCAAAATTGTCCTTTGCCAGGAAAACCTTATAGACCCATGTTTTATGATATATTTAAAATTTGGCAACTTGTAATAGCTTTTTGTATCTTCAGCCTGCTCACATTTCTGAAGTAAAAGTACTTTCTTTTCTATCATATCCTTTTATATTTCTACTTTTGTACATTTTTCATAATGCTTTTATTAGTATAGTACTACATGTAAAGATTATTTAATAGATAGATTGATAGATAGATACTGGAGGTATGTTCTTAAACCTCTTTTTCGCTGATAGTAATATTCAGACATAACATTTTAGAAAACTTTGATTTATTCATCCAGGGCCTATTCATTGGTTGGCCTGTTCTACCTCAAACTTACTGTGTCCTAGGCAGTACTTACTATCTTCTACCCCAAATCCTTCGCACTCCTATATTGTCAATGTCAATTTTTTTGTGCCACCCCACGCTGAATACCCTAAATTGGAAACCTCGTTTCTCCAACTCCTTCTTTCCTACCCCCACTTTGAATGAGGCAGTAGGTCTTGTTGATTCCTTTTCAGAAAAGTCTCCTGAATCTCATCCATCCTTCTTTTCCTAAATTGTAGCAGACTCCTAACAGCGCACCTTGCCTGGTCTCCATTTCCCACTGTCTTCATATAGAAGTGAATGTCCCTCTTTCCTGCCTAAGAGTTCCATTGCTTCCCACTGTTTACAGTATCATACTGATCTCCCTCCTCTAGTTTGAAAGAATTTTAATAATCTCTCTTGCCAGCCTCATTTCGGTCACTCTCCCACCCTCCTTCCACCCATGCACCAGTCTTACTGGTATTTCTCACTATTTCCTGAATGTGCCACATTAAATGGAATTAAATGATGCCATGCCTTCACAGAATCTCTTCTCTTTTTCACAGAATACCTTAGCTCTGCCCCTGCACCTGGCAACCTTCTACTTACCTTTCTGAATTAGTTCAGAAGCCATCTTTGCTATGATACTACCACCACTCAAGGCTTAATTAGTTCTTCTGCTCTCTGTCATTCACATCACTTTATCAATTTTATAGAATATATGCTTACATACCTCTCTCCCTCAGTGGATAAAAGTGCTGAATTTTCTTCTTATCCTGTGCATTTAGCTCTCTGTCTGACACAGAGCACATGCTAAGTAAAAGTTACTCAAATGACTAAATGGCCGTACGTGACCAAATCGCTTAACGTTTCTGGGTCTCGTGTTTGCATCTGAAAATTAATATACTCATAATTATCTACCTCATTGTATTGTTATGATGATATATTGCTTAATTAATTAAAATATTAATCTAGTCAATAAGTATTTATTGAGAACTCGCTACATGCAGGCATCATGCTCAATTCTAGGTAAATAAAACGGACAGAGGTTGTATTCCAGAGGGACACATACGCTTATCTGAGAATGCATCAATAAACAAGTAATCATAACTGGTGATAAGCGCACTGAAGGAAAAACCATATGGTATGAGAGAGTCATTAGGACACAGCTAACATGGACTGCTTGGAGTCGGGGGAGGGGAGGAGAGACAGGAAAGGCCTCCCTGAAATAGTAGATGGAAATGATGCCCTAAGGAGTTTAGTGCAGAGAAATTGGTCTGGGGAGGAGGTGGGAAAAGAGCATTTCAGGTGGAATAATCAGCATGTCCTTGAGGAGAGAGAGAACCTGGCTCTAATAAAAAGGAGCTAGAAGAAAGGCCAAGTGTTGCTGGAGCTGAGAATAAATGGATGGGTGCTGCCAGGTGATCTGGCAGAGGTGGCAGGGACCAGATCCCGCATCGCCATGAGGACGCTAGCCTGTGGATTTTCTACTTGATCCTGAGGGCCTTGGGAAGATAATGTTTTAAGCTGGGGAGTGACACGATTCCCTTTGGAATCTTAAAATCTTTTATCACTCAAGCTGCTGTGTGGAGTGTGGGCAAAGGGTTGGGCAGGAATTGGGGGCAGGAAATTTGCCTAGCAGGGTATTGCAGAAGTCCAAGCAAAAGGTGATAGCAGCAGGGGCTGGGGGCTTTGTAGGAGACCAGAGGACATATGTCAGGATATAGTGAAGAGGCAGAACTAACAGGATTTCATCATGGACAAAATGACAGAGTATAGAGAAAGGGTGAATCCAGTGTTCTGGATTGACCATCTGGGTGGGAATGGTAGCATTTACTGTTTGAAAAAAGACTGAGGGGGAAGGAGGTTTGGTGGTAGCTGAGGAAGGATGGGAATGGAGTAGAGCTCAGGAGCCCATTTTTGGACAAATTAAGTTTGAGATTTCCAAGTCAACTGGAATCAGTATCTCAGAGAAATTTCTGGGCCAGATATCGAATACACACACACACACACACACACACACACACACCCCACTCATACAGATATAGGTATAGATATAGATATATAGATGGAGTGATCTATCTGTCTGCCTACAGATAGATAGATAACCTGAGATCACTTGTCAACTATGCAGTTAAAATATCCTAATGTTAAGTAGTGTCATTGATGTGATTATATATGCAGTAATTCCTTAATTTTTTAAAATGTCCTCTAGTTATTAACTGAAGAAGTGCTGAGTCACAGCAGCTTGCTGGAGGCCATTGAAGTCAAAGGAGCTGGCATGACGGAGCACTATGTCACCCAGTTAGAATTCCAGGACCTGCAGGAACGATACAGGGCCATCAGAGAGCGGACAAAGGTACAGCCCCCCGTGATCCACGCAGTGTTTGGGGCTGTGCTTATTTAAAGACTCATTTATTTAAGGCAGTGACAGGCTTGTGAAAGCAGATAGAATGAAAAAAGCAAAATGAATTTTAATACTTTGAATACCCCACTGGCAAAACCAAGCAAAAACCCTCAACTATTGTTAGGATATGAAAGTTACTGAAGCAATATAATTCTCAACTAAAAAAAGTCCCAGAAGTGTACTTATTGAAGAAAATTGGGGGCAGCTTCATAAGGAAGACTCATAAATGCCTTAATATGTCTGGTGGTGAAAATTTTCTAAAGCAGGAAATAATCACCAATAATATTTATCATTCTTTACTTAAAGCTCACAAGGAAATAAAGCACACCTTGCTTTATTAGACAAGGTGCATGACAAATTAAATCCACAGTGAGTTGAAATCCTCACTGAAGGCACAATATCAGAATTTCAGTTTTCTTCATTAGCAAAAATACATTTTTATGACAAAGTTAATTCACTTTTTGAAATATCCATGTTACCTTTCATAAGGAATTGAGAGATCAGGAAGTTAATTCAACAAAATGATCTTTAAGACCCCTTTTACTCCTAATATTATGTTTTTATATTTTTTACCTAAATCTTGATATTTTACTCTTCTAGGAAACCATTCATATTTTAATGATTTAATAATCATGCTTTTCTAAAATTTCAAGTGAATTCGTACAGTCTGTTGAAACTGCAAGTAGTAATGTATTCACACCTTAATCATCTTACATGCTAATAACAGGAAGCAGTAACCAAGTCTGAAAAGCTAGTTCGCCTGCACCAAGAGTATCAGAGAGACCTGAAGGCATTTGAAGCTTGGCTGGAGCAAGAGCAAGAAAAGCTTGACCGGTATTCAGTTCTTGAGGGTGATGCCCACACTCACGAGACAACTTTGCGGGATCTTCAGGTAAAGTCTACTTCATCATAAAACAAAGGAATTTTCATTCTGAATATGGAATCATAACTGTCAAGCAGTGGGAAGTAACTATGACCTTAATTCCTATAAATAGCTGATATATACTAACTGAAACACTAGTAAGGTCTGATCTAAAGCATTCTGGGATCTCAGTAGTGTGCACGAGTTGAGATCATTTGGTTGGCAGTTTAAACGGAGCAGGACTGGGACTTGAGGAATTCGTCCAGCTACTAAGGTGGCCTCTGACAGGAATGGCTAATGGTCTAATTTATGGTGTTGACTAGCCCACCTGCCTGTTCCTTCCTAAAGGATTGATATAGATGTGGGACATAGCCGCAGGAGTCAATAGGATGTGACACTTCTCAAGGTCAAATTGGTGGTACCATCTTAGGCCATTGAGTTTTAACCCAGATCTCCCACATTGCTGAGGATACAGGCCTAGGGTCAAAGACCTAGAAGATGGAATTCAAGGAGCTAGAAAAAGCACCTGTGCTCAGGCAGCAGGCTGCGATTCAGGGCGAGATGGCAAACCTCACAGGGAAAGTGGTCCTAACCCACTTACTCATTGACTCATTGAACATTTACTGAACACCTAATGCAGTGCAGACACTGTACTTGGTTAGCTACTGCAGGTAAAGATGGTTAAAATATTATTCCTGCCTGCAAGGAACTTGCATCTTAAAGAAATGCAGACCCATTGATAGATCATTACAAACAATGTGATAAGGACAATCATAGAACTACTCCATTGTTAGAGATCTTATAGGAGCATCAAAGAGAGCCCCTTAATCTTACCTGGAGAGATAGGTAGAGGCCAGGGGGTTCCCAAGAAGTGGAGACCAGGCAAACACAGTAGAGAATGGAGCCAGGCAAACAAGACAGCTCCATGTCCCACCAGTTCTGTGTTGGAACTTACCGAATGCTGTCAGCTCTCATTGGAATTGGTTCGGGATTGGGCAAGATATACCTACAGGCTCACACAAGATGCAAAAGCAGGGCCGAGATATCATTGCTCTCATATAACATTTCTGGCTATTTCGGTGTGTCTCTGGGAGTGTTGCATAGTGGCAGGAGTGCAAGGTTGGCATTAGGAAGTTTGGACTCTGATTCACAGTGAGACCTGACCCTGGGTGACTTTGGGCAGAGGAAAACCTCTCTAACTCATTTTTCTCCACAGAGTTGTTCTGAGGAAGGATTGAATGAGATGGGAGAAAAATCTTATTTAAACAATAGTCCATTCATAAAATAAATATATGCATAAGTTGGAAGGGTCATAGTTTCATTAACTTCTGTAAAGATCTCATCCATTTTATTTTTAATAGCAGCATACCCAGTCTGCTAGGTTTAGCTGTTGTAATTTATCTTATTAGAGTCATCTTTGTTTTCTGTCTATAACCCCTCCCAGCACTTCACTCCAGACATTCTTGGCAAGCACATGCCACACTCTCCAAGCTCTAGGTAGGAACTGGGCCAAGAAGTCACTTGTCACCAGCAGATGGTCCTCCTGTTCCAGAAGAAAATGTTTCACTTTGGTCAATATTAAAGTGGCCCAAACCCAAACCTAACTCCAACCTCTCAGTTCACTCTGTATTAATTCTTAGTAACACTGTCTTATTTTGAGTCACTGCAAATGTTAAAAAGGGAGGGGAGACGCTAGAGACACAAATTGGTGCTGGTGACTTGTGCCGTTCCAACTGCACGCGGAGCTACTTCAGGGCCCTGATGTCCTATAGCTCGCTGAGTGATCTGGGATATGCCAGCAGTGTAAACCATGTTCACAAATTATTTTGTATTTACTGAAGGCTTAATTGGAGTCACAGAGTATATAGATTTTTAAAATATTGAACTGTATTTTCCCCTCAGAATAAATACTTGAGATGTGGTGTATATATAAAAATTTATCTAATACAGTGATGATTTTAGAATAGTGAAAACTGCTATAAAATAGGAAAAGGGTGATATACTGAGAAAATTAATTAGGACAAGGATCAGTAGACTATACCCCAGAACCTGTATTTTAAATAAAGTTTTATTGGAACACAGCCACACCTGTTCATCTATGCAGAGTCTATAGCTGCTTAGGCACCACAGTGGCAAGTGAAGTGGTTAAGTATTTGCAGCAGAGATTGTGTGGCCCACAAAGCATAAAATATTTACTATCCAGCCCTTAATGGAAAATATTTACTATCCAACCCCTGAATTAAGGAAAGAGATGGTACAAAATTGCCTTTAAAAATTTTTAGGAATTTTGGAATAAAATTTCTGTTTGTTGTCATTTTGATTAATATTTTACCATATAAATTGTTCTTCTTTTCCATTTACAATCCATTCACATTACAACATTCTTGGAGTGATATCATAGCTGAAAGTGTATCCAATAGGCTGAACCATGTAAGATTGCTGTTTCTATAGGTAAAAGTGATCAGATATGAGTAATTTCATTGGTATTAAAGATTTTTTAATAATAGTGTATTCTAACTAAATATATTGGTACTTTTAACATTCTTGGTGGGATTTTACTTGGCCCCTTTCAACTTTTGATGATCACATCAAGTAACACAAGTATATAATACTGTTTTGTCAACATCTTAAGCATATGAGTTTTTCTTTCTATAAAAAAATAGTTTATGCTCTTCAAGACTTGGTTCATATTGAATTTGTAGGGTAAATTTCTGGGACTTATGCTTTGCTGGAGGGACATATGTACATTTGTATTTGTACCTAGGATTACCTGATGGGCAGCTGTGATAATTCAACTTTCCAGGTTTGTATGCCCTGTACCCTCCAGGGCCAGTTTCTCTTTGCTGTCACATTCCCTAGAATAGCTTTGGCAAAGGGTCCCTTCCTAGCAAAAAGAAGGTTCATTGTTCTTTTCTCAGCTACAAGTGTAGCACTGATCCCATTCAATGTCAAAGCAAGAAGCTCTTTAAACAGATTAGGAGCCACAGAAATCCTACGTTATTATATTAAACGGTAATCCTTTAATCACAGTGTTTTTGCCTGTAAGCTGAAAAGCCAAATTTCAGACATTGCTTCCAAGAGGATTGAGAAAAATATTTCTCTGTGTGTGTGTATTTGTGTATGTGTGCATTTTGATTATTTGAATTGGAAATGTTTCAGAATCTTTCTCCTGACTTGGGAAACAATATTCAGTGTTAGGTACACCTTTTTTTTGTGTAAGTCAGAATCAAAGCATTCTTTTCTAATGTGAAGCTTTCTTGAAGCCAATGTGACGGGCACAGTTGGCTTGAGTGAGACATGATCACCTGCGCAGGTGTAAAATATGAATGAGGTGTGACAGCCGTGCCTTTCACCTACAGGAGCTCCAGGTGCACTGCGCAGAGGGGCAGGCCCTGTTGAATTCCGTGCTGCGCACCAGAGAGGAAGTAATACCATCGGGCATCCCCCAGACAGAAGACCGGGCATTAGAATCTCTCCGGCAGGACTGGCAGGCTTACCAGCAGAGGCTGTCCGAGACCCGAACTCAGTTCAATAATGTAGTCAACAAATTGAGACTGACAGAACAAAAGTTTCAGCAAGTAGATGAGTGGCTAAAAACAATGGAGGAGAAAGTGCGTCTCAGAACTGGACGTCAGTCTAACCGGGCAGCCAAGGAGATACAGTTACATCAGATGAAGGTACAACTAATGTAAATTCTTCATTTTCATCAAAGTAGCTGTTGCCTTGCATAGTTTGTTTCCTTCAAATATTTAGTAACTTTTGGTCCAAGGTTTAGATTTTGCAAAATCTCTTTCTACTTGCAAAAAAATTTTATTTAAATTACAACATTACAACAGAGCATTCTTCTACTAGTAATTATTTATTAGAATCCTAACGTAATCTATTTTAAAAAAATACAGTTTAATGAAATATTTTATATTTTCTTCCCAAGCTTTATTACCTTCCTTGGTAAAGATACATGAATGCTAGTGTTGCAATATTTTAAGTTTATGGTTCTGATTTGCAGTTGCTCTAATGTACTGTTGATACATCGACATAATACTTGAAAATTAATTTTATTCTAATTTTTATGCAGATTCAGTGCACATGATCAAAATAATGTTTAGGCCTTTGGAATTCCTTTTCCTTGTTCATCTATTTTAAAATTTATCTAAATAAAATAAAAGATAAAAATATATATAATATAGACAGAAAAGCACTCAAACTCAAGTGTAGAGTTTTTATCATGTTATAGGAATTACATTTTCATGAAGGTTTTATGTGACATATTTTAAAAATTATATCACAGAATAAACATTCTAAACATACATTGAAATTGTTTTCTAGTAAGAAGATATATATATATGTATATGTATATATTTGTCTTACTCAAGAATTCCTAAGGTTCAGCCTTTCCCTCCAATACTGTGTCATTTCAGAAGTGGCATGAAGAAGTCACTGCATACAGAGATGAAGTTGAGGAAGTAGGGGCCAGAGCACAGGAGATCCTGGACGAGAGCCACGTGAGCAGCCGATTGGGCTGCCAGGCCACCCAGCTGACATCCAGATACCAAGCCCTCCTCCTCCAAGTGCTGGTGAGCAGGCCACCCCTGCTCCTCGTAGGCCAGCGGGCGTTACAAGCCAGATGTTCTTCCTTTCGCTAACTTCCAGTGAAGATCCAGGTTCATCAAAAAAGGCACTGGCACAGGTCTTTAATTCACTGTTCAATTTTGTTTTTTTCTTTCAAAGGAGCAAATAAAATTCCTGGAGGAAGAGATCCAGAGTTTGGAGGAATCAGAGTTGTCTTTAAGTTCCTATGTGGATTGGTACAGCTCTACTCATAAAAACTTCAAGAATGTGGCTGCCAAAATTGATAAAGTAGATAAAGCAGTGATGGGGAAAAAAATGAAGACATTGGAGGTAGGCATGCAAATATCTCATTTGTCTTCCAACCCCTCTTCTTTCACGAGCTGTTCCCGTCTCCCGCATAGAATTGGGAGCACGTGTTCATCCCTGCCCAGTATGACTGGGGATCCTTGGCTTATCATTTCACTCTAAGTTCCAAGTTATAACCTCTTTAAGTCAAAGACTGGCTTTCATTTGTTTGTGTTGTGATGTCATCTCAATGCCTCACACATGACTGCTCACTAAATTCTTAACTAAATTCCAGTTTGACACTAAATATTAAAAGAAAAAAATTATCTCAAATGCATGGCACTCAAATCTATAGAAGCACTGCTAAGGATGAGAGAAACATCAGGTTCTTCCTTAAGTCTCTGATTTGGAAATGATATGCTGATCAAGACTTTAAAAGACCTGTACTGAAGTAAAGAGGATTCCTGATTGCTGGCGGGCCAAATCTGGTTATAAACTTCAAAAACATATTTTAAGGGGAAATCAGTGGACCCAAGAATGGGACTTGAAAGGCTTTTCTTTAAAAGGAAAGAAATAATGCCAAATTATTTGCTTTTATTTGTTTGTTTATTCATTTGTTTGTATTTGCTTCCCACTCTTTCTCAGGGTTTGCTAAAAGACATGGAGAAAGGCCAAAGTTTGCTGAAATCAGCCCGAGAGAAAGGAGAGAGGGCTCTTAAATACTTGGAAGATGGTGAGGCAGAGATGCTAAGAAAAGAGATCCATGACCACGTGGAGCAGTTGAAGGAGCTGACCAGCACTGTTCGGAAGGAGCACATGACTCTGGAAAAAGGCCTTCATTTAACGAAGGAATTTTCAGATAAATACAAAGCACTAACTCAGTGGATAGCAGAATACCGAGAAATCCTACGTATTCCTGAAGAACCCAAAATGGAATTATATGAGAAAAAGGCTCAATTATCTAAATACAAGGTAGTGTGTTGTTACTAACTGACAGATGCATGAGGAGGTCATGTAGGACTAGATGGGAGGGATGTGATTTCTGGTGTGTGTCACCCCAGGTGGGTGCTGGGAAAGGTCCTTAGCATGCCTATTCTACTGGTGGGGAGTGGTATAGATTTATTTGGCTAGATGCACTGCATCAGACTTTTTTTTCCCATTCAGGAATCGTATTTGCCTATTATTCAAAGGTTGTATCAGTAGATGGAGATCTGTTCTGACAGTGTGATCCAGGTATATGGAACCTCCAGGAAAACCTTTTTGACATCAGGATCTCATGCCTACAGATTTTATCTGCTTCATGTAGAGTCTTTCCTTCATCTTTCGGTACAGAAGGCCTATACACTGACCTATGATAAATTCAAAATGAGACATCCTATTTCTAGGAAAATAAATTCTAATTAACCAACTATAGTTACACATTTTAGAAATTAATTTTTGAAAGAATAAATAGTAATGTGGATATTGCTATATATGCTATAGATATAAATATTTCACCTGCTCAAATTTGTAAAGCAGTTATTGACACTTGTACATGGAATAGTCTGTTTTCTAAATTTGACCCAAGTTATTATAATCTTTAAGAATTATGTGTGATGGCTTGCCGCAAAGATTTTCCTTCCCTTTCAGAAGCTTTTTCCTCCTCCAGCCAATATGTCTATTCCTGTCCTTGCTTTTTCTGCCAAGCCTGATAGCGTGTCTTTTTGAAGGTGTCATATAAGAATCACAACTGCATCTTCTGTTTTTCTTCTCCCTGAGTTCTTGATACATTTAAATAGCGCTTTTAGGCCATCATGGCAACGTTGCAACTGGAATTTGCCTCTCAAACTCCACATCCAGCTCAAGCTGCAATTGACTTCATGACTCAAACTCAAAAGATAGCGCCTCACTCCCTTCATATAACATTAACATTTATTTCTCTGCCAAAAGGAAAGAGGTAGAAGCCAGAAATATGAATTTTGTTAAATTTAGTTGAATGTAATTCTTTTCCCTACTTCTCTCTGCACTTGTGAAGGGCTTTTTGACACCTTACTTTTACTCCATATTGAAAAACGGTATTAGTGATAAAAAGGCATTCTGTCTTTATTGTTTTATACTTATTGATGTATAAAGTATTTGTCAGATCTTTATTTGAAGTAGGTAAACATATATGCCACCATGTACGTATATATTCACCTTGATCACATAGATGAGCTGGCTCTTGTTTTTTTTCTTTGTAATTCAAGTCACTTCAGCAAACAGTGCTGTCCCATGAACCATCAGTAAAATCAGTGAGAGAGAAGGGTGAAGCCCTCCTGGAGCTGGTGCAGGATGTCACTTTAAAGGACAAAATAGATCAGCTTCATAGTGATTACCAGGATCTTTGCAGTGCAGGAAAGGTAAGGAGAGAGCAGAAATCCCATAAAAATGTGTGTATTTGCCACAAAGGGGGTCCTAACTCCTTTTTATCTGTCAGATCATTTTAAGGACTGGTATGGGTCAATATCTTTCCTTTTATTTCAGATGGGCGTTTTCAATGGTGTAACAACTCTGTGTGTGTGTGTGTGTGTGTGTGTTTTCTGTTCCTAGTAATTTTCTGATATGTGTAACTCTACCTACCCTATGAGTTGCCCTGGGCTTTTAAAAATATTAAAGTTTCGAGTAGATTTTTAGCTTGAAAGTCACTTCTAACATGCACCTGGCTTTACAGGAGCATGTTTGCAGTCTTGAGGCAAAAGTCAGAGACCATGAAGATTACAACAGTGAGCTCCAAGAAGTGGAAAAGTGGCTGCTGCAGATGTCAGGAAGGCTGGTGGCCCCCGATCTCATGGAGGCAAGCAGCCTGGAGACAATTACCCAGCAACTGGCCCACCACAAGGTATGCTGATCTCCGAGGAGCTGATGAATACAGGGTGCTTTAGCAGGCGTGCCTCGTGTGTGCATGTGAGTTTGCACAGGCATGCACCTCTCTGGGTCATAATGACTGTATCTAAAGAGTCAGGTCTGAGTCTCAAGAATGTCTGATAATTGAGAACAGTTCAATTTAATATTTGAGTGACTCAGCAACAGCTGAATCCTGGCATTCAACTTCTGAACACATTGTAGCATTTTCCCCAGCTAATAGCTTTTTATTGAAGAATATAATCTTAATGGAGTAATTTATGAAAGAGAAATTATCTTTATTTTTAAAAAGTACAGCCAAAGATAGGATTAAAAAAAATGGCAGTCAAGGAGTCTGGGTTCTAGGCAGAGTCTCTTCTTCCTAGTTGTGGGGACTTAGCCTCTCTGAGCCTCCTTTTTCTCTTCTGTTAAGGGGGGTAATGACACCAGCCCCATCACATAGCTGTTGTGGTCATCATAGGAAATGATGTAGGGGAAAGTATTTTGTAAACCAAAAAGTGCAGTACTGATATGCAGTGTTCTTATCTTTATTAATATGTATTTTTGGTAATTATATGTGCCAGATGACAGATGTCATATGGTCACAATTTTATGGAGCAGTTTTGGTGAGCTTAATGGGAAACTGATTTTTAGTCGTGACATGGTAAATATCTAGTAGTGTGTCTTAGGAAAACCAGTTAACCATCCTGGGCTTCAGGATTCCTATCTGTAGGAGAAAATTTTATTTATCAAATACATCAGAAAAGTAACTATATGATATAGTCTGTTTGGCACTGAGAAAATACCCTCAGTAACCTCATGATGTAGTGGTTCGATTCCAGCTCGAAGACAGCATGGCATATATGATAACTGTTAACCCAACACCATTGGAAAAAAAGTGGTGGACCCTGGGCTGCTGAAGGACCATACATTGATGTGTCCACCCAGGAAACTTTGTGTTGGAATGTGTCACTTGTCATTAGCATCATATAGCAGGAAATTACCATCTGATTTGGAAAAGTTGGTTCCTCCTCTCAAAGTGAGGTGTGAGAAAGCTCAGTAGAGAACACATGCAGGTATAGTGGTGTGTGTGAGCTGGGGTCAGGCAGAGATGGGCCCGAAGCGGGGAGTCTGCCGTTTGCTACTTGTGAAACCTTTGAACATGTTTTATAACCTCTCTCTGCTTCGATCTCCTCATCTGTAAATCAATCATAATAATACACATTTATCTGGGCTTATATATAGTCCCTGGACTATAGCAGGTGCTTAGTAAATGGTAAGTGGTAAAAGTTATTTTTATTTTTATCAATATAAATATTATTAGATGTAAATTAGATATTACATAATTTAATTAGATGTTAGATTATTACACAAATCAGACATCATATTATTACATAAATTAGACATTAGTAAATTAGATTCAATAGTAGTTAGACTATTGTAGGTATAAATTATACCAGAAGTACAATTTATAGAGCTGAAAATATATAAACATCCATTTTGCTGGTAATAATACCATGGAGCAGATCTCTAACTGAGATCGGTCATGAAACCTCTCCTCTTAAAGGCTACTTCATCATTCCCGTGGAACTTAATTCATTAAATTCATTAACTCTTCCCACTGGAGTATCCCTGAAAATATGCTTTTTTAAAGTTTGCTGATATGATAAACCAAGACATATTGCAAAACTCTTTAACATATTAAATAGTGAAATACTTGACTTTCTGTTTGATGAATAGATTATTTAAAGACTGAAAATGGAATAATGAGAACTCAGTATTTGTTTCATTGTTGTAGGCGATGATGGAAGAAATTGCTGGTTTTGAAGACCGTTTGAACAACCTTAAAATTAAAGGCGACAGTTTGATCAGCCAATGTGCGGACCACCTACAAGCGAAACTTAAACAAAATGTACATGCCCATCGGCAGGGCACAAAGGATAGCTATTCAGCCATCTGCAGTACAGCCCAGAGGGTGAGTACCACTGGAACATTCTAGAATAATGAAGAATTAAGGAGAAAGCCTGTGCAAGCTGGAGGCTTTTAAAAATAGTTCCTATGCTCCAGTCTTTGGGATGGTTTTGGTGTTTTTCCAGACAGAAAATAGGAGGATAGAGTTCACAGTCTCTGCGTGGACACAGAACTAACATATCATATATGTGATGGTTGTGGTGAAGTGGTGAATTTCAGACACGTGGTTTTACTCAATCCCTTCATTCCATGAATTGATTATGAAAAAAATTTTACATTTTGTTTGTTTTTATTTGCACACCATCAGTACTTTTTTTCTAATTTGCCATTTATTTTATAATACCAAATAAGTTTATTCTGTCAGTCTCACAATAATTATTTTCTTTTTAACTCTATGCAGCCCAGGTTCCACTCTAATTCAGTATTTTTTATGTATTCATATAGAAATTGAGAGAGGAAGTAAGCACCAATTTTGAGATATACTTCAGTGGATATCCTTCCAATACAGTGGAATCCTTAATGCTATAGGTATATCTAAGATAAATAAGAATCACCCTTTTAACAACAATTAAGTAAAATCAGTGGATTACTTTTTATTATTCTAGAATTCATAAATGACACAGAAAAGTCCATCTATTTTTGTTACTGGGCTATTAAGTAAGAACTGGAGAAATACAAATGACATGGGGAGAATTATCTGTGTTCATCATGATGGTAAAAAAAAATGCTGGGTGACATTAGTTGATCCCTAGACTTGGAAAATCCACTTTCAAAAAGTTAATAAAAAAGAGGGATAAAGGAATCTAACAAAAATTGCGGATGATGACAAAGGAGACAAGGGGCGAGATGAGACAAACAGCAGCATGGAGCTTTCTGGTGAGCTTGTTCGTTCACTTACTCCACAGAGATTTCTTAGCACTGTCTTTGTAGCAGGCTTTTTTCTGTGTATTAAGGATACAGCTTAATTTTAAAAAATTAGTCAATATTCGAAAGACCAACATATTTTAAAAATAAAATTCTAAAAAGCAAATGAAATTCCAAGAACAGAGTCAGAACCTTGTAATTAAAGTTTGCAAAAATGTTAAAGAAAGTAACATCTTTTTTCTTTTTAGTTCTGCTTAGAATAAAAATAAATAAGGAATAGTCCTAATATCAGATAAAATGATAAATTTAATAAATGACCTAGAAAAGCAGAATTCAATGATTTCTTCTGTTGTCTCAATAATGAAAGAAAAGCCAGTCTAACCTCATATTCTTTTTTTATTTTCCTTTCTTTCCTGTTTTTTTTTTTTTTTTGATGAATTGTTTGCTCAGAAAACATCTTATGTATATTTCACCTTGATTTCAAGGAAACACATAATAGTTTCTCAACATGTCTTTATGGACAAAATGGAAATTGTTTGGCTGGTTTGAGGATTAATTAATTGAATAGACACATTAGAAAATGTTTGGGTTATTCTAGATTATTGTTGTCCTGGAATGTAACTTCTAAGATGAAATGAGGGCATCAAACTCTCCCCTCTCCTGTGTTATAATTTAGTTCCAATTTACCCTACTCCTAAAGCAGAAATGTTTCAGTTAATTGGTTATCTTTTCATGAGCTGGTGTTTTATTTTTACTTTTAGTTTCTAGTTTAAATGAAAAGGGCAGTATTTATACCATGGGGGAAAGCTGCAAAAACTTTTGATTTATGTTTGACCCATTTACTTCAAAGATTTTATGTATTCTAACACACTTCTGCCATTACATTAACCCTGCCCACCTTCTCTTTCCAAAATCAGGATATTACCGTTATAATGTGTGCACTGGGAAGTTATAAACTGGGGCATGGCCCATGTGCTTTGCACCATTTTGGAACATATGCAAACTCCATAGATACTTGTCTGGTTTTGGGGAGCAGGATGCGGGCGGGGGACCCACTTAAAGTGGACTTATTTCATTTGCTTCCAGTGATCTTTACAGAGAGATAAAACAGCTCTCACAGCTGCAGCATATGCTTTTTCTGTCTCAGGTGTACCAGAGCTTGGAACATGAACTTCAGAAGCATGTTAGCCGGCAAGACACCCTGCAGCAGTGCCAGGCCTGGCTTTCTGCTGTCCAGCCCGATTTAAAGCCAAGCTCGCAACCCCCTCTCAGCAGGGCAGAAGCCGTTAAGCAGGTAGTTTGTGACTCCTGAAACTTTATGTTGCACTGTGATTCATTCATTCAATGGAAATGTGTTAAGTACCTGTTATGTGCCAAATTGTGCTGCCAGCTGGTGATAGAAAAGTATAAATCAGGTCTGAGCTTGATCCTAGTCAAGTTCACATTCTAACCAGGAAGACAGACAGAAAACTGAGGGGCAGTCTGGTAGAACAGAAAGAACATGGGCACTGTAGCCAAAAGATGGATTCTAGTACCTGCTTGACACGTGGGTAACTCACTGAATTTCTCTGAGCCTCAGTGCCCTAATACGTAAAGTGATTTTAAGTATGCTTGCTTCTAAAAGTTATGAAGAAATTCAAATGTTGTACCGCAATGCACATTACTTGTAAACGGAAAAGCAAAATTAGCCTCTCCCACATTTTTTGACACAAAACAAGGTGTTTACTGATATTCAATAATTATTGAATGAATGCTGAGTGAAATATTAATTGTTATCATGTGAAAGGAACTTATGGCATATTAATTTGATATCTACATGCTTAAAATGTTGCTGCTGAGACTTCATCAGAATATTTGAGGGATATTTTAAAATTTTTGATACTAAGCAACTTTTCTATGTAGTACCAAGAAAATGTTTTAAAGGAATTTAGTTGTAAAGGTTATTGCTGCCAGGTGTGAAGTACCAGTAAAAATTCAATTTTTTGACCTCAAACTGAGATTAAAGTAATATGCTAATTCATTTAGTCCACTTAGAGAATGTGTCCAGTTAATATGTCCCCCAAAGTATACTTTCTGGCTTAAATGATTTACATTAAGTCATAAAATGGTTCACAGAAGTGCACATACTGTATACCTTATAAAAAATAGAATCTGGACAAACCAAACATGGCTCTCCTTGGATCAAGAAATGAATTAAGGACTTCCCTGGTGGTCCAGTCGTTAAGAATCTGCCTTCCAATGCAGGAGACATGGGTTAGATCCCTGGTTAGGGAACCAGATCCCTCATGCTGAGACTAAGAGCCCGAACACTCCAATGAAGATCCTGAGTGCCGCAACGAAGACCCGGTATAGCCAAATAAATAAATAAATAAAAATATAAAACTTAAAAAAAGGACTTCCTTGGTGGTGCAGTGGTTAAGAATTTGCCTGCCAATGCAGGGGACACGGGTTCCATCCCTGGTCCGGGAACTAAGATCCCACATGCCTCGGGGCAACTCAGCCCATGTGCCACAACTAGAGAGAAGCCCGCACGCACAATGAAAGAGCCTGCATGCCGCAACTAAGACCCAATGCAGCCAAAAATAAAATAAATAAATAAATATTAGAAAAAAAAATAAAGAAATGAATTAAAGGTTGTCTGTATTCTGCTTTTTCATTAGACTGTGAGCTTTCTTGGGCCATTCATTGTCTTGTGGCTCTTTGTTTCCATCGTAGTTTATTCAGAACAGTCCAGACCGAAGCTTGATTTTTCTCTTTCGTTCCCAAAAAATGAAATATGAGGGGGGGGGGTGGGGTGGGGAATAACATTAATCCCATGACTTTTCGCTAGAACAGGAAGTTTGCTACATCTACCCCCATTAGCTGTGGTTGCAGGAGGCCACTGATCATTCTTGGAGCCCAGATTCAGTGACTGTATGGTTCATTGTTCTGCTTTCTGCCCCTCCCACACCATCTCTCAAGATGGGCTGCCCCCTCAGGAAGCAGCAGAGGCGGGAGTTAGAAGTATTGGAAACACCTGGACCTCAGCTGTTCTAAAGGGGAAGGAGGGGTTTTTTTTGTTTGTTTCTTTTTGTTTTTGTGATTGTTTTGGTTAGTTTTTTCCGTGGCAAGTACTGCTTTCATGTAGAACTGAGCAGGCCCTGGGTCATTAGCTAGCTTGGATGTGTCACTGGAGAGTTCCACTACTGACAGGGTGTCAGACTCCGGTCAGATTTCGATTGGTGACAGCTGAATTTGGTCATCGTCCCAGGATGCATTGTGTACCTACAAGGGCTCCCGCATGGTAAATGCTGAATATGTATGTAATGATAATACAGTCCCCACTACCGTGAATCAACGATAGACTGACTTGATTCCATTAAGAATGTCATTTCTTTTCATAAAGCAAGGCATGTGAATTTGGGGGAATGAGAAAAAGTACTATCAGATTTGCCCTTGAAGTTGATTTTTAGCAAAAATCTTCTGCAACTGTTTGGTCATTGACAACCGACAAGCTGCTCCTGATGCTTTTGGAATCACGCCAACTCTGTAAATCTTAAAATAAATCTTTTTTTAAAGTAAATATATTTATAAAATAAGAATTCTGATAGTCTCTTCTCATGTCCAAAACCTGTTTGAGACAGGTAACTTTCTCTAGGTCATGGGTACATGATGGGGTACTTTTGGCTTGTAGCTAATGGTACAAATTAGAAGTGAAATACCAGTCAGCTTGTGCACCGATTAACAATCTGGTACTGCTTTTGACGTAATGGGAAATTGATCTGTACTTATTACATCTGCTTGAGAGTGATGTGTCTAGGCAACCCACACAGCTCAGAGGAAATATACTGAGATAAGAATCAAAAAGTTAGGCTCCATTATTAATTATGATTTTGGAAGATCACCCACTGTTTCTGTAGATCAACTTTATTTCATACAACTTGCAGTCATTTATTTATCACAAAGACAAAAGTGAGAACCATTTCTCACCACCTCTACCATCCATCACCTTCTGTCAGGCCATCATCACTTCTCATCTGACTCCTGCAATAGCCTAGCAACAGTTGGTCACCTGCTTCCACGGCTCCTGTCACTCCTCTAGATTGTTCTCTACATTACAGTAAACATGATTCTTTTAAAGCCCGTGTCAGATCATGTTTCTCCCAATATCTTCCAGCTGCACTTAGAATAAATTTCAAATTTCTTACCACAGCCAACGAATAAGCTGGTTGTATAATTTGTTTTCTAAAAATGAATATGTGCTAATAAGGAGGCCACTTTTTATAATTGCAGTTGGGACTAGACCAGTGGTCTCAGCCAGAAAGGAGAGGTGATTTTCTTCCCCAGGCGAAATCTGACAGTATCTGAAGACATCTTTGGTTGTCACAACTAGGGCTAGTGGGGGTGGCACTGGTATCAGCCAGAGATGCTGCTGAACATCTCACAATGCACAGGACAGCCCACAGCAAAGAATTATTTGTCTGCAAATGTCAATAGTGCTGGGCTTCCTAGGTGGCACAGTGGTTGAGAATCCACCTGCCAGTGCAGGGGACATGGGTTCGATCCCTGCTCCAGGAAGATCCCACATGCCGTGGAGCAACTAAGCCCGTGCGCCACAACTATTGAGCCCATGTGCTGCAACTACTGAAGCCCACGTGCCTAGAGCCTGAGCTCTGCAACAAGAGAAGCCACGGCAATGAGGAGCCCGCGCACCACAACGAAGAGTAGCCCCCACTCACCGCAACTAAAAAAAACAAAAGGAAGCCCACGCACAGCAAAAAGACCCAACACAGCCAATAAAATAAATAAAATAAATAAATAAATTTATATAAAAAAAATGTCAGTAGTGCTGCAGTTGAGAAGACATAGAGATATAAACCCTGCAAACTGGAATGTATGGTCCGTGTCCCCATAAGGTCCTCAGTGGGTTGACCCCTGCCCATCTCTTTGATCTCTGCTCCTGCCTGAGTCCCTCTGTTTCAGCCTGGGGCTTTGCATTTGCTGTTCCCCACCACCATCACCATCTGGAATGTTCTTACCCCATGGCATGACTTGCTTCCTCCACAAACTCAAGTCTATTTCTCAGAGAGGTCTTGGAGGTACATTCATCCCCAAGTAACGGTGTTTCTGTATTCTACTTCCCTACGCTTACCTTGTTCCGTGGTGTTTATCACTACCAAACATCGCGTTGCATATTTGTTTGTGATTGTATATTATCTGTCTCTTTCATAAGAACGTAAGCTCCTTGGGAGCAATGGTTTTGTTTTGGGGACTGCTTTGTGCTCAGCATCTAAAACAGAGCCTGCAGGGACTCTGAGTATCTTCAAAGAAACACATTACTCTGTGTTTCTGTGTATAAATTAAGGATTCACCTGGAGACACCTTTCTCGGGCTTATGGAAAGGGAAGACACTATATGAACTTTCTACAGAGAAGAGCCCAGCCACCTGCATTTTTATGAAACTCCAATGAAGCCTATAAACACACAATGACCTTTTCCTTTATGTCTCCCAGAATAGGCAAAAACATGTTAAGAAGCAGGCCAGAGTGATTTTTTCTCTGATTCTTTCTCTGAAATAGAAAACAAGCTAGAGCTAGAATATGAACAGAGAATCTGGAAAAATTGTGGAAGTTCCTTGGGTGAGCCCCTTTCCCAAACCATGCAGGGTAATTAGAGTAAGAAACAGCTGGTGGACAAATGGTTCCTTGCCAGTGTGTTTTGAAAACTTTCTTTTGAGTAACTAATATATGTCATTTACAGCCATGGTGAAAATACTGAGCATAGCAAGATTATTTTTGAAATGTCAGCAAAATACCGCAAATATTTGCTATTTAAATATAGCACGCATCTCTTTCACTCTGACAAGTTTTTTTGTGTTTTCAGGTCAAACACTTCAGAGCTTTGCAGGAACAGGCAAGGACCTACTTAGATCTCCTTTGCTCCATGTGTGACTTGTCAAACTCTTCAGTGAAAACCGCAGCAAAAGACATTCAACAAACAGAACAGATGGTAAAAAGTTTTAAAATGACATTGGATCTTTCTGTTTGGTTACATTCTCTCACTTGAATGTTAGATGTGAAAAAAAAAATTCTCCTTGGATTATTCTGGCTATAATGCTCCTACAAGCATCATAATAAATATGTATTGACTTTCAGCTAAGTCGCAGAAAAGTGGGTGCACTCTGATACTGATGCCACTGAATTGGAACTTAAATATTTAGTCCCATTGAACTGCTAAACATTTGTATCTCTTTCCTCTTCTGTTTTCTCAATTACCATCCTCTTTTCCTCTTTTTCTATTTTCTTTCATTTTTTTGTTCTTTTCTCCTTTTCCATCGTTTTCTTTAGGTCATACTTAGTATGAAAGGGCCTCCTGACCCTTGCTTTCTATTAGGGTGGCAGACATCTTCCGTGACCCTTCTAATGCATTGGTGGTGGCTGAGAGTGGTGTTGAGAAGGATTCTGAAGCTGTATCTGGGCTCTTTGGACAGTGTTGTGAGGAGTTATCAGTACCCGCCTGCAGCAGACAGATGGCACTACAGAGGCCATGTGTTTGCTGCTGCTGCTGCGTTAAACTCTGGAACACAACATGTTCGGATTAAGAAAAAAAAAGTTGGTTTTGGTGTTTAATTGATTAAATATTCCATAATAGTAAAATGATCTAAAGGAAAAAATAATGAAGAAATTAAGATAATTAAATAATTATAATATAGATATTAAAATAATGTTTCTTACTTTTATATTTTATTACATTATCAGAGCAAGCCTGTATTTAAATCCTTAAGAAAGATGACATAGCTCCTATATTCTTTTCACAGAAATTATTTATTGAGATAAGTTATATGATTTCAAAAACAAGTGAAGCAGATCAAAACATACATCCAAAACATTAACAACTCAGTTGTTCTATAAGAAGTATCAGCAAATGTGCAGTAGAGAACAATATGTCTTCTAGTTAACCCCGAGACCAAATTGATGTCAGTCAAACAGATGTGTCTACTGAAATGGCCGAGTGAAAACCCATTAGGGCAGCTTATGACCTAATAAACTGTTAAAACTTCTAGAGCTTCACAGTACTGATTGAAGTCATATGGCATGAGTCTTAGACATTTGAAGTATTTAGAAGACCTAAATATAAACTCTGTTTATCTTGGAGCAAGTAAAGAATTCTTTTCGGATTTATCACTTTGTGTGTGTGCATGTTTGTGTGTGTGTGTGTACTTGTGTGTTGGCCTGTGTACATGGACAGGCCGATTCACTGAACATAAATGTTTCTGTCCATTGCTGCTAACTTTGGCCTCTGTGTTTTCTCCAGATTGAACAAAGGCTTGCCCAAGCACAGAACTTAACTCAGGGCTGGGAGGAGATCAAGCACATGAAGGCCGAGCTTTGGATTTACCTCCAGGATGCCGATCAGCAGCTGCAGAATATGAAGAGGAGGCACTCGGAACTGGAGCTAAATATTGCACAGAACATGGTGTCTCAAGTAAAGGTAGGAATTAACATGCCTCCAGGGAAGCTGGAGGAGACCGGGATGAGTGTGTGTCGGTCAATCCTTACACCTAGTTATTTAAGGAATAAGATAGAAACAGAACAACTTTCATTTGGTGCCAGAAAAGTACAGATCAGAAAGTAAACATTCAGATATTTTCTTGGAGCTCCAGTTGAACACTTGTGTTGAAGGACATTCACTCTGTAGCTTATTTCCGAATAAGGAGCTGTGGTTTAGCTGGCAGAACCAGAAGACTCTGCCACTAAACAAACACAAAGCCTTATTATTCATTAGCTTTTCATCACAATATAGCTAAAGCTGTAGGATTGTATCCATTTATTAAATATATATTTAATAGATTAACATACAACTAATTTAATAGATTAACATACAACTAATTTAAAATGTAATAAAATATTTATATAATTTAAAATATAATAGAAAATTATTATGAATATATTAACTTGATTGGAAGTTGTACCAGATTTTTAACAAACTTAGTGTTTATTTTTCTCCATGATAATCAGTCATTTATATTTTCTACTGGGATATTGTGTGCACATTCAGAAAGAAGAACAGAAAAAACATAAATTTTTTCTCAAAAGCATGAACTTTAAAAACTTTTAGAAAACTAAGGATCTGCTTTAATAAAATATTAACTTTTTTCCTTAGTGGCTATAATATTGTTTCACATTTATCAGTTTTTCTTTATACTTTTCAAAGTAACAGAAGATAATACCACAGTTACCCTGTGATTCTTATACACTTGGAAATTTGTGTTCATAAGGAAGTACTTGTATGATGACTTTAGATTTTCTCTTTGTCCCTCAACTATACATTCTTCAGTTACTTAAAGTGTTCAGAGGTATTGTATCTATGCCTCAATCTGTATTTATTTTTTGCGGGGGAGGGGGTTAATTCAACATTATTTATTTCATTGCTATTTTCCTTAGGATTTTGTTAAGAAACTACAGTGCAAACAGGCATCAGTGGCCACTATTACAGAGAAGGTGGATGACTTAACTCAGAAACAGGAGTCTCCTGAGCACAAGGAAATAAGTCATTTAAATGACCAGTGGCTGGATCTGTGCCTTCAATCCAACAATCTGTGCTTGCAAAGGGAAGACGATCTCCAGAGAACACGAGATTACCATGACCTTATGAATGTCGTCGAAGTGCTCTTAGAAAAATTTACTACAGAATGGGATAACTTAGCCAGGTAATAGCAGTTCTCCAATGGGTCACCAAATGCTAAGCCACAAATTTCTTAACTTCTATAAAAGTCAAAAACGTCTTACCTTCATTTTCTATCATTCTAAATATTGGTAAGACATTATTAAGAACCTGGTGAGGGGGCTTCCTAGGTGGCGCAGTAGTTAAGAATCTGCCTGCCAATGCAGAGGTCACGGGTTCGATCCCAGCTCTAGGAAGATCCCACATGCTGCGGAGCAATTAAGCCTGTGTGCCAAAAAAATAAAAAATAAAAAAATAAATTAAAAAAAAAAAGAACCTGGTGAGAGGAAGTGAGAGAGTAACACTGACATATATCCACTACCAAATGTAAAATAGTTAGCTAGTGGGAAGCTGCTGCATAACACAGGGAGATCAGCTCCACGATTAGTAATGAGTTAGTAATGACTTAGAGGGGTGGGATGGGGGGCGGATGGGAGGGAGCCTCAAGAGGGAGGAGATATGGGGATATATGTATACATACAGCTGATTCACTTTGTTGTACAGCAGAAACTGGCACAACAGTGTAAAGCAATGATACTCCAATAAAGATCTGGGAAAAAAAAAAAAGAACTCTTTCACAACCCCCCCCCCCCCCCCGCCAAAAAAATAAGCTGGTGTCATTGTATGGATACAGAATCATGATTTTCCTCCCTCAATATTAATTTAACCAGTGGGTAAAAGGAAAACGTTTGAAAACAGCACCATTTCTACCTGTGACCTCAAGGAATATTTCAAAGCTGTTGCACTGTGACTTCAAAGAATATCCCAAGAATATTTCTAGTTTTAATTACCAGTTATAGAGCTATCATCTGTGAATTCAGGAAATGAATCCTTCTTGAATCTATACTTCCATGCGTTTTTTATCAGTTTTGTAAAGTAACACATTCTATATAATTCAGTCCAGTTTTGTCTTGTGGTATTCTAGAACTTAGTGAACAATCTAAATTGAATTAATGTGTGTCTTGTTTGATTTTATAGCATTTGAACCCCTCAACTTTTTCTTTGAAAAGGATTCTCTCTCCCCCACATACACTGTCATCATACAGAAATCTTTGTACTTCTGATCACTATAATTGTTAAAATCTGTACTTATTCTATCCAGATTTATTAATTTGTAGCAGTTAAAACTGAAAACATTATTCTAGATCTAGTTAAATTGTAAGGTTTTTTGTTTTGAGGGTTTTCTTTTTTGGAGGAGATACACTACTTTCTGATTTGTTTACTTTTTTGATGCTCAGCATTTTACTAGTCTTCAGGATAAATCCAGTATCAGCAAAAACCCACATTTCAAACTGACAGTAGGCACCTCCGTCTGGTTAACCCACAAATACCTCAGACCTAATATGTCCCAGTCAGAACTCATCATATAGCTTCCCAACACTCTTCCTCATAGTTCCGAACTAATTGTTTTCTAAGTGAAAAAGACTCTGATTCAATTTTTCTTATGTGTTTTGTAGTCAAAGGGATGAGAATTCTTTTGATTTCACACTTATTTTTAAAGATTTCTGATGATAAACAAAACATATCTAAGTTCCACACATGAGCAGCTGTTAGAGCGATAGTATACACATGGTATACTATCTAGCACGGGATTCTTTACTGGAGCTTCTTCTCATAGGAAAGTACATAAATCACAGATCACTTAATTTCTCCAAGCACCATTTTCAAAAATGCAGTAGATTAGTGTTTCTCAATGTTTAGTGTTTCCACAAGTAATCAAGAGATCCTGTTAATATGCACATCCTGCTCATATTATGCACATAAATAAATACTCATAATATGCAAATCCTTCTTCCTCTAGCTCCTCTGGCTGAGGGCTAGAGGAAGAAGCTGAAAGTACAAGTCAGATGTATTGAGAGGGCAGCCTTCGTTAGAAAAAAAGCAGAGAAAATGTATCTAGACAATCTATCTTGGTTCAGTGTCTGCTATGGAAATATGTCTTATGTTCTATAATTGTTATAGAATCTCTGTCAATAAACCATGAATTGAGCCACTCGAAGCTAAGAACTCCCACTTTAAGAAGATGGTGCAGGGTAATTTAACATGATATGAACAAACATAGGAATGGACTAAAGTTAACTTGCTTTTATGTCTTTTAATATATACATATAGATCTGATGCAGAGAGTACCGCCGTCCACCTGGAAGCTTTGAAAAAGTTGGCACTGGCATTGCAGGAGAGAAAGGCTATTGAAGATCTGAAAGAGCAAAAGCAGAAAATGATAGAACATCTGAATTTAGATGACAAAGAATTAGTCAAAGAACAGACGAGTCACCTTGAACAACGCTGGTTTCAACTAGAGGACCTTGTTAAAAGCAAAATCCAAGTGTCCGTCACCAACCTGGAGGAGTTAAACGTGGTCCGATCCAGATTTCAGGAGCTGATGGAGTGGGCAGAAGAGCAACAACCCAGCATCGCTGAGGCCCTTAAGCAGAGCCCCCCGCCTGACATGCCTCAGAACCTTCTCATGGATCACCTGGCCATTTGCAGCGAACTGGAGGCCAAACAGATGCTCCTGAAATCACTCATGAAGGACGCTGACAGGGTGATGGCTGATCTTGGCCTCAATGAGAGGCAGATAATCCAGAAGGCACTCTCTGATGCCCAGAGGCACGTGAATAGTCTCAGCGACTTAGTGGGCCAGAGACGAAAGTACTTAAACAAGGCTTTGTCCGAGAAAACCCAGTTTCTCATGGCGGTGTTCCAGGCGACCAGCCAAATTCAGCAACATGAGCGCAAGATAATGTTCCGTGAACATATCTGCCTGTTACCGGATGACGTGAGCAAACAAGTGAAAACGTGTAAGAGCGCACAAGCCAGTCTCAAGACTTATCAAAATGAAGTCACTGGACTTTGGGCCCAGGGTCGCGAATTAATGAAAGGAGTCACAGAGCAGGAAAAGAGCGAGGTGCTGGGGAAGCTTCAGGAACTGCAGAGTGTCTACGACACCGTTTTACAAAAGTGCAGCCATCGGCTGCAAGAACTAGAGAAAACTTTGGTTTCTAGGAAGCATTTTAAGGAAGATTTTGATAAAGCTTGTCACTGGCTAAAGCAAGCAGATATTGTTACCTTTCCTGAAATCAACCTGATGAATGAGAGTGCCGAGCTGCATACACAACTGGCCAAGTACCAACACATTCTTGAACAATCTCCAGAATACGAAAATCTCCTGCTCACACTACAGAGGACTGGGCAGGCCATACTGCCCACGCTGAATGAGGTTGATCATTCCTACCTCGACGAAAAGCTAAACGTGCTGCCCTTGCAGTTTAATGTAATTGTCGACTTGGCTAAAGACAAGTTCTATAAAGTTCAAGAAGCAATTCTGGCTCGGAAAGAATACGCTTCCTTGATCGAGTTGATGACCCAGTCTCTGAGTGAACTTGAAGACCAGTTCTCCAAGATGAACCAAGTCCCCAGCGACCTGAGTGTCGAAGAGGCTCTGTCTCTTCTGGATGATTGTCAAGCTCTTGGAGGAGAGGTGGCAGCCCTCGCACAAGCAGTGGATGAACTGAACCAGAAGAAAGAAAGTTTTCGCAGCACAGGGCAGCCATGGCAACCAGATAAGATGCTGCACCTCGTTACCCTGTACCACAAGCTGAAGCGACAAATAGAACAAAGGGTGAGCTTGTTGGAAGACACCACCAGTGCTTATCAAGAGCACGAAAAGATGTGCCACCAGCTAGAGAAACAACTAGAGGCTGTGAGAACAGAGCAGTCCAAGGTGAATGAGGAGACGCTACCTGCAGAGGAGAAGCTCAAAGTGTATCACTCCCTGGCGGGAAGCCTCCAGGATTCAGGAATTCTCCTAAAACGAGTGACCGTGCATCTTGAGGATCTGGTTCCTCATCTCCATCCCTCGGCTTGTGAGAAAGCCAAGCATCAGATCCAGGCCTGGCAAGAGGAGTTAAAACTGCTGACTTCTGCCATTGGCGCCACGGTGACAGAGTGTGAGAGCCGCATGGTGCAGAGCAGAGACTTCCAGACGGAGCTGAGCCGCTCCCTGGACTGGCTGCGTAGCGTGGAGACGGCGCTGAGTGGGCCGCTGTGCCTGGACATGAACCTGCGGGACATTCAGGAGGAGATCAGAAAGGTCCAAATCCATCAGGAAGAGGTGCAGTCCAGCCTGAGGATAATGAATGCGCTGAGTAACAAGGAGAAGGAGAAATTCACGAAAGCCAAGGAGCTGATCTCTCCTGACCTACAGCACACGCTGGCCGAGCTCTCTGAGCTGGACGGAGCCCTGCAGGAAGCTCTCTGCACCAGACAGGTCGGTACCACAGGGCTTCTTTCTTTTTTCCTCTTTGCTCTTTGTAAATAGGCGTGAGAAATTTCTTTGGTTTTGATTTTTTGGTTAGAATTGCTTCCTTAAATATTTCTTTTTTGGCTATTACAAGGAATCATCTTCAATCGTGACTTAAAAGGATGCTTTTATTATTTATGCTCATAGTGTTCATTTCATGTGATTTTCATAACGACTTTAGTCTTAATACAGGAACATCTCAGTTATCTGTCTCCTTTAGGGAGAAAATAAATGATAGTAGTAATATAGCTAATACCATACGTGAGTAATTAATAACAAAATTCATTCATTAGCAATGAATAAGTAGTGATGCTTTTTTAAAAACAATGTGAAATCTGGCATGTCTGAGCTTAGCACTGGATGAAGAGTCTCCAAATGAGAGAAGCAGGTGGATGATGCAGGCCTGACCCAGTGCTGAGCTGGGCTTTCCTGTGGGTCTCCATTCAGTTGCTCCATCACTCCACCCCTCAGTGAGGAGTGCTTCATCTTCTCTGGCTTCCCTGAAGCACAACAGGGGCAAGACTAGGATATTCATCATGACTTGACTTGAAAGTGACAAAGAAATGAGAGCATGCCCAGAACTTCCCAGTTTAGCCTCCTAATTGCAGCTTGTTCTGGGGCTCCGTACGTTCAAAAATAAGAGAGATATAATAGTGCCCAGAGGTGTTACTTTAATCTCTTGGTTCCTTTTTTTCCACATCTGTCCCTCTGATTCTGTGGGATTTCCACCAGCCATTTAAGTTAAAGACAGCCTTCCTTAGGATAATATAGTCAACTAAAGCTTTGGAGTAAAGCACACCTGCATTTTAATCTCAGTTATTTGATTTTGGGCAAATTACTTGCATCCTTTAAGTCTCAGTTTTCTCTGTGGAAGAGGAATAACAATATCTCTCTCTTCAGATTTATACTCTTAGTGCAGCGTCTGATGTAGAGGTAGCCCCCGATAAATCTTAGTTGTCATTTAACCTTATTTTTCACGTAGATTAAAGTAACACTAAATAACACATTTTTTAAAAAAACGTTTAGCATTTGGTTAAAATCTTTGTAAACTGCATCATGCAAAATTCTGACTTCTTAGAGTCTCTGTAGTATATTTTTACCTTTCCATGTTGATTCAAGGCCATTGTAAAATTTTTTTCAGAAAACTGTGTCCCTATAGCCGTAGAGACAGAGATGGAGTATTTAACCTAGGGTGAAGAATCAGAACAGGAGTTACTTGGAATTTTCATTCTTGAAAAATATCTGTCTTGTAAGCTTGCTTCTGTTAATCTGGTGATTTTTGAACCCACATCTTGAATCTGCTGAGATGTCCCTACTTCCGCCACCTTGTGGTTGGTAGTCTTATTGATTATCTTGGCCCAAACAACAGAAGGTTGCGGCTCTGTTGGCATTTCTAACCTCCACCACTGATTCTTTGCCATCCTCATTCTTTCCTCATTAAGTGCTAATCTTACATGTATTTTCTCTACCACTTCTCTGCGTCTTTGCTTGACAGTAATGGCTTGTCTTGTCCAGCCACTGCCAGCCAGAGTGTTTCCTTTCCTTCTGGATTTGAATGGACTTCATTGCACAGGGGTCAGCTTTCCAATCTTAAACTTTCCTATCTTAGTCTCTATTCAAGACATAGGCTGCTGTTGCACTACCAGAAATCACTATTTAGTCCAGTAAATGCTAGTTTGGAAGGTTGTTGCTATTATACTTTCTTTTTTTCCCCTCCCGCTTTATTGAGGGGTAATTGACAAATAAAATGGTAATATATTTAAAGTGCACAGTGTGATGGTTTGATATATGTATACATTATGAAAGAATTCCTTCCTTCAAGTTAATTAACAAATTAACACAGCCATCATCTCACATTTTTTTTTTTTGGTGAGAACATTTAATTTCTACTTGTTGAGCAGATTTCAATTATACAATACACTGTTATCAAGCACAGTCTCTATATGACACATTTGATCCTCAGAACCTTATTCAACTTAAAACTAAAAGTTTGCATCATTTTACAAACCTATTTTGTTCACCCCCCAGCCCCTGGCAACCACTTTTCTAGTCTAAGTTTCTATGATTTCAACTTTTTCTTCCTTCCTTTCTTTCTTTTTTTTCTTTCTTTCCCTCTTTCTTTCTTTCTTTCTTTGTCTTCCTTTTTTTTTTTCAGACTCTGTATATAAGTAAGACCATGTGATATTTGCCTTTCTCTGTCTGGCTTATTTCACTTAGCCTATTACCCTCCAGGTTCATCCCTGTTTTTGGAAATGACAGGATTTCCTTCTTTTTTAAAGCTAATAATATTCCAATGTGTGTATTTTTTTTATTATTCATTCCTCTGTGGAGGGACACTTAGGTTGTTTCCATACCTTGGCTATTGTGAATAACACTGCTATAAGTATGAGAGAACAGATATCTCTTTGAGATAACAATTTTGTTTTCTTTGGATACATTCCCAGAAGTGAGATTACTGAATTCTATGGCAGTTAATTTCTTGAGGAACTGCTATACTGTTTTCCATAGTGGTTATGCCAGTTTACATTCCCACAGGTGTTATTGTACTCCTACCTAACTGAGGCATCATTTCACTTTGGTGAATATTCATTCTGCCACATACTACTAAGCATTATATTTTTTCTTTAGAGAGAGGACATTTCAGAACCATCACAAATTTCTATTCCATTTATGTCCTTGTTTATTTAACTGCAATAATACAATTATAGCAAGAAGAGCCAAAGGGAAAGTAAAGGATAATAATGTATTATGCCAAAAAAATTTTACAGCTTATCAATTCATTTATACACAGATATCCATGTGACTGAAGACTAGAAAAGAAATGGAAAGTGTGAACTCTTTTTGGCAAACACATTGCAAATGAGAGTTGATTATGTTTGCAATTGCTGTTTTTCAGGCTACCTTGACCCAAATATATAGTCAATGTCAAAGGTACTATCAAGTGTTTCAAGCAGCTAATGACTGGCTTGAGGATGCTCACGAGATGTTACAGCTGACAGGCAATGGCTTAGATGTGGAGAGTGCAGAGGAAAGTCTCAAAAGCCACAAGGAATTTTTTAGTACAGAAGATCAGTTCCACAGCAATCTGGAGGAGCTCCAAGGCCTGGTAGCCAACCTGGACCCACTCATCAAGCCAACCGGAAAAGAGGACCTAGCACAGAAAATGGGCTCCCTGGAAGAGAGGAGCCAGGGGACAATACAGGATTCACACACCCAGTTAGATCTCTTGCAGAGGTATGGGAGCTGTTTTGTTCTTTATATTCTAATGAAATGGATTTCCACGTGGAAAATAGGAATATATTAATGATGTACATTACCGTTTATTCTTTTTTCTTAAGTATCACTGGACATATTGACATCAGAGTTCTGCATAGAGATGTGTGATTTTAAGTTGTTTATTGACTTCTGTTGGATTTTTTCAAGATGTGCAGCTCAATGGCAGGATTACCAGAAAGCAAGGGAAGAGGTTATCGAACTGATGAATGATGCAGAAAAGAAATTGTCTGAGTTTTCTTTATTGAAGACTTCTTCCAGTCATGAAGCGGAAGAAAAATTGTCAGAACACAAGGTTAGTTTTGTTGTTGTTTTTAATATTCTTTCAGTGTAACCACAATGGTCTTTGCAACATGATAGTTCCAGAAACAAATCAATAAATCTTCATTTCCACCTGGGCTTCTTAAACACAAAAAGGATGTGTTTAACCACATTTCATGGCAGTGTGAACTTTAAATTCTGTCACCTTTTTAGAATCCCCATTGAAAATGCATAGCTAGGTTTCAAAAGACACATTCAGAGCAATTTGCTTCTGATAAGATGTAATACAATAGATTTCAATAAATAGTTTCTGGTGTAACATAGATTAATTCCATTAAAGTTCAGAAATTAATAACTGAGTCTCACTCATATATCAGAGCAATATAAGGTAGAATGTGACATACTTAAATATCAAATTCTGTTCACTTATATTTCTGTTAGTTTTTAAAAATGGGAGAATGTCATCTCAAGTAGCACATAAATGTTTGTTTGTAATAAATAAATATTCACCTTACCTCTTTAAAAAACCCAAGCCTAACTCAATTACAAATTAAATGTAAAAGTAAGAGCTACCAGAGGTATATAAAGATATGTAGGAACATTTCCTTTTGCAGGCAATTTTGGGCTTTACCAAAATCCACAGAGCTTTTGAAAAAACCATCTCTCCCCTTAACCTCTCTTCTTCTCCCCACACTCCAGACTTTAGTGTCAGTAGTTAACTCTTTTCACGAAAAAATCGTGGCCTTAGATGGTAAAGCTTCAGAACTGGAAAGAACCGGAAATGACGCCAGCAAAGCAACCATAAGCAGGTCGATGACGGCTGTCTGGCAGCGCTGGGCGCGGCTCCGCGCTGTGGCCCAGGATCAGGAGAAGATACTGGAAGATGCAGTGGAGGAGTGGAAGAGCTTTAATAATAAGGTAATCTCCATTATTGATGGGCTCAAGGTATTGTTTCCTCACTGTTTGGAAAAGCTGTATTTTGCTCTTTTTAAAAAGGTGACCTTATGATAGTAAAAAGCCTTTTAGAAAAAAATCTCTATTTCCGTGAGATGAAAACCAAATAATGAAATAAAATACATAACGCAATGTGCAATTTAGCCCAAGCCCGGGTGCAATTATTTCAATAGGAAATAAATAAACCAAGCCATCACATATTGAAAGGAGGACAATCCCATTTTTCCCCATTTGTGAGCTTCTTAGTGAGACTTTCTTTCCTGGCCCTGAAAAAGTACAAAACACTTTGTCTTTGGTATGAAATAAGCAGGAATTCAACTCATTTTCCATATCTTATGTTTAATATCTTCTGTCTTTTAAGTAGGGTTCAATGTTTCAAGCCACATCTTCCCTTATGACCCAAAGGCACACATTCATGTTAACATAAACATTGAAAAGAGTTTTTCTTTTATCTGTTTAGTAAAAAAAACAATGTTTTTTAAAACCTTTTCTGTGTTATGAAGTCTTTGATTGCCCTGATATTATTATTATTTTTTCTGGGGGGGGAGTTGCACCATGCAGCATTTGGGATCTTAGTTCCCTGACCAGGGATCGAACCTGTGCCCCCTGCATTGGGAGCACAGAGTCTCAGCCACTGGACCGCCAGGGAAATCCCTGTCCTGATATTATTTTGAGATTAAATCTTAAAACCCAGAATAATAGAGGTGGTCTTTCCTTCCACATTAAGGAGATTGTTCACATGTTAGTTTCCTGAGACTTAGAGTCGACACCATCATCTTTAATGGGCTTCAATGCACTGATGTCAAATGTGGCATTTATTGGAATTGCTCTCTTTTTTTCAGTTTATTTACTTTGAAATTCATAGTAATGTACATCTGTCACCAGGTTAAAAAAGCCACTGAAATGACTGATCAGCTGCAAGATAAATTCCCGGGAAGTTCAGCAGAGAAAGCCTCAAAAGCAGAACTCTTAGCTCTTCTTGACTGTCATGACACATTCCTTCTGGAGCTGGAACAGCAACAGGCAGCCTTAGGGATGCTGCAGCAACAAGCACTGAGCATGCTCCAGGATGGGGCCACGCGGCACCCTGGAGAAGAGCCCCCCACCATGCAGGAAATCACAGCAATGCAGGATCGGTGCCTGAAGTAATTACACACCTGCTCTCATTCTGTTTCTAAACTTGGCCATGACCCAAAGGGTTAAACGTGGTATTAAGAGTCGGGGGGATGCTCCACCTCGCCACCTTAAAAATGTGGGGATCTGTTCCTATCATCCTGTTATCTAGTACATATCTAGTTGTATTTAGAAACATAGCGATGAACCAGACAGATTCAATCTCTACCTTCAGGCAGTTTACAGTCGAGCAGCAGAGTTAGAACTCAAGATACCATACAGGTGAAGCATGGGAAGGGCGCTAAAGGAAATCAAAGCAGAAGCAACTAACCTAGGAGAGGAGACCAGGAAGGCTTCCCTTCAGAAGGGGTATTTAAGCGGAAGACTAAGCAGGCTTGAGCCAGCCAGTGAGATGGGAGAAGATTTCTGTAAACGGGGAGAGCAAGTAAGAAAGCATGGTAGTAAGCATGTCACTTTCAGGGAACTCTTGGGTGATGGGGTGATTTATGAGAAGTAAAGCTTGAAAGATAAACAGTTGGGAGCTGTTGAGAACTTTGTTTTGGTAAATCTTGATAACTCATTGGCTAAGTTGGATGACAGAGAGATTAGAGCAAAGTCCAGTTAAATGATAGTCATTTATTGATAGTGAACTTAGAGAAAGTTAATCTTAATGATGTATAACCATCCTGATTCACTTATCGGCCCAGAGAGGAAATGTCACCATATAATTTAACTCCTGTATTAAGTAATATTATTCATACATCTCCTACATTCACCCCATCTCTTATAGATGAATTCAGGATAATCTGGCTCAACGTATTTAAACTTTTAACCAAATTTATGTCAATTCAAATGGAGACTTACATTTTGGATGCTGAACATTATTAATTGTAAAATTTCCAAAGTTTGATTCTTTATTTAAAGACTAGTTTCTAATAGGCACAAATATTTCAATTACGCACAACTTTTAAAGGCTGATGATTCTGCACCATTTGAGTAGATTTCCAAAGAGGAAATAAATAATCAAACAATCTCCAGGTTACTTTAGATAGGAAAATGAATTGCAGTTTAGTGGCATGGGAGTATGTCAGCTCTCAGTTTTCCAGGGATAAATCATTCACTTCACATGATGTATATTCTTCTGTTATACTTGAAGTAAAAAAACATTACTGAAAATCGTCTGGCAGTTTGAGGGAAGTGTCTTTACTTGGAAAAAAGATAGGACGCTTCACTTTTTTAATATCTGTTTTTGACAATATGATGTCATGTAATGGGAGGGGATTCCTTTCATTTCAGTCCACATCTGCTTTCTCCCTTTAATGTTTCTAAAGCATGCAGGAGAAAGTGAAGAAGAACGGAAAGCTGGTAAAGCAGGAGCTGAAGGAGCGAGAAGTGGTGGAGACACAAATTAATTCAGTAAAATCTTGGGTTCAGGAAACGAAAGAGTATTTGGGGAATCCAACAATAGAAATAGATGCTCAACTTGAAGAACTTAAGGTACAAAATTCATCCCCTAGACCAATCATTTAAAAACATTGTCCTGATTTTAATCAAATATATTTATTTATATTAAATGAAATGTTGAATTAAAAATTTTTAGAAAAGTTTTATATAAAAGGCCTTTAGTATGAGTTCATTGGACTTTCTTTTGTTCCATATAAAGTAGACGTGCTTCTTATTCGGAGACTAAAGAAAAGTTTGCTTTTTGTAAATGTGTTCTTTAATTCCACACTTAATCATATTTTGAGTAACAATACATAGCTTTGTCTCTGTACCCATAAAAATTAATTTCCTTATCAGGCTCCCAGAAATTTCTCATGTTGATCTTTTCTTCAGATTCTCCTAACAGAAGCCACAGGTCACCGACAGAACATTGAGAAAATGGCAGAGGAACAGAAGAATAAGTACCTTGGTCTTTATACTATATTACCTTCTGAACTCTCTCTTCAGCTAGCTGAAGTGGCCTTGGACCTAGGAACTATCCATGATCAGGTAAATTTACAGTCAAGAAAGAGTACTTTTCCCTTCTTTTATTGACTCAGTACTCTTGTATGAGACTTCGTGATTTTCGCAATCCTGTCTTTATGGAAACAGAGTTAAAAAAAAAAAAACAGATTAGTATAAAATAATAATATTAAATTAGAGATCTTATTCATAGGCAAGAAGCATATGAGAAGATATTAGATGTGAATGATACTGTCAAACATTAAAGATAATTTGTCTGCTTCCCCTCACCTTTTTCTGAAAGAAAATTACTCAAAGAAACAAAACAAAGATACATTTCATGTATTCAACAAATATTTATTGAGTCCCCAGAGTCTGCCAGGCACTCTTTTGTTATTACAGTTCAGCAAGATGTAGTAGGTGAAGATATTTGAAAAAAGGGAAAATCAGAGTTAAAAAAATAAGGTAAACCAGGAATGAGATTTTTACCCAAAATGCATGCTATAGGGTCCCATATTGTGTCTAGAGGAAGGCCTATCAGTCTCACTCTAACTTCCAAATAACTAAGGAAAGGAATGAAACATAATCCATGTGTATATATTTTTAAAACAAATCTTTTTTTTTTTTTTGATTTAACAAATTGCTACATAGCCATTCATAGTACTGAGATCAGAAGGAGATTTCAATCTTAACGCCTCATAAAAAAGAGACACTTACATGTTGGGAGAATAGCTTCAGTAGCATTTGCACAGAAACATAATGGGTTTTAGGATCTTCTTGTTGGCCTAACACTAAAGCAGTTTAGTTAAAGCTGGTCTATAGAAGACAAACAGAGGATAATTCTAAACTGCCGTATGAAATGGAAAGTAGTATTGCACTGTAGAAACTATAAAATTCATATAAGTGTGCTGTACCCTTTTAGACTTTCTAGAGTATGATGCAAAGTGTTTAAAATTTTTCATCAAAATCTATTTCTACTGCATCATACTTTTGACCTAAACTAAAATGCTGTTTTCTATTTCAAGTATTTAATTTACTTATTTGGTTTTTCTTCTTAGACATTAAAAGGTCTGTTGGGAAGGATGACTTGGTGAGTTCAGATCTTAAAAAAAGAGTTCAGATTTCAGGTTTCTGTTCCTCTGGATAAATTTCCCTGTAATAGAGTTATTCACATGCATTCCACTTACGTTAGCACTCAACTCAAAATAATGAATTCTGAAAAAGTACTCTTGTAATGGTGTATTTCCTCACTACTAAGGATATTTGATTTGATATTTTTATATATTACAAAATGATCAGCACAATAAATCTAGCTAGCATTCAAAACCATACATAGTTATAAATTCTTTTTCTTGTGATGAAAACTTTTAAGAACTACTCTCTTAGCAACAAGTATGCAATATAAGATTAACTATAGTCACCATGCCATACATTACATCTGCATCACTTAAAAAGATTTTTTAAGGCCTTTCATTTATACAAAGAAAATATTCCTTTACCATCTTTTTGTCAACATTTTATTACAAGCAAAATATGAATGTTTGTTACCACATCAAATCAAAGTCATTAGACACTTGTGAATATTAACTGTTAGTTTTCATTTTCCTTTCCATTAGATCTGCTCAATGCTTTTAGTTATACTATACAGAAGTAATTGGAAGTGAGAAGAAGAGTTAGCAGATCATTAACAGCTACTTATGAAAAGGTGCATGGAAACAAATCTGTGTGCCTCCAATTATCTGAAAGTGTTTTCCATTTTATGAGACAAAGGCTTAGAAGAGTTTGTGTGTTTAGGGTCACAAAGTTAGTAAATGGAGAAGATAGATTTCAAACTCAGCTATCTATACTGCTTTCTGTAAACATTTGATGAGTGAATCACTGTACATCTATTGTTTGTTCCTTTGCTGAAGTAGCAGCAGAAAGAGGTGCAGTGAATACATGAAAATGGTGGAAAGTAAGGCTGCAAGGAAAATCATGAGAGCTTGTAACTGCACGTGGCTGCCTTGATGAGGCACTTGGATGCCAATGCGCTGTTGATGACCTAAAGTACCTCTTGGAAACATCTGAAGCTGGAGGTTATTAGTATTAATTCTCCAATTTTGACCATGGTTGGTTTTGCTGTTCTCATTGATTATTTAGATCCAGGACAAAGTAAAAGAAGTTGAACAGAGCAAGGCCATGAGTCAGGAATTCAGCCGGCAAATTCAGAAGATAGCCAAAGGTCTCACAACTATTCTAACCAAGCTGAGAGCAAAGACAGATGATTTAGTTCAAGCTAAAACTGACCAAAAGGTAAGGAAGGAGAAGTGGAAATATAAGGGGTGCTATGGAATGAATTAAATATTTTGGGTGCAGTAGTGTATTTTGAAGATACAGGAAAAAAAAAAAAAAAGCTTTCTTGATTAGCAGGCTTCATTAAAACCAGAGAGGAAAGGCAAGCAGTAAAGAAATTTTATAAATACAATTGTATAGAGCTACTTATATCGTATAATTTATTATCACAGTCAAACTGTATTCATAAATATACATGCATATGGAAGTAAGAGGGAAGAGTGTCAAAGGACTAAATGATGGTTTAGGAATACAAGTATATAAATTTCAAAATGAAGGATGTTCTTGGTAGTTAAATCTGTGTTCTCACTCTGCCAATGAGCAAAGTGACTAATCCTTTTTGGGTGGGCCAGAAGGAAAAGTTTAGCTCTCTCAGCCTCATAGCAAATAAACACCAGGGTTACGAAACATCCTGCTCTGCCTTCTCAGCTGAAGAAACAGAAATGAACTGATCATAGTAGAATTATTCTTTATAATATTTGGCTTTTACAAAAATCATTTAAAATATAATCCTTCTGGTTCTGGAAAATCTGGAGAACTTTATTTTCTGTAGTCTAATGTTCTTTCCTTTTGATGGCCATCCAGGTGCTAGGAGAGGAATTAGACGGCTGTAACTTAAAATTAATGGAACTAGATGAAGCAGTACAAAAATTCTTGGAACAGAATGGCCAACTGGGTAAACCACTGGCCAAGAAAATAGGAAAACTGACTGAACTTCACCAGCAGACCGTCAGACAGGCCGAGAACCGGCTCTCCAAGCTCAACCAGGTATGTTTTCTAGACCGGTAATCAACATCAACATTCTCTAAGGCCAAAATTCAATTTTCTGTTTTTCACTTTTAAAAATAAGTAAAAAGATAAATATTGACAATGATGAGAGTAATTTAAGTGTCGCTTATTTCACACCATGCCTATATTCCAGAGATTTACATGTAAACCTGACTATTTTACATCAAACCATATTATAAAATCATTGACGAAGGTATTCATATAAAATGGACTTTTTATAAACATATAAAAACATATACACACATACATACATATTTGCCTTTACATAATTGGTTCAGGTCACATATTATCATCATTGTTGAGCATAGACTGAACTTTTCCAAATTGATTATTTTTTTTCTGCAGCCAGGGGCAAGTTAAATCAGGATTTGCAACCAATAAATTGTAATATTAAAACCCAGAATCCCTACCTACCACCTCCTTACTCATTGAGGGTGTAGTATGAAGGGAGGGAGAGAGAAGAGCTAGATAGAGAAATAAGAGCTGAAAGTGGAGAATTTTTTAGAAGATAGATTATTCAAGCACATTAAGAACTTGGACTTTATCCCAAAGTCACTGGGAAGTCCCTGATAGATTTACAATAAGGAAATTATCTTTCATGATACCTTTAGATATCAACTCCTAGGATTATTATATCCAAAGAGAGATTGAAGTCTGATTTCTAGTTCAAGAAGCAGAGTTTACATTTGTTATCTGAATGTTAATGATTTTTCAGGCAGCATCCCATTTAGAAGAATACAATGAAATGCTTGAGTCAATTTTGAAATGGATTGAGAAAGCTAAAGTTTTGGTACATGGAAAGATTGCATGGAATTCTGCAAGCCAACTTCGGGAACAATACATTTCACATCAGGTAACTTTGGGAAAAATAGTTTTCAAAGAGTAATTAAGAGAGTAATTTGATTTAACTGGCTAGGCTGACAGAAAATTTAAAGGACCGTGATGTAAAATTATTGCAATTGCCAAGAAAAAAGAAAGCTAAGGTAGCTCTAACAGCTTGTCCAGGGGATTGAAAGACAGTAGCTACCCATGAGATGTCATAAGGCTGTATATATAAACAAATATCCTCTGTCTTCCTTAGACTTTCCATTTCCCAAGACCAAAAATAATCATCCACGTGGGACTTTTTTTTTTTTTTTTTAGCTGCGGTTTCTTTGAAACAATTGTATGCAGGGATATGGTGGAAAATTCTTCCCCAGGAAGAGCTGTAGGAACTTGTGGAAAGATTTCAGGCTCCAGACTCAGACTGATGGGGAAACCAAGTTCTGCCATTTAGGGCTGTGTCATTAGGAGCAAACTACTTTGCCTCTCAAAATTCAGTCTTCTCATCAATAAGATGGAGATGTAAATGGTGTTCATACTGCAGAGTTATCATGAGGATCAGAAGGTACAACATATGTGCGGTCATCAGGCACAGTCCCTGGCACATGGGTCCAGAGCCTCAGTCTCAGGCCTCCTCCTTCTAGGCCTTCTGCCTGGCCACACAGGGCTGACCTCCCACAGGAAATAGAAGTCAGCTGAGAATGAGTTCGCACCACATGGGGGCCAGATTACTTCATTTCCTCTGAAGTTTTCTCTCGGCCATAACATCCAGAAAATTATTTCATCCTTTTATAATTTAGGCTTGAATTAGATATAGATATCTAATAGCCAGTTATCTTGCAATCAAATAAGAAATGGTCTTTATTTAAGTTACATGAATATCCTCAAGTATTTTAGATTTTCTCTGGCTTTTATTCTGATTTATGTGTACTCATGTCTTTTAAATGCATCCCCTTTTCCATTCCAGTTGACAAAGTTCTAAATCAGAGCCCCATTTTCTCCTCCTGGGAATGCTTTAACAGGCTCCTAATTGGTTTCCCTGTGTTTATCTTTCTTCTCTAATCAATCTTGCACACTCCTCTCAAGAAATCTTTAACAACTACAGAGTTGTTCTGCCTGAGGTTATGCATTTTACATTAACAGATAAGACTTAAGTTACAATTGGTTGTAAACAGTGAAAAAATATTCATTAAAAATAGAGAAATGCAAATTTAAGAGAGAGAACATTGTAATTATCCAGTTAACACTATTTTTAAAAGCTCATATTTAAGGAAGTGAGAGCTCTCAAACAGTGCTGATAACTTGGTAAAATCTTTGAAAAACAACTGGAAAATGTATCATGATCATCAAAACATTATTACTCTGTAATCCAAAAATGTAGGAAATATTTTATATGAATATTAATAACTATACTGGAATTAAAAAAATGTCAAGTAAATTTTCTGAGTAAATTTTTGGATTTCATAAAATATAATGTAGTCTTTAAAATGACCATGAACTTTTTTTTTAATAGCTCCTGCTCTCATTCATTTACTTATTCAATAAACATTTATAGAGTGCTTTCCAAAGCTGGGAATTTTGTTAGGTATTTGGAACACAAAGAATATTCCTTGCCAGGGAGTTGATAATTAAAGGGAGGAAGGAGACAGAAGGCAGATCTAGACAATTACAGTATAGTGTGATAAGGTAGAGGGATAGAGGGTCCAAGATTCTGAAGGAACTCACGGGAGGGTGCCCAACCCAGACTGCCCAGGATTTGAGAAGATTAAGGAAGGAAAAGGTGATTCTGAGCTGAGTCCTGAAAGACACACAGCCTACTTGTCATGGAGTTTTAGACAAAAACACATGTTGAAACCCCAGCACTAAGAGTGAGAGGTGCTCAGCCTGGTACACTGGGGAGGAAGTCTGCAGAGAGCTGGAAAGAGAGAGAAGACAAAGACAGACCATGAACGCCTGTTAAGAACTTGGCCTTTCTCTTGTAGTCACTGTAAGCCTTTGACAGATATTCTACAGGCAAGTGACAAGCTCAGGCTTGTATTTTAAGAAGGATGGCTTAGAAGCCTGTGAAAAACAGATCGATGAAGGTAAGACAACATAGAAGGTGGTTTCAGTATTCCAGTAGACAATGACAAGGCCTCTATTTGGAGGCTGAGAGAGGGCAAAAATCAAGGGCTATTACCCAGCAAGAATTCTGGACTTGGAGGCTACTGGTTGTGGCTAAAAGAGAGGGAGGAGACAAGGATGGTTCCCAGGTTTTTTTGACTTGGGCAGTTGGGTGGGTTGAGTGCGCTGAGGGACACAGGAGGACAGATGTCAAGTACTGGTGGTGACCTCACACAGATGCTCAGGAGAGAACTCAGCCTGTGCATGCTGTTCCAGGGGGTTCTCCTGTGCCTGCCTTGGGAGTTAATGAAAACTGCCTGAGTTTATCCAAAAACAGTGCACCGAAAATGCATGTGTTCTAATGTCAGGCAAAAAAGAAAGATAGAAAATCGTAGGTATGTTATGATCTCAATTACTTACAATTATACCCAAACTGAACAGCAGTTATCACTTACTTAAAGTTATCTCCGGGGTATGGGATTATAGAATATTTTATCTTCTTTATTTTTCAGTATTTTCTAAACTTTATAATATATAATGCTATTCATAATATATAATATGCTGTATAATATATGTATACGATATTTATTGTGAGAAAAAAAGATGTACTTTATTTTAAAAATAAGGATCTATTGCAAAAACGTGATGTCCCACCTCCCACTTCTCCTCTTTACACATCATACACCCCAAGAACTGCACATTTTGTGCCCACTCACCCATGTGCCTCTGCTTAGGCTGTCCCCTCAGCATAAAATATCTTTCCTTTTCCTCCCCATCTGTTCGCATACAAACATTCTTCTGACTCAGCTATGACTCTTCCAGGAAGCCTTCTCCCAACCTTGCTGCAAGTAGTAGTACAACTCATTTCTGGCATCCTTAACCCTTTCTTCTTTTTCACTCTGCTCATAAAATGCATATTACATGCTTATAATTCCATTTACGTTATTATTCGTTCCAATAGATGATACTCTCTTGAATGACAAGGACTTTGTTTTATCCCAAGTAGTTTCCACCCCTTTGTCTCACTTAAAGCAAGTGTTTGTAATGCTCTTGTCATTTTCATTTCTTAGATGCATATATGCTTAGATCTTAGAGACAGAACATGAGAGCTGAAAAGCATCTCTTTAGTTTGAATATAAGAGAAGGGGGTCCAGTGACCTGATGAAGATACCCGCTGTGTCACAGCATCACCAGTGCTGAGATACTCACGTGCTGACCCTCATCAGGGAGCAGCTTGAGGTGGCAGACAGAGCACTAGCCTATGGTCCAACACATGTGGCCTCAATAAATTGTTTGTAGCTCCTGAACTTTGATTTCTTTTTCTCTGAAAAGGGGGTAACAGTAAGTAGGGAGCAGGCACAGGACTGTGAAGGTTAAACACAATAAGACATAACCTACACAGTGAGCATGGGAAATGTGAATTACATCTCCTTACACTTTCCCCAGTCTGAGGGTTTTACACCACACCCTGCTGATTACCTGTGCCTCTCTGCCTCCCTGTCAATGTCATGCACGTTGATAATTCACTCCAGACCATGCTGGAAGAATCTGAAGAGATTCACGACGATCTGGAAACAATGACTGAGAAATTACAGGACCTCGATAGCGTGTACCATACGGAAAAAATGTCTCAGCAAGTGGCAGACCTGGGACGGGAGACTGAGGAACTGCGGCAGATAATCAAAATTCGTTTGCAGAATCTCCATGATGCTGCCAAGGTAAACCATAAAAAATTTTTTTAAAAAGTAATTTAGATGGAAAAGCCTATCATTAAGAAAACAATTGTGGTTGTATAGTGGAGGTAGAGTGTGTTACCAAAAGCTCAACCTCTCTGTACACCGGTGCTCCCGGAGATGTTTTGGGTGATGTAGAAAAGGACACACGGGGGCTTCTGCCTCGAACAGCTATGTGTCTCAATGATAGATGATTTGGCGAAGGGTTTTATAACAGTGGTTCAAAGGTGGGGTCAGAAAAGATTAGGGTGTGAGCAGGGCTTGCACTTCCTTAATCTCCTCTCAGGTGGTCTTCTCCTCTCAGGTGGTCTTCTAGTCTCCTGATCTTCATGAGCTTCTCTGGTCCCTTTAATTTCACCTCAGGTGGTTTCTTGGCTGCTCCTCCCTTGATTTGATTTGCAACCGTTCACATCCCTCGGGGAAGGTCATGGAGGCTGGAGTCTTGCCTATAGAAATGGTGGACGAAAGGAGACCTCGGTGCCCAGGCCCCACTCGGTTTCATGCCTGGGAGCCCCACCTCCGATGAGTCTGCTTGACTGGGATTGTTACCGTGTTGTGCCTGATGCACAGTGAGGCCAAACAATACGTAAATGTTGGAGTGTGGAGCAGAGAAAGGTTTATTGCAGGGCCATGCAAGGAGATGAGGAGGGGGCTCATGCCCCCCAAACTGCCAACTCCCCGTAGGGTTTCAGCAAAGCATTTTTAAAGGCCAGGAGGAGAGTGGGGTTGCAAGGCATGGGATCAGGTCCTGCACTATTCTCTGATTGGTTGATGTTGAGGTAACAGGGCATTGTCACAGGGTTTAACATTATCAATCCTTAAACTCCAGGAGGCCTGGGGCTATGAGCTCATGGTCCTCAAGTAGCTAACATCTTCCATTTGGCGGGGTGGTTTCACAATGGTAAAACAACTCAGGAAATGTGCATCAAATATTGTTATCTGGGAACTTCAGAGAGGAGTCAAGCAGAGGGTATAGGGGAGGGGTCTGCCCCAGAAGTCCCTATAGGGTCCTGGCTGGTTTCATGATGCTATTCTCCACCTATAACTTTGGACTTCAGGTGCTTGTATATTGACATTTATGCCTCTCTTACTCTGCAGGATATGAAAAAATTTGAAACAGAGCTTAGAAACTTACAAGTTGCTTTGGAGCAGGCCCAGACAACCCTGACTTCTCCAGAAGTTGGACGTCTTAGTCTCAAGGAGCAACTCTCTCACCGACAGGCAAGCAAAGATAATTCAGGGGAAATGATGGCGGGGGCGGGGGGGGGGCGGGGGGGCTATATTTTTGAACAAGAAAGGATAGTTCGCAAAAATGAGTTCTAAACGCAGTTACAGCCTAAGCACTGTATGCATTATTTAAAAAAAATTCCTGGGAAAATGTTTATAATTTGTGACAGAGTTGTAATTTAGTCAATATCTCTTGCTTATGAAATAAACCATTATAATATAAAATATAAAAGTATTTTAGTATATACATTTTAAGTGGAAAACGTCTTTTATACATACATGTATTTTATGTAAATAAATTTGTATAAAATGTCCAATTTGAAAATTTTAAATACGAAATATGAACTCGCACTTTCAGCATTTGCTGTCTGAGATGGAGTCACTCAAGCCAAAAGTCCACGCGGTGCAGACGTGCCAGAGCGCCCTCCGGATCCCCGAGGACGTGGTCACCAGCTTGCCGCTCTGCCACGCTGCCCTGCACCTGCAAGAGGAGGCCAGCCGGCTCCAGCACTCGGCCATCCAGCAATGCAACATCATGCAGGCATGTGCAGCAGGGCCAGCCAGCGTCTGCAGGCGGTCCCCACGCCGCCAGCAGAACAGCAGCAAATGAGTCATGGGGGCTTTTCTTAGCATTTGCGTGGGTTCAGTCATCAAAACACATTCAGAGTGTTAACTCTGACAGCTTGTTGTGGTTATATAAAATAAGGACATGAAATGCTATCATTTGGATCAGCCGCAAATGCCTGGGAAAGCTCTCTTAAAAATATCCTTCGGCAAAAACTATCTTCTAGTAATATATTTTTTTAGAACAACTTGTGAAGGTTAATTTTATCAGTCATAGATTATTACCTCTTATTATTCATCTGAAAATCATCTAGGACTTTGTAATAAGACTTTATTGCTAGCGTCTATTACAGAATTTTAAAAAAATATTTCAGCTTATTGATGCATTTTATTGCCTGAGAAGTACACGCAACTATAACTCGTAGTATCTTTACCTAATAAGAGAACAATTATTTACTAGGAAGAAATGACACTATTTATCTCTTACCTGCTTTCAAATAATATTTCACCTACTTTATCCAAAAATTGTATACATGCCCTGTCATTAAACCACCGATAGTCTATTTGGTCAACTCTACTTGCATTATCTTGTAATTTGTTAGTAAATTCCTGAATGTAGAAATCATTCGTTTGTTTGACTTCATTGAATGAATGACTTCATTCACTTTTATATCCTCTGTTCCAGCACTTAACTGAGTTCCTTACATATATATTCAGTATTTCTTTGATGGGAAAATAATCATGTTTTTCATATTGCTTTCTACCATGTTCTGGACCATGACATTGCCATCTTTAGGACAATAAGGAGAAGAAGGAGGATCTGGCCACTTAACTATTTTCAGTCCATCAATAATCTTGACAAAATGTTTTATAGAGAAGGCTCTGAAATATCTGAGTAGAGCTGAGGATTTGAATCATCCAGAAATTTTCCTCATCATTTCTTTGTTCCCTTGACACATGGGTAGATAGGAGTTAGCACAAGAGTTTGGCAGACAGAAGCACAGAAGCACTTACACAGTTATTGGTATAGACAGATAATCGTCTGTGGTTTTTTTTCTTTCAAAGGAGGCCGTGGTGCAGTATGAACAATACGAACAAGAAATGCAGCACCTCCAGGAGCTTATAGAAGGAGCTCACAGAGAGATTGAGGATAAACCTGTGGCCACCAGCAACATCCAGGAGCTGCAAGCCCAGATTTCTCGGCATGAGGTGAGACAAGCCAAGTTGAAGGACTTGGTGAGAGCATGTAATTGGTCTCTAGAAGATGAAAGAGAAAGGTCTTTCCTGACTGGGGCACAATGTGTTGGGTTCTTGGAGAGCCTCTTTGGCTGTCTTTGCATTTTGAGAGCTATTTTTGCTGATATTTTCCAAGACTAATTAGCATGAATCTTCCCCTTGATTCCAAAACCTTTTGACACGACATTCATGACTTATCTCCACCACAACCTACCGACTACCTCCTGCAGAATTCTCACAGTTCATACAGCAAAACACACCATATTCCCTGTCTTTACAGACCGCAAGGAACAGCAGTGCTCAAAGCCTTGCTGCTTTGATGGCCCTCTTTGAAAAGAAGGGATATATCATGTTAAAAAGAAAATCATTTGCTCTTTCACATATAGGTCATTTCACCTCCTTTTACCAAAATCAGAGAATGACCCATGCTGTTTGTTTTATGAATTTCTAGATTATGCCTGTTAGTATCTTCCGCATTTTCAAATGTGCCTCTTTCCCTATACCTTTGGCATCATTATGGCCTTAGGACTTGGACACCCTTTGTGCAGACCTGGTCTCAGAGATCATACAGCTTGAGTGTTCCAGATCCTTGACACTTAGCAGTGAATTTCCTTACCTGACCTGTCAAACCCTGTATAGATCACATTTACTCTTTCCTTGAGGGCTGGCTCACAGCATCATGAATTTTGGAAAGTGACTGGAGTGGGGGGCGGGGGGAATGTCTTATTTCTTTGTGCTAAGGATAGATGTTTGTTTCTCCTTCCATCTGCTTTATTTTAAATGTATTGTCATAAGAGCAACAATTTTTCCAAACCAAATATCATAGTACGGTTCTCAAAAGATTCAATTGTTGCTTTTTAAGGCTGGAAAATCTCACTTTCCCCCTTTGCAAATGCAGTTTTTTAATTTCTTGTCAAATCCAGTGCATCCATTGCTTACATTTATATATGATTTACAAAATAATGTAAATAAATATCCCACCACATTTACTCCTACAGTGTAGGTAATCATCTGTGTTAGCTATTCATTTCTCTTCTGCCACTGGTTAAATGAAAAGATGCTTTGCAAATATCTGAAACACTGTTTATATGTCATATATTAGACTATATAATACAAATTTATTTTGAAACTAGTTTTAATCCCATTTTGTAAGATTGAGAATTTTGTTGTAACAATTTTTCAATCACAGCACAGAAAATATTTTTTTAATCTATCTAGAATAACAGTAATTATCATTACTACAGTTTTGTTTTTGTTTGTTTTATGGTTTTTAAAACAATTTACAAAGTTTTTAGATTACCTTTTACAACAACCCTAAGAGGTAAGAATTTTTGTGTGTGTATCTCCATTTTACCAATAAGAAACAAACTGATTTTTTAGAATGACTACCTGAGCTTCCAGATCTAGTAACTGATAGAAACCAGATTCTAATCTAGTACCATTGGGGACTTCCCTGGCGGTTCAGTGGTTAAGACTCTGCACTTCCACTGCAGGGGGCATGGGTTTGATCCCTGCTTGGGGAACTAAGATCGTGCATAATAGAAAAGAATGATGGTCCGGGAGAATAAATGACTTGCCCAAGATCATCACAGAGCGGGCTCTCAGCAGAGTCAGCCGTAGACTGTCCTCTGGCTGCTGTTCAGTGGTCTGTTTTCATTTTATCACTTTTTCTCCTCCCAGTTCTAAACATTAGTGTAAACATGTTAGTTTTGCCATGTGATTTAGATTCCATTTTCATGTTTATAATGACGTAGTCCTGTGTGAGGCTTATTGTATATGTAAAACAAACACAGGAAGGAAAGTGCTGCGTGGGGGAAAGCCTGATTTATAACACAGAACTGTGGAAGAATGTTTTTTCCTGTATATTCTGTCTGCTTTTAATGGAAATTAATCTTGAGGTAAGGCTAGTTTCCACATGGATAACTTTAATTCATAAAGATAACTGATCATTGGTTCATTTCTAAGGAATTCACATTTTTTTCTGTAATTTTTCAAATGTTGCATTTAATTTGAAAAAAATTATCCTGTCACTTTTAAAGCATAGGAGAGAATACTCAGAGTCCTTTGCTTTCCACCTGACACGGAAGGCCTGCTTCTGGGCTCAGCAGGTTCCCCACAGAGGGCAGCTTCCCTCAGAGCAGCCACTGGACCTAAAATTCCCACCTGAATGCTCATCCTTTGTAATCATTTTCAGAAATACTCAGTAAAAACTAAAAAGACACATGCTTCCTGAGAATGCAGAACACCATCCTTTAGTGCTCTATTTTGATACAGCAGATCAGACCACCAACCTACAACGTTCATGGGATATAGGCAGGTGTATTCTTATGGAAGAAAGTTCTAGAGAGCTGTTTCTCCAAGGAAATCACATGACTAACCATAAAATGCAGATTCCCATAAACCTAGGAAGTCAAAAAATTTGACTGCTAGACCAGTATTGCATTTCTAACAAACAACTCAGATGAGTTTTTTATTTTTTATTTTTTTTTAATTATTGCTACTAAGTGTTTTACTTATTTTTTATTTTTTTTTGGCGGCGCTGAGCAGCATGTGGGATCTTAGTCCCCCGACCAGGTATAGAACCTACATCCCCTACACTGGAAGCTCGGAGTCTTAACCACTGGACCACCAGGGAAGTCCCCTAGATGAGTTTTATACACAATGAGTTGAGAACGTCGATGTAAGAAATAGGTGTTTGCTGTCAGTGTGCTGGGCAGGGTACTGCAGTAGGGGCCGTGGCCATCCACGTGGGCACAAAGCATGGGAGGACTAAGACTAACTCCACTTCACACAGAGTCCTCAAATCTACCAGACGAGGCAAGCCGTGATAAGGAGGCTTAGTGATTTGTCCTATGAAAACATAGAATTCAAGGAGTCCAGTGAGCTGGTAGATGACTTCCATGTGTGCATGCCTACCAGTTATTATAGAGTACTCAGCTATTAGGCACTAGACCAGATGTGGTAAATAGCTATTTAATCACTATTTTAAAAATTCTGTTAGGTTGAACTAAGTATCTGCAACCCTGAAAGGTAAAGAAGTGATGATTTCTACTTTTTAAATCCTTGCTTAAAAAATTCCTGTACTTCCATACTAGAAAGAAGACAGGCTCCTGGCTGAGTTCTGCTGAACTGTTTTCCCATCTACCCACCCAGTCAGTTTTGGTTGGGAGGGAAGAAACAAAATGACAACGATAACAAAATGGTGTGTATGTGTGTACATATACACATACACATGTACATATACACACGTATCATTTTGTTATTGTCATTTTGTTTGTTTCTGAACTTCAAGTACAAAGCTCTAGTTTGAATGTCAGGTTCAAAGCACTAGTTTGAATGTGTATACTCAAACTAAAGACTGTCACAAAATGTATTCTGTACAAACACTAAATAACAGCTTTTTAGGTGAAGGAGCCAAATGAAAGGAATAGAAAAAAGTAGTAATTTTGTACTTTTAGGATTAATGTTTTACATGAATGTAAAAAAAAGAATGAATGCTTACATCTTCATTTTTTAACTTATGTATGCATCTTTTAAGTAAGAAAGTATAAATTTAACATTTTAGAATTACCATTTTAGATTATTATTTTATAATTTTAATATTTTAATATCTCAGTTTTTTAAGAGCTGTGTGCTGTTCAGAATATATTTCCAAATAGCTCTTTGTAAAAGTTTTAAAACTTCTCTCTCTCAAAACAATTTTTTTCAACAACAGATGAATTTAAAAGCCACTAAAATTGAACCAAACTTCAAGTTCAAAGCCCTAGTTTCAGGCATCAGAAACATTTGAGGTGTGACGGAGTACATGAGGGAAAATTTCATGAATGTACAAAATTTTATTTGGGGAGTAACCTGTATAAAAAAATAAGGGTTTCCTAAGTAATATTTAGCTTATCTGAAAAAAAAACAACTCCCTGGGGCCACAGGAATTCAGGATCAGTTTACTTGGTGACACATCTGTCACAAATGACTGCTCTATTTGACATATTCGTGATGGTAAGAGCTGAGCGTTGCATTTTTGGCAGTTTTAGTCGTCACATGACCTAATTTCCATGGCATGAACCATCTGGCAATTTCAGATTCCTTAGGCATTTTAAAGAAAGTTGCCAGTGCTTAACGTTACGTAAATTCCTGCTGGGTCCTGAGCATCTCCCGGGATTAGAATCCCCAGCCGCCTGGCATTGTCTCTTCTGCTGCGCTCCCCACAGCACCCCTTCCGGCCCGCCGCGCTGTGGTCTGGCTCGGGGCGCGCGGCAGGCAGGCTCAGCGCTCGCACAGTCCACATCCTGCCTCCCCGCCGCTCCGTCTGGCGCAGCTCTGTGATTTCATTGGCCAGCCCCGGAGGAAGATGATCGCTACTAGTTCTGTTTCCTTCTGATGCTGCTGTGACACCCGGAGCGGGGCGGGGGGGGAATGTTTCCTCAGGAGCTGGCTCAGGAAATCAAGGGCTACCAGGAGCAGATCGCCTCTTTGAACTCCAAGTGCAAGATGCTGACCATGAAAGCCAAGCACGCCACCATGCTGCTGACGGTGACCGAGGTGGAGGGGCTGGCGGAGGGGACGGAGGACCTGGACGGGGAGCTTCTCTCCGCGACCTCGGCCCACCCCTCTGTGGTCATGGTAAGTAAGGGTCAAGGCCGGTTTGCTGGGCGCCGGTGCGCGCTCTCTTCTGACTGTCCCCTGGCTAGTGGCCCCGGGTTCCTCTCCGTGGCTTGGTTTAGGGATCACTGCTAGGTCCTGCAGATTAGAACCGAGAACAGTCCCCTTAACTCTGACTACTTGTGGGCCAAGGCCAGTCTTTGACACTGTAAACAGTGACAGTTGAAATGAAGCTGTTTGTTTGAGACTCCTGAATTACTTAACGTGCTGAAGGTCGGCCCTGCATTTGTTTATAATTTAGCAATAACACTCAGAGTCTCTCAAAAAAATTCCTGTGCACAGTTTTCTAGTTTTTCTGGGGGATGGGAGAATCATGCTACATGTATTTTTTGTGTGTTTTTCCAGCTGAAGCACTGGCTGATTAGGTATGTTTGTGTATTCTGTTGTATAAATGTTTAATAAAATATAGAAGAAAAGCTATTATTAGGAAAACAAGAAAAGCAAAAATCCAAACTTTAGCTTTGGATTAAAATAAACAAGTTCCATTAATTTCTATCTGCAACATTATATCCCCATAACTTTGCATCTGAAATGCATTAATAAAGAAAAAAAGAAGAAAAAAAGAAAATGCATTAATTATTTTGATAACTCAGCATTGTTCAGTGCTGTATATTTTCCACACATGACGTGCTGTGCTTTGGGTAGTGTATAATCATAGCTGTACTCTTTTGGCAATATATTACTTCAGGTGCATTTATCTCACTAGAATATTTGGAATTTGAAATATCCACAAAAGACCAAGCTTTATTTCATAAATCCTTCTCTCATTTGTATGATTCATGATTTTAATAGTTATTTATAAAGATGCAAACAATTAAGAAAAGGAAAATAAAGAAATATTTCATCAAGGAGAACACTCTATAATGTGACATGCATCCCTTTCCCCTGTTTGTTTTACAAATGGTCCCTAAGAGCATATTCACATGAGGACAAAACTTTCAAATAGTAACACAGGATTTGTGTGTGAATTTGGGTCTCAGTAATTCTAACTTTTGTTGTATAGTTATCTCTGTTTTGACCTGTGCCTGACCAGCTCTTTTGTTAACATAGCTAACCAATTTTCATGCCCTTTGGGCAACATTTTATGTGACAGATGACTGCAGGTCGCTGTCACACTTTGCTGTCACCTGTCACTGAGGAGTCTGGGGAGGAGGGAACCAACAGTGAGATTTCCTCTCCACCTGCCTGTCGCTCCCCTTCACCTGTGGCTAATACAGATGCTTCTGTTAACCAGGTACCACCCACTTGGCATTCCTCTAGCTAAGATTTCTGAAAGGATGCAGGACTCCAGTCTCTGTTCTTATTAGATTGTGGGCATGAATTGTAGACTTTGAGAAACACACCATTAGGTGTGATAGTTGCACAAACTGTGATTGTCATGTGAGACCAATACTAGCTTAACTCACCATCTCCTCTCCTGGGCTCCTGACATGAAATGAGCAAAAATTAGGTCACAGAAATGGTAGCTGGAGAAGGGCCTGTTTTAAGGCATTATGGCTGTAGCTTCTAAAAGCTGTCTGTAATGAAGTACTGCATCCTAACAGAAAATGAAATGTTCATGTCCCCCTTGTAAAATAACATGATTCTGTTGTTGTTTTAACATTTATGGAACATAGTTTTGACACTTACCAGCTCAGATTTTGAAGATGGAAAATTTATGTTCCCCATATCAGACTTTTTCTTTATTTACTAATTGCCAACCAATTTAGAGGCTGTCTGTCAGTGTATATTTTGGAGGGCTTAAGTAGATTTGCGTTTTGAGTTTTCTTACTTACCTTTCAATAATCTTAAATTTTAATTTCTATTAAATGGGGACAATAGCTTGTTGTTATGAGGTACCTTTTTAGTGTATATTATATTAAATATAGATTATGCTACATTAAATATGTCAAAATTTTTCATGAAAAATACTGGATAGAGATCAAAAAGATGCTTTTACATTAACCAAAATTGTTTTAATGCATGTTGAATAATACTTTATTTTTTTTTCCTTTAGCCAAAATCACTAAATTTTTTTTCAATTACCTTACCGTGAAATTACCTGTGTTCAAAGAAGTTGAAATTTATTATCAAGGGAGAAAGATTGAACATCGCAAATGTTCTATAAGCTATGTTACAAATCAATCATATTATTTTTATTTTAAAGCAGAAGCATTCAAAATAGGATTTCTCTGATAAAGAGAACCCACCTCCCCCCAAAAAGAGAAAATAAAACTATGAAACCTTTAGATAAGACAGTTCTCTTGGAGGGAATTCTCTGATGGTTCAGTGGTTAGGACTCCACGCTTTCATTTCACGGGGCACACTTTCCATCCCTGGTCAGGGAACTCAGATTCCACAAGCCCCGCAGCATGGTCAGAACAAACAAACAAACAAAACAAAAATAAAAACAAGAAAAAACAACAATTCTCTTTGTAAAAATATGTGTAGCTTTAGGGATGTATCAATTCATCCATCCATCAGGTAGATTGTGAGCATCTGCTGGACATAAAATCTTGTGCTGGGTCCCAGAGATGTAACAAAGGACGAGGCAACAGCGGCCTTTGCCCTCAAGGACCTTATAATCCAGAGAGAAAGGTGGCCATAAGATGAATAACAAAAGTGATGAGAGGAAATAAAAAAATTAAATTTTTTTTTTAAAAAAGGAGAAGTTCATAGTGTTCCGGAGGATTTGGAAAACTGTTCTCCAAATTTTGATTTTAAAATATAAATTACTCATTCTTTGATGATGTGTTCTTCCCTGTGGCCACAGATGTCATTAGAATCATAGAAATATGACAAGAGTCAGCTTTTTATTGTGTAAGAAAAACGTATCCTATATAATGTGCTTAATGTTCCTAAAATTTTCAAATCGAACGATGAACACTGACCTTTGGAGTAACACTTGGGAATAGTATCCCTTTCTAAAATTATAAGTCTCAATGCTAAATCTTGTGAAGTGTCTTTCCATGTACATGTGAATGTGTTCTGAAAATGGTAAAATATGCAAACATTTGTATTATGACACTTTAACTGTCCAGCTCAATCACATCCCAAAATTATGCTTTGTGTTAATCCCACACCCCTCCCATGTCATGGGAAAATATTGATTTAAATAATATTATTAACCTAACATACTTATACATGGAATGGCAAATTAGAGGGAAAATCTTTATTTAGTTCATGACAGACAGCTGTACTCCCAGGAAGTTGTTGGAAAGCAAAACTATAATATTTGGTATTACTCAGAGAAATCAGCCCCATCATTCCAGCCACCGTTAGGCTTGTCCAGTGATGTAAGTCAAAGGAAAATGAACAGATACTGCAACATGGCCAGTGATGCCTGGATTTACAAAATTTTCTCTTGAAACTGAGAACATTTAGAATTCCCATAAGTTCCAGTTTGCAGACTCATAACACTGTACAGAATGTGCACAGCTGTTTCAAGGAGCAGCCAAATATAACTGCTTTATAAAATCGCAGATGTTAAAAAAAAGGCTGTGCGCTTGCCGCTTCTGTAGGTAGATCTCCATTACATAACTAACTGATTTCCCCCCAGTCAGCGCGTTCTGTCTCTGATGGTAGTTATTAGCTGAAACGTGATAGTTTAGTTTACTGGGGGGAGAAATAACGAGGCAGCCCCAGAATTTGCTGCAGGCTTCTTGATCCTATTAAAAGCCAGCCAAGACTTAGGCACTTCCTCGGAATTGTTGAGGGAAATAGAAGTTTGAAAAGTGCGGTAGTGTAATGGGAAAAACCCCCGGCTCCAGCTTGTAAGCTCAGAATGAGTCCCAGCTCTTCCTCTAAGCTGAATGTACCCGGAAAGTCCCTCATTTATAATGGGAAGCAGTGCTACTTAATTCACAAAATTGTGAAAGTTAAATGTGATGTTAATTTTGAAAGTACATTTTAGACTTGGAAAATGTTAATCAAAATGTGGCAGTGGTTTTCCAAATTTAATTCCTTAGGAATCTGCTGGATGATAATTCCCATGACGTAGACACATAACCAACAAGAGACATCTTTCTAAGGGAGATTCCTCACTACGCCAAATGTTGCCCTTATTTAGTAGTTGCATATAGGACTGATCAATTTATTTTATTGACTCTATGTAGTCCTCAAATAGATGCAAATTATTAATCTACAAAAGGTGATATACTTTCAAAGTATTTCAAGAAACTAGGGGCTGTTATTCTTGTCTAAGAAACCACACACACACACACACACACACACACACACGCACGCACGCGCGCGCGCCAGAAAATAGATTTTTTGTAACAAATATATTTTATTCTCTTGGGGGGGGCTTTATTTATTATAGAGTACTTAATTTAAAATTTTTACATGAAAGCAACATTTTGCTTTTCCTTGTAGACAGTAATAGTATACCTTCCATGTATACAAAATAATAGAGTTTACAAAGATGCTTTTATGTATACACTTTTTCATGAATGTATGTACCTGCCTGTTATTTGCCAAACACTCCGTGGTATGCTCAGGATCAAAGGCAATTCCACAGTTTTTAAGGAACTCGGTCTGTGTGAGAGCAGGCAGATGATGCCCGTGGAGCGGGACGAGTGCTATGATGGCGGGAAGCACAGTGTTAAGGGACGACACAGAGTAAGTACCTAAACAAGGCTGGAGGTCAGTGGTCAAGGATGCCCCCCTTTTGTTTTAAAACAGAGGAAGGTGAGTATAGTTGCAGTGCACTAGAGTGATGTGAAGTTTTTCAGGCAGAAGGAAGGAAAATGGCTTATCAAGGCAACTATAAATAATACCAGTATAATTGGAGAAACATAGATTTAGAGGAGGAGGTGGGAAGAGAAACGAAACTGAGAGGGTTGCAGGAAACACACCTTGAATGCCGCACAAAAGAATCTGAACTTTGTCCAAAAGCTAATCGTTAACCACTGAAGGAATTTAACTAGAAGCTCTGCACAGAAGTGAGTTTTAGAACAGGTCATTCTGGATCCGTGTGGACCAGAGAATGGAGATGGACAGATCCAGAGCCAGGGAAGCTCGTGAGGGACAGAAGTTGCACGCTCTGATGTCTGGTCCAGACTGGTGATGTAAATGAGAGAAACAGCGGGGGGACTGTGGGGACCTGGACAGCACCTCCCCGTGGGAACTGGGCAGCCTCTCCTCAGTTGGAATTACTGTAGCTGTGTGGACACAGGGCCTTGTCTTACCTGCCTTCTGGTTTGCAAGAGAAGCCATGAGTCTGGATGCTTATGAAAGCTCCCATTCTGGATGAAGAGAAATTGTAAACAGTTTAAACCACTGTATAAACCAAGCTAAATGTATGCAACCTAGAGCAACCTGCAGGCTGCCAGTTTGCAACCTAAGAGTTAGGAAATTGCTACTTAACGTGAACTTGAACCAGTGCTTGGCAAGGGTATAGAACTTTATCCTTACGTAAGCAAGTGTGGTAAGAGAGGGAAGAAACAGAGAATAAATCCCAAGTGAGGTGAGTAGAAGTTCCATTTATTGAAAGATGGATAATACTTCATCATTTTTCTCTAAATCTATTTCTCAGCCTAGGTGTGCTTTTTTGTTGTTTGTTTTTTGGAAGTATTGAGTTTGAAGAGACTGTGGGATAAACATGTACAACTGGATATGTGAGTCTGGAGCTTATAAATACAGCAATATTTAAGAGTGAGTGCAAAAAACAAACTACAAAAGAGAAAGACTGAATGACTAGGGAGTTGGGAGAGAACAGAGACGTTGAAAGTGTTTCCAAAAAGGAATGGTCAGTGGTATTGAATGCTAGCGAGAGACCAACCAAGAGAAGATCCAAAAAATAATCATTTTATATCATAAAAAACAGCCACTGGGACTTCCTAGGTGGCACAATGGTTAAGAATCCACCTGCCAATGCAGGGGACACGGGTTTGAGCCCTGCTCCAGGAAGATCCCACATGCCGCAGAGCAACTAAGCCCATGTGCCACAACTATTAAGCCCGTGTGCCACAACTACTGAAGCCTGCGTGCCTAGAGCCCGTGCTTCTCAACAAGAGAAGCCACCACAGTGAGAAGCCTGCGCACCACAATAAAGAGTAGCCCCCGCTCGCTGCAACTAGAGACAGCCTGTGTGCAGCAACGAAGACCCAACACAGCAAATATATAAGTAAATTTATAAAAAAAAAACAAAAAACCAGCCACTGATGACTGTGGCCAGAGCACTTTCAGTGGAGTCACTAGAATCGAAGCTTTGGGTATTTAGAAGTGGACTAAGGGTGAGAAAGTGAACATATATTTTTTAAATTAATTAATTTATTTTATTGGCTGTGTTGGGTCTTTTTTTTTTTTTTTTTTGCAGTGAGTGGGGGCTACTCTTCGTTGTGACGTGCGGGGCTCCTCATTGCCGTGGCTTCTCTTGTTGCGGAGCACAGGCTCTAGGCACGTGGGCTTCAGTAGTTGCAGCACATGGGCTCAATAGTTGTGGCTCACGGGCTCTAAAGCGCAGGCTCAATTGTTGTGGCACACGGGCTTAGTTGCTCCGCAGCATGTGGGATCTTCCTGGAGCAGGGATTGAACCTGTGTCCCCTGCATTGGCAGGTGGATTCTTAAACACTGCACCTCCTAGGAAGCCCAGAAAGTGAACATATTAAGTGTAAACTACCATTTCCGGAAACCCGATTATGAAGCCAAAGGGAGAAAAGGAAGAGATGGTGATTACAATGTGTTTGTGTGTGAGGAGCCATCACATGTTGATCTGTGCAACTGTCTAATCTGTGACATCCTACAAGAAAAAAATCAAAAAAAGAGTGTGTATAGGTGTTTTCAGATGGAAAAGATTTGACTCTATTTACCTGCTGAGAAGAAAGACAGTAGAGAGGGAGTGGATATTAATGGACCAGGATCCTTGAGGAAGCGAAGGTGGATGAGGTTGTGTGAGTAGGTAAGAGGGTCATCCTTAATCAAGAGGACGAGAAAGAGTGAGATAGAGGTGAGTCTGAATATAGACAGACTTGAAAATTTGAGAAGTTGCAGGAGTGTCTCCTCAATGCCTTTGATCGTGTGTTTCTGTGTGTGTGTGTGTGTGTGCGCGCACGCGCGCACGCATGCACACGTGTGCATTCTAAAAAGAAAAGTTGGATTGAGTCATGGTTGGGGTTTTCCAAGTGGTTTGAAACAGAGGTTAAAGGGGCAAAGGAAACGCAGCTGTTGGCAAGAGAAGGGTTTACATAACTTAGACACAGTCAGAAATACACTCGGGGTGAATCCATTCAGTGGTGACAGCCTATCATGTTCAAGGAGTGGAAGTGGGTGAGGATGAATGGATATAAGCCTATCAGGGACTTGAAAATACCAAGAAAATCTGCTCAAGATGAGTGACAGGGTTAGGGATGAAAAGGAACCAGTCTCCATGCTTCAATGTCATCAGTAAATGTTGGGGACTTGCCTGGAAGCCTCAGCAACAACAACAAAATGGGTAGAGAGTCTCATGGCCACTCAAACATTACTTTATTTAATCCTCAGAACCACCCAGTGTTATGTGGGTGAGGCAACCCTTGCATGAGATGTGAGCACTTACTCCCATTCTATAGCTACTTAGGAGGAGAATTTCACCTGGGATCTCAGTAGTCCTGATGGCTGCCTGCGGTGGCAGACTCCTTTCTGAACCCATTCTGCTACATGACCCTGCTTTCTGCCCTAGTACAGACCCCGCAAGACACCAGGCTCCTTCCTACTGTTGCCTTGGTTTCCCAGCTGTCTAGGACCTTCTTCAATACTTTTTACCAAGACATTATTATCAATAAGTCTCAGGTTTTTGATCTTAGTGCAACTGTGAAAGTAGTGAACCTTATACGAGTAATAGCAATTTCCAGAATATAAACATTACTCCCCAGTTCAATTTCTATAAATATATGGATAAACAACCATAGAAACAATTAAAAACACATGAATTATGCATCATGATATAGCAGATTCCCTTATCAATACTAATAAAATATGTAATGTTACTTATTGCCCAAGAAATAAAAAAATTCAAAAGCCTCGCTTTTCAGCATTCATTTTGATTATTTCTGGTGTACTTCCAGGAATTGAATAAAAGGCAACCTCTTTGTTTCTTAGAGTAGTTTTAACTTCCCTGTTACATTTTTGCTTATTAAATATTGACACAAATTAATTTCTGTGAATAATAAACTCACAAGTATTGAAGATCTAGCTGTGTCTGAAAAACAACTTTCCATAGATTTAAATGTATTTAACTCAAAGGTTTTAAAAAAATATTCAAAACTTCGATTAACACATTAAACAGCATTTTAGGAAATAGGTCTTTTAGGTTCTCCTTTTTTGCTGGTTAATCAGTCTTTAAATATGTATACCTTAATGTGTACCTTCAATCCTTTGTATTTCCATTTTATCAGATAGAAAACAGCAATGAGTTTTGGCAACTTGAAATATTGGTAAATTTATTTTATTCATATGAACCAAAATTCTAAAGCAGCTACAATGTGCTTTGACATGACTTTCTTGTCACAGGGGTTTACTTACTTCAGTAGTTGACAGCCCTCGGGGATGGGTGTGAATCTTAAACCTTTCCTCCACATGGCAAGTAGGACCCAGAGCATCCTAACCTAAGCTTTGTCTTCTTCTTGAATGCACCACTGTGCTTTGCACCTGCAGGACATCGCTTATTACCAAGCCTTGTCTGCTGAGAGGTTGCAGACAGATGCTGCAAGGATTCCCCCCAGCGCGCTGCCGCCCCAGCGGATCTGTGAACCAGGACTGCAGCCATCTGCTACCGCTAAACTGGATGATTTGCAGCGCTCTTGGGAAACCTTAAAGAATGTGGTAAGTCTTCGAAATGTGAAATTGTGTAGCCCACCAGACACCAATTACCTTAGCCATTGTCTTATGAAATAATGCCTAATGTTTACACATCCCATATACAGTTGAATACCCTCTTGGGTCACAGAGGTAAAGCAGTGAGGAAAGAAATGTCGTAATCTGGAAGATAAGAGGCTGGGGAATATTGGGTAATATCCCCTTTCTTCTTTAGATCAGCGAAAAGCAGCGTACACTCTATGAAGCACTGGAACGCCAGCAGAAGTACCAGGATTCCCTCCAGTCCATCTCCACAAAAATGGAGGCCATCGAGATGAAGCTCAGTGAGAGTCTGGAGCATGGCAGGAGTCCCGAGAGCCAGATGGCTGAACATCAGGTAAGAATAGCGATGACTTCAGTTTCCTGTGTGATCAAATAGGTGCACTCCTATTTATGCCTGGCTGGCCAAGCATGTGTATAAGAGCATAAGCTGACATGTTTTGCTGTATCACTTGTTACAGAGTAAAAAGATCCCAAGTGGTGGTTGTTTCCACCACTGCTTAAGGGAGGGATCTTAGAGAGAAAGAAAGAAATTCAGACCTTGGTGTTGCTTTTTGACTTTTATGACACTAAATGCATTTCCTTATAGTTGCCACAGTATTTTTATTTAGCTTTGAACCATTGTTGCAAGAATATAACGTACCCCACATCTATCTTCTTGGGGTATTGTTTGAAGAAACCTAGCCAGTGTGTGCCCAGCACGTCCCCATTATTACTTAAGAGAATAACTCTCAGATTTCAGTAGGTGAAGAAGCAGTTGGAGAATAAGGGTTCCAAGTTATAATCTTGTGGTTGTCCCAGACTCTTTAAAAGGTACACTGGACAATGCTTCACCTTTAGGTGAGAAATAGAGATGTTTACATTAACCTAACTCAGACAGATATTTATTAGAAATACATCAATTGAAAATGCATGCTAAGAAAGTGCATAGCTTAAAATCTGGTTAATGCTTTAGCAACATTATCAGATGTACTCTTAATGCATAATCAGGTGTAACTGGGTCCAAGGGTACTAGGCGTGAGGTCACCTAAATATTCAGTCACTATGGTACAGGAAAATGCTGTCGTGGCCGGAACTCAGGAGCGTGTGACAACCCTATCAAAGACAGAAGAAAAGAAAGATATTTTTAGATGCAAATTAAGAGCTATAAAAACACAATGTGCTTATGTATTTATCAAATACTGGGAAATTTACCAGCTTTAAGCGTGAAACTCTGTACTTTATCTTTCCTCTACTTAGCATCTTTGTAGTTTTGGAACCCAGGATAACCTTGGAATACATTGCTTGTTCATATGTGTAGTCTAAGATAAAATTGTAGTATGTTACAATAAAGGGCCTTGCAGTGTAACACAAAAATGAGAACATTTCATCTAGATACAGCATATTGAGAAAGAGTGGTTTCAGGTTTTTGACACTCTTGTAACGTCTTAAGATAGAGATTAGCGTGTATAGCATCCATTTATAGACCTTATTTTGGCAAAATGACCTTCTGTAGGTCTTTCTGCTATCATGCATAGCCCATCTGGTTTGGGGAGGGTGAAGTGAAAGTATAAAATTAAAATTAACCTTTGTTTACTTGGATCGAGTCAATCACGAGGACAGTCAGGGACTTCGGTCTCTACTACCATGCAGTGTCCCCGGAGCGCCACAGCCCCCTCTACCCGATACTCCGGTTTTCCGCTTGTCCACAGCCACCTCGCCGTCACCTGAAGGGGCTGGCCGGGGAGCCCCGGTGTGCCTTCCGGGGCTGTGTCTGCGCATCACCCTCCCTAACCCTTCACTGTACCCGGAGGGGCAGGAGAGTGACCGTCCATTTGATTACAGCTTCTTTTAAGCAACCAAAAAGGATTTGGCATAAATTATCCAAAAACTGGATTAGAGTGAATTTGAGTGTCACAGACTTAGATTATCAGAGAAACAGCGTTCCAGGAGAGGGTTTACAGAACTGGACTCTCTACTTTTGGGTCCTTTCAGGTCCTTTCAGGTCACCTCCGCCTTTATTCAAGGCTCACATTCTTGTGTCCCAGGTGACAGACCACAGCTCCCAGAGACCCTTCACCAGGCCCCACCGATTTAGGAAGTATATGAAAGCAGGATCCGGGCGGTCTGCCTTGACCTTCCAGAGGTCCTGATTAAAATGCAAATTAGCTCCCTGTCACCAGGGTCACCCTGCCTCTCAGGCATTAGTATGAAAACACACACAAACTGAATGTAGAGCAAAATTGTTATTTTGTTCAAGGGATTTAATGGAGAAAACTCAAAATGGCACATTAATGCTAAGTATTATAAACTAGAAGTGAACCTGTGACTTTTCTTGTAATTAAGGCCAACCACGTGACTTCTGTCCCATTCTAAATTGAGAGGGGTAATGCCCACAGTTACAGCAGGGAGGAGATGTAGCTGATTCAGTGATTACCCATCATTTGAGCTTAACCGTTATATTAATGTGCTAATGAGAGGGAAAGAAATATAAATAATGTATAATTTCTCTTATCATTATAAATCTAACATTTTCCATCTGACCTACTTTTGCTAACTTTTGCTGTCTGTACCTAAATTCTGTCATTTCTGGGAAAGTGCTGCCTACATGGGAAGCTAATGGTATCAGAGTATCTAAATTGGTTCTTGGCTTCTGGAATATGCTTTATTTTTTCTTTTTTTTAAATTAATTAATTTATTTATTGGCTGTTTTGGGTCTTCCTTGCTGCGCATGGGCTTTCTTTAGTTGCAGTGAGCGGGGGCTACTCTTTGTTCTGGTGCACGGGCTCCTCATTGCCGTGGCTTCTCTTGTTGAGGAGCACGGGCTCTAGGCACGTGGGCTTCAGGAAGCCCCTTCTGGAATGATACTTTAAAAATCTCAAGCAATATGATAGAATTCCTCTTTCTAAATTCCAGTGGAATGTGGGTGAGAAAGTCCAATATACTTCTAGTATTTTCTAAAAATTAATAAAAAAATACTTCAATTGTTAATTTTTTCCCAGCACTCTCTTGGAAGTATTAATGTTTCTTTAAAGCTATTCTAATTCCTACCTTTTTCACCTAAACACTTGTCTAAATCTACTGAATTTGGGTGGAGTGCTGTGCCTTTCCTGTTACCCTCTTTAAATTGAACAGTAGGTTTAATTTTAAGACGTCATTGCAGTTCATAAGCTGACTTGTGGCTGTTGTTCTGCGTGTTAAGTCCTCTGACTGGGACCTTCATTATCATGGGCATCTAATGCTTCATGGGCAGATGTTGTCTTTGCCACACTGACTCAGTGATGGTTAGTAGGCAGAGCTCTGAGGTTATTTTGGTTATGTTTCTTTAATATACATAACAGCTCAAAGTTTGAGATGAACTGTGCTGATGTAGATAGTTCTGAAAGTCACAATGAAATTCACGTTCACCTTTGGTGTTGAATCAGACATGAGCTCCATGTTCTCCCCAGAGTGAGCCCTTTTAGAAAAGTTCAAGGTGCTTCTCTAAATCACACAGTGTGCCATACACATGCCCTCCTTGTAAACACAAGTCAGAAACGCAAAGAGGAACATTTCATCTCCTCTCCTTAGTTTTGAGTCAGACATTGTAGGGAAGCAGCTGGCCACTAGCCGAGACGGAGTTATTGGGCAAAGACATATTTAACTGCTGGATCTTTTTTGTTTTTTTAGATTGAAGTGAAATTTATATCCCTTGAAATTTACCATATTAAAGAGCACAGTTCAGTGGCTTTTAGTACTTTTACAATGTCATATAATCACTCTCCCAATCTGGTTTCAAAACATTTACATCACTGCAAAAGAAAACCCCATCCCCCAGTAAGCTTGGCTGCTGAATCTTGAAGTTAAAAAGTATAGCAACCTTCCAAAACTATCCACTCTCCCCTGAGAGTAAACTGAAGCATGAATAGCAAGGCTTGACTCTAACAGTATGGAAACTAACAGTTTTAGGATTCCTAATTCCTTCATCACTCACTGCAGAACATTCAGGGAGCTGTTTTAGAACATTCTGAGTCTGAAACGGAAGTTGTTCACTTCACCGTAAGCCTGCTTGGTGAGATCCACTGAGATTAAATGACTGAGGAAGCTTTTTTTTTTTTTTTTTTTTTTTTGCTTTTTTTTCCTAGTTTCCTCATGATCGAGGTATATGTTTTGTCTATTATGAATTAAAATGAATCCAACTAGATGTGTTGAGCACCTACTGTGTGCACAGCTGAAATAGACAGACTTTTTCTTTAACATATAATTTAGGGGTTGAATGAATTACCAACTGATTGTACAAAGCCCAGCAATGTGATTGTGGGTTACAGTGGCGGGAAGTAGATCAAAGGAGACTCTAACAGGTCTTTTGGGAGACACGGATTTTGAAAATTTGGAATGGTAACAGGAGTGGGTAGGACACACTATAAATGTAAATGTGCGAGGAAGAGGAGAAAATGAGAATGAATGTGGTGTGAAGCAGTGAGGGCCTTTTCTTGCTTGAACAGAGAATCAGTGCAAAGACATAATGAGATCAGTCTGGTTATGGAGCAGCCCTTAAAACAGACCAAATGATGTGAACTTTATATTTTTGACAATCAAGTACCAAAAATGGTTATAAAATAGAAGAAAATAATTTACTGGACAAAAAGCATTTTGAATGTATAACAAACAATAATGGTCTGTAAATTTATTACAATCCCATTAAAATATCCCAGCAAGTTCTTTGGTGGAGATGGATAAGATAATTCTAAAACATATTGAGAATGTATGAAAAAGTATGTTTTAAAAATGGAAAGAGTCAAGAATAGCCAAGACGACCTTGAAGAAGATGAACAAAGTTGAATGATAGGTATCCTTTCAGAGAGTGAGACCTGTAAAGCCATGGTGATTATGAGAGTGTGCTGTTGTCACAGACACCAAATGGGTCAACGGAACAGAGTGGGAAGCCAGAAGCACCCTCACACCTACACGGACACTTGGCTTAGGTCAAAAACTATACTGCGAAACAGCGGATGAAAAATCATCTTTTCACTAAATAAGACAGGGTCAATAAGAAGAAAAAAAAAGAATTTTGACCCCTACTTTCACTAGACACAGTAATTAAGTTTAGGTGGATTGTAGATCTAAATGTGAAGATTAAAAAAAAAAGTTTTAAAACTGCTTCTCAAAGTATTTGTACTGTGTAACCTTTTTATTTTTTAAATTTTAAATTTCTAACTCAACATTTTAGGAAAATAAAATACTGGTTGGATAGCATGCCAACGTTAAGTTGCTATAAAATTTCTTAACATTTACTTGCAATATCTTTCTCTTGTCACGAACTAGAGACAAACCAGTTCATGACACCATTGAATGAACCATACTTTGAATAGCATTCTTCTAGGAGATAACGTGAGAATATATTCATGACCTTGAGGTAAGCAAAGATCTCTTAAGGAGGACACCAAAAGCCCTAACTTTTCCAATGAAGCAAAATACTGATATATTAGACTACAATAAAATGAAGAGCTTCTGTTTATCAAAAGACATCATTAAGGAAGCTTTTACCCATTAAAAGACAGACTCGTCACAAAATGGAAGCAGAAATTTACTCTCTTCAGAGAATTTTTATTCTTTAGAAAGAACATACCTCCAAGTAGAAATGAATAAAGCATTAAAAAACAAACAAAATGGGAGCAGATATTTGCAATACACAGAACTAAAAGAAACACAGGCACTCCTATCCTGAATATATACACAACTCCACGCATCAGTAAGAAAAGGAAAGACTCCAGTAGAAAATGGGCTAAAGATTTTTAGCAGGCAGTCACAAAAGACATCTCTGGGTGGCCAGAAAGCACTGGGAAAAGCGCTTAGTCTAATCAGTCATCAGGGAAATGCAAATTAAAGCTGCAATGAGAACCCACTATGAACCCACTAGAAAGGCTTAAATGGGCAAGATCCACAAACCAGGTGACGGTGGAATATGATGCATTGATAAAAAGGGTCAGCTCTTTCTACATGCAACAGTCACAGTCATGGAGGAGGTGAAAGAAGCTAAACACAGAACAGTACGTCAGGAATGATTCCATTTCTGTAGAGCTCAAAAACAGGCAGCAGTGATCTATGACAGTTGCAAGCCAGCACCATCGTGATTGCTGGAAAGGAAGGGAAGAGGTCTGGGGGGCTTGTGGAGTCCTGGGAATGTTCTGTTTCTCCATCTGTGTGCCAGGAGCACGGGTGTGTGTGGTTTGTGAAAATTCATAGAACTGTGCACTTACAGCCTGCACTTTTCTAGATGTATATAATAATTTCAATATAATAGTTTACTTAAATAGCAATTGGACATGATGACACCTGATATTAGGGAAAGAGGAGGTTTTTTGTCGTTTTGTTTTTCATATCTATTGAGAGCCCACTCTGAGGAGGCACTGGGCTTACAGCGAAGCCTACAGTCCTATGGAAGAGGTGGGAATTATGCAAGTAGGGGTATATTGGAAACTGTGAAATATTGGCAACTATAAAAACAATGATTCTTCACTTGAAGTCATGATTGCCCCGCGTAGGGGTAGAGCCTGTTTCTCTAATATGTCATTCAAATCCCAAATAAGAATTTCTCCTGTAAAGATTCCAGCTAAAGAGCAAATCATAAAATATGAAAAATGAGAAATACAAACAGCATATAATTGTGATGCCTGTTAAGCAGGAAATAGGGTGCTATTGAAAGAAAACAATAGAGATTTTTTTCTTTTAGAGTCAGTGGTTGGGAAAGGCCTCTCTGAAGATGTAACAATTAACCTAAGGCTCCAAGGATGAAGAGAACCATCTCAGGAGAGTGGGAGAGCTTTCCTGAGCTTTTGGCAACAGCATGTGCAAAGGCTCTGAGGCAGAAAGCGCTGGGGGTCCTGGAGTAACTGAAGAAGGCTGGAATGTAGTGAGTGAGAAAGGGGCATGGTACAAGGGGCAGGCGGGGGTGAGACTGCAAGAATAGGGCAAAGAGTTTGGATTTTATTTTACAGGCAAGAAGCCACTAGGTATTTTAAAGCAGGGGAGTGAGAGGATCTGATTTACCTTTTTAAAAGGTCACTCTAATTACTCTGTGAAGAGAGGTTTGGAGAGATAAGAGTGTGTTGGGCTTCCCTGGTGGCGCAGTGATTAAGAATCTGCCAGCCAATGCAGGGGACACCAGTTCGATCCCTGGTCCAGGAAGATCCCACATGCCTTGGAGCAGCTAAGCCGGTGTGCCACAACTACTGCACCTGTGCTCTAGAGCCCGCAAGCCACAACTACTGAGCCCACGCACCAAAACTAAGGAAGCCCGCATGCCTAGAGCCCGTGCTCCACAATAAGAGAAGCCACTGCAATGAGAAACCCGCGCACTGCAATGAAGAGTAGCCCCCACTCGCCACAACTAGAGAAAGCCCATGTGCAGCAACGAAGACCCATTGTAGCCAAAAATAAAATAAATAAGTAAATAATAAAATAAATCTTAAAAAAAAAAAAAAGAGTAAGGGGAGTGAAGAAAAAAAAAAGAAGTGTAAGCAGGTACTCCACCCAGTAGACCACGAGAGCAATTTAGATAAGGAATTGGCTGTGACTTAGGTGGAAACAGAGGAGGCATACAAGATATGTTTTGGAGGTGAAAGCAGTTGGATTTGGTGCTGGATATGATGACAGAAGGTGTACGTGACTCTGTCAACCTAAAAAAAAAATGCACAAACGTGAGAGTTGTAAGTTAAGTGTTTTTTTTTTTTAAACTCTTTATTGGAATATAATTGCTTTACACTCTTGTACCAGCTTATGAGGTACACCAAAGTGAATCAGCTGTATTTACACACATATCCCCAAATACCCTCCCTCCCGTGACTCCCCCCCACCCTCCCCGTCCCGGCCCTCCAAGGCATCACCCATCATCCAGTTGATCTCCCTTTGTTATGTAGCAACTTCCCACTAGCTATCTATTTTACAGTTGGTCATGTATATATGTCTATGCTACTCTCTCACTTCGTCCCAGCTTCCCCTTCGCCCCCCGCCCCCCCAACCGTGTGTCCTCCAGTGCATTCTCTGCATCTGCATCCTTATTCTTGTCCTGTCACTGGGTTCGTCAGTACCTTTTTTTTTTTTTTAGATTCCGTATATATGAGTTAACATACAATATTTGTTTTTCTCTTTCTGGCTTACTTCACTCTGTATGACAGACTCTAGGTCTGTCCACCTCATTACATATAGCTCCATTTCATTCCTTTTTATAGCTGAGTAATATTCCATTGTGTATATATGCCACATCTTCTTTATCCATTCATTTGTTGATGGGCATTTAGGTTGCTTCCATGTCTTGGCGATTGTAAATAGTGTTGCAATAAACATTATGGTACATGTTTCTTTTTGGATGATGGTTTTCTCTGGGTATTTGCCCAGTAGTGGGATTACTGGATCATATGGTAGTTCTATTTTTAGTTTTTTAAGGAACTTCCAAACTGTTTTCCATAGTGGCTGTACCAACTTAGATTCCCACCAACAGTGCAGGAGAGTTCTCTTTTCTCCACACCCTCTCCAACATTTATTGTTTCTAGATGTTTTGATGATGGCCATTCTGACCGGTGTGAAGTGATACCTCATTGTGGCTTTGACTTGCATTTCTCTAATGATTAGTGATGTTGAGCATCTTTTCATGTGTCTGTTGCCCATCGTAAGTTAAGTTTTATTTAGGGCAAAATGAGGACTGCAGCCTGAGAGACAGCATCCCAGATAGCTCTGAGAAACTGTTCCAAAGAGGCAGGGGGCCAGATCCATATACATGTGGTTTTGGTGAAAGGGAGAAACATGCAATCAAGCACACATTGTTTACAGAAGATTTCTGCTGGTCTGGTGCAGGTTACTGCTGGTCACAAGGAGCAGACATCACCATGAAGGATTTTAGAGTTTTTCTAGATATGAGGAGATACGAGCATCGGGCTCATATAGTTGGCTCCTGAAAATATCTAACTATCTAAAGACCTGTTCTGCCAGTTTTTCCCAGAGCAGAGAGTGCCTCATTTCAGCTCTGCATCCTGAACACCGTTCAGGGAGTATTGAAAGTCGGCAGCTGCAGCAGCACGTGATTTAATCCTTCTAGAGGTAGATGGCAATGCCTATGGCAAGTGCCAGTTGTAGCTGATAAGTCTTAGGTCTCAAGCTTAAACAATGAGATGGGTGTTACTTTTTACTGAGATAGGGAAGACAGAGGAGGAAGCAGGCTTTTACATGATAAGATGAAGACACCCGTGAAACGTGTAAGTTGAATATACAAGCCTGAAACTTAGGACAGACGTCTGGGTTAGAGATATACCTTTATAAGTGTCAGGAGGCAGAAATGTTCCTCTGCTCTTCTAGGTTTTTCTGACTGGTCTAAGAATTAAATTGATATGAGACAGATTAACAGGAGAAAATCAAACAAAAGTTTAATAACATGTATATGTGGGAGAGACCCAGGAAAACTGAATAACTAGCCAAAACGGTTGAAACTCTTGCCTTAAATACCATCTTCAGCTAAAGATGAGGATGTTGGGGGTAGTGGTTTGAGACCTAAAAGGGGAGGAGGGCAACTCAGAGATGGAAAAGCAGATGTTTGGTAAACAAATGTAGGCTGAGCCCTGCAGAGACAATGGGGCACAGAGTGGACTCTCACCTCACCCAGCCCTATTCTTTGCAGTATCTCTGGTTGTACCTCTATTCCTCTGTCTAAATTCTCCAGGTAGTTAGGGGAAAGCTTAGAGTTTTTTCCTGAGACATTTGGGCCTGACTGGTTGTCAGCTCAAAATAATCTGCATGCTAGAGACATTTTGGTGTGGCAGACTTTGTTCTTCTACCTAAGTGTTCCACCTTAGAAAGGGTTTAAAGCCTTGGCAATGGACATCCCCTGGGAGAGATGTGAAAAGAGGGCCTGGAAATTAGCCCTGAGAAACTTCAAATTTTAGAGCTGGGGAGAGGAGAAAAATAAGGAGAGGGTAATGACATAGAAACAGGTGACAGGTTTTTCCTGTCTTGTGTAATGTGTTTGTGATTAAAACACAGTGCTGTTTCAGACTTGGGGAAGTTCAGAGTGGGAAGAGTCATGTTGAGGAAGAAAGTGATGAATTTTATTTTAATATAAAATTGTAGACTCAGACATAATTGAGCATACCCCCTGTCGAATTACAGATGAGCCTGTTGAAAGCCAGAAAGATTAATTAACTTGTTCAGATTCATTTAAGTCACCAGTACAGATGGTCTTAAAATCAGAAATTTCCTGACATTCATCCTGGTACTGTCATTTAGAAACTTAGGTTAGTAGGCCCCCTCTTTGTTGGTTAAACGACTTCCAAGGGAAGTATCTTCACTAATCTCAAACCACGTGACCCTCGGCTACTGTCACGAATCCTCAGTGCAAAAAAATACGTACACGAGTGTGATTCCGCAGTCTTCTCCGCAGGCACTGATGGATGAGATTCTCATGCTTCAGGAGGAAATCAGCGAGCTGCAGTCAGCCCTCGCGCAGGAGCTGGTGTCCAAGTCCCCAGAGTCTGACCCCGCAGAGCAGCTGGCCTTGCAGTCCACGCTCACCGTCTTAGCAGAGCGAATGTCCACCATCAAGATGAAGGCATCGGGGAAGCGACAGCTTTTGGAGGTAACAAGCCGTTCTGAAGGCGCCCCTCACATCCAGATTAACTCTTAGGGTTAATCATACTTGTTGTTGACGGGTATGTTGGGCCACTCACGTGATCGACATGTTTAGTTTCGCACTCAGAAGCAGCTGGTGTTGTGCATCCAGGAGGGGCTCGTGAATAGAGCCCTGAGTCAGTGTGGAGCCATGAATGTGTCCTTTCACCCATTTCTGAGTCATTTCAGGCATGCAAAACGGAGACTGTGGAAAGCCAATACTTGGTAGACATGAGCCTTGTGAGGAATAATTGTAGAAAGTTTGCATCATGGTTTGCTATGTTTAAATAAGAGCATTTTTAAGGATAGTATTACTAAGAGTGTGACAAATAAATCCTCAGTGACTGTTAGCCAATTCAAGCATGTTAATTCATGAAAGTGTTCTTGCAGTTCTGGTTCTCATGTTACTTAACTTTAATATTGTTTAATAGAGAAATTTTAGTCACAGTAGTGGATGTGTGAAAAATAATTATTTTCCTTTTTTTGTTGTTCTCTTATCATTCCTGGCCCTAGATGTATACAATAGTCATATCGTTGATCATATAAAGTGTCTGTGTCCTTGTATCTCTAGGGTCTAGCAGCTTCTCTGGCACAGAATCATTTATTATGTGCACTTATTTTGTTTAGCTGCTAATTATACCATAATTCAATTAACCATCACCCTATTGCTGGGTATGTAGGCTATTTCTAGTTTTACCTATTATAAAATCAATCAAACTAGGTATTCACATATTTTATTGTTTTGGAGAAATTTTAAATCAGTGTGTCTCCTCCATTAAATCTCTATTTTAAACAATTTAAAAATTTCATTAAAAATAATAATAGATCATTCATAAAATAATTTTTAAAGTACTTAGAGTATCTTAAGAAGTAACTTTTTAATTCATTAATATTGTCCCCAATCACTTTATCAAACCCTTGTGGAGTTTCGCAATGGAGTGATTAGCCTGGATTTTTTAAAAATGTGAATTGTTTGCCATCAGTAAAAAATCCTCAGAGACCTAACAGAAATTTTTGAATTTTTGCCTTTGCTCAAGAAACTGATAACACTGGCCACCCCTTCCTGTAGGGGATCAGTTGCTTGAAATTGCATGGTGCTGCCCTTTTAGGTGGACCAGACAGGTTCTTCAGTTTGCTGTAGTCCCCACTACTCCCTACAGTGTCCCAGGCATTGAAGTCAAGTTACCTGCTGTCTGTGCCATTGTTTTGTTCTAATCCTTGACCAATTTCTGTCATTCACATTATCTGCCTTGACCTGTAGATGTATTATTTAAGAATGTTTAACTGTAAGCGCACATTACAATCATTGTAGAAGTTTTTAAAAAATACTAATCTTGAGGCTCACCTTCCAAAATTCTCATTTGCTAGTCTCTGATGTGGCCTAAACATGGGTATTTGTTTGTTTTTTTAAGTTTCACAGGTGATTCTGATGTGCAGTCAGGGCTGAGAACCACTGCTCTACTGTGTTGAAATCTTAATGATTCTATCTTAGGGTGACCTATGTTCCATTCTATTTAATGCATTAGGAGAAGTTAAATGATCAGCTGGAGGAACAGAGACAGGAACAGGCCCTGCAAAGGTATCGCTGTGAAGCCGATGAGCTGGACCACTGGCTCTTGAGTACTAAGGCCACTCTGGACATCGCACTGGGGTCACCCAAGGAGCCCATGGACATGGAGGCCCAGCTGGTGGACTGCCAGGTACAAAAATGGTCTTGAAGGAATATGGCAACATCACAAGGCACAGTTTTTTTTTTAACTACAGAAAACGTAACGGTAACAAAGCTTGGTATAGATATATGATTTTGCACAACCTGTATACTTTATATATTTAGAGAGTAGAAAAACAATACCTTATAAAAGCTTAAATGAAATCCAGGCTTGGACTTAGTCTTTTAAAAAATTTTACCAAGAGTATCTACCCTTTAGAATATTTTCAGCTTCCTAAAGAACCATTTTTAAGACTATAGATGCCAAAACATTTATGGTATCTATTTTGGTGGTCAATAAGGAATATGAGTACCCAATGACAAGAATTAGTATCCGTGAATCAGACTGTGGATAAACACAAAAGGAGATGTAGCAGGACTTCCCTGATGGCACAATGGTTAGGAATCTGCCTGCCAGTGCAGGGGACTAGGGTTTGATCCCTGGTCTGAGAAGATCCCAAATGCCAAGGAGCAGCTATGCCCATGTACCACAACTACTGAGCCTGTGCTCTAGGGCCTGCGAGCCACAACTACTGAGCCCATGTGCCACAACTACTGAAGCCCAAGCCTAGAGCCCGTGCTCCACGAGAGAAGCCACTGCAATGAGAAGCCCGAGCACTACAACAAAGAGTAGGCTCTGCTTGCCACAACTAGAGAAAGCCCGTGTGCAGCAGTGAAGACCCAACACAGGCAAAAATAAAAATTAATTAACCAATTAATTTAAAAAAACAGGAGATGTCACTAGGTAGCCTGTTGCAATTTTGGTTCTACTTAAGAAATGTTATTTGGAAAACTTGGCAAAACTGCCACTTACAGGCAGACAGATTGAACACTGGAAAGTTGTCTTCTAGAGCGGAGAATTTCCTTCCTCAATGTGAGGTCTCTAGGAACTAATGTGAGGGGTAATGGCGTCGAGATTTTTATTGTAATATTATTTTCTTACCTCTTTATTATGGAAACTTTCAAGCACACATATAAGCATAAAGAATAGAAGATGAACTCCCATGTACCAATCATCGAATTTCAAACATTATCAACATAGTAGACTTTACACATGGGTGAAGTATATTTTAAAAGCTCTTTCATTAAACTAACTAGCAAGTCTCTAGAAAACCCAGCCTAATCGGAAAGGTGAAATATCAGCATGCATGACTTCATATTTCTCCCATTTGGAATTGGAGGAAATATGTACAAGCCATTCATTATGAATACCATCTATTTGCTTAATACTGTGTATGTCATTCTGGTCATCCCTTTTATGATTTGAGTTTTTTGTCATATTAATTATTATAATTTGGGTTTTTAAATTCTTTGGACAACTTATTTGTGTGTATTCAGAACACCTCTGCCTTGATGGTAGAGAAGAGAGAGCCATGTGTGAGTGTTTTCTACTCTTTGTATCTTTTCTGAAGTTCCTTTTCTGAAAAGAGACGTGTTTTTAGCATCCTCTTTTAGCACTCGAAATTACCACATGCACATAATTCAAAATCATGTTTCCTTATTACTCCCACCTCTCCCTTATGGATGTCTCTATTTTTATAGTTATACATAAAGTCCATAGTAGAGATAATATATTTCAGGACTTTTACAGAGTATTGGTATGGTATTTTGATGATATTTTTTAAAACTCAAAGCATATGGAATCACACAAGTACACAACAGTTCTTCAGTCAATGAAATCTGGCCTTTAAGCCAGTTGTATAATTAAACTGTGCCTGTAACACAGAATTGGGGCCCTGTTATGACTTGTGGGGCCCTGGCACTTTGCTTCCATGGGTGTCTTCTTCTATAAAAATACTAAAAATTATATTTGTGTTTTTCAGATTTGGTACAGATTAATATAATCCAGGGTAGTATCATTATTACATGTTAATTATTATTATTGAATATACTCATTTTTTCCTTCTGGTTTTAAAAGAAATTAAAATTAAGACATTTTCTTGAACTTCTAGAAGTATTATGGGCCCTCAGCACTGTGCCTCAGCACTGTGCCTCAGACATTTTCTTGAACTTCTAGAAGTATTATGGGCCCTCAGCACTGTGTCTAATGGAAAAGACAGTCCTGCCCAAAAAGATATTCGTTCCTCAAAAGTAATCCTCAAGAAATCACCCTTTAAGCCTCACTTCATGAAAAATTTCACTCTTCCATTTAGTTTTTTGGTTAACACTTATATTCTTAGAAGTTGATGGTAGTAATTTTGATCTTGTTCAGGGAAATAAAGTATCTTTTCTTATTAATATATAATTGAATATAAATTGGAAAGTGCATTTCAAAGAGTTCAGAGTTAAGGAATATTAAAAACAGAACAGTTTTTGTAGAAAATACTGCAGTTGTTATTTGTTTACCTTGATTTTTTGATTGTTGTTCTCTTTTGGTTTTCATTTTAAATCTTACTTTGGAAGAGGGGAGACTATTTTTGCTTCTTTTCTGGGTTTAGCCTCCATTTTAGAAAAAAACCTTGTAGCACTAAAGAGTTGTCATGCAAAGTGAGAATAAAATTCTTAGGAAAACTTCCAGAAATGTGAGATTAAAAATCATTATATAAGACAAAAATAATAAAAATCAAGTAAAAAGGGCATCAATCTGGGAAAAAAGTCAACCCAAAGAAAAATGTTTTGAAAGAAAGAGTCCTCTTTAAATTGACATTAAAAGGGTTCATCATGTGGTGTCTTTACTATTATTAGCCACAAGCATAACAATCTAACACTAAAATAATAAAATAATCATAATAATGGGATAACACCAAGGCATAGTCTTTTCTCCTTATCCGCTGGCTATATAAAATGTGCTTTCCATATGTTTTTCATTATATAATATCTAATCTTATGAGAAAAATTAGGAAGCTCAAAGAATTGAGCCATGAGACACAGTCTTTGCAGAGGCTGGGCAGGGGGTGTGAATTTCAGCCTTATTTCTGTTGTTCCAGAATATGCTGGTTGAAATAGAGCAGAAGGTGGTGGCCTTATCAGAGCTCTCAGTCCACAATGAAAACCTGCTGCTGGAGGGCAAGGCTCACACAAAGGATGAGGCTGAGCAGCTGGCGGTGAAGCTGAGAACCCTCAAGGGGAGCCTGCTGGAGCTGCAGAGAGCGCTGCACGACAAGCAGCTCCACATCCAGGTGAGGCTGCAGCTGTGGACACTGCATCTTTGCACATGGCTGGTCTGGCCTCTGAGCATGGGACATAGAAAGGGGACAGCTGGGGAATGATATGTACTTACGTACATACCTGCTTTACACACAGTCTGGCATAGGTTTCCCAATAGGTTTTGTAAAAACTGTTTGAATGCAGAGACCTTAAAATTGCAGCACAGGAAAAGAAAAGAAAATGAAAATCATTTACCAAAATCTAGCAAACACATCATTTAAAAAATATTTAAACGTAAGTCATGGATTAAGATACCCTATGACACTCTCCTTTATTTCTCCTATATTATACTTTTCAGATATAATCAGACTGTTTTATTTAGTGCCCACAATTTCAGACTTGTCACATATTCTAGGTGAATTGAATCTTCTTACTATCATGTCATGACCTTAACGTTTCCTAATAGTGATTATCATGTTATATAACTAGCGCTTTTTTTTAGATAGTATTTGCCTGGTATATCTTTTAATTTTCCTTTGATTTCACCCTTTCTGGGTCTGTATATTTTAGATATGTCTCTTATAAAGAACGTTTAGCTATATTTTGTTGGTTTTAAACATATGTAGCCAGAAAACCTCTGACTTTTAAAGGGCAGGTTTAGTCCATTTAAATTTATTGTGATTATTGATATGTTTGAACATTTATTCTTATTTTTTGTTTTCTATTTTTGTCCTGTTCTTTCTATTCTTCTCTCTCCTTTTAAACCTTTGTTTATAAGTGGTCGTATGCTTTTCTTTGTTTTTTTTCCCTCTGCTTTTTAATCATTCATACCTGATAAATTCTAAGTTAATATCTTAATCTCCTTCCAGATCAATATAAGAAACTTAGAACATATTCACTCAGATTTCTTCCCATGTACCTCGCATACTATTATTGCCTAATATTTTGATTTTGTTCTTTTTTAATCTGTACACATTATTATTATTATTATCTTACACAAAAATTAAGCAAATGTACGGGAATTCCCTGGCGGTCCAGTGGTTAGGACTCTGCACTTTCACTGCTGAGGGCCTGGGTTCAATCCCTAATCAGGGAACTAAGATCCCGTGAGCCCTGCTTTGCAGCAAAAGAAAAAAAAAAAATTAAGCAAATGTTTATTGAGAAGCTACTATGTGCCAGCCATTATTTTATATGATCGAGTGAAGGAGCATGGGCAACATCTGTCTGTATCTGTATATCTGTCTATATGTTCCATCTTTAAGGGATTATGTTTGGGAGAGAGAGACAGTAATATAAAGTTAAGGTACATTATTATATGCTAAGTTAGAGGATGATAAGAGCTATATGTGAAATACTATAAGGCAGGTAGATGGGGAAAGATGGGGCTGGGAGGATTTGCACTTTTAAACAGGGTGGCCTAGGAAGCCTCCATCAGGTTATGTATGAAGGAGCGAGCCATGTGAGCACGGAGGGAGAGAGTTCCAGTTTCAGGGGGAAGCAAGGGCAAGGTCTCCCAGGTGGGCTCCTAGCTGGTCTATTCAAGGATCCCAGAGGCTGGAGTGGAGGGAGCAAGACGAGAGAGGTCAGACAGGTAACAGGGGCCCAGGGTGCAAAAGATCCTGTATGCATCGTACAGGCTTTGATTTTTACTCCGAGGGAAATGAGAAGCCGTTGGAGTGTTTGGGGACAGAGGTGTGACAAGCTCAGATTATAACTGCTGTAGGGGACCAGGGTGGAAACTGAGAGACCAGTTAGGAGGTTAGAGATGATAAAAACTTACCAGATTGTGGATAATTGGGAAAGTGAAAACTCTCTGAGGCACAGAACTGGGAGAAGGAGAAGTAGTTAGGTTAGGTTGGGAAAGGTTAGGTTTGAGATGCCATGGTTGGGATTCAAGAGACAGACCTAGACCGAATCATCAGCCTCTAGATGGCCCTTAAAGGCATGAGATTCCATGAGATCACCAAGGATGTGAGGAAAGATAAAGAGTTCAAAGCCCTGGGACTCTCCATTGTGAAAAGTTTGGAAGATGTGGAGGAACCCACAAAAAAAGATTGAAAAGGAGACACCAGTGAGGTGGGAAGAAGACTGAGATTTGGGTTCCTGGGAGACACTTGAAAGTAAGTGAGGTAAAACGAGAACTGACCGCTGGATTTGGCGACATGCAGATCTTTTGTGACCCCACCTGCAGCTTTTTCAGTGAAATAGTGGAGGCAGAAAGCACTCTGAAATGAAAGTGAGAACGGAGAGAGGCGTTGGAGAGGAAGTGTTCAGGAAACTCAGGAGTTTCACTGTAAAGAGGAGCAGAGGAATGGAATAAACTATAAGAAGTAGGTTAGGAGAAATTTGTTCCACTTAAGCTTAGAAGAATAATGACATGTTTACAGGGACGTGGAAACAACTCAACAGAGGAAAAATTGTTGACAAGGAAGTGAGATTTCAACGACAGTCTTCTTGTTAGAAGGGAGAAGATTGGATCACAGGGAGGGAGTGGTCTTGGAACCAGTATCGGGAGAGAGGGAAACATCTGTGCTTGAGTACAGATGCTGGTGGGGGATAGGCACAAATGTGGTGGGAGCTTCACGGACATTCGCTGTGATTGCGTCTACTTTCTCAGTGTAATTTTTTTGGTACTAAACTGCCTATTTCCAGTTCTTTGCTAACCATATGATTGTATGATCTGGAACATTAAACCTAGTCAACAGAAAACTATTAGAAGCAATGGAAGAATTTAGTAAGATGACTGGCTTCCTAAGATAAAATAGAGAATCCATAACTTTCCAGCATATAAATAAAAAGTTAGAGAAACAGTATATAATAATTTTGCATCTATAACATGAACAAAATATAAAATATTTGAAATCTCAACATTTTAAAACCTGAGTAATACCCCTCCAAAAAAGTGAAAAAATAGAAAAAATAAACTTTATTTTTAAATGGGAATATAGTATTTTAAAGATGTCAAATTTTCCTCTACTAAAACATAAATTTAAGTCATTGACAACTAAAATACTAACTGTATATTTTTGAAATGTGACAAAATGATACCAGGTTTACCTGGAATAAAATAAATGTGAAAATAACCATAAAATTCTGAAAGTAAAGAGTTATCAGGGGTTAATTTATTCTTATATATTAAAATACAATGTTACAATAATTGGTATTGGCACAATAAGTGGATGAACAAAAAATTAGAATAAATATTCCCCAAAGAGACCTAAGTAGGTAAGGGAATTTGATAAATGTTTAAGGTGGCATTTTAAATCACCATTTAAAATACAGTTCATTGTGTAAATAATAATAAAGTAATAGGCAAACCATTTGAAATATGATAAACTAGATTTCCTATCCCACTCTTTACAGAAGAAAATATATCACAGGTGGATCAAAGATTTAATGTAAAAACTTAAATGTAAAACGTTCTGGATGTATGGGTATTTAAAAAAAAAAGAAATCTTCAGATGGAAAGGGCCTTTGCCAGTATGCCCAAAACTCAGAATTTTAGCTTCTTTAAAATTACTAAGCAGAAATGAAAAAGTTCTGTATGACAAAGAAAGTATTAACCAAGTTAAGTGACATGGACAAATATGGAAGAAACTATGCAATTCGCATGACCAGGAATTAATTCCCTTCATTTCCAGAAATCTTACTGTAAATCAATGAGAAAATAAGAAAAGGTCACCAATAGAATTATAGACAAAAGATACAAAGAGATAATTCAAAGGAAAAGAAATACAAATGGACAATGAATATATGAAATGATATTTGAACTCACTATTAGATAAATAAATGCCAATAAAGACAAAATGCAACTTTTCGCTTTAAATTTGAATACTTCTAAAATGCACACTCAATCTGACTTTATGAATTAAAGCAAAAAAGTTAAAAGTATTAAAGTTGAGCAAAAATAGAAGGATTTTCTAACTAGGAGAGTATACCACAGTTCACTTAGTTTTATAAAAGATATTGTCAATCTAATGCATAATGCTTTCTTTCCCCCATCTTTTTCCCTGATTGTTGGTGTGTGAATGAACTTTAAGAAACCAAAACAAAGGGAAAGACTTCAAGGTTTCATCTCTGGGATAGTTATCATTTATCAATCTCCAGTTATGCCCTATGCCTGGAGGCAGGCAGGAAGGGAAGGACCAGCCTAATATACGGCGCATCTAGGGGTTAAACAGGGGTAGAAGTGGGGGCACAGCTGCAAGACCTCAGGGCCTGGGAAGGGAATATGAATGAGTGAAGCTGACCCGGTCAGGACCTTGGCAAGCTGATGTCCTGTCAAAGAAGCAGTTGTTAGCTCCAGACTTTACAGGAAGCATTGCTAGATCTTCCAGAGAAAGCCTATTTGGATTTATATCTAAAATTTCCCAATTTTAAAGCATTGACATTTAATTCTAAAATTTTTAAATAATATGTGTGCCAAACAAAGCATGCCCAGAAGCCAGACTTGGTTTTTGAGCCATCACTTTGGAACTGCTGCTCTGAAGTCTCCCCAGGCTGGCCCCGCCAGTTACTGAGTAGGTGACTCTGGGGCAAGATTCATGAACTTCCCAAAATTTGTCTTGCTGATGTTTTCTCACCTGTAAAATCGGGATAATAGTAGTGTTTAACTTTTTAAAAAATCCCAAGGATTTTCATGCAAGTAGTGCTTACAGTAAGTGCTCCAATCTCAGTATAATAATAACAGCAAACTGCAAACTACATTCTCTGGGAGAAACTCCCGACATGCTCCAAGGCCAGGTCTCAGACTGATAGGACTGGTGCTCACATCCAGCAGATCCTGCCCGTGGCCACAGGGATTCTTCAGATTGACTGAAGTTCTAACTCTGCCCACAAGTATAAGCTTCCCTGAGGATACTGCTGTGTGAAGTGTAAATACAGAAGAATGTGGCCGTGTTTTACTGCACTGAAATTGGTCGTTGTTTATTTTAAAATATCAATTCCATCATCTTTTCATCTCATGAGTTCCCAACATATAAAATATTGATTTTCTAAATATAATCAGAGCTTTTTGAGATTATTTTTCCCACTGCAAGAATGAAAAAAAGCCCTGTTTATATTATTATTGCTGGGAAAAAGATCATTTCCCTACATGTAAAAAATTCAGAGTTGATCTAAAATTAACTGATGTTAACTAGGAGAAAAAAAAACTTCCATTGAATGTGGACGTCAGTGAAGTTGGGGTTTGCATAATTCAGGAGAGCTGGAATACCTTCCTACATCATGCATGACCATAAGCATATAATTTCTCAGTGCTGCTTATCTGAAATGGTCACGTGTCTTAAGGCCATTCATCTCTTGAGTTACATGATGTCTTTCTTTGTAATAAGTTTAAGTCATTTTCACACATTATCATTCCTCCAAGGAACAGAGAGTTCACCCTATGTAAATAATGAAATGCTTTATAAACAAGTGTTTTATTTAACATTTAGCATTCTCCAGCCCTCACTAATCTTCCAAGGAATGTTCCTGGCAAAAATGGTTACCCTTCTAGTATTTCCAAAATAAACAGTATACGTAGCCCCACCCAAGGGAGACCCTGGGGATAAAAACCACCTTACCTCCTATTCCCTAGGTAGGTCAGAAAACTGTTATCAGACCTCAGATACTGTAACTACCATTATTTTATTCCTCTGTCAATGCCTTCGTATCCCAAGGGGAAAGGGGATGAAATTTGAACAGATTCTTAATCATTTTTTGCTTCCTGTGGTCCAAGAGTTATGTTTCAAAACGATGAAATCAGCCAGAGAAAAATTCATAACTGAAAAAACAAGCCTAACCACAGAGAAAATGCATACTAGACATCTGTTTTTGATGCTGCATAATTTTCTTTTTTCTAAAGCTGTGGATTCAATTAGTCAAATATGAGCCTCCTTCTTTGATTTTGTCTTAGAATCTGAGATGTGTCTGTGCATGTAAAAGTGGTTAAGCTGCCCTTAAGACCTAACATTTCAAGTGCTATTTTTCCAAGTACAAGCAGTAGTTTTCCTCGGTGTGAGGAATTTGAAATCAGAGCTCTCAGTCAGACTATGGTAACCTGCAGAGAAGGGTGAGCTGGTGCCCTGAGGAGTTTCCATGGGAGTCTTCAGGCTGGGCTCTGAAAACAAACCTTTTCTGAAGGGCAAAACCAAGGGGAAGTGGCTGGAGCCCACAAAAGAGAGTTAGCGGGTCAGGGCCGTGGCCACTGTTTTGTCACTGGGGCTCTGACTAGGGACAGCTTTGAACCTGGTACACTGACGTCTTTGGGGTCATTCTCTACAGGTCCCTTTTGACCTGCTGTTTCCTCCTTGCCTGGAAAGGCCAGGCTCTCTCAGAGCTTCTTCTGGGTAGACGGAGCATTCTCAGACGGGGGAGGTTCTGCTTCGCACAAAAATGTGTGGGCCTGAGTCCTGGAGGAATGCCCGACCACCCCAAACCTCCCACTGCTTATCTGGAAGGGGCACTCTTGGGAGGATGGCGAAAATGCTTAACTGGGTGGCGTTAGTCACCTGAAGGTCCTGCGAAATGCAAATATGTTTTAGGCCAGTGGCACCCCGATTAGTCTACCTAAATCACATTCTTTTCCTGGGGAGCTGGATCATCTTAAAGGAAAGGAAGTACCTGTGAGCTTAGGTGGCTTAGAATCTGGGAAAGAATGATTAGATATAAACAGTACCTGTAGGTTTCACTGTTTCCTTCAGTGCACTTTAAGCCCTTTACAGTTTAATGATGTGATGCTAATGAGTAAGACAGAGGGGAAACAGACCCCATCTATTTCTCTCTAAGAGTTAGTGTAAAGTTCTGAAAATAAGAGGAGGAGAAGGGTCTTAGTGGGCAGTCAGGCGGGCCCAGCCGGAGGGACTGGATCCCATTCCGTGGTCAGATTTGTCAGAGAAGAACCAAAGGCCAGGGGAGCAGCAGCTCATCAGCAGGACGGAGGTGGTGTGTGGAAGCACCCTGAAGAACGTCCCCTTTCTCTGCGCCCGCCCCCGGCCCCTCCCCGGGCTCCAGCCACGCTTGCCCCATCTCTGCACTCTCTGAGACACCAGCTTTCTTTCCCCTGCGGCCTTTGCTCCGGTGGTTCCCTGAGCCTGGAGGCCCCTCCCCCAGTCTTGGCCAGCACTCAACGCAGTTGTCGCCTCCGAGGACTCCTTCCTGCCCAGCCTAAGAAACCCTTCCCCTTCGCTCTCCATCCTGTTATTAGTTTCACAGTCTCTGCAGCTCTAATCACCATCCCAGTTTATCGTCTTTGTGTATTGTCTGTCTCCGCAACAGGGCCCTTGTCTGGCTTCTGGGCCAAATACCACCCCGGTGCCCAAAACAGTGCCTGACACACCGTGGGTACTGATACGTATTTAGTGGATGAGTCATACCAAAATGGTGTAATTTATCTTTTGACGTATAAATATATGTGAGTAGAAAGGCGCTCATTCAGAACTAATTCCATTCTGATACACAGTATTTTAGGGCCTATTAAATTCCATCAGAATAGTCTAGCAGGAAGAATCAACTCCTGCCAGGGTAACAAGTAATTACTTTGGCTTTCTCCTTTAGCCACACTTTGTCAAAGCCAGAGTGGCAACAGTTGGCGGTGGAGTCTAGTCCTGGTGGCGATAGTAAAGGAAATAAGATCTAGAGTTATATTATTGTGGAAAAAATTCTGCAATATCTGGTGGCCGCATCAGTCAGCTAAAAAGCCTAGCCTCTAAATGACAGTTTTCCCCCTCAAATATTTCTGAGTATAATTATCTATTTATTGTACTCCCTCCTGCAAATGCCATAAATTCGGTGGGTTTTGTGTTACCATTTTTTTTTTTAATGTGGTTTCACATCCAAATGGAGCCATTTTTAGTATCATTATTCCGACCACACTAAAGGAGCCATTACTCTGTTTTGGTTGCATTCTTCCAGTGGGTAGTATGACTCTTGATTTCTGCCTCTTTTAAAGCAGGGGACAGCCCAGGAGAAGGAGGAGAGTGATGCTGACCTGGCTGCCACTCAGAGCTCTGGAGTTCAGGAATGGCTGGCTCAAGCTCGGACTGCATGGACCCAACAGCGACAGAGCAGCCTCCAGCAACAAAAAGTAACACTTCCTGAGTCTCTCGCCTGCAGATTGGCCAAGCAAACAGCTTGAGAGAAATGTTTTAGAAGGACAAGTTCCTTCTGTGCTAAAGACAGAGTGCCTCTTTATCTTCTCTTTGGACAGAAGCGGGACCTGGCTGTTTCCATGTACTTACTTGTGACCACTGGAATGATTGGTCATTTTAAAGTCAGTTCTCTAAGAAAAACTTGTGTTTAGTTTTAAAATAGAGTAACTCAATTATAATCTGCCCTCTGTTTCTAGTCTTGTCCTGATTTGAGTCTATTTTATATAATAAAAACCTGAGGAAGGCCTCTGAGAATTAGTAAATATCTGAATTACATGTTTTTTAAAGAAATGGAAATTTACTTTCAACTCTTAAGTAGATACCATCACAAAATAGGATTGCAAATTACTGCCAGGTGAAACAAATGAGCTTTGATGACTAAGAATGATATCTCGTTGATACCTTAACTTTATGGGTAGGGCATATTAAAATATTTTCTCAAAGAGTAGAGACATTTATCATAAATAATGAAAAAGTAAAACTGAGTCCATTGATGATCCAGTTTATCAAGTGAGTGGGAAGTTGAAGAGAGCTGTTGCTCTCAAGGATCTCTTTCAGCTAGAACAAGGCAGTATCGATTTTGAAAAGTGAAAGTGCATTTTATACCACCTGGGGGCACCATTGCCCAGCAAAATTTTCTTTTCTCATTGATTTTCCCAAGATTATTCAGAGATTATCTTTTATCGAAGCCAAAGTAAGCTACAGAGGACTTGGAGACATGTCTGAACAGTTATCTAAACCACACCTTTTATGTAACATGTAAACTTGAAAATTTACTACCAAAATTCTCTGAGAATTTTCTAGACATAGAACAGTGATCGTAGGCAATAATCATAAAGTAACAAAGATGTTTTTATTTGTCCTTTTCCTTGAGCAGGAGTTGGAACAGGAATTAGCAGAGCAGAAGAGCCTCCTCCAGTCAGTAGCCAGTCTTGGAGAGGAAATTCTAACCCAACACTCAGCTGCGGAGACCTCTGGTGATGTTCGGTATGTTTCTTTCATTTTTTTCTTTCTTTTTTTTTCACTGGTTTGTTTCATTTTTAGATTCCATGTTTAAGTGATATCATACAGTATTTCTCTTTCTCTGTCTGACTTATTTCACTAAGCAAAATATCCTCCAAGTCTATCCATGTGGTTGCAAGTGGAAAATTTTTCATTCTTTTTTTATGGCTGAGTAGTATTCCATTGTATACATATGTACCACATCTTCTTTATCCATTCCTCTGTTGATGGACCCTTAGGTTGCTTCCATATCTTGGCTACTGTGAACAATGCTGCCGTGAACATTGGGGTGCATGCATCTCTTTGAATTAGAGATTTTATGTTCTTCAAATATATAACCGGGAGTGGAACTGCTGGATCATATGGCAGTTTTATTTTTCCCTTTTTTGAGGAACTTCCATACTGTTTTTTACAGTGGCTGCACCTATTTACATTCCCGCCAGCAGTGTACAACAGTTCCCTCTTCTCCACATTCTCGCCGACATGTGTTCTTTTCGATGATAGCCGTTCTGACAGGTGTGAGGTGATACCAGTTGTGGTTTTGATTTACATTTCTCTGATGACAGTTTACTGTTCTCTTCTTGTCGCTGTTTTTCTGACATTTGAAGAAATGTAAACATCTCACTCAAAATTTTATTTTGAACATCTTCTACGAACATTTAATCATTTTGTTTTCCCTTTATGATGTTAAATTTACTTGCATTTTGAACATCTGTTGTGCAGCATGCGTATAGCTAGTAAGTACGATGGCTAACTTGCTCGCCTTCTTTCTAGTATGCTCAGCATTTCTGTCTAAAGAAGATGCCAATAAGTTCATTTTTTAAAATCAGATAGGAAATGCATTATCAAATTAGATTCATGATGTTTCTGACTGAATAATTATATCTAACTGCAAAACATTTTCCCTCCCAGAGCTAATCTTCTCCTAATATCATTCAGAAAAGTAAAAATATATGTGCCTTCTAAGTACCTTGACTTTTCTTGATGATCTGTTTCTACAATTTCCATATGTAAAGTCATTGAGCTTTGAGTCCTGGTTTGGAGTGGACACTGAAAGTCTTTTACACAGGAAAGTAAAGTGCTGAAGGAAAAATGAAGGAAAGTGGAGAATTTTCAGGTTGAAGATTCTGGTTTAAAAGGTAGGAAGGAAAAGAAACTGAAGAAGAGGGGGAGTGTGCCTGTACTCGGAGGCAGGTCTGGGTTTTATTCCTGTTCTGTAACTGTAAGCATGGAAAAGTAACTCAACTCTGAGACTGTTGGCTTATCAATAGAATTAGAATAATAATTGACCACCATCATCACAGAAGGGTTGTGAACATTGTGAACATCAACTGAAAGGAAATATGGGAGAACTATCTTTAAAATCTAAAACACTAAAAAAAATTTCAGCAAAACCTCTGAGTTCATGCAGAAGTAATTGTTGAAATTTAGCAGCATCCTTTGAGAACCACCGGGTGTCACATAGCTTTAACTCCATGGACTCCAGTGTTCTCAAGTCTGATTATTTGTTTGGAGGAAACACATGTTATAAAGATGACTTTTGAGATATTATTTATAATACCAAATAATTAAAAAGACAGAAAAATGCCTATTAAAAGAAAAAGCCTAAGAAAAATTTTATGCCCATATCATCTTAACAAAAAATTATGTAACAATATCAGAAAATGTATATGTGGTACTAAGTAAAAATTGTGATATAAAGTTGAATGTATAGTATATTTGTGAGTAGGAACCAGAGTAGATGCAGATGATCAAAAGTAACTTTGGCGAGGGTAGATTTGGAGATTTTTCTTTCCTTTTCTGTTTTTTTAAGTTTAATCAATTTGACATAATGTTGCCGACATATGACATGAGTGTTGACTATATATGTATATACACATAAGAAATAGGAAGATGTTCAAGGAAAGAAAAACAAAACAAAAAGCAGTAAAAATACTGATACAACTAATAAATATCAATTTAAAAGACTAGGAATGAGTACTATTATAACATCTACAATCAGGAATTCCATTAAAATAACCCTAATACTGTAACCCTAATACTGTAAAAATTGTGTTAAAATATAATGGGGCTTTAAAAGTCTCTGTTGTCCTCATGCTAAAAAAGGCTGATAAAGCCATAAACATGTCTGTATAAATCCCAAATGAGAAATGCTGTTTTGACTCTGAGTTGAGACTTGCCTTCACTTTGCATTTTCTTTTCTGTTTCCAGTTCTTCTAAGATGTTCCTTCATCCCTCATAGTTTTCTGAATATTTTTGCCAAACTCTGTCTTTACAAAGAACCCATCCACACATTGCCTCCTCGTCATACATAGAGTCACGAAAAGCAGTAGTAGGAATCTTCTGCCACTTTCTTGCCATAATTATTTTTCTTTCCTTGGCCTTTCGCTTTGGATAGGACCCAGATGAAAGACAAACAACTGTAAATTGCTCGTTCAAATATAAAAATATTTTAAAGAGAATTTTGCAGTGCAGTACTGACTTTCTGTAGATTTACTCTAAATACTCCTTATAAATTCTTTAATTTTTATACAAAATCTTTAGAAAAATCTCCTTTAAATCTAGTTGGTTACGGTGCAGCCATGCCTTTCAAGTCTTTAGGTAAGTATACCAAGCAAACAAACAACCATAAATTAAACAATATCCAGAAGTCAAAAGGAAAATAAATGTATATATTTTTAAAAGAACAGAATAACATTGTTAGGGAAAAACTTTATATATTCAGCCTTCAATATGTTAGCTGATTTTTAAGACTATCAAGTATGAATTGGTTTATGTAAGAAAATCCCTGTAAGAGGGGCATGGTTTGCTTCACGGCTACAAATTTAATAAATAAAGAATACGTCCTGTGCGACGTACGGGAGAATTAATGGAAGAGTCCTTCCAAGATCACTAAGGAAACAACTGGAAATTAATTGATATAAATATCAAAGGGAGAGAAGAATATTTTCCATGGGAAACGAAAGGCTGTGTTCTAATTTAAGACTGATCTGGTGGTGGCATTGTATATGTCAGTGCTTAAATAAAAGAATATATGGATATTAAATATCCCGAGGAAGTTTGTTTGTTTGTTTGTTTGTTTGTTTGTTTGTTTTGGCTGCACAGCTTGCAGGATCTTAGTTCCCAGAGCAGGGATTGCACCCACGCCCTTGGCAATGAAAGCAGAGTCCTAACCACAGGACAGCCAGGGAATTCCCAAATATCCCCAGGTTTTATACTGAATTGTTATGCAAACGTAAATGAATTAAAAGTGATGCACTGCAGTCACCACCCCAAAAAACAGCACAATAAATAAATTATTTTCAGAAGAATTTTAAAACTTGTTTTTTATTTAAAAACCTTTTTAAAAAGCAGAAAAATCCTTAGGGAATTCCCTGGTGATGCAGTGGTTAGGACTCTGCATCCTCACTGCCAAGGGCCCAGGATCCCTGGTCAAGGAACTAAAATCCCACAAGCTGCGTGGTGTGGCCAAAAAAAAAAAAAAAAAAAAAAGGCAGAAGAAATCCAAAGACTAATATAACAAACGCAATTAGAGGTATCAATTTCATTTTGATATTTTTTCACTCAACATTACTTTTTTTAGATAGATCCATGTTGATACATATATAGTTTTGTTTTGTTTTTTTTTTTTACATATATAGTTATTTCATTTTAACTTGTGATAGTAACAACTTATTCACCCATTTTCTTATTGATGGGCCTTTATATTGTTGCCTTTTTTTTTATTTGCTATTACTAACATTGTTGAACGTAACCTTCTTACGTCTTTAAGTGCACAGGTGAGAAAGATTCTCTGTTATATCCTAGAAGTAAATGTCCTGCATCATAGCCTTATAGACGATTTTTCAAGGCTTTCTTCAGCAGATCTACCTAAAGAAGCTATTGTATTCAATACTTATTCTGAAAAGAATGGGCTTGGGGATAGTGTATGGTATTATTCTGCCAATGAACTGGTTATTTTTTTTTCTTCTTCACTTGAGCAAAAGTTTCTGTCAAAATAACGATGGCTATCTAGTATGGCTTTCGGCTGACATGGTTCTAGTTAGGACTTCAAAACCAAACCCCTGACACACGAGCACCTGTTGGAACTTGGGTCCCTCCGATTCTTACCATTGCCATTACCATTGTCATTAGGCCCCATTGACGGAGAGGCTGTTTTTTATCAGATAGGGTCATAGGCGTTATGCATATCTTCTCTAAATTTAATTCTCAGACTACTGCAAGATATGTACTGTCTTCATTTTAAGGATGAGAAAATTGTACTTCCCTGGTGGTCCAGTTGTTAAGACTCCACGTTTCCAATGCAAGGCGTGCGGGTCTGATCCCCGATCGGGAATTAAGATCCCACATGCCACACAGCGTGGCCAAAAAATAAAAATTAAAAATAAAGATGAGAAATCTGAGGCTCCGAGACGTGAAGCAAATTACTCAAAGTTACAGATCTAACATGATGAAACAGGGAACCCAGATCTGTCTTACCCCCAAAGCCTTAATTAGTCTTCTCAGATGCCACCTGCTGCCTGTCTTTAGGGATGATACTGCAGTGCCTTCCTTCCACGTTCTGTCCTCCTACTCCCTGTCCTGAAACCTCTTCCGTAGTATTTTCTTTGGACTCAGGGCAAAAACTCTCTATAGACTAGGCAGCATTTTTAGAGCTTTTGAATTAGTTTGTGAGCTATTTGTCAAAGGATACTAGTCTGATCATCTGTTTTCTGATTCTAAAAGTTACAATTATTTTTATGTTTAATGCTGAGCTATTTTCAGTGTACTTTTTAAAGTATTGTGCTCATGGTTCAATTATAATATAAGTAAGAATATACTTGTTTTACTATTAGTCTCAAGTTTTCTATTTTAATTTATATTTTTAAAGTGTAAGCTAATGACTGAAATAATCTGGTTCCAATTTTAGAGGCCAGATCTAGTACACATAATAAACTACCTAGAACTTATTGCCTTTTACACACATTGTAAACTTAGATTATTTATTCTTCTAATAGCGAAAAACCTGATGTGTTATCCCAGGAGTTGGGGATGGAAGGGGAGAAGTCGCCCGCTGAAGACCAGATGAGAATGAAATGGGAAAGTCTACACCAAGAATTTAGTACCAAGCAAAAATTACTTCAGAATGTTCTGGAACAGGAACAAGAGCAAGTGGTATCAAACATTTTGCTTTTCCATATTAACCAATATAAAAGATGTACAGCTTATGCTCCAAGAATGAATATAACTGTGCAATAATCTATATTTTGTTATTGATTCCAAAATAAGAAAACAAATTACTCATCCTGCACTCTTCTTAACAAGCCTGTTTCACATATCCGTTCATAATTTTATATTTGTATGTGGAAATTTATTTGACTTTTAGATATTGTTTTCCTCAGAGAAGATTAATATCCGATGACTCATTAGCATAAACCATTAAATTTTAAATTGCCCTCCCTTTTTTTCCCATAACTTTGAAAATTAAGGATGCAAATTAAGGATATACACATTTGGGCCAAAAAAAAAAAATGCTACAAATTGTCAGTAAATTATCCATTATCTTATTTTCCATCACTACTTCCAGTATTTAATTGTTTCAGAAGATCTTAATGGGAAACATACTGGAACATCAGTGGAGCTAAAGGGAGGGAAATTCAGGGGTCAGTTACAGTGGTCACTGACCCATCTGTAAGCTGGTTCCCAAGATGGGTGGGTACTTGTGATGTTGGACTTGGTTCCACCAAGGAAGCCAAATCCAATGGAATTAAATATAGCAAAGGAAGATTCCAGATAGATAATAGCTGTGAGAACTAAGCAAAAGCCTGAGAACAGCAGAGAGTCAGAGGAATTCACCCCTTAAAGAGCTAGTAAGGAAATCCTGTGATGCTCACCACAGCTGTGGCCCAGCAGGACGCTGAAGATAGAAACCTGGTCCCAGGTCCTGGGTCAGCAGTGCTCTGGCTGTTTCACAGTGATGGTGTCATCCAAGTACATTCTAGGACCTTTACTGTGGATGTGGGGAAGCTGCTGTTCTCAATGCTCTGGCCAGGGCTAGCTTAGGAGCTGGGAGAGGCTGATCCTGGAAGAGAAAGTGTATCAGTAGTTACAGAGCATCCGAGGAAGGAGAGGCAGGAGCTGACAAAGAAAGCACTGGAGGGCAGGTACACCTTTTCAGGATTACCTGCAAGGGGGCAGTCTAAAGGTCCCCCAATCTACTGGGAAGCATGCATAAGCCCTACAGAGCCATTCATTTCCATCTCATTTTACAAGATCTTGTGCATTTCACACTTTCTCACTCCCTAGCCAGGAGCCTTCTTTGCCACCATCCACAGGAATGTCACCCACTCTGGCCCTGGGGAATAGAAAGCCCTCTGTTTCCAGAGGCAGTTGTCCCAGAATCATACTCCACCCTGGCACACGGGGCCCTGTACATTTTGCATGGACCTCCTACCTGTGTGTGAATGAATCCTTCTTCACACCCCTGATCAAACATTCCTCTGACTCATGGCTTGAGTTCTTGATTTCTGATGTAGATCTCCTGGACTTCACAGCACTATTCATGTTATAGCATTTCCCCATTCCTTTGTCTATAAGGGGTATTTACAGTCCTAAGTTGGGGACTGCAGCCTTTCTGACTATCCTAAGTCAGATAAATCCCAGATGTTTCTAGTCACATTCATGCTTACTTACCATTCTTCATTCATGAAATGCCTGACCCCAGACTCTGCCTCTTGTCCATTCAATTAAACACCCGCGTGAGTCACGCATTCAGCACTGCTGACCTGGACGTCTCCTCCATATCTGCTGTCATTGTGGAGAGCTGCTTTTTCTCGCAGTGCCTTTCGGCACCGGACATCCTCCACGTGAGCCTACTGGGAACACCTTGTCCTGCTGCCACCCGCATTCCCACCTGGTACCTGGACCGTTGGAGCTTAGGTTCAGGTTCAGTGCTCACTTCCCTTTCAGAAGTGGGAAGCCTTGAATGTTCCCTATTTTATGACATGTTTGCACGTGAGTGCTTTCTTTCAGGAATCACTGGTCATCTGTACAACATGCTTCCTAGGTTGTTTGCTTCTCTTTGGCATGAAGAGGTGAGAGAAAAGTTCAGGAAGAGGTAGTCTGGCTATAAGTTTCCAAGAAGAAAGGGAAGGACTTTTTAGGAACATATTTTGTGTTCTAGGTGTTAACATAGCACTGTGGTGAGGTTGACATTATCTCTCTTTGTAGATCTGTCAGCTAAGGCTTGGAGAGAGTAGATAATTTCTCAGGGTCTCATGACTAAGAAGAAGCAGAGCTGGGACAGGGATGCAAGTCTGTTTAACTCCAGAGTCCCTCCTTTTTCACATTACCTTAGTAACAGTTTTGTATGCTGGATGATATACTTACTACTCTCAGGTATAAAAACAAGCACTTTTTTTTTTTTTTTTTTTGTCCATGAGGGAAACATTGCCATTGCTGAAACTGGTCGTCATGTTTAGTGGACACGGTGTGTTGTAGAGGTTGTTTTTCTCTAGCAGAGGCTTCCATAAACACAGTTTTTCCAGCATCTTGCTTCAGTGTGCATTTCTAAATGAGAACACCTGGACAGAGTACATCTGGTCCTAAATAAGCTCTCCTGTCTGCCTTCAGCTTTACAGCAGGCCAAATCGGCTCCTGTCTGGCGTGCCACTGTACAAAGGGGATGGGCAGGCCCAGGATAAATCTGCAGTGACGTCTTTGCTGGATGGATTGAACCAGGCCTTCGAGGAGGTTTCATCCCAGGTAGGGCGGCGCATGTGGTCTGCTTGTGGATCTGGGATCCCATGGGGTTGCTCCACCCCTGGGCGTGAGCTGTTGAGACCCAGCGCTAGGGGTGAACCCGTAAAAGCAGAGCCACTGGACCCTAGCATCTCATCCTGGTATTTTTCTTTGATTCCTCAAAACACTGTCATTAATTCTTTGTTCCTTTTTTTCTCAGGGTGGAGGGACAAAGAGGCAGAACATTGACTTGGAACAGAAGTTCTACGATGGGGTCTCGGCTACCTCTACTTGGCTGGATGGTGTGGAGGAACATTTGTTTGTTGCCACAGCACTTTTACCAGAAGAGACGGAAACTTGCCTCTTCAACCAAGAGGTAAGTTTGACAGCCTGTGTCTGTGAGTGTGTGACATTACAAAACACTCGAAATGGTGACATTGCATAATTAATGTTATGTATAAAGAAGGTCAAGCATAAAACAGTTCTAATAAAGTACAAATGAGGTGTATTTCCAAGCAGCATAATGCAGAAAAGAATTGCCTAAATATAAAAAAATTCTCAAAGACATTTATGTTTTGCATTTTTATTCTTTGTTTTGTGTATGTAGGAAATGGAAAAAAACTGAGGACTGTAGGAACCCTGTTGTATATTGCAAATTTTCCTCATATGAACACAGACTAAAAATAATAATTATGAACTTTTAAATGGCACTTTAGAAAACTCATTTTTTTCACCAAATGTTATATATTATTATTAGCAAATGATGTAAAGTTTTTGAGGAAAATCTCTCCCACAGTAACTTGCTTAATATTTATAGAAGTGTATGAAAGTGGTCCAACGTGCCTTAGATATAATTATCACTGAACAGTATGAGGTATACAGTGGACTTCCTATGAGGAAATGATTTATGTATAAATTCATGGACCTAAACATTGAAATGCACTTTCTTATCAACCCCAGACTCTTGCCAAAGATATTAAGGAAATGTCTGAAGAAATGGATAAGAACAAGAGTTTGTTTTCCCAAGCCTTTCCAGAGAATGGCGATAACCGAGATGTTATTGAAGACACTTTGGGTTGTCTTTTGGGCAGGTTATCTTTGCTAGACTCAGTAGTAAATCAGCGATGTCATCAGATGAAGGAAAGACTTCAGCAAATACTAAATTTCCAGGTAAGACATTATCAACAGATGTTTCACCATCTTCCAGCTACATTCAACAATAACTAGGATCTTACTGAGGTATGATATAGACCTACCTTTTTTTCCAAGGTACAAAGAGCAAGCGCATTACAGGAAAACAAGGGGATTGAACTCAAGGAATAGAAAACAAAGTTTTATGCTCCTAGCAGTGGAAGGTTGAGAAAACCAGCCGACCAAACTTAAGGCTGAATAGAACTTTAAATTCAACTAGTGAAGGTCGTATGTATGGCATATTATAATGATAAGTTCCAGTTGATAAAACTGGAGTTTAAAACATAATACCAAAGAAACATGCAGGAAGTAGTAAAAAGCATCCTTTGGGAATACTTGCATTCTAATTGAATTTTATGTGTAACAAACACAGAAGATTTATTTATTTATTTATTTTTATAAATTTATTTCTTTTTGGCTGCATTGGGTCTTCATTGCTGCACACGGGCTTTTCTCTAGTTGTAGCGAGAGCAGGGGCTACTCCTTGTTGTAGTACTTGGGTTTCTCATTGTAGTGGCTTCTCTTGTTGTGGAGCATAAGCTCTAGGTGTGTGGGCTTCAGTAGTTGCAGCTGTGCGTTCAGTAGTTGTGGCTTGTGGGCTCTAGAGCACAGGCTCAGTAATTTTGGTGCTCAGGCATGTGGGATATTCTTGGACCAGGAATTGAACCCGTGTCCCCAGCATTGGCAGGCGGATTCTTAACCACTGTACCACCAGGGAAGTCCTACAAAGATTTATAAAATAGATTCATGTAATACATGTAATTAGGGCCAAGAGATTGATGTAAAATTTTGATTTCCAAAAAAATACTGTGAAGTGTCAAATAAATGTACCACTAGCCAGGCAATATGGAGTTTTCTAAATATTCATCTGAAGGGACAAATTATCATTGCTTTCCAGTAGTTTACATTCTTAAAACTATAAACTAAAATTATCACAAACGTTTGTGTATCATTTTTCTATTCACAAGGAATCTTCACATGTATTATTCACATAATAATATTATGGTTTTATCACCTACTGCTACATAACCTTAGCGGCTTCTCTGACCTAAGTGTCCTCAACTACTAAATCATGCCCATAGTAACTGCCTTTGAGGGCTTTGTGAGGATAAAATGAGTTAAAATGTGTAAAATACTTTGAACAGTGTCTGAAACATCGTAAGCTCTCAGCAAGTTTCATTACTGTTGCTGCTGTTAATAGTATTTATGATAATGGATATAGAATCTAAAACCTGTGGAAAAGTTAGATTATTTCTCCAAGATTATTTAACCATCAAGAGCTAGAGCCAGGATTTGACTCAAAGAATATTTGTATGTTTTATGTTGTTAGGATGATGGCAGGGGAGATGGAGAAAAGTAGACCCATTCAAGATATATTTGGAAGGTAGAATCAGTAGGGGAGCATTTGTTGATGGTTTGGATCTGGGGAACGAGAGAAAAGGTGACTGCTGAGGAATTCCAGGGATTCTGACGTGAGCATCCGGGGGGCACTGGCTGACATAGAAGACAGTGGGAGCTGTGTCATTGACCAATGAGCAAGACCAGGTTGCTGGCAGTACCACTGGCAGGGCAAAGATATCGGGTAGAATTAAGATCCTCAGGTGAATAGTCCCAAGTCTGTGGCTTAGAAGAATGACCTGCATTGGATATTTGCACTGTATCTGTTATGTTGTATAGTACGCGGAGAGGAAAGAGCATTTCCCTTGGAGTCAGAAAACCTGGAGTTGATTGTTTGGGTATTTTGCCTTCAATGCAAGATCTGATTGCCTGTACTTGTATACACAGCATGTCTAAAATCAGCAAAACTCTTGTGCAACTTATGGGAACTTGTTTCATTACTGTAAAATTCCTCTTACATAAAATCACACACTGTTTTAACACCATTCTAGTCAATTGCCCATGCATAAGGTGGGTTAAAGGTGCAAATGCGTGTATCACTAGGAGGCATGTTTCCCTCTTTCAAAATGCATTCACTGTGCTAGTATCTTTGGTACTTTTAAATTATTATTGATAATCATAGCCAGTCAGAGTGAAAAATGAACTAGGAATGAATACTCTGGAATTTACTTTGGGTAGAGGATCAAGAGAAGAACAAGTAATGTTGAAATTCTCTTTCCATCACATTCTCTATTTTTCTTCTGCCAACAAGTTTCTACTTGGTGGTGGCCGGCTCATAAACAAAAACTGACATTTCAAAATGTTTGTGCTCCAGTTTAATTGAGAGAAAGAGTTCCAATGTTAATATAATTAAAAGTCAAGTCACAAACCATTTTATTTTACTTTGCACTGAGCACCCAGTATGTTATCAGTGCTCAGTGCTTATTGGAACGGTTGCCTTCATTTTCCAGTTAGCTTTTGAGTATTAGCTTTTGCCAGACTGCTAACATTACCTTATACCCAACAGACAGCCTGGAAGAACGGGTAGATGTTATGTAGATGTATGTTATCTACATGGAATCACAAGTTAATTATCACCTTTTCTGTATTTGAAAAAGTTTTGTTCATAGACTTAAACCCAAATCAATTTCCTGGACATTTTTATAATTGAATATTTTAAGTTATTTAAAAAGTAAAAAAAAAAAAATGAATTTCTTATTAAATGAGCAAGGCAGTACACATGATTTTTAAACTTGAAACTTTCTATGGACCTGTTTGTCAAACAGCTAGAAACCTACCTCTTTATGCCCTACAAGTAATTCCAGTAATTGTAAGAAAAAAAACTGTGATGTCTGTTATGTGTGCAGTATATAGATACCTTAATTACCCTGCTGTATCACAAGTGTGGTATTAAGAAATGGTTAAAGCCTTTCGTTTTTATGAAAATATGAATATCCATATGGCTATAAGCACCTCTTAAAGTCTTTTATTTAGTAATTTTTAAATCAGTCATAGTCTCTGCTTTACGTCTTCTTGTCTAGTCTCTTCTAGTGATTAGTGTGGCTTCCAGAAATGTGAACTCTGTTCTCTATTACCTGGAGTAGAATATGATTAATATAGAAAATATGCTATTAAAAATGTAAAGATGATGTATAGGAAATACATATACCCTCTTGATTTCTAACCCACGTTATTTATAATTATCTACTTGTTTAGATTAATAGAACTAATGTTTTTCTACATACATGTAGATGACAAGGACTTTATTTCTTTTGAATCTGTTCAAATGAATGGGAACATCTTTTCCTACACAAACAGATAAATGTGTCATGGTTCTAATGGCCCATGAGGCCTCACCCTGAACACAGCTGAATGACACAAGCATTATCATAGCTCATAAGCAGAACCCTTGTAGCTGGCATCAATTTCTCATGTAGTCTGCAACTAGGCTTGCAAACTGGTTTGGGTTTTGGTTAGTGACAGTTATTGCCTCTTAGGATCGTATGCTTTTCTCTAAATCTCATGTTCAGTGCTATTTTTTTACTTTTTTTTTTTTAACTGCATAATTCACCTACTCTCTTGCTTTAGCCTTGCATTTTGTGTTATAATGAGTACGTATATCCTTAAAGACTTTTTTCTTCCTTGGTGTGATTATCCTTCTCCTCATGAGACAGTCAGAATTTTTGCATCTCGTTGCCGTACACATATGCGATCAGCTCCCGGTGAAGAGCATGTGATGAGTTGAACTTCATTCAGCCTGTGATAAGCAACCAGCCTATCATAGACATTTCTAGCTAATAAGAAATAGAGCTTATTTGCTGCTATTTCAAGGGAAAATTTTTAAATTTTATAATTCAAATTTCTTGCCAGTTCATTATTCCTTTTAGAATTGAGTTATCAAAATTCTTATAGTTATCTCCTTTCTGTACAAGGTTAACGCAATATATTTGGACATTTAGATGAATAATGTTTATCTTAGCTAAGATCTTTTTGTGTTTTTTCATATATCTTTGGTCACTGTGAATAATATTTATTTTCTGAACTTCTGAATGGTATTTTATAAGCTTGTGCAAATTCTTTGAAAATAGGAAAAAGAAGGAACTGAGGGAGAGAGGGAAGGAGAGGAGAGAAGAAAAGGGGGATCATAATTATTCTTAAGAATAATATCTTTCAACGAGACAGAGCTCACAGGTTGTTTTACTAACCAGAAGTCCTTAGTGTAATGTTTCTGCTGCAGTGTTTAAATGTGCTCGTTCATTACGGAAATGACAAGATTAGGGTGACCAGTGTTGCTATTGCTTTTTATTTGTATACTTCATCTCCATCTGTGTTGTGTTAGAAATGCTTTATTTAACAAATTTTTCAAAAGTCAATTTTAGCACTTGTGTACATTGTTACCAGTTCCTTTTACTTTCGCATAAGATAATATTGTTTCTTCTGGAAACAATTACATTCCTAGACCTGCATATTATTTTCTAAGAATGTGTGTTATATTTACAACCACGTTGAATTTCCTGTTACACGGGTTAAGTCTTCCATTGCTTTCCTCCTTAGAATGATCTGAAGGTGCTGTTTACATCACTGGCTGACCACAAATACCTCATTCTGCAGAAACTGGCAAATGTGTTTGAACAACCTGTGGCAGAGCAGATAGAGGTATGTACAGCTGCCTTTTTCCATAAGAGCAAGTGCAGTGAGTAGATCTGATTTACTAAGAAATTCCAAATATTCTATGGAACATGAACGACTTACTGTAGCATTTTTGTTTGTTTTTAAGTGCCAGGTTTACATCAGATTACATTGACTCTGTCACTTACTTCTGTGGGTAACCAGGAAATGTGAGAGAGGAAAAGGTTAATGACAGATGCTGGCCTGAAGGCCTTTGCCACCTCACAATGAGATAAGACATGAACCTCAATGACATTTGACAGGGAGTCAGACTGTCCTGGTAGCATGACAGATGAAGCACTAGGGATGTTTAGAAGATGAGTAGATTACCTTCAGCAGCGGTAGGATCAGGAAAAAATTTTGTAAAGGGAAATTCAAACTGGACTTAGGAGTTTAGACACACAGAGACTGGGAAGAAAGGTATTCTAGTGAAAAGGACCGCAAAAACAAAGGCCTAACTGTTAGACCATTCAGGGCATTTTGGGAGAAAAGCAGGTAATCCTGTTTGGCTGAACTTAACAATGAACAGAAGTGATTGAGGGGAAGTAAGGTTGAAGAGAAAATTTGAGGCAACTTGTAGAGCCTATTGAATGTCAAAGAATTTGGACTTTGTTCTACAAATGAGTGGTAACCTTTATTGTTTGCACACTTCATTGGTTAAAACAATAAGCACACACCACAAATATATGCGTATTTCCTTATTTATAAATTATAAGCAGGTACTATGTTATAAAGCATACACACAAATGAAAATTAAAATGCATGTGGTTAAATGTAAATGACAGACATAGTGTTTCATTCTCATAGATCATCTTATACACTTTTGGGTACTTATACTCACCTTGGAGACCACTGGCAGCGGAAAGTCACTAGGGATGTTTGAGTGGGAGGATGAGTGTCAGTGCCAGCTCCTGCTTCTGGGTGGCTGACGTGACAGCGCCAAGGTCAGGAAGCAGGGTATCCGTCATGAGGTCACGTAACTGCACTGAGGAGAAGGAATGGGAATTCAAACTGTCTTACTGGTGGAGAAAACAGGGAGGAGGGAAGAAATGGGAAGGGTGTTACACAGAATATCCCATTTCACAAGCTAAGTAATTATGAAAATATGTGTTTTAATAGACTTGCATACCCTAATTTTAGTAGACCTAATGGTTCTATGGGTAGGCCATAGGGAATCACCTGAAATAGAAATCTCCCCAGATACTTCTCTGTAGGAGGAGATCTCTCTCTCTCTCTGACCATCTGAAATAGTTTGCAAAATTACATGCAAATATGTATCTTTCTTGACCATAATTTCATTTGTTTTTTAAAAGAGATCCCTCATTTTTCTCAAATTAAAAATCATTCTTCTGTGTCATAGCTTATACCTGAAAGGACCTTTTTTATTTTTAGCTTTTAGTTTTGGCTCATAACGTACCCGATTCCACACAAGATTTGAGCAGCCGTAGGAGTGCTTTGCCTGGAATTTCTAATGCGAAATGTAGGATGTGTATGATCACAAGTAACACTTGACTCTTGACCGATGTAACTAATGCAGATGCTAAAGATAAAAATCAATTACTCAATTATTTTGTTGAATAAATGGAAAGCAACTAAAGAAGTGCTAATCCCATCCCTGCCCTCCTTGGGTTAAAGAGGTAATAATAGCAGAAGGCATGGGGATATATTCATGTTTTGAGTCGTGTCATTCTGACCTAAAACAGACCTGTTGCCCCATATGCCTGCTGCACAGCTGTCTTTTGTGATCTCCCTTTTCTACCATTCTAAGAATTTCTTTTGCTTCTCCCTTCTGTTGGGTCTTCTCCTCTCTGAGTCCCAAGTCTTTCTCTTTATTGCATTGCTTCCTTGTTTTCTTAGTGCACATCCTTACTAAGGAAGGATGCACGCTAGATATATTGTTCAGTATTTTGCATGTCTGAAAATGTTTTAGTTGTATGTTCACACTTTATTGATAGCTTGGCTCTTTATAGAATTCTTGATCAGTTCTTTTTAGAGTGTTGAGGCTTTTCCTCCCTTGTTTTCTAGCTTACAGTGTTGGCTTGAGGGATCTGAAATTGTTCTAGTTCCCAAAGGTCTCAGCGTTCTGAAATTTCACAATGATGTGCCTTGGGGAGAGTCTGTTTCATCCACTGGGCTGGGAGCTCAATGGGCTCTTTTGATCTGGTAGCTCTCGTCTTTCCATTCTGGAACATTTTCTAAGAGTTGTTTAAATATTTTTCTCTGTCTCCCTTTCTGAAACTCCTTTTTAGGCAGATGTGGAATGTTCTGGTCCAGTCCTCTAACTTTCTTATCAAGGGACGTTTCTTTGTCTTTTGCTCTGCTTTCTGGAGACTTCCTCAGTTTCAACTCCAAACTTTTCTATTGACTTTTGCATTTCTGTTCTCATGCGTTTAATCTTCCCAGAGCTCTTTTTGGTTCTTTGAGTGATCCGTTTATTGGTATTATCCTGTTTTTTTTTTTAAATAGATGCATTGACTTTTATAATCGCTCAGGTATATTGGTGATTTGGGGGTTGAAAGGGTTTTGGGAGGGCTTTAGGGGTTTTGTTTTGTTTTTTTTTTCCTGTATAATCTATTTCCCTCTAGGTTACTTTTATTTGTTTTCTTACTTTGGTCTCTTTCATGTTAGAGGATTTTCTCAGATATATGGAAAGGCTTTGTTGTCTATTCACATTTGGGATGAGGGACTAGTCAGCTGGATGGGAAATTCACAAATGGATGGGGTTTGACACTTTTGAGATTTATTGAAGGTTGATCTGTGTGGGCTCTCTGTTGGAGAATCCTTGTGTCAAATGTTTTATGTCTTTTCTATTGGTCTTTGCATATTCTCCCACCCACCCTCTTCTGTCTGGAGTGTACAGACAAGGCTTCAGCACTCTAGGAGATGTGGGGGCTCCACGTTCAGCATGCCGTGGGTGTTCGGCCACTTTATCCCCTTGTTTTCAGATGCCTACAACCGTGTCTGGTGCCCCTCAGTCCAGAGACCGTTTTATCTTCTCCAGAAAATGAACTTTCGGTCTTTCACCAAGGAAAGGAAGAGCCAGTGCAGAATAGGAAGGGGATCTGAGAATCGAAGTGCTCTTTAAGCAGCTTTCCACCAACCCTCCTTATTTAGCACCCACCCCATGTTGTCCAGAGTTCCAGAGATTCTTGTTGCTGTAATTTGGTGATGAAGAACCCCTGCTGGCTTAGGATTCAGCTTTTCAGATTTCCTAAGTCACTTACCATGTATCCTTCTGGTTTTCAGCTTGAAAAATTTTGTTGGTATTATCCTCTTTCCTGTTTCCTTGCCCTTATAGATTTATAGGGGAAATAAACACACTAGAAAACAAGCAAACAAAATATTGGCAGTAGTTGTAGTGGGGACTCAGGAAAGAGAAAATAGGACACGTGTTTCATCCGCCATCTGGAGTCCGTGTTCTTTTCATCCTTCAAGGGCAGCTGAGGTTGCTTTTCTTCCAAAAGCCTTCTTCCACTGCTCCAGGATTCACTGGTGTCCTGGTGTCTCCTTGCTCCAAAGTCCTCAGACAAGGATGAGCTGCAGCAAGCTTAGTACATAGCTGTATTCAGCCTTGTGTCATTTTTTTCTGTTTACTCTGGTTTCCTAAGCAGACTGGAAGCTCCTTGAAGGCCAGGTTGAGGTCTTCTCCTGCTTCTATAGACCTCACTCTGAGAAGACTAGCCTCAGTGCTAGCTGTCACTTTCATACTTGATAGCTCACCCTCGCAACGAGTAAGCTCTCCCCGACCATGCTGTAGCATAGTTTCCTCTTTCCTCACTGCATCTCTCTCCAAAGATGCTCAAAACTGCACTTCAGAAAACCACAACAAGATCCCATAGAACACCTTGGGCAAATACCTGTTTCTAACCACGTGCTAAAATCATGCTTCTTTTTCAGATTGCTATTCACCGTTTCCCTTTTTTGTTCAATGAAGCCATTGTTCTCCCAACCTTCCCTTTCAACCTCCTTACCTTTAAAATATCTTATCTGTAGTATAATAAAGGGCCTTCTTCCCTTTTGTATATAATAGAGAACCATCATTTTTATGTTGCAGGGAAAATGTTTTAGGCGGAGAAGGGAGAAACATATAAGGAGACACGATGATCATATTTTGCATGGGAAATCGTTTATGGGAATTTTAATGAAATGTCCTAAATCTTACATAGGCAATACAGCAGGCTGAAGATGGGCTAAAGGAATTGGATGCGGGAATCATTGAGTTAAAAAGGCGTGGTGACAAGTTGCAGATCGAGCAGCCTTCCCTGCAAGAACTCTCCAAAGTGCAGGTACAATTTTCTGCCAATGGCTTTCAGCTTCCATGGTACACCCTAACTGGAAGTCAAAAAATTATTTTCTCTATTTTTTCAGGCTTTCTCTGTAAAATTCATGTCATTTAGGCCCTAATTTTTCTTCTAAGTAATTCTTAGAACATTTTCTGAAACTTTCATTATTTAGTACAATAAAATAAATGGACACATTTTGAAATTTACTGAAGGGTAGCCTGTGTGGGCTATTTGTTAGGGAACCCTTGTGTCAGTTTTTTAACTCTTTTCTTGTATTTTCTTGTATTCTCATGCTTCTGAGATTTTTTTTTGGTATCATTATTATTCCAGTGGCTCAGTATGATGGCGTAGTTTAGTTTAGTATTATGGCGTAGTATTATTTTCTACTGTAGAAAACTTAATAACTGGAAATCCCACCTAGAAAAGTTAAAAGAAGGTGATCTGTATTGTACTATACCCCCCAAAATTTTTAAGTTAAAAGTACTTAAGCTAATACTTTTTAGAAAGTGTGTTTTCTCAAGTGTTCAGAATTATAGTTTATATTTCATACGTGTTTTAATGGAAAAGAGACATTGTTTCAATTCCAGAATAACAACAAAAAGTTAAACCAGAGGGCAGCTGAAATCCGAACAGACTTCCCAGCATCTTTCAGGAGTAGAGAATAACACTTTGGATTAGTGTTTTTCTAAATCTGGCACCTAGGCTAGAATCTGATATCAGGTTGGTGGGAAGATACTGGGATAGTAAACCAGCAAAGTGTAGCATCCGATAGGCAACACAGTTAGGTTATATTAAGAAAAAAAAGTGTGCATGTGTCAGGTGTTCTCTGCACACCTTATTACAGAACTATTGAGGGATTAATCATAGTATGAGTCCAATACAGGGTCACAAATTATTCCTTTTGAGAAAATAAAATACCTCTTATTTTAAAAGAACATTTTGATTTCAACTGTCTCATTCCATTATCTCACATTTCATAATGTGATGAGCCCACAGCCCCCACTTTGTGCTTTTTAGACAGTTTTCCGACAGTACTTAAATGTCAGGTGTAAGAGTCAAGCGTCATAGCTGTAACTAGGCATTAAAGTTGAACTTTTCCAGATTGAGCCATTTTGGCCTGCTAAACTTGAATATGATGCATTAATCAGGTCCATGTGGCTTAAATAAATTTTGTTTTTGGTGTATCATCATCCGCTAAAATGTCTTTCCAGTTTAAAGAGTTATTTATTTACCCCACCACATTTGGCGAAAACATTGCCTTTTTAAGTTTTAAAGTCTTTTTGCTCACATTAAACTCCCTGGTTTCTGTAGCTCTTTATTTAAGGAATAGTCCCAAATCTGATTATTACTTAGCAGACCAAATGTTGAGGATGCTCTTATTCAGTTACTCTAAAATTAGAAAATTTGAGAGCGTGATAAATATTAGAACTATAATTTCTGTGACATTTCCCTCAACCACAAGAACAATTTTTCAGCATTCATCTCCCCATAAGCTGTTGACATCCCGTGAGAACAGGTGTCACACGCACCCCATGTAGAGGGAAGTTCGAATTGAGCATGAGTATTGCTGTCTGTTCCTTAGGACATGTACGATGAACTAATGATGACCATTGGCTCCCGGCGGAGCGGTCTGAACCAGAATCTTGCGCTCAAGAGTCAGTACGAAAGGGCCTTGCAAGATCTGGCTGACCTGCTGGAAACCGGCCGAGAGAAGATGGCAGGAGACCAGAAAATTATTGTGTCTTCCAAAGAGGAAATCGAGCAACTACTTGACAAACATAAGGTAAAAAAAAGAAACAGAAAGAAAATGTATTTTTGAAAGCTCATTCTCACTCATTGGTATATATTTAGTAAAACCTGATATTATCAATCTTTTATGAGTTTTTACTCATGTAAGTTACACTTGAAAATGGTCAACAAATGTATATTCAGGCCCACTGGCATTCAATAGCACAATACAATTAGAGAGGATTATATTCCTAAAATTTTGTAAGTCCACAATGAATACCAACCTTACCGGTAATTTTAATGAGCAATATTAGCCAGGCTTTCTCCTTCATAAACCGCAATGGACAGGAAACCCAGGGACTCTCAGCGAAGGAGCCCGGCTTCATTCTTAACTCTGCTCTTTTCTTTTGCATCCATCATGCCCATCTGTTCATCTAGTCCTAGGTGTTCTCTCTGCTTTCCTTGTCCTGGCCAAGAACTCACTGCTCTGCTCTGGGAACACAGAGCTGCCCACTTAGCTCTGGATTGGCTTTACCTCTGTTATGGGCATCACTCAGCTCTTCTGGTCCTTGAGCACACACTCCTCTGCTTGCTATGGGCCTCAAGAGTTTCTTCCTGGGAACAACAAGTGCTTTTACTACGTAACCAAGCTTGGTAGGCCTGAGATTGGTGCATCACTATGTGCCGTAACCAAGTTCAGGTTAGACAGGGCTCCTTAGTAAAGGAATTTGTGTTTAATGCACACACACACAAATTGCATTATTAGTAATATTACAAAAATAGCAGTTTTGTTAGTTCAGAGACTCAACCTCCCAGACAGTGGAAAACTTCTTATAGGGGAACTTTAAAAAGTCCCTTGGATTATAAATGGTTAACATTCTACCATTATGTAGCTCCCTGGTGGCTTATAATGGTAGTTTTGGGGTGGGGGGTGGAGAATTGCTGTTTTTCCCAGATGTTTTTGTCCAAAACTTTGTGATTTATTAAAGCCTTATCACTTGGCTTTAAAAATATTGCTTTAAAGTTCACAGCTGGTTTTTCTCAAATCTTTGACCATAGCAATAAAATATCATCCTGAGTTATTCCAGAGGGGAAACCAGGATCAATGAGTATAAATAACAGAGAAATAAAGCTCAATAGATGAAGAACTCTAAAAGGAGTAGGCTGCCATTGAACAGCCGGCCCTCCTGGCCATGAGAAGTCCATCCAAAGCTGTCGGGGGAGACGGGGTTGTAAAAGGAGTATCAGCTTTCTGTGAATGTTGGGCTAAGTGACCTCCAAGTTCTCTTCCAACTTTAAGATTCTGTGATATAATAATTGTCAATTAAAAATAATGGTTCTAGCTCCTATTGACCAGCCTGTTTTCTGAGCGAGAGTTCTGCATGACCTTGGGCATGTTGCTTTAGACTGAGTGGCTCCGAGTCTGTAAAATGGGAAGTGAAACTGCCTGCCTCATCAGGTTGTGATAAGGATTCAGTGAGTTAGTCACTGAAGTGCCTGGCACAGAGGACACACTCATTGTTAGCTGATGTTAACAGTTGCTAGTCCTTTAGTTTCATCCATGGTGCTGGGAACAGGAAATTGGATAGCCCTCTGCCCATCTTCTGGAGACTTTTAAGTATAGAAAGTAATATTTTAAAACACATCTGTAGGGTTGTATAAGGTCTGCAGTTCTGCTGTGTGTAGGTATATGACGAAGGAAATTAAAGATAGTAATGCCAATCAGTGTGTGTCCAGCTGTTCTTGGCCATGAATATTAAGTACAAAAGAGTAGAGCTCGAGCCCAGCCCTGGAGGAAGAAAAGTTGTGAATGTGTCAAGTGAGGACACCACAGGACGTAGAGTGCAAGCAGAGGCTGAAGATGGGGAACAGGCACCAATGTGTCCCAGGGACAAAGGAGGCCAGTCTGTGTGGTGGCGGAAGTGAGTGTCCACCCAAATGGTACCAGGAGAGGACAGAGGAGGTTTTCAGCAGCTGGTCACTTATGAAGGGCTCTGTTTTGGGGACAGAGTATCTGCAGCACAGCAGTGTGTAGGTGCTTTGAGTGGGGGACCAGGAGAGGCCAGTTAGCAGGCTGGGCCCCACCCCACCCCACCCTGTCTCTGCAGGAAACGGCGCGTGCCTGGGTACGTGGAGGCCAGCGGGAAAGGACCCATGTCGCCCATACATTAGCCGAGTTCCATCAGCTTATGGGGTTGAAGCAATTTTTATTGTAAGGTAGTAAATGAAATCTTTCTATCTGAAAAATCGCAGGAATACTTTCAGGGCCTGGAATCTCATATGATCCTGACTGAAACACTCTTCAGGAAGATAATCAGCTTTGCAGTCCTGCGGGAAACCCAGTTCCACACAGACCTGATGGCGCAGGCTTCGGCTGTGCTCAAAGGGGCTCACAAGAGGGGTGTGGAGTTGGAGTACGTTCTCGAGGTGAGACCCTGATGCCGCCCCTCCCCTATAGCACACTCCCTACTGCCAGCAGACCTTTCAGGCGAAACGTCGTGGTTCCTGTGATTTGCCTCGTAAGACCTCGGACGCGTCTCAGACTCAGCATCGTGTGTTGCCTGTGCCCCCGGGGTTTCCTATTCACATTTAGGTAAAGGCTGTGCCTTATTGTGAGTTCCGCTAGATGAATACTGACTTCAGACTGAGTTTGACAATATTTGGGGTCTTGATAGACTGAAAAGCTGCTGACTTTTGCTATCCATTATTGAAAAAGACTTCACATGATTTTAAAAAAGGTTTTCCAATTTTAAATAAAATAAAAATCATAATTTTCTTTTATTTTTTTTGGCCATGCCATGTGACTTGTGGGATCTTAGTTTCCTGCCTAGGGCTTGAACCCACGCCCTGGGCAGTGAAAGTGCGGAGTTCTAACTGCTGGACCACCAGGGAATTCCCTAAAAATCGTAATTTTAAAATAAGCGATTTGAGATCTCCCCTTAGTAGAATGTCTGTACTATATAGGCATATTTCTTAAATGTCTGTGTGGGTGTTTTTAATTTACAAATGTAATGTATTTAGTTTACTTACTGTGGGAAGTAAACATGCCCGTCTCTTTCACTTACATCATTCATTCGTTATCACTGCGGTAAAGGATAAAACTGTGAATATCAGATGCCTACCGTGTTCCAGGTGTGCTGCGCACATTATTCTAGTTAATCCTCACAGTGGACAAGATACTGTCATCCCCATTTTTTTTTAATGTTGAAAATGAGGTTCAGAGAAGTGTAGTAACTCGCCCAAGTCATACAGCTAGTTGGTTGCAGATGTGAAAGCCCATTCACAGTGCTTTTCAAGGTCACCACTTGATGACTTGCTTCAAAGCCATCTTTTGCTTCCCACAGTGAACCCCCGATGCAGGCGTCTATGACATGTCTTTAAAGAGACTCTGTCACGTGCATATTTGCACATGAAGAAGAATGCTGTCCCTTAATGAGGATATTTAGCTCACAGACTGATGTTGTGTTTCTAGACATGGTCCCGTCTGGATGAGGACCACCGGGAGCTCAGCAGGCAGCTGGAGGTGGTAGAGAGCAGCATCCCAAGTGTGGGTTTGGTGGAGGAGAGTGAAGACAGGCTTATCGACCGGATAACACTCTACCAGGTCAGCGTCCAAATGACAACTTGGTGTAAAAAGTTGCCACATTTCCTTTTGAAGTTTTCCCATGGTTTTCACAGGATCTAAACACACTTGCAATCAAATATTTTATTAAGTACTTTTACTTTAAGTGTTTGTTTTGTAATAGAACATAAAATGGTCTTTTTTTTTTTTTTTTTTTTTTTTAATGAGAGAGCCCCTTTTGAAAATTTAGCCTCCACCAAGCGTTTTCCGTTTGTTATGCTGGAGTCACACTATCTTGAAATAATTAGTTTGTTGTTTTTTAAGAGAGCATTAAAAACCATTTTTATTTCTTATTTTTAATGATAGAGCTCTTTTTGAAAATTCAACCTCTGCCAAGCATTATTTTGTACTTTGTGTTGGTGTCACACTATTCTTGAAACAATTATACTTTGACAGTTTTAAGTGCACCTAAAGTTATATACTTAGATATAGATGAAATATCTCGAAGTTTCTAATGAAACTTGGGTGCAAATAGTTGAAATTTGACTAACTGGTCATGGAAACATGGAGAAATTATAATCTTTAGGGAGAAAAATTGCATTGTCTAAATTTTTGACCCAATATTTTCAATCATTTTAGCATTTGAAATCCAGCCTTAATGAATACCAGCCCAAATTATATCAGGTACTAGATGATGGGAAACGACTTCTGATATCTGTTAGCTGCTCAGATCTAGAAAGCCAACTAAATCAACTTGGAGAACACTGGTTAAATGACACCAACAAAGTGTCTAAAGAACTTCATAGATTGGAAACAATCTTGAAACACTGGACCAGGTAATACAATAACTCTTTTGCAGGTGTTTAAATTAGTGCTGCATAGTATTTATAAGGCTGCTGGGTACCTGAGTTGAAAAAGAGGTTATCCCTTTAGGAACTTATCACAGCGTTTGGAAAAGGCAAGCACAAAGCTTCCAATTGGATTCTTATATATTTGAATAAACATGTACTTGAAAGTGGGTGGGGGAGGAAGGCATTATGCAATACATCTTACCTTTGGGCTGTCATCTCCTCTGCCTACTGTACATGGGTGGTCACAGTAAATCTTAGAAGGAGAGAAAGTGTGTTTGAGAAGGGAAAGTTTCTCTCGAGGGCAATGGGAGGTATTCAAGAGAGGTGGAGGGTTGATTTTACATAATGAAATCCTTTTCCTTTCTTTTTTTTAAGAATTAATATTTTTATTATTTATTTATTTATTTATATATTTGGCTGTGTTGGGTCTTTGTTGCTGTGCTCAGACTTTCTCTAGTTTTGGCCAGTGGGGGCACTCTTCATTGTGGTGTGAGGGCTTCTCAGTGTGGTGGCTTCTGTTGTTGTGGAGCGTGGGCTCTAGGCACGCAGGCTTCAGTAGTTGCAGCACACAGGCTCAGTAGTTGTGGCACAAGGGCTTAGTTGCTCTGCAGCATGTGGGATCTTCCCAGACCTGGGCTCGAACTCACATCCCCTGCGTTGGCAGGCGGATTCTTAACCACTGCGCCACCAAGGAAGCCTGAAATCCTCATTTTTATGCCACCTTTACTTCTAAGAACTTTCGATAACAGTCATCTAATATTTTCTAAGTGGCCTCAGTGTGAAGGAATAGGAGAAAGATATATTTATTTTCAGCTTAGAGATGGGAAAGCTGTAACTCAGAGAGACTGACTTACTTAAGGTATGAATATTAAAAGAAGGGAATTTGAGAGTGTCAACCCAGGGCATTATTTTCCCAAATTTGTCATGTCTCCTTTTAAAATTAGCATTGGTGAATAACACGGGTTAGCACAAAGTTGGGATTGGATGTTTACTTAATAGGCTTATTACTATCCTTACAGGTATCAAAGTGAGTCTGCAGATCTAATCCACTGGTTACAGTCTGCAAAAGACAGGCTAGAATTTTGGACTCAACAGTCTGTGACAGTTCCACAAGAGCTGGAAATGGTCCGTGATCATCTGAATGCATTTCTGGTAAGCTCAAGAATCTAAAGCATTTGATTCAGTTTTATTGTTTTCAGACCTTTATGGAAGACTTGACTTAACACTAGTGAAAAGGAGATCAGCTGCCTATGGATGTCCTTAGTAAATCAAGCCAAACAGAATTTGTCCATGTTAACTCTGTGTTGAATAATTATGCAAAATACTAGGCCGCACACTGCCTCTTTAAAGTAGTTTTCTACTTTAAAGTAATGTTGGCTTTCATCAGGGCAAGGGGACGTTGCTCTTATTTTCCTCCAGAGTGCTGAACATCAACACTCCCCTTTGAGATGTAAAGAAAAACTGTTTATGTAATAAGTTAGTCTCTTTCCTTAAATGAAAGGTCTGGCTACTTAATCCTGACTTGAACTTTCCTACTTTTTTAAGGAGTTTTCCAAAGAGGTGGATGCCAAATCTACTCTGAAATCTTCTGTTCTGAGCACTGGAAATCAGCTTCTTCGGCTAAAGAAAGTGGACACAGCTGCCCTGCGTTCTGAGCTGTCACACATTGATGGTCAGTGGAATGACCTGCTGACAAATATTCCAACTGTACAGGAAAAGCTCCACCAGGTACAGAAATAATCATCAGTTTAATTGGTCATAATTGGTGTAAGCAGTATCAGATGGAAAAGTATATTGATCTGCTTTTGCTCACAAATTTAACTCAGCTTTGTCTTGAACATCTTGTCTTTTATGTCTTCCATTGTATTGCATATGCACACTACTGTATATAAAATAGACAACTAATAGGGACCTACTGGATAGCACAGGGAACTCTACTCAATACTCTGTAGTGACCTATATAGGAAAAGAATCTAAAAAAGAGTGGCTATATGTATATGTGTAACTGAATCACTTTGCTATTCAGCAGAAAGTAACACAACATTGTAAATCAATTATACTCAAAAAAAAAAAAAAGAGAGAGAATGGTTCTACAAATGCCCTATGTACAAATTCCCTGTCTTCCAAGGGCTTATCGTGCATGTGTGTGTGTGTGTGTGTGTGTGTTTTAGAATCCTTGTCTGTCCGTGTTTAAATTCTTTGCTTTCTCATAAATAAAATATGAGTTACTATACCTCTCATAAAGTGAGTGGTTATGAAGATTTGATAATAATGTATGTAAAAGACCTATAATCTTACCTACAATGGAGATGACATTTAACAAATGAAGAGAAGTAGGAGAAGGGAAGTCAGTAGTAATGTTTTCTGGAAATTATGCTCCTCTCCCCTGAACTCTCAGATACTTTCTTCTTTCTCTCTCTTTGGCATTCGTCCCTGTGTACAAGGTGTGAAAGATGTGTTTCGTATGAATGTCTCATTCCTTCTAATCAGCAGCTGTACATTTCTGGAGGGTAGGAGGCATCTCACAGTAGCTTCTGTATCTTTCTGTACCACATAGAAGTCCATAAATATTTTAAATGATTGTTTTTGTTCCTCCCAATCGTTATAAGTATTTGCATAAATGTATGATATGTTAAAGAAGAGTCAGTATTCTAAGTATGTTTTAGTGAAAGACTGAGGAAATTGGCTATGCTCTTTGGAATAAATATGAGAGCACCAAAAATCTAGAAAATGATAGTTTGTAGTGTGGTGGTATTTTTCTTTCTTCTTTTGACATTCCTGTGTCATAATACACAGAGATTTTACAAGATAATTAATAAAATACATCTGTTGAATGTTTTGTAGTTACATTTTTTTATACTTGTAAAACTAGCTATAAAATAAGAATAATATTTTCTTCTTGCTCGTGTTTTGATTAATTAGGTAGTGTTTATGCAGTGTTTATAGTATTCGATATCAAACAAACATAAGAGGAATATTATTGTTCAATGTTTGCCTGATGTTTAATTTCCAGCTTCCAATGAGATTAGTATCCAAAAAATGTCATTAGAAAGTGTTATCTCTGTTGGTACTTTAGTAAGAATTAATAGAGTTTTAGGTTAATAGAAATCGAGTTTGAATTTTAACACTTGCCACTTCTTCTGTCTCTGACGTGGGCAGCTCCAAATGGATAAGCTGCCTTCTCGCCATGCCATTTCTGAAGTCATGGCTTGGATTTCTCTCATGGAAAACGTTATTCAAAAGGATGAAGAGAATATCAAAAACTCCATCGGTTACAAAGCAATTCATGAATACCTTCAGAAATATAAGGTAGTTAAACATTTTTATTTGTTTTTAGTTTTGCATATTTTAGGACTGTTTTATCTGAAGAAAGTAAAATAGTCAAGTTACAGAAATCAGGTCTGAAAGTATATGTTTCATATATAGTGACTAGATAGGTCTATAGTAGTAAGAAAACTGCTTCCCTAGTTAGAGGCATAGGAAAGTTGTCCAGTATTAGGAATAATTTTGAATAAGATTTTGTGTCATTTTTAAGAAATCATAAAAATAAATACTATTATTTATAAATATTTTATAGTGAGATTATACAATTTGTCCAATTCTACTTCTGTACCTAAAAATATTTATATTTATATTCGATGTATCTATAATTCAAATTTTTACAAATTCAATATATGTATTCATTCAAAATGTATAAATTCAATCTGTATACTCAGTATCTGCACATATTATATATACTCAACTTCTGAAAATAATGGATTATATTAATGCACACAGATTGCACCATTTGGACTAAATCACAGAAGTGATAAGGTTAATCTTAAGGTTAACTAAGGCTTTCCAACTTCTGGTAAAATATAAGACATTTACACATATAACCTTGTTTTCTTATTTTCTCCTCTCCCTTTTTAGGGTTTTAAGATAGACCTTAACTGTAAACAGCTGACGGTTGATTTTGTGAACCAGTCTGTGCTACAAATCAGCAGTCAGGATGTGGAAAGTAAACGCAGCGATAAGACTGATTTTGCTGAGCAGCTTGGAGCCATGAATAAAAGCTGGCAAATCCTGCAGGGTCTAGTCACTGAGAAGGTGAGCCAGGTGTTCTCTGCTGCCCATGTTTTCATGAAAACACCAAGAACAGGCACACTCTGTAAAAAAAGTCACCCCACAACTAGTATGGCTACACTAAGCGCACAGCTGCTTCTGGAAGAGACTGGCCCTGAAGGTTCTCACTCTAACCGTTCTGCAGTCCTGTACATCATTTTGTCTCTGTACCTTCTACTCTTTGGATATTTCATATTATTTTAGTTTATTAAAAATGTCTTTTCCTTTGCTTCAAGTTGAGTTAAGTTTTTACCTGTTTACCAATTATAGTTATTGATTTACACTTTTTAACATTCATTTTAATCATATATACAAAGGACTGTACTTTAAGACTTCTTAATCCGGAGGTTAAGAATGATTTGATTCTAAGATAAAATTGCCAGTGGTTTGCTTCTAAAATAAAATTTCAAATTTCATTATGTTTGTTCAGATTCAGCTGTTGGAAGGCTTATTGGAATCTTGGTCAGAATATGAAAATAATGTACAATGTCTGAAAACTTGGTTTGAAACCCAGGAAAAGAGACTAAAACAACAACAACGAATTGGAGATCAGGCTTCAGTTCAAAACACGTTGAAAGACTGTCAGGTAATTTGTCCAGGTGGTCGAGAGCACCACTTCACAATTTTATGACATACACCGAAGGAATCTGCAGGTCTTGAGAAATGAGAGTTAAGTTTTGAAAAATGCTGCATTGAGCAACAAATTTCCCTGATTATGTGATTTATAGATTTTTTCCTAAGTATTAGGTTTTTTCACCTGTTTTTATAAATCAGAATTTACGCGAGTTTTCAAACACTCGTAAGTAGAGAATGCTGTTAACCCCCCTAAACTGATCATTAGACTCAGTGATCATCAAGATTTTGACATACTTGCCTGCCTTCTCTCTTTTTTTAAAAAGATTTTATTTATTTATTTGTTTGTTTATTTTTGACTGTGTTGGGTCTTCATTGCTCTTCACAGGCTTTCTCTAGGTGTGGCGAGCAGGGGCTAATCTTTGTTGAGGTGCACGGGTTTCTCATTGCAGTGGCTTCTCTTGTTGTGGAGCACAAGATCTAGGCATGCTGGCTTCAGTAGTTGTGGTGCATGGGCTCAGTAGTTGTGGCTCGTGGGTTCTAGGGTACAGGCTCAGTAGTGGTGGCACATGGACTTAGTTGCTCTGCGGCACTTGGGATCTTCCCAAATCAGGGATTAAACCCGTGTCCCCTGCATTGGCAGGTGGACTCTTAACCACTGAGCCACCAGGGAAGTCCTCAATCATCTTTAAAATATCTTTTTTTTCAGTTAATTTATTTAAATAAAGATGTCACAGAGTCCACATCCTACATTTCTTGTTAGATCTCTCAAGTATCTTTAATATTTTTTTTGATACTATTAACTTGTTGCAGAATCCTGGCCTCAGGTTCAGGATTAGCCTGTGTACTTCCTTAAGATGCTCTTCTTTCCCCTGTATTTCCTATAAATGGAAGTCAACACTAGAGGCTTGATTGGATTCTGGTTCAACTCCAATAAGCCAGTGCTTCCTATGGGACAGTGTTACCTCTTACTGTGTCCCATCTGGAAGATTCAGCAACGCCTCCTTGTTCTACTGTAGTGGTAAGGATCTTTGTTTAGGTGGAGTGGGCAGACTCTAAATGTTTTCCAGTGACTTAGGACCACTTAATATTTCCTCAGGGATTCTTGTTAAAGCTATTACAGTTAGTGCTGTAATTAAAAAGTAATTTAGTAGTTTGTAATGTGTTACAGATTAGCTGTAATGGTTCTCTGTCGTATTTCCTAAGGACAACTGAAGACTAAAACTGTGAAGCAATTCTACAGAAACAGTTCTTTCCCCAAATCTTTTTTTTTAAAGTATTAAGTCTTTTAGTATCTACTAAGTGTTTTGCAGTTTACATTTTTAAATTAAGTAACTTACTTTTTATTTATTGGCTGCATTGGGTCTTCATTGCTACATGTGGGCTTTCTCTAATTGCAGCAAGTGGGGGCTGCTCTTCATTACGGTGTGCAGGCTTCTCATTGCGGTGGCTTCTCTTGTTGTGGAGCATGGGCTCTAGGTACATGGGCTTCAGTAGTTGCAGCACATGGGCTCAGTAGTTGTGGCTCATGGGCTCTAGAGCACAGTCTCAGTAGATGTGGCTCACAGGCTTAGTTGCTCTGCAGCATGTGGGATCTTCCCGGACCAGGGATCAAACCCGTGTCCTCTGCATTGGCAAGTGGAGTCTTAACTACTGCACCACCAGGGGAGTCACCTTTCTGCCAAATCTTGTTTTTATATTTCAGCTTTCAAAAAGAAAGGCCTTTGGTAATGATCTGCCTTCCAACCAACAGTTTTTCTTTGGGGACATATATAAAGAAATTAAATTTAAACTTCAGTCAAAACTTTTTGGTTCAGAAAAGGAGGAGCACATGCTCCTGTGCTGGGCTGACAAGCTAATGGGTTGCAATTTCGAGGGTGCATGAAATGGCAAAGAAAACTATCATACAGAGAAATACCTTGAAGTTAAAAAAAAAAACAAAACTTCACATCAGAAGATGGGTGTGTGAAAGATGGAAGACCAGAAACACGCACCAGCTAGTCTTATTGCCTTTCCAATTTTCCAGGGGCCAGTAGTATTTCTAATTTAGGCTATCCATTCTAACATGTAAAAGGAAGACAGAATTTCAGAATTTTAATTTGAAAGAAGACTTCCTAAGTTAAAATGTTTTCATTAAAATTAAAACATAGGTTTAGCATTAACATTAGCAAGATTAATGCTTGCTTGTTACACTGTTGTAATAAAACTTGACTATTAAAAGACTGAAATAATAGGTTAATTTAACTTTTCCTTTATTTTTTTTCCTTCTCTCCTTCTCTCCTTTTATTTTTCTTTCTTACTATTTTTTTTCTTCTCTTTAATGTATGCTTTTTCTGCCATTTTCCACTGTCTTTTTCTGTCATGTCTTTTATTTAACAGAGAGAGAGGAGATTGCTAGCTGGAAAGTGTAGCAGAAACTTGGGACCAAGTTTCAGTTCTTTTCGGACCCAAATTTTAGCCTCCCAGAGGGTCACACCAGGCAGTGTTAGGAGGAAAAGCTTCAAGTGTGGTTGAAAGAACTTCACTCCAATGCCAGTCTGTGATTTCAAATGAAAAGCCTTTTTTTTTTGAAACAGAGAACAGAATGAAAGTAGACCACATAATTATTTTGGGGCATCACATATAAATCACAATAGCCTAACTGACAGGTTCCATTTGGCAGTACCACAAACCTTGATAAAAATTTATTGTCATTTTTGAGAAATTGTTCCTCTGGACCAAAGTGTAGAATTCAAGCCAGCATACTTACATTGGTAACTGGATTCAAGCTTTATTTGTTTAAAAACCCTTGGATATTTTTCCACTCTTTCAGAAGTGATTTATGAATTGGAACCAACATAAAAACTGATATTTATGAATCAACCCAAGTTAAGAATGATTTGTCATAGCAAAAAATGTTAGGTTTGGCTTTTCCCTTCATTGATCAGAAACAGAATCATCTTTTAATTATTATTGGAGGGAAAGGAAAACACACCTTTGTTTTGCACAAAATATATATTTCATTCCTGTTTCTCTCTTGGGTTGTGCTTTTGTGCCAACATAAATGCACAGGATACTTTTGAGATGTGTTTCTAAGCCATGCATCATTCATTTAATATTGCTCACTTAAAAAGTTAACATCTATGAGTAAATGAGAATAAATTTAATTCCAGTGGTTGAATTTTAGAATCATATTAAAGACATGTTGGAAGAATTAGTCATGGTTATGTAATCTTTTCGAGAAGTAGAGAGAAAAATCCTTAAATAGTAAAGTTCATTATGTTTCCTATACTGTGCAAAGGACCTGTAACCCTAGTTATCACTACATTCATTCTCGGGTTAATTATCAAAGCTGTCAAAATATGGACAAAATTTTAAAGTGGAAATGAAAAAACAGTTGTTAAAAACAAAAATGATCTCTTTAGGCTACTAATTGCATGGACTTCTACATCAAGACAAAAAATAGCTTGATAATAGATAAGGAGAGAAAAATAAATTTGCAGTGAAGCAGGGCAGATTACTAAATGGCTGAATAAACTAATACTCTTACATTTGCCTAGTTTTTAACAGCTTCAAAGGGATTTCATAGATTTATTTATCTAATGTCATCCCTTTGAGGTAAGCAAATGTGTTGTTATTCCTATTTTATACGTAAGGTAGAGAGTGATTAAAAGATTGGACCACACAGAAATAAAACTTAAAATAGGCCCATTTGTAACTAAAATAGCAGAGACCGGGACTTCTCAGTAGTACCCTAACCATAGCACTACCCAAGCCCAAGAGAGTTATCCATATGTGGTCATGACAGGGAGCTGGAAATCTTTTTCACAGAATTGAGACATTATCCAAACTTAAATATTTTGCAATTTTCTTCACTCTAACCTCCAAGTGCTACACATCTGCGTGTGTGGTGCTGGGCGTGTACTTCTGAATATGAGCATGTAACCAGGCTTAATATATGGCTTCCCACATCACCTCGGCATGGATTTGCATCTCCACGATTCCCATCTGATGACCCACCTCCAGCACTGGGCTAGGAGTCAGTGGGCTCAGAAGTCTTGGATTCTAATTCCGCTCTGGCCCTTCTGTGACCTGAGACAGGTTGTGTGATGTAATCTCCCACTTGTTCATCCATAACATGCTGATAGCGGTCTCAGCCTGGCTCACTGTGCTTTCCAAGTTTTCAAACGGCTTTAAAACAGAAGTTAGGATTATGGTTAAGTGTGATCTCCAGGTCATCGCCTCATTTTCTTTTTTGAACATTTCATACTGACCATTATAAATGCAAATCCTAAAGAAAATGAGGGTGTGATTCATGAAAAAAATCCCATGTAACCCTTCAGAATCACATAGAATCAGAATATTTTAGGGAGAAAGAAAGTCTAATAGAGTTTCTGATTTTTTATCTGAAACAACAGAGACCCTGTGGAAGTTTCTAACTTGCGCAAAGTGGCACAGCTTGATTGTCACAGAAATGTAATTAAACCTCAGATACTGGGGCCAGAATACCATTCTATCATATTTCACCCCGTGGGCTAGGACTCTGTAACTTTTCCAACATCAAGTTTTCCGATATAGATTTCTTTCCTTGTAGCTTCTTGAAAAAAATTATACAGTGGCATTTTCTTATCTATTATGTAGTCAAATTTTACATTTTTTTAAGAATAAAAAGAAAATTTAAAAAACATAAATGTAGGAAGAAGCATCGCTGTGGAGACCCTCTCCGGAGAATGATAAGCTTTTTGGATTAGTAAAAGACTCTTAGGATGTGAGACTATAGTGGCTCAATTTCAGTGTACCCCGGAGTTCCATAATAGAATATTTAAGATGATTATTTCTTCTTCTTTCAGGATCTGGAAGATATGGTTAAAGCAAAAGAAAAAGAAGTAGAGAAAATTGAGCAGAACGGACTTGCTTTAATTCAGAACAAGAAAGAAGAAGTTTCTGGCGTTGTCAAGAGCACTCTTCAGGAGCTCAACCAAACCTGGGCACATTTAGACCACATGGTAAAGACTGTGGTTCCAAGACCGTGTTTGCCATCTCATGTCCAGATGTGATATGGGTTTTGGGTTTCCTAAAGTAACTGCATAAATAATCACAGAATCTAGACAGCACCTATGCGCACTGTTAAGTCCACTTTCTTAACTTTCTTTCTAGCTTCAGACAGTTCCTATAATTAACATTACTATGAACATTACTTTCTTAGTAATCTTATCCACGCCCATGTCCATAGATACCACCCAGGCACAGGTGGTTCTTAGATGTGTATCGCCAGACTGGATTTCCCACCTCAACTCTATACAGACAGACACAGAGGGAAACCCTCTGTAGACACCTCTGCTTGCATGACCAGTAGACATCTCAAACTTCCTGCCCATACCAGCTCCCATTCTTCCCTCACAAACCTATGCTTTCTTCCACCTCAGTTCATGACAACTCTGCCCGTCCAGCTGCATGGGCTGAAACCCGTGGAGTTCTTCTTTACTCCTTTCTTTCTCTCAGACCCATAGCTAGTCCATCAGCGATCTTGCTAGCCCTATTTTCAGGATAGATCCAGACTCTAACCTCTGCCCCCGTCTGTATAGCTAGCACCTAGCTCTAAGTCGCTGTCACCACTTGCCTTGGTTATTTTAATGGCCTCCTAAATAATCTCCATGCCAGAGAGGTCCTGTTGAAACAGAAGTCAGATCACACCAGTCCTCTGTTCACAACCCCGCAGTAGCTTCCTGTCTCATTCAGAATGAGGCCAACACCATGCATCTCCTGCTGCTGGCCTGCAGGTTCCTTGTGCTTCTGGTCTCCCCCTAGTCTGGAACCCAATGGCATGCTCCACACTCAGGGACTTTGTGCTGGCTCTTCCCTCCACCTGGAGCCACCCCTGCCTAATGTGCACATGGTCACTCCCTCTCCTCGAAGTCCTTGTTTAAATCTGCCATCTCAGCGAGGGCTTTCCTGACCACCTTGTTTTAAATGACAGCCTTCCCATCCCCGCCCTGCCCCCACTCCCTGACTCTCTTCTCTGCTTTGCTTTTATCTGTATTATTTATCAACTTCTAATGTATGATAGAGTCTACTCAGTTTAAATTCTCTCACTAAAACGTAAGCTCTGTGAAGACATTTGACAAATGTGTGCTGAATGAAGTGTTGAATGCTCCAATGAAAAGGATATATGTAACAGCTCCTGCTCTTCACACACATTTGCAAGTGGTTCTCGTCCGCACTTTTCAGAAGTGGGGGCTGAGGCACAAACAGGTTAAGTGACTGAGTGTGTCCAGCAAACCACTTCTCACAGTCCATGTGATGTTCTCTGTAGGCAGCTTCCTAATTACCTTTTCTTTAACCCGATTTTAAATCTATTATATTTTATTTTATGCACTTTTATAAACCATCACAATTCTTTGGAGACAATTTACCATATCAATAAATTAAGTAGTTCTTTCACAGAAACATCTTTTCATGAAAAACAAACAAAAATAATACACAGAAGAAATAGACGAGTTAAAAATTCTCATTGATCTGTCAGTTTTTTGTTCATGTTTGTTCCTGACTTTCCAAGGACAGGCCCTGGCACCTGCCTGCACCTGGGAGTGTTGCCTGGTTTCTGAGGCAGCATTTTCTTAGACATTTGGCCCATGTGATAGTACCTTGATTGGTTTCAGCATTTTTTACTTATGCTAAGAAAAACAGTGGAGAATTCAGGTGCAAATTAATTTATATGATCTCTTTTCTTAATCATGGCCATACTTACTCCATATTCAAAAGATTACATTTAGAAGATTAGGGCTGAAATCCAGAAAGTCCAAAGCAGATATCTTTCTAAATGATACAGATTAAACTAAAACCTTTTCTGCTGCAGATAAGTACAGGAAAGAATGTTCTTAGATGTTTTGTCTTAAGATAGTCATTTGAGTATGTATTTGTGTGTGGGGGTGAGGTGGGCGGGAGATCTTACACATACCTGAGATAGATCAATGGGTAGATAGATAGATAGGTAGATAGATAGATAGATAGATAGACAGACAGACAGACAGACAGGTAGGTAAGTAGATGGACAGATGATAGATAGGTTTCATTTCCTGGGACCAGTCTGCCTAGATTCAAATCTAGATATTTCACACTCTAACAGGTGGTTTTTATAACCTCTTATTAAAATTTCATTAAAAACTGAGCATAATGATTCCATCTACCTCATGAGGTTGTTATGAGGATAAAGTGGGTTTGAAACACTCATTTGATATATTTCCTAAACTGTGGTATTAAATATATCAATCATTTATCACTTTTATATTACATATATATAATATATACTATAGGTAAAGGTTATATATATATAACCTTTTAAGCAGTTTAATTTAGACTGTGTGATCAAAAGTATGAAAGGCTTAAATTTCAACATTGCTACATCTTACTTTTCAAATCTTTTTTTTTTAACTTCAGTTTACTTATAATGCCTGAAATCCCAATGCAGTTCTTAAATTTTAATGTTTTTCCATCAGTGGAATATATATTTTATCATTTAAAATATTATGCAATTATAAGAAGCTTCTGTCTCTTTCAAAAGGTTGGACAATTAAAGATCCTGTTGAAGTCCGTGCTTGACCAGTGGAACCACCACAAAGTGGCCTTTGATGAGATAAACAGTTATCTCATGGAGGCCAGATACTCTCTTTCCCGATACCGTCTGCTGACTGGCTCTTTAGAAGCTGTACAAGTTCAGGTAGACAATCTTCAGGTAAGGAATGAATTGAACCCATCCTTAATTTGAGAAAAAATTTTTAAAAATGAGCAAATGCAGGAATTCCCTGGCGGTCCAGTGGTTAGGACTCCATGCTTCCACTGTAGGAGGCTCAGGTTCAATCCCTGGTTGAGGAACTAAGGTCCCGCATGCCACGTGGCACGGCCTAAAATAAATAAATAAATAAATAAATAAATAAATAAATAAATAAATAAATAAATAACAAATGCAAACATCATCCTGGAATATTGGTGTATGTTGTTGACATTTAATTATTTTTAAAATACTTAAAATTAATTTATTTGTTACATAATCAAACTTGCCTGTGGATACCAGATTCTGGAATAGCTGGTCTATAACTACATAATTTTTAAAATTCTGTTACATAAATATCCCCATGAATGTATTTTATAAAATTATTTTATACCCAAATCAACCTCCTTGATCCATCATTGCTGCCTTTTATGTCTTCCCTTGCTCTTTTTATCCTGCTTTTCTAAACATATTCTACAGGATTAAAAGGAAAACAAAAATAAAAATAGCAATAGTGGTAAAATTTTGAACCATTAAGTTGTTTTCTTGGGATTCAGCAGAATGTCAGTGGTCTCTCCAACGTGTACACATAATCCTCCTTCTCTAGCACTTACTGTGTGGTTTCCTGTGTGTCCATCATCATTGATTTCATCCAGGAGGACATTGCTGCTGTTTGACTTAAACAGCAATCTCCTCTTGCCCTCGCCCCCCGCATACCTGGGCACTGGGCCCTCTCACCTGCTGCAGCCCTTTCTCCCTGACTAAATAATGCAGCCTGTGGGATGGGCAGAGCAGGCCCTAAGGGATGGGAGGGCAGCAAGAGCCTAGCATGGACCCTCCTTACATCGGTCCACGTCCCTGTCTTGGCAATCAAAGTTTATATTGTTGCTGACCTGATATGCAGACTTTCTGAAGGGAATACCTTTTTGGGGGGTGAGGCAGGATGGAGGAAGGATAAAATGAGTACATATAACTTCTTTAAACCCTAAAACAGTTGTTGCAGATACTAAGAATTATTAAAACTTATTTTGAGAATAGTAAGTTTAAAAACACATTTTATAACTTTGAGGAGGTTAGAAGTACTTTTTAATTGAGTCTACTCTGTGTCTCACATCTTCTGTCTTAAGATATGAAAGGATTCTGGGTCTATTCCTTGTATATTTTGCTTTGATGGCAACCAGATATCAGTGTTAAGTAGGACTGGATTTTGGCAGCCCGCTTCACCTATGGAGTTTTACTAAGAACTGAGTCTATCACTTCAGCAATATTTCCAGGGAAATATCTTTCTTCACTCGTTCTTGGTAGAAGATTCCACCAAGCCTATAGCCAGCTAATAAATATTCTTTGCAAGGAAGAGCATCAGAGATAGAACTTAGAGCTGGTACTCAAAAAAGCCATGACTTCTCAAAGGCTCCTTATCAGGAGTTTCTAGGAGAGCAACTCCGGGTAAGTAATGAAGTCGAGACCCAGACTTTGGCCTTGAGCAGCAAGGAGAACCACAGTGTGATAGACCACTCGTCCGCCAGCCCCACAGCTTCCTCCTCGATGGTGGACAAGGGCTCCCTGTGTGAGCTTTCCCGGCAGAATTTCAGCTCCCACTCCAAGAAGGCTCAGTTGTTAAGAATTCCTCCTCACACCCATGAGAACAAACTCATAGAAAAGGAAAAATGATTATCTAAAGAAAGCTTATAAAGCATTGGGCAAAGTCATGGTTTTGTGTCCGTATGTGCATATTTATGAAAACAGCTATAAATTACTTTTAAACTTGATCGTTAGAATTTTTAGATCCTGTCATGTCATCTGTGGCACTTTTCCTTCGGGCAGAATCTTCAAGATGATCTAGAAAAACAGGAAAAGAGCTTACAGAAATTTGGCTCTGTCACCAACCAACTGTTAAAAGAGTGTCACCCACCTGTGACAGAAACTCTTACCAATACATTAAAAGAAGTCAATATGAGGTATGGAACATGCTGGTTCTACACTGTTGCTTATTATTTATATCATGACCTTATTACAAATAAAGATACAGTTAAAACACTGGCATTTGAATTTGAGCTTTATAGGTTCTATTCTAGTAATGCTTTAATTTTCACAAAATGAATTTAAGGATAAGCAGATATAGTGAAGATATTTAGAAAGGAATTAGAACTGCGATATACCCCAAGATTGACCTCATTTCTCTCTGCCCTTGAAATATGAGTATGAAATGTTACTTTTTATTACGTTCAGTAGAAATGAGACATCTGCATTATTACCATATTCACATGAACCAGGATCATGAAAAATAAAATAGTAAATAACAGCATTTGGTGAGAGGTGGGAATCAGCCATGAGTGTTGGCTCTCATTTCCAGATGGAATAACTTGCTGGAAGAGATTGCTGAGCAGCTACACGCCAGCAAGGCCCTACTTCAGCTTTGGCAGAGATACAAAGACTACTCCAGACAGTGTGCTGCTACAGTTCAACAGCAGGAGGGTCGAACCAATGAGCTCTTGAAGGCAGCCACTGACAAGGACATCGCTGACGACGAAGTTGCCACATGGATTCAAGATTGCAATGTATGTTCAAGAACTATCGCGCGTTCCCAGCTTGCCAAGCTTAGACTTCTCAAGTTTAGCAGGGCTGATGCTGCTGTGTGTGAGCTTTTCGTATGTCTCTGTATGGGACAACTATCCAAAAATAATTGTTTCAAGTATTTGAGAGCCTGCTAGGTTTTCAGAACACAGTTGCAGGTGTATCAGATTTAAGAGATCCCCTCCCATTGTTTATTTTTAAAGAGTTGTTTTCCATTTTTCTTCATGGAATGCAGTCCATGTGAAAGACTTAGGCTGTTTTTACAGAGATGGTCAGTATAAGAAATGACCATATGAAGAGTAATGTTACATCTTTTAAAAATCAACTGTTAATAGGTTTTGTCCAGTGCGGTCCATTATCTCTTATGTAAGCATCAACATAATAATTTCTTCTAAGAACTTAATGGTAGGAAGAAGTCTTTCTCTCCTGATTTATGGGTATACTTCTCTTTAATAGCTTTTTAATATTTCTCTTTTTCACTGTAGCTGCCAATAACCTACTTAAGGTTTTCGGGAACAATTCTCTTATTTCACCTGTCACATGCCTCTTACTAATCATCCTTATTTGTCTTTATTTTAATGAGCTTATTTCAAAGACCTTCTTATAAACTTTGCCAAGTCAGTTTATTAGGCTTAGGCAAGTTATAACAAGCACATAAATAAAAGTTTAACCCACTCTAAGACCTTCACATGAATAATGAATAATCACTTTAAAGCTAAATTTTAAGATTTACAGTAAAGTTAATTCACTGCGTTTTTTTCCTCTTTCCACATAGTTTATATCTATGAGATTTGTCATTTTCAATTTTCAATCCTCTTGAGTTGAGATATGCCTATTTTAGAGTCTAGTGCTCCAAATGATTTCTGTGAATTTTCTGATCTCTCTGCTTTTCCCCCTTCGCACTGTAGTCCCTGTACGGGCATAGCAGGCGCTACTGTCTCCACTGTGTCTGGTGGGACACCAGCAACAGGCGGAAGAATCAGTCAGCTGCCATCCCTAAGTGGTAGATGAAAACCAGAAACAGGGAATTTCCATCGGCTTATAATTTGCAGCATATAAGTAGGTCCCACAAAAAAATGGAGGCAAGAGATGCCACAGAAAAGAACGGAGATAGAGTCCCCTCTTCCTCCTGCTCACCAGAGCCATACATAGCTGGGCTTCTGCACCCACCAAGAGGGGAGGGTGTACGGTAACCACTAAGACGTGACCACATATACAGCTCCTCTCTTGTGTGTATAACCTTAAGTCAAAAAAGGTAAAATGTAGCACTGGGTTTTCAATTTGATATCAATTACATGAAGAGGCAGGAAAAAACTGCCAAAATGTTTTCAGTTATTGGCTCTACTTGTAGGTGAAATTTTTTCTTGTTTATGTAAGTTTTTCTGCATTTCCCCAATGTCCTACAGTGAACCTATGTGACTTTTATAATTAGAATGTACATATATTTTTAAATGTTGATACACAGGCATGTTTTTAAAAATTGAGTTCAATTCTTGATTTCTTTTTTCTGCAGGTGAACGTTATTTAGTGTAAAAGTTCGACGAGTAAGATTGTTTTTAGACGTGTGGCCCTTTGCCTATTGTTTATAATAAGGTGTAGGTTAACCTGTGGTTTCATGATGGGCATATTTTCATCTTCTGTAGGACCTCCTCAGAGGACTGGGGACAGTTAAGGATTCCCTTTTTGTTCTCCGTGAGCTGGGAGAGCAACTCAAGCAGCAAGTGGATGCTTCGGCAGCATCAGCCATTCAAGCTGATCAACTCTCTTTGAGTCAACACTTATGTGCCCTAGAACAGGCTCTCTACAAACAGCAGACTGTGTTACAGGTACAGAGCTCATATTCAGCAGGTGTTATAAATTGGGCATTCTATAAAACCTGGGCATAAACACAGGAAAAGAAGAATTCTTCATCCCCGAGACAATGCCTCCTTCAAGACCAAAAGATTAAAAAATAAACAAACTTGGAAGTTCCAGTGGGGTCAGGGAAAGGTGGGAGTCTTGCACTGTTCTCTACAATGTAATTTTGTCCCCAAACCAGCGCTTCCTTCCACGGTAAAAAATGTTCAGTTAATAGACATTAAGTGGCTTTAATGTTAACAGTCATGTTTACACAAGTTTTTACAAGAATCAGAATATATTTCTGTTTGATAATGTACCTAAAAATAACTTTAATTGGTGAATTAATGGTACGTAGAAGTAATTCTAAGTGTTAGGAAAATTATATTAATAAAAAGAAGGAAATTTAAATCACTGTAGCCTTGTCATTTTAGGAATGGCATCTTGAGAATGGCAATTTGACACAAGAATATGAAAAATAATTTTAATATCCACTTGCTCTTTCACTCGATTTCTAAATACCAATTTTTTTGTGTGTGAAAAAAGGCTGGCGTCCTTGACTATGAAACCTTTACCAAGAGTTTGGAAGCTTTGGAGGCCTGGATAGTAGAAGCTGAAGAAATACTACAAGGGCAGGACCCTAGCCACTCATCTGACCTCTCAACCATCCAGGAAAGGATGGAAGAACTTAAGGTAAGTGTGTTCAAATCCTCGTCCCAGATCTTCTATCTTCTTATCCTCAAAATCCTAAAGAAAACTCAAAACTCCTGACCTAGGCCTACTTTTTGTTCCCAAGGAAACTCTTGCCAGCTCTGCTTTCCTTCTCTCTCTTTTTTATTTTTAAAAGTTTTAAAAAATTTTTTTATTTATTGGCTGTGTTGGGTCTTCGTAGTTGTGGAGAGCAGGGGCTACTCTCCATTGCAGTGTGTGGCCTTCTTATTGCAGTGGCTTCTCTTGTTGCAGAGCACAGGCTCTAGGTGCAAGGACTTCAGTAGTTGTGGCGCCTGGTCTCAGTAGTTGTGGCTCTCAGGTGCCAGAGCACAGGCTCAGTAGCTGTGGCGCACAGGCTTAGTTGCTCTGCGGCATGTGGGATCTTCCCCGACCAGGGATCGAACCCATGTTCCCCACGTTGACAGGCACATTCTTAACCACTGCGCCACCAGGGGAGCCGCTTTCCTGTTCTCTTGAGAGGAGCGATGGCCGTGAGCTCAAGCTGATTTCGTGGTCTGCGATAGCAGCCCCCCAGGAGCGGTGCCAGGACTCTACCTCACTCCTCCTCCTCCTCCCTCTGGTTCCTCCCCACGCCCCATCCATCACCCCTTTCGTAGTTTGTGAACCTCCCATCTCCACTGCTACTGTCACCCACTCCTATTTCAAGCTGCCTGATCTTGCTTAGGGCCAAGGCCATGGTCTCAGCCTCTGTGGACCTCCTTGCAGTGACCCCTCTCCCACCAACCCATAGCTTCCAGAATGATCTTTCTCTTTTAAAGGGTTTTACTTAATTATGAACTATTTTAAGGCAAATAAAGTAATACAATGGACATGCACATTTTGTTATATTATTCCTCTGCTTAAAACCCTCCATGGGTTTCCATTGCCCTCAGGATAAAGATTTATGTGAAGTCTCAAGACCAGCAGTACTGGTCCCTTCCTAAGGATCTCGCCTTCACCCCTGTCTGTCTCATTCTCCAGCCACTTGGGAACTACAGTGCTTCCCAGCATCTGTGTGGAAGATGCCCACCCCCACTTTCTGGAATCTTTGTCCCCACCAAAATCTCTGCCCAGCAAAAGGCATCAACTCCTGGTCATTTTGTTCAGTGTCACTCTAGGAAAGCTTCCCCTTCTGTCCATGGTCAGGCCCCCCAGTGACACACCCTCATAGCCCACTGTTCTTTTTCTTCACAGTTTCATCATATCACCCAGTCATGTTCATGTGATTAGGTGACTGCTGTTTTCTCCACTGTTGGAAGTGTCTTACTCTCTGTGAGCACCGTGAGAAGGGCCATGTCATGTCAATTGTGTTCACTGTTGATATCTACCCATGGAAGCTCTGCCATCTTAATAGTTTGCTTTTGGCTTTGATAGTTGGAAAGATTGATTCTGTAATCAGAGTTATGAGCCTTTTGCAGAGCACGCAGAGAGGAAACGCACACTGCCAAAGGTGTCCTGACCTTTTCTCCTTCCTGTAGCCCATTGCCTAGATGGAGTTACAAATGCCCACAGGAAAACCAGGACAGACAGCTTTGTCCTGTGTGTGAAGGGAGGAAAGTGATCTGAAAGCATTGACTGCTTCCTCAGTTGAGTCTCATCAGCTTTGGGGTTGGGGTCAGGGATCTAAAACTGAAGCTCTTAAGATAATGCGTGGTGATTTCAGAGCTCAGATGGGATTATGTTCCTTCCAGGGAGAACCCGAGTCATGTTTACTTGGCCCTACCACTTACTAGCTGGGTGGCCTTGAGCAATTTATGTAGTGTCTGTGCCTCTTCTTCCTCATTGTAAATCGGGAATAGTAGTGGTTCTTACCTTATGGGATTGTTTTGAGGATAAAATGAGTTATTACCCATAAAGCTCTTGTAAAAATACTTGGTTCACAAGTGCTCAATAAATGTTAGCTATTACTATCATAACTATTATTACTAAATAATAAAAGAGCAAATTAACGTGGATAAATGAAATATAAAGGTTTAGAAGTAAGTCTTTTCAGGCATCAACACAATTTTCATCCTTTATCGGCTCAAGCAAGAATTACTTATGAGTAAATAAATCAAGTAAATAATACACGTAAACTATCACGTGTTCAATAAAGGATAGTGCGTAGCTGTAGCAGCAATAGCAGCAGCATCAGTGGAAGCTGATGAGGAGATGCAGCTTTGCTTTCTTTGCAGCGCTGGGGATTGTGAGGAGGTGGCCTAGAAATGCAGAGGAGACTAAAGACTGGCTTCTTTCTGGAATCAGAGGTTCACTGTGCACTTTGAAAGATCTCTGCCTTTTTCTGACCACGGTGCTAAATCTGCTTTTTCATCTTGCTTCCAGGCACAGATGCTAAAATTTAGCAGCATGGTCCCAGATTTGGATCGTCTAAATGAGCTTGGATATAGGTTACCTCTGAATGATAAAGAAATCAAAAGGATGCAGAATCTGAACCGGCACTGGTCTCTGATCTCCTCACAGACTACAGAAAGATTCAGGTAAAGTAACCCAGGGATGTTTTGGCCACTCTGATATATCAGTAGAAATAAGTTCCTGATTTGTGTATATTTGTAAATTCTAGGTCATTCCAATGATACTCACAAAATTCGAACTGAAAGTGGGAAACTTAAATTGTGGAGTGATTTCCCATGTTGAATGTACTGAATATTGTTTTAATCAAAGAGTAAAACCTTTCTATAAGACGATATTAAAAATGCAGAATTTTATCATTTTAAAATTTTTTTCTTTTTAAAAAGATGTTACTATCTAACATGAAGGCTTTGTGGAGGTCGAATTAGAATTGGAGGCAGAGAATATTTAATCTAGTTTTATATGCTGAAGGTATAAGAAAAAAGCAACAACATGGCCATTATTCTTTTTCCTTCATTCTATCAGTAAGTTACAGTCATTTTTGCTACAACATCAGACTTTCTTGGAAAAATGTGAAACATGGATGGAATTCCTCATTCAAACGGAACAGAAGTTAGCAGTGGAGATTTCAGGCAATTATCAGCATCTTTTGGAGCAGCAGAGAGCACATGAGGTAAGTTATGCCAGTACATTTTTGGGTGATAAAATAGTTTTAAGCTTTAGGAAGATGCTGCAAAATGCCATTGAAGAGTGAAAGTCCTATACTATGTGCTGAATTTGTTTAAATGTGTGCATGGTTTTTGCTTTCTTTCTTCAACTTGAAGTTTTGATATCTTAATCACAGAAATGCAGTCCAGTCTTTGTTCCATAGTTGCGTATAAGCATGGGGCAGGCTTCAATACCCTGCAAGTACTGTGGTAAAATAATTTGCAAGTTGAGTTACAGACTACACTAATATTGCCAAGGCTAGTTGCTTAAGAGATTATGCTTTGATTAAGTCTTTGATAAATAAAAATTGTGAGTTCTTTAAAAAGCTTATACATGTTTTATACTAGGAAATCAAGCTACCAAATATCTCCAAGTGTATCTCTTGATCAAATTTCTCAAGGAACATCGAGAGAGAGAGAATTAGATACAAAAAGCAAATTAATCAATTTGCTGTTAGTTTCTATTTTGCTATTTACTGGTGTAACTAAGTTGCTCCATGTGTTTATGCAATATACACTACTGGAGAGATCGGATACACCTAAAGCAGAGAAAAGCTTAATGCTGGACTTAAAGGGGAATGAAACAAATTTTAAGGCATTTTGCTTAAATTTTTAAAAATAGAGAATTTTAAATATGTGTAAGGTATTTTTAAGTTCAGTTTTACAGAGTCGACCAATGAAGAAGTAAAATACAATGAATCAAAACTAAAGTGAGATAGCACTTCACACCCACTAGGATGGCTACAATGAAAGAGAACAAGTTCTGATGAGGCAATAGAGAAATTGGAAGCCTCATGCATTTCTGGTGGGAATGTAAAATGGTGAAGCTACTTTGGAAAACAGTTTGGCAGTTCCTTAAAACGTTAAGCACAGAATTACCATGTGACTCAGTAATTCCACTCCTAGGTTTACACTCAGGAGAAAGGGAAATATATGTCCACACAAAAGCTTGTACCAGAATTTTGTTCATTGCAGCATTATTCGTAATAGCCCCAAAGTGAAACTTTTGACCCAAATATCCACTAACTGATGATGGATAAAATAAAATGTGGCATATCCATTCACTGGAATACTATCCAGCAATAAAAAGCAACACAGTACTCATACATACTGCAACATGGACCTACCTTGAAAACATGATGCTAAGAGGAACAAAGCCAGTCACAAAAGACAGTGAATTACCCAATTCCATTTATATGAAATGTCCAGAGTAGGCAAAGCCATAGAGACAGAAAATAGATCAGTGGTTACCTAGGGCTGGGGGAATGAGAGGAGATGGGGCATGATTGCTAATGAGTGCAGAGGTTTTTGGGGGGTAATGAAAATGATCTAAAATGATTATGCTGATGGTTGTATAACTGTAAATATGATGAAAACCATTAAATTGTACACTTTAAATAGGTGAACTGTATGATATAGAATTCTATCTCAACAAAGCAGTTTAAAGCACCGTGAAAACTTGAAAGACTTTCTTTAGAGTTTTTTTAAGTAAACAGTTTTAGTAACTGAGTTAAATTGAAAAACAGTGAATTTATAAAATGGGTGGATTTTTTCCCATTCTTCAACTTTTTAAAAAATGTTAAGCTATTCTCTGTCTGAAAATGGACCATGTCCTGCATATAAAATAAACCAGAATACAAATTGTGTGTTAACTAACTTTATTGGGTGCTTTTAAAGGAAAGAAGGGAAACATAATTCTACTTTTAGTCACTGAGTTATAGTAAACAAAAACTAAACTGTATCTTTAAGTTTATCTTGATGGCTTAAAAATATTCTTACACTGCAGGATTTCATACACCACCTGATTCAGCTGGAAATATTTTTCAAAGTCTCGCTTAAACTAGAATTTTTGGAAAGTTATTGGAGAACTGGTCGTTAAAATCAGGAACTCTATGTTTTTCTTTTTTTAAAATAACAGTTGTTTCAAGCAGAGATGTTCAGTCGTCAGCAGATTTTACATTCGATCATTGTTGATGGACAGCATCTTCTAGAACAAGGTCAAGTGGATGACAGGTAGGATCTTTGCTATATTATTATGAAGAAAGGTTCCAGTAAATTAGTCATCTTCTTTTGACTGAGCAGATCAGAGAACATATAGCCAATCTCCCTAAGGCGGTTGTACTGCAAAGGAGCCTCAGAAATTGGAGGAAAGACTTGTCTGAATCTCTGAAATGACTAAGTATTGAATCTTTTTAAAGAACTGCTGTTATATTACATGAAGGACGTAGAGTAATTTGAAATCACCTCGCCCAGCTTCGCTAGTCGTCTGTAGGAGTCTGTAATTAATGAACAGATCAGAATGAATTGTGTCAATGATGTATCACTGGTTTGTCAACAGATGCTTCTGATATTCTCACACGATTACAGAAATTTTATTCCTCAGAGGAGCATAGAGATCAGTAGACCATCTCTCTTATTTACAAATGAAAACTTAAGGCCCCAAAACATGAACTGATTTGACCGAGGTCACATAACTAAGTAGCAACAGAATCAAGCCTACCTCTCGTATACCTGGTCTTTAGTCAGGACCAGCCAGGTTTCCCATAGTGTGATAATGCCTCCATGTTTGGAAATGGTTTGCTACACTCAACCTGAAACATTGCTTCCTCTTTATTAGCAGATTATCTCTGTATTAAAAACGCAGTGGTAAAATCTAGCTCCTCTTTAGATTTATGGCATATGAATTGGCAATTTCATCCTATATTTACATTTCCTAGGAACAATATTTACTCTACCCTATTACCTTCTGTGGTGATATTTGGAATACAAAACTTATTTATTTTATCACATATGTACATCTTTTCCATATTTAGGACCAGTATTTGTGATTATAATTAACTTAGGTTTTTTTCAAAAAAAAAAAATAGAAAATGTCATTGTTTTTATTAAGAGCTTTTTTTTTTTTAATGTTTTGGAAGCAATTTCCATTTTACATGGATATTTCTTTGGAAGTACATGAAAGATTTTCATGGTTAAGCTTGGAACAACAAAATGTAATGCCATATTTATTTTATTCTAAGGAAGCCAAACTTAAATGTGAGCTTCACTGAGAATTTAAGGCCTTCAAAATAAGACAAATTCAAATGCAATTAACTTATCTTTTGCTTTATCCTCCCTACTCTGTAACAATATTATAAAAGCTTGAGTCATTAAGTAAAATAAAATTTAAAATTCATGCACAGGCCAACATCTATTAAATTTTAAATGTTAGCAGGGAAAAACACCAAAGAGATGAAAATGGGAGGATTGGACCCGAGGACAATTTTGAAAGTTGCGAGTGAAAAAAAGAAATTCGAATGAGAGCACGTTGACAAACAGGAAGGTCCTAGATTACAAATGTATTGTGTTTTAAAAGTTTGTTTATACATTTTGTTTTTGAGAGTTCAAGTTCAGCATTGAGCCCAGTGTCATATTTTGAGTAGTTCCCAATGCTGTCAGATAGCTCAGAATTGATTGGTTCTACAAAGTGAGGATGAAAGCTCCAAGGAGGCTCTGGATGGCTAGCTTATTGAGAAGCAATATGTAGGGTACTCTTCATTTTGCAGAACATACTCAAGCCCTGGAGTTGTATGTTTTCAGAGATGATGGATGCTTATAACTTTTAGGGAAGTCTCATGAACCTAATTCATCACATTTGGTTCTACTGCAATTAGCTTGTAAATATCAGAATTTCCTTTCAAAACCAGAAGCACTTAGTAACACATTTGGTTACAAAGTCAAAGTTTATAGTAGCCCTAAATAATAAGAGGTGTCAAGAATATAGGAACCCAGGATAGTAAATCCAATTCAGATTAGAAGCTGCCTCCCCACCCCCCCCCACCCCCTGCCACAAAGGGAAAAAAAAAGCAAAACTAGTAAAATAGAGAAAGAGCAAATAATGTTATACTTTAGTACTAGAATGTGTGAATAAGACTATAATCTACAAAGATCATTCTATTTGATACTGGACAAGCCAGTTGTAAAGCCACAGTAGGATGTTAAAGAAAACAAAATAAAAAGCTACCAACATTTTTTAAAGGTAGAAAACAGTGGTAGGAAGAACGAACTACAAGATCTGAGATTAGTTAGCCTGAAATTGAGAAAGCGTAAATAAAATTTAATATCTCTAAGTATATGCACAACCTTTATTCAGAAAATGATGGCTAGATAGTTTTCATTTTTCTAAGAACAAGTGAAGTGGGCTTAAAACGTAGAAGGGATGCTTTGGATTAGTATGTGAAATAATTTGCTAAAGATAAGGGTGGTCTATTGTGAGGGAATATTGAGAGTTTATGGAGTACAGTTTTTAAAAATACTTTTAAATAACATAATTTCATTCAAGTGGTTTATGATGCTAGCTAAAATAACCCAGTTTTGTTCATCCAAAGTGGCTTATAATTGTAGCTGAAGACAGAGGTTGTAAGTAAGCTGGGCTCCCATTTTCTCCTGCTGTTGCGTGCACAGGATGCTGTCACATGCTATGTACATTGCGACGGGCATGTCCAGTGAGCCATTCCCCTGGTAGCTGCCGCCCTACACTCTGTCCCCTCTCATGCACGGTAAACAACAGGGACCTTACAGATATGTCTTCCACCTGTGCTGAGACATGAACACGAACCATTTGCAAACACTGATAGCTTAATTGTTATTAATTTTTTAAATTACTTTCAGTAGACCTGATAACAGATCATGGCGTGATGTATGAAAACCTCTGCCCTGGATCACCTCTTAGGACTTGTGGTCATCGAGTATGTATGTATGGGTTGATTATGTGACTACGTCCAGGGTAACAGTGGTTTTCCTTATGTAATTATTTCTTTACCAGGGATGAATTCAACCTGAAATTGACCCTTCTCAGTAATCAGTGGCAGGGGGTGATCCGCAGGGCCCAGCAGAGGCGGGGTATCATTGACAGCCAGACCCGCCAGTGGCAGCGCTATCGGGAGATGGCAGAAAAGCTTCGCAAATGGTTGGTTGAAGTGTCCTGTCTGCCCGTGAGTGGTCTCGGAAGTGTCCCAATCCCACTGCAGCAAGCAAGGACCCTCTTTGATGAAGTGCAGGTAAGGTGCAAAACAGGCTGTTTTTTAAACCTCTTTTGTATTTCCGCTCACACTTTACCCTGGCCTCAGTTCCTCAGAAGGATTCCAGAGTGACACTGGAATGAGGACAAACGTTGTTCTCAAACCGTCAACAGAAATATACAAGACGATGGCATTACAAAGTCCATATTTAGCAATGAAAGTAGGGTGAGTCCCAGCCTCTCCCAAAGACTGCCTCCAGTTCACCCAGCAAGGCCTCCCAGCAGCTCAGTGTATCTCAGCACAGACGGGAAGGCAATGGCAAAGAAAAGAAAACTTGGTATTGATTATACAGATTTTACTCATGAGCAATGTAACTTAAGTATTCAAGAAAAGATGAAAGACTCAGTCCTGTGTGAGCCCTTTGTCCGTACCACTTACTTTTCCCAGCCTGGGAGTTTGGGATTCCAGGCTCTTATACGGAGACCTCCTCACCCTCTCATCAGTCCCTCCCGGTATATTTCATGGGCTCCTCTTTTTTTTTTTAATTAATTAATTTATTTGCTTATTTTCTGGTTGCATTGGGTCTTCATTGCTGTGTGTAGGCTTTCTCTAGTTGCAGCAAGCACGGGCTACTCTTCATTGTGGTGCATGGGCTTCTCATTGTGGTGGCTTCTCTTGTTTTGGAGCATGGGCTCCAAGCATTCAGGCTTCAGTAGTTGCAGCATGTGGGCTCAGTAGTTGTGGCGCATGGGCGTAGTTGCTCTGCGGCATGTGGGAACTTCCTGGACGAGGGATCAAACCCGTGTCCCCTGCATTGGCAGACAGATTCTTAACCACTGTGCCACCAGGGAAGTCCTGGACTCCTCTTTTTTTGAAGGTCATTGTTCTCTGCTTCCTTTCTCCTCCTTGCTTCTGGGAAACCTCATCTATACACATGGATTCCACTACTCCCTACCAGCCAAGAAGGGTCAAATTGGTATCTTCTGATCACATTTATCCCCTGAGCCTCCGACTCCTGTATTCAGCTCCCTTTTAGCTTTATATCTATGTGTATCACAGACTTAATATACTCCATGGTTCCAATGGAGCCTGTGATCTCTGGACTAACCATTCTCCCATCAATCCATTCCATGTGCCCAAACAGGAAATGTCATCACCAGCTCTTTGGTCTACCAGTCAGCAACCCAAGAGTCATTCTAGAGCTATACGTTTCTTTTTATCTCCCTCCCCATATCTTATATCCCTCAAGTCTCCATCCCTACTGCCACTGCCTTAGGCTAAGTGCTCATGATTTCTTGCCTAGATAGACAAGAGCTTCCTAACCTCTCTTAGGGTATCAAATATATGGCCTTATTCCTTTCCATTTTCTACCCAATGGCTTAATACTCTTCCATGAATCTCTGTCACTTTTACTAAAAAACCCAAAATTTTGAGGGTGAGTCAAAAATTATCCGCACTATGGCTGCAGAATTTATTTTAATTAACTTTTAAAAAAGACAAATACATCATTTTTCAACATAATCTCCTTGCTTTTCAATACACTTTGTCCATCTGTCAACAAGCATTCATATTCCCTCATTTTAGGCTGAGCTGCAAGCCACAAATACACTGTTGTCTTCACTTCTTCATCAGAGTGAATCTTCGTCCTTGTAGGGCTGCTTTCAGGGGACCAAACAGGTGAAAGTCCGATGGAGCAAGATCAGGATTATCGGGAGGATGCTTTAGCACCTCAGAATGAAGTTTTTGCAGAGTGTCGACAATGTGGGTAGAAGTGTGTGGATGTGCGTTGTCATACAAAATCACAACTCCCTCAGACCACAAAAAATGAATCACTGCACACTGCTCTTCTTTCATGCACATCACAAGTGGGGCATCCATTTTTGCTCGCACCGCAGTTACACATGAACTGATGTAACACATTCATACCTACACAGCAGTGACTGGGGAGACAGTAGCCTTGAATGAAAAAGGCTGATAAGACAATGCGGCCAACAGAAGTTTTAATATACCCAGAGTGCGGATAATTTTTGACCCACCCTCGTATGTGCAAGGTGTGGTCTGGCTTCATCTTCTGCCTGTCTCTTATAGACATCCTACATTCCAGCCACTGAAAACCAAGTCTGGGACCCTGAATCCATCATAGTTTTCCTGTGGAGCGAATTTGCCCAACCTCATTTCTCTGTGTAGAAGATGTCCTCTCCCTGACTCCTGGCCCTCATCACACCAGATCCTGCTTAATCTGGTTGTGTTCCTATGTCTTTTAAGACTCACAAAGCTTTCACCTCTTGAAGAAGCCTCCCTGTGCACCCCACATGGGTCAGATGTCCCTCTGTGCCCCTGTGCATCATCTCAACTGCATCTCATAGAGCAGTTTTCGTATTGCATCATGATTGTGTTTATCTCGGGAGCAGAAACTAAGCCCTCTCTCTGGAATTCTCATGTATTTATACGCTGCTTCACTCAGACCCAAAGTACTGGGTTCGTAAAGCTTTTTGGAAAAAAGACTGCCTGTTATGTATGCAAAAATTTAGGATTATTTAAAAATACTTAGAACGGGGAAATGGTGAAGAGAAGAATGAGAAAGTAAAAATCTACGGTTCCTTTCAGTTCAAAGAAAAAGTGTTCCTGCGACAGCAAGGCAGCTACATCCTCACCGTGGAGGCTGGCCAGCAGCTCCTGCTCTCAGCTGACGGTGGGGCCGAGGCTGCCTTGCAGGCCGAACTCGCTGAAATACAAGAGAAATGGAAGTCCGCCAGTGCGCGTCTGGAGGAGCAGAGGAAAAAACTGGCCTTCCTGTTGCAAGTAAGTTCAGCTCTTTCCTCCTACAGGCCTTACGCAGTTTAAAAAAGTGCTTTCATAGTTGTGCTGCTCAGCGTTCTTATCCTGCAAATCAAATAATGCAGATCGTTATGTCAGACCCTGCAGTATTTTGATCCCCTGTGTCATATTTAAGACTTTGTCCTGTCTTGCATGAACTAGGAAAGTTTCCCAATTTTCAGCAGTTTGTCTTTCAGGAAAATCCCCCAACAGAATAGTTTTAAGTCTAGTAAAGACCATCCAAGCATGAATTGTGATTCATGGCCAGTGCTAAGCCAGAAGCCATGAGATGACTTTATAAATCCACACAGGAATGCAAAGCTAGATTCCACTCCCTAATCTAAGGCTCTAAAGTGGTTTTCAAGATTGAGATCTCTTCTTTTATAGCAGGGAAAAGCCTATCCAAGAAGATGCTCTTGATTTGATCTTAGCTTATCCAAGCAAGTTGCTGTGAGATAATATCTCCAGGAGGTATATTAAGCCTTTAGTTGGATACAGATAGCGTGCTGATCTCACAGCAAGTTTAGGGAAATGTAGATTTATCAGACCTCCTGCAATATGCTTTTCTCCCTCCCTTTCCAATTCCTTATGTAAGACAATTAAATCAGCAGTTGAATTAAGGCATAGACTCTAAACTCAGATAAGCCCAAGTTAAAACCATTAAGAAACCAAGTAACCTAGTTAACTCAACCTATCAAAGCCTCAGTTTCCTCATCTGTAAAGTGGGTATGACAACATCTCTTTCATAGGGCATAGTGAGGGTTTAATGAAATAATGAAAGTAAATCATGTATCAAAGTACCTGGTACATATGAGTACTCCGTGAATGATGATAATTATTTTGTTGATATTAGTATCATTTTAAAATTAAACGTGACTAAAGACTGAAGTTTTATATGTGTTGATAACCACCAACCCTTTAATGAGATTACCTATTAAATTTGGCCTCTCACTTTTTGGATCAAATAATAACTAAAGCTAAAAAAATGCATTTTGCTTTTTTGAATGCTTCAAGTATGCACACTCATTGGGTTTATTCTACTGAATTTTATTTAATAATGTGTTACCTTCTGTGTAGGAAGCAATCAATCAAAAAATGCCACCCAATATATGTTGGAGAACCATTATTTGCACACAGCACAATTCATCAGTAATACAATATGCTTTGATTCTTTTCCCTTCTTTTTTTTTTTTTTTTTGCTTTCAGGAAATGATTAAACACATTGTAAATCATTCTGTAGAGAACATGTTAATCATATATTTTTCTTTATTTGTGATTGATTTTTGGACACATTTCTAAGACAATAAGGCAAGATGGCTGCGTCACTGCATTTGCTTTGTCAGTCTGTTGATATATAAAACATCCACTTTGATAGATGTTTGCAGGCCATAACATTTAGTAATTTCCTTTTAATTCATGTAGTAAAAAGAACTGGTTATAGCTTCAGAATCTAAGCCATCCTTGGAAAGGGAAATCCCTATTCTCTTGTTAAAGTTTTATTTTCTTTTGGATCATACGCTAGATCCTATTTGCCTAAGAAGGAATTTATGGAGCTAAATTCTAATGTTTATACAGCCTCATTTTACTGTATCTTTTCACTGTAGCTATAATGCTTACATGTTTTTAGTTTTTAATTAAATGCTGAGTAAATATGCCAAAAATACAGTCATTATAATTCTATGCCCCGCATGTTTACCTGCTTCACCATCGCCTCTTAATTTCGTTAGGAAGAATAAAAGGCTGACCTCTTCTCTTTTAGATCGATGAACATTTCTTACCTGTGTGTTGAGAGATTTCAGAGTGTGTGATGATTTAATTGAGAATGCTGTTCAGTTTAAGCAGAAAGAGGATCTTTTGTCTACCCTCTCTGAGCTTAGCGTTGATGAACTAAGTGTAGCCTGGGAACACCGAGATATTTTAATAAATGGGAATTGCAACAGATCTGTCCAAAATAGACATTTGGGGCTTTTGTTCTTCTGAGTTTTGTTTTTGTTCTTTCTGGTGAACGGGAAGAGGGGATGAGGTTATGTACTCTAGGAAGTTCCCTGAAGGAATTTTAAAGAGAAATGAGAACATTGGGCCAAACTCTCAGTTCATTTAGAAACCAAAAGACATTATGAGCAAGGAGACACTGTAGCCAACACGTCTTAATGAAAACAGTTGAAATAGCATCTGTGCGTTGCTGTGCTGAAAATAAGGCATCAGGAGAGAAGACAGAAAGAACCCAGGCAGGAAAAGAGCAGTGATGAAAGATGACAGAGGGAGAATGTAAAGGGAAATGCATTGGGATTTGGCACCAGGCTAACTACTAAACGCAACTCAAGTTGACTCTCTTTGGAGCTCAGGAATTTAATTTAATTGAGAAGAGGGTTACTGGGGAGGGGGAGACCAGGAATTGGGGGGGATTTGTTTAGTTGAATTTAATTGGCACCGAGACACCAGATGTGGGCTAATTTGTAGATAGGATGCCATAAAGAATCGTCTCCATCATGGTTCCTCTCATTTTTTTTTCCTTTGCTTTTTTAATTACGTGAGAAGTACATGTGTCTGAAAAGAAATTTAGATTATAATTGAAGTATAGAGAGTAAAAAATGAGATTTCCCCTACACCACCACCCAAATCCTAGGCTCTTCCCCAGAGGTAACTGTTGTTACCTTTGATGTGTAACCTTCCAAAACACAGCCACATCACGCATGTTTTCTTTTGTCAGTAGATAGAGATCTAGCACATTCCACACCATTGCTCTATCCTTCAGAGCACTGATCAGTATCTGGCATACAAGGTGTACATTTTAAAAACTGTGCAGTCTCTCTCTTCCTCTACTTTTTTGCTTTGGATAGGTTTTTTTGTTTTATACATTTAGCCCTTTGTTACATATGTTTCAGTACTGTGAAGAGAAAGCCAGTCAAATGCCATGCTTTTTATAGTTATATGTTTCTACCTCTGTAACAATTCAAATCTAAGTGACCCATGCTATTTTATATATTGAATTGAATCAGAGTCAGGGTTATATTATTTTTGCATTTCCTATCGTTTCTCTTACCTATATGTGTTTTCACCCTGAAAGAGATTCCATAGCCTCTTTTCTGTCCTTTATAGTACAGTAAGATAGTGTAGACTTAGTGCAGTTATGGGTAGAGTTAGGAAAGAGGCAAAGTACGGTGGTTACACTCTCACCTCTGCAGACAGATTTGGATTCAGATAACATTTTTGAGTACCCATAATGTTCTGGGCATTGTACTTGGTGTCTTGATACCCATCATTTCCTTTAATCCTTTAATACAATTACGGAGAGTTTGTATTGTTTCGATTTTCATAAGGAACACATAGTGCATTACCTGCTTGAAGTAACCCAGAAAATGAGAAACGTCCAGTTTAGAACTCAGCTCTTCTGATGCTGCCTCCCATGGCATGGGTGTGGACACCTTCACAGTATTCATCAGTGTAATTTTAATTCTTTCTCTGGGGATTGAGAAGAGAGGTTTTCTTGTTTCCCAATTTCCTACTCCTTAAAAATCCATGAAATTTCTTTCTCTTCCCATTACAGGACTGGGAAAAATGCGAGAACGGAATAGCTGATTCTCTAGAGAAACTACGAACCTTCAAAAAGAGGCTTTCCCAGCCTCTACCAGATCACCACGAAGAGCTCCACACAGAGCAGATGCGTTGCAAGGTAAATCGCTGGATTGAGCTTTTAACTGTCATCCACCTGTGCTTCTAGTGTAATCACGCCCTTGAAAGCATAATTCAGCCAACCTACTGTGAACGTCTACATGTAGGTGAAAGTTTCTGGTATTTTGCATTAGGGCAGACAACTCTGGTGAAACTTGGTTTGGATTTATTGCAGTTAATGAAATTATAGACTAGTTTATGGATTACCTTGAGTAAGTAAATCAAAACGTAAGATACAACATTAAAAGATATTTTAAAACTAGGTTAAGGGACTTCCCTGGTGGCGCTGAGGTTAAGAATCCGCCTGCCAATGCAGGGGACATGGGTTCGAGCCCTGGTCTGGGAAGATCCCACATGCCGCGGAAAAACTAATCCCATGAGCCACAACTACTGAGCCCACGAGCTGCAACTACTGAAGCTTACGAGCCTAGAGTCCGTGCTCACAACAAAAGAAGCCACTGCAATAAGAAGCTGGCATACTGCAATGAAGAGTAGCCCCCTCGCTGTCTGCAACTAGAGAAACCCCGGGCGCAACAACGAAGACCCAATGCAGCCAATAAATAAAAAATAAAATAAATAAATAAATTTTAAAAATAAATAAATAACACCTAGGTTAAGAGCAATGAAAACAATCTTTTTAAAGCATCCACACTGGAGTCATTCTAAAAGAGTCTAGTTCACAGAAAAAAGAGTGAGGCTCAGCAACCTGGAAATTCTACAGACGGTGGCCGTTGGAGAATACCCTGTCATCCAGGCTCTCCCTGTAAGAAAAGCAGGAACTATAAGTAGCCGATTTCAGTTACTGCATGGAAACACACAGTCCTTTGGGTACTCAGGGCCCTAACTATTTAAAGATTATGATCAGGGACTTCCCTGATGGCGCAGTGGTTAAGAATCCACCTGCCAAAGCAAAGGAACTGCTGAACCCCTTGCAGCTAGAGCCTGTGCTCTTCAATAAGAGAAGCCCCCAAAGTGAGAAGCCCAGCAACGAAGAGTAACCCCCGCTTGCTGCAACTACAGAAAGCCCAAATGCAGCAATGAAGACCCAGTGCAGCCAAATAAATAATAAATAAATAAATAAAATTTTGTAAATAAATAAATATTATGGTCAACACTTCAAATGGCACTTGGAAGCAAATCAGGAGCTAATACGGACCCCTCCCTGCATAGGGAGCTCACTGAGACCAACATGATTTAGTGTCTGTAGGACTTATTCCATTCCCCCTGTGTATCCAAGTGGAATGCCTGAGCAGTATGCAGACCAAATCAAAACTATCTTTAAAGTAGATTTTTTCCCCCCAAATAACACATCTTCGTGTCCTCAAAGTCATTTGTAAATTACTGCACTGGAGTAATTCTGTTTAAAACTTCACACAGACAAATGATTTGGATTTTGATCTGAAGTTCTCTGCTTCACTTGGGCTAAGTCATAAGCCATTAAGATAAATTAATTTTTAAAGAAATCTAGAAATCATGAAAAGTGTGGACATAAATTTTCTTTAATATTAAAATGTAAGGATGAACTTTGAATCTTGAAAGAAGCAGATTTAAAGGTAGCATACTTTACATCATGGATGGTAAAGGAGTAAAATATTATCTTGAGGTATAAATTCAGTAGTATGCAAACATTAAATGGAATTTGTTTTAAGTCTGTGACTGTGAATTTATGACAAATGATTAAAGAAAACTTTCAACACGTAAGAATGGGCATATACTGGGCTCCTCCTGTGTGCCAGTGACTAACCAGTGTTATCTCAGTTGGCATGAATGCAAGTTCGTGAGGACAGTCTGTTGTTTCCCTGCTACAGATGTGAAAAGTGAGGCAGCTAGACTTTCAGTACCTTTTCAAAGTTAGTAAATATCAGGGTTTCCTGAATCCAAAGGTATGTGTGATAAAAATCACACAAACATCTAAAATGGAGTCCATGAGTCTGAAACAGTTAGTTTTTGGAGGTTGTGTTTCTTTTTTAACCCATACACCAAATCTGATGTTTGAGTTGGGGGGGGTGAGGGTTGAAAATTGGTATAAAAAGAGGAAAATCTTTACATTGATATGACAATTTAATATGTCTACAGATATAAACGGAAATGCTGCATATTTAATACACCTGGATGGTTTAGTCTTTCAGCCAAATACTGTTACCATGGGACCTCATTTCCCAAAATACACAACAGTTACAAACATACCCTGCTATTAAGTTTTGAGATCAGAAGGATGCATTTTGGTCCGGCTCTCTGCTACTCTTCCCCAAACCACCTTAGCAGCAAAACAAAGCAATTACCTAGAAAATTCAGGCTAAAACTAGTTTGCTTAAATTGCCTGAGAAGTTAGCCTCAGAAAGACTTTTAATTGCCTTTGCCTTTGGCAACTTGTCTCCTGTATGAAGAGACAAAAAGAGATGGGAAAAGCCATGTGAAATACTCCATTCATGTACAAAACTAGCTGGAATCTAAAAACATCAACAGCTGGCAAAAAGAAAGCTGTACAAATGGTAAAACTAGTCATCTGTTCAAAGCATTGCAAAAACTGTTGTCAACTCATTCAGATATTGTTATATGACTTTTTTCCTTAAATCATTCCCCAAAAGGAGAAAATACATATTTTTTCCAGTAACTTAAAGGAATCTCTTCTCCTGAAGAAAACGTATCCAGTCCATTGTTTTAAGTTGGGTAGTAAGAGCAACAGATCCTTTCAGTTGCTACATTGTAAGTCTGTATCACAGAATGTAGCAACTGATAGTCTTTGAAGATGACAGTTAAATCTAGTAGTTTGGGTTTTCTAAAAATATTTCATTAACGTGATCAGTAACTTGACACAAAGGTAAAGGATTCTATGAAGTTGGTTTAAAAATAAGGAAGATCAATGTAGTGATGAAACTTGAACTGGAAAAGATGATCAGAAACAATCAGTGAAATAGGAAGTAGATTTCCATTTCCCATTAGGAAAGATTCCGCAAGCAACCTGGTATTATATCAGAAGAACCTGGCAAATTGTCAGATTATGTAGGAAGCACATAAGTAGTTGCCAAGTTGGATGTTCAGATAAAATGGGATGGAAAAGTAATGACATCAAGAGGTGATTCCAAATACACCTCAGAAATTGTTGATGATAGATGCCCATGGGTATTCAAGTTTTGTGCCTTTTTTTTTAAATCTAGGAACTGGAAAATGCAGTTGGGAGCTGGACAGATGACTTCGCACAGCTGACGCTGCTGAAGGACGCTGTCTGTGCCTACATCAGTGCAGACGATATCTCCATCCTTAACGAACGCATGGAGCTTCTGCAAAGGCAGTGGGAAGAACTATGCCACCAGGTGAGACAAACTCTAGATTCAGCATCTGCTCAGAAAGGCAGAGAACCAGACAATGATTTGAAATGTCTGTGGCTGTGTCCCCATTTGGACCCATCCCATTTGGATAGAGGAAAACTCTGCTTATTACAAGAATGCTTCAGATTAAGACAATTATATCTTTTTTTTTTAAGCTCTTTATTGGAATATAATTGCTTTACACTTTTGTACCAGCTTTTGAGGTACACCAAAGTGAATCAGCTGTATTTATACATATATCCCCATATCCCCTCCCTCCTGCGACTCCCTCCCACCCTCCCTGTCCTGGCCCTCTAAGGCATCACCCATCATCGAGTTGATCTCCCTTTGTTATACAGCTACTTCCCACTAGCTATCTATTTTACAGTTGGTAGTGTATATATAAGACAATTATATCTTAACACTATATTTTCAACACGTCCAAACTGGACTCTCTTGCTTTTTCTTTCACTGGCTGTCAAAATATTTTTAAGAGGAAATAGTTTTGTGGTTCATAGATGTGGTTTTACTAGGTAGATATTGGTGGTCTCTTTCATACCTTAAACATGAAAAAACATGGTTTTATATGCAGTTTTAGCTAATACTGTCAGTGGTTTTGCACATTTAATGTTATTATTGCTGTAATTTGCCATAGTTATTTCTTCATAATTCACGGGTGTATGGCATTTTTAGCCATACTTTATTCATTTAGTAAGTACGTTCTATGTGCACATCATCTTTTTTTTTCTTATAAATTTATTTATTTATTTATTTATTGGCTGTGTTGGGTTTTTGTTGCTGTGTGCGGGCTTTCTCTAGTTGCAGCGAGTGGGGGCTACCCTTCGTCGTGGTGCTCAGGCTTCTCATCACTGTGGCTTCTCTTGTTGCGGAGCATGGGTTCTAGGCGTGCTTCAGCAGCTGTGGCACACAGGCTCATAGTTGTGGTTCTCGGGCTCTAGAGCACAAGCTCAATAGTTGTGGCGCACGGGCTTAGTTGCTCCAAGGCATGTGGGATCTTCCTGGAGCAGAGATCGCACCCATGTCCGCTGCATTGGCAGGCGGATTCTTAACCACTGCACCACCTAGGAAGTCCTATGTGCATGGTATCTTCAGAGAGATCCAGATTGGGTCTTGATTTGGAAATGAAGGGGAAAGAATGCTGAAGTGGCAAGAAGTGGACATTCAAGGCGAAGAGGAATAAAAGGCCCACAAGTGAAGAATGGCTCCGACTGATGACCTTGAGATCATACCCTTCAGGAAACAGGAACTGTCTGTCATGTTCCTTCCTGTACCTGGATTGCCTTGCCTGGCACAAAATAGGTTATGATGCATATTTGTTAAATGAATCAGTCACATTAATTATTGTGAGTTTCACAAGCTATCTTAGATGTCGCTACCACTTATAATAGTTTACAGTTGAGCTGAGACTAAAATCAGTCCAGAAGAACCTATACAGTGAAGAGGAAAACCAGTTATAAACAAAGTAAAACAATGTATAAAAATGTAAGCAAACTAAGGGCAGTGTAGATTGAAGAGAATAAAGGAAATGTTTGTTGAACTGCATAAATCTTGAATTGAATGCTGAGATCGGGGTGGAAGAGACAGCTTGGTGTAGAGGGAGAAAGTGGATGTGTTAGACAAGGTTGCACCTTGAAAAAGGCACAGGAAGAGAGCAGAGAGAGGACCTGGCTGGGGAAAAGCAGGTGTTGGAAGGATGAACTAGAGAAAAACTCTGGCGCACCCTTGGTAAAGGTGTGAACACTTTCGTGTTGGTGTGTGTTTGTGTATGTGTGCTTTTAAAAGAAAGAATTGTAAGAGATGATTTTCATCATCTGCATTCAAAATTAACTTGGCCACTTTTCCCAGAGTCCTGTATTCTCAGTGAACACAGTGAGAAACATACGTGGCACATGATGATGTTCATCACGCTTTATTCTTTTCTGAGATCTTCAATCCAAAATCAGTACCATCCAGTAAACGAGTGTATACTTTTTAATGTAAAGATTTTGTCATAGCATATATAAATGAAAGAGATTTGGTGGGTACAGGCATTGGAAAATGATCACAACCATGTTCAGTTCCCCTTGTGAGCTTTATTCATCTGTATTTCTTAAAATTGAGAAAATTCTAGTACTACTTGCTGACAGTACTTTTAAGCATATTACGTGAAATGAATTAGACTAAATCCATTTCTCTAATTGGTGTCTGTAAAGCTTTTAGAGAGGTAACACTTTAGATATGGGCTTCCATTTCCTTCCCAAACCTGCCATGAACTTCTTTAGCCCAAGACCTTGTTCAGGCCATTCTTCCTAGACTTCTTGCCTAGACCATTCCTTCCTTTCTGATTTTCTAACCTATCCTCTTCTCTTGAATTCCAGCACTTCTGTGATGCCACTGTTTCAAATGTTCAGACCTCTGTTCCTCCGAATGCCCATTTCCCTTCTGGTCTATGCCATCATCTGACAGTGCATTGTTCCTTTCTTCTTCTTCTTCTCCTCCTCCTCCCCCCCCTTCTCTTCCTCCTCCTCCCCCTCCTCCTCTTCCTCTTCCTCCTCCTTCTTTTTTTTTTCCTTGTGACGTGATTTCAAGACGATGAAGCCCTTGAGAACAAACCCCTTTATTTGCATCTCCAGTGCTTAGAATAGCTGAGTGTTCATTTGTACTGTTGATTATTAAGATGGGACTTTAGGACATTTATATCTTACTTTCCTCTAAATGTAAAATAATGACAAGGTTTCTGAATATTTCAGAGGGTAAGAAGATTGTGATTATGCAATACTTTTTGATTTAGAAAAACTGGTACTATGTAAGAATGCCACCAAGGTACAAAGGATACAGGTTTCCAGTTACAAGATGAGTAAGTTCCAGGGATCTAACGTCCAGCTTGGGGACCATAGTTAGCAGACTGGATTATACACTTGAAAGTTGCTAACAGAGTAGATCTTAAATGTTCTTACCACACAGCAAATAATAGTAATTATGTGAGGTGACAGAGGTGTTAATTAACCTTGTGGTAATCATTTCACAATATATATGAATATCAAATCCTCATGTTGTACATCTTAAACTTACACAATGTTATGTATCACTTGTAGCTCACTAAATATAGGAAAGGAAAAAAGAAAAGCAAAGTTTGTATGTCGTAAAATTGCTCACCAGACCTAAATATGTCTAGGCAACAGTCTGTTTAGAATACATTTTGAAAGCTCCTGTTGATCATATGACATGCTGTAAAGAGATTAATACCTTGCACCTGTGAGTGGACTAAGACAAGTTAAAAAAAAAAGAGGAAGCAGAAACATGGTGTTTCTAGAAACTTTCTATATTGAGTGTGTCAAGGCATGAAGCTCAAGCATACTTGTCTCACAGTACTTCAGTCTAAACAAAACCATTTAAAGTGTCAAGAGTTTAGTCACGTGTCTTGATACCAAAGGTGCCAGGATACAACTGTAAGGAGAAATACAGATCAGTTACTGCTTCTCGAGCTAGTGTTTCCGGAGAACTTTTGTCAAGTATGAAACCGCAAAAGGAAACGAGCTTGTGCCTGTCTCATTTCAAAAGTTAAAAACTTTAGTGAAACATGGCATAATCCCTCTGTGAAAGACCAAGTAGTGTGTTCCTATTCCGATGGAAGCAGTCGGTGAGAGGTCTGGATTGACTGGGGCTGCAGGCGAGGAGGAGAAGGCCACGCTGTACGTAAACACCGCAGGGTAGAGGTAATGGAGAAAAGCTTCCTGTCTTCAAACAGATGCCCCAAATGGCTTGTCGTGTGCCTGTGTACCGTTGTGCCTTGTGTTTGCTTTTATTCCTGTTTTGGTTTGTAGAGCCGTGTGTAATTCCAGTTGATATAAATATATCATCATTGTAATTGCTCGGTGTTCTTTCAGATTGTCATGGTAAAAATATTTGAAGCAGAAGAGGATGCATTTCCTGTTCAGCTGCCTCACGCTCTGGAGGTTTTAGCCAGTGTTTGTCAGCTGTTGGCAGGGTGTTTATACCCTTGAGAAAACGTAAATATGTGCTAAACTGATAAATAATTTGAGGGTTTCCACTGAACTCAAAGAAAGCGATGGTAACATTCACTTGTCGTAAAGCCTAAATATTAGTTTTACAAACCAAAAGGAACATGCGGTTTCCATTATTAATTTAAATCTTTTGAAAGACTTTTGGCGCCAGTTTGCACCCAGAGCTTGTGGCCTACCTGTTTCTTCTTTCAACTCTTGGTCTATTTAAGCAAATGAAATGAAAGCAACACTTGCTTGGTATGTGAGAAAGACTAGAAATATATATTTAAGCTTCTTATTGAATACATGAGTATCGAGGAGAAAAAAATATTAAAAACTCAAATGATATCCTGTTGTCGTGTAGAGTAGTACTAGTACTAGTATTAATAGTAGTTAAGTAGACTGAAGTTTTGTTGAGTCTTTAGGATATATTGGTCACTTTCTTATTTTCTTGTTTGAAGAATATATTCTATTATGAGCCTACAATATTCCAGTGCAGAAGACAGTGCTTGGCACATAGTAGACACATGTTTACTGCAAACCATAAACATTTGTTTAATGAATTTTGGAACAAATGAGAGATTAATTTACAAATGACAAAAGTAAAGCTTAAGAAAGATGAGTCACCTTGCCCTGGTCATATCATTAGTAAGTGATGGAGATTGTTTTTGAACCTCATCCGCCTCTGGATATTTGATCATAATGTTATATTGCAGCCTGTATCAAAGACTGAAGCTTTGCTGGTGCTGGTCCTATCTTTTTTTTTTTTTCTTCTTCTTCTTTTTTTTTTTTTTTTTTTTTTTTTTTTTTTTTTTGACCATGCCATGTGGCTTAGGAGATCTTATTTCCCCAGCCAGGGATTGAACCCAGGCCCTCAGCAGTGAAACCTTGGAGTCCTAACCACTGGACAGCCAGGGAATCCCTTTGCTGGTTCTACCTTGTATTGATATAAACAAATACCTCAAATTTGTCTAACCTTCTCTATCCCTGTCTCTGAAATGAGGGTAATACCTACCCCTCAAAGAAATAGGTAATATTTTTCTGTTCTGTGGTCATCTTCCCTGCACATGTTGTTGAGAAGAACCCTAGAATTTATTCTTGCTCATGGCCAAGATTTGGGGCAGGAGGCAGAGAGGCACTACACATAGCAAGACTTGTTAGTCTGAAGTCTGAAGGGCCAGGGTTTCTAACCTTTGCCTAGGAAACAGTTGGTTTGGGCAGTTTCAACTATGAAATGATAGCTTCAGCTTAGACATCCATCAAAACAGAATTTTAATAGCAGCCTGACTCTGCTGCTACGTGGATGAAAAAGGAAGTCCTATCCACTAGAAGGTTCAAAATCTTAGCAGATCAGATGACACTCTGCTGTCAGAGATTGACAGGAAAGTGGTGCTGGATGGATTGTGCTCTTCAGTGCTGTCTTGGTAGAGTTTCACGTAGGTGAAATTTGTCTCCACAACTTTTAATTTGTTTTCTTGGTTTTTCCCATTCCTGTCAATATGCACACCAAATAAAAGCACTGTTCTGTATTTTTCTGCCTCAAAGAAAAGTTAATGGTAAACTGAATTATACTAATGGGGACATACTTAATGGATTCATCAGTGTCACTCTACCCAGAGAAATTTTTATTTTAAAAGATCAAATTAACTCAAAAGAGTGAATTTCTGATGGTGGCATTTCAAAAATTATGGCAGGGTGTGGGGTTTGCTCTCTAGGCAGCTCACTAAGCCTGGCCCTGGCATGGCTATCCTGGGAGCATAGTCTAGTTCCCAGCATTTTTTTTTGTTGTTTTTTGTTTTTTTGAGAGAGCACTTCTTCAGTGTCTTTTTTTAAAACCTTTTTTTTAATTGAAATATAGTTAATTTACAATGTTGTGTTAGTTTCAGGTGTACAGCAAAGTGATTCAGAATATATAAATATTCTTTTTCAGATTCTTTTCCATTATTGGTTATTGTAAGGTATTGAATATAATTCTGTGTGCTATACAGTTGGTGCGTGTTATTATCTATTTTATATACATGGGGGTGAGTGAAAAATTAGCCGCACTCTGGCTGTAGAATTTATAGAAGTTTTAATATAATCGGAATGCAGATAATTTTTGACTCACCCTTGTAGTAGTGTGTATATGTTAATATTGCCCCCCCCCCCCCCGCCCACTGTACCCTTTGGTAACCATAAGTTTGTTTTCTATGTCTGTGAGTCTGTTTCTGTTTTGTAAATAAGTTCATTTATATCAATTTTTTAAATTCCACATATAAGTGATATCATATGATATTTGTCTTTCTCTGTCTGACTTACTTCACTTAATATGGTCATCTCTAGATCCATCCATGTTGCTACAAATGGCATTGTTTCATTCTTTTCTGTGGCTACATAGGTTGCTAAGTAGTTACATAGTTACTTAGGATACTTAGGTTTGCTAAGTAGTTACTTGGGTTGCTTAGTGTCTTGGCTACTGTAAATAGTGCTGCTATGAGCATAGGGGTGCATTCATCTTTTCAAATTAGAGTTTTCTCCGGATATATGCCCAGGAGTTGGGTTGTAGGATCATATGGTAACTCTATTTTTAGTTTTTTAAGGAACCTCCATACTGTCCTCCATAGTAGCTGCACCAATTTACATTCCCACCAACAGTGTAGGAGGGTTCCTTTTTTCTCTACACCTTCTCCAGCATTTATTATTTGTAGACTTTTTGATGGTGGCCATTCTGACAGATGTGAGGTGATACCTCATTGTAATTTTCACTTGCCTTTCTCTAATAATTAGTGATGTTGAGCATTTTTTCATATGCTTGTTAGCCATCTGCATGTCTTCTTTGGAGAAATGTCTATTTAGATCTTTTTGATTGGATTGTTTGTTTTTGTTTTTTGATATTTAGCTGTATGAGCTGTCTGTATATTTTGGAAATTAATCCCTTATTGGTTACATGCTTGCAAATATTTTCTCCCATTCTGTAGGGTGTCTTTTCATTTTGTTCATAGTTTCCTTTGCTGTGCAAAAGCTTTTAAGTTTAATTAGGTCCCATTTGTTTATTTTTGTTTTTATTTCCATTACTCTAGGAGACAAATCCAAAAAGATATTGTTACAATTTATGTCAAAAAGTGTTCTGCTTATGTTTTCCTCTAAGTGTTTTATAGTATCCAGTCTTAATTTTAGGTCTTTAATCCATTTTGAGTTGACTTTTGTGTATGGTGTTAGAGAATGTTCTAATTTCATGTTTTTACATGTCCAGTTTTCCCAGCATCATTTATTGAAGAGGTTGTCTTTTCTCCATTGTATATTCTTGCCTTCTTTGTTGTAGATTAATTGGCCATAGATGGGTGGGTTTATTTCTGGGCTTTCTATCCTGTTCCATTGATCTATGTGACTGTTTTTTGTGCTGGTACCATACTGTTTTGATTAGTGTAGCTTTGTAGTATAGTCTGAAGTCAGGGAGCCTGATTTCTCAGCTCTGTTTTTCTTTCTCAAGAGTGCTTTGGCTATTCACAGTCTTTTGTGTTTCCATAAACATTTTAGTTTTGTTTTTTTTTTTTTTTTTTTTTTTTTTTTTTACTTCAGCTCTTTGAAAAATGTCATTGGTAATTTGATAAAGATTGCATTGAATCTGTAGATTCCTTGGGTAGTATGGTCATTTTAACAATTTTGATTCTTCCAATCCAAAAACATAGTATTTCTTTTCATCTGTGTTTGTAGTCTTCTGTTGCTTTCATCAGCATCTTATAGTTTTCAGAATGTAGGTCTTTCGCCTCCTCAGGTAGGTTTATTCCTAGGTATTTTATTCTTTTTCACGTGATTAATTCCCACTCTTTTCTAGGATGTAACATAACAGACATTTGAGGCTGTGAGGGGCCTTGAATATTATTTACCTAATCATTAAGAGAGCCAACCCTAGGCAGAATTGCTGACTAGGACGTGTATAACATCTTAGAAATATTTTCATTTTCATTTAAAAAAGAAAATTTGTTCAAAATGCATTGAAGAGTGAAACATATCCATGGATAAAGGAATATATGTATTAAAGCAAAATGTAGTAAAATGTTAACATTTAGAATCTAGGGAGTATATCTTGGCAGTTTACCATACAATTCCTTCAACTTCTCTGTATGTCTGATGTTTTTCACAATAAAATGTTGATGGAAAAAGGAAAATTGAAAGGTAGGTGTTTAATGCAGTGGGATGAATGATGGAATGTCTAGCATTAGCAACACAACTGTTTAGAATGTCTACACAAGTGGGTCATCTTCTTGCCACTCAAATCACATTGTATTTTGCTAACATGCAGTTTAGCTCAACTAGAAACATTCCTTAGTATCTCAACCAGCACTGCAACGACAAGAGTATTATGATGTTAGAAAGTTTTAGAATTCTGGAAAGGATTGTTCTAGACCTAGAGATAAGAAAACAGGTCCATTGTATCTATGTTGTATAAACAACTATTAAAACTCAATAATAAAAACCAACCCAGTTAATAAATGGGCAAGGAATTTGACCAGATAGTTCTCCAAAGAAGACACACAAATGGCCAAGAATATGAAAAACTTCTCAATATCTTTAGCCATCACAGAAATGGAAATCAAAACCACGAGATACCACTTTATATGTCCACACAAACACTTGTATTCAAATGTTCATGGCAGCATTATTCATAATAGCCAAAAAGTAGATACAACTCAAATGTCTATCAGTAGATGAACTGGTAAATACAATGTGCTGTATCCATATGAAAACATGTATTCAGTGATCCTAAAGGAATGAAGTACTGATGCATGCTCTAACATGGATGAACCGTACAAACATTATGCTAAGTGAAAGGAGCCAGTCACAAAAGATCACATATCAAATGTGAAATGTCCAGAATAGACAAATCCATAGAGATAAAAAGTAGATTAAGATTGGAAGGAGGGTGCAGGGGTAGGCAAGGGAGTGAATGATGATGGGTACATGGGTTTTTTTCTTTTTTTTTAATTGATGAAAATGTTATAACATTGATTGTGGAGGTGGTTGTAAAATTCTGTTATATACTAAAAAACCACTTTAAATAGTGAAAAAACCACACTGTATGGTATGGAAACTACATCTCAGTAAACCTGTTATGTGAAAGGAAAAAAAAAAAAGAAACAAAAGTATATAAATTTAAAAAGAAAGCAGGAAGGGAAATAAAAGAACTTGCTCCAAGTAAAGGATTCAGGGTAGAGCTGACCAGGAATTGTGCCTCTTCCACTGCCCCACCCTCTCCAGACACCTGACACAAGTAATTCCTGTTTTCTTCCCTACTTCTTTTGTTTTGCTTTTCTTTCTCTCCTTTTTCCCTTTCCCTTCCTTCTTTTGTATTTCTCTGCTTCTTTTCTTTTTTCTGCCCTTTTCCTTCCTCCTCTTCTTATTCCTTCTTTTCTTTCCTATTTCTTCCTTTTTTAGTAAAAGTGCGTTCCGTGATCCTGTATCATAGCTGCACAGAACCAACTGTAGTGAGAAGCTGGATTGCTCTGAACCTTCAATAACGGAATGTGCTTGTGGCTCTTCAGGAGGGAAGTAGAGGATTCAGTGTCTCCCACTTGTACTTAATAGCAGATCTTGGTTGTGAAACTTGCTAGGCTAGAGCAGTGCTCCTGGGACTGGGCCTCAGGGAACAGTGGCCTAAAGAGATGCACAACTACTGCTCATCTTAGTCCACCCAGCAGAGTTTATTTGCTCTTTTCCCCAGGGTATGAGTTCCACTCTGATTGTCCTTTTTTTTCATTTTCTCCCATTTTAAACTTTTCAGCTCTCCTTAAGGCGGCAGCAAGTAAGTGAGAGATTGAATGAGTGGGCCGTCTTCAGTGAAAAGAACAAGGAGCTTTGCGAATGGTTGACTCAGATGGAAAGCAAGATTTCTCAGAATGGAGACATTCTCATTGAGGAAATGATCGAGAAGCTCAGGAAGGTACAAGATGTGTGGCTACATGTACTTGTTTAATGGGTACAGAAGATGGCCTTAACCCTAGTTACTTTCCTGAGAAAGGAGCACTCTGTTATAAACATTTTATCTTTTTAATATAAAATAAACTTGACTGAAGAGGCTTCCTTTACAAACAAAATGTATAGAATATTTTCAATTTGTGATGAAATAGATTATCTGCTGATAATGTTAGATATTTTTAGATTTTATCTACGTGTTCAATAGGAATTATTTATATGTATTCATTTTCTTTGTTTTTAATTGAAGTATAGTTGGTTTATTGTTTGTTTTTAAAGAGGTAAAATCACTAGAGGGCAACGAAAAGAAAAAATTCCTAGGGTCAATTAAATTGACGTTTTCTCTATAAACATTATTTATAGACAGTTACAGAAATGAGGAATTTCCTGAGAATTTTAGCTTCATATTAATTTCAAGTTACGTGTGATTATTAAACTATTGTATATGCCCAAATGATTTATGTGCTGTAAAATATTGACACTGTATAGAGGATAGCTCTTTAAAATGAAAGTACTCTTTTAAATCATTCTGCACAAGTAACAGTTGAAGTACACACACATATATACATTTACATATACAAACATACACATGTCTGGTGAAGGATTTCAATGCTGGGAGGTTGTACCTTATTTCTGTAATCACCAACCGCATGTTATATCTGGAATCAATCCTCATACAAATAGCTGCCAAGAAGCTTATAAGATGTGTGTGCAAAAAAAGTCTTTCGTTTCTATGTATATACTTTTATTGGTCTTTTTTAATGCCTGTTTTAAGTAAACAGAAAGTACCCCCCATTCCCTTTAAGAACATCTATCTAAAAATTCAATCTGGACTTTGCCTACATACTGAAGATAATAGGTACCACTAATTTTTGTGTACTGGGACTCATATTCACACAGTGTTCCTTTTGCCCGAACTATTTCCAAGCAGTAGAAAACTGTAATTATCATGTTTCTAGTAGAGCCAGACTGAATGCATCAGGAATATGCTTTCTGACCTCTGTGATTGCTATTTATTACGCAGGATTATCAAGAGGAAATTGCTGTTGCCCAAGAGAACAAAATACAGCTCCAGCACATGGGAGAACGACTCGCTCGAGCCAGCCATGAAAGCAAAGCATCTGAGATTGAATACAAGCTCGGGAAGGTCAATGACCGATGGCAGCACCTCCTGGACCTCATGGCAGCCAGGTAAAAAGGACCCTAGTCAACAGCACACGCACGCGGAATCGCAAAGCATTCAGGCCGCCTTCCATTTCAGCTAAGGATCATCCAGTACATCTCTGTGTTCTTTACCCACCACTTCAGTTCATGCTTGTCTCATCAGTGTCACTTTCATTAACTTTAAAATTCTCCTTCTTATTTCATAAATTCGGTGGTATTTGTATTTAACTGAAAGAGAGAAAGTCATACCCAAACAAAATCCATTCCCAAGAGAAAATTCTTTATTCCGGGGCTTCGTAGCACTCAACTTCCTATAAGGAAGCAGGTGGAACTGCTGACCAGTATCTGTGGAGGCTGTGTTTGTCTGAAGTGGAAAAAAAAAAAAAAAAAAATATATATATATATATATATATGTATATGTGTATGTAGAGAGAGAGAGACAGATTTAGGTATATAATCACATTCCTACTATACTTCTGATTAGCAAGGTATGGGAATAAAGCTAATTACTGCCACTCTGCTTAGATATAACAGTAATTTGCTGCATTACTGTAATTTGGTACTTGGCTTTAAGGATAACTATAAGTGTCTGCCTCGTATCTGAGAGGAATATTGCATTCCTTTCTGTTGTGGAAGAGCAAGGTGAGCCAAAAGAATAAACGTCAAAAAGGAAAAATATATAAGGATCTTTACTAGTGATGGAGAAATCTGATGTGATTGAATGAAGCACTATGTTATTTGACATAAGGGTTATTTTTTAAAGGGAAGGGCTAGGTCGATGCATTATTTGAAGTGAACTTTGCTTCGTGTTGGAATGCAGCCTCCATGAGGGCAGGCATCTTTGTCCATTCTATTCAGTGTATATCACAAGCACCAAGAGCAGTGCCTGAACACAATTTGGGCTAATAAATATTTGGATGAATACATAAATGAATACTTGAATATTTGAATGGATAGTCTTTATGGCAGTTAGGAGAGCTGGAATATTACAAATGCTTCTGATTCACAGCCTCTTGGGAGCTATCCCAAAATACACTTTTTTAAAAATTCAGGTTATTTTCCTTAGCCATGCTACATGGAAGTGGACATGAAATAGTGCCTTTTGACTACTGCGTGCCCATGAAAACTGCATATGGGCATGGCAATTCCATTATGTCGATTAGAAACATTTAGTATATTTTTTCCTATAAGGGAGTTATCAAAGAGGTGCTAACTTAGGAAGGTGAGATTATGATTTGTTTTAGTAAGAATGAAACAAAAATGCAATAAATGTTTACCAGTTTTTAAAATGTTTACCTTTAGGAGTGTAATAGCTAACATTTATTGAACTCAGTTTGTACCAATGACCATGCTAAAGGCTTCACGTGCATCTTCTTGTGTGTTGTTCACAACATTCTTTGAGGTGGGTATTATTATTATGCCCATTTTCCAGAATGCTGAGACTCAGGCTTGCCCCGATCACACACACGCTGAGTGGCAGAGTCTGTATTCTCTGACTATACAGCCCATGCCCTAGAATGCTACACACTCCTGCCTGCCAAGCTTATGACTTCTTTGTCCCTGTTCTAGAGAAGCACTTAAAAGGAAATTAGGTTCTGTTGTTTATTTCTAGAATCTAATGTCCCAGTCCTTTGGTTGTAAATACTGACAGCAACTATGAGAGATTTAAGGGATACAAAGACAGGGACCCTTTCTTCAGGGAGTGCGTAGTTGGAATTTAGACATGCAAAGAAATCAAGTAAAGTAATGCGCTCAATGCCCTAGTAAAAGTACTATAAAGAGATGGAAACTTAAGGGTGCAGCTTAAACTACTTTAAGTATTTAGGCATAGGTAGATTTTAGAACCTGAATGCTAAGTTTAGTCTTACTTCTCAGTCACCAAAAACCAAATCTTATTTCAGAGGGAGGATTTGAAGCCCTTTGTGTTATAAATACCCTTCTTAGGGAAGCCGCCCACTTGGTAAACATCCCTGGATTTCTTTTGGTCAGATTGTGACTCATGGATTGGCTTGCATTGCCATGTAATCCATTTAAACTAGTTAATATTCTTTTCTAATTTTTAGTGATTCAGTGGTGTGGAATATGGGGTTGCACTAAGTCAAAATCTATTAAATTTAATTTAATATAATTTAATCACAAGCAGCTAGTTTAGTGTATGCCCAGCTGTTAGCCAATGTTACATCAAATGAGTTAGGTGTTTACTCCTCAAAGTCATGTTTATTTATAACTTTTCTTTCTAATTTTTCAATCAACAGTTTTCTAGGTGTTATTTAGTTTGTTTCTCCAAGGACACATTAGTAAATTTGAATCAATTAAATATAGGGTACACAGGCTTGCAGTTTAGTCAGTAAAATGTTCATATGTTCCTACTTTTGTAGAGTCTAATCATACACAGATGTAAAATATATATATACAGTCCATTTTTAATTGTCTCCCTCCAATGTAGACCAGATGATGTGCTGACTATTGATTTGTCCTGAGCGTTAATGCCACACTGGATTCATAGTTCCTTGATGCCTTTCCTAAATGACACTCAGCCATCACATTTGCTTTCCATTTTTTGGATTATTGGCACTTTGCTAGATGACCATCTCCCACACCCATCTTCAACTATGACCTGCCAGCTGAAATACTAAGTTTCTGTGATTCAGTCTCATTTGCTACTCTTCCCTCTTCCAAATTTTTTTAACATTGATTCATTAAAGCAGAACATAACTTATGCCTTTTGATATTTTTACGTTGTTTTGACACTCTGATGGGAATGGAGAGGTTATTTTTGAAGATGATCATATTTTCAGGTGAACAGCTTCCCAGCTAACAGAACGATAGAAAAAAGAAACAAAGGAGATTCACTAATAATAACCCATTATATACAAATAGAATGTTATAACTTTGAGTCAGCTTCCTATCACTAGCAGATTAGCTTAGACCATTCTAAGTACAAAGTAGATATGTTTTGCATTGAATTTTTAAACTGACTATCACCAAGCACTGTCAGCTTTTTAGGATAACAAAAAATTTTGCTCAGTTATTTTTTAGGGCTCAGTGCATAATGTTATAGAATATTTTCTAGACCTACTCAGTCCAACATAATAAACACTAGCTACACGTGGCTATTTAAATGAGTTGAAATGGAATACAATTAAATTAGAATTTAGTTTTAATGACAGTCAGTTGCACTGTGCATATTTCCAATGCTCAGTAACCTCACGAGGATAGTGGCTTACCTTGTTGGATACTGCAGACACAGAACATTTCATCACCTCCGCAAATTCTGTTGGCCAGTCCTAGACAATTAAAAGCATTTCTGCCTTTAGCTTTCATTAAGAGGCAACATAATTTGGCTGTAACTGAAATTTCTGTAAAAAAAAAATTGGTTTAACTATAATTTCTGTAAAACGGTCTTCAAGGACACCACCTCTCATTTTATCAGTGAACCTTATGCAAAAACCCACATGGCAGTTTTTCCTAGGACTAACAGAAAATGTCTTTTAGCGCTAGTTGTTTAGAGCTGCTACTAAGAGAGAATGTATTTTTGAACATTTCCCATCTTGATATCTAGGAAGGTCAAGTTGTTTGCTCTGATGTAATGACTTTTGTTTTTAAGTTAACGGGACTCTCTAATATAAGGATATTCTTCTTTCCTCCTCCAATCCTAAATACCCATCACCATAAACAAAGCACACATTAGTTATTTGGTTCTTTTTGTTAAAATAATATCTTTACTGAGATATAATTCACATACTATACAACTCATATATCAAAAGTATACAATTCAATGATTTTTTTGTATATTTACAGATCTGTGCATTCATCGCCGTAGTCAATTTTAAAACATTTTCATCACCCCCAGATAAAAACTTTAACCACCTTTTTCCCCTCTGGCCTCCCTCCCTTTCCTCCAGTCCCAGGCAACTGCAAATCCGCTTGCTGCCTGTTTATATTTACCTATTCTGGACAATTCATATACATGGTATCACACGACGTGTGGTCCCTTGTGACTGGTTGTTTTTAATCTGCATTTTAATTATAATTCCCTTAAACATTGTATATAAGTAAAAACAAATATAATTTTTAAAAACCATGGCGTGCCCCCTGTGTATGAAGTACTTCCTCTGCATGTTGCTACAGGGCAGAAGCCGGTAAACTCTGTGCTTGAGGCCATATAGTGAATACTCTAGGCTTTGTGGGCAGAACAGTCCCTGACAAAGCCCTCTGCCATTGAATCACAAAAGCAGCCTTAGACGTTGTGTGGAGAAGCGTAATAGGTTCCAGTAACGTTTTATTACCAAAACAGGTAGCCAGATATAGTTTGCAGACCCCCCTCTGGGGATGGAAAGATGGAAAAGAAAATGGTCCGAAACCAAAGGAGGAGGGTAAAGGGTAAAGCAAGGATGCACGTGGCTTCTCACCTCAGGGCCTTCCCCTTTCTGTTGCATCTTCCTGCTCTCTCCTCTGTATGGCCAGGCCAGCCCCTAATTCTTCTTCCTGCCCTTCCTTTTCTCCAGATTAGATCAGATTCTTCTTATCTGCTCAGTAGGCTTTCTGTACAGAGTCCATAGCGTTTCCCTTGATTATAATGAATATCTCGTGTGATAGCTTGTTTAAAGTTTCTTTCCTCTATTGAAATGTAAGTGTATCTAACTTGATCACCACAGTAATCCCGGAACCTAATGTAGTTCTTTGCATATAATAGTCACTGCAGTATTTGTTGAGTTTCTCAATCTGAGACATAGCGTGTGAAAAGTGCCCTACATACAGTTAAGAATATAGCAGAGCCTGTGCTTAGGGCTTCAATTGCCTGAATTATAAGGTGTTTCTGTTTCACCTACACTGTGGTGTTTGGCAAATTACTTGTCTTCTCCGTACTTCAATTACACAGTGTAAAAGGTTATCAGGAGGATTAAATGAGGTAGTACCTATAAACCACTTTGCACAGTGAAGTGTTCAGTCAACAAATGTCAGTTCTCATCCCAGAGGGAATTTAGAGGGTTGTGCAGTACAAGGACGGCTTTGCAGAGTTATAGCAGCTGCCCTCACAAGAGGTTTCAGTCTAACGGGAGTTCTGCCCAAACTAGAGGAAAAAGAAAACTTAATTCTTGAAATTTGTAGCTGGTATTACCTCATGGTGATCCACTCAGAAAAGTCAAGCCAGAATCAGGAGTTCTTTGATGCAGCAGCATGGAAATGACCCAGAGCTAATCAAGAGTCCTGGGGTTAGTTCAGCTTGTTCACCTTGTGTGACCTAGGGTGTACTGTATAACCTCTCTGAACCCCATATTCCACATTTTCATAATGTTCATTAAAATAACTGCCACATCTCCAGTGAGACAACTTAGGGAAAAGGACCATGTATACTATAAAATGCTGTATGTGTCAATGTTATTCTTTTAGATGGCTACAGAGCATTCCATAGTTTTCTATAACGTGATTTACCCAGTATTTTCCCTATTGATGGAAATTGATATCATTGCCATTTTTTTGCTACTACAGTATTTGTGTCTTTAATGCCTTGACTTGTGTTTAGTTCCTTAGAATAAATAAATTGTGCTAAGGATAATGAACATCAAAAAAAAATTAACCTGTGGAAAAAACTATATAAAGCAAAAGGGAATTAAACTAAGGAAATAATGGCAATAAAAAATTTTAAACATATATCCCCATATCCCCTCCCTCCCGCAATACAGCTGGTTCACTTTGATGTATAGCAAAAACTGGCACAACAGTGTAAAGCAGTTATATTCCAATAAAAAGCTTAAAAAAATTTTTTTAATCATCTCAGTTTTTTAAATGTTAGTCATAATTAAGAAAGAACAAATTTGTGCACTGTTATGGAATTATAACCAACATATGTCCTTAACCAAATTTACATGTTTACATTCCTGATAAAAATATCAGTGGAGAGGTTGTTTTATAAAGAATTCACAATAATATATCTTCAAGTAGCAGGATTTTTTAAATAATTTTATTTATAACCAAGTTATCTGCAATTTTTTAAATGTAAAATACAAGTTTGTTTCTTTTGTAAAAAAAATGTATAACTGTTGTAAAAGCAATCAACTCACACAACCAGAACCAAATGCTTTGTTTTATTTTAGTTACAATTCATCATATTGGCCTTAAAAAACAAACAAACAAAAAAAAAAAGCAAAAAAAAAAAAACTTGGCAAATGTTCATTATCTATTTATTTATTTGTAATTTATTTGTGTGTATGTATTTTAAAATCCAAAAAGGATTTAAAGCAGACAGCATTAGTCACATTTTATTAAACTACCAGCAATGAGTGATTTGGGAATTTATTTTCTTTTAAAGCCTAATTATGAAGTGTATAAAAAGTTAGTGCAGAAAATTTAGAAACTCTTGAAATTCACAAAAGAAAAAAAGTTATCTAAAGTTCCACCAAGCAAATGAACAGATACTTTTTTAAGTTACCTTAAAATGAGCATGTTGTTTTTGTCACTTTGTATCATTATTTTTGAAAGGACAGAGGTTTATGGAAGGAGAGGATGATATTTCTTCATTACTTTTTATGCTCAAAGAGTCTGTTTAAAGGTGAAGACCAAGCACTTTCCCACAGAGTATCTTGTCCATCCCGTCTTCCCAAAGAACTCCTAAAACTCCTGCTTACACCACTTAGCTGGCAAATCAAACTGAAGAAAAAAAGACATTGCTCCTTTTTGCTGCTACAGTTTGCCGTACTGTGGAGGCTTTGCTGGTTTGTATTTGGGCCATTTATCTTTGGAAATATCTTTTCCAACTTAACAAACTGCCTGCAAGAAAAGTCAAAGGTCCTTCCAGAAAGGCGGAGTGTCTGCAGCCGGTCTTATTTTCGATACCGTTCTTTCTTTAGACCTGGAGCCACCGCCTCCTTGCAGATTACGCTGAGCCTTTTCCTTCTTACACTCGTGGCCTACATTCCAGGAGATCAAGCCTGGCACATGTTAATGAATGTAGGTTTTATTTAGAAACATGACCACTTGTCACTCACTGCTCAGTGTCATATTATCAGGCAGAGACTTACCGACATTTGTCTGGAGTGAGCATTTTCATACTTCCACACACAGACCGGGGAAACTTTCATCCCCACTCAGGAGTTAGCCTTTTGCTCTGCAAACCTAACTTTTGCGAGTGGAAGCTTCATGGTGGTGGCAGAAGACCCGTGTGCCCCGAGGATGGCAGAGGACGGCTGTGTGGACGCAGACCTCCCCGATTGTAACTGCAGCATCACAAGGCAGGCATCTCCTTGAGCGTCTTCCCTTGGGCATAGCTTTCATGTTACGTGGGGGTTATAGGATGGATGCTGCAGCTTTAACCCATGATTGTTTTTGCCAGTGTTAAGTGGTGATGACTGGAGCGAGGCGATGGTTGGCCCCGGACTCCTAAGAGGTATTTGTCGGTTTTGTTTTCTTGTCCCCTTACTGGGCCTGCGAAGCTGCATGAAAAGGTTAATGAACTTTGTTATGGCTCGGTATCCACTTGTCTCGGGACTGGATGAGTCATACTAGGGGTATGGTTACAGTAGAGGGCCTGAGACACAGGAAAGAGATTCAGAAAAAGATTCAGTGGAAAGATCCTGTTAGTCCATCACCTGCTATTTAAAGGAGGGCCTCCTGCAGAACCTGAAATTCAGTCATGGCGAGTTCACAGCGTTGTAGCTGAAAGCATTCCCTTTATTAAGTAAAAATCTGCTCATGTTTCAAGGGCCTGGAGGGTTTTGTGTGTGAGAGAAAGTTGTTTCTGTTTTAGGTGTGTCAGTCAGTTTTGGTCACTGACTAGTATAAAGGTTTTCAAATATATGTGCAAAATGTAGAATTTTATGTTTAAAACAGTAATTTAGTGCATTATGCAAATGTTTATTTCATGATTTTTATTCAATTAGAATAACATTATATCAGGAATTTTCATTTTGGTTTTTTAAAATATTTTTCTTGTACCATAATATCCCCCAAATAAATCCTTACTGATGAATAGAATTTATTAATGGTACTTTGGTTCTATTATATTGAGAATATGAATTTTTTTGTTTTGGTTTATGGATCTACTAAATTTGTTTGAAGGAAAATAGTGAGATATATATTTGAAATATATAGATATATGTGTGTATATGTATGTATTCATGTGACAATATTAAGAAGCTGGACAACTGGATTTAGTAGTAGAATCCTCAAGAAAGGTCAAGTGCTCAGGAAGCACATTGGACTCTGAAAGAGGAATCAGAGTGCAGGGACTTACAGATTCACTGGGCTTGCTGAAGTTACCCAGACGTGTGCCGTCTGTAAACACCTATTTTGAGTTATAACCCTGGATGCTACCAAAAGAAATGCTGCCGAAACTTCTTACAATGATATATAAATAAAACTATTGTGATGCTTCACCCAAGGATTTCCTTTAAAGAAATGATGAAAATTAATGTGGGACATTTTTCTTAAAAAAAGAATGATCCTTGTCCTGCAAATATCAAGTTTAATAGCTCAAGAATGTTGTATGGGGGCCTTATCCCCCACCTCTTCTCAGTTCACATCTGCTTCCCTCAACACACACACAATATATTTTGCTATTTGTAGTCAAATACATTTTTTGAGAAAGGAGAACCACTTAAGCGTTCACCCTCCCTGACTTTACTAAGATTTACACATTCATTTGAAAGAGGAACTTGTCCCTAATGGACTGTATGAACAAGCATTTCCATGTCACGATGCCCTTGACATATTGCACTAACTGCTCTGACTATTGGAACGCCTTCAATATTATACAAAATTACAAATCCTGTAAATTATTTGGCTACTGTAGACAATATCCAGTGGAACAGAGTTTTTACTCACATCCCTTTGTGCTTTGGATCTTTTGATCATTTTTGTAAGTGAATTTTGAACCAAGAAAATGAATGAATTTTAGTCCTTAGCAAATAGATCATTTGCACATATTGGACCTGGAGGAAATTTAAGTATACATTTAATATCAAATAAATTAAAAATAAAATATGTTAACAAAATAAAAAATATTTTAGTTAGAATACTAATTATTAATGTTTAGCAGGTATTTAAATAGTATCCAACTTTGTGCAAGGCACCAAGCTTAGTCTGGCAACCAAAAGGGCAAAGGGAAAACCAAAAGCGGAAATTCACAGTTCCGGCTTTCCAGGGACCTTCCCTTGCAGAGGAAGAAGATGAGCATAAGTAATACAAACAGGGTAAAAAGGAAGCAGGCACTGAGTGGGGTACCCTCCCAGCCTCCAGCCCCACACAAAACCCTGGTGATGTTATGAGTTTACTGTAAAACCCCATCCCAAAGCATAGTCAGCATTCAGGTCCTACCAAACTTGAAGACAGGAGGCTGGTCAAGTGGGAGAGGTTCCCTTGAGGACATTCTTCCTGGGGTAGAACCAGGACGGACGTCAGTGCAGTGAGCCATTCTTTAATCCTGTTCCAGTGGGTGTGTTGATTGTAGACTGTCCTTTCCATCTGGGACACTAAAGCAGGATGGCCAAGGTGGTGTTAAATCCCAAGCCCATGCCATGATCATTGGTAGAGCAAGCATCCCAAACTTTATACCTGGTAGCTGCTCTAAAACTGTGTTAGTCGTTCATTGACTGACACTCAAGTGAATTTTGTCTGACATATGAGAGAAATGTGAGTGGGTTGTATGTAAAAGTTCTTGGAATTATTGTTCAAGGCTAATGTCTTGAAATGCCTTGGAGAAAGGGTATAAATTGTACTTACAAAGCTAGTTTAAAAAGTCCTACCTTGAATGGAATTGTGAGACATGATAAACATATTGTAATGCATGTTTTCTATTCCCTGTCAATAGAACGTATTGTGGAATATGAACATAATTTTTAAATGCACATTTTTTAAAAGTAATATAAGATAATATACCTAAGCATGCCTTTGCACACTGAAAATGTTATTCAAACATAGGGATTTTTAATATAATTAATGAAATATGGATTTATTTTCCAGAACTGACCATAGTGAAAATCCTTTTAAGCGTTTGTATGACAAAGAGGAAAAGTGATGGTGTCATGACTAGATTTTCATTTGAGAGAGAAACACTGATTTACAGAAACTGTAATAAGAATGGTGATATCCATTTTTAGCAATTAAAAATGAGTAAAAATGCTCAAAATACTTTGGTTATGAGACAGCTTCTTCAGAGAGGTGGCTCCTGACTAGAGAAGCCTATCCGAGTCATCTGGGGAAGCATGGGGGCCGGGAGAAGATGGGAAGAGAATTAGCAGTTGGCATGTGTGGCTGGAAAGCACCCCTATGTGATCCAGTACCAATCCTAGCTTGAGAATCACTTCTTTACTATCTGTAAGTAATAGAGTTGAGAAATAGTAGGTGATTCTGAGAGCAAGTTGTCTGTCTTTGAGAACATTCTATTGCAGATCCCTGCCTTGAAATATATCACATCCCTAGAGGGCTTTTTCTGTTTTGTTTGGGGTTTTCTTTTCTTTTCCTTTTTTTTGGGGTTGTTTGTTTTCTTGGCCGTGCTGCATGGCATGCGGGATCGTAGTTCCCTGACCAGGGGATCAGACCTGTGCTCCCTGCAGTGGAAGCTCAGAGTTTAACCACTGGACCACCAGGGAAGTCCCTATCACATCCCTAGAGTTTTAAAAGACATGTTGCTCTGGGCATTTTTTCCAAGCAGATACCGCTTTAGTTGAACCAAATCGACACCTCAGAGATGGAAATATTTTGGTTATCTGCCATTCATTTCAATTATGAGCAGTGTTATTAAGGTGACCACATTTCCTGAACCAAAAGGTCTAAAATATAAAAGACTTATGGTCTAAAAGCAGAACTGAATTTTAAATTAGGGCTGTACCACAGGTCATTGATCATGTGGTCCTCTTCTCCATCACCTTTCTTTTTAGAGCCATCTATGTACATACACTCAGCCATGTCAGGCCCTCAACAGGGACTCAATAATCAATTTTTGCTACTGTTACTTGATAATGATAGAGTTGAGAAGTACTATCTGTGTCCCTCTCAAACTGCTGCTGACACCCCGCCCTCGCTAGAAAATACCTTTCAAAACTAATTTATCTGTCCCTGCTCTTGTGCCCTTGACCCTGCCTCCTCTGCATCCTTGCTTCATCATTTATATTCATCTGTAACTTCTCTCCTTTTTCTTCTGTCTTTGGCTCCTTCCTCATGAGTTCCTGTTTCTCTGCCTGAAAACATTCTAAAGTGATTCCAAACATTAAACTGCATTAAACAAAACAAACAAAAATTCAGTTGTTTCTTGTAGCCAGATCATTCTACAGGATTCATAACATATTTACTCACCTTCACTGACTACTTTCTTAAAATAATCAGCAATCCTCTTTTTTTTTTCCCCCACTCACTTTCTTACATACTTTATTCCAAGTTCCCTACACAGTTTTCGAAGGACCTGCAGGATGAGGTCCTTAGTCTCTTACTCTCAACTTTGATCCTCATTTATCATAAGTGTATTTCTGAACCCAAATGCATTCTGTTTTCTGTTTCCATAGCCCTTGCTGAACTGCTCAGCAGACCTCTTCTAATGAATGGCTCTTTTTAGGCTTCATCAACCATCTTGCTCTGCCTTTTACAAAATAGACCAATGATTCCAAACTTAAGCCAGCCTAGGGCTTACCTGGAGTGCTTGTTAAGTGTAAATTCCTTGGCCACATCTCCACAGGTTCTGACTCAATAGGACTGGGTTGGGGTCTAGGAATCTACATTTATAGGAGGCAAACCAGGTGAAATCTAGTGAAGAAGGCATTCAGATCACACTCTGACCAACACTTTCTTCTTTTTTAGTTATTTTTAATTGAATATGTTTGACACACAACATTGTGTAAATTTAAGGTGTACAACATGTTACTTTGATACATTATTTTGCAATATGATTGCCATTGTAGAGATATTTATCACATTACAAAATTATAGTACAACATTGTTGTTTATATTTACTTTACACTAGATCTCTATGGCTTATTTACTACTGGCTACAAGTTTGTACCCTTAAACACCATCAGTTAAACACCCACCAATTCTTTCTTGAAACTTTTCTTGCCTTTAGTTTTATGCTGCACTTTACTGCTTCACCTCCTTTCTTTCTGATTATTTTTTCTTCATCTGTGATTCCTCCTTCTTTAACCTGTTAAAACTCATTCTTCTTGGTCCACCCCCTTTCAGGATGAAACACATCCTTTCATAGGGCTTCAGCTCTATGCCAACAGTATGTAAACCAATGCAATAAACTTAGTCCTCTCTTCTGGATCTAAGAACTATATCTCCATACATGTCTAGCTGATCCTTCAGACTTGTTGTACCCCAAACCTAATGCACCATTAATCCCAAGAACTTGCTCCTCCTTCCCATATCCTCTGAGGCAGCAGCATCCATCTAGTCACCCAACTGGAAAAGACATCATTTTTAACTCCTCCTGCCTCATGTCATGCCAATTTGTGAACTTAGCAGTCCAGTCCTCACCTCTATCCCCACTGTTTCCAAGTGAGGCTTTTGATGCAAACTGCTTGGACTATTCTATTTACTTCCTGAATGGGCTCTTACAACAGCCTTGCCTCAAACTTACACACTCAGAATCAGAACTGATCTTAACATTCCTCTGCTAATAGATCTTGGCAAAGTTCTTATTTGTCTTTAAAACTGCATACAAACCCATTATCATGTCACTATGGGAGCTTTATAATCTTACTCCCACCTACCCATCAGTCTTACCTCTTACCACTTGTTATCTCTTTTCTGCTTCTCTTCCCCATCCCTCCATCCCTAATCTCCTTGGCATTGTGACGCTATTTGCCTTCCAAATCTCTGCTCTCCTTCTTTATGTTTCCTAGGCCAGAAATGTTCTGCTTGACTTGTATCCGCCTCTCAAGATGCAGCTCACATGTTATTTCTTCATTTTCCCGCTTTCCTCAAAGTCTAGGCTCCTCAAAAGCAAGGATGAAACTTAAGTTGTCACTGTTTATCTGTCACCTAGCACCATATGTGTTTGTAGGAGGAATAAAGAAATGAACAAATGATAAAGGAATGAATGATCACGGAACATGGCCAGACAGAATTGATCACTCCTTATTTATTAGCCGGAGACTGGATTTACTTCGTTAGTTTAGTTCTTACCACACGTTGTTATATTTCATTGTTTCCATTTCCAGATTTCTGGCAGATTGTACATTTCATTAGAAAAATAATCGAGTCTTATTTATTTTGTCTTTCTGGCATCTTACGTATAAAGTGCCCACACATGATTGTTAGATAAATGACAGTATTCAAGAAATGAGTTCTTACTCCATCCTGGAGAGGATGGGAAAACAGTTATTTGTTGTTGCTGTTTTTTAAGCGTACTGTGTAGTGAATACTGTACCGAATTAGGCTCTTCAGACGGAAGATTGGGTAGCGGTAGATCTGGTACCTGCCCTCTGCCACTTACAATCCAACAGGTCCTTAGTTACCCTTAACGTGATCTGACATCGTTAAAACTCAGATTGCTTAAGTGCATGTGATAACTCGGAGACAGTTTTACCTTAAGTGTAAAACTTTCTTCTTTTAACTGAGTTTCTGCCACAATGTTGTGACAGAAATGATCAGAACCATGGTTATGTAATGTGTTTGCTAACAATCTACTGGAAATGTTAACTTCTTCCTCCCAGTTATTCTTCATAGGAGTATAAATTATATTATTTGTGAAAGTAAGGTATTATGTATTTATTATTTGTGAAAGTAATAGTTTCTGTGACAACCATGAGGTTTCTTTTCTTTTTTTTTTAAAGAACTTTTATTGAGATACAGTTGACATACAATAAACTGCATATATTTAAAGTGTGCAATTCGATATTTTTTTCTTATTAGTAATGTATATATGGCAATCCCAATCTCCTATTTCATCCCCCCCCCCAAACCATGAGGTTTCTATCACTGTTATATTACTATAGCTGTGTTGATTATAACCATGGTTGATAGTTTTTTCATGTTTTCTGTGTACTGGCACCCTCCATCATTCACCTCATTTAAATCTCACAAGTACTCTTACTTCATTTCCATTCTATAGACGAGAAGACAGAGACACAGGAGGAATGTACGACTGCCCACAGTAACACAGCCAGTAGGTAGCTGAGCCAAGCTGGACTCTGGCTTTAGACCCAGCACTGGCTTCTACTCACAAGGGAAACATGAGTGAAGCCTCTCACTGAAGTTGACGTCTCTTCTTCTCTGCCCACAGGGTAAAGAAGCTGAAGGAGACTCTGGTCGCTGTACAGCAGCTGGATAAGAACATGAGCAGCCTGAGGACATGGCTGGCCTACATCGAGTCAGAGCTGGCCAAGCCAATAGTCTACGATTCCTGTGACTCAGAAGAAATACAGAAAAAGCTTAACAAGCAGCAGGTAAAATGTAAAACAATGGAAAGAAAGTTAATAGGTTCTTGAAAATCTGTCCTCCTGGACAGAATAGAGAGATGAGTGTAAGATGGTGAATTGGGGTCAAAAACCCGGAGGAAGCTCAACAGGATTGGTGAGAAAGGGGAGGCGTTGGTGAGACAGGTGTTTGGGGCAAATAGGTTCCATCTCCTCACAAAGTTGACTCTTAAGAACATCTGCCATCAGAGGGTTAATGTCACTGGTCCACCAAGAAGCCATCCTTAGATGGTAGGTTAGCTTGAACTGATGTATCCAGAACAGTGCTGACAGTTTCATTTATTTATTTGTGGGTCATTAACTCACAACCATGGACTTAGGAGCCTTTTTCTTTTTTCCGCATACAGCGTTTGGAGAAAAATCACAGTGCATACTTAGAGGTTTTAGAGTCTAAGATAATTTTGTTTCGCAGGGAGGATTACATGACCTGCAGACCACATTCTGTAATGCCCTCTTCATGTGTGTAGCAAATACAGCACCTCACACAACCCAACTAAGCAAAAGAGGGTGACCCTGAAAAATGCATGCAGAAGGGATTTTCACTTCCCACTCCCCTTGCTTATTCTGACCCAGCATAGTAGACTCCAGCTGTTGGTAATAAACACCATAAATCCCCCATAAGAAGTATTGCTACTTCCTGCTTTTAGATTGTCCTTGAAAATTCTGCCTACCTCTGATTAGTTCCATTACATTAAGCCATTATGTTCAAGTTGCTTAACTTTAAAAAATGTATGAACAGACCTATTTCTTCAGTCCTTTGAAATGATTTATGTACTTTATTTTACAAACTATTTAAACCAAAGAGAACAGGCGTTAAAATACCATTTTTAGGTGTTGGGGTTACTTTGACATTTAAATTAGCATTTCTCTTTAAAGAAATTCGTAGCAGGATATTTTTCAATTTTTTGTAAGGTTAAAACCTTCTGATGGACTCTAATGTTTGAAATTCTGATGATTAACCCTGGGGGTCGTGATAGGCCTCCAGCTCCCCTCATTCTCCTGGAGAACATGGTAGTGATATCTACACGTGATAAGAGTTAAAATGCTTGTGACCAGTATTGTGATTTAGTGAATGTAAGAAAACCGAAACAGTAGCTAGTTAAATATGGGAAATTGATGATATGCGTTTATAGTTCCACCCACTACTGAAACCCTAATAAAATGATAGTAAAGGGGATAAAAGGTAAAAATCCACCATGGCAAAAAGAACAGAAGAGAAGTTGAGAGAGCTGGCAGACATCCAAGAGAATCTGGAAGATGGAAAGTAGATAGATGAGCAGTGACAGTGTTAGCAGAGTGCAGGATGAGGAAAGCCAATTTATGCCACAGAGTTCTCAGAAGGCTCACTCAGGAAGTGGAGCTATCAAGTCTGTGGGGCTTTAAAGGGAAGATTGCCTGGAAGTCTGAAAAAGGAGTGGTGAGATGAATAGGTTTCCCCTAAGCCCAGCTAGCCAGGGAACTCTGCTTCATTTGCTCTCTGGAGAAGGCAAACCAGAGGGACTTTGGATTTGATGATACAGGATGTCATTGGTCCTGGAGCCATGGTATTAAAAAATAGATTAAGTGAAAGACGCTATGCCAAACCCCACTGCATCCTCTCCCACGATGTCACTAGCCAGACTTATACTGCAGCCATGATTTACGCAAGAGTCTCAAAACCCAATTCAGTTATTCTGTAAAAGCTCCCCCCGCCCAATAAAGTGGAAAGGAAGAAAGTACCAAAGTAGTAATGCAGGGGAAAAAAATCCCCAGTTGAAAAGTATACACTTCTAAAGCACAAACCCTGCAAGTGCCCAGGAAAATTAAAAACAAAACAAAGCTATTACGAAATTTCAGAACATGTGGAATAAAAAGATGCAAAGGCTGCCAAGATGAAAAAGTTTGACTTCTCCAAAACAGCGCTGGAAACTAGTATACAATGGCACAATGCCTTCAGAAAGCTGAGAGGTTTTTTTTATAATTTGGAATATTATACCTGCCATTTAATATATAAAATATTTACCTTCTATGCACACATTCACAAGAAGCTAATGAAAGATATGCTGTGACACTGAAATGAGAGGAAAAATAATATTCAACCCAGGAGAAAGAGAAGGCAATGCCCAGGGTGATGGTAAAGGAAAGTCCCAAATGGCAACGGTACCGCACCCTAGGAAGAGCCTGTCCAGACAGGAGTAGGGAGTCTGGGCGCTCTAGAAGGGGCATCTCCGAGGAAGAAAACAGTTGAACTAGGTGACCTGATGGGCTTAACCATACTGGAAGGAGCTTTATTAGCACCGTAAGAGAAAGAATAAAAGTTAGCAATACAAATTTTGAAGAGAAAAAGACAACAAGGGAGAGAGAGAGAGATGGAAAACTATTGATTTTAGAAAAACAAAAAGTCGTGTAAGAAAAGAAATATAACTGTAGCATATTTTGTTGCTCAAATGTGAAAAATATTAAAAAACTGTAAACATGCAAAGAAATGTTTATTGCTGCAGCTATAAGAGGTGCTGAAACGGTACCTGGAGCCCCGTGAGTCACACGGAAGTTTATCCCTTCTCTGCTCTAGAAGCACAGATGATGTCTAACACTGAAAAGCCAAGAAATAGCAACATAAACATGTTACTTAGAAAAATAGAAGTAAAAACCAGAAGACAAAGCTACGAGAGATGGAAATGGTTGTTTCTGGAGAAGAATCAGGAGTGAAGTGGGCATTATTTCATTGGAAGCTTAGTAGCAGTTTTTGACATTTTAATACATTAATGTGTTCATATAGCCTTTTAATTAAGATTTGAACATAAAAACAAAACAAAAACTACACCAGTAGTTAAGAGTAAAGAGTTTCTGAATTCAAATCCTGGCCTCACCACTTTTCTGTGTGACCCGTAGCAACATAATGAACTCTTTTAACCCCCAGCTTCCTTACACATAGAAGGAAGCTAATAATCAGAGTACATGGCTCCCGGTGTCACTATGAAAGTTAACAAGAAAAGCACTTAGCACAGTGCCCAGCACAAAGTGGGTGCTTAGCAAACTTTATTTTAATCATATCATATTTACTCATTTTCTTTAGGGAAAATGTTTAACCATGATACTGTAAAAATTGTAGCATTTGGGATCCATGTTTTAAAAAACAGATAAAATGTAATCTGTCTCCAAAAGGGAAAAATTGTGACAAATATTTAAATGAACAGACTAAATTGATAAGGAGTACATTTTCTTTTTCTCTATGCAGAGTTTCTGTATGTTTCTCTTGCCAGTGTACTTAATTTTTATAGATTTAATTAGGCAGATATATATATAGACCTGAGATGGCTTCAGAGATCGTTTTGTCAGATTTCTCTGTGTTATAAATAAAAAAGAAAGAATCCAGAGGCACTATGTGACAATTTGAGACCATCACTGATGGAAGTTAAAGCTGAGACTAAAATTGCGATCTGTATTTGGGTACTTATATAATTATAAGGCACCTCAAGCCTTATTTTATATATTGATCTAAACAAAAACTTTTGAGCAGACGCACAAGGGGACTTTTCTACAACGGTTACTGTGGGAACCTGGTCAAGCTTCTGGAGGTAAATCTCACCAAATTGTGGGGGGACCCCACGACTAGGTCGGTCAGAGGTGTCTACACTGAGCCTCCAACAGCCCGTCAGTTCAAGTTCTGGGTTTCAGGCACCGGCATTGATTCCCACAGCGGCTTCCCCTCGTGAGTCTCCCCTCAGAGAGATTCAAAAGTATATGGAGAAGCGATGTCATCAAGACGGTGGCATAAGCCATTCCTAACTTCAGTCCTCATCACAAGCAGACCAGCAAGCAACTATCCGTGGACAGGACACCATTGTGAAAGTTCCAGAACCCAGCGTGAGGCTGCAGCACCCCTGGGACCACAGAGACCGGGAAGGACCACGTTAGAAGGCGAGAGGAGTGGCCGCACGCTGCCCACATGGCCTGCTCCCGGCTGGCACGGCACTGCACCAAGAGCGTCCCCGGCCCGTGGTTTCTCCAGTGGGAAAAGAGAGGCAAGGTGGGGAATTCCCTGGCAGCCAAGTGGTTAGGACTCCACACTCTCACTGCCAGGGGCCTGGGTTCAATCCCTAGTCAGGCAACTAAGATCCTGCAAGTCATGGGGCATGGCCGAAAGGAAGGAAAAAAGAGAGAGAGAGGCCAGGATGGACACCTAGCTCCCTCAGTATCATGTGATGCTTCCCAGGAGGCCCGCTTGGGTCTCACTTCATGGGGATCACGAAGGAAATCTATGAGACTAGGCCATACAGGCATCAGATAGAGATGGAGAAGGGGTGTGGGGCTTACAGCACCTGCATTCAGATCTCAGTGGACTGCATTCCTACTTGCAGCTGCACCCAAGCAGAGATGAGTGCTATATCTCTGCTCATCAATAGAGACCAGCCAGTGGCCCCATCTGGCCTGCGAACTCAGTTGGCAGCTCTGCTTGATTTGTGTCCCTGGACAACTGGCATTACTGGCCTTGGAGCTCTTTCTACCACCCGGCCAGGGCAGGGAGGCAGATTCCCAGCCCCGCCCAACAGCTGAGCACAGTCTCCATCCCACCCCACCAGGAAGCCTGGCCAGAGAACCCAGGCAGCCATGGAGCCCATCCAACAGCCCTGCTTGGGCAGGGAGCCAAACCAGCAGCCCTACCAACTGTTGAGCACAGCTTCTGGCCTTGTATAATCAGGGAGCCTGAACGGTGACCCTGGGCAGCCTCAGAGCCCAACCTACAGCTACAACCAGCCATGGAGCCCAGACTACAACCCTACTCAATGGTGAAGTCCAGCCGAGGGCCTTCTGATTGCTGAACACAGCCCGCAACCTTGCCTGCTGAGGAAGCCCAGCCTGTGACCCCACCCAATTGCCAAGCATAGCCTGTGGCCCCACCCAACAAGAAAGCTTAGACAACAACCCAGGTAGACCATGGAGCACAGTCTCTAGGCCCACTCACTATGGGATTCAGCTGGCGTGCTCTCCTAACCAGAGAGCCTGGCCAGTAATCTTGCCCAGCAGGGGAGCATGGTCAGCGGCCTACCTGATGGCAAAGCCTAGACTGTGGCCCCGCCCAACTCCAGGGCACAGCCTGCAGCCCTGCATGATCACAGAGCACAGCCTGAGGCCTCACCTGAACACAGAGTCCAGCCAGCAACAACCTCTGGTCTAGGAGGACAGCTAGAGACCCCATCAAGAGCAAATGCGGAGACCAGCTTATAGCCCTGCCCAATCACAGGGTCCAGCCAGTGGCAGTGCCCTGCCAGGGAACATAGCCTGTGACCTCACCCAGTCAGAGGTGATTGAAGGGCCCAGCCAGCAGCACCCCCAGCCCCACCCCAACCTCAGAGCATGGAACATTTTCCAGGATAGATTGTATGTTAGACCACAAAACAAATCTTAATAAATTCAAGAAAATGGAAATTATATCAAGGATCTTTTCCAACCACAATGATATGAGAGTAGAAATCAATAACAGGAAGAAAGCTGGAAAAGTGACAAATACATGGAAATTAAACAACACACTCCTGAACAACCAGTGGATCAAAGAAGAAATCAAAAGAGAAATCAAAAAAAATTTCTGGAGATAAACAAAAAAGGAAACCCAACATACCAAAACTTATAGGGTGCAGGAAAGGCAGTTCTAGGAGAAAATTTTATAGTGATAAATGCCTACATTAAGAAAAAGAAAGATCTCAAATAAACAACCTAACTTTATACCTCAAGTAACTAGAAAAAAAAGTAACAAACGAAGCCAAAAGTTGGCAAAAGGAAGCAAATCATAATGAGCAGAGCAGAAATAATGAAATAAAGAATAGGAAAACAATAGAAAAGGGTGACAAAACTGATTTGGTTCTTTGAAATTACAAAGAAAATTGACAAACTTTTAGCTAGAGTAACTAATTAAAAAAGAGAGAGGACCGAAATAAATAAAAATTATAAAGGAAAATGGGCACATTACAAGAAATACCAAGGATCATAAGAGACTACTCTGAACAATTATAAGCCAACAAATTAGACAACCTAGGAGAAACTGATAATACCCTACCAAGACTGAATCATGAGGAAACAGAAAATCTGTCAATAATATCAGTAATGAATCAGTAATGAATCAATAATGAATAAGGAGGTGGAATTAATAATTAAAAACCTCCCAACAAAGAAAAGTCCAAGACCAGATGGTTTCACAGGTGAAATCTACCAAACATTTACAGCCAATTCGTCTCACTCTTCAAAAAAATTGAAGGGAAGAGAACACTCTCACACTCATTTTATGAGTCCAGCATTACCCTGATACCAAAGCCAGATAAGGACACCATAGGAAAGGAAAACTATCAACCAATATGCCTGATGAATACAGATGCAAAAATTTTCAACAAAGTAGTGGCAAACCAAATTCAGCAGCACAGTAAAAGGATTATACACGGTGATTAAGTTGGATTTATTCTGGAATGCAAGAATGGTTCCCCATATGCAAATCAGTAAATGTAATATATTACATTACTAAAATGAAAGATAAAAATCGTATGAGCATCACAGTAGATGCAGAGAAAGCATTTGACAAAATTCAAATGATAATAATTCTTGACAAATTGGGTACAGAAGGAATGGGCCCCAACATAATAAAGGGCATATATAACACCCCCACAGCTAACATCATACTCAGTGGTGAAAGGTTGAAAACTTTTCCCCTATGATCAGAAACAGGACAAGGGTGCCCACTCTCACAAGTTCTATTCAACATAGCCCTAGAAGGCCTAACTAGAGAAATCAGGCAAGAAAAAGAAGTAAAAGACATCCAGATCAGAAAGGAAGATGTAAAGTTGTCTCTGTTTGTAGGTGACATGGTCTTATATAGAGAAAAATCCTAAAGACTCCTCCAGAAGACTTTTATAACTAATAAATTTAGGAAAGTTGTAGCATACAAATTCAACATACAGAAATCATTGTGTTTCCTTACACTGACAGTGAAGTATCTGTCAAATAAACAAAGAAAACAATCCTATTTACAGTAACATCAAGAACAATCAAATACTTGGGAATAAATTCAACACAGGAGATGAAAAGTCTGTACTCTGACACTGTAAGACATTGATGAAAGACACTGAATAAAACAAAGAAATGGAAAGATATTCCATGGATTGGAAGAGTTAATATTGTTAAAATGTGCATACAACCAGAACCACATATAGATTCAGTGCAATCCCTATTAAGATTCCAATGGCACTTCTTACAGAAATAGAAAAAAAAAATCCTAAAAGTCATATGGAATCAAAAAAGACCCCTAAGAGCCAAAGCAGTCCTGAGAAAGAAGAACAAAACTGGAGGCATCATACTTTATGCTTTCAAGTTATATTTCAAAGGTATAGTAATCCAAAAAGTATGATACTGGCGTAAAAATAGCCTTATAAACCAATGGAACAGAATAGAGAGCCTAGAAATAAACCCACACATATACAGTCAACTAATATTTGACTAATAAGAATACTCAACGGGGAAAAGATAATTTCTTCAAAAAATTCTGTTGGGAAAACTCGATATTCACATGCAAAAGAGTTAAACTGGACCTCTATCTTACACAGCTTAGAAAAATTAACTTGAAATGGATTAAAGACTTAAATTTAAGACCTGAATCCTAGAGGAAAACATAGGGAAAATGCTGCTTGACATTGGTCTTGACGGTGATTTTTGAAAGCACAACCAGCAAAAACAAAAATAAGCAGGTGGAACTAAATCAAATTATAAAGCTTTTGCACAGCAATAGTAATGATCAACCAAATGCAAAGGCAACCTAGGAAAGAGAGAAAATACTTGCAAACCACATATCTGATAAGGAGTTAATATCTACAATATACAAGGAATTCCTACAACTGAATAGCAAAAAAAAAAGTTATCCAATTTAAAAATGGGCAAAAGGGACATCCTAGGTGGCGCAGTGGTTAAGAATCCACCTGCCAATGCAGGGGACATGGATTCGAGCCCTGCTCTGGGAAGATTCCACATACCATGGAGCAACTAAGCCCGTGCACCACAACTATTGAACCTGTGCTCTAGAGCCCACTAGCCACAACTGTTGAGCCCATGTGCTGCAACTGTTGAAGCCCACGCTCCTAGAGCCTGTGCTCCGCAACAAGAGAAGCCACTATAGTGAGGAGCCTGTGCACCACAATGAAGAGTAGCCCCCACTCGCAGCAACTAGAGAAAGCCCATGTGCAGCAACGAAGACCCAACACAGCCAATAAATAAATTAAATAAATAATAAATTTATATATAAAAAAAAAATTTGGCCTTGTGTTTCTTTAAAAAAAGAAAAAAATGGGCAAATGACCTGATTAGACATTTTTACAAAGAAGATAGTCAAACTGCCAACAGGTACATGAAAAGATGCTAAACATCACCAATAAGCATGGAAATGCAAGTAAAGACCGCAATGATACATCACCTGACACCTGTTAAAATGGCTGTTATCAAAAGACAAGAGATAAAACTGGCAAGGATTTGGAGGAAATGGAACCCTTGTGCACTGTTGCTGCAGCCACTGTGGAAAAGAGTATGGACGTTCTTCAAAAAACTAAAAATAGATCTACCATATATTCCAGCAATTCCACTTTTGCATGTATCTGAAGGAAATGAAATCACTATCTTGAAGATATCTCCACCCCCATATTCACTGCAGCATTGTTTACAAGTGAATACCTGTAAACAACCTAAGTATTCATCAACAGATAAATGATAAACAAGGCACTGAATCTGCCCAAAGTTCTGCCATGTGAAGTCTTCATATTAACCGCAGTGTAAATGAATGTAAATGCAAAATGTACATTATTTTTTCTATTGAGCTTTTAACTCAATTTACTCAAGGTATTCCATTATTAAAAAGGAGGCCTGCTGGTACCATGTTTTGCTTGCCCTATTCGTTCAAGGTCCTTAATATATTTTCCTTTTTTTTTTATACAGTTCTTGAATTTGCCTAGCTTTTCTTTTGATAATTCTTCAACCTACTCAGGTAGCTGGGATTTATATTCTTGTATGAGTATACTTCTTCCTATTTTTCTCCTTAACACCACGTTCCGATGTCTGCTATACAAACTCTAGCTTATTGTTGAATGCAATAACAGTGCCTTTGATTAATTTTGGAGATTTCATAAACTCCATAGACACAAGAAAATAAATTCTGCCAAATATTTCTATTTCACTGAACTGTCCTTTCAGATCTCTTGCATAATCTCTTTCAGTTATATGGACGTTATCACAGGAATTGCTGGTCTGAAAATTTAAAATAAAATATGACCAAAATTGAACTTTATTATCATATTTCGTATCTTTCTATTTCTGTCCGACATTTAAATTTGCCCACTGAGGAAGCTGCTGATGGTAACGATGCCATAGATGCTGGAAAGTCTAGGTCCCTTAAACCGTGGAACCTTGCAGTGATGGTGGAATTAACTGTTTAACACATTTTGCACACCTTTGGAGATCAAGTCCCAGCTTTTGAGTGCCAGCTCTTAATAGGAGCACATGTATTCCTTTGGCTCATTGATCTATGGATTGGAGTGGAAGTGACTAGACTGTGAAGTAGAGACTGGGGCAAGATTCATTTTTCAATCACTAAAGAAGCTCATTTTACTCAATACAGTTGATGTAGTCTCTTCTATTTGTTTAGTTGATATTTTGGCTTTGCTCACATAGCCAAAATATTTCTCGATTCATTTTCTCATACTTTTGAGCTTGTGGTATTTCATAAAGGAAGTTAAAGAAACTTCATGCAGTCAAGGAAATGAAATATTTGTCAAGGTTTTGCCTAACTATTTCTGAGTCAGTGAATACTGCTGCACTTTCTCCCATCTGTACACAAGTGTCTGAATAAAGCGCGTCTCATTCCCTGCAGGAGCTTCAAAGAGACATAGAGAAACACAGCACGGGTGTAGCCTCTGTCCTCAACCTGTGTGAGGTTCTACTGCATGACTGTGATGCCTGTGCCACAGATGCCGAGTGTGATTCCATCCAGCAGGCTACACGAAACCTGGACCGGCGATGGAGAAATATCTGTGCTATGTCCATGGAAAGAAGGCTCAAGTAAGCTGGGATGCGCAAACAGTTGGGAGAGAGGAAGGACCAAAAAAAAAAAAAAAAATTTACCCAGAGTATTTACTGTTCGCCATTTCCTTTTGGTTGCTATGTCCAGAAATAGCCTTGGTTTCCCAAACTTGCCATCATCTACATTTACTTGGGCAAATAAGTAGGTATGAAGGTCATATATAAATATAACAAGCCAAGTTACACCTGACCTAACAGATTAAATATAATTCAGAAAAATTAAAATACGCCCTTGCTGAATAAATATGCTATTATACAGTTGGTGATATGGAAGAGTAACATTCTTTCATTAAAAAGGAAATAATAAAACACAGGACTTATCTTTAAGCCCTTTGAAATTCAAGGCAGTAAAAAAATAGTGATACGTTAGAAAATTTTCACAATGACTTAAGGCTCTCTGGGGAACTCTTGAAAGATTAATATTTGTCTTGCCATCATCAGTCAGTTTTGATGAGGCTGAATTTGACATTGAACTTAAATGGATTTTCCAACCTTAGTGTTAGTTCAGTGGAACCTTGGCTTGAGTGTGCACTGCAAACACAGTGTTGCACTTTTAAACTTCCTCGCACATACCCAGAACAATTCACACCATGTGCTTGTCATACTCAGTTTGACTAATTCCATATCCAGAGCTGCAGGATGTGTGTTTAAACACACACACACACACACACACACACACACACACACACACACGGACCCCCCCCCCCCCCACACACACACAGCTGTTTCATTTTAGCTCCAACAGTTGTTTCTCTTTCAGTCTGGGCAAATTTGGCTCAAGGAACAGTTATTGTTTGGCACAGCAGTTGCTTGTTTTGGGCCCTCTTAATCCTGTTGCAGGCATCAGACAGGGTTCTGGAGGGTAAACCGTCTCAAACAATCAGATTCTGTTCTTTTCATTTCTGTCTCAGAATCGAAGAGACGTGGCGATTGTGGCAGAAGTTTCTGGATGACTTTTCTCATTTTGAAGACTGGCTCAAGAACTCAGAAAGGGTAGCTGCCTTCCCCAGCTCTTCTGGGGTGCCCTATCCAGTTGCCAAGGACGAACTAAAGAAATTTGAGGTGATTTTCAGTTTCAAACATTTCATCTTTATTTTGCCATGAGAGTAGCCAGCTGGTAGTTGGCATCCCAAGACCTAAACAGTCTGTTCACCCACATATTATTTGCTCAGACAGCCAGGTGATAACTTTCTGGTCATCTTTATTATTACCTCACAAGTAGGCAAAGAAGAAGAGAAAGGAAGTTTTTGCTTTAAGACGGTTAAGAATTGCAGATAAAGTAGCAATGCTCTTCATTCACATTATAGAATTATTCAGTTCTGTTAGAAAACACAAATCGTGATTCCCCCTAAAAGATCTTGGCACTCTTTTGATTTCACGGTTTTTTACAATCAACCTCCTAAGATTCAAACGTGATGGTTTTCCCTACTGTAACATCTGTCTGCCTTCCAAAGTATTTTCTTGATTCCTTTTCCTTTTACCTAACTGGAGCATAGATATATATGTACTTTTTGATCATTGATAAAATAGAATTGACTGCAGAATTATCAAATATTTTAAACCATAAACCGTTTCTAATTATAAATGAAGAGCAGTGCCATTCTTGAGTCACCAGGATTTTTCAATTTTATAGAGACAAAAACAGCAGCAGTACAATTGTACTCATAAAGAAGAAACCATTCAATAACTGATTCCAGTTCCTTGCCGGTTTGGGCAGTCTCGAGGCTGCTCTTTCACTGTGACAGGATGAAACCCCAACTTCTCAGCCTCTCATTTTCACAGAGGACCTGACGTACCCTTAAGCTGACCATTTTTTAATTTGAAGTTTCTTTTCCCATCAATGCCCACTGATTGGCAGTTGTGTTCTCAAATACATTGACAGCGAGCAGTTCTGATGCGTGTATCTTACAAAACTCATTCTTGGTTGCTAAGTCTGCCCCAAGCTCCCTGAGATAGTTTTAAATAAGACTAAAAAAATCTAACCAAATACAGCTGGATTCATTTTTACCTTGTAACACCAATTAACCAGGCAGTTTTTTGAAGCCTGTTATAATAAACATGAAGTTTGGTTTTTGTTCTTGCAGGGTTTAAAATCTACGAGCCATAGGTAGGCAGGTACATGAATCTATAAAAGTGTTCAAATACTATGTGAAACAAATAACAGTTATTCTGATGTCTGAATATGAACTTATATGTAACTATACCACCAAATTCCAGAAAAAAAAATCCTATCTAAAAGATTTTCCCTTAGAAAACTTCTAGTAAAAAGCCACAATAAATTCTGCAGTAGGCTTCAGATCATCCCAGTGTGAACCAACGCTAGTGGAAATATTCTTGTACTGCATCTTATTACACTCAGCTTCATAAAGGTTAAACCTTCTATAATTGGCTTACACTACAAAGCAGATTAAGTAAGATCCTTGTTGATGCTATTTTAGACTCTCGGATTTTGTGGCAAAGGTTAGCCGTATAGTTAAGCTTATAATGCTGTGTAGTTATATAGCTAGTTATAATGAATGATTTTATTATTTATCCCTGTAGTTAATTTTCTTAAGAGACAGAAATAAATTACAAAAACAAAATTTTGTTTGAGGGCAGTCTTTGCCTGTTCAGTTGCACAGATGTTGGGGACAGATCTAGGTGTGCTGTGGTGCCCACCTTCACTCCAGTGAGAAAACATATTCTGTGACTTTCAGTAATGGCAAAAGCTGAACTTTCCTTACCACTTCCTTTTCTGGGGAAATAATTTAAAGTTTTATAGAATACAAGATTGGATTTACTCAGATGAAGGCTCTTAAAGCAACTCTCAGAAGGAAAACCATTTCAGAGGCAGAAGTGAGGTGGCATGTAAACAGTGTGACAAGCCAAAGGAAGCAAAACTTTGGGATTTAGATGAGTACAGTCCAGTTAGTTACACAATTTTCTGTCCAATGCCAGGATGAAAATCAGTCATAAATCATGCATATAAGTTTGAAAAAAAAAGCTTCATTTTATTTTGGCCAAATGATTCTTATGCTAGAGTTATGCCGTATTACAGAGAAAAAGAAGAGAGAGTATTTTGCCCACAGAAACTCTAGGCTGCACATGGGGTAACCTCAAAAGTAAATAGATGCTACTGTGTAAGGTGTCACATCAGCTCTAAAACGATTTATAGAAACTGAGTCATTTATGGGGGCAACAAAAAAGAAATAGAGCATGTTCCACACTTTTTTCTATGTAAGGTTACTTTTATTTTACTAAGCTGTTTTTCTTAAGAGTTAATAATAGCTTGCATTTAGAAGACCTCCTGCAAAAGGCAGTTTTATTTTTTTTATTAACACCGGCATTGAGGCAATTTCTGGATTTCTTAGGAAATAACATATTTTACAAATTAAAGAGACAGTTCTATGATATCTTTTCTCAGTATGGACATCAGAAATTTTGAACATTTTTAACTTGTATTTTAGCATGCATGCAATGTTTTTGTAATCAGTTTGCTTTATGGGAATGTTTTTTCCAGGCTGTTAATTATTTTAAAAGCTGTATTACATATGTATATGTGTATGTTCTATATGTATATGTATATATTATATACATATGTGTGTACATTTTATATGTATATGTGTATATTCTATATGTATATGTATATATCATATATGAATATGTGTATGTTCTATATGTATGTGCATATAACAAATATTTATATTTTATATGTATTTGTATATATACATATATTTATTACTATTTACCATTTTCTTTCATATTTTGTTTGATTAACTGCCTTTCCTTAAGTCACACCAATTATATTACTTTGCTTTAACAAGGTTAGAAATTGTCTTCTCCCATTTTGGGGGAAGAATTGACTTCCCGTTCCGCCTGACATCACAATATGAAGCCCAGACACCCTTGCTGAGAGCCCTCCTCTGGTCTCCCTGTCTGATGTGCTTCTTTGTGGTCTTAGGCTTTCCAGCGACAAGTCCATGAGAGCCTGACCCAGCTGGAACTGATCAACAAGCAGTACCGCCGCCTGGCCAGAGAGAACCGCACCGACTCAGCCTGCAGCCTGAAACATATGATTCACGAAGGCAACCAGAGATGGGACAACCTGCAGAAGCGCGTCACCTCCATCTTGCGCAGACTCAAGGTCTATACTACGCCTCCTCTGTAGCTTAGAGGCCTAGAGGACAGGATTGGGCCATTTGAAAGCAGTATTAGGACATAATCTCAGTGACTTCGTAAGATTGGGATGGCCAGAGATTGGGGTATCCAGCATTCATTTATATGGTTAAAAATTTGAAGGGTTCTTGCTCTTGGGGAAATGACTTTCCAGGAGAACGTTGGAATTGGTGGTTCCATCTCAGCATATGTTTGTGGGCTTTTTCACTTATCTTCTTTTCTTTTCACATCCAGCATTTCATTGGCCAGAGGGAGGAGTTTGAGACTGCACGGGACAGCATCCTGGTGTGGCTCACAGAGATGGATTTGCAGCTCACTAACATTGAGCATTTTTCCGAGTGTGATGTTCAAGCGAAAATAAAGCAACTCAAGGTAATAAATTAGGGTTTTTTTGTTTGTTTGTTTGTTTGTTTTCAAATTGTCAGTGCAAAGAGTCTGAAGAGGAAAGGATTTGTAGGTACTTTTGTGAAGAACATAAAGAAAGATATTAAAAATAAAATAAAGAGCATTACCCAGAGATACAACTCCCATGAACATATATACTTTAATTATTGACTTAATTGCCAGGGTTGTTGTTTTTAGGTTTTGGTTGTTGTTTTTTCTGATTCATTTTTAGTGCCTTCAAATAGTTTGACTCCCATGGTCCAGAGCAGTTTAACTTAGTTATGTTGGGATTTCATTCCACATAGTCTACATTCTTAGGTACCAAGTTAGTTTTTAAGCATGTTTGGTATGTGTCAGGATATAACTCGAACACAGTGGCTAAACATTTTAAATGGGAAGGGATATATATCAGATATAAGGAAAAAGGAAGAGTGTTTAACATCTTGAATAATACTCAGCACAGCTTGTGAAATATTCCTCCCAAGATAAGGTAGATTTTTTTTTTTAAAGTATAGTCGTGATGCCCATAACTTTAAGGTTGTTATAATAGAACAAGGAAGTTACTTTTAATCATTATCGTCATAAAAAATCATAAAATAGCCCTGATACTCTGCCCAGCCTCTCTCTCTGCATCCCTTCCTTCACCTCAACTCTCCCAAGTCGTTTCACAGGTAAATCAATATTTAAAAGCTTCAACAGGAAATTGCTACCAAATGGTAGTTGAATCTTTTCTTTTGGGACTCTGGCAGGGTCACAGCATTTATTACCACCCTCCCTCTCCCTTGGCAATCTTTTTATTATTGAGCAATTTCAACTATTCCAGAGTTTATTCTTTTTTTTTAATTTTATTTACTTATTTGGTTGTGTCAGGTCTTAGTTGCAGCAGGCGGGCTCCTTAGTTGCGGCGTGCATGTGGGATCTAGTTCCCTGACCAGGGATGGAACCCGGGCCCCCTGCATTGGGAGTGCAGAGTGTTAACCACTGGGCCACCAGGGAAGTCCCTCCAGAGTTTATTCTTGTGTCGAATTAAAATTTATCCCTTGAAACTTGTTCCCTAGAGCTTAACTGTTTTGAATCATATAGAAAGTCTAAACAGTCCTCCAGAATTACCTGTTTTTCAAATTGTAATCTTTCCTGCTTGTGTCCTGAAACAATTTAAAAAAAATCATCTGAGAAAAATTTGTGACATTGTCATTTGGATGGTTTCCCTTTGTCATGTTTGACATGTCAGGAAATCTAAAATTAAAGTATTCAATATAATTCTTTAAAATGCTAAATTCATTTCAGTGTGCTGTACTGCTTACCATTGCTTTTTATCAGGGGCCACCAGTGCACTCAACTTTATGATGGGTTTGGATGTTTTTTCCTATGATTCTTTTACCCACACTGTCTGTGGTGGTAAATTTTATTAGCCAAAGGCGCCTCTCTGGTCATGGAATTCTAACGATTCCATTTCTGCCTCTTGTTCTGATTTGAAATTTTTATGTTTCACTTTAGAAAGTCATAGCCTCTTGGGTTGTCATTGTGTATGGTAAATTTCATATCCCTTATGTGGTTTTTCTAAATATGTATCTTAGAATTGCTTCATGTCCATGTGAGCAATAACAAATTACACGTCATATGTGTTCCCTAGGCCTTCCAGCAGGAAATAGCATTGAACCACAATAAGATTGAGCAGGTAATTGCCCAAGGAGAACAGCTGATAGAAAAGAGCGAACCCCTGGATGCCACATTCATTGAGGAAGAGCTGGATGAACTCCGACGTTACTGTCAGGAGGTCTTTGGGCGCGTGGAAAGATACCATAAGAAGCTGATTCGACTGCCTGTATGTGACATTGTTTTTTCATTATCATGAAATCTAGAGAGAATTAATAATGTGGGCTTAGGTAGCATTGTTGAGTGGGCAAGAGCCTGGACTCTGGAGCCAGAGTGCCTAGGTACCAGCCCCAGCTCTGGCTACGTCACCTGGGGCAAGTTATTTCACATCACTTGCCTCAGTTTCCTCAGTTGTAAAACTGGTTTAATAGCAGTACCTGCCTTGTAGAAAGAATTGCTTTGGGCATGAAATGAGTTAGTATATATATACACATAAAGAGCGTAGAAGATCTTAGTATACATCTTCCATGGAAGATAAAGAAGCTTCTAGAAGAAACAAGGGAATGAAGGTAAGCAGTGTAAACAGTGGCTCAATTGATGAGGTTGCTTAATTGAATTTCTTTTTTCTCTTCCATGTCCCTAATTGGTACCATAATCACATCTCATTGTCGAGATGCTATTATTAGAATATTTGGAATCTTCTGTGATAAAATATCTTTTGGATCTGGGACATAAGGTATAATGGGACCAGTTAAGGTTCTATTAGTAATTCCCTTGTGTTCCTGATGTGTGCCATTCTGTGCTTATTGTGTTGCAGGTTAGGTACTAGGTTGCCTTTATTTACATTATCTTATTTAATTTTATATCAATTCTTTGAAGTAGGTCTTAATAGTATTTCCATTTTGCCGGTGATAAAACCGAGAATGTACTACATTAATGTATAAGACATTTTAAAAAGTGATCAGAAGATATTTATTTGATAATAGGAAGTTTAAAAGTAACCCCACCGAGTTAGGAATGTGGTCCAGATAAGCTTGAGTGCTGAGATTTGGTGAGAGGCAGAGCACAGACTGGGAAGGGGGCCAGCTGACCGCTGCAGTAACAGGGCTGGCTTGATCACATTTCCAGCTCCCAGATGACGAGCACGACGTCTCTGACCGGGAGCTGGAGCTGGACGAGGCTGCGGCTCTGTCGGACCTCCACTGGCGTGACACCTCCGTGGACAGTGTGCTCTCCCCCCAGCCCGCCTCCAACCCCTCCCTCTCACTCGCCCAGCCCCTCCAGAGTGAGCGGTCCGGACGAGACACCCCCACCAGTGTGGACTCCATCCCTCTGGAGTGGGATCATGACTATGACCTCAGTCGTGACCTGGAATCTGCCGTGTCCAGAACTCTGCCTTCTGAGGATGAAGAGGGTCAGGAAGATAAAGATTTCTACCTCGGGGAGCTCTCAGGTAAGAAAGAGCTCCTCCTATATGCTAGCTTGAAAGAAAATTAAAAGGGGTGGATGCTGTACTGGAAATCCATGTACTAAGCAGAATCATCTTCCTTCTCCCATTAGGGGGAACCTGTACACAATGGAATGATTGGATATTAACATGATTCGCAAATATAAAACTGGCATAGCCACTGATTTATCCCACATTCTTATGTTCTTACTACATGACAGGCGCTTTATAAGTACTGGAAATACACAGTTCCTTTTCTTCTCAAAGAGCTTACACTCTAGTGCGGAACACAGACAAGGAAGAAACGGCTGTGTGAAATGTTTGACACTAGGATGGCATTGTACACACGGTGGTGTAGAAGCACAGCACAGGGGTGACTAAGGTGGAGCTTTGAGGAGAGGCTTTAGGGAAGAGACTTGAGCTGAGACCTGAAGGATGAATAGGAGTTGGTCAGGAGGACACAGCAATGTTCAGAGCTACATCTTGGCTTTATGATTAGCCTCAGTGCTTTTGATCACCTGGAGTTTGTCCAGAATGACAGGACTGGAGATGGGGAGGCATGCAGTGAACAGAGGAGGTGGAAAGGCAAACCACGACCTGGTCATCAAGCAGCCTGTTCATCATGGAAAGGAGTTTGGCTTTTATCATGAAGGCCATGGAGAGCCACAGCCAGGCTCTAAGGAGGGAGGCAATGTGATCGGATGCATGTTTTCAAAGAACCTGTCTCAATACTATCTAGAGAAAGCCACATTGAAAGAGAGTCCAAATGGAATCGTTTTACAATGCAGGACACAGATGCGATGGTGGCCTGAACTACGGAAGCAGCACTGGGCATAGAGACAATGGAAGAGCTATGAAAAATCATGAGACGGCTCCTCCATAACTAGTGGTTGATTGAATTGGGATTGAAGCGATTTTCTGGCTCGGGCATCTTGGTGAAAGATGCAGGTGGTCCTAGGCTCTGAGGACCATGAGCAAGAGAGAATGTTCTAGGTGTCTGTGGAGCCACAGCGGCAGGGCAGTGAGAAAGGGGGAGGTGATGAGTTCCTCTGTGCACATCCTGAACTTGAGATGCTGTAGACTATCCCAAGGGAAAAAGCCAGCAGTAGATGGATGTGTAGGTCTGAATTTCAGAACTGGAAATGCAGATTAGGTAGTTATCCACAAAGTAGTCCCCAAGGGAAGGAAGAAAATCACACAGGAAGAGCGCATGAAGGGAAACAAGTGTGAAACCTCAAGAAACACATATAGTGAAGGGATGGACAAAGGAAGAGGAGCACTGTAAAGAATCTGAGTAAAAATAGAATAAATAATCAGAGGCAATTTGTAGCACTTGTAAACGCATCTCACACATTCTCTAAAAGAGAATTTCTGCTTGTTTCTGATGGTTCATGTCTGGATTCCCAAGGGTATGACACTGTCTAAAAGGAAAATGATTTCTCTCGTTTTTATTTTGTTTTTACAGTACAGCCTAATAGTTAGGCATTTTGCATCTAAAGCAGAACTGTCTAATATATAACCCTCAGCCACATGTGGCAGCTGAACACTGAAATGTGACTGTGTAGATTGAGATTGGCTGCGCAAATGCACTTATATGAATACGCAAAATTTAAAGACAGCACAAAGGAAGCATGTAAAATATTCATAATAGTATTTATGTTGATTACATCTCAGAATCAGGGTATGTTGGTTTAGTAAAATTAAGCATTAAAGTTATTTTCACCCCTTTCTTGTTACTTTTTCATTGTGGCCCTTAGAATCTTTAAAATCGTGTACGTGGCTCACGTTGTTTCTGTTGAGCAGCGCTGCTCTAGAACCTGACTGTCTCGGTTGAAATCCCAGTTATGCCACTACTAACTGTTGAAACCTAGATGAGTCACTTCATTCCCCTGGACCTCAGTTTTCTTACCAATAAAATGAGAATAACACTTCTGTGCACCCTGTAGGGTTTCTCTGAGGATAAATGAGTGCTTAGAACAGCACCTGGCTCATAAAGCAATCAATGTGAGCCCTTATTATGATTTATTTCAGGAACCCTTTGGGGATCGTACTCCGACTCCTCTGTATGTTCAAGAGTTATCTGCCAAGAATGACTAACTTCCTTTTTTTCCCTAGGAAAGTTATTTTCCTGCCATCAGGGACTCAAGGTTTCCAGACCTTAACTGTCAACTTAAGAGTGTGCTCTTTTTGCAGATGTAATGATCCCTGAAAATCCTGAGGCCTATGTTAAGCTCACAGAAAGTGCAATCAGAAATACCTCTGGTAGGCACCAAAAGCCAAAGCAGACTTTTCTCACTCACCTGTAACAAGCCTCCTCCTCTCCTAGCACTTCTACTGTACCTCTCAAAGCTCTATGCCACAAGCATGTTAAGGCAGAACCTTCCTCTCTGACTGCTGTCTCAGAAACAAAAAACCAAAATGTTTGGTTGATCAACACTGAGAATAAGATTCCAAAAATCGAGTACAATAAAACAACTGCTCAACTTGTGAAATGTAATCACTCTCAGTAAGTGTGAGCCTGTGGTGCCCGTTAACGGCAGAAAATAGGACATGGAAACACTAGTCTTAGCATTGGTGCTGTAGTGCCCTGCTTGGTTGTAGCAGCTCTGACTTCATGACTTCGAGGAGGGTTTGCAGGCCCACCTCTGGCTGAGGAATCAGGGCTCAAGGATCCGGTCCCAAGTCCACCAGCCTATATGTGTGACCTCGGGCCCACCGTTCATCCTCCTGATCTCAGGGATCCCATATAAGACAAGGGATGAAATCAGGTATTCAGCTCTAAAAAATTATACTTTTTGTTTAATAAGTCTTACCCCATAAAACAATTTGAAGTGAGAATGTATTCCACAGTATCTTAAGACTTAGATTTTCCTTTAAGGACAGAACTATTCCTGAAACAAGAAAGCTTAAGGAAAGGAGAATGGAACTTGTTTTGCTTAATGTTGCTCTAGACAAACTGTAGTTTAGGGTCAGTAACTTGGAGGACAGTGGAGAGAATAGGGTTTGACCACAGTGATAGGATTTTGAATTCTGAGGTGATTAGTTTACACTTGAGTTTTTGTAGAAAAGCAGGACAGGAAGTAAAGTAGCATTACTGAAATGGTGACCGTCTGAGTGATTCCAGTGAGAGACCTCTTCCAGGTGTATTTAGAAGGATTTTTTTCCAGAAAAGAATGAATAAAGCTTACTAATATTTATTCTGCTTTCACCCTGTGCTAGCTTCACTCTGATGATCAATATTCTTGTTGAGTTCAAAGACTGTAATACACACACACACACACACAAGATAGTTTTGCAAAAGGCTGTCACATCTTCAAAGGAGATGAACTAGGAATTAGGAATTCTAAGCTGTGAGTGAGAGCATACCTGGATGGAAATGCTAAAATTTTAGCTTTCTCCTGATTTTGTTTCAGGTTTAAAACAAAAGCAAGCCATTTTTAGTTTGATACCTCCACACATACCACCCTGAGCTAGTCTTTTCTTGGTTCACTTGAAGCCCTGCCTTAAGTGAATGATGCAGCCACCTGGGACTTCAGAGGCACTGTCTTCTACTGAGATGCGGAAGGGAAAATTAGAGGGCATGTTTTTTTCTGTTTGATAAGTGACTGCAGAGGGAGCCTGAGAAGTAACTGCCTCTTAGTTATCGGGGAGCAGAAGCCACCACCTGAGGTCTTCAGAAAGCTTACAACATGCAATCTTCAGGGGTTGAACTGGAAGAGGGAGCAGACACACCGGCTATTAGAACCCACCCCAGGCCCTTTGGCAACACCCAGTCTGCTTAGACTCTTGGTCAAGCACATTCATTGGTTTGGTCATTTGAACTCCTAACCCACCAACACGTCAGTACTAAATGTGCTTTCTGATTGCCCAGAAAGCACATTTCTCTACTGCCTTAGCTGTAGAATTTCTTAGCCATCTCCTTGAGTGTCAAGCTTGTAAAGATTCTTATGGTCGCCACTGCAGGGGATCCCAGCACCTTGGAGTCACAGATCCGACAGCTGGGCAAAGCCCTAGATGACAGCCGCTTTCAGATGCAGCAGACAGAGACTATCAGCAGCAGCAGAACTCCCACAGGACCAGAGCTAGACTCCAGCTACCGAGGCTATGTGAGTATCTGGACCCTCGTGATCCTGACACGTACCTGGTAAATCATAGTTGCGTGACAGAGAACAGTCCGTCTGCGGCATGAGGGCTATGTCAGCTCTCCACGTACCAAGCTGCCTTTGAACTCATGGGCGTGCATGTGAAAACAAAGCCCTGTTAGCAGGTTACCGTTTGAGCAAAACTGGTCTGTGCTCAGATCTACCTTAATGACCAACCTGGTCCTTTGCACGGAGAACTGAGTGAAATACGTTTCATTGAAAGCAACAAAATGCTCTGATTCCGGAAAGTGATTTGGCGTTTTTCCAAATTCAGCTAATGATTTTTTGACCAAGTTTATCCTTGGAGCAGCAGATTTTAGCTGGTAGATTACTGACACAGAATTGTTTTAGTTCTTTTCTTGGGTGTCTTGATTCACTTGATGATCTTGGGACTTTTTTATCCTCTGTTGTCTGTACGCTCATTCTGGAGAAAACAATTCTAACAAGAGAGATTTGGGGAAAAGATGGCAAGAGATTGCATTATCAGCTCCATTTTCGAAGTTTTTCATAAAGTATATAATAACTTTATTTGCTCTCCTTCAGTTACTGAACGAATAACTTTTCCCAGAGAATTACCTGTTTCCCTATGCATACTTACGCAAGAGGATTTGAAAGTAAATCTCTTCTATGCCTTATGTCATTTCTTTTCACACTCCCAAAACACAACCTTGTAAAAGGAAAGAAAAATTAATTTCCCTAAGCCTAGTGACAGCTCACACGTACTGCTTTTTTTTTTACACATTATGTTTTTAATTTATTAAGTTGAATGTCATTTAAATTTTATAGTGCTTTACAATTTTCAGGTTTCACACACGTGGTTTCATATAATCCAGTATAACCTCTTTTTTCCCCCTACTTCTATATTCCCACTCTTCCTTACCTCTCCCCACAGTAACCACTAGTATGTTCTCTATATCTGAGTCTGCTTCTTGTTGTTTTATTCACTAGTTTGTTGTCCTTTTTAGATTCCACATATATGTGATATCATATAGTATTTGTCTTTCTCTGTCTGACATTGCACTTGGCATGATCCCCTCCAAGTCCATCCATATTGCTGTAAATGGCAAAATTTCATTATTTGTGTGGCTGAGTAGTATTCCATTATAAATATATATACCACATATTCTTTATGCATTCATCTGGTCATGGACATGTAGGTTGCCTCTATACCTTGGTCACACATACTGCTTTTTGAAACCAGGGGAGAGAACCATTCTAGTTATATAAGGGTGAGTCAAAAGTTATCTGCATTCCACTTATAGTAAAACTTCTATAAATTCTACAGCCAGAGTGTGGATAATTTTTGACTCACCCTCATGTATGCTAATGTTCATATCCTCACCATCACAGAAGACTAATTAATCATGAGCTTACTTCCGGTCCAGTTTGGCCTATTATACTGACTTCTATTATAGTGAAACCTCTTTTTTAAAAATACTTCACAATGAGCATGCTGACATCACTGAGATTATATTTAACACCAATCAAAAGCAATCAAAGTAACTTAATAGCAATGTGATTTGTTAAAGGCTTTGAAAGAAAACATTATGGTCAGTAGAGCAGGAGTGTCTTGAAGTGATTTGTTCTTTTAATCTTTGAATACCGTGCATGATATTAAACATGGAGTTGGAAGCTTTTCTTTTGATGTTAGAATTTATTCCCTTAGTACCTATTAAACATTGCTTAAATTGTCTCATGAAACAGCTGGCTTTAATATTGTTGTATTCTTTTAAGTATTTTAATTATTTAATGCAAATAAATGTCCCCTTGAGATCTGTGGCAATATGACTGTTCCCACACTTCAGTTTAAGAAAAAGAGAGCAGCTTGCCAAAAACTATATACTGTATTGCCAGCTGGGGGCTCTGAGTGTTAAATCCCAGGTTGCTTTAGTCTATTTGATTCATGAATTTTAAAAGAAATTTTGAGGACTTATGCAAAATCACGTGTGCCAATTATATCTTCAAGGCATTGCTTTATGTAAATATGAAGGTGTCACATGTTTTAAGAAGCATGTTTTTGAACTTGACTTTTTTTGTTTTCAGCAGAGCAGCTTACCCTTTACAGAGAAGTAGCACACTGCCACTGTCCTTTTTTGAGGAACTCCAAAGATATTCTCCATGGGAGTTCTTGCAGTCATGACAACATGAGAATTTTCTGACGGGGGTGGGGGGGGGCTGTTTTCTGTCTCTAAACAGATGAAACTGCTGGGTGAATGCAGCGGCAGTATAGACTCAGTGAAAAGACTGGAACACAAACTGACGGAGGAAGAGGAGCATTTTCCCGGCTTTGTTAACCTGAACAGCACTGAAACCCAAACAGCTGGTGAGTAGGTTGTGCTCAGTTCAAGACAGAGTGAAGCAGAAGATCTCGAAGCACCTGGTTGCCCCCAAGTTCCACTGTGCTGCTGACCTCGTTCTACACTGTTCTACCCTGAGAACAGTGTTACAGTGATCTCTGGGGACAGAAGGTGGAGGGGAAAAGCATCACAGCGGTTTCTTTTCCTATGTTCCATGTATTTTAAGGCACCATCTCTAATCACTAGTCAAGAATCTTCTTTGTACGCTCTGTACGTTCCCAGAGCTCTGTCGCAGAAAGAAACCAAGAACTGAATGTTATCATCACCCACTTTAATGCTTATTACTTCATAAAGCTCTTTAGTGTTAAATCTTATATAGCTGATTTTTTTCCCTCCATTATCATTAAAAATGCAGATGGGGAAAACACAGCCACCGTACTGTTATTTACAGCTGACAACAACAGAAAGGCCCAGCGGCATTACTTTCTTCCTGTTGCTGTTTTAAAGTTAGCCACCCATGTAGGTTTCAAGCATTTCCTAAACGTTTTATGTGGAGGAAGACCCCTCGCTATTCTGTGCATGTCTTGTCTTGCCAGGTGTGATTGACCGCTGGGAGCTCATCCAGGCACAGGCCCTGAGCAAGGAGCTGAGGATGAAACAGAACCCCCAGAGGTGGCAGCAGTTCGACTCGGACCTGAATTGCATTCTGACCTGGCTACGGGAGACAGAGGAGGACCTGGAACAGCTTCAGCGCCTGCAGCTCAGCACCGACATCCAGTCCATCACGCTCCAGATCAAAAAGCTCAAGGTAGCTGCCCTGTGCCTTCCCTGCAGCGCCAGACAGAAAGCTGCCACATGGAATGCCCGGTCAGATGAAACCACTAGCCCTGGCTGTTCTGCAGTCACACAGCAGCGTGGGAGTGGTCAGTGGAAATGGACGCAAATGCTTTCCCAGCCATCCCAAATCAGAGTGTTTATAGGAAGGCTTAGAAGGGTTGAGAGCTGGACTGTGTTGCAGAACCAGCCCCATGACTTAATGAATTGGTATTTAAGAAATGACCAGTTAAAATTTCATGAAACATCCAAGGACCTCTGGGACCTATTTAACCTCTTTTAAATGTCCAGGGTCCTACAAGACCCGAGAGCTGGAGAGGACTCCTCTCGCAGATCATATATGGGTGAGTTTTTGGAGACTTAAGGAAGCCACTTGACATTCTGGAATCAGCAGAACTTCTGAAATAGATTATAATAGTGGCAGAAGCAATTTTCGGTGAAATGAATCCAGGAAAACAAACCCATGGAGTAATCACAGTAAAACACCTGATGCTTACATTTGATTTTTGACCTGGATGGGTGTAGTACACAAGATAACCTCCTTTAACTCCCTCTCTAGATCTTAAAAATCCTCCTTAGCCCAGCTGTTGAAATGCGTTGATATGTGGAGACTTTTGTAAGCATCCTGTGGATGGAGAGCTCAGTTTCTTCTTAATAGCTCTCTTGGTCTTGCCTTTTTGTTTGGAAAACGTCAAGCTGTGCTCTTCCTCAGACGGAGCTACTAGGCCCTCCAGGCTCAAGGATTAAGCACACTGCCTTTGTGTCTCCCTGATTTCTGTGTATGCTATTTCTTTTGTGGTGATGTTTTTCTGGCTTGTTTTAGTTGTCGTTTTGTTTTAAATTTTCAAACAGTAAAATGAGTCTTCCCCACAGATGCTCAGACTTCCTATACAGTAGCCTCTGCACCAGCCCCATCAATCTCAGGATGAAGTACCTATCAGATGAGAGATGCAATTTACATGATCTGGATTACAGAATGCCTTTTTCTCTAGAGTACTTAAATTACTTAAGTTTCTCTCCAGGGAAATGTAAGGCAGTGTTGCATTATAACCAATTCCTTAATAAGTTGATGAAGCAAACGCTGCCAGAGTCTGGGACCTAAGTGAGATTAGAGTGGAAAAATGAGATCTTGAAAGTCAGCCTCTGTGATAAGAAAAAGCCACCCTCCTCTGCATCCCTTCCCCATCTTTCCTGTTTTCTGAGAATAAACTGGTGAAATAACTAGTACTTACTACAATATTTCTTGATTTCATACTGTCTCTGTGGTTGAATCTATATCATGGCATGCTGAGAATCCATTGAAAAGTGAAAATTGAAGACAAATTGGAAACATAACAGAAATGGTGCGAAATTATAGGAAAAGGTAGCCTGGGTAGATGTGATTTGTAGGATCACTGACCCTACCTTGATCTGGGAATATTTAAACAGTACCCAGACATTCAGTTATTAATACATAAAACTTATACTCAAGTTCTTGAAATTTAGTTCTAGACTTGGGGGAAATGCACAGAGTAAAAGTATCAGTCACCTGTTTGTTTTTTGTGAAATCAAACTAAATCAGTTAGCTGATGAAATGCCGTTCATTCTCTTTACCATCACAAAAACCTGGCCTGTGACAGAGGCAGTGTTGTCAGCCTGTGGACCACTAACTGTTGGTGCCTGTGGAGTCAGAAGAGCTGGAGGCCAGGGCCTAGGAACCTGCTTTCTTAGCAAGCTTCCCATTTCATACCTAAGCACAAAACGTTGAGTAGCATTAGTCTAGTGAAATGGAATTCATACACTGGAACTAAGAGCACATTTCCTGCTGCCCAGAGCTATTGGACCAGGTTGGATTTGGTTTAGTTTGGTTTGGTTTCTTGTTGAACTCCCATACTGGGAGTATAGGAGTTAATCATACTCCTTAGTTCACTGCCCAGGATCAATGCTGCTTCCTGCAAACTTTCCCTTAATTTCATTCATCTATCCCTTTTCCCCCGCTGTTTCTTAATCCCCATTCCTCAAACCAGTGGCAGCCATTCTGAAATTTTAATGCATATTCTTGTTTTAACATGTATTCATAAAAAATGTGGATTTGTGTGTGCACATGTATTTTATTTTTTTTTTTTTTTGGCACACGGGCTTAGTTGCTCCGTGGCATGTGGGATCTTCCTGGAGCTGGGATCGAACCTGTGACCTCTGCATTGTCAGGCAGATTCTTAACCACTGCGCCACCTAGGAAGCCCACATGTATTTTAAATTACGTAAATGCTAGTGTGTCACCCATATCTGTCTGTTTCTGACTCGTTCACTTTATACCATATTTTCTTTTTTTTAATAACTTTTTTCTAATAACTCCTTTTTAAATATTTTTTAATTTATTTATTTTATTTTTTATTTATTGGCTGCATTGGGTCTTTGTTGCTGCGCACGGGCTTTTTGTAATTGTGGCAAGCAGGGGCTACTCTTCACTGCAGTGAGCAGGCTTCTTATTGCAGTGGCTTCTCTTGTTATGGAGCAAAGGCTCTAGGCACTTGGGCTTCAGTAGTTGCGGTGTGTGGGCTCAAGAGTGTGGCTCGTGGGCTCTAGACAAGTTCAGTAGTTGTGGAACATGGGCTTAGTTGCTCCACGGCATGTGGGATCTTCCCAGACGAGGGCTCGAACCAGTGTCCCCTGCATTGGCAGGCAGATACTTAACCACTGCGCCACCAGGGGAGCCCGTATACAGTGCACCCACTGTACCTTATCTAGCCATCCTGCTAATGCCAGTGTTAATTAAGGATCTTTTAATTTGGGTGAAGCATTTCCAAAGGTCCTAAACTATTTTCTTTAATGTTTTTATTGTTATTTTCCTTGTTTGATTGTTCACCTTTCTCTTTGCAGGAGCTCCAGAAAGCCGTGGACCACCGCAAAGCCATCATCCTCTCCATCAATCTGTGCAGCTCCGAGTTCACTCAGACTGGTAGTGAGGAGAGCCAGGATCTGCAGGATCGATTGTCCCAGATGAACGGGCGCTGGGACCGCGTGTGCTCCCTGCTGGAGGAGTGGCGGGGCCTTCTTCAGGACGCACTGATGCAGTGTCAGGTCTGTGGGGCTTTGGGCCGGCCATGCTCTGAAGTCAAGCATTTCCAGTGTAGCTGAGTCTGTGACTTGATTTATCAAGGTCACTACAGGGATACAGTTACTCCCCTAAGTCAGGATTTGAGTGAGATAACTTTGTGCGCAAAGTTTTCATCTTACTGGAGAATTTGTACATGTGACCGGGAGTTCAAAGTCCCCATCTTCTTTACAGCTAGCAAGAGACTATTCCCACAAGTTTATCTCAGCCTCGCCATTCCTCCTTCGCCTCATTCCTTCATTTCATTCATTCACTCAAATGGTATTTTGCGAGTACACAGGAAGACATTTCTTGAACATCCAAGTGAGCATCACAATTATTTACTCATCCATTCAGACCACAATTATTTGCCAGAGGTTTACAGTCTGACAGATACTGTTCTAAGCAGACAGCATACAGCCCAGCCTCTGCTTTTGTTGGGGAAGACAGATGATAAAAGTGCAAATAAATGCTTAATTCAGCTACTTACAGATGTTGATGATAAGAGTAACGGAAAGAAGCACTTTGAGAAGGCGAACAAGGAAGTTGTGTGGATGTTTGAGCTGATACTGGAAGTATGTTGCCATGAAGGCGATCAAGCAGCTGGCAAGTCCCAGAAGCAGGAAGGGGCTTAGTGTCTTCAAGGACAGATGAGAGGGCAGTGTGGTCAGAGAGTAGTCAGAGGGGAAGGAAGGGATGAGAAAGATGTCTTTGAGGACAGAGAGGCCAGTGTGATCAGAGAGTCAGTCGTCAAAGGGGAAGGAAGGGATGAGAAAGATTGGGGAGGTGGTCGGGAAGCAGAACATGCAGAGCTCTGTGGGTCCTGGCCAGGAGTTTGGGTTATAATCTGAGCAGGATGGGAAGCCTATTTTCCAGGACTGTACGTGCCCCAAGAGTAATAATAGCTCCTTGAAAGCAGGTACCCAAACTGTGTTTTCACCCCTGCACCCTCTCCTAGTACAGTGCCTCCACGTTGGAAATCTTCTGTAACTATACCTTAAATAAGTGAACACATGGAGAGGTGGGATTGAATTTAGGCCTCCAAAGATGGGAAGATTTGAAGACAAGAGGAAGAGAGAGGAGCAGAGCTGCTTCCCTCCACACTGTATGATAGCCCTAGAAATTATGTATTTTGATGCCAATTTTCCCTATGTCTAATTTTTCCCTCGAGTAATAAATTAGATGCTTTTGGTAAGAACATGAACTTAGATAATTACGACAACTCCGGTGCCTTCCTTAGAAAGGAGTTGTGTATAGGATCTGAAAACCAACGGTAGAAATTGTAAAGCAGGGATACTTAAGCTGTGAGTGAAAGAAAAATATCTCATTCAAGATGATTGTATGTTCCATGTTTTTTTTCATAGGATTTCCATGAAATGAGTCATGGTTTGCTTCTTATGCTGGAGAACATCGACAGAAGGAAAAATGAAATTGTCCCTGTTGATTCTCACCTTGATGCAGAGATACTTCAGGACCATCACAAACAGCTTATGGTAAGATGTACAGACTCGGGCGGCCTATTGTTATGTTAGAGGTGATACTACTTATTTACCTTTTACATTATAATCTCTTAGTCTTTCTTTACCCCTCATGATTTCCCATCTCTGTGAAGCAAACACGTGCATAGAAGATGACATCTACTAGCTTTAGAATCTCATTCTAAAGCCATTGCTCATTTTAAAATCTCAGACGGTCTTCTTCTTAATTAGCTTGTTTTTATCGTCAAGTCTTTGGAATTATACTTATTTTTCATTTAAACTATACATGTTGAATCTATATCCCAAGAATATATTGGGTGGCTGATAGTAAAAGGACATTAAAACTATTAAAATAGAGACCATTAAGGCTTCTTAAGAAGAATTAAATATTCAGATTCAACACCAACCTTAGCACCAAATTTTCTGAAAGCTAAGACAACAAGGGAAACATGGTAAGTTAAATGACTTTCATTACCAGGAAACATACCAGTTCTCAAGGAGCAGGAAATCTTTTCCAGTACTAAATTCAAAAGGAAATCTGCAGGATTTCTGTGTAGATTCTTATACAAAGAACTTTGGACAATATAATATACAGTGTACTTAAGTGATTTTATAGAAAATAAAGAAGCATTTTTGAGTTCCATTAGGAGAAAATGATTTGCATTTTGTCACTTTCTGTATTTTTAAAATGCTGTCTCTTAACATTTAACATGCTAACCTAACCAACAGAATTGTCAGCTTTAGTTCAGTACCATAAAGGTCTTAGAAACCAGGAGGAAATAGCTATGCAGCTGCATTTTTGCTAGACTTTTGACCTCAGACATTAAGTTGCGAGTGATGAATCACCCATATATCTTTTTAAAAATCTTGAATAGATATCAGAGTATACTCTACATACTTGAGTTTTTCTATATTTATATGTTAATGTTTTACTTTTCCTTTTAAAAGAATATTTTATGTCTCATCTGCATAATACTTTATATTTTAAATACTCTGACGTACATTCACCAATTTGAACCTTTCAATAATATTTACTGTGGACCAGACAGGAATTAATATCATCATTTTACCAAATGATAAAACTGAGATCAAAAAGGTTCCAGGGTCTTATAGGATGCTTTTTGGCAGAGGCAAGATTAGAACAGAGGCTCCTGATTCCCAAACATCACGGGCTGCTGTGTCTGTCCTTACGTGAGCACAGCATTCTGATGCTCAGGTATAATTGTCCACTAAGTTAAAGTGATGTCATTCTGCACTTTTGGAACTTCCTCTAGTTATTGAAAATTCTTAGGAAAAAATGTCTTATTCTATTCATAGCAAATAAGGCGTGAGCTGTTGGAATCCCAACTCAAAGTGGCCTCACTGCAAGACATGTCTTGCCAACTGTTGGTGAATGCTGAAGGCACAGACTGTTTAGAAGCCAAAGAAAAAGTCCACGTGATTGGAAATCGGCTCAAACTTCTCTTGAAGGAGGTCAGTCGTCATATCAAGGAGCTGGAGAAGTTATTAGACATATCAAGCAGTCAGCAGGTAAGCTCTCAACAGACATCACTGTGCAGCGTTTCCTACAGGAAACGAAACAAGCATCATCTTGATCCGTTTTAGTGACTCTGAATGTAGTGCTTGTCGGAATGGAGCATCCTCTCAATCACTGCTCTTACAAGTCTGTCTCAAAATAAAAAAGCGACTCAAAAACTTTCATAATAGGACACTACTTTTGATTCTGTTACATCCAAAAAACCTCTTGTAATTGTTACTGCTAACCCTATTACCACCACTATTGTGGCATTTTATTTTACCCAGTTGATTTAAGAATTCATGTGCTTTCTGAAACACAGGGAGAGTAGGTCACAACCAATTGTTGCATATGAGTTTCATATTCAAACCTTAGGAGGCATGAATCCTCCTGACACAGATAGCAGTTAAATCATAGAAAATGTTCTCTGCTTTTATTTATTTATTTATTTATCTATCTATCTATTTTTAAATCTACCGCATCGTGGTAGTATTGTCGGTTTTAAGAAATGCATTTGCAGGTAAGACTTCAAACATTCAATTGCAACATCCTGTTATGAACATACAAACACACTGCAGGCAAGAGAACAAGCTACTCCCAATAACAGCAGTGCCAGAGACAGTACACTTTCTCTGATGCCAAAAGGCAGGCTCCTAGGTGACGGACCATCTTTTGCTTCTAACTCAATAGATTTGGTTCCTCTCTGACCTGAGCACCCTGCAGCTGTAAGGCAGAGTCCTTCACCCCTTGCCTTCAACCCATGCCCATCCATGTCAGTAAGAAATGATAAAGCTCCAAGTGGCCCAGTAATAAGAAAGCTACATCTGTATTTTCCAGAAGGGCCAAACTCGCAACCAGGAAAGCCCAACATGCTAGAAGAATTAGGTTCTGTTCTTTCTGCAGTTGTCTGATTCTATTTTTCCCAGGAAATGGTTTGAGGGATGGATGAGGATGAAGTGGGAAATACTTTACAGGTCACAAAGCCGTCGTGGCTCTGGGACATGGAGTCATTAAGAGAGTCTGTTTCCCACGTAGGATTTGTCCTCCTGGTCTTCTGCTGATGAACTAGACACCTCGGGATCTGTGAGTCCTACATCAGGAAGAAGTACCCCAAACAGACAGAACACGGTAACTTTCCACTGGTCATTTTCAGTTGGCCCACGGGAGGGAACACTGGGGCGTGACAGTCTTTGTACCTAACACAGGGTCCATGGGCTGTCCCCCTGCAAAGCAGGGGCCCCCATATGACATGGGGTTGTCACACAGTGACGCAGAGAAGCTCTGTTTCCTCAGCCCTGCCTCGAACCCTCCCCACACGCACTCAGGGATGGAAAGAGCACTTCTGTTTCTCGGAAGAATCAGGGTTCCATGTGTGGTTGGTATGCAGGGAGACAAATTATTTTTCTTGCTCGAAGGGCCATCTCTAGAACGGTGCTCCCTTGTGCCTTTGGTGGCCCCTCCCTTCAAACCACCACCACCATAGTCCACCTAAAAAAAGGTAGGCTCCACTTAAAGGGGTGCCTCAGCCAGAGGTGGACAAAAAACTGTGAGCGTCTCACGAGAGCATTGACTTTATAAGACGAATGGAGGTTCTGTTGACTCTCAAGCAGAGAAGCTCCTGAAGGTGGTCTTGAAGGTTTTAAGCGATTGTATTGCCCCCAGGGTGGCAACAACTCAAGCTGACTCACCCACAAGGCCTGTGGGGGGCTGTCTCACCGGCACACAATTAGGAGGAAACGATCACTTTGGCCCCTGCTACCCTCTATACCTTGATTTCTCTGTGTAATTAGAAGCTTGTTTTTCGTTCTGTTTTTTTTCCTTTGGTCCGGCTTTATGATTATATTCATTTTATTATCATCCCATTTTCCTTAGTTTTTAGAAGTATTGATTTCGTTTGTATTTTTTTTGTTATAAACACTTAAGTTCTATGCTGATAAATGTTATTATCTTTTTAGGATTGTTTTTCACTACATTCACTAGTTTCCTATAGATCCTAGTTTAAGAATGTGAAGGAAGACTGGCTTTTCAAGTCAAATGTTAGCGTTTATTTAACTTGAGTCTTTAACTTTCTGGGTCTTCATCACTCTACACAGAATAATCTCACATTGCCGTTATTTTTATCTACCAAGGATTTTAATACTGTTCTAGAAGATGAAAAAATACGTAAAGTATACTTGAAATACGCGACATGGCGTACTGAATTTTGTGTTTACTGTAAGTAAATATACAGAGATCTTTGGCTAGTGTAGAGTCATTTGTGTTTCTACCATGAAAAGTGGGGGGAATATACCCCTCGTGGTGTGAATGCCCAGACCGCCATGTTTCTTCAATGATGAATGATACGGATGCAAATTGATTTCACTTCTTCAACAAAAGAAAAGCCAGTTTCCTTGATTCATGGGTACTGATCATTTCATTTGATTTATATTTCCTTTGCTGCACTTTTAGTTTAATTTTCATCAGTAGCTTGTCCTTATTTGCCTGGACTGAACATTCTTCTTTCTTTACCCCTGTTCATTGCAAACAGCCACGAGGCAAATGTAGTCTCTCACAGCCTGGACCCTCTGTCAACAGTCCACATAGCAGGTACCTTATTCTCCTGGTTTCCACACTGTTCTAGAATGCCAAGAGGATGATGAAAATTGTCCATGATTTAAGTAGGCCTGTACCTGGTCTGCCTCAGGGTAGCTGAGAAACGACTCATTTCAGTCCACACCCTTTCCTAATAAATTGGAAGAGACTTCTCGAGGTGGGAAGTACAAGAAAATCTCAGAGAGTAAAATATCAGGACCCCACCAAAATTTTGTTTAACTGTACCTAGGCCATCTGGTACTTTTCATCCAATGCTTTTTATTCTGTGTGCTCGTAAAGATTCGATAGCCCTGGTGCCACAGCGCAATTTGATTCATGGCAGAATTTCATCATCCTCTTTATTTCTAGATTTTACAATAAGTCAGGTAATAGATCAATGAATTATTTTACCATTTCCAGAACCCACAAATCTGAATAAAATATACTAACATACCCAGCTTTTTATTTTATTTTCGTGTTTTATCCAGATCGTGGGTTTTGGATTCTCAAAATGGCAAGTCCTAATTTGGTATTACTTAAAATTTATAAGCACTTGCTCTCTTCTGCTTATCCTAAAACTTCTCTTCAGCCAGCACACTCAGTCACTCACCTTCCTGACACTTGGCAAGCTCTTTCCCTTTGGAAACAAGAGCAGTTCAGTGCCCCTGCCCGGAACCTCCAGAGAACCCCTTCACAGCTGCCACTCTGCTGCATGCCTGGCTTCCAACAATCCCTGTCTGCAGTTAGCAGCGCTTTGCCTTCTTCGTTGTCAGTGTGATGTCTGTGCCCCCCGGCCCTCTCACTAATCAGTTCACATTTCCTCAGACAACTTTCTAAAAACAAAAATCCCGTCCTTGGAAGCTGATCCCTCATTCCAATCATGAGCAGTTCACTGTTCAAGTAGTCGGCCCCTCTGGAAACTTATCACCACTGAGCTGGAATCCCAATTCCTGGAAGGAGGGTGGGGCATGAGGACGTGTCAACAAGCCCTGAGTAATGGTTTTTGCTTTCCAGCTGTGTGCGGAAGGGGCTGGCCTTTGCATCTGGTCATTTCCGCTCAGCTGAAGTAATGCAGAGTGGATTTTGATGTGCTTTCTGATTTCAAGCTTCCCTTCACTATGTTTTTCTTTTTCTTTCTTTTTTTTTTTTTTGATTTCTTTCCCTTTGGTTTGGTTTGATGACAATTTTGTGGGGTTTTCTTTTGTCCATAACATAATATCAATAATGAAACATGAATGGAGAAAAACTCACAGGGATTTTTGAAGATAATGATGGACTTCTCCAGGTGCTCTGATATTTTCTTAGCCCCCTGCAAGAAAAGACATCACGTACTATAGACAGATCACTGTTTTATGTAGTCCATCTTCTCCCCACAAATTGCTGATGTGCCGCGAACAGAGATGGGGTGTGTCCCCATCACATTCCTTTAAGGACACCAGGGATCAGTTCTGTCGCTGACATAAATGACGGTGATGAGAAGGCGAAAAGCTCTTACGTTATTGTGCAACGTCAGCAGCAAGCACCCCTTGGTTCCCAAATTTCCCCGATTCTTTCAGACCGCCACATGGCCTTCTGAAATGTCAAAGGCCTCGTTTCTTCGGGCAGCGAGTGCTTCACCGTGTCTCCTAATGGGGCTTTGCGGCTGGGACAGCCACGTTCTCACTGTGACATCCGCAAGGCACCTTGCAGCTCTGCTCTGTCCAGCACTGTTTATTAACACCTTTCTGAGCACACAGCACAGTGTTCACTTTGCTGCTTACAGGACCTGGAATACAAACCATCTTCACCTGAGTGGGAACTTCAGCGAACACCTCGGCAGACGGGTTGTGGTTGAACATTCTTGGACTTCTTAACTGCTTGGCACCTCTGTTTGGGGTGCACCCACGTGGACAATGACAGGGAGAGTCTGCTGGGGAAGAATTAACTTCACTCACAATCCAGACTGTCATGGTGTTCCTTTACATTGAGACTTGAGATTACCTTGCGTTTGATCTTGCACTGGTCCAGCAAACTTGAGAGGTTATTGCAAAAGCACAGACAGTTTAGAATGTTGGCCCCAGTGATCTGCAATGGGAAAATTTTAGGCATATATTCTTCCTGAGAGGAAAGAGGCGACTTGAAAGAAACGGGGTATTAGTTTGAAGAGAGGGTTCTTATATTCTTTTTGTGGTTTAAAGTCAAATATTAATAATATTGCTTTCCTTCCGGGTACTTCGTATTGATTCTACGGTCGCTGTTCTGTGTTCTCTTACATGATAGAAGCCTACATATGCAATGATGCCAATGTTTACAGGACAGCAACTATGTTTGGGCCCTGTGCCCACAAAATTAATATAGTATGGTTCTCGTCATAAAAGACTTGCAGTATGTCAGAATCTAAAGATCCCCTAAATCAATTACAAGGAGCTCCTCAGGACTCTTTAAAATTCTGAACATTTGAAAAACATCTGAAAATCCACATTCATAATAACTACGCACAGTTTTTGAGATGAAACCTATTGAAGACGCGTGCTTTCCCCACACTGTTTATGACAGCCCAGCTGATACTTTTTCTCTGCTTTTGACTTAAAATTGTCTAACCTGATAGCCAATAACTCTTCAGAATTCTACTAGAGATTAGTTGAAATTCACAAATGGGAAGATTTTACTCCGGTTTGCAGCAAGGCAAACGAATAACTGCTCCATAGTCTGAGTAGAGGGACTTGATGACTTCATCCCGAAGCCAAGAACTGTAAAACGCAAAACCTTCCCTGGGCATCTTTAGTCTTTGGCACCTTCCACACAAAGAATGGAGACAGAATAAGAAGTGGCAAATGACTGCCTGAAATACTGAAAAGGAGGGGAAAAAGACCTTATTTAAAAATGTGTGTAAGGGAGCCAAATACATGTAAGTAGGCACAGTGGGGATTTTGCATGTACACCAGGGCCTAACTGTAAACACTATTCTATTTCTTGTGGAATTTTTTTTTCCCAGGACTTCTGTCAGACTCCACCCTGGGGATTTATTTATTCAAAGCTCTCAAAGTGCCTCAGCCGAAAACAGCCCTGCCCCCGGGGCAGGCTGGACACCCGGGCTGAGAACAGTTATAGAGTAAAGCTCCAATATATTTCTTTTATATTTTGAGGTCTGCATTCCCAATGTTTCCCGGGAACAAGTCAGACGCTTTGGAAAATGCATCGCCTCTTTGAAAGCACTGCTATAAATCAGGAATATTTCCCTGATAGAAAAGGCTGAAACCAGCAAAATCCTTAAGGGGATTAGTCAGTACACCCTTGCTTTAATGACACAGATAAGAATGATCAGTTGCTGACATATTTAGCACTTAGTGTGTTCTAAGCACCGTGCTAAGCGTTGTATATCTGTTACCTCATTTAACCCTCCCATCTTAATTGTCCATTCCCAGTTTTACAGACAAGGACACCGGGGATTAGAGGCATGAAGATGTAGAATCTGAACCCAGGTCTCCCTGACTCTGGATCCTAGCTTGGTAACCACTCTGCCCGACCTAACGGGTTGGGTACTTTAAACAATCGTTCCAGACTTGGGCTACCATGGGCCGCCTGAGATAGCTTAGGACCAGCCAGAATGCTCGTTTTGGAATAAGGGGAGGCAAATCCTAGAATGATTATGGGAATTTGTCTTCTGAACCACATATCCAGGGAATAAAGGCCATTCACACAAGAACAGGCTTAACGAGATCCTAGACAACCTGATATTTCCTCACAAAAAGTTTCTGTTCCCCTGCTGCCACTGTTCGCTAACAGGTCACAAAAAGAATGGAAAGTGGCTTCTCCTTTGTGTTGAAATGATGTATACACAGAGGTAACTCATTTTATTTCCTTACTGATGTAAAATTTTTGAGATGAGTCACACTCCACGTGCACAGTCTTCAGGCTTCTCACAGCCCTTGGCCAGACTTTCTTTCCTGTGCTGTGTTCATATGTGTGGTCCCCTCCGCTGCAGCCTCCTTCTCTCACCACTATACATATTTTTGGAAGGAGATGAAACAACGCCCGGGAAGTTACGTACCCCCAAATTTGAGTGAGTGAGGGGAAGTGAGAAAAATAATAAAATAATATTTACTTGTAGAAAATAAGCATGTTTTCGCTGGACAGGATTATCTGAAATATATCCACTGATTAAGTTCTTTAGGTAAGTTCACACATTCAGTTTTCCCTATCAACACAGTCTCTACTGCATCTGTTTGTGGAATAAGGCCATTGGAGAGTGATGAGTGGCGGCTCAACGAGATGTCTTTGTTTCTTCCCCTTGTCAAATTTCCCAAGACTTGAAACTTACGTGATTTTAGGTCAATAGATTAGATATTAAAAGTGCCCTTTTACTTGGTATCATTAACCTGTTAGTACTAGAAACACTAGAACAGGTTCACCCTGAGCAGAGGCAACTTTGGGCTCTTTGAAACCTTGGTAATTGCCCCAAGCAGGTGGCATTTTTTTTCAGTAGAACAATTGGACATTTCCAAGAGCAGTCAACTGCATGGAAGCTCACTAAGCACTGTGTGTTCTCTTTGTCTCTGTCTCAGCCCATTATTTCTCCCCAGGTTGCCATTCTTCAACATTAGAAAGCACGCGCTAATTAAATTATAATACGGAATGCTCTGATGCTGTTAAATGTGCCATGTCCTTCAGCAGACTCTGCAGCATCTAAGCCCGTGTTCCAAAGATGGTGACCTTTCTCAGGAGTGGACTAGTCAATGTGTAGCCCTTGTTTTGATCTTGATCTTTGGCTTAATTGTTCAGAGAAGCTAATAATTGACAAACGGGGCTATTCAGGTCTGTCAGTCAGATTATTATTATCAATCATATGCATAAATCTGCCCATCAGTAATGTCCGTAAGTGTCTCCTAAAGAAAGAGTCAGTTAGAAATCTCCCTCATTATATTTAGAAACCGAATAATAAAGAAACGTGGAACTCTCTCTTGTGCTTCTGTTATAACTGAGACAGGTGACAGGTGGAGAGTATTGCTTGCCAGAGCATATTTTCAGGTCAAGGAAAAGATGTATTGAAGGAAGATTCAATCCAGAGCTCATGGGTAACTATTCAGTCCTTCTCCAAACACTTTTAAACCACTGAATTCATAAATTGTCAGAACCAAAAAGATTTTAGGATGTTAATGCATCTTCATCTTTGCAAAACACTGAAAACCAAAGAGACTAAATTACTTGCCCACGATTGTACAACTGCCTCCAAACAAAAAGCCCTCGTATCCATACACTGACTTGATGATCTGTGTAATACCGTGACGCTTTATGATTAGAGGCCTTTAGATACGAGGAAACCACTCACCTCCAAGTATTTTAGGATACAGGTATGATCTTCTTTGCTTCTACGTGGAAGATACCTGCGACGTAAATAGGACCTGGGTGACCTTCATTCACGTCACCAGACAACAAAACATTACAGAGAGCATGGTAGTCAGGGACTTCGGAACCCTGAGTGCCTGCTAGAGCTCTTCCTTTAATTGTGGATTTGGGGCAGGTGGTTTACTCTATTTATAAAGCCTAAGTTCTGGGAGTTAAAATACCAGAGTTGAAATCTCAATTCTGCCACTTGCTAGCTGTATGACCTTGAGCTGGTCACCTTACTTCTCTGCTCCTCCTTTACATCAGCTGTAAAATGAAGATGACAAGCACACTGAGGACTGTTGTGGGAATTAAGTGAGAGAACCCAAGGCAAATGCCCAGCAGTTAGAGGAGTACATGTGAACTCCTCTCAGCTTTTTATTTGCAAAATTAAAGATGGATTGGATACTCTCTAAGGCCTTATTGCAATACAAATATTTTACAGTTAGGTAACTAGAGAAGTTTCTGTTTAATAGGCATGTGACATACTTCTTTTATGCTTTAGTATATCTTCACAAAATATACAGTTTCTCCTCTTCAGCTCTTTGGGAATAACTCATTGGTCTTAGCAGAGGGCAGTTAATCAGTTTGACCACTAGATGGTGGTTGAACCCTTGTGGCCTCGCAGTTGGTAGACTATTTACACTGACCAGTTAGTGGAAGACGTAAAATGTATAAAATATGAAACTTGCAAGTTGGAAGACCACTTAGTCTAATTTGAAGAATTTGAGGAAGAGGTTGTAGCATAGAGGCAAAGTGAGTTGTTCAAGGTTTGTGAATCAGAAAAGAATGCAGTCCCAATTCAGGCCAGGGATTTGTATTTTCCTCATACTATGAGAGCTGCAGTAGAAACAGAGTATAGTGCACGGCTGCTCAGAGCTTCTGCAGGGCTAGTCTGGTCTGTTTGTCTCACATAATTTCTTTGGTAGTTTAATGAAAGAGTTTGACTAGTCCCTTTGTTCCCTTTTAAGGGGATTATGTCTGTTTCTTTTCTTAACATTTTTTTTTTTTTTTTTTTTTGGTGTCACTCCTTATCCCTCACTGATACCAGTGTAATTTGTCTTCAGAAATGAATGGCTAATAGGGTAGCTGGAGACAGTGTTTTCTCATGAGATAAACATACAGAGTAACCAATACAGTTTTCACACCTTCGTATTTCTCCAGTAACCTCACATTCAGTGCCCTTAATGTTAAACCATTAGAGAATTCATACTAGGTGTGGGGGAATGGGTCTCGTTGGTACATCTATTCTTTTTGCTTCTGCGATGTTGTGTGTGTGTGAGTGGACACGATTCCTCTTGTAAACAACATTTCTGTCCTCATCTTTTCCACTAGTAACCAAACAAAACATTCATGGATGCTCACAAAGAGAAAACAGTGCTACCCACCCAGAACCTACTTCCATATTCAATATTTCACAGGCAGTCTTTCTTATGAATTCTGAAATTCATGCTTCATCTCTAAGGCACTGTTTCCAAGTAGATGGGGAAATTAGACAGGAAAACTTGGAGTCTAGAAGGAGCCTTCAGGATGATAATCTGTCTTCAGAAAGTGTGTCCGTTTCCCAAATTCCCAGAGCTAGTGATGGAAGGATCAGCCTGGGATTGATGTCGTTCAGCACCAGTGTTCTGTAGACTGACTCCACTGCCAACCTTGTTCTTACAGCTTTGGAACCCACTAATGTCAGGGCCAGTTGCTGATTCAGTGCAAGATGAAACCAGGGTATACTCTAAGATTAATTCAATTCTGTGAGTCTCTGCAAAATGACTGCAGCTGTTCTTGTCCTTGCTGCTTGGACTTTGGCACACCCAGGACAGCTAAATGGGAGAGATACTTTGTGTCATCCTGACAGCAACTAATTTTGCCTAACGGTGCTCCTGATATTCTTAAACCAAAAATGTACTGCATCAAACATACACATTTTAATTATCCCGGATCTACTTAACGTATGCGGGTAGAGTATGTGTAGAGCAATTAACTTTGTTGATGGAAAATGTTTTACCAAATTAAGGGGTGGAATTTGAACCCGATTAGTTACCTTTAGTTGACTAAATGTCTATTTTCCATCAGTGCAGTTTCCAAACAACTCTTCATTTGGTGGTGGGGAGATCGCCTAGGTGTACTGCAGAAGGCTGGCAGGTAATTGCCAGGTTGGGTTTTGTTCAGCCTGACCCTTTAACCTCCAGGAAGGTGAGGAAGCAAAAAGCAGCATCCATCCAATATTTGAGACATTTGAATTATTAATGTCGATTCTTCTCTCAGGTCCATAAAAGGTGGCTCCGATTCCTCCCTTTCTGAGCCTCAGCCGGCTCGGTCCGGCCGAGCCTTCCTGTTCAGAGTCCTCCGAGCGGCTCTTCCTCTTCAGCTCCTCCTGCTGCTCCTCATCGGGCTCGCGTGCCTAGTACCGATGTCAGAGGAAGACTACAGTTGCGCCCTCTCCAACAATTTTGCCCGATCATTCCACCCCATGCTCAGATACACAAATGGCCCGCCTCCACTCTGAACCCAGCAGTGCTGTCTGCAGCAGTGCTGGTAGCCTGAGGAGGATTTGGCCTAGGGCAATCCCAGACTAGCAAAGAGAGGACCCGAGTCTTGGCAGATGCCCTCGGTGCGGCAGCTGTAGCTCGCCTCCATATCCCGTGTGTGCAGATCATGGCTTTGGAGGTGACGATGAACCATGACAGGAGGAGAGCAAATAGACACAGAAGGTTTGGAAGAAATTCTGTTTGAAACTGAGCCTCAGCACTAAAGAGACTCAGGACCTCCACTGTTCCCTGGATGCGTGGCCCATCCTGTGCATACCCAGGAACTTCTGGAGACCACCTGGGCAGCTTTCCCACGGTTCTGCTCCATCCGTTCGATAAGTGACACTACCTGAGCGACACATCGGCATCGAACAATCTGCCATCCAAGCAGTGCTGAAGATCTTTGAGAACCTTGTAACATACAGTTTTTAAGAGCTTATATGGCAGCTTCTTTTTTACCTTGTTTTCCTTTTGGGCATGATGTTCTAACCTTGCTTTAGAAGCACAAGCTGTAAATCTAAAAGGCACTTTTTTTAAAGGTGTGAAGAAAACTTGGATGTAATAAATAAAATCATGGAAGGCTTTATGTGAAAAAAAAGTTGAATGTTATAGTAAAAAAAATGATATTTATGTATGTACAGTTTGCTAAAGCCAAGTTTTGTTTGTATCAATTTCTTTGCATTTATTATAGATACTATGAAATATTTTGTCTGTGCTTTTTTTCTCCCTAAAGAAATGGCTCTCAGTTTCCCTATTAAGCAGGCACTTATCAGAACGCAACCTAAATTATCTTTTTTGTGGAATAGGTGAAGCTGAAACATAAGCACATATGAAAGAAAAGGGATGACTAGGAGTCATGTATGTTTAGACATAGAGAACTCCAGCTGATTCCTTCTCCCTTCTCCCTCCACAGCCAATCGCATCTCCCAGACGCTTGCTTCCCAGCCTCTCTCATACTCTCCTTTCTTTTCTGTTCTCATTGCACAATTGGAAGAACGTCCTATAACCTCCTGACTGAGGCCCCTTCTCCACTCCATCCCAAGGGTACCGGAAAGCCATGTGAATACCCCTAAAGCACTCTTCTAGTTAGATCCCTTCTCTGTCCCAAAATCTTCTGTTTTCATTGTCTAGAAAAAGAAATACAGTTGTAGTCCATCATTCAAGTCTAAATACAGCCAGATTTTATTCTGTTCTTCTGATATTGCCAACTAGTGTCCCTCATGGTATTTTAATCCACCGTTTTAATAATCGGAGGGAGAGGATTTATATAAAATCCAGGTTTCAGGCTTCTCTTGAGAATGGAAAGCTCACGTGTCCTGGACACATATTCCCACATGACAGTAATTGCTGGAGTGACGTGGCTGCTGTCCCTTGAAGGACAGGAGGAGACAGTTATTACATTTGCACTAATAGCCTATCAGCCTCTCTCATCGCCTGTACCAGCCTCACTCCCAGAGGTATTTGGTTCACACATCCTGCACTAACTTGAGAATTTAAACCAAGCTGAGGTACTCAGAATTACCGGGAACTGCCTTCCAGAGTTTCCACGATGTTCATAGCCCGAGTGCCTTCTCAACTAGGGGTCTGGAGGTTTTTTAGGCATTCTGATTTCTGGGCGCACTGCAGACCTTCTAATTCCATCTCTGGGGGTGGGGCAGGGAGGTCCAGCCTGGGAGCTTACATTTTAAACAGATGCCTAAGGTGATTTTAGTCCTACTAACTGTTGAAAAGCACTGCTGTATACCATCTTAGCTCCATCTTTACCATCTTAGCTCCATCTTTTTGTTCTCACTACTCCTCTCCTGCCTCACAAGGTCAGCTCAGAAGCCACCTCCTCCTTGAAGCCTTTACAGATCACTGTTGGAGTGACTTCTCTGGACTGAACTTTCCTTCTGTGGCATCTCTATTGTACTTGTTCTGCTGTCTACTGTCAGGTTATTCCTGTCTTCTTTCCCCTAGAAACTTCCTTCCCCAGGGAACAGATCAGAGTTGAGCTATTCTTTTCTAAAGAAGACAAGCTTGTGTGTAACATTTCCTGTCTTCCTGCTTCTGGAAAGACTGTGAGCAGTGGTGGAGACTGGAGTTGAAGGATGCCCTGTGCCCTCACCTGAGATGGTCCCTCTTCAGGCCTCACTCTTCCCTTGCTTCCCTGTCACCCCAGCTCCAAATACCTGGCGGTCCTGGTCTTGCTTCTAGAGCAGTCCAGCCCTTCAAGAGACACATGTTGCCATGTTATGGAAATCACCGCACGATGAGACATCAGTCATGCTGGAGGCCAGCACAAAGAGACTTCAGAGCCACTTCTCCACGTGGCAATTAACTGACTATGCATTTCCCATCACTGAAAAATTAAATGTTAAATGTGGTTGAGCAAATAACGTGACTTTGATTAAGAAAAATCTTAAAAACCCCTGTGAAACACTCAACAGAAGGCATCACGTGCATTTCTATTAAATTTTTTGAAGACTTAAACAAAAGAACATTGGAACAGGACAGAAGTAAGAAGCTCTGGTGAGTGTAAGCATTAAAAACATGAGATGCTGGCTTTCCCCAGATAATAACATGACCAGTCTAGCAAGGACCACGCCAGCCACAGATGAGACTAGCCTTTCTGTCTAGAGCTCACACAATCTGACATGCCTAATGAGAGAGGGGACGCAGGATACCATTAGGAGCATCCTCGCCTGTACTGGCAGCTTCCCTGGCAACAGAGACAGAGAGAGATTATGGCCAACAAAGGCTTTGTGGATGAGGAGGGGGTTTTGAAAGAATAATCATGGGCTAAAAGGACACTGATGGCTGTTAAAGAGGCCCTCACTTCCGGAGGGATGACTGTCTGAAGCTCTGCTGTGGCCCGGAGATAAGAAGTGATATCCCCAGAGAGTGGTGGATGAGGAAGGGCATGACAAAGGATAATTAATGATACTTTGGTATTGAGAGTTGCACAAGTAGACAGAAAACGTTAGAAAAACTAAGGTAAGAGAAAAATCCATAAAGCTAGGATGGAGAGAAAAAAGTTCAAAAGTAAAAGTAGTGACTTAGGAGTGCAGGGAGGCAGGGAGGAGTGAAAGGTTTTTGTGGAAACTATGCCCAGAGAGCAAGAATGTTGCCTCCTGGAAAATGGGGCGGTGGCAGCTTCCCTTATTTTTGTAAGAAGTGAGAAGAGACGCCTTCGTTCAGCAAGCTGACGGCTGAGATTTACTGTCAAAAGGCAGGTTGGGGTAGACAGATTTACAGCCTATGCCTTGGGCCCAAATATTAAGAAATTAGAGCTACAAAATTTTGTTGGCAAGCCACTTAAGCGATCATAAAGCAAAGAAAGGTGAAGCGAACTGATTTATGGGAGCCGATCATGGCTTGAAAAGCTGGGTCTCCAGCTGGTCTGGATGCACCCGAAAGCAGTCCCAATAGCTGGGTTCTCTGCCCCTGCCCACCAGTCCACCGTTGCCATCACCGAATGTGCCCTCAGGGGATTATAGGGAAACAAAATATTCTCAGAGGATATGCTAAATAGGACCAGAAATGCCCAGGCAGAGCGGCATCCACTCATATCACAAGTACGTACCGAATGCCCATCCTGGGGCAGGGACTGCTACAAACTCTTCCCAAGTTTCAGCTGGGATCTCATCCCTTCCCACTTAATTACCATTAAAACGTCACCACTGGGTCTTTGACCTACAGGGGCATCTGTATTTTCCTCCACCAGTTATGTCCTGAAACTTGGGGCGAAGGACAGCGAGGACACTTGAAGGGAACAAACCGAAACGATCTCTAATTTAGAGGAGTAAAGGGAGGTTAAAACCTGCTAGGTCTGTCTTCCTTTTCTGTCCGCAAATTTCCTCTCCTTTTAACTCCTTCGTCACCTGACTGATGTCATAGAGGGATACGTTTTGGAAGAGTCTGTGGAAATGGAGGCAGGTGGAGTGGTTTACGAGCAGAGAGGCAATTTTCGGCTCCATCACATGCAGCACCGAGGTGTTAATTCAGGCAATGAGAGGAGGTGTTTTACCAAGAGTGGTCATCTCAATTTTAGATTTAATAATATATTGTGATCATTGTGGCCGATCGTCGTACATAAAGTAACCCAGAGACGATGAAACTGAAAAGGAATGACTTTTATTCTTCGGTCCCTGTCTTCTCACTAACCTCTCCCTCAGAGTTTTAAAATATCCACCAGGAATCCATTCGGGAATACCATAGAGGGGCCTCCACTCGGGGGAGAACCCTTATTCAGGTTAGTAAGTGAAGGAACTGGGTGGGTTGGGGGCGCTCGTGGCAGCCTCTGCGAAGCAGCCTTCTCTGCAGGGCCGCTGAGAGTTCCTCAGGTGGGGGAGGAGTTCTTTCGGTTTATTGGGCAGAAGGTGGCAACCAGAGGAATTCACTTGAACTCTGTGGTCAGGCAGAAGCATCTTGGAAGGCTAAGGAAGTTGGAAAGTTGAAAATGGCTAATAAAAAACAGGGTGATACGCTGTAATCCAGGCTGAACAACAAGGAACATTTAATCTGGGGAGCTGAGGAAGCCAGTGGGATTTGGACGTAATCTTTCGAAAATATGAAGGTCACAGTAAAATGGACCCGACTTGTGATTTTTTTTTTTTTTTTTTTTTTTTTACCTGTTACCTAACACAGAAGCAGGATCAGAACTGCATGTGAAAAGCCCAATAGTATCAGGAGAAGAAGGTCCTTTGTCAGCTGTGACTGCCTCTGATGCCATAGGTGGTCGAAAAGAAATCCAACTCCCCCAGAGGAATAGTCACGTCAGGACCTCACAGGTGTGCGTCCCCAGCCCAGGCCTAAATCCCGCAGGACACATTCTTGAGGCAGTTGCTGGGCTCAGAAAGTGAAGCTGCCAAACAGTTGCCAACATCGAAGACAGTTCCAGGCAGTTACCCCAACCCAAACCACCTGGCAAAACTCACCTCCTGCCCCCCACACCCCACTTCCCTGTGGGATTTACAGGCTGACCAGAAACTGTAGGGATGCGTGATGCTCCAAGGCAGTCCATCCAGGCCAGGGGTTCCCATGTGGTCCCGATCAGCAGTGGCAGGGTCACCTGGAAGCTTGTTAAGAATGCACCACTTAGGGCTCTAGGGCTGGGCTTCTGAGCCACCCCCTTTCCTTGTCTTGGGACCATTTAACTCTCCGCAGCTGCCACAGTGGCATGCTATGTAAACAATCTTCCCCATCAACTTGTAATGTCAGCTTCATTGAATAATAGGTTCCTCTATAAAACTGGATTTTCGTTCTAGACTCTATCTTGTGATCTTGATCTGTCTTTCCATTGCTGTCTTAATTATAGCAGTATATAGTATACCTGAGTATAGTAATGATGTGTATATGCAATTATATATAAATATGATATATAATAAATAATAACAGATGATATAAATATTATAACTTAATTCACTATAGAGTAGAGTATATTAGTTACTTTGTTATAAGTTTTAATTCATTTTAGGATAAATCCCATGTCTTTCTCTTTTTTATATGTGTCTATTTTAAAGGCTAATTGTTAAAAAGAAATAGAATGTTTGAATTACAAAAGATTCTCTTGTTTTCCAAAGAAAAATGAACAGTTTCCTATCTCCCTCTCAGTCATCTCCCAATTTGATGTTACTTTTCTGTGCCTTTTGATTTTCTTATTCAAACAGCGCACACATGTGTGTTTAAAAATTGGATCTATTTTTATTATTCTGTGACCTGCATTTTTCACTCAGCAGTATTCCACAGACACATCAATACATATATGTCTATCTCCTCTGCACTGGACATCTCAGTATCTTTTTTTCAACAGTTGTTTCCTTCCATATTTTTGCTATTGTAACAACGCTGCGGTAATCATGCCTACAGGTGTATGCATGCATGTCTTTGTGAGGTGCTGCTTCTATTTCCCCAAGATGCATTGTTCAAGGTGGAATACTGAATCAAAAAGGTATGTATATTCTAAACTTTAATAAATTTTAATAAATTCTGTCAGATTATTTTCTGAAAGGTGGTAAAGATTTATAATCCCACCCACAGTGGAGAAGGGGACCCTTTTCCTCAGACCCTCCCTAAATCTAGAGCAATGGCTTCCAAATTATGAGAATTCATCCCAAATTATTAATGTTCAAATTCTGTACATTAAAATCTTTCAGGTAACTTTTAAAAAGGTAAAACCCCAGGCCTCACCCCAAACCAATTAAATCATGGATCTCTGGGTATCAGTATCTGTTTGAAGTTCTCTTGGGTGATCCCCTTGTGCAAACAAGTTCTGAAGGTCCAGACTAGATTTTATCCATTTTCTAAAATATTGCCCAACTGAGGCAACATTAGTTCATTGATTTTAAAATGTGCATTTCAACGACCAGTTTATATGACTGGGGATTGTTCCAGTTGTGTTACCTCTGTGTGAAGTCAGTTTTATCCTCTATTTCTCTAGTGCCTTTTTTTTTTTACTTTATTATGCTATTTCCAATTTCATTTGTATCATTTGTTTTTTAGATTCTGCATATGTGTTATCATATGATATTTGTCTTTCTCTGTCTTACTTACGTCACTTAATATGATAATCTCCAGGTCCATCCATGTTGCTGCAAATTAATATGCCCCCACTTTTGTAGAAAGAAAACTGATCATTGTTTAAAGCAAGGAAAAAGTTTAGAGAGATATATATGAAATTCAAAGTTTTACATTGTGAATAGACTCACTGGGGGAGAAACAATTTTAAACACATTATTTAAATTGTGACAAGGAGCGTGATTTGTTTTTGAGATCCAAATTGCTGCACTAATAACAATAATTTTAAAAGACAAGAAAAAGATACTTCTGTTCTTACATGAGGAGACATTTGATTTGCTTTTTAATGAAAAAAAAATTTTTATATGCTCAAAATAAATGGTGACAGGTCATTTATTAAAAGTGGCAGAATCATAATGGCTGACTCCACTCCAGGTGGGCATCCTGGATTTACTGGTTCCAGGACCTAAGAGAAAAGTGGTGCAAGTCCCTGATTGGAGATGAGGAGGCTCCCTGACCAGGGAACTTGCTGAATCCCTGAAGAAGAAGAAGAGCCTTCCCGGGAGAGACATCCTCCAAATGGACTCATTTGTTCAGGAAAAACCTCTGCTTCCTTAATTACCTCCCACCTCCAGAAGTCACCCTGCTTGCAGGTGAAACCAGTCCAGTCCATCAGGGATAGCCTGATCACTGGAAGTGATGGGGGCAGGGACACTAGAAGTCACAGGCAGCTTCCGCTAGTGCTTTTCCTCCCTGGTAAGGCACCAACAGATTCAACCTGCTTTACTTTTTCCTTGCTGTCTGCTCCTACTCAACAGCCTCCTCATAGATTCTGTCCCCTGAAACCGGGCTTAGAGTGAGACTCGGTCCTTCCTCTTCCCCCCACCACCCTAGAGTCTGTGATCAGAATAGGAAACTGATAGGAGAACATGAAAGATCTGGACATTTATAAAGTCCTTCTTTGTCCATGTTTTTTGTTTGTTGCCCCTCATGCATTTTATTTTATTTTATTTTATTTATTTATTGGCTGTATCGGGTCTTCGTTGCTGTACACGGGCTTTCTCTAGTTGCAGCTAGTGGGAGCTACTCTTTGTTGTGGTGCGTGGGCAGCCTTCTCATTGCTGTGGCCTCTCTTGTTGCAGAGCACGGACTCTAGGTGCATGGGCTTCAGTAGTTGCGGCACATGGGCTCAGTAGTTGTGGCTCACGGGCTCTAAAGCGCAGGCTCAAAAGTTGTGGCACACAGGCTTAGTTGCTCTGCGGCATGTGGTATCTTCTTGGACCAGGGCTGAAACCCATGTCCCCTGCATTGGCAGGCGGATTCTTAATCACTGTGCCACCTAGGAAGCCCTATTTTATTTTATTTTATTTTATTTTATTTTATTTTATTTTATTTTAAGAACTTTTATGGAGATACAGTTGACATACAGTCAACTACATATATTTAAAGTGTACAATTTGATATTTTTTTCTTATTAGTAATGTATATATGGCAATTCCAATCTCCCAATTCATTTCCCACCGATGTCCAAGTCTTATTAGAGATATTCTACCTATAGCAGAGACTCCGGAGCCAAAATAGTTGAGCTCAACCTGCAGCTCAGCAATTTCCTAGCTGTGTAACCTGAGCAAGTTACTTAACCTTTCTGTTCCTTAGTCTCCTCCTCTGTAAAATGGGATAATAATAGTACCTACTGCCTAGGGTTATTATGAGGATTACATACACCAATGTATGTGCTGTATAGTGCAAGGCAGGGACTAAGAAGCAGTGATGCTGACCAGTTTATTATTATTTATTCCAGTTTCAGATGGATTTCAGAAATAGCTTTTGAGAAGAGCTTTCCGCATCTTCCCACACTCATGTGTAACCTTTTTTGGAAGGAGAAAAACTCTTAGACTTGAAAGCCCTACCGGTACCCAGGAATCAACCCGGATACAGGAACAGAGCAGCATCTCCTCGGTTTGCATTTCCGAGGCCCTCCCACTGCCTCACCAGGTGGGGGTCCCCTCAGGACATGACTTCCCCAGCCTCTCACTATCTTCTTTGCTGGGTGAAGGAGGAGAGGACTTTGGCCTGATGATGCTTGACAAATGTCACAAACTATAGACCAAAACAAACATTGGCCAACTACAGTTTGGGGCCTGTTTTTATAGGTCCTTGACCTAAAAATGGGTCTCATATTTTCTAAGGGTTGTAAAACAAAAACAGACCAAAGTAAAATTATTGCCAGCCCCATTAAGGTACTTAATGTGGCCCTTTACAGAAAAAGTTTGCAGCCTCAAGAGATAGAGTCGCCCAACACAAACACCATTAGTGGTGGAGTTATTAGTGGGAGGGATGCACGAGGTACAACCCTGAGCCTCTCAGACTCCCTTCTCCTGACAAGACTTCTCGGAACAATGTCTCCACCGGCTCAGCTCAGCTTTTGATCTACAATCCCTCACCTCATTCTGGCTGCCGTTGGGGAATCCTTCCTCTGAAAACACTCCTACGGCAGCCATGAAGAATTCTTTCTTTCTTCCCACCCCGCCCCATCAACATTTTTGTTGGATTTTGGGGCAGGGAGAGGGGTAAGGTGGGGCCAGAGCTTTCATGTTTGTCTTTGGAATGGAAATGGCATCTTCTCTCATGAGTAACAGGCACAGAGGGTTCTGTAAATCCTTTAGCCTCAAAAATTGCGTGTTCAGAGTCCTAGTTGGGGCGCCCGCCAGGTTGACAGTCCTTGCTGTTCCCTCAGCTATGAGTGCCAACATTAGAAAAGTGAGGCTCTGGCCCCTCTGCAGAGCTGCTTTCTCAGGGCTGGGAACTTCCCATTGGCAGAGGATGTGCACATGTGGCTTCCCGGAGCTCAGTAGGAATGGGAAGTGTGGCACCAGGATGGTGACATAATTTGGCAGGTGAAAAACCTTGTTTGTTCAGGATTTTGGCTCCTCTTTATTGGCTCAGTTAGGTCCTGACACCACTTCCTTGGGGGCTTCATCAAGCAGTGTCATCTCTTGGTGGTCTTTGTGGTACCTAGAGGTCTACACAGCCCTGGCAGCTGCCACGAGCTTGTGTCTCCAATGTCACAAGAGAGGTGGAGGCTGGGAAATAGGAAGACTCACCTGTCAGAACACTTCACTGGAAACAGGACACAGGACATTTGAAAGGATGTCTTTTTTATCTTCCTGACTCTATGCAATCATAGAAAATAAATGGAAAATCCCCATATTGCTTTAAGCTCTCTGATATAGGCTTTCCTTCACTTTTTTTAAACCAAAGCCAAAGTTCAGCAGCTTTTCCCACAGGAATAAGCCTGGAGCCCCTGGGTTCTGTCTTTTTAGGATCCGGCTCTTTCTACTTCCTGGATTCAGATTCTCGTGAGCCTGGGCAAAAGCAGTTGGTACCAACGCTGCCAAATACTGAAAACCAACTTCTCTATCCAAACCTCCTGTCTTTTCATAAACCCACTAATGCTTTTTTCCTTATACACATTTTTTTAAATTCAAGAATAGATTGGATTGTAAGGATTGTTAATGGGTGTTTATGAATATTTAATAATAAATTCAAAGTTGAATGAATGGGCCTTTAGCCCTAGTTTTTAATCCAGTCTCAATGAAGCATCTAGCAGCCCCAGTTTGGCACCTGCAGCCCTTCCCCTCGTTTTGAAGGAAATGCCTTCTCTGTCATGATTGAGCCTTGGAGCCCCAGCTGCACCTGGTGTCCTTGAGGGACGGGGAGGACATGCACAACAGCTCCCAGAGGCAGTGACAGGGTCCTACCCTGCTGACTGTGCTGTTCCCTTGTCCCTGCCTCTCCGCTCCAGCCTGCGGTCTGGGGCCCTGGGTATTGACACGTGCTCTTTCTGGTTGTAAATCTGGAAATACTCAAGAATTTTTACAGCTTACACCCCGTTGAGCCTGAATTCATGCAGCCTGTAAAATATTTACCAGCTCACAAACCTTTCATTGGTGTTTCCCACAATTATTGATTTCTCAGTGAAAAGGCATCTGACGACAGGTTGCAGAGCTGCAGACTGGCCTAGCGGAGCACTGAGTCTGGGAAGGCACCCAGAGTGCTGTCTATCCCAGGGCCTTCCGGGGAACTGGCTCTTGGCAAAGGGTCTAGAGCCGGCCACTTTGGAGTCACTTCCTCTTCTTCTAGCTTGCCTGGCCCCTGAGGTTATCCCACCCTGTTTTGAAATCACTTTTAAAAATATTTGCCCCCATTGCTTCCTTGCTTCAGTTTTTTGTTTTTGTTTTTGTGTTTGTTCTTTCACTTTCATTTAGTTAGGATGAAAGCTCTTGTTTTGTCAATTCTACACAGATTCCAAGTGCCTAAAATATGAGCCGTGGTCCCGTTCCTGGGCCGTGAGCTAGGAGCTGGTCTTGGGGCAAGGGGAGGGGGTACTGTCACCCCGAAACAAGCCCTGCTGCCAGTGATGGTGCCACTGGCTCCAACTTCAACGTCTCAGATCATCAGCTAGAAATAGAGCTTCTCCTGGTGCCAAGGTTCAGATGAAAATCACTCTTCAGCTCACCTGCCATTCCTGGCAGAAACCAGGGGCAGGAAGGGTGCCTAAATGACCTCAGAAACCAAGAACACTGGCACCAAGCTCCAGGGGCGTTAGCAGAAGTGCTTCTCAAACTTTCCTACCCAAAGCCCACCCACTAGCAAGAGAGGGGGACACATTTCTCCAGAACTTGAGGGGCATAGCATGAAGCATCCTACCCAAAGTGCCATATTTCTGAGTCACAATTTTTGCCTTAAAAATTCATGGGAATTTTGCTTTCTACTCATAAAATGTGAAAGCTTGTTTAAATACAAACATTAACACTTTCTCTGACCTTGAGTACAGTTTCATATGTACTCTGTGACTTTAAGTAACCCCAGGAAGCCCAAACCCTGGTTTAGAAAGTGCCAATCACGTTTCAAGTCAGGAGGGCCGAGCCACTGTCTGCCATTCACAAGATGTCTGATCCTGGGGCCCTTACTTAACTGTGTTAATGCTCAGTTTCCTCATCTGTAAAGTAAAGATAACAACATACCCTCATATCATAGCTGAAGGAATTACCTAGAAAAATTTGTATGACGCTGGTACCTGGCCTAGTGAAGTACCCAATAAATGGTACTTTTGTACATATGAGTGTGCAAATGTTGTGACTTAGGGTTGAAAGGAGAATCAAAGATCATTCCATCTGCTGACAGAACCTCTTCAACGTTTGGCTTGGAGGTTATCCAGTCCATGCAAAGGTGTTTCTCGCTGTAGGGAAGTCACCTGACCCTTGCCTTCAGCCAGCTGTCCCAGATTATCTGTAGACAGTTCCGTGAGAAAGTGTATTTCTCTCCTGAATGAGCGTCTCTCTCCTGGCCTTAGCACTACTCTTTTGGTGGTAGCTACAAACATTGCAATTTAAAGCAACCATGAATGTGAACTTAAAACTAGCTTTGTAATGCACATAGTCCAAATAATAAAAGTTATGAAAATTTGCTGCCCCAAAGCATCCACTCTGTATTTCTCAAAAAGCAAATCTAAATATGGCAATTTTGAATTCAAATGTCCCCAAAGTCTTAAGAATATATCACATTGGAGAATGTGATCTGGAGCCAGGGTGTGAGCTGATCTAATCCCAGTCAGGCATTCCGACTTTGACAAATTCCAACGGATAGATTTAAAAGTTCCACAGATTGCTAAATATTCTCACCAAAGCTGGCTGAGCACTGGAAATAAGCACATGGCACCTGTAGACAGCTCTGTTCCTTAGTAGCCCCAGAAGGATAATAAGAGACGGACAGGGTATGTGAAAATGGGGACTTCCAGCAATGGCCCAGTGAGGAGATTGGTAAATCCTTACTCCAAAATGCAACTATAAAGCTGAACAAAACTGACAAAAACAACCATTTCAGCACTCTGCAAAGTGACCAAAAGCATACAACAACGTGAAAGATGTTTATTCTTGAAAACCTGCTGAACATTGGGTAAATACAGGGGCTGCTTGCATCCTCCACCCCTCACACTTTGGTCAGCACCAGAGCAGGACACATCATAAGGACTGACAACTTTGCTGCTGTGGCCATGGTCTCAGGAGGCTCATTTGATTTGGTGGATGAGCAGGGAAGATCAAGGGTCTAACAGCCCAAGGTTGTTGCTGTGGTTGTGGCAAGTGTGTTTCTGGCTGAGTATGCAAACATGTGTAGCAGAGATTAGAAAGTGTCCAGGTTAGCCCCACACTCCTGTCTGACCGTGTAGGCAAAAAGCTGCATCAGACTTGAAAATAGCCTGAAAATCGAATGTGCTCCCCTGTCCACATGCAAGTTCATCAGCCAAGGATAAAAGCCTTACTAGCTCCAGGTGTTGGGCAATGTCTCTTCAGTCATTAGATAACCATGAAGCTAGACAGATGTAGGGGCTGCTCCTCGGAAGTCAGACTTGAAAACCAAAGTGAGAATAATAATTTAAGAACCTAGCAGAAAGATCAGAGACCAATATTGGAGAGACAGATTTCACCTATTTAACCCAGGTGAGTTACTAAACAAAAAACAAACAATAAACACAGCACCAATAGCAACTACCTTAGGAGGATCAGAACCCAGAGTTGCTATAATATAGTCTAAAACATTCAGTTTTCAATAAAAAAGAATTGTGAGATATGCAAAGGAACTGGAAAATGTGACCTATGCTTAGGGAAAAAAGAGGTCAAAAGAAACTCTTTATGTGCCTCCCCTGATGCTGGACTTAGCTGACAATTACTCCAAGCAGCTGTTGTGAATGTGTTAATATATCTAACAGAACTCATGTTTAAAGTGTTAAAGTGTGACAACAGTGAATCAACAAATAGGGATTCTCAATAAGAGATAGAATTTATAAGAAAAAAGAACTCAATTTTTATGCTGGAGCTGAAATGGGCAATAACTGAAATTCACTGAAAGAGCTCAACCTCAGAGTCAAGATGGCCGACGAAAAGAATCAGTTCCTTTGAAGATGGATGAATAGAAATTACCTAATTTGAAGAACAGAAAGGGAAAAAGGATTAAAGAAAAATGAACAGAGCCTCAGAAACTTGTGGGACAACATCAAATGTACTGACATGTATTTAATGAAAGACTCAGAGGAGAGGGGAGTGTTGAAGAGGGAGAAAAATTATTTGAAAAAATAATGGCTGAACACTTCCCAAACCTGATGAAAAACATCAGTCTGTACATCCAAGAAGCCCAGTGAATCCTAAGTAGGATATATACAAAAAGATCTACACCTAAACACATCATAGTCATGCTGTTCAATCACGACAAAGAGAGGCAATGGAGGCCAGAAGGCAGTGGGAAGATATATTCAGCATGTTCAAAACAAAACAAAAATTGATGACCAAGAATTCTACATCCAGAAAACTCATCTTCCAAAAATGATGGTGAAATAAATACATTACCAGATAAAAACAGAGAAGTCATTGCTAGTAGACATGCCCTACAAGAAACACTCTAAGAATTCCTTCAGGCTGAAAAAAAAAATAATGACACGAGACACGTGAATAAAAATTGCAGGAAGAAATGAAGAGCACTGAAAATAGTAAATGTGTTGATTTATATTAAAAAGTCTATAAACATATGTATTTTCTCACTTCTTAACTTCTTTAAAAGATATAAAGTTGTATAAGCCAACAAATATAACAATTTATTTTTGGGTTTATAACATATATAGTTATATATGACAATAATAATATGAAGGAGAAGTGAGAGAATGGAGCTATATTGGAGCAAAGATTTTTTATTTTATCAAATTTAAGTTAGTATTAATCTAAAATAGACTGTGATAGGTTAAGAGGCATAGTATAAGAGTAACCACTAAGAAAATAATTTTAAAATAGTAAACAAAAAAATCAACAGAAAAATTAAAATGATACCCTAAAGATATTTAATTGAAACAAAGGAGGGGCCAGTAAGGAGGAATAGAGGAATGAAAAAGACAGGAGACATGTACAAAACAATAATAAAGTGGCAAATTTAAATCCAGTCCTATCAATGATCCCATTAAATACAAGTGCTCACAGAGCAAAATAATTACAATAGTGATGGCTAACAGGTATTGAGTGGTTACTATGGGTAGATCCTGTACCAGGCCCGTGAGACATTTCTCTCTTTTGATCTTCATAATAGTCCTGGGGGGTGGGTATTGTTCTTTTTACACTTTAGATGTGAGGAAACCAAGGAAAATCAGGACTGGAGAACTTGCCCAGGGATGATAGAACAAGAAAACAAAATAAGCTTCTTGGAGTTCAAATGACTCAAACAATGGAAAAAACTAAACTCATCCTAATAACAAAGTAAGGGCAGACACATAGTTGGAGAGCACTTGGGAAAGGAGGAAGCAGTGCCAGCCACTCTCTTTAAATGCTCTCCATGAATTACCCCGTATAGTCTTCACAGCAACGCTTCCAGGCAGGTGGCACTATTATCCGTCTTTACAGGTGAAGAACCTGAGGCACAGGGAAATTAGCTTGCCCAGGGTCACACAATAAATGGTAGAATGAGGATTAAAACTGCCTAATCTAGCTGCTGAGCCTGTGTGCATTTTATGTTCCCTCTCAATTAGTCACATTATACCCCCCACTACCCCCGCCAATTCACCAGTTAAATTATGGAGAAAATGGGAAAAGAAGAGAATATGCAGGTAACTCTGCAAAGGGAAGGGAGTCCTAAAATGGAACCAGAGGTGGAATGGGGTGGGGATGAACCAGTCTTTCCTGCTTCACGTGCATGATGGGGGAGAGGTTTCTGAGCAATTATGTGTTTCAGATCATTCATTCATCCATTCGCTCATTCATTCAAAAATAACTACTCTTCTTCCCCACCAGGAAGGGGGTGAGATCTGGCATTAGAAAACAACTACTATTTTAATGAGAATTTCATATAATCTTCACAATTGCCCTGTGAATGAGGTGTTACTATCACCATTTTGTTGATAAGGAAGCAGAGATTCTGAAAATTCATGACCAGTGGTCATAAAACTTGTATGTGCCGGAGCCAAGAAGGGCAGCCAGGTCTGCTTGACTCCAAGGTCCATACATTCTCTTCTGTGCCTGCAGCAGGGGTTGGGGGGTAGGTGGGGGTAGAAGGAAAGCCTAGACTGATCATCTGAATTCACTGTGCTCTACAGATGCACATCAATCACCACCTTGATCTTGGGCAGGCGGTGCTGAACCACCAGCAGGAAGGGAGCTGACAAAAAAACAAAAAACCAAACGTCTTTCATTTAATTCTTTATTTTGAACATCAAATAGGTAGAGAAACTTGTTTAAGGTGCTTGAGCATCCCACTGGATTCTTTACTTTTTGAAGGTGCAAAAGAGGTTTACAAGTGTGTTTCATTAAACAAAGCAAAGCTGCAACAAAACAGAATCACATCAATAATAGTATGCATCAGCAAAAGGGCATATTCATCCTTCAAACACAATTTGGCATTTGAGCTTTTCCCCATAAAACAAGAGCTCTACACTGAAGAATATGTAGTGCACGAAAAGCATTGTTTATAAGCCGTGAGAGAACATAAACTGGCATAATGTCACTTATTAATTCAAGTCTCTATGACCAATGACCTCTCTGTGAATGCAAAGGGGTCCATGCCTCAGGCACCTGCTCATGGGACTGAATGTGGTTTCCAGGGTACACAGCTCTGTAAAAACACACCGAAGATAGGTTTGAAACATGGCAGCATTTACATATTTAAAAAGTTCAGGCACGTTTGGACGCAAAAAAAAGAAAAGAATAGAAATTTTTCTTGAATCTCTGAAAGACAGTGCAAGTTGAAGTGTCATAATAGAGGCAGCAGTTACTTAGAAAACAACTTTAAGTGACTTAGAAAGAGGCCACACTCACTTTAATCCAAATGGAAAGGAACTGCAGTTAGAAACAGAGAAATAACACTAATGAAAAGGTGGATATTTGGGACCACAGTTAAAGTCATCTGCTCCAGTTAAGAGTAAGTTTTCAGGGTGTTCACCCAGGAAGTGCAGTGTCATCTGGATCATCCTCTCAAGATTTGCACCACAAACAATCACAGTTGTCTCAGAAGCTACGTATGACTCTATTCGTCTCTCCAGTAACTAGTTTCCTGAAGCAAATTTGCCTGTGAATATCAGACATTATGCTGGTCCTAGGGATCACTCCCAGTATCCACAGTTCATCCGAGAGTTGGGAAGTATGAAGAGGAGGGGATTTGGAATTGGTTTCACGCAGGGGTAGTTAAACCAACAGCTTAAATCAATGGCCATTTCAGTGTATAATATTTTAACCCAAGAACATCTTAATGGGATCAGAAATAAATTATCAGTAAGTCCCTTATTTGTTCAGCCCCCAAAAGGCTTGGGATATGGCATGGTTAAACACAGCTGCAAGGTTAATAGGGAAATCTAATCATTGACTACACTTTCTTAGGGGCTGTTTTGTAACCTACATAGGGTCTTTCTATTTGGATGAACTAGCCTCTCTGATTGTTGCATGACAGCATTACAGAATCATTACCACAAGCCTGGAGCTCGGCAATAGCGAAAAGAGACACAGGACACTAGCTATTCCTTGGATTGTACTGCGGATGCTGCTAGTTCTTCCCTAGAACTCAAGCTGCCATTATAGGAATGGCTGTCAGATGCAGCTAGCTGTTTGTGACTAACAGGGCACAAGTGAAATACTGAACCCTGGTGCATACCCCAGGCGACATTATTGATCTGCTTCAAAATACTTGCAAGACTCTTATTACGATATCTCCCATTCTTCAAATTCCTACGCCCACTTCCCTACCCTACCCTATCCCACCCACCCCATCCCAATCGACCATGTCTTTCAAACTGTAAATTGTCTCAGAGTGGGGGAAAAAATACAGCATATTCCCTATACCCAAGAGTTAACATCAGCTGCAAAGCAACAGCTGTCCATTAGTGGCACTTCAAATAAGAATAAGAAGATATTTCTAAAATTACTTGAAACTCCTGGGCTAACATACCAACCAGTTGGTGTTCTCTACCCATTTCAAATGTAGTAGTATCTTAACATGAATATAAACATATTAGGTGAATAATGTAAAACCCTCCACTGGATTATTGTTTGGATTTAGCTGGTATTACATCATCTATAGTTCTAGAATTTTTTTTTGTTTTTATTTTTTTAAAAGAAAATCTAAGTATAAACATTAAAAAGAACCCACTGACCCATTAGCTACTGTCCAAAAATATTACTACTTATATTTTGGTAAAGCAAAATTAGCTGCCCTGAATAATTTTCCTTTTCAGGCATAATCTCTGCTACATATGATTATCTATCATTCAATATCCAACAATAGGCATCTGGATTAGTGCTATTTTGTCTACTGTGGATATAAAAGTTGATATGAAATGTGATCTTCATTTAAATGAATAATCACCAGGCCTTAGGCATCAATGACTACATGACAAGGTAGTAATACAAAAAAAGTAAACATTTTTCGTTGGTTTTGAATGTTAACCCAGTCAAATTAAATCCAGAACAGAATTACTACATTCAATTGTCTGATAAACAAGCATTGCAATTTCAAAAAAATATATATTACACTATATAAGGTGCTTCTTAAACAAAGACAACAAAAGAATTATGTTCTAAACATTCTTACTGCAGATACATAAAACTGCCCTCAAATTTAGATGCACTTGTGAAAACACTTTTTTTTTTTTTTTTTTTTTTTGGCCCTCCCACGTTCCCAGTCCTTTGGTGATCACTTACTGGGTAATCAGAAATTAATGAAATCCACGTTTGAAACAGGTATCCCAAGAGAATCCCTAGAAGCTTGGCTGGGTCGTTGGCTAACACACTGCCTATCAAGCAGGTTCGAGTTATAGACAATGTGGTCACCAGAGAAAACCAAACTTTCTTTTTAGCTGAGAAGGGGAAATCACCGGTAATTGCTTTAGAGAAGCAAAGACCCAGGGAAGCCTGCCCTGTGGCTGGAGTGTGCCTTTCTTGTTTAGCCTATAGGTTTAAGGATTCCTATGGCCCAATTCTAGTCTCGCTCGCTTGGTTTCTGAAGTTTAATGAAATAGACTCTGGGGGAAGCTATTTCTTTCTTTTCTTTTTTTTTTCCCTCAAGGCCAAACCCTGATTTTTGGATGAGCTTTAAACAACCAAGGGCAGGTATGGTCTAATCAGGCCCCAGGCAGCCTGAGTATGAAGTGCTCCAATCCTGGCCCTCCTCCCCCGCCCACAGTGTGCCCCCACCAGGGCCACACGGGGAAATGAGGAAGAGGAGGACTGCCCCATGGACCCCAGGGCAGCCCCGCAGTGCAGTGTGGGGTCTGCCAGCAGCACTTCGAAGTGGCTGTAGCCTGTGGGAGGGCCACCACGAGCCTCACAGTTTTATCCAGTTTCTGCCCTGTTTTCCTCTTTGGTCTTTTGTACCTACAAGAATCATGCACATTTACTATTAAGCCCAGTGCCCCAGGGCTAAAAGTGTCACCAGGGTGCCCGCTCATTTAAACTGCCCTTGGTCATAGCCTGGGCACTACACCTAATTCACCTTGTAAGTTACACACCAGGAAGAGCCAAGTAGAGCACCCTCTGCTGATAAGAGTGAGATCACACCGGAACAGGTCCTGAAGCCCATTTACTACTGCAAGTCCTGGGGGGAGAGGGCTTTCTTTTATAAAATGGAAACAAAAACAAAAAACAAGAATTTATCTCTTGTATGTGGAGGTGACTTATCTGGGACCAACTTGCTGTTTTCCAAGAGTCCACAGGAAGCAAGGATTAACCGGAACCCATGACCTATACCTCGTGCTCTAAAAAGCTAATGGTAAAGCGTTCAGCAAATCTGAAGGTGCAGTGTATTAAATTGACAAAGTCTTGACAATTAGGGGCTCTTCCTTCCCTGTGTGCATCTTGTATTCCTATAGGGGAAGCGGGTGGACAACCACCAGATATTCTGCTATAGCCATGCAACAGAGCAAAAGCTTTAAGGTCTGACTTTAATAAAACGATATGTTCCTATAGGAATACAAGAGGACGTTACAACGAACCCTGGACCTAGCTTTCTCCAAGTCAGCAATTAAAGGAGCCATTTCCAATTCTTTCCTGTGGCTTATGCTTAGATCCGTTTAAAAGTGCTTCACATTCACGGAGGTGAAATGTCCACTCTCCAGGCCTGGGTCACAGATAGCTAAAGTGCACAGTCATCTGAGCCCACCTCGTAGACCGAGCTCAGTCATGAAACAGTAAGGGAATCCTCAGGCTGAGTAAGGTAGCAAAGGGAGAAAGAGAGAGCTGTTACATGAAATTAGCCCTGGAATCCCTTTGGCTGTTCCCAGAAGAAGGTGTACCACTTAGAACTGAGCGCGCAAACAAAGGGCCACCCATATTAGAAAGCCAACAGTGGGTGCATGCCAGAGTATGTGCAGGGGCAGACATCGGCTAGGGTGATGCATGATGCGGGCCAAGTGCAACAGGGATTCTCAGAACCTTGGGGGAGCTGGGGAGCTCTCAGATTGTGGTGGGGAAATCGTCTGCCTCCCCAGTGATGTAATACGTTTGCAAGGAATGCGATGAAGTCGAGCTGGCGGTGGCCAGCTGGCTCTGGTTCACGTCCTCCGTGGGCGCGCTCCCGAGGTTGGCTGGGGCGTGCAGGCGGTGAGCATCCAGCATCTCCAGCAGCAGGTCATAGAGGGGCACCACATTCTTACACTTCATGCTGTACAGATGCTCCATGCCTTTGTTACTGTGGATGGGAAGACAGACAGGACCACGTTAAATCATCCCTAGCCCCGGACTGCTGAAATGCTGAGGAAGGGCAAGTAAAAAACACCCCAGAGACACTGATGTGCCATCCTTTCTTCCTGTTTCAAGAGCCGTTTTAGGATTTACTATGCGGGTGACTTTCTTTCCCTTTCTCGCCATTACATCTAAAAAGAGAATAGATGAGATACACCATCAGATAGGAAGATTTTTAAATGTGCAAAACAGTTCAAGAAGTTCTCTTGCTTAAAACAGTCCAGTTGCTTCCTGTTTAACTCAGAATAAAATCTCAGTTTCTGTCTGTGCTGCACAAGGTCCAACTGACACGGCTTGTCGGGCCTCCCTCCCTAACCCACTCCCTTTAGCCACCCTAGTTTTCATGTTGTCCCTAAAGAAACTGAGCTCTTTACTTCCAGACTCAGGGTATCTGCACTTGCTGTCCCCACTCCCCACCTGGATGCATTTCCCCTCCATCTTCACATGCCACCTGCTCTGAAAGGCCTTCCATAACCCCAATGGTAGTGGGCTCAAGGCCCTACAGCTTTAGCCGTCAGCTTTCACATTACTCTGTTTTCCTCCCAGCATGCATGTCAACCTGAAATTCTTCTATGTGTGTATTTATGTATCTGTGTATTTTTTACTCTTGATCCCTAAGCATGTGCGTGCACACACAGACACACAGCCACACACACCCCAATGCACACAGTTCAAGTTCCACAAGCAGCAGCAATTGTCCATCCTGTAGACCTAGAACAGTGGCAAGAACACAGTAAATGCTCAGAAAATATAGGATAGATGGACACAGGGAAATGCAGGGAAATGGCATTTCTCCTTTTACCACTCTCCCCCACTTTCCTCCTCCACCAGCCCAGCTCTGCTTTGTCTCCACCACACCACCACCAGGAAGAAAAAAAAAAAAAACTATTATCTAGCTTGAAATTTCTTTTAAAAGAATCATGTGTCATGAGTAGGCAGACTAAGAGCATCCTAAAAAACACTTGCATTTTCAGTAGGGGAAAAGTCAGCTCTAGTTGGAGACATGCCATGAAAACACAGCATCAGAGCGACCCGGGCTGTGGAACACAACCGCCTAAATTACGTTTTGAAGTGGGATTTTGGTTTTTTTTAATTTTTGTTTTAATTTAAAATGCTGTTAAAATTAAATGCCCCCTGGATCTGACACCGTCTTCCTCTTGCAACCTAATGAATCACATTTACTATCAGATGAAATCTGGTGTTAAATGCTCTGAATAACAACATATGGCTGGGGCCAAGCTTAACACAACAGAGTTCTGTGATTTAGATTGGCTGTAATGAGGCAGCACAATATTGTTGTTGGCGGGGGCTTGGGGAGTATGTGTGTGAGAGAGAGAGAGAGAGAGAGAGAGAGGAGAGAGAGAGAAAGCTCAAAGCTTGCAATAGAATTGCAACTTCTCTCCAGCTCTTCACACAATTCGCTCCAGCTCTTCAAGCAGGAACCCTCACTGCCGTTGCTCTTGGGGTGTTGCCTGTAAAACTAGCAAGGCCTGTATATGCAGTGCAAATAAACTTGGTATTAACTAATTAGGCTTGCTAATGCTGACAAGCAGTTAATCGATTTGAAAATTCAGCAATCCCTAACAACAACAACAACAGCAGCAACAACAAAACCTTCATCTGTGGTACATGGTTTCTACATCAGTGAAATTCCTAGCTCAGAGTAAAGCTAATACATTTTCTTCAAGGGGAAGATTACTCTCTCAGCCAGGAAATCTGGTAGAGGTTTAGGTTATTCTTATCCATCCCCCTCTTCCCTCTGTGTAATATACATCCAAAGAAATGGATGGGAAAGGACTGAAAATGTGTACACTGAATGCAGTCACCTACTTGACCTGGGTGATGTGTTCTTTATCTGTGACACAGGGATTCTTGGGGACTCCCTGAGAATAGAGAATGTCTATTTCTCCCCAACTCAACTTTGCCAAATGGAAGCCATCATTTGTGAATTTCAGATTCTTAGGGAAAATCTCAGATAATTTGTTCATTCATACTTAGTCACTCATTCACTCAGTAATAATGTTGTGAGCATATAGGACATGTAAAACTGTGGGATATGCAAAGAAAGAAAGATACATTCACTTTCTCAAGAAGTTAACAATTTGCAAAATTATCTCCAGAAAAGCAGGCACTTAGGACTTTAATGGGATGAACTTCTTGCTATTTGACTCACAGTCTCAAGGTTTAAAGACCCCTTAAAAATTAATATAACTTTTTCTAGATACCTTGGCCCTTCCCTTATAGACACTAAGAAATGGAAACCCTTTTTCATTCGTAGGTCCTGGTGTAAGCCCAAGGTCATAGAGACTTCATCACGCAGGGGTATCATCACGTCACCTCATTGTTGTGGCCTTTCTGGAGTAAAGAATCTGATACTTTCTTCATCTCTTCTCTGCAGGCTGAGTTCTGTTCATGGAAATGGTACCCACTAAGCCTCTGGCCAGCCATTTAGAATGGAAACAAGGTCACTTTTAACCTCTGACACAGAAAGGCTCTATTTCCTCTGCTAATGTCCTTCCTTACCTCCTATAGAAAATATTTATTCAGTAGTTACTACATGCCAAGCCCTGTGCTTGGGGGTACTGGGTACACAGAGTAAGCAAAACAGGTTGTGCTAACTGCCTCAGAGGGTTTGCAGTCTAATGGTGCTGAAAAATAGTAAAATGAACAATAACAATCAAGAAGAACAGGCTGTAAATCCCATCTAGGTGTTAAGGGTTAGGAGATACTTCCTGCAAGGAGTCATATCTAAGCTATGCTAGATTAGCCTACTGTTCAGAAAGATTTACTCTGTGTGCCACGTGTCCCTGATCATTGACTTTGGGCCTTATCATGTGACTTGCTTGGCCAATGGAATATTCATGGACATGACAACTAAAAGATTAAAATGTGCTTCCCCAAACAGACTTGCTTTCTTGTGCCTCTGCCAGCAACATGAGAAGAGCATGTCCCAGCCCTCCTTTGGGTACAAGGTGGACAAGTGGCACACGGGGTAGTCACCCGGCCAACCTTCAGGCCTGCAGCTTGACGCAGAGTCTTCCACTGTGCCCAGCTTCCATCAGCTGACCCGCAAATGTGTGTGTGAGCCCAGAGGAAGGAAACAGCTGTGCAGCTGATCTGCAGCCTGAAGCAGACCTCCCCCTTGACTCAGAGAACAGTTGATTAAGACTAGAGCCCAGACTACCAGGAAGTCCTAAAAGTTAAGTAAGGCTAGAACACAAGAAATAACATAAGCATTGCTTGCTTCTGCAGCACATATACTAAAATTGGAACGATACAGAGAAGATTAGCATGGGCCCTGCGCAAGGATGACATGCAAATTCGTGAAGCGTTCCATATTTTTCAGAGGGTGTGGAGAAAAGGAACCCTCTTGCACTGTTGGTGGGAATGTAAATGGATACAGCCACTATGGAGAATAGTGTGGCGGTTCCTTGAAAAACTAAAAATAGAACTACCATATGACCTAGCAATCCCATTCCTGGGCATATACCCTGAGAAAACCATAATCCAAAAAGAAACATGTACCACAATGTTCATTGCAGCACTATTCACACTAGCCAGGACATGGAAGCAACCTAAATGCCCATCAATAGATGAATGGATAAAGAAGACATGGTACAAATATACAATGGAATATTACTCAGCCAAAAAAAGTGATGAAATTGGGACATTTGTAGAGACATGGATCGACCTGGAGACTGTCATGCATAGTGAAGTAAGTCAGAAAGAGAAAAACAAATGTATATTAATACATATATGCAGAATCTAGAGAAATGGTACAGATCAACCAGTTTGCAAGGCAGAAAGAGAGATACAGATGTAGAGAAATAGACACCAAGGGGGAAATTGGGGGGTGGGGGGAGGTGTTGGGGTGGGATGAATTGGGAAATTGGGATTGCCATATATACATTACTAATGAGGAAAAAAATATCAAATTATACACTTTAAATATATGCAGTTTATTGTATGTCAATTATATCTCAATAAAAGTTCTTTAAAAAAAAGTAACATAAGCAAGATATATGGATTTATACTTTCATCTAAAAGCAATGGGAAGCCAAGTCAAGGCTTTAAGTAGGAAAGCAGTGTGATCAGATTTGGTATCAGAATGATCTACTGTGGAGAATGAATTAGGAAGGATCTAGGCTGAAGACAGAGAGACAGGTTAGGCAGCTGGGGCAGGAATCCAGGAGGAAATGATGGTGGCTAGGACTAGGGTAATGGCAACGGTGGGGACAGGAATGGATTGAGAGGAACCCAGGAGTCAATTGACCCTCCACGAGGTGTTTGGACCCAGAGTCTCTCACTCAGAATTTCTGCTTGTAAGTAAGGAGAGTGCGACACAGGAACAGTAACGGATGTTCTGAGGACGAGTGTGCTCACACACTTCCCTTGATGGGCTGGGACAAACTGAACAACCGAATGGGGCCTCCTCCCCTGACCTGCACGCTGCGCACGCTTCCCACGCTTCCCCTGTAGATCTTGCGCATGCGCCAAACTAAGCGTAAATTTCACCTCCCGGGTGTACCCTTCTCTGACACCCGCCCACACCCCAGACAGATTTAATGCCTCGCTCTACTATCCTCCCACAGCATTTATGCTCACTCTGCGCCCGGAAGTGTCCCAAGCGTGTTATCTGTATTCAGGCATCAGCCCTTCCTGGGCCAGCGGTAACATATGGTTGGGGATTTGATTTCTTTACTTCCCTCCCATGGGAAACCCATGGAGGCCTCACCTCATGTGCCTGAAGTGAGAGAGGATGAGGAGGAGCTGGGCCAGACGCCGGTGTTGCTGCTGCAGAGTCAGGCCCGCTTTGGCCATCAGATGGATCAAGGTGTCTGTGATCTTGTCCAGGACACGGTGGATATGGTCCTTCTCTTCCAGAGACTTCAGGGTGCTGGACAGAAATGTGTACACTCCTGAATGTGCAGAGAGAGTGAGAGAGAGAAACACAAAGAGGATGAGGTCCAGGAAGCGGGGAACGTGCATGGGAGGAAATACTGTACCAGTGCCCCTCCCCACCCACACCCCTACCCAGCAACGCGGAAGTTCAGGATCTATTTGGTGTAGGCAGCTGTGCAAATTCCTTATGAATACACATGTCTGAGAGCACACATCTAGGAAACTCATGTGGCCTCCTGTCTGGCAGCCAGTTTCCAGGATTTTTCATCAAGATTCCCTGGCAAGGCACAGTTCGCCTTGGGGCCATGATGGTTACACCAGCCACCTCTCCTCTGACAGGCCTGTCACCAATGCTAACTTTCCCATTAACTCTGGTGACAACTCCACGAAGGAGGCGTTATTGTTCCTTTGCACATGAAGAAACCGAAGGGCAGAGAGCTGCATTAACCTGCTGAGCTCATTCGATGGGACGGAGCAGAGTTGAGAATAACTCAATGTACTGACTCCACATCCGGTCTTATAACCGAGGCTCTCGGGAGACACGTGATGCTCAATCTCCGTGAGATGCACGCGGAGAGTAAAAGTGATTTACTACGTGACTGACAGGTAATTTTTCCAGATAGGATTTAATTTGCTGTTACATTGCAAGTCAGGTTTGGGGCCTTCGTACTTTTCATCCTCAGCTGAGAGGTTTATCATGGGACAGTAGCGAGGACCCCAGGAACTGCTGTTCTTCACCGCCAGGCATGCCTACCACCCCCCCCCCCCCAACCCCGCCCTTGCCTTTCTTCTGATAATAAATCGTGCTCTTGGGGCCAGAGGTGGACTCAAGACTGAAATTAGACAATCAGGTCACTCTATTCTTTTGGATAGTATTAGCCCCGAGCTAGACAATCCAAGTTTTTTCTGAGCTTGTATATGGCAGCTGTGGACGGAAATTCCTTCCTCTAGGGTGGAGGCGCTGGGGCGATGAGAATATGGGACTTGTAAGTGCCATCTTCCCAGTATGTGGGGCTTCCCCTGCAGAATGAAGCCAAGCAGCGACCTGCCTTGGGAGGGGGCAGGAGAGGGAGGGGAGAAATCCTGGTTCCAGTCATAAGGTCCTGGTTCTTACTTTTTTATTTGACCTTAGAGCTTCCATAGTATCCCTTCTAACACATGAATCCATAAATCCCCTGTTTGCTTAAGATCCTGTGAGTTGGGTTTCTGTCATTTGCAACTGAAAGAATTCTGACTCTTTGACTTAAGTTATGAGCTCAGCCCAAGTTGCAAAGGACGGTAAGTGATAAAGAGGTGAGAAGTACTGAAAGCAAAAGGAGGGCGGGATGGAGTGGTCTTGTCTTGAGACCACAAGGACGGATGTTCTATTAAGTAAACACTGCAGAAATCAGCTCATCTTGCCCAAGCATGTCATCTAGAAGGGAGCAGATGACATGGTATTTTTCTCAAGATATATGTCTATTTAGCAACATTTTTTTTTCGATCTTAGTAGCCCACTGCTCCCCCTGCCCCATAAATATATTTCTTCTCCTCCCCTCCCCCCATCCTCACTGGTATTTTCAAGTCAAAGGCCCCCAAGTATATGAATCCCTGACTTTGTACTGGAAATGCAGTGATGAGTTACTGCTCACACAGCAGCCTGTAGGTTGGAAATGGGGAAAACACCCACAAAGAGGAGCTCAGAAAAACCCGAGTGAACTTTTTGGCCAACCCAATAATTGCCCAGAATGGAAATTGGCTAATATTTAAAACAAATACAACAACAACCAAACCAGAATGGTCAGGCTCTTGGCTTACAGCAGTAGAATAGAATAATGTACCTTTTGGTACCCAGAAGTGCTCTGATCAAAAGCAAATAAAGCACAGAATGAGTAAGCAGTGGACAGGCATTGGGATAAGAAAGAAACCTCTGGATTTCTTATGTTCCATGTGGGCTTCTGATAGAGAAAGATTGTGTACACTAGAAAAATGGGCAAATGTCCAGCGGCCTTGGTGTTGGCCCAGAGGTAAGGGATGGCAGGGGACATGTACGCTAGGGGGTTGGGGGGTCAGGGGCAGCCCCTGCTGAGCCCCACAGCCCTGCCTCTCCCTGCCCTCATGTCATCACGCACATTCTAGCCTCGTGTCTCTCAGAGGCCCTGCATCTGGCTGGATGTCCTGGGAACCTGCCCAGGCCACAGAGCTGAGTTAATCCAACTTGGATGATGCATTTTCTACCAATTTCCTTTTTTGTTACCACCCAGGATGCTGGCCTCGTTCACCAAAACTCCCATTCTTGTTCAAAGAAACCACAGCATTGAGGAGCTAACAGCTTCCACGTTCCTGTTTGGGAAGGTGGCACTCAGGAGGCACCTGCTCCTCCTCCTGCTCGTGTGCACAGGGTGAGAGCATCCTGTGCCGTACTGTGGACGTCCTGAGGGCCTGTGTTGCATGCTGCCCTCTCCAGTGGAGGTAAGAGCCTTGGCACTCAGTCTCCGGGAGTGCTGCTGGTTCCCCATCTTCCCACAGGTCCTCCCCCGCTACCCGGCATGCTCTCATTGAGAACCTACTGTGTGCAGACACTAGGTTATGAGATAGGGATTCCAATCCTTATTTTCTTTTAAGCGTTAATGTCCTACGAGCAGCCTGTGGAGGAAGGATCTTCTTAACACTGACTCTCGGGATGCAAGCCATTCTCAGAACAAGCCTGTTTTTTCTAGTCCTGTTTTGGCACCAGTACAGCTTATCATCTCATCCTTGTCAGCAGATGCTTCCTAGCTGTGCAAATATACTTAGAAATAAATATATGGTCCTGTTGAGATGCCAGTAATTGACAACAGCAGCCATCTTCCTTTTGGGCTTTTATGGCAAAAAAAAAAAAACGTGGTCTGTGTTTGCTGCCTATTGCCCCTAAAGGGCCAGTGGAGAGAAACAACAGAAATCCGAATTCCCAGAGTGCTTCGGGTGCTCTGGCAAGAGCCAGACGGGGCTCCTGGTAATTTCCATATCCCAGGTGGTCCCTGCCACCCTGGACAGCTGTGCCACTGTTCCCAGCAGCACGGAGCCAGTGATCAGACAGTGTGGACCTTCAGAAATAGTCTTACAACAAGGCAGGCTTTTACAACTCCCCAGGCTGCTCCAAACCCCAAAGATGGAAAAAAACAATCTGTGTGTCATTATCCAGTCTCGAAGTGTTGCTGGCAAATCTGAGCTTCTACGTATTCTGAATCTTGCAGCCAATACTGGGAGTTTTAGGAAGAGTTCATGGAGAAATATGGTGGCAGGAAAGAATGGGGAGTGGAGCTGCATGGACACCCCTTAGATAAGAGATCTCAGCCTTTCTGCCTCTCTGGCTCTCAGTGACTCTTGCTTCTGCTCTCTCTCCCCTTCTCTTCCTCTGCTTGGACACTCTCTTTCTTCCTTCCTCCTTTCTGCTCCATCCCACAGGAATGCCCTCGCTACCCCTCACACTTTTCCAGATGACGGCATCTTTGGAAGCTGGAAGAAAGCAGATATGGACACTGCAGTGGACATATGCACATGACTGTGTCCAGAGGAAACACTAGTGCAACCTGGGGCTCTGTACACCTGGCCGCTGACCTCCACTGCGGGGCACGTATAACTGTTCCTGGAGAAGTGAGGAAGGCTGAGGCTCGCTGGATGCTTGAGGACAGTCTTCAAGTAAGGCCATTTTTTTTTTTCTTTTCCGGAAAGATGAATGTGACAGCAGACCTTGGGAGAGTCCTTCTGTCCGTCTATAGTAGCTTGACCAGAAAAGCAAAGGGAATGACTCAAAGGAAAAAAGAGAGTGAAGAAACCTCAAAACCACAATTGTAAGTGGTCTAGGCCGGAAAGCTGCCGCTCGGCTGGAATAAGAAAGGAACTTTTGGGATCAGGCTCATGGAGGCCCCAGGGATCATCGGCAGAGCAGCCTTTTAGGTGTGCTGCTGCGAGCAGCTTCCACAACCAAATGGCGTGCTTGCTCATACATGCCTTCAAGGCTGACAGTTCCACTAGCGCCGCATCTGTTTTAGGCATCGCCTCTGACTGCTGCTCCTCCTCCTGGTGCTGCTGGTCCTCATGGGGTGTTGACGGCTTGTGGTTGCTAAAGCCACTTAGTGGGAAGGGCTGAACTGGATGTCCTACAATGTGCAGGACAGTCCCAAAGAATGAAGGATTTTTTTCTTGAGTGTCCTACTGAACTATCCTGCTCCAAATAAAAAATTGTAGTGAAAAGTCTTGAAAAGCTTTTGCAAAACTCTACCCAAAAGGTCCAGTCTGTGAGTTGGCTATAGAGAAGAAAGTTCAAAGGAAATACATTTTCTCAGAATTATCGAATAATTTATTTAATGCTTAAATACATTTACTATTTTAATATTTAAATTTAAATTTAATATGATCTGTCAGTTGAATGTATGATATAATTCTTCCCACTATACACCTAGTGCGGTTGTCTGGGTACTACAACCAGCAACACAACTAGATGCAAATAAACAGAAGAGATGTAAGACTTTCCTAAACAAAATCAGAATCCACTATAATGAAATATTAGCAGACATCAATAAAATATCGTGTTATTGCCTCCTGTGTGTTTTTAAATAATTTTGTAACATGATAAGAAATGCATTTTGTGAAAAGTACGTATTAATGTTATTTTGAGGCTCTTGTCTTTCTGTCTTACACTGATGTTATCTCCAGAGGCTTCCCACACACTTCTTGATCACGTTTTATATGTATTACTGTTTCTTTTTCCAACCCATCATCTCTTTTCCATCATTTATCCAGAGGATATGGTCCTCAAGGCCTTTTTAAGTGCTAGATATTGAATATTTGCTTTGAATATAGTGGGCTAGTAAGATAGGATATATATATCTATTTACTTTGGCACTTCTTTAACCTACTTTGAGGAAGTTACTCTGACAACACACTTATAATAAAGCCCAGCTCATTTGCAAAATTATCTAACTTCCTCAATTTTTTTTTGTTTGCTTTCACAGTCTTTGATTTTTCTTGGCATGTTATTACTAAATCAATTTAATTTCTCTCTTCTTATCATATAGGAATAGGTTCTGGTTAGTTTTTAAGCTTTATTATTCAGGTGTCCCAACTGTACCTCTGCTTTTTTCAGCCATTAAGTTTTGGGGTAATTTTTTTTAATTAATTAATTTATTTTTTTTAATTTTTTGGGGGGTACACCAAGTTCAATCATCTGTTTTTATACACATATTGGGGTAATTTTTTATACAGCAGTGGTAAACAGCACACCTGGATATCTGTACCAGACATTCCGGGAGGAAAATGATCCAGAACAGGCAAAGTGGAGACTGGACTCCTGATCTGGTACAGTGTGAGATGAAACAGCATTTGAATGCCTCCTGCTCCACATTATCCATCCTACTGCGTCCCAATGCCTTGGCCCAGCCCTGACCTTCACTCTTATCAGTAGAATGGTGAGGACTAGAGCTCATCCTAGCAGACCCTGTGCACACCTAACAATTTTCACAGGAGGCCTTTCTCCCTGACAATTGCCCAGCCGATTATCAAAATGTATTGCTCTCCCCTTAATACGCAGCCTCAAATGTCTGCACCCTACTTTCTCATCAGGGAATAAAACACTTGAATTCTCAGTTGCATAATCCTTATCAAGTGCTGGTTGTGAGAAATAGACCTTGTAGAGATTTTCCTAAAGGAGTTTTTATGTTGAACAGCTAGTCTATTTTATTTTTATTAAAAGCCAGTAGACCTTATAATGGAATGTGTTCTCTTTGCTTTGGCCCAGCAAAGGAAATTGAGAGCCAAATTTGTGGCCCACTCCTAGGAACTGTACAGATGGACTACTGTGTGTTAATCTGACTCCTAGATTTATTATTTTCTTCACATTATTTTCCCTTTTTTCAGATTGCGTCAATTACTGCCTTCTCCCTTTCTATCACATGACATTTAGTAAGCTATTTCAAATCCTCTGTGGAATAGGTAATATGTAAACAAAATAATGAAGAAGACACTCCTCCCTCCTCTGCCAAATTAATAAACAGGGTTAGTGTGAATACAAATGTTTGTAAAACGTCATTAAACATTCATCTGACTTAACCGCAAAGCCAAAATAAACGACATATGATCTAAGAATATATAGTTGGTTGAAGTGCATATGTTCACGTCATCCTGAGTTGAACAGCACTGTTTAAAAACCCTGTGATGATTAGTGCTAATCACTGTGAAGTGACATCTTCTTGTGTGACTAGAAAAACCACCCCTTCTTGGTTCTGGTCTGCATGTCTATCTCCAGAGCCACAAAGATTCAGATATATCTTTCCCCCTTTTCTTAGATAGAGAATCGACATGGCGAAATGGCTGATAGTTCTTGCTGATTATTTTGAAAAAGTTAATTAGTGTCCAAAATTACTATTTCAGAAAGACAGGTGGACATGTAGATGATATGTATTCTTTAGATATACCAGTTCCATCATTTCAAGTGAGCCCTACAGTAGATGAAAATTGTGTTGAAAAAGTGCCACATGACTGTGACACGTTTGTCTCATTACTCCTTAATAGAGCCTTGTGAAAGGATGTATTACATTGCAAAAAGGAGACACAGAATTCCAGGATTATGGATTTAATTTAAGTTCAGTGGTTTTCAAACCATTCTGAGAATCAAAACCCTTTTAAAAGAGTGAAGTTCACGTGAAACCCTCACATATAAACTGAGTGAAGTCAAACTTCTCTGATGAGAGGGAAACGGAGTTGGTGATGGATATTCCAAGGACTAAGCAGCTTGCTGTAAGGATATTACTTATTACTATTTTCATAATATTGCTATCATCCCTAAGGCTGTTCATATTTCTAAAACTCTTCAAGGTTTGCCATTTCGGCAGAAAAGAGAACTAACAAATTTGTTACTAAGTTTCTGAGAAAAATTTTCTTACATGGAAATACCTCTGACATGTCATCAGTAACCTGAGCTACTTAACTAAGTACAAAAAAGATCAGCTTCAAAAGACTGGCAACCCATTGTCCCCCGAGGAGTGGCAAGTTTGGAACACAAAGGAAGCAGAGCATTAAGGTCTTACTAGAAGGTACCGAGTGCTTGGCTTTCACTGAATGTAAAGGTTATATTATCTCACTCAAAGAGAAACATCTGCTCTACCAAGAGTAAGGGCAGATGCTTCATGGTCAAGATGAAAATACATTTTACATTCTGAGTTTAATTCATCAGTATTGTTGCTGCCATTTTTAAAGAGTAAACAACTGCTCCTGCCAGTGCCCCCTCCCAACAGCCATGCTTAGCCATCCTCGGAGCTGGATCAGGGAGCCCAGTGTCCAACTGCTTCCAATTGCAAGAATCTGGAGACTAGATTGCTCTCGATCCTTGGGATCCCTGAGATCAGACAGGGCACTCTTCTTGATCACCAGAGAAGAGCACAGCTAGAGTGGTGGTGGGGACACATAGTAAACTTGTTCCTCCAAGCTCATTATTGACTAGGAAAGGTCACGTTAATCACACAAAGCCCCAGAACCCAGAGCAAATGAAATCTTTGCAGGAACCAGGTCGTCCTTCCTGAGATGAGTTGTAAGTGAACCTCCCTTTAAAACTCTTTTTGCAAATATCCCTCAATAAAAACAGTGGCAAAGGGACCAAAGGCAGAAGGTAAGATACTAAATGCCAACCCTTTGTGCATCTTGACTGCTTGGAATGAGTGCTTCACCAGCACAGTGTCTGTGCAAGTCATAAAACTTAAAAATGACCTAACAAGCACCTATATAGATAATAGATAATAAAATACAACAACTTTCTCTGAAATGATAATTTGCTTCCAAAGGAGTGAACTTGGGATGTTTGTAATATTATGTTTATAATATGTCCTGTGTAGAAATTCCTGCCTGGGGGTCTTTCACAGCTGAGGGCAGTGATCAAGAAGAGGGTGCAGGGAGCAGTCTACATGGCTCACTTTATGCAAACTAATATGTAGGAACTTCTGCTACTTTCCATTTTACAGACGAGGCAATTAGAGGCAGCTTTTCCTTTCTAGCACTTAACACAATGCCTGGAAAAGTAGTAAATCCTCAATAAATGGTAGTTAAACTAACATGTAGTAGCTTATAAATCCATGGATATCACTCAGTTCAGTGGGAATATTGCTGTCTTTCTTATATGCCAGAAGAAAAACAAAACCTAAAAATGTAGATATAAAGTAAAAACTGAGAGAAAATAGAACCGAGGCAACCTCAAGCTACCTCAACATACAAAAGTAGCCATATACCCCTTGGGTGAAAGTGCCGAAGGAGGCTGAAGAAGTGCTCAAGGACCAGGACCCCATGGGAGAGGCAGGAAGTTTGTTTTTCCGTCTTTCCTTCAACCCAAGAGAAGCAGTCGATGTAGCCGTGGGCCCACATGTGAAAGGCTAGGCCCAGAGGCAGGTCTTCCAACTAAGTGTAGGAGTGTTTGGTTTAGACTGAAAACTTTACAGTCTGACTTTCCATTGAAATGTTTCAGGAAGCTGCATATTCCATATGGCTTTTACTTGTTCAATGAGTATCATATGCGGAAAGAAAACCCTATTTAAAAACAGTGTTTTATTTTACTCCTGAGCTCAAGAAATTAGTGGGATTTTGTTGCTGTTTTTTCATGCTTTTCTTCAGTTCAAGTGTCAACACACATTTAGATTTATAGTTCAGTGTGCCAGGCATGAGGGCAGAGAGAGGGCACCTACAGCCCTTCCAAATATAGGGCTTGAGTGTAATTCTCATTCTGTGATTAGAACAGGAAGATCTCAACACCAAAACCTCTGTAGGATATTAGATCACATTATATTTTGCCTATAAAAAAAACCTGGCTGTAACAGCAATGATGATATTAGCTCATGTTTTTAAGCTGTCTTGCTATGTCATAACAAACCTGTAGGGTTAACAGGACTGTTTCGAACTACTATTTCTATTTTATAGTTGAGGAGACCAATGATGAGAGGTCCAGTGGCTTGATGAGACCCTCATTGTTGGTTTCATGGTAGAGCCAGAACTTTCTCTGTTGCCAGGACAACAGACTTTCTTCTGACTCCAGCGAAGTCCAACTCACCCTAAAGACTCGGCTGAAGCCATCAGTGCTCAGGTAAAGACCCTGCTGTCTGTCTCTGCAGCACTCTGCCTCCTTCATCACAGTGCTTATCTCATGACATTGAAATGATCTGTTAATTGCCTGTGTCCCCTGCCCCACCAGTGTGTGAAAGACAGGCCTCTATTTCCTGCCCCCAGAGCCAGGCATTGTTCTGAGTACCAGCAGTTCTTCCCCACAGTTTGCAGAAAGGTTCATTTTATAATATACTAGAAAACTAGTTTAATTTAGCTGACATTTCATTACCTACAGCAGTAGTTTACAAACTAATTTCCATACCCTCCTGAGAATTAAAAGTGGATTCTCAAAGGTCCTTAAAACTGTCTCTTAGCCTTTTAAAATTGTGTGCTTTTATCTTACCAATATTCTAAAAAATATCATTAAGACATTAATTTCAGAATGTTCTACCTCAGTCCTGGTGAGATTGAAGTCTTGGTGGGAGCTTTAAACAAATACCAATATTTGTAGTTAATTATATCAGAATCTCTGGGGGTAGGTCCCCACACCAGAATTTTTTTGAAAGACCCCCCCACCCCCAAGTGGATGAAAATGGGTGGAATATTGAGATGGACCTACATAATTCATATCATCTTGAACTGTTCCCTAAGTTACATATTTTTCACCCATGCTCATGATGGCCTCAAGTCTAACAGCTGTATCTTAAGTATCTCAGAAAAATGCAGAAGCAAACAAAATACATAAGTGACATGTTCTTGCCAAAACAGGGTGCTGTAGAAGCAAAGGTTCTGCCATCCTTTGGAACGCAGTCAAGTGGGGGAGAAGAGGATCCTCACAGAGGCTTGGTAGACTAGCAGAAGCAGGTCTGCCCCCACATGCTGCAAACGGCAACTCAATACCTGCCAAAACGTTTTTACCAGTTTGCCTTTCAGTTTGTGTTTAGTTTGTGAGTTTGCTTTGGTTTTGTATGTATGCAAGAACTATGAACATGGAATTTACACTCATCCATTTACATAATATGATTATCCATATTTAAGCAACACTGTAATACAAAGAGCATTTTAAGTCAGCACTGGGGGAGTCTGTGGCAATTTTCTTTTTTTGTACTGGTCCCGTATATTATTCAAACTTAAGAATATGGACAGGTAATTTCTAGATCCTAGAGAAGGTGGATGAAAATGGTGGTTGAATCAAGGACCTAAGAAACGGCTTCCCCCTATGTTGGTGCTCCTGGGAGGACACAAAAGGATGAGCAGCTGCTCCTCCCTCCGAGGTTCTTGAATATGCATGGAAAACTGCTCCTAACATCAGGATCATTGCAAGGATTTCTTGTCTCCCAATGTCTCCTGCCTTTGCCCCGTCCAAAGAGATAAGACCCCCCAAGTCTTCCCCGGGCTACAGGCACTTGACTGGTTTCCCCAGTTCCTCAGAAGCTCCAAGAAGTCTCTGCAAGAAAACATAGGACCCAATCCACCCCGTCTGGGGCCTGAGACTATTCCACTCACAAGAAGGACATCTTTGCCGTGAGAATGCAATTTTTTTTAACCCCAAATGACTGGGGTGAAGTCCCACCTCAGAATTTCCAGGTAGGAAGTTATTTATCATCTGCTAAGAAAAACACGGTCATTTCTTTCACTGAGACAAAAGCCAGGGTTTTTATATTTGGAGAGTCTACAGACTGACATTTATGTGCACCTATTATGTGCCAGGCACTAGGTAGTCATTGTTTCAATAGTCACAACAATTCTGTGTGTTAGGTATCATTATTTCCATTTTACACATGAAGGACGTGGCTTATCAAAGGGCATCCCTCACCCCCTAAGTAAGTGGCAGAGTTGCTTCTCTTGAATGCATAGCCTTTCTAAGACAGAGTCCATGGTACACCCAGTGTTCAAGAAATTAACAGAGACCATGAGGCTTAAGGCCACACTCTAAGGTGGGAGCAAGGAAAGACTCCAAACGTTGAGTCGACTGCCTACAGAATCCATCAGCCAGCAAGAAGGTGGTGAACAACTTAATAACTATGAAAAGCCATTTATCTCAAAATTACAATAAGCAGGCTCCCTGGAGAGGAAGTTTGGCATTACGAAGAACTCAAGAGATAATGCAATCAAATCTTCTCCACTGTGACAGCCATGGGCATACCTGACAATGTGTCTATCTGAGATTCCAAGGCTTGTTCCCATCAGAAACCTTCAATTGTTAAGAATGAATGATCCTTAGTGTTTATAGTCAGTATGTTTTTTGAATGTTCTTTCATCTAAATGTAGGGACTCTGAATCATTGTCTTACTTCTACACTTAAAAATAACAATGCTGTAAATAATCGTCTAATAATTAACAGAGAGAGTGCAAAGATTTCGGCTCTGGAGAGAAGAAATAGTCTCTGTGATGGGAGCCTGTTGTCATTAATCATGATTATAAATGCCTCTCTGACCAGAGTGCAGCCTCTGGTAAACATACACCAAGCAAATGGATGTCATCAGCTTCAGCATCAGATGTTTCATCAATGCATCAAGATGACAAGATACACCATATTAACAAAGCAGAACTAGGGGACAGACAACAGCTGGCACCGTTTTTATGTTTACGTTTAATCTATATGCACCTGTACAAACATTCCATATCCTTTTTTCTTTAAATGAACACCTGGATACACGCTTTAGAGATGTTGTCATCATTCTTTCTTCCTGGCATTTTATATTCCTTCCACTTTCCTCCACGGGTTTTTAAGCCCATATGGTTTTGGCTCTTTACTCCTCTTTAATACTTCATCAATTGAAAGAGAAATGTTGTCTGAAGATCAGTTTTGGGTGAACAGGTAATCAAAGGTACAACAGCAGAAGACTTTCCAGGAGTAACAAGCATGCCTGCCAAAAGTAACACAGGGATACAGGAGGCAAAGAGTTGCAGGAATTGGAGTTAATTTGTGGGTCAGGAGAGGAAAGAAAACCCACTGTAACAAAGAGGGCAGAGAAGCTGGAGTCAGGGATTTGACAGGCTCTCCAGGGAGCCAGTTGGATAAAGTTATCAGGGAGTGAAGTATGTGAGGCTCTTCAGAATTACTGAGGCATATAAAGAATTGTGGTCAAAAAGATGTTCAGAAAATGGGTAGAAAATAATTATTAAATTGATTTTGAAGGCCAAACCCAACGTGTATTAGAGACTGTAGATTTACACATGTTAAGCTTTGATGCACGAATTTTTCCGAATTTTTCAAAACATTTCCTCAAAGGGTGATGTTCTGAATGGGAGTGGATTCTGAGGACTTTATGAGGATCGCATAGGTGGGGAAAGAGGATGAGAAGAAGCAGAGTCAACTGATGGTGAATGGGGACACCACAGAGTTCTCACTAAGGTCTGTCAAAATTAAGGTTCACATAACAATCATTACCCATGAGATGATCTTGCTCTAAAATTTCTCTAAATAAAATTTAATAGCACAATTAATGAAGCCTCAGGAGAACAGTTACCATCTCTATTGTTATTATTACCTTCCTGTCCTTGTATATATTTTTAAGCCTAACGGAAGGGAGGCCTTTAAACTAAAAGCACTTAATTATATTGAAAAAAAGGCAAGCACTGACTCTCTTTAAGCCAGAGATGCTCATGAGTGATGATGACAGCTGTCACTGATTGAGGACAGCTATTCTAAGAACTGCATTAGACACTTTATACACAGTTTCCCCTTGATCTCACAAAAGCCCAAAGAGATGGGCGTGACTTTCCCCATGCAATAGTTTGACATTATCTAGATCTATAGTGGTGGGAACAGCATGGGAAAATGGGGACTTTCTAGGGCCTTCAGGTCACGTTGAACAAATAAGCATCTATTAAATGACCGAATGGTATAATGCTTGTTGACAGTTCACAGGCTGTGAGGAATACAAAGAAAGAATTAATAATTTATAGAGAAATTAGGACATACATGCATAAAGAACCCTTCCAGGTTAAAATAAAAAACTGAAAAATCAAAACCAAAGAACCATGTCATTCATTTTCATATATTTGGTGTAAAGCTCATAGTGGGAATTCTATAACTTACGAGTTCTTGTATACATGAATGAAATTATTGAATCAATAAATGAAATCAGTCAACCAGTGGACCAAATGCTAGATTGTGAGTTACTGGCTCTAAGAATTAAAATAGCCTAGGGGAGGAAAGTTCATTGTGGACTTGGGTTGTAGCAAGATTTCCTGAATGAGGTGAGATCTGAACTGGGCCTGAAGAATTCAAAGTATTGGACTTCTTAGCTGAAGTCTCGTTGGGTAGCAGGAATACTATCAATGGGCACAAGACCTCCTTCCCGGCCCCCCGGCAGCTGCGTGCTCCTCTCCCACTGCTGCTGCCTCACAGCTTTGTGCCCTGAGCTCCTCTGCTGTGTTCGCGTTTGCCCTGCCTTGAACCTGATCCAGCCAGTTCTCAGAATGCCTTGATGCGAGCATTGATTTGGCTCAGGCACCTCTGGATTAACCAGGAATGCCTCTGTCCTTTGGTGGGGAGTGGAAAAACAAACAGTGTTTGTCCTATGGATGATTAGAGGCTTTTGAAAGCAAAGTGATAAAGTATTCTGTCACAGAAATGATAAATATCTCCCACTCCCAAACAGCTGTGAAGAAGGCTTCCCCTTGAAATGTTGACATTTGGGAGAACGTCTCAAGCCTTCCAGAAAGACATTCTTAGCAGGTCCTCGTAACAACTTTTCAACTCCCCTTGTGCCTCTGTCCGAAAGTCAAGGCCAACGTACACACACCCTTCTCAGACTTTGGTGACAGGGACTCAACACAAAACCCAAGATTCCTCCATACACTGAGGTCTTGTTTCCCAGGCATCAGCATCTTCCAGCACAGGTGTCCTGAATCATTTCTAGCTTGGCTTCTGTCAGAGATGCCAGGAATTACAGTCACTTTGTAATCTGTCTCATGACGGGTGAAGAGTTACCGCTGATCAGAGCCATGAATTGGTTGGGTCTTTAGAAAAGCCCTACCTCCTGTTGTGAGAAAAAGATGTGGACCGTGGTGACCCTCATATGATCGATCGATTTTTGACTCTGAAAAAGGCACTGAGCACCACACCACTGTGTTTAGGAGTCACATCCCTTTTGATTCTGTTTTTCAGCAACAATGTGAGACACCAGGAGCTATGCTCAGTGGCAGATCCGTTTTTCCAAAGCAGAGCTCCCTTTTGGAATGGAAAGAGTGATTTCACTTTTCTCAGGTTGACAGAGAGATGGCTTCTGTTTTGCTAAAGCTTGTGAGCCCATAGTGCCATCCTTGAGGGAAAAGATGAGCTGCTGGTATCTCATGAAAAAGACAATTATAAACTCTGTCAGTAGACGGTGTCTTGTATTTCCAATATAGTGTTCCAACCCTCCCGGCGCCAGGAAGCTCACAGAAGATCCTGAGAAAGAGATGAAAGAACCAGGATAGAGCAGGAAAGTTTAACTGGTGTCAGGAGGCAGCAGGTGAAGGTCCAGATCCTGCAGTGGGAAATACTGTTTTCAGATGCTGGTGCCAGTCCTTGATAAAAGACTTTCTTCTTAGGGCTGAAAGTTTTTTCCTCTGCGATTTAAAAAACTTAGGTCGATAAATCCAGTATTTTGATGGCAAAAGTCCCACCTTTTTTTTTTTAATCTACATACTTATTTATTTATTTATGGCTGCGTGGGTTCTTCGTTGCTGCGTGCAGGTGTTCTTTTCTTTCTCTCTTTCTCTCTCTCTTTCTTTCTTTTTTTTGAGACGTCTTTATATGAACATATATTTTAATTCATTTTGAGTAAATACAGGCATATCTTAGAGATATTGCAGACTCAGTTCCAGACCACCACAATAAAGTAATTGACAGTAAAGCAAGTCACATGAATTTTTTGGTTCCCCAGTGCATTATAGAAGTTAGGTTTTTAGCATAGTCTCTTAATTGCACAATGGCATTATGTCTTAAAAAACAATGTAATTACCTTAATTAAAAAATGCCTCATTGCTAAAAAATGCTGACCATCTAGTGAGCCTTTAGCGAGTCATAATCTTTTTGCAGGTAAAAGGTCTTGCCTTGATGTTAATATTTGCTGACTGATCAGGGTGGCGGTTGTTGAAAGTTTGGGTGGCTGTGGAAATTTCTCAAAATAAGACAGCAGTAAAGTTTTCCACATCAATTGACTCTTCCTTTCACATACAATTTCTCTGTAGCATGCAACACTGTTTGATAGTGTTGTACCCACAAAGAACTTTCAAAACTGGAGTCAGTCTTCTCAAACAGAGCAGGGGCTACTTTTTGTTGTGGTGCACAGGCTTCTCATTGCAGCAACTTCTCTTGTTGCAGAGCATGAGCTCTAGGCATGCAAGCTTCAGTAGTTGTGGCACCTGGGCTCAATAGTTGTGGCTCACAGGCTCTAGAGCACAGGCTCAGTAGTTGCGGCACACAGGCTTAGTTGCTCTGCAACATGTGGGATCTTCCTGGCCCAGGGCTCGAACCTGTGTCCCCTGCATTGGCAGGCAGATTCTTAACCACTGCACCATCAGGGAAGTCCCATCCCACCTTTTCTATTATATAATATGAAAAAAAAAAAAACCCAAAACCCTCTCATAGGAACAGACCAGTAACACAAGAAAAAGCTATACAGATCTGAAGGAAATATTTTTGATTACCAAGATCAGAGCATCTACTTTTGTTAATTATATAACTCCAGCTAATTTCACTTCCTGTACAGGGTATTATTTCCTGGTAAAAGTAGGGGGAAAAGTCCCAGCACTTGATAGGCCTGCCTTCCCTGAAATGAACAGATTGCCCACATGAGAGCCATGGCCGTGTGCCAGCCCTCTACCGAAGAAGAAGCAGGTTCAAGACCTGGCACTGTGCAGCCGAGTGGCACTGCTCCCAGAACTCTCATCCAATAAAGAGCCATTGTGGGATCTGGACCCTTCAACGTACAGGACAAATGACACAAATGAAAAGCACAATGCACGTGAGTGGAACCTGAAACTTGAATGGAGTGGTAATCACTTCCTTAGTAGAGACCGCATTATTTTTCATGCAACTTCATTCTGTGATTCAGTCCTAGCCTAGTGTAATAGTACAGATTTCCATTTATCAGTTGATAAGTGAGAATGATTACTATGATAACCATTAAGCAATACAGGTTACTAGTATTGGTGGGGAAGAGAAGTGGAAAATTATTAGGGGAGGTAGGAATGGATTGGCATTCATCAGGAAGAAACGAAATATCTCAAAAGACAAGGAAGTGCTGACTGTCTCTATATGGGATCAACACAAACTGTAGTCCAGCTATTGGGAAATTTGAGACCGTATCAAATGTAAGAAACTAAATATAAAATCAGGTCCAGGGCTTCAAAACAGCTGTGATTTCCTTGTGAGAAAGAGGTCTCCAGCGTGAGGTAAGCCTGGGACTGGGGGACTAAGCTCCCAGGAATCTACTGTGTAGCTGACACTCCATTGTTAAGCTTCAGGTGCTACAGACTGGAGATCTAGTACTTAGCTTCAACTACAAAGGAGGCTGGGACGAGTCAGGGTGCTAATTCAGGCTGAGCCATAGTTTCCATCTGGGTGACTTGGAGTGACTTATTATGCAACAACCAATCTTACTACCAAAAAAAAAAAAGAAGAAAAGAAAAAAAAAAAAAAACCCACAACAATAGGTGCCACTCTCAGCTAAGCTTTCTCAAATGAATAAATAGGAGGGGACAGTTGAATGAGACACCATGGAGCAAATGAAAACTGCCTTTCAGCTGGACCAATGTACTGAAATCCACATTCCTCAGTTTTAGAACTAGGTTTTTCTATCTCTGAGTCAATTCTGTTTTTTAGCTAATCAGTTTTGAGCAGAAACATGGTCTGTCTCAAATAATGCTCTTTCCTTATGATCTGGAACTTGGAATCGGTCACCATATCCTAACAGGGTCACTTGCTCCAGTTACTTTTTGACATATACAACTAACAACAGACTTATGTCCATATACATATACCACTTTAATAAAAACATCCCCAATATCTATGAGAGGATGCAAATATTTCAACAGAAAGGCCATTGAATTCAATGTTCAATTTTTGTTTTTCACTACTCATATTTGACGAGCATGGTTTCACTTCCATAAGTAATCTAAAAAGAAAACACGCATTTTATTTTATTTATTTTTCTATTTTAGAAAAATAGTGTTAGTTTTTTCTATCAATTTGCAACTATGTCTTTGTAATCAGTAGGCTGTACCTAGTTGAAAGTACAAATAAATATTTCTTCCAGGAATCAGCATTAAATTTTCCCATGTTATCCACTCACCAGAATTAAGCAAAATGATGGATTTGAGGCACACAAACTCCTCTCCCTGGAGATTCATCATACGGAACCGAGATGACGTAGCCAGCAACATATCAAAGATCTCCACCATGCCCTCCACACATTTTCCCTGGTTCCTATGAAAGCACAGAAAAAAAGAATTCAAGAACAGGAAAGCTTCCAGAAGACATGATAAGGTTCACATTCACAAAAGTTTACTGACTCCAAATCTGTAACAAAAATCACAGCCCATTCTCTTCACAGAGCATGAACATTCATTTGAATTCTAGAAGGCAAGATGAAAAAAGATTTTCCATCAATAAAACATTTTCATTTCAATTTCTTAGAAGAGATGTATTATTCAATCCCAAAAATCTGTCACGTTAAATATGAAGTTCTTCAACTTACAAGTAATTAAAAATGATTTGGATTCAGATAAATAATTTTTCTAATAAATATTTATCGATCTGCTACTATATTCTAGACATTGTGGTAGTAATTGAGAATAAAAATAGGGCCTCTAATCTCAATATGCTCATGACCTTGAAATAATATAATCAGTTTTAGTAGACTTATATAAAATGCTTTTGAAACACAGGACAAATTATGAAAACCATGAGCTGTAGTTGTGCTGGAAGCATTGATGTTGCCTAGGATGACGGGTAAAGATTTGCTGAGTAGATGGCATTTGAGGTGACACTTTAAGAAAATGGAGGATTTCATTGAGCTTAAGTGTGAAAGTATGGTTGGAAGAGGTCCTAAGCATGGAAAGGAGGAACAGTGTGAAGGAACTTGAAGCGGTGTGCTAGAGGGAGAAGGAGATAGGAGAGTAATCTGGGAAAGAAGGAAAGGAGAGGTAATGAAGGATGTTCTACATCATTATATGAAGTTTAGGCTTTTTCCCTGTACAATAGAGCCTTGGCATCAAGGATTTAACATCAGTAATTGCAACTATTAAATAAGCAAACTCAAAGGTTCAAAACATGCAATATTTTAAAAAGAAAGTTGGGACTTCCCTGGTGGCACAGTGGTTGAGAATCTGCCTGCCAATGCAGGGGACATGGGTTTGATCCCTCGTCCAGGAAGATCCCACATGTTGTGGAGCAACGAAGCCCATGTGCCACAACCACTGAGCCTGAACTCTAGAGCCTGAAAGCCACAACTACTGAGCCCACGTGCCACAACTACTGAAGCCCGCACGCCTAGAAGCCCGTGCTGCGCAACAAGAGAAGCCACCACAATGAGAAACCAGTGCTCCACAACGAAGAGTAGCCCCTGCTGGCCACAACTAGAGAAAGCCTGCTAAGCAACGAACACCCAAGGCAGCCAATAACAAATAAATAAACAAATAAATAAATTTATTAAAAAATAAATTAAATAAATAAAAAGGTAAAAAGAAAGTATCCATATCTTTTCCATAGGGTTGGTGCAAAATTAAATGCAGAGATGATACATGTGAAAGGAATTCATTCACCTTGTTATTCATGAGCTGAATTTGGGGCAGGACAGGATTGGGGGGATGGGAAGAAGCTAAAATATTTTATGCGTATGCAAACATACATTTGTGAAATATATAAAAATTTAAAACATGAACAATAAACACGTTGTCCAGCACCTTGTTTTGTTCTGTTTTTAAATGACATATTTTGGAGTTCTTCATCAACTGTTTTAATAACTGCATAGTTTTTCAGTAAAAAAAATGCTATTATTTCCTTAGCCACTTCTTTGTTGGTTGACATTTAGTTTGATTTCAAGAATTGTGCTGTTACAAACATTTCATGCAATGATTATACTTATGTTTATGTCTAGACACATATATAAATAGCTATAAAATAAATTCCTAGAAGTCAAATTGCTAGACTGGAGGACTTAGGTATTTTTAATTTGGACAAATGGTTCAAATATTGCTTCTAAAGAGTTTGTACCATTAGGTTGTTGCTAGGAGAATATATTGGTATAAGCTCTTTCTCTGAGCTTCCTGCCTTTGTCCCTCGTCCATATTTTTTGTTGGCTTGTTGGTTATTTTCACACTGATTCTTAAGAGGTCTTTATATATTACAGTAATTAGCCTTTTGTTCTAGGTGTTTTTAATTCTTTTCTCACTATTTGTCATATTTTTCTTTTGATTTTGTTTCTAGTATTTTCTTCTATAAAACATTTAATTACTACCTAATCAAATTTATCAAACTTTCATTTATGGCTTTAAAATACAATGTCTTGCTTGAAAAGGTCATTCTCCCTTCCAATAACATAAAAAATTATCTTGTGTTTCCTTCTAATATAATTATCTTATAACTATCTTATGTTCCATGTTTTTATGTTTAAATCTTTGATCTTCTGGGATTTATTTTTATAACAACTTTGTTGAGATATAAGAATATATCATATCATTGACCCATTTAATGTGTACAATTCAATGGATTTTAGAATATTTACAGAATTGTGTAATCACAATTTGAGGTTTACTTTGGTGTAAGATGTGAGACAAGGATTCAGCTTAGTATTTTTTTCCAGGCAGCTAGTTAATTTCCTTAACACTATTTATGTAAGCCATTTATTTTACAGTGACCTAAAATATGCTCAGTACTATTGATAAATTCATTTTACTTCTTACAACTGCCCTCTAAGGTTAGTATTATTTTCCAAATGAGAAAATTAGGACTCAGGCCTGTTAAGTCAAACCACACTGCCTACCAACCAAAAGAAAATATTCTAACAATAAGATTTTCTTTGTCTTCCTCTCTTGCTCTACTTTAATTAATTCAAAAAGATTTGCTGAGTGCCCATTATGTACCAGGCTTTGTGTTAACATTGGGGTACCAGGAAGAAAACCATGGGCCTTGTTAATAAAGAGATCAGGATGGGGGGGGGGAGCAAGATAAATTAGGAGCCTGGAACCAGCAGATACACCTACAATATATAAGATAGATAAACAACAAGGACCTACTGTATAGCATGGGGAACTGTATTCAATATCTTATAATAAAGTATAATGGAAAAGAATCTGAAAGAGAATATATATATGCATATGTATATATATGTGTGTGTGTGTATGTGTGTAACTGAATCACTTTGTTGTACACCAGAAGCTATTACAACATTGTAAATCAACTATACGTCAATAAAAAATTTTAAATAAATAAATGCTGGAGAGGGTGTGGAGAAAAGAGAACCCTCTTGCACAGTTGGTGGGAATATAAATTGATATAGCCACTATGGAGAACAGTATGGAGGTTCCTTAAAAAACTAAAAATAGAACTATCATATGACCCAGTAATCCCACTACTGGGCTTATGCCCTGAGAAAACCATAATCCAAAAAGACACATGTACCCCAATGCTCACTGCAGCACTATTTTCAATAGCCAGGTCATGGGAGCAACCTAAATGTCCATCGACAGAGGAATGGATAAAGTAGATGTGGTACATATATACAGTGGAATATTACTCAACCATAAAAAGGAATGAAATTGGGTCATTTGTAGAGATGGGGATGGACCTAAAGTCTGTCATACAAAGTGAAGTAAATCAGAAAGAGAAAAACAAATATCGTACATTAATGCATATATGTGGAATCTAGAAAAATGGTACAGATGAATCTAGTTGTAGGACAGGAATAGAGACGCAGAAGTAGAGAATAGATGGGTGGACACAGAGAGGGAAAGGGAGGGTGGGATGAATTGGGAGATTAGGATTGACATATACTCACTACCATGTGTAAAATAGCTAGTAGTAATGTGCTGTATAGTGCAGGGAGCTCAGCTCAGTGCTCTGTGATGACCCAGATGGGTGGGATGGGGGTGAGGTGTGAGGAAGGTCCAAGAGGGAGGGGATATATGTATACATGCAGCTGATTCATGTCGTTGTACAGTAGAAACTATCACAACATTTGTAAAACACTTATACTCTAAATAAATAAACAGACGAACAAACAAATAGATCCTGAATAGGGCCAAGACAGACAAGAAAAAGATGTGTGCAACACAACAGGATACATTCCCCAGAAGAGGTATAGAGTCTTACATCTAATGTCAATGTCCCCAGATTTAACCCACATCAACATTGAAGCAATTGTCATAGAATTCTCAGATAAAGGTAAATGAGTTTTTATGTAAAGTGCTTAGAATGGCATGTAGCACACTGTAGGGGCCATATTTGAGTCTTAGCTATAGACATATTGATAAATAGGTAGATCCACAGACATCCGGTAGAAGTTGGCCTTTTTACCTAAAGTACCCAGAAAACAACTGCCATGGTGCATTTGGCTTTCTGGAAACCCAGGTGCATGAAAGCTCTACATAAGCAGAGGGGAATCTTTTAAAAGCTATGTTTTCTCCACAGGGGAGATGAGTTGGTGGCCACACCAAAAGGTGAGTTGGCCTTAAGCCCAAGTGAGCCTTATTAAACTAGAAGCAGGCTTAATCTAGAAGTGAGTTTCTCGTCCTGTAGTTGAATTTTTTTAAGTGGCACATTTTCTTTCTAGTGGAAAAATAAACAGGAGAGGGGGAGATGTTTGGAGGATAAAGCTTTAAAAATAACAACTCATAGCCAAAATAGAGAAATGTTCCTTTCTCAGTATAAAGTCTCTGTTTACTTAACAGACTGCACACTGGCAGGGGAGGACATCTCAGTGTGGGAGGGAGCCTGCGTTCGCCTGCTGTGAGAAAAAGTTCAGATGAGAAACTGAGAAAGCGGAGTCTTAACAATTCTCCTCTCATCCCCTTTCAACAGTCTCCCACATTTTCCCATGAGGAGCTTGTTCTTCACTCTTGCAACGAGAGTGTATTCTTCTCAGCCTCTTCTCACTGGATACCCTATTATTTCTGAGCAGCAATTATTATCCGACCACAGCTCAATGCTGGCACTTCAGCACACATTAGGACTGAGCCCTCCGCGTGGCTCATAACCACAACTCTTCAGTTCAGATCTCACTGTGTGTGTGTGTGTGTGTGTGTGTGTGTGTGTGTGTGCGCGCGCTCCTTCAGAGGACATGGAGGGGTCATACATTAAGTGTAAATCATTGATACGGTATGATAGGAGGACCCTGGGGCTTACCTTCCATGCAAACAGAAGTGCTTCATATTTGCTGGTGGGAGTCTCAACACTGAGGGCTCCTGGGGGAATATTCACTGCAGTGAAGATGCAATTTTCTAAGCAATGCTCTGAGAGTCTGGAAGAACTTTACACTGATGACTCCATAAAAATGAACTCGCTACCTTTCAATGGGAAAAACTCACATGGTCTAAACACTTCAGACCATTCATTATTTGTGTAATCAACAAAAAGTGTGTACTTTGATGGCCCTGATGATATTTTCAGTAAATCACTAGAATATCGCCTGCATGGAAATGACTGATTACATGGTATCTGAGGGTCTCTCACTGGCATTACCACCAGGTGAAAAGGCTTGCCATGTGAGCTACGAGACACATGATCTGTCATCCTAAGATCAGGTACAAATCTATGTATACTTGGAAGGTTAACAGACACTTGTCACCTGGCTGACACAAAGATAACCTTTACTGTCCACTGAGGTCATTACATACTGGAGTTGGGTCTCCATTTTCAAAGCCCTGTTGAAATATTCTATACTAACTTCAAGGAGCCAATCAGACTAGCACAGTTAACCCAATTTCAGAGAGAACAGATGAATCAATGGCCTCAGAGATGGGATGATTGCTAAGAATCTGGAGGTAACCTAACTACAATAAGACAAGATTAGTCTAAATACATGAGGTATCCCTGAGGCTGTGAGACACATGGGGTTTGGAAGAACAAGATTTATTTTTAAAAGAAGCATGGCTTCAGGCATAGATCAGGAGTAGTTTACCAAGCAGACCAGCCCATGACTCCCACAGCCTGCAGTGATGAATTCTAACCATCACATCAGTCTTGTGTTCAGAGCACCTTAGAATCGCCTTGAGGGGAAACCTTGTTCTGCTCCCTACCCTCTCCCAATGCAGTCCATTTGCACTTAAGTCATGGGGAAAGAAACAGGTTTGGAAAGAACATTTGTTCATGGAAGTTTCTCTTCATAGAAATGAACTCCGAGGGACTTCCTAGGTGGCTTGGTGGTTGAAAGTCCGTCTGCCAGTGCAGGGGAAACAGGTTCAATCCCTGGTCCAGGACGATCCCACATGCCTTGGAGCAACTAAGCCTGTGCACCACAATTATTGAGCCTGCGCTCTAGAGCCCATGAGCCACAACTATTGAGCCCATATGCCACAACTGCTGAAGCCCACGCCCCTAGAGAGAGCCCGTGCTCCGCAACAAGAGAAGCCACCGCAATGAGAAGCCCACGCACCACAATAAGGAGTAGCCCCCACTCGCCACAACTAGAGAAAGCCAGTGTGCAGCAACGGAGATCCAACGCAGCCAATAAATACATAAATAAATACATAAATAAATTTATTTTAAAAAGAGATGTAATTCACATTTAAGGAAAAAAAAAAAAGAAATGAACTCCTGTTTTTCAGAAGCCCTTAAGTACCTATTCCTCCACATGGGAAATAAAGAGCTCTAATGAGGATGTGCAGATCAAACCTTCACTTGTACATTTTTGAAAATAATCTTACAAAATGTAAAGTTATTCCCTAGCCTCTCTTTGTATAAATGAACATTGATGCATGGAAACAGAAAACCCAGGAGATTAACATAAGACATTCAATTTAGCTGTCCTGAAAAAACTTACAACATGGTCAGAAAAAAAAAGTTACAAATTAAGATGTCGTTTAATATCACTAGTGTCAGTTTTAGTTGTATTTAAAGAGCTTCTGTAACTTTGATGCTACAAAATCTCTCAGCACATATTCTGAAATGCTGTGACTCCATAAATAGTTGTATGATCAAGAGGTTTACATATACAACCCTTTGATGTGTGGGACAAAATGCTGAAGATGGCAAATTGCAAGTGATACATCTTGAAAGATACAAAATTTGAATGGCTGTATCTCAAAGCTGATTACTTAAGAGGAAAGTGGATTAAGACTCTGGAATCTGATTGCCTGGGCCCAAATCTTGATACCACTATTTACCAATTATGTGACCTTGAACTAATTATTTAAAGTCTGTGTGTCTGAATGAGCATATACCCACAGTGGACTGTAGGTTGAATAAGAAATAAATGTCATTAATGTACGATTGTTTGATACAGTAGTTAGCCTATGCAGATCAATAGGTCCTGAGAGTGGGGTACTGACATCAAAAATATTTACCCCCTTAATGCCAAGTAACAAGAAACAGATATAGCAAGCTAGAACATTGCAAAATATCTGGTAAAACTGTTAGGTGAAACACTGACTGAAACCACTTGCCCTGGCCAGGCACCATCCTAACCACTTGCATGAGTTATCTTAAACAGGAGGTCCAGGTAAGGAATGCAGAGCTAACAAGTTACCAACAACCGGAAGAATTTGAGAAAGGTCAAAAGGAGAGAGGAGATGCCAGCCCATATGTCCTACCAACCTCCCAGAATCCTTCTCGCTGGAATCCATCTTGGCTGAGCGATGCGTGTGCCACCAGGAAGGACCCTGAGTCAGAGTGATTGGCCAGAGACAACCCGGAAACTAACCCCATCACCATAAAACCCGAGACTGCAAGCCACGTGGCAGAGAAGTTCTCCTGGCTTCCCTTACCCTGCTTTTCTCTGCCTGGGCACCCCTTCCCATGTAAGTCTATTGCTTTGTCAGCACATGTGTCTCCTTGGACAATACATTTCCGAGTGTTAGACAAGAGCCCACTCTCGGGGCCCTGGAAGGGGTCCCCCTTCCTGCAACAAAACTATGGTCTGAAAGAACATGGAAGGCAGACCACTCACCTGGAGAAGTGGACAGAAAGAGTCAGGGTGTTGGTGTGTGGCTACCTGTACAAAAAAGAAGTGACCTCAAGGCAAGAATTGAATGGTTGTCAAGCAGAAAATGAAGGGATTGAGGAAATCCCAAAGATAAATAGTCTTAAGAGTTTGGAAAAGCCAAATGCTTCTGGCTATGAAATATTAAAGTGATTAATTCAAAAATCATTGTGTTTGAAAGGCCCAGTAAGCCTCCTCAACTTACAAGGTAACTCAGTGTCCGGAGCACCTCCGGTGGTAAAGGGAGACATTAAGAAGGTGTTACCTTCTCATCCAAGCCTGTTGTTTCAAATAGCCTCAAGGTTGTTACCAATAAATCATAAGGAAGAAGCCAAAGGACAAAGAAGCAAATAAGAACATCAGACTTGAGAACTGTCGAGCAAAGACTTTGGACGTGGTTACAAGTAGATGGAACTGACAAGGGCAAATAGAATAGAAACCTACTTTTTTTTTCTTTCCTTCTTTCTTTCTTTTTTTTTCTTTTTGTGGTAACTGTACTGCCAAAGAAATCACAATCCTGAACTAAAAAACAAAAGCTTTTGGGCTTCCTAGGTGGCGCAATGGTTACGAATCTGCCTGCCAATGCAGAGGTCACGGGTTCGATCCCAGCTCCAGGAAGATCCCACATGCCACGGAGCAACTAAGCCCGTGTGCCAAAAAAAAAAAAAAGCTTTTGATCATTCAAGTCTCCAACCACAAAATTTCAGCTGCTCAACACAATGAAAATTTATTTCCTCCTCACATCACTGTCCAATGTAGGCATCTTCCTTGGTAAGCGAACTTACCATGCAGGGACCCAGAATCCTTCTAATCTCTAGCTCTGCCCTGTAGAAGTCCTTGAAGTCTTCTTCATTCAGACAGTAGATGGAGAAAAGGATTCGGGCAGGCTCAGAACATGAGCTGGTAGGCAGTGCTATGAGCATTGCATAGCTCAAAAGCACAAGCATCTTCACGCTCACTTTGGATACAGCCAATGAGAATGATGGAAAGAAAGAACCTCCCAGAAAGTGACATCAGGGTTCTTGGAGAAGAATGGAAAGTTCCTTTTGCCCAGAGAGTAAATTTAGGAACTAATTAAAGAACTTTCAGGCCCCTCAGAGTAGGATTTTATGACTGGCATTAAAGAGTATGTGAAAGGTAAATCAAAACAGAGCTGGTAGTACTAAGAGAACTCTCGTAAATGGAGCCAGGAGGCCACTGAGGAAGTGTGACCTGTGCACATCTCAGCCTGGATGGAATCTGACCTTTTGACCACTTATTGTCCTAAGGAAGACATCCAGAACCTCTGCCAGAAACTCTAAACATTTATCTGATTCTTACCCCAAAGCAACTCGGGACAGCATATCCCTTAAGAATAAATATCTCTTTTCTTGTGTCAGAGTACAGCCTGGTGACTTTTGATTTTATAACCCCCCGACTCTTTCTCTTTCCCAGAACACTCTCTGTCTTATCCGAATCTGCGTCTCTTGAATTGCAATTCCTAGAATCTGAAATAAAGCTCTTTTTTTTTTTCCCAGCCTCGATATTGATTACTGTTTGATGAGTGATACTGGCTATTCCCACTCCCTTATTGCTCAATTGGCATTTTTATTGCAGTTACCTCACCCTTACTCCACCGTGGGATAGTGAATGTATTTGTGGACTGAGGCTGCCAAACAGGGAGGAGCCACATCCGTGCTGGAGACAGAGGACCATACATCACTAGAAATCTGTGAGCGGGATGGACTTGGAGCCAGGCACGGTGGCTGGAAGCCACTCTGGATTCTCTCTCTTGGGGAGGAACAGTGTGCATTCTGTGTATGGGAGGAGTGGATATTCTGTAACCAGAGGTGAAGACTGTGACAAAGGCTGCTATATTGACCACAACACATTTCTTTTTCCTCCCAGGTTTCCTCCTAGATACACAAATACTTCCTGCCCCATCCCCTGCCCTGCTGCAGTTAAGAGTGGACATGGGATTGGGTTCTCGCTAATGGAAAGTGAGCAGAAGTGACTGGCATCACTTCTGTGATAAAGTGGATAAGAAAGAGCTATGCCTCCCCAGTCCCTGTCCCCATCTACAGCTTGAATGAAGAGCACTCTTGGGACCTAAGAGGGGGCAGAGCCAGAGGTTAGAAGGATCCTGGGTCCCTGAATGGAAAAGTCACCTACCAAGGAAGATGCCTACTTTTGACAGTGGCCTGAGTAAAATAAACTTTCACTGTGTTGAAGAGCTGACGTTTGAGGGACAGCTGTGACAACCATTAGCCTGTACCCCATGACACAGAATAGAGGTGTGGGTCTGATTCCTCCCTGCTCCAAAGCACTCAGGATACACTGACACACAAATACACTTAGGATGCAAAGATACACTTATCTTCTGGAGACATGGCTACTGACTCATCAAAAGGTATAAAAAACATATCTCTATGGTGTCTTGCTTTCAAGAAATCAGTCACTTCCAGCTGGCATGATTAGGAAAGAGAGTGCATGGCATTTGATGTAGATTTCCAAGGGTAGATTGAGTAGAAGTAAGGAAATTCCAGGCAGATTAAATGGTATCAGTCAAAGTCAAGAAGTGGGAGAAGATAGGCACATTCAGGGAGTGGGGAGTAATCCAGCTGCTAGAGGAACTTGGAAATGTGTTCAGTCAATGTGTGAAGAGTGGTTAGTAAAAGGCTTAAGTGATGGTACAAGAGGTAATATGTAAGGAAAAGTCATTAAAAGCTCATCCACAGGTGATAAGGTCAAGTAAATGCTTTGTTATGATTAATTTGGCATCAGTGTCCACAGGAGAGTGAGGGCGAGCAGAGAGGAGTCTGGGAAGAGGCTCCAGGCATAAGGAAGGAAGAGAAGGCCTGAGACAGTGACCACGGCCATAAAGATAAATAAGGGATATTTTGGAAATCTTTTCTAAAGGATGAATGAACAGACTTTGGTGAATGATCCACAGCATTGGACAAAGAAAGAAAGAATTTAAAGACACTTTTGAAATTGTATGTTGGGATGACTGGGATGATGATGAAAGAAATAGAGAAATTAGCAGAAATAAAGAAATTCAGAGGGGTTGTCTTATACCAGCAGAAGAAAAAAAAATCCCTAAAAAATTACTGAATTTAAAATTTCACAGAACTACCTAAGTAGAGATGACACACATAAAACTGAAAATGTAGGTCTAGAACTTGGGAAAGAGGCCAGGCTTCAATATATGAATTTGGACTAGTTTTTTCCACTTATTATTGTGGGCATCTTTTCAAATCAGCATGTCAAAAAACACCTCCCCTTTTAAATAAGTATCCAGTATTTTACCGTATTTGTAGTTATGTAAGTGTTCCCTTATTGATGGGCATTGATGGTTTTCCCTTTTTGGCTACAACAATGTGCAATCATCATTCTTACACCTGTATTTTCTACATTTACAAAAAATTCTTACACATATAATAGCAGAATCAAGGAGTATAAACATTTGCATTTTAATAAATATTGCCAAAATGCTTTCCAAAAAAGTTGTACCAATTTATACTGCCCTCAACAGAACATGAAAATGTCTGCAAAGAAAGGTTTTGGAGATATCTGAATAGTGATAGTTAAAACTAGGAAAGGGAGAGTGTTCATCAGGGAGAGCAGAGAGAGAGAAAAGGAGAGCAGAGAGTGAGGACAAGGGAGAGAGAGACAGAAAGAGAGAGACAGAGAGAGGGAAGAAGAAGCAGGCCAAGGGAGGAACTTGGGGAGCAACAGCATCTCTGGCATGGGAACCAGACTGGAACCAGTCAAAAGGTGCAGCGGTCAGAGAACTGGCAGAATAGGAGAGACCAAGATGTTGAAGGCCAGAAGGTCAAAAGGAAAAGGCAAGGAATGCAATGAACTAGAGGCAGGGACTGAGAGAAAGAGGGAAGGAGAGAAAGATGAAATTTTTTATAGATGGGCACAGACTCAATATCATCACAGGAACAGGAATGCCTTTTTCTAACTCAAGAATAAGAAAAGAAATAGCATCAAAACAGGGAAATTCTGAGAAGTTAGTGTTAGAAATAATATCACCTCAAATTGCTTAGGAAATGGGAAGTAATATTATTTGCAGAAAATATGCGAAGGTAAATTGAGGCTGGAGACTTCAGGACATGGGAGGAAACCATAAAAGTTATTGTGGCCTTGAGTTGGACCAAGCTCAAGAACGCCCTTGGATTTCTGGCCCTTGCCCAATCTTCTCAAGTCCATTTCTTACTGCCTACCTTATAACGCATGTTGCATGGCACTTCTGAACAAATGCAGATTATCCATAGCACTTACTCCTGGTCCATGTCTGTTAAGGTTATCACCTCTATCCCACCCCACCCTCTTCTTAGATATCTCCTTCTCATCTTTCAAGGCTCAGATACATATCTCCTCTTCCAGGAAGCCTTCCTTGACAGCCCAGCATTCTCTATCCTTTTGGTTATACACTTTTCCTCTGTGCTCTGACACTATCCTTTACATCAGTAATCAGCATTTTTTTTTTCTGTATGAGACCAGAGGGTAAATATTTTAGGCTTTGAGAGTCATATAGTCTCTGTTGCATCTACTCAACTCTGACATTTTATGGTGAAGGCAGCCACAGACAATATGTAACCAATAAGCATGACTGTGTTTCAATAAAACTTTATTTATAAAAATAGTAGTAGACTTGATTTAGCCTGTGGGCCATGCTTTGCTCACTCCTGCTGTATACATTGTTCTATAGTCAACAAACTTATTGAGCGCCAACTATGTGCCCATGTTGGGTAATAAGAATGTAATGGTGAGCAAGATAAGAATGTGCCTTCCTCAAAAGGAAGTAATGATATCTTTGGCAGAGAGTGAGAAGAAAAAAAGAAAGGAAAGGAAAGGAAAGGAAAGGAAAGGAAAGGAAAGGAAAGGAAAGGAAAGGAAAGGGAAGGGAAGGGAAGGGAAGGAAAGGAAGGGAAAGAAAAGAAAAGGAAAGGGAGAGGAGGGGAAGGGAGGGGAGAGGAGGGGAAGGGAAAGAAAAGAAAAGGGAAGGGAAGGGAAGGAAAAGAGAAATAATTAAAGTTGTAACTAGCGGCAGAAGGAAAAAAAAACTAGGTTCTAGGGTGGTGACAAACAAGGAGCCATAGGTGGTGGAGAAGTTTGAGATGCTCGCAGGATGTCCAAATAGATCTTAGAGATCTGGAACTCAGGAAAATCTTTGCACCTGGAGATTCAGCTTTGGGAGCTACCGAGAGAGTGTGTGAGTGCAGAAGGAGAGAAAGAGACAGCATCTCGGGGGAATCCAGTCTAAGAGGAAGATGAGGCTGCACAAGAGGAGCAGTGGGGGAGATGAAAAAGAACCAGGAAGGAGGGGGACAAGAAGCCCAGAATGATCTCTAAATGATAGGCTAGAGGAGTCAAGAAGAGAAATATAAATTTGTGGGCCAGATCAAGATAATATTCCGGCTTTAGAAAAAGTGTTGAGTAGCCCCAGAGATGGAAGTGATGAGAGGAGACAGTGGATGTGGCCAAAGGAGGAAGACTCTTTGAGTAGAGAGAGGAGTTGAGGGGAGAGAGATTTTAGAGGTGACTGATTATGGGGCTTGAGATGAACCAGGAGGAAAACGAAATCATAAAACTATAATCAAAGAATAGGAGGGATTAAGTGTCAAAGATAAAGAGTAGGTCCAGTAGGAATAAGGGATGGAGGAAGTAGAGGCTACAGGGGGTATACTGTAGCCTCTACTGGAGAGGGAGCCTCCAGTTTAAGATACTGCTGGTGGTACAGTCCCCAGGGGTGGAATCCACTAAAGGAGGGAAGAAACCAAGTAACTGAAATGCAGAACCTTATGAACACTGAGACCAAGGATCCTATCATTATAACAAAGCACAATATTAAGTGACTAGTTTTAGAGCTGACCAAAAGTCTGAGTGCTTTGAAAAATTACTCAGGGCTGATTTGTTTCTGACTTTTCAAAGACCTCCTAAGTTTGAAGACTTTTCTTCTGAAGATGACTGAAGAAATGCAATGATCTGAAGTCTGCAAGAATGGGCTCGATGAACTCACTAGAAGGAGAGCATATCTCTCTTATGCTCAGCCTTCCCTCTGTGCACCTGAGAACATGTAAACTTTGTGGCTTTGCGTTGAAGTCTGTGCTTTATATGTGAGTGTACCTTAACTATCACAGTCTATATGTCAAGGTAAATGAGCTAAGATCACATAATGATAACTAGCAAAAATGTCATTCCTTTTAGAAAGAATAGTGTTTAGGTAGGGAAAAGTGGAACACAATAAAAACCAATAGGGGAAATTTTAAGAATATGGCCCAAAGATCATCTTCTTAGAGTTATTCTGAGAAAAGGGAGATAAAAACCATGTTGTATGATTCACTTAGAAGAACTGGATTTCAAGTGGAAATAACTTATAGTCCATTACCTTGAGAAGAGTTGCTATGAGACTGAAAGCCAGTGCTGTCTTCATTGAGAGCTGGAGGAATAAAGGCATGGGGCAATTTAGGAGCATTTTAGAAATGTAAAGTTCTCGGAAGGCACGTTCCAAGTCCAGCAGACCTTGCTGAAAAAGTAGGGAAGCATGACAGTAGGAGGAAGGTTTTCAGCTCTCTGTTTTTCTCAGCTTCAGTCCACATGTAGCTTTGTTGCTATTGTTGTTTTCCTTTGAAACATAAGAGAATCTACCAAGAGAAGCCAATCAACATTGGTGCCCAGTAAATGGACTTCCAATAAATGGAGAGGAAAAGCCAAAAAGGTTCTTTCGGTGTAAGGAAGTCCATGCTCATTGAAATCAAAGAAAGGAGTGAGGCTTTCCTTCAGACAGTGTCCTGAGGATACGTTCAGCTCAAGGAAAAGTCATTCTCCTTCAGAGACTTGCCTTGCTGAGGCATTTACTTACTGATGACTGAAGTGCTGGAATGGCTGAAGTGATGCGGACCCAGCCACACATACCTAACTGTATACCCAATCCCTTCCAGAAGGAAGACCCTACTCATGCCCCTGCCCCCCAATCATGCCCTGACACAAGGCCAAGAGGAGTCTCAGCCCCTGCTCCTCTCTCTTCATTGCAGTCTCTACGGGCGGGCTTCAGCCTTGCGAGAGTCACTGTGAGCCGACCTTGAACACTGGCAACAGAGTACAGATAATTGATACGCCTATTACTCATCCAGAAGGATCCAGACCCTTTGTGTTCATACCAGTCAAATGGTTGTCATGAAAATTACACAGGAAAGATTACAATGGCCTATCTGAAAGATGTGTCTGTATATTAGCTATAGACACTTAGTCATCTAATGTTCAATTATCTTTATTAAGCTACCAGTCACCCAGGAGTAAGACTCTAGGGAATTCATTGCTGTTTACCTTTCTCACATCAGCAGGTTGATAGTCAAAAGAGTTTTGGAGCCAAGAGATATTTTCTAATAAATAGAAAAAGCCTTAACGTGTACTCTTTTCATATACTTTTGGGTGCTAAAGTGGCGAGAAAGGAGGTTACAGTTGGCTATTACAGGTGCTTCTGTCAGAATGTGTAAAACACACTTCTGGTTTTGAATGGTTTGCCAAAGGGAGATGGAATTCTGCACTTCTATAGATAATGATCCACTTGAGTTTGCTTGTTCAGTGTATACAGTTTAAGAGCTAAAGTAAGTCCCTAGAAGTAAATTCTCTAATGGTTGTGTCTATTAAAATATCCAGTTGGAAAGAGAGTCGATAAATCTTTTAAGATGCCCGCATCAAGCATGTAAAATACCAGGAAGAATACCTCCAGTTACTCACTTTTTGTCTGGATACGTTTGAATTACACAAAGAAATTAGGTAGTTTTTCTCCCGTGTACTTAGATGAGCAGATTCTGTTAACTGGAATGAAGGCAAATAAATGAACAGAGAGAGAGTGGTTTGTATGAGAGTAAGGTTTCTATTTTTGATAAACCAATAATTATTTCTCTGTATATGACAAACACTTCATTTCTTCACTAACTGGATTTTAGTTATACACTATTTTTTAGTCTATTATGTGTGCCAGATTCAGTGCTAGACACTAGGAGCTCAAAGATCAATTTTAGTTATTCATTCCTTTATTCATTTGAGGCAGGTTAATAACAAAAACAGGGAAGGACCAAGCAAACATAGGAAAATGCAAGCCCTAGGGAATAAATAACTTATGGCCTCTTTCACAAGACCCTGCCAGGGGCAGCGCAAATATCTGGGTCAACGAGATAAGGAAAAACTAACGTATGCACTCTGGCTTCTGTACATTGCTTCTGCATAGATAAACATAGCTATAGGCTCCCAAAAGCACGGGAACTGGTCTGTAAAAGCAGAAGCTCTCCTTTGGTTCAGCGCTCAGTCTTTGAATGTGAATCCACTGGGCCTGTACCGGTACAATAAGCATTGCTTCCTGCATTATAAGGCTCGGTGTCCTGCCTACCTCTACCGATTCCTCCAACACATTTAGTGAACATTTACTACGTCAGAATCTACTATGCTCTGGGCACTAAGTTAAGTGTTGAGGGTTTAACAATGAGCAAAACATTGTCCTCCTACAGTGTACAATTTACTAAGGTAGACAGGCATTAAATACACACACACACACATAAAACAATAAAAGAAAACTATTTTTATGATCAATTAATTTACTATAACAAAAGGAGCCAGGAATATAAAACAGGGAAAATTAAAACTATTAATTGCAACCAATGCCAAGAAGGAAGAGTATAGGATTTTACAAGAGAGAATAACAAGAGGTCTATCTTAGATGAGAGGAAAGGTGGGTGTCAGAGAAGGTGATACTTTTGAGAAGGTGACAGTTAATCTGAAACCTAAAGAACTAGGAATTAGTCAGGAAAAGATTTGGGAAGGGTGAACCAAGGAGAGAGACGTGTATGTAGGTTTTGGAAGCTAAAAAAAAATGCTTAACAAGTTTAAGAAACTAAAAGGTCAACACTTTGGAACTCTGGAACTCTGTGATCCTAGGCACAGTGGTCCTGCATGAGACTGAAGAGGCAGCTGCAGAAACAAGGCCCTCAGGCTTTGATCAGGAGGGTGATCTTCAGCCCCAGGCCAAGAAAGGCCATTGCAGTTCTAAGAGAATTCCGAGGAGAACTTAAGAGAAGAGTGACCAACATTTGTATTTTTCAAAGATCAGACTCACAGGGGGAATATTTCCTCAAGTCTCTATAGCAGGAAGAAAATAAAATTCACATAATAAAATTCACATTAACCTGGCCATTCTAATTGCAAAAGTTTTTATGCACAAAGAAACCAAACCAAAACACACCACCAAATGCTGTTTTGTGGTGCAAAGCAAAACACAACACAGTCAGTTATGGCCATTGAAATGTCTGAAGAAAAAGCAATTCCTTTCTTACCCTCTTTATTTTATAGAAAACCTTAATCTGTTCACTATCCTTTAAGAGAAATGACACATACCCAATATAGAATATTGTGATTCCAAGAACTAAACCAATGACCTAGGAATTCCCAAGAGGATTCTAGAATCATTCATTCAATTAGAATGTATCAAGCTCTTATTAGATCCCAAGCACTCTGCAAGTGAGTCAAGGTCCCTACGTTCCTGGAGCTTCCATTCAAATGGTAAAAGCAGATAAAGAAAAGTAAATACAGAAATAAACTGTATATAAAATTATATAGATTATATAAGATTTTTTATAAGATTATATATATTTATATAAGATTATATAAAATATAATCTCCAATTGTGATCAGTGTTTTTATAGGAAATAAAACAGGGAGCAGCAGGTTGGGTGGTAGAGGGCCAGCTTCAGCCAGGCTGTCCTCCAGGAGGTGACATCTGAACCGAGGCCTGGGATGTTTTGAGATAACCCAGACTCCATTTTTAGAAGAGAAAATTTTCAAGTGTTTTTCATCAGGATAAGAAACAAGGTAGTCATTTTAATGGTTGGTTTGAGGACTAGGAAAAAATATTCTGGCTTTGAAATACAATAAGGTAGATCAACACAGGCAAAGCATTGTGCCAAACAATCCAAGAAACTGGAACTGAAAAAGCAGAAGTAGAAGTGGCCAGAACACTGCCTTGCTCTTAGAATCTCCAGTCTTTTCACACTGAAGTTGGACCTACAGCCATTAGGAGAATAATGGCTTCCCTGGAAGCCAGTTCACACGGCCCGTGAATAGTCCACAGAAGAATGGCAGAACTTCTTACCTCCCACTGGGAACAATCCTGTTTGATGGAATACATCTTTCTTTAATGTTTACAACTCTTGTGGAGTTCTTTTGTTTCCTTCATTTAAAAAATTTTGTCTTTTCTTTTAGTATAAATGATCTTTGCCTCAACTTCACTGTATAATTTCTACTTCCTAACTGCATTTCAATCTAAGGTTTAGCCAAATAAAAATACAGATATAAAACACTAATTTGAAGAAAGGCAATTGACACTGAAAGCTCTTTCCAGCGTGGTGGGGGGAGTGGATATGTATCTGTAGAATTAAATACTAATGGGCGTTTTTTTGGTTGGTTGGTTGGTTTTTAATATTTTGGCCACGCCATGTGGCATGCGGGATCTTTGTTCCTCCACCAGGGATCGTACCCACACCCTCTGCCATGGAAACGTGGAGTCTTAACCACTAGACTGCCAGGGAAGTCCCAAACTAATGTGTTCTTGATTGGAGTTGTTTTGTGTAGCTCTTACATATAGGTGCTGATTTGTTTTTAAATTTTTCTTTTGATTATGCGGTAGGTAGCATTATGTAACTAGTAAAGAGCACAGTACCAGAAGGAGTGGCCTTGTGTTTTTGGCCCCACTCTGTCAGTAACTGGCTGTACAACCTTAGGCACATCACTTAAACTTTCTGGAATTCCATTTCCTCTGTAAATAAGGAGGCTGGAGCAAATCAATAGTATTCGACTTGTTTTTAGAAGTGGTATTCTTATTAAATGAAATACTATGTGACACTTCAATTACAAAACAGAACAAAGTACCTCTGCTTTGGAAGAACTCTAAGGGTGTCCCAGAGACCACACCTTCTTCCATCCTCCAAGGCAACTTCTTAGTCACCGCCTTGGAAAGATCACAGAAGGCAATTTGAAAAGCACTGCCCTAGGTCCTAAATGCTATTTCAGTTCTAAGTGCAAATAGGAGAAGTCTCCAAAACTGTACGTCACAGAATCAACATTTTGTAGACTTACTAACCTCTACAGGAAGGTAAAAGTGTTCACTCATCGGCCTTAATTACTAAGCTCCACTTTTGGTGATGAAACTTCTTAAAATACTGCTACTCTTAGCAGCAGTGAAGTCTCCTCGGTTAGACCATGATGTAACAGCTCCACTACCAATAACAACAGAATAACAATGAAAGCTAACATCTATTCCGTTCTCACTACGTGCTAATAAGCATGGTCTAAGCACTTGGCATCTACTCCTTGAATCCTTATAAAACTCTGTGGGAAAGAAATTGAGGCACAGAGAAGTTAAGTGACTACCCAGAGTCACAGTTAGTTGGTGGTAATATGCAGTCTGACTCCAGAGCCTGGGCTCTCAGACACCACACTGAATATTCCCTCCACCAGCATCCCCGTCTGCACTTGGGCTCACTTCCATGTGCCTTTAGTCTCTGCTGCACCCCTTCCCACACTCAACCCTTTTCAGAGGCCTTTCTGGAACTCTCCTTGTGCCAGGGTATCTGAACATGAGTGTGGAGAACCACGCCCTGGTTAATTTCCAAGCTTCTGCTGCACTGAAACTTTACAAATTCTGAGGACTCTCTTTCCAATAGGTTCCAAAGTTTGTTAACTGGTCAAGGACATGGTGCCAGTCCTGGGATTAAGACTTGGGAGCTTGGGACCAGTTTCATGGATCGAAGATTCCACTGCACTTTCATCTTCTTCCTGTCCCTGGGGAGTGAGCCATTCATCTTCCCACAGGAATCATCCCTCCTGCTTCTCCATCTACAACTCCCCACTGCCATTTCTCCCAAGATTAGGTCTGGACTAAGTGCGTACCCATAGACAGCACTTGCCGCCTCCCTCTCTCACTTATCTACTTTTTACTGACACATTTTAAGCCTTATATATTCATGTAGCTGTCTTACTAACTTTCCCCTCCCCTAATAGATTATATGCTACCAGAGGATGGTTGTGTCTTATTTTCCTCTATACTTCTAATGCCTAGGAAAATTTGATATAATTAATCAACATCACTCATTAATGGCAGAGTAAAAAAGCATTGACGTTGGCGTGAGGAGTCTTGATTCCTGCCACTAAAGAGCCTTACAATTATAAGTAGATACATTGTAAGCAGCTATAAACCTCATTTTCCCAGAGGAAAGATGAGCATTATAATGTCTATATTAATATCCTCAAAGAGCTGTTTCAGGGATAATGAGAGAATGTAGAGGGTAGCACATTATAAACCACAGATATGACACATTGTAGAACTGTTATCATTACTTAAAACTTACTCTTATTTTCTAAAAGGATTGATTCTAAGCTTTTTTGAAGCAGCGCAATCTGGGAGAGGGAAAGGTTATAGCTCATGAATGCTTATTAGAAACTGAAATAAAAATTTTAAAAGATTCACTTAGTTTCATTAACAGCAAGGCTCAGCATCATCAATGTGACCTCAAAGGCCAGATGAACCTATTCTATTCCAAACAGAGCCACAGGTACTGGCATTTTCAGGAGAGAAAATAAGAAATTATCTAGGTGTCCTTTATGGATGTGTGTCTTTCTCAACATCCTTACCATAAAGGGCAAGGGCTTGTTTTTTTGTTGTTGTTCATTTGTTTTTATGATACTTCTTTCTCTTCTGCTGTCTCTCTCCCCTTCTTAAATATTCCCAAGGCTTCAGGCCGCAGTACGTGTAGAAATTATATCTTTTGTCTGACAGAATAACTCTAAACTGGGCCAATACCATCGCTCTAATTTACCAGAAACTTCTTGAAGAAACTAGAGATTGAAGTATAATCCTACCATTTCACCAGCGATTGGCACGACAATATATCCTTCTGGCAACAACTGGTAAACAAAACTGGAGATGTTTCTGGGCTTTCAGAAAAAACATTTTTATCTTTTCTTTTCCTTCCTGGTGCATTCCCAAGGACTTCGTGCTGCACTCTGACCCCCAGGCCTCAATGATGGTTAAAATTGATTCTGAACCAAGGTAAACAGTGTTCCTCCCAATGGCCTGGAGAGCTCCAGTCGGCAGAAGCTAATGAAGCCCTAGAAGCAGCCTGCTCCTCTTCCACCTACACTTTATCGAAATGCTTTTGAGTCTTATTGTGCTGTAATTACATACTATAGAAAACTCAACCATCATCTATTTCAAGGATTGGGCCCATGACTCTTACTAAAACATTTCAATTCCATTTTCCTGAACATATCTTCCCTAAATGCATCTGTGAGGGCCCTCCACAAGTATTTCCATTTCACATTTCAGAAGACTTAGAGTAATGCAGGTTCCTGACTGAGCTGATGATGGATGTGAAGGGACAGCCATTCTGAGCTGTTTAGGTTGCTCTCTTTCCTTCATTTTCAGTCTAACATTTGATTCCTACAAAGGAATTTGATCATATATATGCATTTTATAAAGCATAATTAAAAAAATACCCATTTCTCCAGTGTTCTACCTTCTTTTTATTTTCTTTATAAAAGTTGTTCATTTTAGAGCAATCAACTTTAGCAATATTTCTTTTAGGGTTAGTACTTTTTGTGGCCTGTCATCGTTCTCCAACCTGAGATGGATATTTTCCTACATTTTGATTGAAAACATTTAATTTTATCTCTTAATTAAATCCTTAATTCATCTGGAGCTAATTTTTCCACATGCTATGAAATAAAAGCAGGTTTTTTTTTTTCTGTGTGAATAACCAGTGGTCTCAGGACCATTAATGTAATGCTTCTTTCTTTTCTTCCCAATTGCAATGCTCTATCAGATGTCAATTTTTCATGTGTCAGTTTCTGAACTTTCTTTTCTATTTCATTAGTCAATGTGCTTTACTTCTTTGCCAATATCACATTCTTAATTATAATAGCCTATGACTTTATAACCTAATTATTATAGTTTTTAACCCAATCTCCCCATGTTAATTGCAGTCTTCAGAAACATTTGGCTATACTCTACCATGTAAATTTTAGAATTAACTGGAGATTTTGATTGGAAATGCCCTGAATTTATAAATCAATTTGTGGAGAATTGGTATATTTTCAATAATGGATCTTCCTAGCCCTATACATGGTATAGTTTTCTTTTTAATGCTTTATATTTTTAATGTCTTTCAATAGAATATTCTAATTATCTCTACAGAGCTCCTGCAATTTCTTTATTAAATTTATTCCAAAATAAATTATAGTTTCTGTTATTCCTGTAAAAAGTACATATAATTATATAAAGCATTTATATAATTACATGTATATTTATTATATTTTGTATTTATTGCTGGTATACAGATATATATTTGGGTTTTGTATACTGATTGACTAAACCTTCTTGTAAATATTCTGATGGGATTGAATATCAAAAAGATAGCAAGGGTAAGTTCTTACCTAGGAATTTTTTTAACCAGATATCTCAAGTCTGTCTAAATTGCTCATGATTGAACAAAAACCTGGAATTTTTTATTTTATGGGAGGCAGCTGATAGAGAATGGAAGTTAATCTCATAGGCTTTCTATTTGCCTAACAAAATATAAAAACTGAGTAACTTGAAATCTAAATGGCTTCTCCTGAGTGAACTTATACCACATACATAGCAATCATCTATTGCTCCAAAAATCAAAACACATTTCAGTGAAGAAAAAGGGTCTTTTTCAAGCTCCATTTGATGGTTCAGAGTCCTTCTAAAGAAGGGTGATGTTGTGTTTCCTTAATGCCTATTTTTAGCATGTACCTTTGCTAGTCGTTAGTAAAAAGTTGGTGTGGTTGAGATCTATGATTCATTGGGGTCTGCTTTGACAATTCAGCTCTTCTAGGTACTGCTGTCCACAAAGCAGATGAAAACTGCAACCTAATACTTCAGAATGAGTTAAGAATTCTGGAGAAAATGGTCAAAGCTTTGAAAGAGTTGCACATTTCAGAAACAGAAAATGCAGGAATGATATGACCAGGCAACAGGAAAAAAATAAAACAAGAGCTGAGACATTTTGGAAGTAAATTTTAAAATAAAGGAAACACATTCAGAAAGATGGACTAAACTAGATAGGATATAACAGCAAATAGACACCATGGACAGCACAGTGAGGGAAATACAGGATGGAAAGATAGAGAGTAAAAAAAGAGAGAAGAAAGATGGCGGCGAAGTAGAAGGACGTGGAGTGCATCCCTCTCCACAGATGCATTAGGAACACACCAAAAGACGCAATAATTCCCACAGAGAACCAGCTGAACACCAGCAAACGACCTCAGATACCAGAAAGGACTGCAAAGATTCCAACATAACCGGTAGGGAGGCATTTGAGACTATCAAAGAGCGTGAAGCAGCTGAGCTGTGGCAGACGGGAAAGAGTGAGAAATACATGGAGGGTCTGCACCACGGCTCAGAGTGCCCGGACTGAGACATCGATTCACAGCTGAACAGGGGGTCTGGGAGTGGGAGCGTGGGAACCGGAGAGCTGGTTCAGGGTGAGAAACATTGTTGGTGGTAGGGAGACAGACTGAGACAGGAGGGAAGAGGTCCGCAGTGAGCAGTGCCTACTGCAGAGAGCTGCTAGACCAGAGTGGCGGCTGGATACTGCTGATTCACAAACAGAGGTGGGGAGCCGCTGGCACAGCCTCTCTCTCGGAGCCTGCTACGGACAGAGGGACAGAGGAACAGAGGAACGACCCCTGTGGGCCAAGCTAATGTGCTCAGGGATAACAGAGGCCCCTGGGCAGGTCTGGCTTAGAGTGCCTGCAGCTGAGAGCCAAAAGTCCTGCATAGCGGCCCAGCTCTGGAGACATTCTGTTTACACCTGAGCTGCCGGCATCCCTCTGCAACAGGCACCGCCATACCCAACGGAACCACCGAGTCCCAGACAGGGCTCCACTGCTCATTCACTCCCAGGATAAGGAACAACTATTGTACCCTCTCTCTCCCCACACACCAGCGCTTACAGACAAACAATAAAGGAAGCTCTGCTGGTCACAGAATAATACAAAAAACCCAAGGTGGGTAGAAGGACACTTACAGCTGAGACCCCAAGGAAACAGAAATATTAGTATTGATTCTATTGAACTGGTCCATTATGGAGTCAGTTCTAGTTTTATTTTTTTTTAATTAATTACAAGCTTAGTCCTAAGGGATCTACAAGTTTTTATAACATATTTTTTATTCCATTTTTTATTCTATTTTTATTTTTAGCCTTTTTATATATTTCCATTTCTAGCTAAGTTTTCTGTAGTGCTGACTGTATCTCTCCTACCTTCTATCATCTCTTTTATACATTTCTATTTCTTTCTTTTTATTTTCATATTTCCAGTCACACTACACTCTTCTGTTGCCCTGTCTTCTATCCTTTGTTAGTTTATTTTATCTTAATGTACTTATAAGCAATATTAACGGTCTGCTCTGTCTCCTTGCTTTATGCTCCAGATGACACACTGCTTTGGTAGTTATTATTAGGTTTTTCTCTTTATCTTACTTCTAAGTAAAATTGTCTGATTTCACTCTGAGAATCTTCAGTCTGTCTGGTGGTACTCTAGCTCTTTATTATATTTGATCCTAGCTTTCAATATCTCCCTGGATTTGTGTTTGTGTGTGTGTGGTATTATTTGTTTGTTTGTTTGTTTGTTTTTGCTTTTGTTTCTGTTTTGTTCAGTTTTGGTTTTGAATTTCTGTTGGTTTTCTTTTTGAATGTCTGAAAGCATACTGGGGTTCTTCTGGCAGGTCTTTCTAGTGCCTTATGTTCTCTTGGATTCAGTATTTGTGTGTCTTATGCACGTATGTGTTTCCTTGACTTGGTATATGTTTGACTCAACACTCTGCCATTAGTGTGGGGCTTGGAAAGTCTTCATTAAACCCCTTTACAGCCGGGACAAGCAACCTCTGAAGTTTGGACTACCATGAGAAAACAAAGAAACACCATGCAGACAAAGGAGCAAGAAAATACCCCACAAGACCAAATAAATGAAGAGGAAATAGGAAAAATGCCTGAAAAAGAATTCAGAGTAATGATAGTAAAGATGATCCAAAATCTCGATAGCAAAATACAGAAAATACAAGAAACAGTTAATAGGGACTCAGAAGAACTAAAGAACAAACAAACAGCAATGGGCAACAAAATAATTGAAATTAAAAATACTCTAGATGGTATAAACAGCAGAATACCTGTGGCAGAAGAATGAATAAGTGAGTTGTAAGATAGAATGGGGGAAATAACTGCCACAGGGCAGGAAAAAGAAAAAAGAATAAAAGGAATGGAAGACAGTCTCAGAGACCTCAGTGATAACACTAAGTGCACCAGCATTCTAATCATAGGCATCCCAAAAGAAGAAGGAAAAAAGAGAGGGTCTGAGAAAATATTTGAAGAGGTTATAGTGGAAAACTTCCCCAACATGGGAAAGGAAATAAATAACCAAGTCCAAGAAGCACAGAGAGTCCCATACAGAATAAACCCAAGGAGAAATACACCAAGACACATATTAATCAAACTAACGACAATTAAACACAAAGAAAAAATATTAAAAGCAGCAAGAGAAAAGCAACAAACAACATATAAGGGAAAACCCATAAGGATAACAGCTGACCTTTCTGCAGAAACTCTGCAGGCCAGAAGGGAATGACAGGATACACTGAAAGTCCTGAAAGAGAAAAACCTGCAGCCAAGAAGACTCTACCCAGCAAGAATCTCATTCAGATTCAATGGAGAAATCAAAAGCTTTACAGACAAGCAAGAGCTAAGAGAATTCAGCACCACAAAACCAGCCTTACAACAATTGCTAAAGGAACTTTTCTAAGTAGGAAACACAAGAGAAGGAAAAGACCTACAAAAACAAACCCAAAATAATTAAGAAAATGGTAATAGGAACACACATGTCAATAATCACCTTAAATGTAAATGGATTAAATGCTCCAACCAAAAGACACAGACTGGCTGAATGGATACAAAAACAAGACCCTTCTATATGCTGCCTACAAGAAACCCACTTCAGACCAAGGGATACATATAGACTGAAAGTAAAGGGATGGAAAAAGATATTCCATGCAAATGGAAGTCAAAAGAAAGCTGGAGTAGCAATACTCATATCAGACAAATTAGACTTTAAAGACCATTACAAGAGACAAGGAAGGTCACTACATAATGATCAAGGGATCCATCCAAGAAGAACATATTACAATTGTAAATACCTATGCCCCCAACATAGGAGCACCTCAATACACAAGGCAAATGCTAACAGCCATAAAAGGGGAAATTGACAATAACATAATAATAGTAGGAGACTTTAACACCCCACTTACATCAATGGACAGATCATCCAAACAGAAAATAAGTAAGGACACACAAGCTTTAAATGACACATTAGACCATCTCGATATAATTGATATTTATAAGACATTCCATCCAAAAATGACAGAATACACTTTCTTCTCAAGTGCACATGGAACATTTTCCAGGATAGATCACATCTTGGGTCATAAATCAAGCCTTGGTAAATTCAAGAAAATTGAAATCATATCAAGCATCTTCTCTGACCACAATGCCATGAGACTAGGTATCAATTACAGGAAAAAAACTGCAAAAAATACAAACACATGGAGGCTAAACAATACACTATTAAACAACCAAGAAATCATTAAGGAAATCAAAGAGGAAATCAAAAAATACCTAGAAAAAAATGACAATGAAAACACAATTACCCAAAACCTATGGGATGCAGCAAAAGCAGTTCTAAGAGGGAAGTTTATTGCAATACAGTCCTACCTTAAGAAACAAGAAAAATATCGAATAAAGAGCCTAATCTTACACCTAAAATAATTAGAGAAAGAAGAACCAAGAAACCCCAAAGTGAGCAGAAGGAAAGACATCATAAAGATCAGATCAGAAATAAATGAAAAAGAAATGAAGGAAACAATAGCAAAGATTAATGAAACTAAAAGCTGGTTCTTTGAGAAGATAAACAAAATTGATAAACCATTACCCAGACTCATCAGGAAAAAAAGGCAGGAGACACAAATCAGCAGAATTAGAAATGAAAAAGGAGAAGTAACAATGGACACCACAGAAATACAAAAGTTCATGAGAGACTACTACAAGCAACTATATGCCAATAAATTGGATAAACTAGAAGAAATGGATATATTCTTAGAAAAATACAATCTTCCAAGACTGAACCAGGAAGAAATAGAAACTATGAACAGACAAATCACCAGTACGGAAATTGAGACTGTGATTAAAAACCTCCCAAAAAACAAAAGCCCAGGGCCAGATGGATTCACAGGAGAATTCTATCAAACACTTAGAGAAGAGCTAACACCTATCCTTCTCAAACTCTTCCAAAATACAGCAGAAGGAGGAACACTCCCAAACTCATTCTACAAGGCCACCATCACCCTGATACAAAAACCAGGCAAAGATGTCACAAAAAAAGAAAATTATAGACCAATATTACTGATGAATATAGATGCAAAAATCCTCAACAAAATACTAGGTAACAGAATCCAACAGCACATTCAAAAGATCATACACCATGATCAAGTAGGATTTATCCCTGGGATGCAAGGATTCTTCAATATACACAAATCAGTCTACATGATACATCATATCAACAAACTGAAGGATAAAAACCATATGATAATCTCAATAGATGTGGAAAAGCTTCTGACAAAATCCAACATCCATTTATGATAAAAACTCTCCAGAAAATGGGCATAGAAGGAAATTACCTCAACATAATAAAAGCCATAAATGAGAAACCAAAAGCCAACATGATTCTAAATGGTGAAAAATTGAAAGTATTCCCTCTAAAAACGGAAACATAACAAGGGTGTCCACACTCACCATTATTATTCAACATAGTTTTGGAAGTTTTAGCCACAGCAATCAGAGAAGAAAAAGAAATAAAAGGAATACAAATTGGAAAAGAAGAAGTAAAATGGTCACTCTTTGCAGATGACATGATATTATATATAGAAAACCCTAAAGAAAACTGCCAGCAGTTTTTTAGTAAAGTAGCAGGATACAAAATTGATTAATTTAGTAAAGTAGCAGGATACAAAATTAATGCACAGAAATCTCTTTCATTCCTATACACTAACAATGGAAGAGCAGAAAGAGAAATTAAGGAAACTCTCCCATTTACCATTGCAACAAAAAGAATAAAATACCTAGGAATAAACCTGCCTAAGGAGGCAAAAGACCTGTATGCAGAAAAGTATAAGACACTGATGAAAGAAATCAAAGATGACACAAACAGGTGGAGGGAGATACTGTGTTCTTGGATTGGAAGAATCAATATTGTGAAAATGACTGTACTACCCAAAGCAATTTACAGATTCAATGCAATCCCAATCAAATTACCAATGGCATTTTCCACAGAACTAGAACAAGAAATCTTATGATTTGTATGGAAATGCAAAAGACCCCAAATAGCCAAAGCAATCTTGAGAAGGAAAAATGAAGTTGGTGGAATTAGGCTTCCTGACTTCAAACTATACTACAAGGCCACAGTGATCAAGACAGTATGGTACTGGCACAAAAAAAGAAAGGAAGATCAATGGAACAGAATAGAGAACTCAGAGGTAAGCCCAAGCACATATGGGCACCTTATCCTTGACAGAGGAGGCAAGAATATACAATGGAAAAAAGACAGCCTCTTCGATAAGTGGTGCTGGGAAAATTGGACAGCAACATGTAAAAGAAGGAAATTAGAACACTTCCTAACACCATACACAAAAATAAACTCAAAATGGATGAAAGACCTAATGTAAGGCCAGACACTATCAAACTCCTAGAGGAAAACATAGGCAGAACACTCTATGACATATATCAAAGCAAGATCCTTTTTGACCCACCTCCTAGAATCATGGAAATCAAATCAAGAATAAACAAATGGGACCTAATGAAACTTCAAAACTTTTGCACAACGAAAGAAACCATAAACAAAACAAGAAGGCAACCCTCAGAATGGGAGAAAATACTTGCCAACAAAGCAAACAGACAAAGGATTAATCTCCAAAATATATAAGCAGCTCATGCAGCTTAATACTAAAAAAGCAAATAACCCAATCCACAAATAGGCATAAGACCTAAATAGATATTTCTTCAAAGAAGACATACAGATGGCCAAAAAACACATGAAAAGATGCTCAACATCACTACTCATCAGAGAAATGCAAGTCAAAGCCACAATGAGGTATCACCTCACACCAGTCAGAATGGCCATCATCAAAAAATCTGGAAACAACAAATGTTGGAGAGGGTGTGGAGAAAAGGGAACTCTCCTGCACTGTTGGTGGGAATGTAAGTTAGTACAGCCACTATGGAAAACAGTTTGGAGGTTCCTTAAAAAACTAAAAATAGAACTACCATATGATCCAGTAATCCCACTCCTGGACATATATCCAGAGAAAACGATCATCCCAAAAGAAACATGTACCATAATGTTCATTCCAGCACTATTTACAATAGCCAGGACATGGAATCAACCTAAATGTCCATCAACAAATTAATGGATAAAGAAGATGTGGTACATATATACAATGGAATATTACTCACCTATAAAAAAGAATGAAATGGAGCTACATGTAATGAGATGGATAGGCCTAGAGTCTGTCATACAGAGTGAAGTAAGCCAGAAAGAGAAAAACAAATATACACGGAATCTAAAAAAAAAAAAAAAATGGTACTGATGAACCCAGTGACAAGACAAGAATAAAGATGCAGATGCAGAGAATGGACTGGAGGACACAAGGATGGGGGGGCGAGGGGTGAAGGGGAAACTGGGACGAAGTGAGAGAGTAGCATAGACATATATATACTACCAACTGTAAAATAGATATCCAGTGGGAAGTTGCTGTATAACAAAGGGAGATCAACTCGATGATGGGTGAGGGCTGGGATGGAGACGGTGAGGGGGAGTCACAGGAGGGAGGGGATATGAGGATATGTGTATAAATACAGCGGATTGACTTTGGTGTACCTCAAAAACTTGTACAAGAGTGTAAATCAATTATATTCCAAGAAAGAGACAAAAAAAAAAAGAGTTAAAAAAAAGAATAAAAAGATTTAGGAGAAAGTCTTAAATATAGAAAAGGTAAAGAGTACCCATTGTATGTATAAATCGGCCCCGAAGGAAGTAAACCGAAGCAATATAGAAAACAATTACTCAAAATCATACACCAAGAGAGTCAAGAAGTTAAAGAAGATTTCAATCTACACATTCAAAAGATGTACCATGTACCTGAGAAAACTGACTTAAAATGGTCAATATAGAGACATATCTTAATAAAACTATTGAAATTTAAGCCTATGTAAAAACAAACCCTGCAAGCATTCAGACAAAAAGTCCAAATCACCAACAAGGGGAATAAAGTCAGACTGCCATCCAACTTCTTGACAACATTTCATACTAAAAAACTAAGGAGCAATCGTTTAAAAGTACTTGAGAAAAATGTAAGACAACAACTTTGTATGCAACCAAACTTTTCATATAAAGGACACAGAAAAATAATTATAAACATTTTAAAACTAAAACCAAATTTTTTTAAGTATTCTCATGAATCTTTCCTGATAATAGGTGCTCCAGACAATCAAAAAGATTAGAGAACCATCAACATATGGTCTGAAAGTGTACATTAAATATATTGAATGATAGAGTTAACACTAAAATTTGGGATTGAGGTGACAAAAAAGAGCATCTAAGCATTGTAAGAACTAACTATGGACAAAAATACAATAAATAAAAATGAGATGAGAAAAGAGTAGTCACAGCAATTACTATTAGCTTATGATTACCTCATAGCTAATAACTGAGGAAATTAATATCATTTGATTCTAACAAATCAAGTAGTAGAAGCATAAGTAAATTTAGCACCACAAAGTTTAACACTAAGATAATCCTACTGGTTTAAATTGGAGGGTAGTTAAAAGAACGTTAAATTTCCAGCTTACTTAGTAACTCATAGTAGGTGCTCATAGCAGGAAATAGCAGTTTCTAAAGGAAGAATTGACTAAATATACATAAATTTAACAAGCAGAACAAAAATACAAAATACCTACCAGGTTGGCCAAAAAATTCGTTTGGGTTTTTGTATGCTGTTATGGAAAAACCCGAACGAAATTTTTGGCCAACCCAAGAAAAACGAACCAAAAAAAAATTTTTTTAAATAGAAATAGCAAAGAAAAAAGACAGGTGGATAATATTTTACCTTCTTTTTAATAACAGTAAATAAACTTAAATATCAAGTATATATGAAACATTTAGAAAAACTGAAATTATATTAGTCTACAAAGAAAATGTTAATAAATTGCAAAAATAATTGAAGTAGTATAAGCAGTATTCTTTGATTCCAAAGCAAAAAATGTTTATTAACAACAAAAATGCCCTTTGAACCCAGAAATTAAACTGTTTATTAAACGACTATAATGAAAGGGAAAATAAAATATGAACTTGCTGAACTTAAAAAAATAATGATAATGAAAGTAAGTTTATCAGAATCTATGGGACATAACTAAAACAGAGCTCTGAGAAAATTCTTAGTATTAATTACCCATATTATAGAATAAAAATAAGTGAATTAAATATCAACTCAAAAAGCTAGAGAAAGAATTAAAAAGTTAACTGACTGAAAGCAAAAGGAAGGATTTAATAAATCTAAAAATATAACAATGAGTTAGAAAGTAAAAACCAGTAGAACTAATAAAAAAAATTAAGGGGAAAGAATTGACAAAATAGAGAAATCACTAGCTGACCTATGTTCTAAAAAAAGATAAATACACAAAATAAATTATAAGGTGGAAGTAACCATCAACCCAGAGAAATTTTTTTAAATCATCAGAAACTACTTTGTCCAACTCAATGCAATACATTTGAAAACTTAGATGAAATGGATAAGTTTATCAGAAGATTTATATACCAACTGACTCCAGAAGATATAGTCTAGAGACCAATTACTACAGAAGAATTAAAGTTTCCAGAAAGCTCGCCCCTGAGACACCCACCAGGTCCAGATGGTTTCAAAAGGGAATTTTACCAATATTTTAAATTTTAAAGATTAAGTAATTTCAATGCTATTCAAACTTTCCAGAGCATAGAAAAGTAGAGAAAAATTCCAAAGTAGTTTTGTGAAGCATGTGTAACACTGATAACAAAAACTTGTAAAGACTACTCAAAGAGAAAGTTTCATAATGAACTTTCTCATGAATTGTGATGCAAAAATGACAATAACCTTCATTCCCAATAAAAATATCTAATAATACAGAAATCCATAGGAATTCTTGTAACATGAAGATATAGTAAAAAGGAAATGGTGCCCACTGTTGCCACTATTTTTATACAGTATTAGAGGTATTAACCAATGCAACTAGATAAGAAAAAATATTTAGATGCTTAGGGATAGGAAGGAAGAGGTAAAACAATCTCTATTTGCAGGTGATATAATTGCATATTAGAAACCCCGTGGAAATTAATGGAAAAACTAAACGATAAGAGACTTTACATAATAATCTATTAAAATTATATGCAAATATCAATTATCTACATACAGACAATATGCATATTTATTTATACTTATATATTATATCTACATATATATTAGCTAGGCATGATCTTTAAAATATGTGCAAAATACATATAAGGATATTTGAAAACACTTCTGAAAGATAAAAAGATTTTAACAAATGAAAAGGCACAATTTGTTCTTAGATAAGAAGACTCAACACCATACAGATGTTAATACTCCCTAAGCCAACTTATATTTAACATGATCCCAATACCAACAAAGTTTCTTATGGAGCTAAACAAGTTAATTCGAAAGATCACATAGAAAATGGAACAAGGAAGAATCACCTGTAAAACCTTTAAAAATCAAAAGGCAGTATTAGAGAGAGAGAGAGACCAATGAGAATTAAAACACAATTTGGAGCTGCCATAAATAAAGCTATGTGATGTTGATTCATAAAGAGATAAACCTTAGAAGGTAATTAAAATTTCATTAAAAGACAAGTTTATAAAGACATTCAATATGTAACTAAGAAGAAAATATTGATTTTTTAAAAATAAATGGTGTTGGGAAAACTGAAAAGCTATCTGGAAAAATATAAAAGTCCATCTTTATTTCACACTGTATATCAGGATAAATTCCAAATGCACTCAAGATATGAAGGTAGAAAGTACTAGAAACAAACAGAAGTGAATATAACTATAACTTGGGAGCAGAGGAATCCTGTAATGAAATAAAAGATTAATATTTCTGCTATAAAACTTAACTTACAAACTTTTTTGCATGGCAAAGTCCTCCATGAACAGTTTAAATACAGATGAGAAATTGAGAAAATATGTTGGCAATTTACACTGAGAAAAACTGCTCTATCTCTAACATAGACAGAACTCCTAAAAAATTTAGGAAAATTTTTGTACAAGTTGATGGACAAAAATATTAATATACAATTCACAGAAGATGAAATGAAAAGGCTCTAAATGTAAATAAGATGCTCAGTTTTATTCAGAAATAAAAGGAAACATAAAACCATTCGAATATTCTTCTTACCCATCAGATTGGCAAAAAACCAAAAGTTTGACAACATATTCTGTTGGAGAGGCTGTGGAGAAACAGGCCCTCTTATAAATAGGCCCATGGCTGGTGAGAAAGCACAATGACACAATATCATTGGGAGTAAATTTTCCAATATCTACTAAAATTATGTCTGCATCCACCTTTTGACCCAGTAATTCCACTTCCAGGAATCTATCACGAAGATAGATTGAGAAAAATACAAAATGATTTATTAATAAAGTTATTATTGTTGCCTTGGTTTTGTTGTTGTTTATTGCATAAGATTGGAAAGAACCTATATGCCCATCAATAAGGGATTCCACACAATGGGGTATAAAATAATCATGAAAAGGAATAGGGAAGGTCTTTACACACATACTTGTAGTAACCTCCAAAGCAATATGCAGAATTATATATGTTACTTTCGTGTATGGGGTGCAGATATGACTACATACAAGCACACATACATATGTACATCTACCTCCCTTCCATTCTTAATTTAAATTTGACATTATAGGGAACACCCAGTAGAGAGGTAGTAGTGCAAGTTAGACAATTTGAATAAACCTGGTTATAAAGTTTTGACTTTGGAAACAAATATTTTACATATTCAAAAAAATTAAATTAAAAATATAAAAATGAAAATCAAGTTGAAATGAATGATTCTTACCCTATATCAAGGTGGTGACATAACTTCAGAGAGAAAGGTTACATCTAGTGTCTGCAAAAAGTAATATTTTGACTTTCCATTCTTAGTGGAATATAGTTCAAAGAAAATTGAGCTACTTAGAAATGTTCAACTATATTCAATAGTCTAATTGTTAGCTATATCCTAATTGTATCCATTGAAAAGGTCAAGAAGCAATGGCAGCTTTAAAGCAGTGAACACACCAAGTGCCAAGATTGAGCTCTAAATATCATTTTCGCTGAAAGAAGTGCCCCTTGTAGAAATGGTTGATTCCAGCTCGGGGGCAGGAAATATGAGGTTGGGAGATGATGTTATTGTGCAAGGAGGCATCAAAGATTAATGGCTTGTGTCAAAATGACACAAAAGTTTACATGAAGAAACTCTATTAGCCAAAGATGGGACACCTTGAGCATGAAAAGAGGACAATAAATCAATTGATTGATACACACTGAAAAAACAAAATCCACAAATTCATAATGCAACTAAAAAATTCCACTTGGATGTCACTGGATTGACCTAGGACACCAGTCCCCTTGATGCGATGCTACCAAGAACTAGAGCTCCACTGCCTTTCACTACCAAACATCTGAAAAAGCTACTTTATATTTCCCTTTTCTACTTTTCCCTACCCATATTCTCTTTCATATATGATACTTTCACTTAACGCATTTATACTCTGGTTTTATTTCCCCTACCTCTTTAGGGACAACAACAATCCCCTAATTATCAAATCCTTAGTCCCTTCCTTCTTATTCCTGCCCACCCCTCTCTAGGATTTCACATAATTCACCATCCTTTTTCTTTTGAAAGCCATCCCTCCCTTGGAATCAGAAACTTTGTGCTCCTACTTCTCAAACAACTCTGCCTCAACCCCAGGGTGAGATTCGCTTTCTTCTGTCCTCCTATCAACAGCATTGCCATCCTTTCAATTGCTAAGACCACAAATCTTGAAACCTTGTCAATCCCCGCACTTCACACCATAACCACACTGAATTAAATGCTCACTCAGGCTCTGCTCTCCTGAGAAGCTAAGATGGATCCAGTCATAGGCTCAGCCTCACAGTATTAAGCTTGTCCTATCAAACTTGGAGATAGAGAAGAAGCCCTTTTCTTAGCAGGGGTACGTAGTAACCTTTCCCTATCATTGTAATCTATCTGTGACATCCTATTTTCCAACAGATCTTAGAATCTGTGCCAAAGGAAAGTGGTCAGTATATAAACAGATTAAGAAATTGATTCTCTGCTGTGGTATAAGACCAAAGAAAATATCGACAGTGTGCTTTTCATCTCTCTTGCATTTGATAAAATAAAAACACAGGTAAAATAATGAAGAAGAATATATGACAGGAGAAATATGAGCATGTCTATGGATTAGGAGCCTTCAGGGAGAAGTCAACAATACCAAAAAAAGAGATTGGCACTCAATTATAGATCATAAGGACATATGACCAAAACACTAATAATAAAGACAATTACAATTTTCAATAAGAAATGAAAATGGACATGCTAACTTCACTGACTTTGAAGTGAACTTCCAAACCTCTATCCAGTCATAAAATTAAAAGCTGTAATCACAGAAAAATATCCAAGCAGTACTGATACCTAATCATAAGTAATATTTAAAAGATGTGTAAATTGTGGTCATCTACCACAGAGGTTTGCTAAATCTCTGCTAAAGCCCCTTGCTGCCCTCCTGCCAGACCCAAAGGAGCAACATATGAAATGGTCTTTTAGAGTTATCTATATTAGCGTGCACTTTCAGGCAGGATAAACATATAATGAGTATAGTTATGCTGGCATGGAAATGTAAAGAATGAGTCAGTTTATAAATGTAAGTACAAACCAGGATTTGATTTTTACTTAGAATTCATAGCCATTAGAAAGCGACAGAGGTACAACTGATACAACAGAAATACAAAGAATCATGAGACTACTGTGAACAATTATATGCCAACCAATTGGACAACCTAGAAGAAAGGATAAATTCCTAGAAACACACAATCTACCAAGACTGAATCATGAAGAAAGAGAAAATCTGAACGAACCAATTACTAGTGAGGAGATTAAATCAGTAATCAAAAGCACCCCAACAAAGAAAATGACCAGATGGCTTCACTGGTAAATTCTACCTAACATTTAAAGATGGATTAATATCAAACTGTCACAAACTCTTCCAAAAAATAGAAGAGGAGGGAATAATTCCAAATTCACTTTACAAGGTCAGCTTCACCCTGATACCAAAACCAAAGACATTCAAGGAAAGAAAATTACAGGCTAGTATCCTTGATGAACAGAGATGCAAAAGTCCTCAACATATATTAGCAAACCAAATTCAACAATACATTAAAAAGATCATATACAGTGATCAAGTGGGATTTACTCCAGGGATACAAGGGCGGTTCAACCTTCACAAATCAATCAATATAACACACCACATTAACAAAATGAAGGATAAAAAATTATCTGATCATCTCAAAAGATGCAGAAAAAGCTTTTGACAAAATTCAATATTCATTTATGATTACAACTCTCAACAAAGTGGGTATAGAGGGAACATACCTCAACATAATAAAGGCCATATATGACAAGCCCACAGCTAACATCATACTCAATGGTGAAAAGCTGACTTTATGCTAAGTGAAATAAGTCAAATGGTGAGAGACACATCACCGTGTTATATCATTTATATGTAGAATCTTTAAAAAAAAATTCAAGCTCAGAGATACAGAGAACAAATTGGTGGTTGCCAGAGGTGGGGGGGCGGGTAAAATGAGTGAAGATAGTCAAAAGGTACAAACTTTCAGTTATAAGATAAATAAGTTCTGGGGATGACACCATGTGTCACCATGTACACATGTGATTGTAGCTGATAAAACTTTATTGTATATTTAAAAGTTGGTAAGAGTAGACCTTAAAATTTCTCATCATAAGAAAAAAAAATGTAACTATTTGTGGTGATAGATGTTAACTAGACTTGTGGTGATCACTTTATAATATATATATATATCAAATCATATGTTGTATACATATGTTGTACAAGGTAATGTTATGTCAATTATATTTCAATTTTAAAAAAGCATCGGAGAAAGATAAATGAGACACGAATGATGTGGGGGGTGGTGGAGGCTTGCTTGTAATGTCTTGCTTTTGCCTGCATTCATTTTTACACCAATATTACTCTACCACTAGACAGTGAATTCCCTGAGGAGGAGTCTGCCTCTTACACAGTTTTTTCATATCCTGCAGTATCAGGCAGAACCCTAGAGACATGCTCATGATCAATAAATATCCATTAAGTTGACTTAAACTGAATCCTAACACAGACTTGAAGTTGTGTTATCTCCCTTTATCACTGGATTTTAATTGCCCTTATTATAACAAATGATTATCTTTCCAATGCTGACTATGGAAAAGTAGCTGCAATTAAAGCAGATATGAGAGGTGGATTACATGATTATCTCTATGCAGCATGTGCAGCAAATAATATCAAGATATTTTAGAATTAAACTGTCAAAAATATGTTGATTGTAGTTTAAATCAATTAGAAAGTTTAATTATTAACAACATATGGCAAATACAAAAATAATGTGGTAGGTAAACATGTAAGAAAAGTCAAATCAACCCCTTGCATTAGGATTAATTCTTTGGTTGGAATTATGCCTTTTCCTCTGGAGTGATTTTATATTAAGTGAATCCTTACTGTTTATAGGCTTATTTCTCTTGAGGAGCTAAAGACTTGCAGCTTAGCAGGCTTAATAACAGACTGCTACTTAGTTGCTTTTGTTTTTAAGGAGAAATCTTGATTTGAATGTTTTGTTTTTTACCTTTTTCCAGTAGAACCCCTACAAATGCTTTCATGATTCAAGGTCTTGTTGCTGAAATTGACTTTTTCTGAAACTCCAATATGTGTGTATGTTTAATATTTTTATTGAGATATAATTCACGTATCACATAATTGACCCACTTAAAGTGTATCATACAATTGGGTTTTAGTCCAATAGCTATTTTTATTCCTTTTCACTCAGAGGTAGCAGTAATGTTAGCAGCTTGGCTAATTTCTCTCTTCTTTTGGCCTCAATTTTTCTCCTCTACAGTTTATAGTTTCGTATTCCCAGGATTTGTCAGAATGCTACAACCAAAGACTTTTAAGAATCAAGCAATTGATATCTGCTTTTGAGTAATTAAGGACTCAGAACTGGAAAGAACCAACAGATCCAGAGCCGGAATATAAAAGGGTAAAACCCTTTGCTCCCTGTATTCTCATATAATGAATAAAATATAGTATAGAAGATAACCCAACACATGACTGTACAGATTAGAGAAGTTACATAAATGGTGGCTTCCTTTCTTTTCTTTCTTCATTCAATTCTATAAGGTAGAGCAAAAAAAAAAAAAAAAGTTATGAACAAAGGTCTTAAGACATGAATGGGCCAAACAGACATGCAAACCAATGCACACCTGGAAAGCTACAAGGGAATCCAGCAAAGCCACTGGAGTAACCGAAACTGCCTGTGCCCAGGACTGACTTTGCCAATGAACTGATCACTCTCCCCACCCACCTGCTGCTCCTACTACTACATCTCCCTTCAGCACAGAGTACATTTTTTTGAGAGGAGAAATCTAAAATGGGAATAAAAAGTGAGGTCCTTCTCTTTATGCCCAAGAAACCTTTAAACAAATTTCATTCTGACTTTATCAACTTATTTCAGAACTTTCTTTTCTTCACTCCTCCAGAAAAAAAAAATCTGCAAAGAATTTTTATCAAGTTTTACACAGGAAAAAAAATTTAAAGACCAATAAAAAAAGGCCAGTAAAAGCATTCGCTGGAAGCATTGTTTCATTTGCATGTTTTTATTTGCATGTTTTTTTCTGAAATAATTACAATAAATAACTTGAAATGAGCATGCTCTTGCTTCTAGAAAATGGCCTTTTTTTTTTTTTCAAGTGAGTTTATGGTCTAAAAACAGTCAGCTATTTAGTAGAAGAAGCAAAATGTCCTCTCCAGGGCAGCAACCTGCTTTTCTCTTAAGGAAGAGAACTTAGTCCTATTCCATGCCTACAAGTCAAAGAACTTTCTGTTGTCCAATATTATTTCCTACAGGCAGAGCCTCCTGATGCAGGAGCGATGGAAAGAGCTAGATCAACAACCCTCTGGCCAGACGCTTGGTAGAGGGAATATTCTGCTTGTCGAATCAAGCTTTGCTTTTCAAATGGGTGAATAGTTTTTTTCTCTGAGAGTGAATAAGAGTCGAAAGAGAGTGCTTTGGCTTCATGGAGATATCCGCAAATATTTCTCAGAATTTGTTAGCACGGATGGCGCCAGCAAAACAGAATTAGACAGTGCTCTGGAAACTGGATAGTCTTACTGAACTGGCAATTTACATTGTTTCCTCTAAAATCACATCTGCCTTCCAGCGATAGTAAACTTTACTCCCGCAAAAACAAAGAGATCCCACAAAGAATGACACATATGGAACACTTTCGCTCTGTCTTCGGCCTCTATTTTTCCAGGGTGAGCATTCAAGCAGGACTAAACGAAGAGGCACATTCCTAGTTGACACGGAGGACATATTTTCTGTTTTCTGATGCCAAAACACACCAAAGGATTAGGTGCTAGAATGGAAAATGAGTTTTCTCCATTTCCTGATTACTTTCACAGGCGTTCTTATTATCTTTAACTTTCCTCTTTTAAAACACACACAAACACACACACACACCCCGAGAGAAATTACTGGGTTCTCTATTAATACCTTATAATAAGCTTTATTTCCCAGTTTTCACAGGAAGAGATGACTGCAATAAGTGCTTGGAACTCACTGCTGCAGGATACAGGGAAGAACTGGAAATTGTGGGTAGGCTAAGTGGCAAGGGTAAAATTAGCTTTCAAGCATATGACTACCAGGAAAGTTATAAACCACCAGAATCAAGATATCATGGGCTGTCATCACGGAGTAAATCAAGCCATAACTCTTTTTAAATGGATGCAAGATAGGAAATATGTCCTCTGCTCACAAATGTGGGATGGCAATCCAGCAGTTTTTTTATATTCCTATAATCGTTAAATCCCCCTTGCCAATACTAACATAGTAATTACAAGGAAAGACGGAGGTATATTCTATCCTCTTGATAACCTTGGAGAGCACAAATGCCTGGATTTGCAAAGAAGGTTTGAGAAACCAGGACATCAACATCATTATAATCTATCACAGATAAACCATCTCTAGTTAGCCACGTTGATAATCCTTGGGTGACACAACTCCTTGGGACTTCTGGCTTCCTCCTGTCCTTATGTCTATGCAGACATAAACACCCAATGGAGGCCGACTTTTCAAAGGTAGTATCACCAAGCCTGAGATAAAATTAAAAGGATGCAGCTAACGCTCATCTTTTGCTGACCAGCTCTCAAACACTTGGCTTTGAAACCCATGGATTTCTAGATTTTGTTACCAAAAATGTTTACAATGTGCAACAGGATGGAAAAGAGCAGCAAGGAGATCAGGGTGACTGATGCTAATCAGAGAACCGAATGTTATGAAAAGGGTTGGGAGCCTGCAAGGCACAAACATAAACAGTGTTCTCAACTATCACTCAAAAGTCATCTTCCAGATGTATAAAATTTCAAATCGGTTGCTGGTCATAATATTTTTTTACTGTTATGCATATAACAAAGTCCTCAAAAGTAGTTATCTTCTAATACCAAGAGAGTAATGTAATAATATTGAAATTTTATAATATTTAGGTGCATGTTAATAATTAGAAAAATATAGAAAATTATATACTATATTTATATAATTTATATTTATTCATATATTTTTCTAATCATTAACATGATTAGAAATGAATGTATGTGAATGTTCTTCAATGTATTAAGATCTTGAGGATATTACTCGATGATGGGTCTAGTGTTTGGAGAAAAATAAGATCCTTTGTTTATCCTCATTTGTAATTTAACAGATTTGTGGAATATAAGCAGAAGTGTAAGCATAAGACAAATGCATTTAGTAACTTGAACAATCCTTTCGAAACAGATATATCTTAAGTTTTTCAAAGTCTAGAAGGGTCTGAGCCAGGAACTGATGGGTAGCCTTGAACAA